>NC_058092.1:157140000-158390000 GCF_020171115.1 Neogale vison
ATTCTTGGGATTTTTCCTCTTTTATAGAACCCCCCTTAATATTTCCTGCAGTATCGGCTTGGTGGTTGCATAGTCTTTTAAATCTTGCCGGTCTTGGAAACTCTTTATCTCTCCATCCATTTTGAATGTCAGTCTTGCTGGATAAAGTATTCTTGGCTGCATGTTCTTCTCATTTAGTGCCCTGAATATATCTTGCCAGCCTCTTCTGGCTTGCCAGGTCTCTGTGGACAGGTCTGACGTTATTCTGATGGGCTTCCCTCTGTAAGTAAGGAGCCTCTTTGCCCTGGCAGCTTTCAAGAGATTATACCTACAATTATAATTTCTCAATTTGACTATCAGGTGTCGTGATGTTTTTTTGGAGTGTATAATCTTGGGTGGAGACCGTTCAGCCTCTAGTACATGAACGCTGGTTTCATTCGCGAGATTCGGAAAGTTTTCATGAAGGACTTGTTCCACGACATCTTCTAGACTTCTTTCTTTCTCCTCCCCTTCAGGAATTCCAATAATTCTGACGTTGGAACGCTTCATGGCATCACTTATTTCCCTAATTCTGCTTTCGTGGGATCTAAGCTGTTTGTTCCAGGCTTCCTCCTGATCCTTTCTCTCTATCTGTTTGTCTTCCAGATCACTAATTCTATCTTCTGTCTCAGTTACCCTAGCTTTGAGAGAGTTTAGATTGGATTGGAACTCATTGAGAGCATTGTGGACCTCCTCCCTGGTAGCTTTAAGCTCCGCCCTAACATTGTGAACATCCTGTCTGGTCGCTTTCAGTTCGGCTCTAATCAATTCTGTTTGGTCATCCATGGCTTTCTCCAACCTAGCTATTGCCTGGATAATTGTTAGCCTGAATTCTCTTTCCGACATATTGTCTATGTTGATAGCCGTTAGCTCTGTTGCAGAAGGTCCATCCTCTGTATTTTTCTTCTGTTGGGCATTCCTCCTCCTAGTCATTTTGGTGGGAGAGGACTGAACAGATGTAGCTGGATGTATCAACTCTGGTGCAGTCAAGGTGCACCCTGGAACACTTCCTGATCTCCGTCTCAGAAGCCTCAATCTGGGTGCAGAAGCTGAATAAATTCCCCCTTGGATGCTGGCAGTGCAGGTTCCAAGTTAAAGACCCTGGGGGCGCAGGATCTTTTGCTCGTCCCCAAAGCCAAGGCAGTGGCGGCTGTCTGGGAGCTCCTGACCGCCAGAGAGGTTCCAAGCAGCGATCGCACACTGAGATTTTGCCACTGGCCGGGGCTGGGAGTGCCCGGCTTGCGCGCACCTCTTTTCAGAGGCGGCTGTGGGTCGGGCGCGCGTCTGGAGCGCTGAGAATGGGGCGCTGGTCCGTAAGCCGCAGGCTGGGCTTTTGCGCGCCTCTGACCCGGGAAGAGTTTCGCGGGCGCGAGGCTTAGACTTTGAAACAATGGCCCGGGTCTAGAAGCGCCCCAGGGCCTTAGAAACCCAGGAGAGCTGGAGCGACGTGCACGCGCATCTCAAGCTTTGTGGTAGGGCGAGCGCGCGTTCTGCAGACCGGCTCCCATCCCCTCACAGGAGCCGGAACCCCGCGCTCTGGGGCACGCTGGCGGCTTAGGGACCAGGAGCCAGTTTCTCCGCCGCACTCTCTCTGCCTCCGCGCCGGGGAGGCCGTCTGGGACCGGGGACTCAAGCCCCTGTCCCTAGCCACCCCGATTCCCACAGTTTGCCCCCGCGATCCTTTGCTCTTTTGGAGTGCTTTCAACCAGTCTCCGAGTTAATGCTGGTCCCCAGATGCAGGGCACTCTCGCTCGTATCGGGGTATTACTTTCCCACCGGTCGCCTCTGGTGGCTCCCTCCCCCTTTTGTTTATCTTCCGATCTCAGTCCGCTGTTCCCATTCCGCTTTACCTGCTCACTGGCGTCTTCTGCCCCTGTAGAGATCCAGACGTGTATAATTCTGATCTCAGGCTGATTTCATGGGTGATCAGAGTTCTTTGGTAGGTAATCAGCTCACTTTGGGGTACCAGCTGAAAAGACGCCTCTTCCTAGTACCCCGCCATCTTGTCCCCCGCCTCTTTGTTTTTTTTTGACTGTTTCCGTTGCTGTGCAGAAGCTTTTGATTTTGATGAAGTCCCAGAAGTTTATTTTCGCTTTTGTTTCCTTTGCCCTGGGCTACAAGGATGGTTCAACATTCGTAAATCAATCAATGTGATACAACAAATTAATATGAGAAGAGAGAAGAACCACATGGTCCTCTCAATTGATGCAGAAAAAGCATTTGACAAAATCCAACATCCGTTCCTGATTAAACCCTTCAACGTATAGGGATAGAGGGAACATTCCTGAACCTCATCAAATCTATCTATGAAAGACCCACAGCAAATATCATCCTCAATGGGAAAAAGCTTGCAGCCTTCCCATTGAGATCAGGAACAAGACAAGGATGCCCACTTTCACCACTCTTGTTCAACATAGTATTAGAAGTCCTAGCAACAGCAATCAGACAACAGAGAGAAATAAAAGGTGTCCAAATTGGTAATGAAGAAGTCAAACTCTCTCTCTTCACAGATGACATGATTCTTTATATGGAAAACCCAAAAGACTCCACCCCCAAACTACTAGAACTCATACAGCAATTCAGCAGCATGGCAGGATACAAAGTCAATGTGCAGAAATCAGTGGCTTTCTTATACACTAACAATGAAAATACAGAAAGGGAAATTAGAGAATCGATTCCATTTACTATAGCACCAAGAACCATAAGATACCTGGGAATAAACCTAACTAAAGAGGTCAAGGATCTATACTTGAGGAAATATAGAACACTCATGAAAGAAATTGAAGAAGACACAAAAAGATGGAAGACCATTCCATGCTCTTGGATCGGAAGAATAAACATTGTTAAAATGTCTATACTGTCTAGAGCAATTTATACTTTTAATGCCATTCCGATCAAAATTCCACCGGCATTCTTCAAAGAGCTGGAGCAAATAATCCTAAACTTTGTAACGTATTAATTTTTTTAAGATTTTATTTATTTGATAGACAGAGATCACAAGTAGTCAGAAAAGCAAGCAGAGAGAGAGGAGGAAGCAGGCTCCCTGCTGAGCAGAAAGCCCGATTTGGGGCTCCATCCCAGGACCCTGGGATCATGACCTGAGCTTAAGGCAGAGGCTTTAACCCACTGGGCCACCCAGGTGCCCCTTTAATGTATTAATTTATTTGATAGAGAGAGCTCAAGCTGGGGGAAAGAGCAGAGGGAGAAGGACAGGCAGATTTCCCACTGAGCACAGAGCCCCATACAGGGCTTGATCTCACAACCCTGAGATCATGACCTGAGCCAAAATCAAGAGTCAGGCACTCAATGGACAAAGCCACCCAGGCGGTGCTAAAATTGTTTTCATAATCACGGTGAAGTATCATATCTTGTACCAGAATCGTAATAGCATTGTGCACCTTTCCTTTTGTTCGATAGTTTGGGTTTTTTTTTTTTGTTGTTGTTGTTGTTGTTTTAACCGTTGCTAACCTCTGAGGTATACCTTTCACAACCATATACTGGCCGCTTACGAAATTATCAGTAACAATGTGTCGTAAAGGTAATGTTCCAACTTTCATAAGCATCTGCTTCCAAACAGAAGTCCGTCATTCTTGTTTGAATCCCAAGGCAGGTGTGTCTCAATGCCTGGCTCTTGGAAAGGTGTAAACGAGTAAGGTTGTTGATGCTAATAAATAAATTGGTTGAAAACATGAGTAAATAGATTTTAACAATCTAAATCGGTTAGGAAAAAGTGAGGGTAATTTCTGATCAAAGAGAGAAAATGGGAGTATAAATTGAGCTTTCCAGCAAGATTCTCCAAAACCAACCCTCTTTCTCGGGTTTACTTGCAAGTTGCATTGAGGAGTGGCAACGAGGGGGGTGTGAAGCCTGGGTGGCATGGGCATGTCTGGTTTTCAGAGTCAGCCTCTGACTGAGCCAAATAAGCAGCCTGTGCTCCTGCAGGAGAGGCAGGCTTGACGAATGGAATCCTTTGTCTCCTGAAGGCTTGATTGAAGAGGACAGTCTTCTCCTGGGGTCTAGGAGAGAGACGGAGTTCATGGAGTGAGAAGGACAGGAGCATGATGGAGGCCCTGAAAGCTTGGGTGAGAGAAGTGACCCAGTCTGGCTGGTCTTTCACAAAAGCACAGGCTCCCCTTATGGGCCTAGGGTGTTGACCAGGGTGGACGCAGACAGAGAAGTTAATGTGATCAGGGGCAGATGGTGGTAGTGAAATCAGGGTGGTAACCAGGCAGGAGGTGAGAAGTCGTTAGATTCAGCTTGTATTTTATATTTTATTTTAAAGTGTGGTATTGCTCCTATTCTTTTTCCACAAGTGATTTTTAAAGCCTTTGTTGATTTATTTGACACTGTTTTTTAAAAGATTTTATTTATTTATTTGACAGAGATCACAAGTAGGCAGAGAGGCAGGCAGAGAGAGGGGGAAGCAGGCTCCCCACTGAGTGGAGAGCCCAATGCGGGGATCGATCCCAGGACCCTGGGATCATGACCTTAGCCAAAGGCAGAGGCTTAACCCACTGAGCCACCCAGGTGCCCCTATTTGACACACTGAGAGAGAGTGAGAGAGCACAAGCAGGGGGAGCAGCAAGCAGAGGTGAAGGAGAAGCCGACTCCCTGCTGAGCAGGGACCACCTCCCCCACACCCAATTTAGGACTCTGGGATCATGATCTGAGCCAAAGCCAGATGCTTCACTGACTGAGCCACCCAGGTGCCCCGTATATTAGTTTATAGTCAGTAAAGTATTCTCTCAGATTACCCATGACATGGGCACAGAAGCAGGAGTGGAGGCAGGCGGAGGAGCCTGAAGACTTGGCCGCCGTGACTCGTAAACAGCCATGGAGCGGGTTTATGAGGGTGAGAACTCCCTTTAGAAATGTTTGTCGATCCCCACACAGAGGTATGAGGTGGACCTACATGCTGAGATAGACAGGAGAGGTCAGCTGCGAGTCATGAGGTTATGGACACTTCTCAGACAATGACATGTGGCCAGGGTCCACCAGGACCTGAGTGGGAGGAGGAGGACACAGTCCAGCCCTCCCTCCTGGCCTTTCCAGCTGTCAGGAGCAGTGGAGAAAGGGACAGATCAGCAAAGGAGAATGAGGAGATGTGGGGAGCAAAGCCAGGAGGAGACCAGGAGAAAGGGCTATCTGGAAAGGCTGCTGAACAGTGCTTGAAATGCTGAAGATAGGTCGCAGGGATAAGGCCTGAGAACAATGCCTTCTTGCATCCAGGTCAGCGTCCTGATGGTTTTCCAAGAACAGGTGTGTGAGGCCAGGGCCGAGCCTGACCTAGGCGAGGGGGTGGGGTGGAGTGGGGGGCTCAGGAACAGCTGTGAGGAGGGACCCCCCACCAGTGGTGAACACATGGGTGTGACGAGTGCATCTTACAGGTTCACCACAAAGATCTCCTGACTGCCAAGGAGAAAATGATCTCCTCTTACTTTCTTAGAATTTATTTCCATGTCTTTTTTTTTTCAATTTATTTATTTTCAGAAAAACAGTATTCATTATTTTTTCACCACACCCAGTGCTCCATGCAAGCCGTGCCCTCTATAATACCCACCACCTGCTACTCCAACCTCCCAACCCCCCTCCACTTCAAACCCCTCAGATTATTTCCATGTCTTGATCATTGCCCCCATTTTCACTTTTTCCCCTAAATCCTACTATCTACTTGAAAGGGTTCATGTTAGAGATGTTGAGACTGCTTGCCACCAGTCCTCAGGTGCAGGGAGGGAAGGGATTATCCACACTTGCTCGTTTTAATATTGAAAAAGGAGTAGTTTGTCTCTTTCAGTGTTTTGCTCTCCAAAGTAACTAAATAGTGTATTTTTCTTCTACTTTTGCTTTCTTGGCTTTTAGTTTCATTACTGAAAATGGGACTCATGCCCAGAAATAGTCCAAACAAAATCTGGCTTTTAAATATAATGCTTAACTTGTAACTACAGATGCGGTAGATATAAATAAAGTTACCTTTATGGGATGAAGTGATCTCTTAAAAACGCCGGCTCATTTCACTTGACCTGTTTTTGTGCTTCTCATCTCATTCACCAGTGATTACAGGGGAACCAAATAAGTCAGATTTTTGAGAATTTCTACTTATGTTGTTTAGAAGCAGAGAGGGTAGGATGACAGGTCTGATGCATGGTCTTGCAGCAGAGCAAAGTGTAATAGTATTAATTTGTGTTAAGTGCCATATTTTACCTCTAATTAATCTGCAGTATCCACGTTATTAATATTCTTTCCTGCCACTAATCTCTTCCATCCGTCTTACATTTGTATATTCATTTGCATTCTCTGAATTAGACAAACGTGTTGTGAATTTCCCTCCATAGCCTCTCATAAATCAAGACACCTGAATTTGGGTGCTTTCCTGTCTGTTTCTTACATGTGATGCGGCCTTGAACTTAAAACTTATCCTTCTCCTTCTCCATGAACACAAAGGAATATGTTTTTGTGTTTAGAGAGGGGTATACAAAAGAGAGTAGGGGTTAAGAATGTGGACCTTGGAGACAGATACCTGGCCAGCTCCCCTGAAACATTGAAATCAGACAAAGTATGTGATAGCAATCCAAATATACTGACCATACTAATGACAAACTAATGTGAGGGTTAAAAGAGTTTCACATGTTATGTTTAAAGATGTGCAGAATTAGAATCTTCTCATAGATCTGATTTGAGTTTTATTTCCTTTTCATTGGATTACTTTGTTTTCATCATGCAGATAATAACATGTTTTCTTGGCTTCACAACAGGCAGTAAAAATTAACAAGCTGAATGTAAAACATAAACTTCTTTCACCGGAATAAAATTTGGCTTTTCGTTTTCCTGTCACCGTCCATAAATTGTTTTCCTGTGTGTTTATTGGGCGAGGGGGGTGGGGACAAATGATAGATTTTGTGACCTTACATGACATCACTAGTATGTCCATATGGATAGGACATAATGGCTTTTGGAATAATTAGCCACAAAATAAAGGTGAGAGATAGGGGCTCCTGGGTGTCTCAGTGGTTTAAAGCCTCTGCCTTCAGCTCAGTTCATGATCCCAGAGTCCTGGGATCAAGCCCCGCATGGGGGGGGGTCTCTGCTCAGCAGGGAGCCTGCTTCCTCCTCTATCTCTGCCTGCTTGTGATCTCTGTCGAAAAATAAATAAAATCTTTAGAAAAAAAATAAAATAAAGGCAAGAGAGAAAAGGTCCTGTTCAGAATGACTTGCATGTACGAATTGCTCCTGCTTTAATCAGATCACAGTTGCTGGGTCGGAACCCCATGCGGACCAATTAGTTTCATCCAGTATAAAAGCAATGTTTTCTGGTCTTCGACTGTACCTCTCACCCCGATCAGCTGTGCTCAAGGAGCCTGCTGTGTTTCACAGAGGGGAAGCCTAGAAGAGTGTCCATGGTTCAGCACAAATTAATCATAACCTCTGGATGCAGAAGGAGCTACCCATGATGTCAACAGCACATATGGGCTATGTGTGGGAGGAATACATAATTCTAGAAAAAGCTACACATTATTTCAGGATTATTGTCCTCAGTGCAGAGCAGAGCTCATGAATGTTTTACACTGTGGACCCCTCTTAGCAGTCTGTTCCCAAAGAAAATTCAAATGCACAAAATGAATGGGATAATGTTATAGAGGGAATCTAATTCATTGAGATGGAGTTACCAAAATATTTTTTAAAAAGAGTTTTTATCCATGCTTTAAATAACATAATGCTACAGTGACTTTATTAATTACCATAAATTCAAATTAGTAATTAGCATAAATGATATTTCAGAATATCTTCAATATTAATACTAATGTGAAGGGAAGAAAGTATTGTGATTTTTCTTGGTTCAGAGTTACCAGCCTTGCTAAACATCACTGTGATTTGTTACTTACCCTATTAGTTGACGAAAATGCTAAATTACAATTGGAGGAAAGTGCACAACTGTCTTCTAGAAGGCCTAGGTTCTTGCCTCTGGGTTGAAAAATCAGAGATATGTATCTGAGCTTTTTATAAATTTTCATGAACAAAATGTTATTATTTCTTCCAGGAAAGCACTCCACTATTTAATGTAAAATATTTAACTTTCACCTGGAATTGATTTCAAAATACAGCTATTGTGGTTATAGGGAAAACTTATTAATAAAAATTGACAGTGGGGACTTTAAATTTATTTTAATAAATGTACATTATATTGGGTTGTATCAAGGTTTCCCCTAACAGGTGGAGGAAATTTTCCAGAATTCAGATGTGATGAAATCTTCTCTCAAATAAAACTTTTAGATTCATATAGAATAAGACAAATTTTCTTAATAAAACAAAAAGTCAGGGGTTGGTGTTTCCCTAATTCCCAACATGACTACATGGCCATGGAAAGAAAATATATTAAAAATATCAATTGTCATCAATTTTTTTATACTAAAGAGGAGAAAAAAACAGGAAAAAAACCAAATTTCTAGGACATGAATATCAATTTTACTTGAATAATGTATGCAATTAAATAATATTTGAAATTCTATAACTACTAAAAGTATTTCATTGAAATCATCTCTGTCCCATATATGAAGCTTTTGAGGACTTTCCATGGGCAGAAATGTAGTCTTAATCTATTAATTTTATATGGAAATATGAATTATTTGGGGATTAGATCATTCATGTGGAGTTAGAAGACACAGAGGAGAATAAGGTAAATATGATACTTTATGAATCTTTTTTCCTTGGACTTACATATTTTTTTAAAGATTTTATTTATTTATTTGATAGACGGAGATCATAAGTAGGCAGAGAAGCAGGCAGAGAGAGAGGAGGAAGCAGGCTCCCAGCTGAGCAGAAAGCCCGATGCGGGGCTCGATTCCAGGACCCTGGGATCATGACCTGAGCCGAAGGCAGAGGCTTTAACCCACTGAGCCACCCAGGCACCCGGACTTACATATTTTATCAGCAATTTACCACATGTCTTATTTCTTGGTTTTCTGTCTACTTATGTGAAAGCATAGCTCTCTCTTCTTCTTTTTTTTTTCTTTTAAAGATTTTTATTTATTTATTTGACAGACAGAGAGCACAAGTAGAGGGAGAAGCAGGCTCCCCACTGAGCAGGGAGCCCAATGTGGGGCTCGATCCCAGGACCCTGGGGTCAAGACCTGAGCTGAAGGCAGAGATTTTAACCCACTGAGCCACCCAGGAGCCCACAGTTATCTCTTCTAACAACATTCAGCAGCAGATACAATAACTCACAGAAGTGGTTATTAATATATATTTGTTAAATATATGCTGAATTTTAGGACAGGAGACCAAAAGTTGATGAAGCCTCTGTGGACTTTCTCTTCCTTATTTATGCTTTCTAAGGGCCCCTCAACTCTAAAGCATTTCTTCTTTCTGTACTGACACCCATTCGAAAAAGAATCCTCAAAAATAGCATGTGATGCAACATTGGAGCTTAAGTGGGTAGGAGAAGAATCCATGAAACAAGATGGGATAGGGAGGGAGACAAACCATAAGTGACTCTTAATCTCACGAAACAAACTGTGGGTTGCTGGGGGGATGGGGGTTGGGAGAAGGGGGGGTAGGGTTATGGACATTGGGGAGGGTATATGCTTTTGGGTAAATTGGAAGGGGAGGTGAACCATGAGAGACTATGGACTCTGAAAAACAGTCTGAGGGGTTTGAAGTGGCGGGGGGGTGGGATGTTGGGGTACCAGGTGGTGGGTATTATAGAGGGCATGGCTTGCATGGAGCACTGGGTGTGGTGAAAAAATAATGAATACTGTTTTTCTGAAAATAAATAAATTGGAAATAAATAGCATGAAAAGTGACCCTCTAAGATGATCCAAGAACATACAACATTTTAACCTTTTTAAAAATTATTTTCTAGGCTGAACAGGACAATGGCCATCCTTTGCCTGCCTTTGCCAGTCTCCATATTGAAATCCTGGATGAAAATAATCAGAGTCTGTATTTCACAATGCCCAGTTACCAAGGCTATATCCTGGAATCCACCCCTGTGGGAGCAACCATCTCTGACAGTCTAAACTTGACCTCCCCTCTAAGAATCGTGATTCTGGACAAGGATATAGAAGATGTAAGCTCAGTATAAATGTTGCTCTTGTTTCCTTGATGCAACTTATTATATTTATGTCAACAGGAACTTTGACAAAGACGTTGCAATGGGAGCTATGGAATAGAGAACAGAGTCCTTGTGAATAAGAGTCTCATAAATGACAATCTTAGTGTTGTAATTATATTTCATGTCAAGAATACTATAAGAAAAGAGCATATTTGAATTTAGTGACTTTTTTCAGTTTTATAGATAGTGCATATAGGGAAGAAAACAAATGTTTCATTTATATTTGCTAACCCCCCAGGAATCTTTTTTATTAATATGGGTTAAAAACTGTGCATATGGTTGCTGATAGGGAACAGTCATGGCATTAGACAATGAGTCTACAAAAACACAAAGGCAGTGCTGGAGTATGATTTGGGGGACGTTGCTGACACTATGTTATTTGGGGGCAGCTGATTTGCTCCTGCTTCTGCTGGTGGCTCTGCTGAAACTTAGATGGTCTTCTCTACACATAGTAGTCCGTGGTGGTGACACTAGCTTACACATTGGGAAATGTTCCAGGCTGGGCGGATCACCTAGTTTTCCCCTTCAGTCCCTCTCTGGTTGTAAAGAACAGACAGAAAATCTATACCAGGCCAGTCTGAGCACTTCCAGGAAAGGAAAAACAAGGGACTGGTGCTGGAAGGTTTTGGCATGATGTATTAAAGAAGTGGAAAGGACTCTTGAGCCACCGGAGCCAAATGTGCTGGCCTCATGGCAGCAGTTTGTCACCAGCAGGGAAGAAGGGGCAGAAAAGAGTCCTGTTGGGGCTGTCCAATAAGACTTTCCCAGAGGTTGGAGGTGTTCTGCATCCGTGCTGTTCACCCCAGGAGCCGTGAGCCCCGTGTGGTTGTGCAGTGCTCAGCGTGAACTGGACTAGGAACACCATTTTAGTGTTTTTTTTTTTTAATTAACTTAAGTGTAAATCATCCCCTGTCACTAATTGGACAGCGCAGCTGTGGAGTGTCCCCCCAGATCTCATTCCATGGGTTTTGTCATCTGTCTGGTAAATGTACTTCCAGACTTTTTTTTTCTCTTTCTGGAAAAAGTGTGTAACACTTCACCAAGGCTTTGACAACTCCATGTGCACACTCCTCTTCCCAGGTCCCTTTCTACCTCCCAGTCCTTTCTCTTCTCTCATCCACCGTTCTTGTCTTTCTTATTTATCCTCTTCCATCTCATCATGTTATCACATGTCACAAATATCACAGCAGTAGCTGTCACTGAGTGCTAAGTACCTGCCAGACAGTATAGTAATTGCTTTATCTTGTATTAATTCTCTTAAATCTCATGGCAAACATAATAGATGCAATTTCCCATATAGCAAAAGGGGAGATGGAAGCTATTTTAAATGCCTAACAGTGATCACAGGGTTCATAAATGGTGGAGCTGGTCCTTGAGCCAAGGTCTATGGGAAGTGAAGTTCTTGATTTTAAGCACCAAACTAAAGCCCCTATCTCTTTGCTATGGTCTGGCTCTAATCTGACTATTATAATGGCTGATGAATGCTACAGAATTTCTTCCAAAAAGTGCATATCCATGCACAACTTCCCATCCTAGCTTTAAGGGGTTAGGGATCCCCTGAATGTCTTCATTTAGTGAATGCTTGCTAGAAAACTCAGAGTCACCCTAATAACGTTTTATATAGGCTAAGTTACTGGTAGAACGAGTGCTGTCCCATAAATCTTGGTATGGCTCCTATTTCATTTTTAAATTGGAATTCATAATCATACTTTGAGCAGTGACTAGCTAATTTGTGAGATTATCATGGTTTATGTCACACCTTCATGAACACAGTGGTAAGCAAAAGCTAAATCCTGAAGAAGAAAAAGAAAAAACAAACAACTAAGTCCTGAAGAAAAAAAAAAGGCTAAATCCTGAAGAAGTTTTAGTTTCTCCATAATTTCAAAATGTACATGTCTGTACTCATTGATGTATTTATTATTATTATTATTATTTTGCTTGATGTATTTATATTTCTGAATGGTTGCACACTAAGCCCTACACTAGCTTGTGTACAGGCCAACTTTTCTGCATTATCATTCCCTTTAAAGATTTTTAGATTGCTTCTAAGAACCTATCAAGAATGGTGGGACTTGCAGGGTGTCACTGAAGCATGTGGAAGAGGTCCTGTGTCTAGAACACCTGGGAAACATGATTAACATTGTGCTCTGAGCGCTGACAAATCCAGTGAGCCTATTAAATGATCTGGGTGTTTCCAGGGGTGGGGCAGCGGGCTGTGGTTCTGGGGAGTTTGTGCTTTGGAGTTAAACAGCCCTGTTTGACTCTTGGTCCTACTGCGTAATGGTTGTAGCATATGGAGGGGCTCTCATTCACCAGTTGCTTCACCAGTTGCTCCATTTGCTTAATCACCTGTGATCCAAAAGGTCAATGATCGCTGCCTTGGCCTGCTACTTTACTCGGGGCTGGTGTGGATGGGTGGGGAGAGCACCATTCCCATAGATGAGGCCATACAGATGGAGAGTGGCGCCATTACCACATCTCATTAAAATATCACATACTTGAACACTGTGTATCTGGCCACTCATTTCTTATGTAGGCCCATCCTCTTTCTGAAATTAATAGCAATGAATGCCATGAGGTGCCCTGAAAGGGAACCAATATCTCTAATCTAGTTATAAATGTTTCCAAAACATCCTTCCTATTTTGTCCTCTGAATGTTTCACGACTCTCTTTTCTTTTCCCATCTTTACAACCATCACCCTACTCGCCTCTCATTAGAATTGCCTCCTGACGTGCTTGCCATTGTATCTTTTTCTGACTCAGGCCTCTCTCTCACCTGGCCACTAATGGTGATCTCTTCAAGAGCTCACATGGGACTGTGCCATCTGTCTGCTTCGCATGCTGGTGGGACATTGCATACCCCATACAAGAGAATGGACAGTGTTGCTCAATGCCTGAGCATTCCTACCCCATCACGTGCTCAAACTCCCTGGCTCACCTGTTACCTTTAACAATTACTTGTAGTCTCCTCCACATGCCAACCTGCTTCTCATCTCATTTCCATTGTTTATGACATTTTCATGTTTTGAAATGTTTAATCGTTCATTTCCCAAGCTGACTTGGACAACTTAAGCTCAGCGTTTAGAATTTCACTCAGACTTTCCCTCATCCAAGCATCTTGTCCAGACTCTGCTTCCTCCCAGATAAGCTGACTTTCTCACCTCTGTGCATTTCTCTAGTGCTCTACTCACATCATTGTAGATGCCTTGCTCCCTCTGAATATAAATGGAGGATAGAGCCTACATCTCAGTGACTTCTGTATTTTGAAGATCTAATGCAGTTCCCAGAACTTAATAGGTTCTAGTGATTGTTTAATGAGCTCATGCATTCGAGCATGAGTAAAGGGATGATGACATCTAATATATGCTTAAAAAAGTCTAGTGATATTGATTTAACTGTGTTACAACATGGCCCCATTCCATGGTTGGATGACTAATTCCTAGAAAGCTCTTTGTCATATTGAATTGGAACTAACATTCTTGGAGTTCATCCAGTATTCCTTACAGCTTTCCTGTGCAGCACACAGAATATATTTGTAGAATAGTCACTAATATGTTTCAAGATACATTGATGTCCTTCTGAATCATCTCTTTTTCCAGGCCAACTACTGTTTGTTTTTAAAAAGTAAAATATGTTCATTGCTAGGTTACTTTAAGGTCTGTGTTAACAAAAGAAATTTTAAGGCCCTGGTAGTTCACAGGCAAGAATTTTACTGCATGGTAAATTCTTGCTGTTTCTGAATGTCAGAATTAGTGAAATCAATCAGGACAGGGATAATAGGATTTACGAATAAAGACAGACATGTCACCACATGCAGACGTCATTAACAGAAATGGAGGTTCCGTATCAGGCATGAAAAGAAGTCCTCACGGTAGCAGTCAGTTTCCTGAGTTGTTTCAAGAATAGCTCTACCACGGGGCATATGCCAAGAGGAGAAAGGACTTGGATTATTTGTCTAAAAATGAAGCTTTGTTTCTTTCCTTTAACTCGGGGGAAAATAAGACAAAGTTTTAAAACACAGTAGCAAGGATTGGTGAGTTGTGGTGTTATTAATGGTGTATGTTCCGAGTCAGAGAGAATCTTGAGTCACAATGAACCTGAAAAAAAGAGTACAAAAATTGTGTTAGTGTTTCTTTTCCATAGTTTTATAAATAGCAACATCTAGATACATATATTATATACAGAGAGAGATATGAATCACCTTTATGTGTTTTTTTTCAAGTACTCTTAGCTTATACTTTCAAAATAGCTCAGAAGATAGGTAAACAAGACATGGCCAAGGTTTTCAGGAGGATGTCAGAAACCACTGGGTTTTCAGAAGCAGAACTACCAGAAGTTGGTTCTTGAATTCTGGTTACAAAAATATAAGTAAGTAACAAGGAACAGGAATCAACAGAGGTTACTCATTCAGCTTTTAGAAAGGCAGTGAGTCACTTAACAATTCCAGCTGGGTTCATGTTCCTGCATCAAGTGTTACTGTTTCGAGATAAAGACATCCTTGACTCTAGTACAAAACACTTCAAGGTGCTGATATGTGTTTATATGCTTTATACATATTGATATGCCATTGTATGTAAGTTATGTCAGAGTATGAAGAAAAAAGTTGAAAAAAGTTATTAGTTTAAATGTACTAGAAAATGTCATTGTTGTCTGTTTCTCACTAGTGTATACTTGGATGCCATATGTGTGTTTGTGGTCATATATGCTTACATTATTTTTTCTTGATGTTAAATTTGCAAATAGGTCCCAACTGGTGGAGTTCCTGTAGGTACTGGGTGTTTATTTTGAGTTTGTTGTGAATTGCTGTGGTTATTTCTTAGCTCTTTTTCGATTTTCTACCACAACAAGTAGACTGTTAATTCATGATCACTTATACAGAAACCTACAACTACCATAAATATGTATATGTTTGTAGATGTAATTGAAATGTATGTTCCTCATGTTATTGGTTAGAGTAGAATGAATTGTGCAGAACCCAAAGTGCAGCTGAACTTTAGCAAAGACTATTCAGCTGTTAAATGTTTTTGCAGCCCATGACAACAATGCATAATTCATCACAGTATTCTTTTTAAAAGATTCTAAGTGTGGAGCTGAACCTTTTTTTCCCCCCCAATTTATTTATTTTCAGAAAAACAGTATTCATTATTTTTTCACCACACCCAGTGCTCCATGCAAGCTGTGCCCGCTATAATACCCACCACCTGGTACCCCAACCTCCCATCCCCCCGCCACTTCAAACCCCTCAGACTGTTTTTCAGAGTCCATAGTCTCTCATGGTTCACCTCCCCTTCCAATTTACCCAAATTCCCTACTACTCTCTAACGCCCCTTGTCCTCCATGCTATTGGCTATGCTCCACAAATAAGTGAAACCATATGATAATTGACTCTCTCTGCTTGACTGATTTCACTCAGCATAATCTCTTCCAGTCCCATCCATGTTGCTACAAAAGTTGGATATTCGTCCTTTCTGATGGAGGCATAATACTCCATAGTGTATATGGACCACATCTTCCTTATCCATTCATCCGTTGAAGGGCATCTTGGTTCTTTCCATAGTTTGGCGACTGTGGCCATTGCTGCTATAAACATTGGGGTACAGATGGCCCTTCTTTCACGACATCTGTATCTTTGGGGTAAATACCCAGGAGTGCAATTGCAGGGTCGTAGGGAAGCTCTATTTTTAATTTATTGAGGAATCTCCACACTGTTCTCCAAAGAGGCTGCTCCAACTTGCATTCCCACCAACAGTGGAAGAGGGTTCCCCTTTCTCCACATCCACTCCAACACATGTTGTTTCCTGTTTTGTTAATTTTGGCCATTCTAACTGGTGTAAGGTGATATCTCAATGTGGTTTTAATTTGAATCTCCCTGAGGGCTAATGATGATGAGCATTTTTTCATGTGTCTGATAGCCATTTGTATGTCTTGATTGGAGAAGTGTCTGTTCATATCTTCTGCCCATTTTTTGATGTGTTTGTCTGTTTCGTGTGGGTTGAGTTTGAGGAGTTCATTATAGATCCTGGATATCAACCTTTTGTCTGTACTGTCATTTGCAAATATCTTCTCCCATTCTGTGGGTTGCCTCTTTGTTTTTTTGACTGTTTCCTTTGCTGTGCAGAAGCTTTTGGTTTTGATGAAGTCCCAGAAGTTTATTTTCGCTTTTGTTTCCTTTGCCTTTGGAGACGTATCTTGAAAGAAGTTGCTGTGGCTGATATCAAAGAGATTACTGCCTATGTTCTCCTCTAAGATTCTGATAGATTCCTGTCTCACGTTGAGGTCTTTTATCCATTTTGAGTTTATCTTTGTGTACGGTGTAAGAGAATGGTCGAGTTTCATTCTTCTACATATAGCTGTCCAGTTTACCCAGCACCATTTATTGAAGAGACTTTCTTTTTTCCACTGTATATTTTTTCCTGTTTTGTCAAAGATTAATTGACCATAGAGTTGAGGGTCCATATCAGGGCTCTCTACTCTGTTCCACTGGTCTATGTGTCTGTTTTTATGCCAGTACCATGCTGTCTTGGTGATACAGCTTTGTAATAAAGCTTGAAATCAGGTAAGGTGATGCCGCCAGCTTTATTTTTGTTTTTCAACATTTCCTTAGCGATTCGGGGTCTCTTCTGATTCCATACAAATTTTAGGATTATTTGCTCCAGCTCTTTGAAGAATGCCGGTGGAATTTTGATCGGAATGGCATTAAAAGTATAAATTGCTCTAGGCAGTATAGACATTTTAACAATGTTTATTCTTCCGATCCAAGAGCATGGAATGGTCTTCCATCTTTTTGTGTCTTCTTCAATTTCTTTCATGAGTGTTCTATAGTTCCTCAAGTATAGATCCTTTACCTCTTTAGTTAGGTTTATTCCCAGGTATCTTATGGTTCTTGGTGCTATAGTAAATGGAATCGATTCTCTAATTTCCCTTTCTGTATTTTCATTGTTAGTGTATAAGAAAGCCACTGATTTCTGCACATTGACTTTGTATCCTGCCACGCTGCTGAATTGCTGTATGAGTTCTAGTAGTTTGGGGGTGGAGTCTTTTGGGTTTTCCATATAAAGAATCATGTCATCTGCGAAGAGAGAGAGTTTGACTTCTTCATTACCAATTTGGATACCTTTTATTTCTCTCTGTTGTCTGATTGCTGTTGCTAGGACTTCTAATACTATGTAGAACAAGAGTGGTGAAAGTGGGCATCCTTGTCTTGTTCCTGATCTCAATGGGAAGGCTGCTAGCTTTTTCCCATTGAGGATGATATTTGCTGTGGGTCTTTCATAGATAGATTTGATGAGGTTCAGGAATGTTCCCTCTATCCCTATACTTTGAAGCGTTTTAATCAGGAACGGATGTTGGATTTTGTCAAATGCTTTTTCTGCATCAATTGAGAGGACCATGTGGTTCTTCTCTCTTCTCCTATTAATTTGTTGTATCACATTGATTGATTTGCGAATGTTGTACCATCCTTGTAGCCCAGGGATGAATCCCACCTGATCATGGTGGATAATCTTTTTAATGTGCTGTTGGATCCTGTTGGCTAGGATCTTGTTGAGAATCTTAGCATCCATATTCATCAGTGATATTGGTCTGAAATTCTCCTTTTTGGTATGATCCTTTCCTGGTTTGGGGATCAGGGTAATGCTGGCTTCATAGAAAGAGTCTGGAAGTTTTCCTTTTGTTTCAATTATTTGAAACAGCTTCAGGATCTGAACCTTTTTGAACAAGTTTCTCTGAAGACAACCACTGCTGACCAATTCAAATTGATAGATGAGATTAATTTTTTTCGTTATTTGTTATTATACTTTATAATTTATGTATGCCCATAAGTATGCATATGTATGTATATGCACATATATTCACATTTCTGTGTTATATATACATATAAATATATGAGAATGCATATAAACGTGTGTGTGTGTGTGTGTGTGTGTGTGTGTGTGTGTGTGATATGATATTTTAATTCTTGTTGGAAACCCAAAGTTGGCTTTAATCCAATTACTTATTATTTTGAATGTCTTTCTTCTATATGATGGGATTTCTAGTTCTACATTCACCTCTTTGTTTACATTTGCATATATGCTTACCTTCCCTTCCTTTTTTTCAATTTTGTGCTGTAAGTGAACATTAGAGTTTATTTTACCCTCCCAGAAAATAATACACAAATCAGTGAAATGATATACTTATGATATATACCGAATGTATACTTTAGACAAAATAATCTACCATTTGTCTGAAGGAAAAAAGAACATTTATTAATCAGACTTCTTTGTACATATTAATTAGTTAAAAAACTAATATGTATTTTATTTTATTTTATTTTTCCAATTTATTTATTTTCAGAAAAACAGTGTTCATTATTTTTTCACCACACCCAGTGCTCCATGCAAGCTGTGCCCTCTATAATACCCACCACCTGGTACCCCAACCTCCCATCCCCCCGCCACTTCAAACCCCTCAGACTGTTTTTCAGAGTCCATAGTCTCTCATGGTTCACCTCCCCTTCCAATTTACCCAAATTCCCTACTACTCTCTAACGCCCCTTGTCCTCCATGCTATTTGTTATGCTCCACAAATAAGTGAAACCATATGATAATTGACTCTCTCTGCTTGACTGATTTCACTCAGATAATCTCTTCCAGTCCTGTCCATGTTGCTACAAAAGTTGGGTATTCATCCTTTCTGATGGAGGCATAATACTCCATAGTGTATATGGACCACATCTTCCTTATCCATTCATCCGTTGAAGGGCGTCTTGGTTCTTTCCATAGTTTGGCGACCGTGGCCATTGCTGCTATAAACATTGGGGTACAGATGGCCCTTCTTTTCACGACATCTGTGTCTTTGGGGTAAATACCCAGGAGTGCAATTGCAGGGTCATAGGGAAGATCTATTTTTAATTTCTTTTTTTTTTTTTACTAATATTCTTTTTATTTATTTATTCAGCGTAACAGTATTCATTGTTTTTTTTCCCAATTTATTTATTTTCAGAAAAACAGTATTCATTATTTTTTCACCACACCCAGTGCTCCATGCAAGCTGTGCCCTCTATAATACCCACCACCTGGTACCCCAACCTCCCACCCCCCCGCCACTTCAAACCCCTCAGACTGTTTTTCAGAGTCCATAGTCTCTCATGGTTCATCTCCCCTTCCAATTTACCCAAAAGCACATACCCTCCCCAATGTCCATAAACTTCCCCCCTTCTCCCAACCCCTCTCCCCCCAGCAACCCACAGTTTGTTTCGTGAGATTAAGAGTCACTTATGGTTTGTCTCCCTCCCTATCCCATCTTGTTTCATGGATTCTTCTCCTACCCACTTAAGCCCCCATGTTGCATCACCACTCCCTCATATCAGGGAGATCATATGATAGTTGTCTTTCTCCGCTTGACATATTTCGCTAAGCATGATACGCTCTAGTTCCATCCATGTTGTCGCAAATGGCAAGATTTCATTTCTTTTGATGGCTGCATAGTATTCCATTGTGTATATATACCACATCTTTTTGATCCATTCATCTGTTGATGGACATCTAGGTTCTTTCCATAGTTTGGCTATTGTGGACATTGCTGCTATAAACATTCGGGTGCACGTGCCCCTTTGGATCACTACGTTTGTATCTTTAGGCTAAATTCCCAGTAGTGCAATTGCTGGGTCATAGGGCAGTTCTATTTTCAACATTTTGAGGAACCTCCATGCTGTTTTCCAGAGCGGTTGCACCAGCTTGCATTCCCACCAACAGTGTAGGAGGGTTCCCCTTTCTCCGCATCCTCGCCAGCATCTGTCATTTCCTGACTTGTTGATTTTAGCCATTCTGACTGGTGTGAGGTGATATCTCATTGTGGTTTTCATTTGTATTTCCCTGATGCCGAGTGATATGGAGCACTTTTTCATGTGTCTGTTGGCCATCTGGATGTCTTCTTGGCAGAAACGTCTGTTCATGTCCTCTGCCCATTTCTTGATTGGATTATTTGTTCTTTGGGTGTTGAGTTTGCTAAGTTCTTTATAGATTTTGGACACTAGTCCTTTATCTGATATGTCGTTTGCAAATATCTTCTCCCATTCTGTCAGTTGTCTTTCGGTTTTGTTAACTGTTTCCTTTGCTGTGCAAAAGCTTTTGATTTTGATGAAATCCCAAAAGTTCATTTTTTCCCTTGCTTCCCTTGCCTTTGGCGATGTTCCTAGGAAGATGTTGCTGCGGCTGAGGTCGAAGAGGTTGCTGCCTGTGTTCTCCTCAAGGATTTTGATGGATTCCTTTCTCACATTGAGGTCCTTAATCCATTTTGAATCTATTTTTGTGTGTGGTGTAAGGAAATGGTCCAATTTCATTTTTCTGCATGTGGCTGTCCAATTTTCCCAACACCATTTATTGAAGAGGCTGTCTTTTTTCCATTGGACATTCTTTCCTGCTTTGTCGAAGATTAGTTGACCATAGAGTTGAGGGTCTATTTCTGGGCTCTCTATTCTGTTCCATTGGTCTATGTGTCTGTTTTTGTGCCAGTACCATGCTGTCTTGATGATGACAGCTTTGTAATAAAGCTTGAAGTCCGGAATTGTGATGCCACCAACTTTGGCTTTGTTTTTCAATATCCCTTTGGCTATTCGAGGTCTTTTCTGGTTCCATATAAATTTTAAAATTATTTGTTCCATTTCTTTGAAAAAGATGGATGGTCCTTTGATAGGAATTGCATTAAATGTGTAGATTGCTTTAGGTAGCATAGACATTATCACAATATTTATTCTTCCAATCCAGGAGCATGGAACATTTTTCCATTTCTTTGTGTCTTCCTCAATTTCTTTCATGAGTACTTTATAGTTTTCTGAGTATAGATTCTGTGCCTCTTTGGTTAGGTTTATTCCTAGGTATCTTATGGTTTGGGGTGCAATTGTAAATGGGATTGACTCCTTAATTTCTCTTTCTTCTGTCTTGTTGTTGGTGTAGAGAAATGCAACTGATTTCTGTGCATTGATCTTATATCCTGACACTTTACTGAATTCCTGTATAAGTTCTAGCAGTTTTGGAGTGGAGTCTTTTGGGTTTTCCACATAGAGTATCATATCATCTGCGAAGAGTGATAATTTGACTTCTTCTTTGCCGATTTGGATGCCTTTAATTTCCTTTTGTTGTCTGATTGCTGAGGCTAGGACTTCTAGTACTATGTTGAATAGCAGTGGTAATAATGGACATCCCTGCCGTGTTCCTGACCTTAGTGGAAAGCTTTCAGTTTTTCTCCATTGAGAATGATATTCTCGGTGGGTTTTTCATAGATGGCTTTGATGATATTGAGGTATGTGCCCTCTATCCCTACACTTTGAAGGGTTTTGATCAGGAAGGGATGCTGTACTTTGTCAAATGCTTTTTCAGCATCTATTGAGAGTATCATATGGTTCTTGTTCTTTCTTTTATTGATGTGTTGTATCACATTGACTGATTTGCGGATGTTGAACCAACCTTGCAGCCCTGGAATAAATCCCACTTGGTCGAGGTGAATAATCCTTTTAATGTACTGTTGAATCCTATTGGCTAGTATTTTGGTGAGAATTTTTGCATCTGTGTTCATCAAGGACATTGGTCTATAGCTCTCTTTTTTGATGGGATCCTTGTCTGGTTTGGGGATCAAGGTGATGCTGGCCTCATAAAATGAGTTTGGGAGTTTTCCTTCCATTTCTATTTTTTGGAACAGTTTCAGGAGAATAGGAATTAGTTCTTCTTTAAATGTTTGGTAGAATTCCCCCGGGAAGCCATCTGGCCCTGGGCTTTTGTTTGTTTGGAGATTTTTAATGACTGTTTCAATCTCCTTACTGGTTATGGGTCTGTTCAGGCTTTCTATTTTTTCCTGGTTCAATTTTGTTAGTTTATATGTTTCTAGGAATGCATCCATTTCTTCCAGATTTTCAAATTTGTTGGCGTAGAGTTGCTCATAGTATGTTCTTATAATAGTTTGTATTTCTTTGGTGTTAGTTGTGATCTCTCCTCTTTCATTCATGATTTTATTTATTTGGGTCCTTTCTCTTTTCTTTTTGATAAGTCTGGCCAAGGGTTTATCAATTTTATTAATTCTTTCAAAGAACCAGCTCCTAGTTTGGTTGATTTGTTCTATTGTTTTTTTGGTTTCTATTTCATTTATTTCTGCTCTGATCTTTATGATTTCTCTTCTCCTGCTGGGCTTAGGGTTTCTTTCTTGTTCTTTCTCCAGCTCCTTTAGGTGTAGGGTTAGGTTGTGTACCTGAGACCTTTCTTGTTTCTTGAGAAAGGCTTGTACTGCTATATATTTTCCTCTCAGGACTGCCTTTGTTGTGTCCCACGGATTTTGAACCGTTGTATTTTCATTATCATTTGTTTCCATGATTTTTTTCAATTCTTCTTTAATTTCCCGGTTGACCCATTCATTCTTTAGAAGGATGCTGTTTAGTCTCCATGTATTTGTGTTCTTTCCAAACTTCCTCTTGTTGTTGAGTTCTAGCTTCAGAGCATTGTGGTCTGAAAATATGCAGGGAATGATCCCAATCTTTTGATACCGGTTGAGTCCTGATTTAGGACCGAGGATGTGATCTATTCTGGAGAATGTTCCATGTGCACTAGAGAAGAATGTGTATTCTGTTGCTTTGGGATGAAATGTTCTGAATATATCTGTGATGTCCATCTCATCCAGTGTATCATTTAAGGCCTTTATTTCCCTGTTGATCTTTTGCTTGGATGATCTGTCCATTTCAGTGAGGGGAGTGTTAAGGTCCCCTACTATTATTGTATTATTGTTGATGTGTTTCTTTGATTTTGTTATTAATTGGTTTATATAGTTGGCTGCACCCACGTTGGGGGCATAGATATTTAAAATTGTTAGATCTTCTTGTTGGAAAGACCCTTTGAGTGTAATATAGTGTCCTTCCTCATCTCTTATTATAGTCTTTGGCTTAAAATCTAATTGATCTGATATAAGGATTGCCACTCCTGCTTTTTTCTGATGTCCATTAGCATGGTAAATTCTTTTCCACCCCCTCACTTTAAGTCTGGAGGTGTCTTCGGGTTTAAAATGAGTTTCTTGGAGGCAACATATAGATGGGTTTTGTTTTTTCATCCATTCTGATACCCTGTGTCTTTTGATTGGGGCATTTAGCCCATTAACATTCAGGGTAACTATTGAGAGATATGATTTTAGTGCCATTGTATTGCCTGTAAGGTGACTGTTACTGTATATTGTCTCTGTTCCTTTCTGATCTACCACTTGTAGGCTCTCTCTTTGCTTAGAGGACCCCTTTCAGTATTTCCTGTAGAGCTGGTTTGGTGTTTGCAAATTCTTTCAGGTTTTGTTTGTCCTGGAAGCTTTTAATCTCTCCTTCTATTTTCAATGATAGCCTAGCTGGATATAGTATTCTTGGCTGCATGTTTTTCTCGTTTAGTGCTCTGAAAATGTCATGCCAGCTCTTTCTGGCCTGCCAGGTCTCTCTGGATAAGTCAGCTGCCAATCTAATACTTTTACCATTGTATGTTACAGACTTCTTTTCCCGGGCTGCTTTCAGGATTTTCTCTTTGTCGCTAAGGCTTGTAAATTTTACTATTAGGTGACGGGGTGTGGGCCTATCTTATTGATTTTGAGGGGCGTTCTCTGAACCTCCTGAATTTTGATACTCGTTCCCTTTGCCATATTGGGGAAATTCTCCCCAATAATTCTCTCCAGTATACCTTCTGCTCCCCTCTCTCTTTCTTCTTCTTCTGGAATCCCAATTATTCTAATGTTGTTTCGTCTTTTGGTGTCACTTATCTCTCGAATTCTCCCCTCATGGTCCAGTAGCTGTTTGTCCCTCTTTTGCTCAGCTTCTTTATTCTCTGTCATTTGGTCTTCTATATCGCTAATTCTTTCTTCTGCCTCATTTATCCTACAAGTGAGAGCCTCCATTTTTGATTGAACTTCATTAATAGCTTTTTTGATTTCAACTTGGTTAGATTTTAGTTCTTTTATTTCTCCAGAAAGGGCTTTTATATCTCTGGAGAGGGTTTCTCTAATATCTTCCATGCCTTTTTCAAGCCCGGCTATAACCTTGAGAATTGTCATTTTGAACTCTAGATCTGACATATTACCAATGTCTGTATTGATTAGGTCCCTAGCCTTCAGTACTGCCTCTTGTTCTTTTTTTTGTTGTGAATTTTTCCGCCTTGTCATTTTGTCCAGCTAAGAGTATATGAAGGAGCAAGTAAAATACTAAAAGGGTGGCAACAATCCCAGGAAAATATGCTTTAACCAAATCAGAAGAGATCCCAAATTGTGAGGGGGGATTTCTCCCCCCTCACGATTGGGTGAGGGATCTCCTCTGATTGGGATCTCCTTTGATTGGGATCTCCCAATCTCTTCTGATTGGGATCTCCCAATCTCTTCTGATTGGGATCTCTTCTGATTTGGGGATAAAAAGAGGTTGAAAAAGAAAGAAAGAAAAAAAGAATTAAAAAAAAGAGATTGAATTAAAAATTCAATCAAGAATTTAAAAAGAATTAAGAAAAAAAGATTGAAGAGATTAGGATCTCTTCTGATTTGGGGATAAAAAAAAAAGGTTCAAAAAGAAAGAAAGAAAAAAAAGAAAAAAAAAAGAATTAAAAAAAAAAGAAAATGAATAAACTGCGTCTGGGGACCAGCATAAAAAAGAAAAATATATATATTAGATAATCTAGTTAAAAAACGTTAAAAGAGAAAAGGGTAAAAGTTATAAAAAATTTTAGCAGAAGAAGAGAAAAAAAATGAAAAAGAAAAAAGTTAAATTAACTGCAAGACTAAAAAATCACAGGTAGAAAGCCATGAGTTCCGTGGTTTTTTTTCTCCTCCTCTGGAATTCTGCTGCTCTCTCCTTGGTATTGAAACTGCACTCCTTGGTAGGTGAACTTGGTCTTGCCTGGATTTCTTGTTGATCTTCTGGGGGAGGGGTCTGGTGTAGTGATTCTCAAGTGTCTTTGCCCCAGGCGGAATTACACCGCCCTTACCAGGGGCCGGGCTGAGTGATCTGCTCGGCTTTGCTTTCAGGAGCTTTTGTTCCCTGAGCGCTTTCCGTAGAGTTCCGGAGGACGGGAATACAAATGGCGGCCTCCTGGTCTCCGGCCCGGAGGAGCCGAGAGCCCGGGGCCCCGCTCCCCTGCGCGCCCTCAGCGAACAGCTCCCAGTAACTCGCGTCTGCCCAACCTACAGCCGCGCTCGGAGCTCACCGAGCTTGCGGCTGATTCAAGGCAACTCCGAGCTGCGAGCTCACTGTCGGCTCTGTCTCTGCAGCCGGCTTTCCCGTTCCAATATCCGCAAGCTCTGCGACACTCGGACACCCCCGATCCTTCTGTGACCCCGCAGGACCTGAGGTCACGCTGACCCTGTGTGGGCTTCGCCCCGGTTTAGCCTCCGGAGCGATGTCCCTCAGCGGAACAGACTTTTAAAAGTCCTGATTTTGTGCTCCGTTGCTCCGCCGCTTGTCGGGAGCCGGCCCCTCCCCCCGGGGTCTATCTTCCCGTCGCTTTGGAATCACTTCTCCGCCAGTCCTACCTTTCAGAAAGTGGTTGTTTTTCTGTTTCTAGAGTTGCTGTTCTTCTTCTCCTCGATCTGCCGATGGATTTGCAGGTGTTTGCAATCTTTACATAAGCTCTCTAGCTGATCTCCTGCTAGCTGAGGTAGTCTCAGCCTGCTACTTCTCCGCCATCTTGACTCCTCCCCTCTATTTTTAATTTCTTGAGGAATCTCCACACTGTTCTCCAAAGAGGCTGCACCAACTTGCATTCCCACCAACAGTGGAAGAGGGTTCCCCTTTCTCCACATCCTCTCCAACACATGTTGTTTCCTGTTTTGTTAATTTTGGCCATTCTAAGTGGTGTAAGGTGATATCTCAATGTGGTTTTAATTTGAATCTCCCTGAGGGCTAATGATGATGAGCATTTTTTCATGTGTCTGATAGTCATTTGTATGTCCTTATTGGAGAAGTGTCTGTTCATATCTTCTGCCCATTTTTTGATGTGTTTGTCTGTTTACTGTGGGTTGAGTTTGAGGAGTTCATTATAGATCCTGGATATCAGCCTTTTGTCTGTACTGTCATTTGCAAATATCTTCTCCCATTCCGTGGGCAAATCATCTGAAATTTTTAAATTAAAATAAACATTATGTTTCCCTTTGGAGAGTCTTTGCAGCATTAAAATAAGAAAAAGCAAACATTGATAGGTAATGAATTATACATAACCCATTTTATTTATTTTACATTAAATGTGAAAACAGAAGAGTAATAGGCATATGTGCAGTTTATTACTACAAATGAAGTAGTTGTACAATCCTACAGCTAAAATTTGGGGCTGCAGTTTTCTTTTCTTGCATTTATTTCTTATTCCTCAAGTCCGATGAAATTCTGGAGAATATTGATATTAAATAACCAAAAAGAATATATTCAATTGGATTGTTACCTATCCTATTCTTTTCCTTTTATTTACATTAAGTGTACTTGTACTCACTTTGCTATGGTGTTTTCCACAAAGTGGTCATTGTCTTTGCATAATTCAGCTCAGTGATGAGTGAATGTCTAGTGAAACCTATCTTATCTTTGGACTATTATAGTCATGCATAGTTTTGTAATAGATTTGCGAAATTAATCTCCAGTTAATGAGCTAATAGCTACATTGTTTATTCAACATTTTAAATAATGGCATTCTTTTTTTCAAAGATGAAAGACCCAGAGCTTCACCTTTTCCTGAATGATTACACCTCAGCCTTTACCGTTGCACAAACTGGCATCACTCACTACCTCACCTTACTTCAGCCAGTGGACAGGGAAGAACAGCAGACTTACACTTTTTCAGTAAAAGGCTTTCATATGGAGGGACAAGATGGCGGGGAATAGGAAGAGGCGCCTTTTCAGCTGGTACCCCAAAGTGAGCTGATTACCTACAAAAGAACTCCGATTACCCATGAAATCAGCCTGAGATCAGAATTATACACGTCTGGATCTCTACAGGGGCAGAAGACGCCAGTGGGCAGGTAAAGCGGAATGGGAACTGCGGACTGATATCTGAAGATAAACAAAAGGGGGAGGGAGCCACCAGTGGCGACCTGTGGGAAAGTAATACCCCAATACGAGCGAGAGTGCCCTGCGTCTGGGGACCAGCATTAACTTGGAGACTTGTTGAAAGCACTCCGAAAGAGCAAAGGATCGTGGGGGGAAATTGTGGGAATCGGGGCAGCTAGGGACAGGGGTTTAAGTCCCCGGTCCCAGATGGCCTCACCGGCGCTGAGGCAGAGAGAGTGCGGCGGAGAAACCAGCTCCTGGTCCCTAAGCTGCCAGCACGCCCCAGAGCGCGTGGTTTCCAGCTCCTGTGAAGGGATGGGAGCCGTGCGAGTCTGCAGAACGCGCGCTAGCCCTACCATGAAGCTCGAGATAAGAGCACACGTCGCTCAAGCTCCCCTGAGTTCCAGAGGCCTGGCCGGCTCTCTTTGACCCACGCCATTGTTTCAAAGTCTAAGCCGCGTGCGCGCGAAACTCTTCCCCTGACAGAGGCGCACAAAAGCCCAGCCTGGGGCTTACGGACCAGCGCCCCGTTCTCAGTGCCCCAGACGTGCACCCAACACACAGTCGCCTCTGAAAAGAGGTGCGCGCAAGCCGGGCACTCCCAGCCCAGGCCGGCGGCAAAATCTCAGTGTGCGACTGCGGCTTGGAACCTCTCTGGTGGTTGGGAGCTCCCAGACAGCCGCCACTGCCTTGGCTTTGGGTAAAAGCAAAAGATCCTGTGCCCCCAGGGTCTGCAACTTGGAACCTGCACTGCCAGTGGACAAGGGGGAATTTATTCAGCTTCTGCACCCAGACTGAGGCTTCTCTCTGAGAGGGAAATCAGGGTGCGGTTTGATTTCTTCTAATACTACAAAAACCATCAAAGGCGGTCAAGGTGAGAGGAAAAGAAGTGAACAAGCATAAAAACCGCCAGAGAACAAAAGCCTGAACAAAACCAGTTTCCCCAGAGCCCACCCCCTTGAGGAGGGGGGGGAACTCAACTCAGGAAACATCATTGACTGACAACCCACATGGCAGCTCCCTCCCCCAGAAAACAAACCAAGAAAGAAAAAAAAAAAAAAAGGACTACAAGAGAACCACCACTACTTCATAGGAAAACATGTATTGTTCACTTGTTTCCACTATTCCGGTTCATATTTTTTTTTACACATAGGTAATTTTTTAACCTATTTACCATCACAGCGAGCTGTACAGTACATCAAATTCCATAATATCTTTCTAACCTGAACTTTTTGATACATACAGCAATGTTTTTCTTTTGCATTTTTATTTTTTGAATTCCTTTTTTAAAAATTTTAGTTTAGTTTAGTCTAGTATATTCCTTTTTATTTTTATCCTCTAATATTCATATAGAGTTAACTTCAAAGTAATCCCCTTTCCCCAATCAATACTACCCCTATAGGTAAACCAATTTTTAATCCCCT
Organism: Neogale vison; assembly: GCF_020171115.1. Lineage (NCBI taxonomy): Eukaryota > Metazoa > Chordata > Mammalia > Carnivora > Mustelidae > Neogale > Neogale vison. The sequence continues at coordinate 157,168,556 of NC_058092.1, forward strand.
TTATCTTAGGAAAGTTGAGTCCTTTAACAAAGATATCAAGATACATCCAGGAAGAATCAAAACAACCTTCTTCGCACACACTAAGAATTTATAAGAACTCTCCCATCTTCTTCCACCAGTGTTTCTGTGTTTTTTGTGTTTGTCCTGAAAGCATATAAGTTTTACATTTGTGGTTCTTTTTGACGAGGTTCTTTCTTTATTTGCATATATATATATATATATATATATATTTTTTTTCTTTCTCTTGCCATATAATTGTATCAGTCTTTTTATCTCTTTTTGTTTGTCTACTTCATAAATCTTACCTTGGGGCCCATCTGGGCTGAACCTTCTCTTTCATCCTCCCTTTCTTTCCTGTCTCTCTCTCTCTGTCTTTTTTTTTTTCTTTTTCTTCTTTTCCTTTTTTTTCTTTTTCTTTTTCTTTTCTTTTGTCTCTTGTTTGGGTGGGGAATTCTGATTGCTCAGAAGTGTTCCAGGGTGCACCTTGACTGCACCAGAGTTGATACATCCAGCTACATCTGTTCAGTCTTCTCCCACCAAAATGACTAGGAGGAGGAATGCCCAACAGAAGAAAAATACAGAGGATGGACCTTCTGCAACAGATCTAACGGCTATCAACATAGACAATATGTCGGAAAGAGAATTCAGGCTAACAATTATCCAGGCAATATCTAGGTTGGAGAAAGCTATGGATGACCAAACAGAATTGATTAAGGCCGAACTGAAAGCGACCAGACAGGATGTTCACAATGTTAGTGCGGAGACTAAAGCTACCAGGGAGGAGGTCCACAATGCTCTCAATGAGTTCCAATCTAATCTAAACTCTCTCAAAGCTAGGGTAACTGAGACAGAAGATAGAATTAGTGATCTGGAAGACAAACAGATAGAGAGAAAGGATCAGGAGGAAGCCTGGAACAAACAGCTTAGATCCCATGAGAGCAAAATCAGGGAAATAAATGATGTCATGAAGCGTTCAAACGTCAGAATTATTGGAATCCCTGAAGGGGAGGAGAAAGAAAGAAGTCTAGAAGATATCGTGGAACAAGTCCTTCATGAAAATTTTCTGAATCTCGCGAATGAAACCAGCGTTCATGTACTAGAGGCTGAACAGTGTTCACCCAAGATTATACATTCCAAAAAACATCACGACACCTGATAGTCAAATTGAGGAATTATAATTGTAGGTATAATCTCTTGAAAGCCACCAGGGCTAAGAGGCTCCTTACTTACAGAGGGAAGCCCATCAGAATAACATCAGACCTGTCCACAGAGACCTGGCAAGCCAGAAGAGGCTGGCAAGATATATTCAGGGCACTAAATGAGAAGAACATGCAGCCAAGGATACTTTATGCAGCAAGACTGACATTCAAAATGGATGGATAGATAAAGAGTTTCCAAGACAGGCAAGGCTTAAAAGACTATGCAACCACCAAGCCGACACTGCAGGAAATATTAAGGGGGGTTCTATAAAAGAGGAAACATCCCAAGAATAGCATTGAACAGAAATATAGAGACAGTCTACAGAAAGAAAGACTTCAAAGGTAACTCGATGTCAATAAAAACGTATCTATCAATAATCACTCTCAATGTGAATGGCCTAAATGCACCCATAAAACGGCACAGGGTTGCAGATGGGATAAAACGACAGGACCTATCCATATGCTGTCTACAAGAGACCCATTTTGAACCTAAAGATACACGCAGACTGAAAGTGAAGGGGTGGAGAAGCATCTTTCATGCCAATGGGACTCAAAAGAGGGCTGGGGTAGCGATTCTCATATCAGGTAAATTAGACTTCAAACTAAAGACTGTAATCAGAGATACAGAAGGACACTACATAATCCTTAAAGGGACTATCCACCAAGATGATCTAACAATTGTAAATATCTATGCTCCCAATATGAGAGCAGCCAATTACTTAAGAAAACTGTTAATCAAAATAAAGAGTCATATTGATATGAATACACTAATCGTAGGAGATCTTAACACGCCTCTCTCAGAATTAGACAGATCATCGAAGCAGAAAATCAATAAAGAAACAAGAGCATTGAATGACACATTGGACCAGATCGACCTCATAGATATATACAGAACATTCCACCTTAAAACAACAGAATACACATTCTTCTCAAGTGCACACGGAACCTTCTCCAGAATAGACCACATACTGGGTCACAAATCAGGACTCAGCCGATACCAAAAGACTGAGATGATTCCCTGCATATTCTCAGATCACAATGCTTTGAAACTGGAGCTCAATCACAAGGAAAAGTTCCGAAGGAACTCAAACACCTGGAAGCTAAAGACCACCTTGCTTAAGAATGCTTGGATCAACCAGGAGATCAAAGAAGAACTGAAACAATTCATGGAAACCAGTGAGAATGAAGACACTTCGGTCCAAAACCTATGGGATACAGCAAAGGCGGTCCTAAGGGGAAAATATATAGCCATCCAAGCCTCGCTCAAAAAAATTGAAAAATCCAGAACACACCAGCTGTCTCTAAACCTTAAAGAACTGGAGGATCAACAACAAATCAAACCAACTCCACACATAAGAAGGGAAATCATCAATTTTAGAGCTGAGCTCAATGAGGGAGAAACCAGAGATACAGTAGAACGTATCAATGAAACTAGAAGCTGTTTTTTTGAAAGAATCAATAAGATCGATAAGCCACTGGCTACACTAATCCAAAAGAAAAGAGAGAAAGCCCAAATTCATAAAATTATGAATGAAAAGGGAGAGATCACAACTAACACCAAGGAAGTAGAAACGATCATCAGAAGTTATTACGAACAGTTATATGCCAATAAGCTTAGCAACTAGATGAAATGGATGCATTCCTGGAAAAATATAAACTACCAAAATTGAACCAGGAAGAAATCGACAACCTGAATAGACCGATATCTAATAATGAGATTGAATCAGTGATCAAAAACCTCCCAAAAACCAAGAGCCCAGGACCTGACGGATACCCTGGGGAATTCTACCAAACCTTCAAAGAAGAAATAACACCTATTCTCCTGAAGCTGTTTCAAAAAATTGAAGCAGAAGGAAAACTTCCAGACTCTTTCTATGAAGCCAGCATTACCCTGATCCCCAAACCAGGCAAGGACCCTACCAAAAAGGAGAATTTCAGACCAATATCACTGATGAATATGGATGCTAAGATTCTCAACAAGATCCTAGCCAACAGGATCTAACTGCACATTAAAAAGATTATCCATCATGATCAGGTGGGATTCATCCCTGGGTTACAAGGATGGTTCAACATTCGCAAATCAATCAATGTGATACAACAAATTAATATGAGAAGAGAGAAGAACCACATGGTCCTCTTAATTGATGCAGAAAAAGCATTTGACAAAATCCAGCATCCGTTCCTGATTAAAACTCTTCAAAGTATAGGGATAGAGGGAACATTCCTGAACCTCATCAAATCTATCTATGAAAGACCCACAGCAAATATCATCCTCAATGGGAAAAATCTTACAGCCTTCCCATTGAAATCAGGAACAAGAGAAGGATGCCCACTTTCACCACTCTTGTTCAACATAGTATTAGAAGTCCTAGCAACAGCAATCAGACAACAGAGAGAAATAAAAGGTATCCAAATTGGTAATGAAGAAGTCAAACTCTCTCTCTTCATAGATGACATGATTCTTTATATGGAAAACCCAAAAGACTCCACCCCCAAACTACTAGAACTCATACAGCAATTCAGCAACGTGGCAGGATACAAAGTCAATGTGCAGAAATCAGTGGCTTTCTTATACACTAACAATGAAAATACAGAAAGGGAAATTAGAGAATCGATTCCATTTACTATAGCACGAAGAACCATAAGATACCTGGGAATAAACCTAAATAAAGAGGTAAAGGAAAAAAAAGGCTTTCATATGGGTGTGTGTGTGTGTGTTTGTGTGTGTAAACAAAGATATCTGTTTAAAACTTAAGAAGTCAATAATTTAGGAGGAAAATGCAGTATTTTCAAGGAATTGAGAATTTAGATTCTCAATAATAAAATTCTTCACATGTATTTTTTTAAGACTATTTATTTTTTTTTAAGATTTTATTTATTTATTTGACAGAGAGAGATTACAAGTAGGCAGAGAGGCAGGCAGAGAGAGAGAGAGGAGGAAGCAGGCTCCCTGCAGAGCAGAGAGCCCGATGCGGGACCCGATCCCAGGACCCTGAGATCATGACCTGAGCCGAAGGCAGCGGCTTAACCCACTGAGCCACCCAGGTGCCCTTTTTTTGTTTTGTTTTATAAGTTTTTGCAACAGTGTTAACATTCTTTCCAATGGAGGAAAAGTAATTTTCAAGATGGCAACAGGAAAATAGGAGTCTTGTTTTTCACCATACACTCATAATTGACTTAAATTTGAGATAGTATCATCTAGAATCCACAAATAATTATTTCCTAACCCTTGTTTTATTTTAACTTATTTTTTTTTATTACATTTTAAATTTTGTCCTGGGGTTAAGCCACTAGGATGATCCCTGCGCCTCCCAAGCCCATTCTACCCCTCCTCTGGAAACATTTGGCAATGTCTGCAGACACATTGGCCATCACTACTGTGAGAGGTGCATTTTGTATCAGGGAGGGAGACACTAAGGATTCTGGTAAGCACCTTATAACACACAGGACAGGGCCACCTCCACCAAAACAAATAAGTATCTGATGGAGGATCCGAGTATAGGTTAATCAAGAAAAAAGAGAAAAGTGAGGGGAGATTAGTCAAGCTGTAATTGTAAATAGTTACCAAAAAATAGAAATATTTTTGTGTATGAAAAGCGCAGTTGAGAAGTGAATACAGATGAAAAGAAAGTTGTATTATCTGACTTTCTGAGATGAATTTTATTCATATATAGGAGAAAAATGAGCTGATAAAAAAGTAGAGATTGTGGGACTTACATAGGATTTCCTTCTGAGAGCCAGAGCTCCCAGAAACCTGACAGGTAAAACTTAGATACAGAGTGGATTTCAAGAGTTATTCAGAACAAAGACGGTGGTGTTATAATGCTGATTTTGTTTGTCAGACCTTCCTAAAATGTTAATGATGTAATTACAATATCACTATTAACTAATGGCACTAAGTCCTATAAAAATTGCCACTTGGTGAATTACCAGAAAAAGACATCACATCTCTAGGGCACCTACTTTCTTTTGTGATATAAGTATGTTGACTATAAACACTTCTATGGCATTGTATACAGAATATGGAAATGTGAAGAATAACTTCCTATTTTTTTTTATTTTAAAATATTAAGTAGTGGTTAACATCAGCAATGTTACTGGCTCACCCCAGGGCTCTAACACATTTTGCACATCTGCTTCTTTAAAATGTGCTTGGAATTGGATACATGAAAAATAAAACAGAATCCTCTACAATCACCTCTGCTTATATGTTCTATCGTAGGTCTTTTTCCTTTTATCCACAGAACATTTTGGCACCCATTTAAAACTGAAATTATATATAAGAAATGTCTTAAATTGTAAGAGTGAATTCTGTGCTGCTTCTGATCGCATGACTTCTCTGTTACATGTATTTTTCTCTCCCCGAAGATAACGGCATTCGATGGTGTGCAAGAAAGCAAGCCAGTTACTGTCAATATTTGGGTGATGGATGCAAACGATAACACTCCGACCTTTCCTGAAAAATCATACGATGTCTATGTGTATACAGACATGAGCCCCGGCGACAGCGTCATTCAGGCAACTGCCTGTGTGGTGTGCAGATTCACAGAAAGTCATTAATTCCATGGGCATTATGCAATGTGTACTTTAAGAAACTGTTGAAGTTTAAGTGAGCTCAGACTCATGGTATGGCATAATTGAGTTTAAGAACTTTAGATTTATGTTTATTTTTCAAATAAAAGTGCAACTATATGCACTTTATATTTTTAAGCTTTTATTTATTGAGGTGGGAGGAGAGCAGAGAGAGGGAGAGAAGCACAGTCTCCACATATCAGGGAGCTCAATATGGGACTCAGTCCCAGGACCCTGAGATTATGACCTGAGCTGAAGGCAGACGCTTAACTGACTGAGGCAGTGAGGCACCCAATTCCAATTAGTTACTAAAGGCAAACATAGCTATTTGACTAGTTTATATTTGATTTTTAAAATTTTAATGTACCACATATATTTACTTAATATAATAATGTATTTAACACCCTGAAGTTTCAAGTATTAGACATACAGTTGAAAACGTCCAATTATTTTGAACTTCTGCAAATATGGGTTGAATTTCCCTTGGTGATAAATACAGAAGACTGCCTTAATAAATTAGTGGATAATACTGTTGGACAGTGGTTACCCAGACATAAAATGGAATCACTGCAACAGAGAAAAATTATAATTGTGTAGTAAGTAGTGTCTTTGAAAACCCAGAGATTGGGCAAAATCGTTCTCCTTGATTTGTCTTATTTCTATTATTAACTGTGTACTTGCTGCATTTAAATTAATTACAAGTTATCTTAAAATATGTGGGTTTTTTGCCTTTTTTTTGTATTTTGAGTATAACTTATAGAGAAGTCATAATATTCTTCCTTGAGGATTTTTAGAAAGAGTGGAATCTAGCACTTTCCAAACTGACTATGCTGTGAGTTAATGAGGGAGCTGTTTAGAAACACAGATAACCAAGATTTCACATCCACTTTCCTGGATCTGAAGCTTTACTAACAATACATACATTACTGATAATTAGAAAGCGAACCCTGAGAGCTTCAGTTGCTCAACTGTGTAAAGATCACTTATGTGGATTATCCTCTAAATTTTAGAGTCAGACTCAATAATTCTAAGTAGCTTTCAGGCCAGTAGGGCCGTGATTCTATATACTTTCAGAGTATTTGCATAGCTCCAAATTGGTAGTAAATTACATATTACATATTACATAACAATTACGTATATTACACAAATTACATATTACATAACAATTACATTATATTATTAGGGTCATATAAAGGGTTAGGGAAAGGCTGGAAATTCGCCTGTACCTGCTTGCATGTATGAATACCTTCAACTGCATCTGGTATTTGGGGAAAAGCAATGGCACATTCCATTCCTATCTTGTCTTGTTTTGACGAAATCCACCCTTTCAGCCATTTGCCTTAAGGGGAGAACTCTGTTTAGGTTATTATTTCTGCATCCATAACCTCTGTACCCACAATGCTTAGCACCTAGTACATACTCAGTGTAGTAGATGCTCAATAAATGTTTATCCAAAGGTGACAGAGGGACACTTGCAGGCAAGTGGTATGAATAAACGAGAAGGTGTAAAAATGCTGGCCTTTATTTCTAGTCACTGGTGGACCTAGTGAGCTACATTTATCTTTACGTTGGCACCTATTACAAAAGCAGCAAAATTACAGTTTATACAGATAAAGGAATGACTATCGTCATCATGTTCTTATTTAATTAGACCTGATTCTCATCTCTATAATAACATAATTGAAAGTAAAAGTGTGTGTGTGTGTGTGTGTGTGTGTGTGTGTGTATCAACCAAACAGCAGGGAACTGGAAAGTTTAACTAAGAAAATCATAGCAATTATGTGGTGGAAACAGCTCAAAAAATGTTTGCCTTGGGGGATCAAAAGTTTATTTCTGGCATTTGCAGGCTACAGAAGTTAATTTCCCTATGTACCTCTTTATAAAATAGATCTTTTCTTGCCTTTAAAGATTCATATTTTGTATATCTCCCTGAACCACGCAGATTATGAAGATAGAGTATTGTTTGCATCTCTATGGATTTGTTTTTTCAAAAATTATTTAAGCACCAAGAAATGAAACATTATAATTAGCATTTTAAATGTTATTCCCACTATGTGGTAACAGGATGGTATGTCTCTAAAACATCCTCAAGGAGCCTAGAAATGAAAGGAAATACATTTCCTATGAAAAGAAAGATTTGTAAATAAAGCAAAATGACGAAGAACTGTGGCCTGCCCCTGCCTCATAACAGTCTCTGAAGAGATTCTGGCTTCTCCCACCCCAACTCCTCACCAGCCTGCCTTGCCCTGATGCCCCCCAAGATCAACTTGTTTATGGTTGGTTAGTATTCTTCTGTCAAAAACAGTGAAGGGGCGCCTGAGTGGCTCAGTCAGTGAAGCCTCTGCCTTAGCTCAGGTCATGATCCCAGGGTCCTGGCATCGAGTCCTGCATTGGGATCCCTGCTCTGCGGGAAGCCTGCTTCTCCCCTCCCTGTCCCCCTGTTTGTGTTCTTTCTCTTGCTGTGTCTCTATCTGTCAAATAAATAAGTGAAATCTTAAAAAAAAAAGAAAAGTGAGAGTATTAGAAGCAAAGGGGACAGTGAGTACTAATCAGAGAGTACCTTGGATAACAGCTTTTAAGTATATTTTATTTTATTTGTCAGAGAGAGAGAGAGAGAGTGAGCACAAGCAAGGGGAGAGGCAGGCAGAGGGAGAAGCAGACTCCCCACTGAGTGGGGAACCCAATGTGGAAGTTGATCCCAGGACCCTGAGATCATGACGTGAACCACCCAGGGGTCTCCAGATTTTAAGTATATTTTAATTGGATAATTTTAAATCTATCATTTTCAATGCAACTGTAAGACTTTCTTGGCGCGATGTTGGTACCTACTCAACTATTTTGAGTCTAGGTAGAAGGGGCATGTAAGAAGTGGATGGGTTGGTTAGAAGGATGTGAGGAACCAGGTCCTTATTACAAATTCTGTTATAAATTGGTCCTCTAACTTTATATCTCCTAGGCCTGAGTGATTTAAATAGAACAGAATGGCTCATGAGCTACATCTGGTAGAGCACTGCCCCAAACCAGCATCTGTGTCCTTCAGATTACTAGCATATCTTGTGTTTAGGGGGAGATAACCGGCATGAGTGAGAATGATTTTTTTGCATGAAAGAATGTCTTAGGGCACCTGGGTGGCTCAGTTGGTTAAGCCTCTGCCTTCAGCTCAGGTCATGATCTCAGGGTCCTGGGATCAAGCCCTTCATTGGGGTGGGGTCTCTGCTCAGCAGGAAGCCTGCTTCCCCCTCTCGCTCTGCCTGCCTCTCTGCCTACTTATGATGTCTCTCTCTCTGTGTCAAATAAATAAATAAATTCTTAAAGAAAGAAAGAACGTCTTATAGGCCATCAAAGAACTCCCACAGGGTGACACTCAAGGATATCATACTCTGTTGTCCTAGGTCTCATTCCACACATTACTGGTTTTCTCGAAAAACCAATTGCTCAATATTGAAGATAGAGATTTTGATATATAATTTTAATATTTTGAAGATGTAGATTTCCTATCAGTAGCTACCTCCCCAGTCCACACTCCATAGATGCTCTTCCTAAACTCTCACAACTTTCATCAATCAGTGTTCCTGATCCTAACTGAATAGAAAGATTTCCCTGAGCAACCTTTGAAAATGAGGATGCCTCAACTCCATCCTGCCATGGTTTTATTTTAGCCATCTGACTACTCACCATCGAGCCCCATTGGGAGAGTCACCTAACAAAACAAAGCAACTCTGATATATGGCCAGTTTTGAGAAAACTCATCTTTACCCTTAATAAGATTTCATACTTTGGAAAATTGAAATTGCTGATTCATGAAGATGGAGTCTCATATGGAGCTGAGTCCTTTGATTCTTACCTCCACCTCTTTCTATTTTTCTCGTTCTCCAGTTCCTATCTTCTGTCCCACTTCTTACTCCTTCTTGCTGCTTTAGTATTCCCTCATTTTTAGTCATTACCACAACATATAGTCGTGTCTACCAGGATTCAATGCCCTGTGACTACCTCAACATCCAGCTGACATTCCAAGGATCTGTTGTAGGGGGGAATACAGGTTTTGGTTAAGAACTTCAGACTGGACATACTCCAAGATAAATTAACTAATCCATGGTCTTTCATCTAATACAGAAACACATCTAAGATTACATAGGCTTTAGCAGCCACTTTCAAGTCATTTCTCATCCCTCTCTTTCCCCTGCTCACACACAGGTGACGGTCCAGGTGCTGAAATCGCTGTTCCAAAATGGATCTGTCATTATTTGCCTGTTTCTATGGCCTGCCAAAAATTAGGCTACGATGGTGGACTCTGAGTGGAACTCTGTTTCCACAGATGCCCCCCCAACATGTTCTTATTCTGCAGAACAAATCAGGACAGGTCTTCCCTACCTGAGGAAGAGCCCAATCTCCACACGTGTCTTTAAGAACATCTCTGTAGTGCCTCACGATCTTCTGTCTCAGCTCCTGCTACATCCCCCAAGTAATCAACTTTGAGATCCTAGAGATAGTTCTATTTTGTTCCTTCTGTTCCTTCTGTTGACTCCAGCATGGACTATCCCTTCCCATTCTGAGTCTGTCGACATCTCTCTCAAGTTTCAAGGTTTGATCCAAATGATGCCTTTTTTCTTTCAGTTGTTAACACACAACTCAAATGTGACTTTTAAGTAAAGCCATTATTTTTCCTAGCAAGTCTGAATTAATGGTTGCATGCACATCCTCTACACATCCAACTAGCAGCTTCTACCTGGCACACAATTTACCATGTCCTGCATGGTGTTTAGCTCACATGCGTCTGTCTACCCTGCTGACCTGAAAATTCCTCCAGGACAGGGACTCTTAATGATACCTAACCACCAGTGCTCGGCACAATCCCTTCCTTGTGGTAGGGCTTCACCAAATAGCCATGGGATTGATTCCCACCATGGTCTCTCAGTCAGTATACAAAATCTCTCATTCTAGAAATGAATTCTTTTTGGAATTCCCATAGATAAAGTGTTGCCCACCACCCCCCAGCCCTCTCCTAACTCCACAGCCTCAGTGAGGCCATGCCTTTCCTGCTCTTCAGACAGAAGACACTCAATACTGGCACATTTCTCTTAGGCTGAGTCAGAGGTCCCTGAACAGAACAGCTGGAAATGACTTGGAAAATGTTTCTTGTTCCCAGGCTCATTTGATAAAGAATTTGAGTGAACACGCTGATAAAATGATCAGTCCCAAATCTCAAAGTTTGTAAGTGACAGAGGTGATACTGAATCTAAGTTATAAGTGATAGACTCTGGACCCGGATGAGCTACATCTCCTTCTGCCCCTTTGTGCCCTGACGTGACTCTGGACAAATAGCTCAGTCCTCTATATTCAGGTTTTTTACTCTTTAGAAAGGTGATAAATATAGTACCAGCTTCACAAAGGTGTTCTGAGTTCTATAAGCTACCAACATATGTGCACTTTGCAAATCCACTGTATATAAATGTTACCTAGTTATTAGTATTATTGAACTATTCTCATGGATTATATAAAACACTTACGATTATTAATAGCCTTGACCACCTCATTTGTGTATATCCATGTGTCATGTGTATTATACTCTGAGGAGGACACATAAACACAATATATAAAAGGATATACTGAAATTCTTTTTTTTCATGATTTCCAGCATTATAAACAAAATCAGGATAAATCCATGTGGTGTTTTAATGCCTTCTGACAATTTATTTTATGTAAAATAATGAGAGTATTCTCTGCGGTATATGTGTGCATGACTGTGTTTAGGTTTGTGATATCATGACTCAAGTTTGATTGTTTATGTTAAAGTCTTGGTGGAGTTCAGTATTTCAGCAAATCTCAGGTAACAATTTGATGGGCAAACCATGCAGAATTGTAAGCATATTTTCACATTCATATACAATTTTCATTTATTTTTGATGTTTGAAATAGTTTAATTTTACCGAAGACCATACGACTTCTTACCCAAACCTACTTGCGTGAGAATGAAAACAAATACCTAAAATTGCATGGGTTCCTCATGTTGAAGCTGAGACTCTGTTATACCATCTGAATTCTGTATACGTGGAGGGCTCTCCTCATATGTGAGAAAGCACCACCTTCCCCATACTTTCAGGTTGGAAACCAGAGGTAGTCCTGGCACAGTCTCACGTCCTCCCTCCTCTCCATCAGTTACCAAGTCCTACTGATTTCCCCTTAGCCACCAACCAAATGTATCTACTCCAGCCTCTTCCCCCCACTATCCTCCTCCACAAGCTGCCATCAGCTCTTGCCGGGACTTTCCAGCACCCTCCTCTGGGCTCCGGGTGTATCTCCTCTCCCTGGCATCTCCACGTAGCCCCCACAGGACTCCTGTGAATAGGAGAGCAAAGCAGTAACTGTGGTGCTGACACCTTCAGGGATTTTCCGCAGCTGTCAGAATAAAGCCCAGTCATTATCCTGCATGACCACTCTGCTGATGACTCTCCAGTTTCCGTCTGGCTCTTTAATGCATCCACTTCTATTCACATGCTTTTCATCATTAAGATGTCAATTTACATGTCACCTCAAAAAAGCCTTTCTGGACTCCGTTCCTGCATTATACTCCCTCTGTTATCCCAGAGCAGCCTGATTCTTCCTTCATAGCGTATTTCCAAATTTATTACAATTTTATGATCTATTTCTCCTATTGGGTAATAAGCTCAAGCAAGCTCCCATGATGTGTAGACTTTGTCAGTGTCTCCTTTTTGTCTCTTGTTTCACTGCTGTTTGTATACAACTCAGGCAGGACACCTGGTCCATAGTAAATTTTCTATAATTTTTCGTTTAATGAACAAGTGGATAAAGGAACTAATGGGTGCATGTGAAAGAAGTGTTCTTTAATTTAGGTATGAGTGTTGGGAAATTACCTATATTTCAGATTAAAGTGATTAAAGTATTAATCAGCTAAACTGCAGGGGGATTAGTGTCCCTAGGACATCATACTTCCTAGCTTGATTATCCAGAAGACTCTCTCCAGCAAATGCTCTTGAGACACTAAACAGTCTGACTGAAAACATGTCTGGAGAAAGCACTTGCATTTTTTGGAGAAGCAAAAGTGAATAATTAACACATGTATTTGAAAGTCATTCACTTTGTTGGAAGAAGTGCCTAGGATTGTGCTAATCATAAGGAATAAAGAAATTACTAACATTTAATTTCTGACCTTCGGTAATCACTAGTGTTGTGGGGAAGAAAGAGGCACATAATATTTTTGTTTTTTCATGATGATAAATATGGCTCATATCATCTGGCTAAATACTACAAAATTTTTTAACATCTCAATTGCTCTTAATACCTTTTTTTTAAGATTATTTATTTATTTATTTATTTGACAGAGAGAGATCACAAGTAGGCAGAGAGGCAGGCAGAGAGAGAGAGAGGAGGTAGCAGGCTCCCTGCTGAGCAGAGAACCCTATGCAGGGCTCGATCCCAGGACTCTGAGATCATGACCCGAGCTGAAGGCAGCGGCTTAACCCACTGAGCCACCCAGGCGCCCCAATACCTTAAGAGTTATGTTGGACAGAGTAAGTTTTCCCATTTGATAAACTTGTGGAAAATATTAATGATATCAACACGTGATCACAGACATCTGCATTTTGAACTTGCATAGCTAAAAAATAGTTCTCTCATTTGGCTTTTGTATTATTTTTTGATTGCCATCCCCCTTTCCTGATACACTTAGAAACCCAGTTTTTCAAAGAAAATATATTTGTAAAAGATGTTACGCTTGTTTGCTTTCATGTTTATATAACATGTTTTGGGTGGCCACAGTGAAAGCCGTTGATGGTCAGTTTTAATAATGGATGCTTAAATGCTTGCATTTTTGTGAAGCTTTTAATTGTGTATGATTACTTTTAATATTATTTATGTGGTAGGTTATTAATTTTGACAATATTCTTTCTAGATATTGCCAGTTTACTAGATAATTGGCTTGAAATTTGGAAACTAGAAGAAACAAAAATGTGTAATGTATTTTATTTATTTTTTCTTTTCTGTGTATCACCAAAGTTGTTTGCCTTTTTCAGCCACTGTTTCAGGAAAAAACAAAACAAAACAAAAAAATCTGTTTCCTTTTCAACTCCCTTTTGTAGTAAATTATGTTAAAATGTCAAAGCGTAGTCCTTTGAGTAAAAGAAAAATGCTTGCATGTTGAGATGTTTCACAGACAGGGAATCTTAGAAAAAAGCCACTATTCCAAATAGAGCAATAGGGATTTCTTGGAAGCCTAGTAAACTTGATCATTCAGTTTGGCAAATAAAACAAGTGAAAACACCAACTAGAAAGCCCTAATATACATGAATATTACAAGCATATGTTGTATAAGTATATTCTTAGACAAATTATAATTTAATGTGTATAGATTTTAATGTACACAATGCTAAACTAGAGGCCTGAAAAACACAATGAAAAAAACCCAGTGCTAACCCTTGAAAAGTATATATATACACATATGTGTGTGTGTGTGTGTGTGTGTGTGTGTGTATATATATATATACATATATATGTATATATATATATATATATAGTAAGAAATGACCCTTATTCACAGTGAAGTAATCAGAAAATATCACAAATCATTCTTGATTTTTTAAAATTACATGGAACATACTAAGAATACAATGAGAGTTCATTAAACATGAGTGGGGAGGGGAGGATGGTCTGGTAGGGCTTGAATAGCCAGGAAGGTGTCATTGCTGGTGAGAACCCCATGAACCTAGCAGGATGATTAGTGCTCAGACAGGCAAGGTTACTGGAGGTGGATGTGTAACAGCCAAAGGCATGGGATATCATGAGGCATTAAGGATACCACTCTGAATGCGGTTGGAGATGGGAGGAACCGAATGGTAAGAGATTTGCCTTTCTTTTACTAAGTCAAGTACGCCTTGGTTTCTTCTTTCAAGCCCCTATCATTACAGGCATTTCTGGACCTTGTCATGTCTTCTTATCCTTCCCCACTAGTACATTTATTAAAGATACTTTTCTTTCCTGTCTGCTCTTCTAGAACACAAGCTGACAAACAGAAAATATGCTGTCTGTATCTTCTGCACTTTAGAACGTGGCTTCTGGCACAGATTAAGCTCTGAATAAATAGATCAGTTTACCTATCAGTTAAAGGCAAATCCCACATACCAGAGTAATTCAGATTGGGAATTGTAGACAATGTGAGATTTCTTGAAGAAGTATTTAAGACTAGGTCTTTCAGAGGATGAGTTCAGGTCTGGGCTGTGGCATTTGCTGGATGCCGACTTGGAGGAACTCTTCCCTGGATTCAGCGAGGGTAGAAGCTGAGCATGAGAGAGCACAGCAGCTTGAAAGCTTTCAAGTTCCAGGTTACAATCTCAGAGTCTGCGTAATGAGACTCAAGCCCTCTAGAGGATTATGAAGTTACCACAGAAAAGGAACTAGCTCTCCAAATTCTTGGAAAATATTGTTGTTGTTTTGTTCTTGAGCTTTTCATCAGGCAGAGGAATGCCTAAATGAGAACTCCACCTCCAGTAACAATACTTTGGTCCATAAAAACTAATTATTAATGTATTGTTAGTGAATTATACACCTGAAAGATCCCTTTGCTAAACACCTACTCTACTGAGGTCGCTGCCATCTTGGATTAGTCTAAGACATGCTGAACAGAAGAGGGGTGACCATTAGTTCTGGAAGCTTTTTTAACTTCAAAGCATCACCAGCTCCCATTAAGGCTTTAGAGAGCATAATGTGGACATGACTAATTTACGCATTGCCCAGTTTGCTTGATCAGCAGAAGTGGTCTTAGGTTCAGACTGACTGTCAACCCTGAGAACCAATAGGCCTCTTGTAGGAACAAGTTTATTGTGAGGATACAGGACAGACAACAATAAAAATTTTATGGCGATAACACAGTGGAAGTCTTATGACCTCAAAATACAACTTCTAATGCCTCCTACATCATCTGCACTTGGGATATATAATCCCCTTAATACATACGTTGGAGGCATTTTTCTGAAATTTTTGGTATAGCAACTTCTGTAGTACCTAGTGCATAAAAGGAGACTTACCAAAACACTGGTAAACACCAGAATATCTTTTACCTGGTAAGGAATTGGCATTTCTTCTGCAAAATACATTCCCAGCCATACCTTTTCCTAATTAAGTTATCTGATGCTTCTTTAATATTTTATAGATTATTTTTCTTCATCTTCTATTACTTACACCTTTTTATAAGTGCTGATAGAGACATTCAGTGGTGTATGTAAGTTTTTCAGACATGAATTAAACTCTTCCTCCAACAAATCTGTCCCCATGGTTGTTACCTGGCTGGTGAGTTTTAGGTTGCTTTCCCAAATAATCTTTCTATCCAAGAGATCAATATCCACTCAAGCTTCATTTTTATCAACTATATAAGTGATCCAAAAATCCTTTATTATATCACACAGCCGAGGCCAAGAGATTAAATGTTTAACACATCAGCGTTCAATTAATAATGCCATGTTATTATGTCAACTTTCCTAACAAAACCAGGTTATTCTCATATATCATACATTTTCCATTACCCGAGTAGGCAACAGAGACTTGTCTTTCAGGCTACTCTGGGTTTCATCTGCTTTAACATCAAAGCCATATGCCATCTCCTATGTATAAATTTTTAGTGACACAAGCTTCTGGGCATAATTTTAATGCAATGGGCATTTGTCTCTCAGGAGGCAACATAGTATTGACCCCTAATCTGTCCAAACCTACCCAAAGTTACCAGTGAGAACTACATTTCCAAGCAATCCCAGGTTGGCTGTATACCTTGGCTTCTTGCAAAAGGCAAAGATAGTGGCCTCCTCTAGCTTTAGCTGTGATTCAATATCACATGTGAGAGGCACAATTGAAAGGGTTATACTCTCATTCTAAAGTTCTCCCTCAGAAGTTGTCCTCACAGAAGATATCCTTCCTTGAAATCGTATTCCCATTCTATATTCCACATTTTCACCTTATTTCCCTTTTATGATTTTTCTTAACAAAGACTCATGCTTCCAAAGTGGGATTTTTCTGGGGCACCTGAGTGACTCAGTTGGTTAACCATCTGCCTTCAGCTCAGGTCATGATCCCAGGGTCCTGGGATCAAGCCCCACCCTGTGGTGGGAGAGGAGGAGTCCTTGCTCAGTGGGTAGCCTGCTTCTCCCTCTTCTTCTGCCTGCCACTCTGCCTACTTGTGCTCTCTCTTTCTGACAAATAAATAAAATCTTAAAAAAAGTGGGATTTACTGATTGTACTCCACTTTTCTTCCATAAGGCTAGTGTGCTTCCTTGGTTTCCAGAACTTTCACTTCTGTCCCTTCCTCGGGAAAGGGGGTAGGTTTAATGGTTTTGTTTTGTTTTATCTTTGTTTTTGTTTTTGGGTTTTTTTGAGATTTTTATTGAGAGAGAGAGCATACACAAGTGAAGGGGCAGAAGAAGAGGGAGAAGCAGACTCCCCATAGAGCAGGGACCCCAATGTTGGCCTTGATCCCAGGACCCTGGGATCATGACCCAAGCCAAAAGCAGGCACTGAACTGATGGAACCACCCAGACATCCCTGAAGGAGTAGGTTTAAAAAGATGTCATGGTGTACCACGGAGCTGATAGTCAATTACCTGTGAAGAGAGCAGGACATAAAGATTTAAAAGAGATAGATAGAAAACTTGTTTATAAGATACAGTGAAGACCTGAAGTTCAGAATGTGTATTGGGAGGGAGAAAGGAAAGAGAAAAATGGATCAAATCACAAAACAAGGAGTGAACTACGACAGGTGTTCTAGTCAACCTGAATAGTATCCCGTCAATGCAGTAGAAAAGCAAAATGGATAAAGATCCTATATGTAGATGAAATTTTCTTTGTCATTCCTGAGAGCATTATTGAGTGAAATTTACATGTCCTAATACACATTCATCATCGTGCACATACCTGTGATTATTTTAGTAACAGTTGTGTAACAATTACCACAATCTAGGTCCAAACATCATCCTCACCCAGGACGGTTCCTTAGGGAACTAGGAACCTTTCCTCTAGGAAACCAGTTCTGCTTTTTGTCCCTAAAATGGGTCTTTTGTAAAAATTTTTGAAAATTTGGAAATGTGCAACATGTTGCCTTTTCTTTTGTCCTGGCTCCTTTCACTCAGCAGGACTCAGGACTACTGTATTTAGCAGCAGAAATAGCACGACTGTGTTTAGCCATCTAAGCAGTAGCATGACTCAGTCCTATATGTTTCTTTGACTTACTCAATAGTATTCATTTTATAAAAACAGCATGTTTTGTTTATCTGTTCACTGATAGACATTTGAACTATTTCCAGTTCTGGAGAACATTAATAACGTATCTAGGAATTCTCTGTATGCCTTTCTATGGACAGATACTGTGTATTTCTATTGGGTGTTATCTGTAGACACCCAGGAGTAGAATTGCTGAGTCATATGAGGGGTGTGTCCTTAACCTTTTCAAGAAACTGCCAATCTCCTTTCTAACACGTTTGTACACTTTACTTGTCCACACCATCCCTGATGAGTACTATTGTCAGTTTCTTTATCAAGCCCATTATAGCAAGTATATTTCCATATTTCATTGTGATTTTAACAGGTATTTCCCCAAAGACTAGTGATTTTGAGATCTTTTCATGTGCTTGTTAGCAATCTTTCCATCTTTGATAAAAGGTCTATTCAAATCTTCTGCTCATTTTTTATATTTGTAGTGTGTCTTCTTAGTATTGAATTGTAATTCCTCTTTATAAATTGTAAATGCAAGTCTGTTATCAGTCATATGATTAGCAGTTATTTTCTTACAATCTGTTTTGTTTATCATGTTCTTTAATAGTGGTTTGGGGAGAGCAAAACCTTTGAATCTTGATAAAGTTCAATTTATCTTTTTTTCTTTCTGTGTATAATGCTTTTGATGTCATATTTAAGAAACTCTTACCAACCTAAGTTCATGAAGATGTTCTTGTATATTATCTTTACAAGACTCATAGTTTTAGGTTTTACATTGTACGGGTGACCCACTTTAAATGTTATAAAATAAATGTCTCAACTAATTTCTATTTTCATTTTTTTACCTTTTGCACAGAAATATGTAATTGTCCCAGCAGCTTTTATTGTAGAAATTATATTTTCCCCATTGAATTACCTTGGTATCTTTGCTGAAAGTCAGTTAGCCATAAATGGAAGTGGTTAGTTTAGACTTCTGTTCCTTTCATGTATAGTTTACTTTATGCCAAAACTACATTGTGTTGATTACTGTAGATCAATTGTATATTTTGAAATCAGATAGTGTAAGTCTTGTAAAATTATTTTTCTCTTCTAAAATTGCTGTGGCTATTCTAGGTCCCTTATATTTCCATATAAATTTTGGGATTAACCTGACAAATTCTACTAAAAACGTTTAATAAGGATCTTGGCAGAAGATATATTGAATTTACAAATCATATAATTTGTGGAGAATTTCCATCTTAACAGTATTGCATTGTTCAATCCATGAACATGGACTGTCTTTCTAACATGCTTTTAGATTTATCCCAACAATGCTGTATGTTTTGGTTTGTATATTTTGCCCCAATTTTGCTAAATTTATTCCTAGTTATTTTGTCATTTTTTAAGCTGTGGATGGAAATATTTTTATTTTTGGAATCTTCACCACTAATATAGGAATATACAGCAAATTTTGTTTCACCTTGGCAATCACTAGCTAGTTTTTATAGTTTCTCAAAGACTACTTAGGATTTTCTACATAGAAAACTGTATCTTCTTCAAATAAGTACACTTTTACTTCATCTTACCAACCCGATGCCTTTTATTGTTGTTGTTCTTTTATGTACTTTGTTGTGCTGTATTGAAAATCCAGTACAGTGTAAACTAGAAGTGCTGAGAGAATCCTTTTCCTGTTCTTGATCGGATGGAAAGGCACTCAGTCCTCACTGTTAAGTATAATGCTAGCTGTTGGTGGCTCTGTAGATGGTTTTTCTTTTTTTTTTTTTTTTTTGTAGCTCTTTTATTTTATTTTTTTTCCCAATTTATTTATTTTCAGAAAAACAGTATTCATTATTTTTTCACCACACCCAGTAGATGGTTTTTCAAGTTAAAGAAGTTTCCCTTTATTTCTAGTTTGTTGAATCTCTCTCTTTTTCCCCCCATAAATA
Organism: Neogale vison; assembly: GCF_020171115.1. Taxonomy (NCBI): domain Eukaryota; kingdom Metazoa; phylum Chordata; class Mammalia; order Carnivora; family Mustelidae; genus Neogale; species Neogale vison. The sequence goes on from NC_058092.1 coordinate 157,188,458, forward strand.
GACATTCAGTTTTATCAACTGCTTTGTCTGTGTTTAATGAGATCATCATGTGGCTCTATCCTTTACATAATATGATGTATTATGTAAAGTGATTGGCTGTCTTCACATTCAATTTAAAGGACGGTTTCACCAGATATATTATCCCTGGTCAATAGGTGGTCATTTATATCCCAGTACTTCAGAATATGTCATTCCTATTTCTACTGGCCTCTGTTGCTTGTAATAAGAAGTCAGCTGTGAATGATACATCATTTCCTTTTCTGAAATGTGCATTTTTGCTGCTCTCAACATCTTATTTGTCTTTCAGCAATTTGGCTGAAAATTGTTCATCACCTACCCTGATAGCTGATCACCCTGGCCTGCCTTCTGTGAAAATCCTGTTAAGTTGGTTTAACAAGCCCCCCCACCCTTGATGTTTTCTCCTAATAATATTCCATCCACTCTCCTCACTGGCTATAAATCCTCAGCTGTCTTTACTGCACTTGGAGCTGAATTGAGCCCCCCTCTCCTTCCTATTATGTTAGTCTTGACTTCTATCACAAAGGCCCTAAACAATACTTTCCTTTCCAGTTTAGCAAATACAAGGACATTTTTTTGACAGTCTCTATATTTATTTTTTAATTATATTAAAAATTATAAAATTACATTTTTTAATTATCTGTTTTTTTTAAGGCTATACTGTAGTACCTCTGGATTTTGATATTGACTCTGAGGACTTTTTAAAAAATAATATATCTAGAATTTATTCACTGAACCTATTTCTCTTAAGTGTGTGGTTCCTAATGTCTCTGCATGATTTTTGCTGTGATTCTTCATTTCTGTGTGGCTTCATGTCGCCCACTGATTTACACAAACACCTAAGCCCATAAGCCTTCTTGCTGCCTTTGCCCATTGACCTGAACACAGGTTGGGTGAGCCTCGGAAGTTCAGGCAGGGCCCAGGATTTCCTGTCAGCATGGACATTCTCCAGGTCTCGTCTGTGCATGCGAGTGGTTTCAGAGATGTGCAGAGAGCCCACCCAGCCCTTCTTCGGGCCCTCTGTTTCTTTTTCTGGTGAATTTCTGGCTTGCTGGCTTACAGCAACTGAGCCCACAACTTTATAACTCATATTGGCTGAGCCAAGATGGTTCTCATTCAGTTCTCACTGTGCTTGATTCTTTTATTAACACCACACCAAACTCACTCTGTCCTCTCTTAAAGCAAGCCTCCTGCTTGTTGTGGCTGGCCCTACTGTTCTAACATGTGTCCAGTGTACTTGGGGGGCTAAGTAACATCCACATCAGAAGGCCACTGACTCCTGCTTTTCTTATCCTCCTGCAACAACAGTTTTTAATGAATGATTTCTCTCAGCTTTTCCACTTCAGTGGATTCTTAGAGCCCTAAATGGTGCTTTTCAACATTTTGCTTAGATTTTTTAAAATTATTTATTTGAAGAGAGAGAGAGAGAGCATGCACCAGGGGAGGGGCAGAGAGAGAGGGAGAGAGAAAATCTCAAGCAGACCCCATGCTGAGTGCAGAGTTAATGACACGGGGCTGGATCTCAGGACCTCAATAATCTTACCCTGACCTGTAATCAAAAGTCCGGTTCTCAACTGATGGAGCCATCCAGGTGCCCCACATTTTGCTTAGATTTTTACTTTTTGGGAAAAGAATTATGCAGCCTCCTCACATCACCAGAACCAAAAGTATTACCTCCTTGGTGCCCCTCTTTGCCACTTTCAAAGCATGGTTTCAGTCAGGAGTAGAGATGTATAATTAAAAGGAAGGGAAAGAATTTTGAAAATAGGGATTCCTATGATGAATTGGAGGGTAACCAATGAATAAAATAAAGGCATTGTATTAACAGGAATATTTTTTTTCTTTTTACTGAAATAATTTAAGTGAATATTTTCATGAATCAATTATAAGTCATGGATTATAGTTTATTTTTATCAAAGGAGATTTCCATGTCTTTATATCACTATTATGTGAATTCATTTTATAAGACCCTAAATTTCATATTAAGCATCCCTTCTGTGTCTAATAAAAATTATAGGACAACAGGTATGTTTGGACTGAATCTTTGTTCTGTGGAATTAAAATATCAAAGAAAGTACTGTCTTAAGAGAATTGCAAAATCATTCAGCAAAAAAGTAGTGATGCAAGTTACTGCACAAGGCTTCAATAACTGTGCTTCTGATATTTTCACAAATAGACTGAGAAAGAAACAGAAAAAAAAACTACATGAAATGCAAAATACCAAATGAAAGGAGTTGGCATGATGTACTAGTAAATAGAAGTGAATGTCTGAAAGCACAATGCAGGCTTTCCTGCCTTAGCTAAAAATCAAAATAAGCAAGCCTCAGACACTATTCTTGAAAAGTTCTGGAAAGTGCAGAGAGTCTTCTCAGTGATCCTTCCTGAGGAATCATAAACACAGCATGTTGTTCACCCTTTCTACCCTCTAGGTGAACTTAGAATACAAAGAAACACCAGTTAATAGATTATCTCCTTTGTAATAAAAAATATATTGAAACAAATATTCAGATGCTGTGATTTCTAGAACAAAACACTTTGTATTCGTATTTGCATGATGTAGTGAAAGGTTGTGGTCTAGCTGGTCACCTGTGTGTGGCATGGGATGCCATGAGGCTCATTCTCCATTACTTGATTGAGGTTTACACTGTGGACCAAAACTTCCCTTTCTTCAAATGTATTTTTCTATCTAAGTCAGGTGTGAAATGTTTCAATCCATTTTTTGGAGACAAGCACAGTTCTATTGTAATTTTATTATAAATAAGAACCATTAAATGAATTCACTGCTATTTTCTGAAACCTTCTTAGCTAAAATTATGGCACTCTCTCTAGCATTTCCTGCTCAAAAACAAAGGGGGAAAAAAGAGTGCAGAGACTACTAACCATAAAAATACCAAATACCAATAAATTCAGCATTCAGTTGTTGCATGCTGAGCCTCAAAGGCGTTGTCCTAGTCCTGGAAGCCCTTCAAGATGTCTCTGCTTGTTGCTCAGCTTCCTGTGCTACTCTCTCCAGATTGACACATTCTGCATCCCCAAGAGCCTTTTCCATTCCCCTGTCGTCAGGGTCCTCACACATGCCCTTCCCTTCTCCATTAGCTGTGTGTAATCCATTGTCTTCGATCTGCCACCTATCTTTCACTCCCAGCTTGAGGGTGACCTAGACCAGTGGACTTTTTTTTTAAGATTTTATTTGACAGAGAAAAAGAAAGCACAAGCAGGGGAGCAGCAGAGGGAGAGGGAGAAGCAGGCTCCCTCTGAGCAAGGAACCTGATGTAAAATTCGATCCCAGGACCCTGGGATCGTGACCAGAACTGAAGGCAGATTCTTAACCTTAAATGAACCACCCAGATGCCCCGACCAGAGGTCTCTCATTGTTGCTTATGTTCATGTTCAGTAATGCCTGCCACATCATGTCAGTATAGATTTCCTTATTATTAATAATATTCCTCCTCCAATGGCACATTCAAAAAAGAAGAAGAAGAAGAGGAAGAAGAACGTGGACAAGGAAGAAGAAGAAGAGAGGAGAACAAAGGGAACCCACTTTTTATTTACCAACTTGAACTTAACCCCCAGGTCCTAGGACCATCCCAGGGACCATGGGAGGCTTTCACTAATTATTTAGAAATAAATGTTTTTCTCCAGATTATTATTTTCCCTAACCAAATTTAGAAATTAATTCTGTTTTTATGATTATCAGCAAGTGGTCTTAGTTGGCTCACTTGTGTAACTCTTGTGGAAAGGATACTGAATTTTCCAGATTTTTCTAAACCCAGATTTACATATATTCACATGTCATCAATCCAGAGCTCAGTTTGCAAATTGAACTTCATTTTAAAAAGACCTAAACATGAGTATTCATGACATTACTTTGTACTAAATATCACCAAACTTATACATGTGGCTCTATTTTTTTTGTCTGCCTGGTTTGAATAGTTAACATGAATAATAAAGAGATTGAGAAAGATAGTCTAAGAAATGTATATATATTTTAAACTTAATTTATTCATTTAGAAAATTGCTTTGTTTAAACAAGAACTACTTTATTATGGGTAAATATATATACTTGCTATTTATCTGTGTATATATTTTTTATTACTTGTTAAGCAAATAATCATGATTTATAAACTAGGGTATCTTTACCACTTCCATAGCATGATCTTTGGCCATTGTAATGAAAAACCATACACTGAATCAAGGATGATTTCATGTATTAATGACCACGTGGTACCATATACCAAAGCCTCAAAGTATAGGACCCCTAGAAAAATAAATAGTCATAAAGCAAGACAAGGGGATTCGTTAATCATAACTCTTTCCCTATAATATTTGGGATTCTAATATTAAAGAGACATAATTTCAAATTAAACTAGCTTTTAAAAAAACTAGCTTATTTTTGGTTCATATATCAGAAAAGGTTGGTGATGAATTTGTCTCCAGCATACATGGAAACAGTATCATCAATGATATTCGCCCCATTCCTGGCACTGTCTTCTTCTCATGGTCCTCAGTCCTGGAAAGACCCAATGCAGGTATAAGAAGAGCAAATGTCAGATAGAAATTGACTTGTCTAGTCCTCAGGTAATTAAGAGCCACTCTTTCCCATGCTCATAGGAGTCACCCTGACTATACCTATAAACTTGGATAACTTGTCAGTTTTTAAACCATAGAGTCCAGACCTGAATCTCACTCCCATTGCTGGAGCTAAGACCAGCTGTGAAGGGGATAAGCATCTCTCTGAGGAACACGAGAGGCTCTTACTAGAAGCCAAGCCCAGGATACCTGTGGCTTGACATGCTTAGTCAAGTTCAACTTAGCAGTCATTCATATAAAAATACCACATGAGCAGTTGGTTATAGTTTGAGTATGATGAGTCTTTCTGTATGAACTATGCCTTTTATTGAATCCTTGCTTCATTTGTGAGACTCCAATCTAGGTGTTTTGTTTTGTTTGTTTATTTATTTTTCCATTTATGATCGAAACTTCTTTACATTTGTCCTTTAAGGAAAGCCATTGTTTTTCAATTTATCAGACATAGGAAAGAGATAGAGGAGAGAAATAAGCCATAGCCAGATCTAGACGTGTCATATTTATTTATTCATTTTTATTTTTATTTATTGTGGGAGCAAAGGGTTGCTGAGGATGTCTGGAACGTGTGCATATGGGAATGGCGAGAGGAAGGAATTGTGGGAGGGTGAGATTAAATTCCGTGAAGAGGGCTGTAGTACGCAGCAGAAAATATATACAGATGCATGACTTAAAGTGTCTTACCATTTATGTATCATAACACTTCAAGAAAATGATTAAAACTTATAGGTTTTATTCTACTGTCTAGTAAATTATAGGCAACACACTGGCCTTTCCATGAACACCAAGTGCTCCTCTGTCCTCCTTGATTCAGGAGGCGGACATTCCCTGTGCTTTGGGAACAATTTCACATGCCTTCATCTCAGACACCATTGGTCACAATCATTGGTCCTAACTGAATGAAATCCCCACCAGAGTTTAGTTTCTAAGTCTCTCACAAGGGACATTACCATTTTTTCTGGATATCCAGCTGATATCTCTGTTCCCTTTTCGAATCTTGGACCACCAGTAATTTCTTCACCATAGTTTTGTTTGTACGTGTAGGGACCCAGTTATGTTGATTTTCTGCCCACCATGTCCCGATTTAGTACTAAGACTGCAAAATAATGCAAAGCTATTTAAAATCACACAAGCAAGGAACTGCTTGCATTTTGGCTTATTTGTTAAAATCTCTACCTGCTATTAGTTTCTTGGAGCTAGTGGTATTCCTGAGTATATTAGCTCATCTGAAGTTGGCTGCCTGTGCAGACCGGGGACTGTTTTTCTCACCTGTGCTTTGCAGTGCTCTCTGCTATTTATAGCACATCCCAGATGGGTGCCTTCCTCAATTTAATTATTATCCGCCTTATCCTCCCTTCCAATATCATTCGTGAAAATGTTAAATAAGGCCAGCCATAATACCTACATCCCCAAAACATGTTCCTCAACAGTTCTCAACTTGATGCATTGCCATTTATCATTAAATTCCTTTAGCCAATTTAAGTCCCAGGAAGAATGTTAATATTGAATCCAATTTGAGCTAAATTTTAATTAAGATTTCCTGAGACATTATGTTAAGTGATTTATTATAATCAAAATTGATATCTGCTCTGCTACCCCCGCTCCCAATTTTCTAATTTTACCCACATGCAAAAGAGAATTGAGTTGCTCTCTCTTGACTTGTTCTCCATAAATAGACATCATTCATCGGTTCTGTTTCTGCAAATAGTTTCCTTCTCCTTTGCCTTTAGGACCATTCTGTCATCCTCCTATAAGTCCCAGAATCATCTTATGAAATGCATTTCCTTCTGGCAACCACATCTGTCGACCCGTGAATACCTAATCTCAGCTAACTGAATGCCAATCTCTCAAATTTCCTTCTTTCCTCTCAATTATTTTTGTAGCTACTATTTCTCTGCACATTATTATTCTGAATGCAACGGATGCTAAACATAGAAACAGTGTGCACAGTATATCCCCTTAAGGGTGATGGTGTGTGTAAGGCACTTTGTTTACGTTTTCTCAGGATGGTGAGCATGAGCATCTGAATGGGTCATTAATTAACATGGCGCTCTTGAAATTGAATTCAAGTTTCGAGGTAAATGGGCATACTTGCATTTGATCTAAGAAGGTGTGTCAAGAGTATCCAGGGGCCATCCAAAGGCATCTGTGAATGATAAAGAATGGTTACCTTATAGAAGTGAAATTTAGGGGTTAGAAATACATATGAAAATGTTAGTAAATAAGAAAACATTTTTTGTGTAGATTTACGTATTAAATTTATGTATTTTAGTTATTCAACAGGAAGCTTTTAACTGTTTTCCCCTTATGTGTAAACTTACATGAGGCCACCTTTCTTATCTGCATCTATCACTTTTGGAATGAGGGAAGTAGAAAGTTCTGTGACTGTATGGGGGCACGTGGATGGCTCAGTAGGTTGTGTCTATCTTTGGCTCAGGTCATGATCCCAGGGTCCTGGGTTTGAGTCCCGCCTCAGGTTCCCTGCTCAGCAGGGAGTCTGCTTGTCCCCTCCCTCTTCCCCGCCCCCTGCTTATGTGTTCCTGCTTTCCCTCTCTCTCTCTGTCAATCTCTCTCAAATAAATAAATAAATAAATAAATAAAATCTTTAAAAAAAAAAGAAAGAAAATTCTGTGAATGTCTGCAAAATGCATATTATAAGATTTCCCACTAGTATCTACTTTCCCCAGGGATAAATTTATATTTATCAACCAGTTAAAGAACTTTATGTAACCCATTAAATCATTCTTAATTTTGCTTTTTTGAATTAATAATGGTCATTCTGTTGTCACATATAATGACCCAAATATAGTTTTAGCTATTGGATACAAGTTGCTTCAAAAGGAGTATAAAGACCTGCAAATTAGACTCAAGAATGTTCATGTGGTATTATCAAGGGCCTCTGAATTCATTCCCTTTTCTAAAATATATATATATATATATATATATATATGTATGCATGTATATGTATTTCTTATGCTTCACAGTCTAATTTTTTAGTAATGTATCCTACAACTGGAGAGGCATTTATTTGATTTTGGAAAGGCAAAACCCTAGTCCCTTTCCATCTTTTACAAGTCAGTGTGATGTGTAAAAGATCATAAAGATCTTTTTTCCTAAAGCTAAGCAGAAATTAAAAGGATACAAGGATGAGAGACTCTGAGAGACAAAGGAAAACATTATGGATGTAAAAGACAAGAACAGAAGGAAGGATGACAGTAATAAAGACAGACTTCACCCACTAAATTTTCTCTAGTCTTGGTAGACAATAATAAGTGTTTATGTGTCCAGAACAGAAGGGTAAGGTAGAGGGAAAAAATTAACTTTCCCATAGTGATATTCAATTTGCTGTTAGAGCTTTCCTCTTCTTTCCTTTAGTAAATTAAAATAAAGACAGTCTTCAGGATACAAAATTTTATCACTTTCATAAGAAAAGGAAAAAAAAATCCTTCCTGCTGGGATTTCTACTGAGTCAGAGCACCTGTAACCATGCTTCAGGAGAAGAGCGAATGTACAGAGATCTTTCTTCACCTCTATTTTGTCTTTGGAAGCAGGGACACTGGGGTAGAAAGCTGAGACCCAGGAGAACCGATGATGTGGTTTTCTGTTCCAGCTCACAGCCGTGGATGGAGATGAAGGGTCCAACAGGGAGATCACGTATGAAATACTAATGGGTGCTCAGGGAGACTTCGTCATCAACCACACCACAGGACTCATCACCATTGCCCCGGGGGTGGCGCTGACCGTGGGGCGCACCTATGTCCTCACGGACCAAGCCGCAGATAATGCGCCTCCTGCAGAAAGAAGGTAAGGCAGCATGCAGTCACTGTGGCTTCTCCGAGCTCCCAGTTAACCATGCCCTGTACACTGAGGAAGTGCAGCAAATGTTTTTTTTGTTTTTTTTTTTTCTGTACACATCTAAATTAGACCAGAAAATTCTAGGGGCCAGATTCTAAGGAACTGTACGTTCTTTCTTGGCTTAAGTTGTAGGGAAAGGACAATAAATATTAAAACACAAAATAAGGGGACAAGATGGCGGGGTACTAGGAAGAGGCGTCTTTTCAGCTGGTACACCAAAGTGAGCTGATTACCTACCAAAGTACTCCGATCACCCATGAAATCAGCCTGAGATCAGAATTATACACGTCTGGATCTCTACAGGGGCAGAAGACGCCAGTGAGCAGGTAAAGCGGAATGGGAATGGCGGACTGATATCAGAAGATAAACAAAAGGGGGAGGGAGCCACCAGTGGCGCCCGGTGGGAAAGTAATACCCCAATACGATCGAGAGTGCCCTGCGTCTGGGGACCAGCATTAACTTGGAGACTGGTTGAAAGCACTCCAAAAGAGCAAAGGATTGTGGGGGGAAATTGTGGGAATCGTGGCGTCTAGGGACAGGGGCTTAAGTCCCCGGTCCCAGACGGCCTCCCCGGCACGGAGGCAGAGAGAGTGCGGCGGAGAAACCAGCTCCTGGTCCCTAAGCCACCAGCGTGCCTCAGAGCTCGTGGGTTCTGGCTCCTGTGTGGGATGGGAGCTGTCCAGCTCGCAGAACGCGCGCTAGCCCTACCACAAAGCTTGAGATGCGCGCGCACATCCCTCGAGCTCTCCTGGGTTACTAAGGCCCGGGGGCGCTTCTTGACCTGCGCCGTTGTTTCAAAGTCTAAGCCGCGCGCGAGCGAAACTCTTCCCCGGACAGAGGCGCGCAAAAGCCCAGCCTGCGGCTTACGGACCAGCGCCCCGTTCTCAGTGCCCCAGACGCGCGCCCGACCCACAGCCACCTCTGAAAAGAGGTGCGCGCAAGCCGGGCACTCCCAGCCCGGGTTGGCGGCAAAATCTCAGTGTGCGATCGCTGCTTGGAACCTCTCTGGCGGTCAGGAGCTCCCAGACAGCCGCCACTGCCTTGGATTTGGGGACGAGCAAAAGATCCTGTGCCCCCAGGGTCTGCAACTTGGAACCTGCGCTGCCAGCGTCCAAGGGGGAATTTATTCAGCTTCTCAACCCAGACTGAGGCTTCTCTCTGAGACGGAGATCAGGGTGTGGTTTGATTTCTTTTAATACTACAAAAACCATCAAAGGAGGTCAAGGTGAGAGGAAAAAAAGTGAACAAGCAAAAAAAAAACCGCCAGAGAACAAAAGCCTGAAAAAAACCAGTTTCCCCAGAGCCCACCCCCTTGAGGGGGGCGGGGGGACTCAACTCAGGAAACATCATTGACTGACAACCCACATGGCAGCTCCCTCCCCCAGAAAACAAACCAAGAAAGAAAAAAAAATAAAGGACTACAAGAGAACCACCACTACTTCATAGGAAAACTTGTAATATTCACTCGTTTCCACTATTCCCATATATATATATATATATATATATATATATATATATATATATATTTTACACATAGGTAATTTTTTTAACCTATTTACCACCACAGTGAGCTGCACAGTACATGATATTCCATAATACCTTTCTGACCTGAACTTTTTGATACATACACCTATGTTTTTCTTTTCATTTTTATTTTTTGAATTCCTTTTTTTTTATTTTAGTTTAGTCTAGTCTAGTATATTCCTTTTTATTTTTATCCTCTAATATTCATATAGATTTAACTTCAAAGTAATCCCCTTTCCCCAATCAATACTACCCCTATAGGTAAACCAATTTTTAATCCCCTTTATCTTAGGAAAGTTGAGTCCTTTAACAAAGATATCAAGATACATCCAGGAAGAATCAAAACAACCTTCCTCGCACACACTGAGAATTTATAAGAACTCTCCCATCTTCTTCCACCAGTGTTTCTGTGTTTTTTGAGTTTGTCCTGATAGCATATAAATTTTATACTTGTGGTTCTTTTTGACGAGGTTTTTTCTTTATTTGCATATATATATATATATATATTTTTTTTCTTTTCTTCTTTCTCTTGCCATATAATTGTATCAGTCTTTCTATCTCTTTTTGTCTACTTCATAAATATTACCTTGGGGCCCATCTGGGCTGAACCTTCTCTTTCATCTTCCCTTTCTTTCCTGTCTCTCTCTCTCTCTTTTATCTTTTTTCTTCTTCTTTTTCTTCTTTTCCTTTTATTCTTTTTCTTTTTCTTTTCTTCTGTCTCTCATTTGGGTGGGGAATCCTGATTGCTCAGAAGTGTTCCAGGGTGCACCTTGACTGCACCAGAGTTGATACATCCAGCCACATCTGTTCAGTCTTCTCCCACCAAAATGACTAGGAGGAGGAATGCCCAACAGAAGAAAAATACAGAGGATGGACCTTCTGCAACAGATCTAACGGCTATCCATATAGACAATATGTCGGAAATAGAATTCAGGCTAACAATTATCCAGGCAATAGCTAGGTTGGAGAAAGCCATGGATGACCAAACAGAATTGATTAAGGCCGAACTGAAAGCGACCAGACAGGATGTTCACAATGTTAGTGCGGAGATTAAAGCTACCAGGGAGGAGGTCCACAATGCTCTCAATGAGTTCCAATCTAATCTAAACTCTCTCAAAGCTAGGGTAACTGACACAGAAGATAGAATTAGTGATCTGGAAGACAAACAGATAGAGAGAAAGGATCAGGAGGAAGCCTGGAACAAACAGCTTAGATCCCATGAAAGCAGAATCAGGGAAATAAATGATGCCATGAAGCATTCCAACATCAGAATTATTGGAATTCCTGAAGGGGAGGAGAAAGAAAGAAGTCTAGAAAATATCGTGGAACAAGTCCTTCATGAAAATTTTCCGAATCTCGTGAATGAAACCAGCGTTCATGTACTAGAGGCTGAACGGTCTCCACCCAAGATTATACACTCCAAAAAACATCACAACACCTGATAGTCAAATTGAGAAATTATAATTGTAGGTATAATCTCTTGAAAGCCGCCAGGGCAAAGAGGCTCCTTACTTACAGAGGGAAGCCCATCAGAATAACGTCAGACCTGTCCACAGAGACCTGGCAAGCCAGAAGAGGCTGGCAAGATATATTCAGGGCACTAAATGAGAAGAACATGCAGCCAAGAATCCTTTATCCAGCAAGACTGACATTCAAAATGGATGGAGAGATAAAGAGTTTCCAAGACCGGCAAGGCTTAAAAGACTATGCAACCACCAAGCCAACACTGCAGGAAATATTAAGTGGGGTTCTATAAAAGAGGAAACATCCCAAGAATAGCATTGAACAGAAATATAGAGACATTCTACAGAAAGAAAGACTTCAAAGGTAACTCGATGTCAATAAAAACGTATCTATCAATAATCACTCTCAATGTGAATGGCCTAAATGCACCCATAAAACGGCACAGGATTGCAGATTGGATAAAACGACAGGACCCATCCATATGCTGTCTACAAGAGACCCATTTTGAACCTAAAGATACACGCAGACTGAAAGTGAAGGGGTGGAGAAGCATCTTTCATGCCAATGGGACTCAAAAGAAGGCTGGGGTAGCGATTCTCATATCAGATAAACTAGACTAAAGACTGTAGTCAGAGATACAGAAGGACACTCCATAATCCTTAAAGAGACTATCCACCAAGATGTTCTAACAATTGTAAATATCTATGCTCCAATATGGAAGCAGTCAATTACTTAAGAAAACTGTTAATCAAAAAAAAAAAAAAGAAAGCTGTTAATCAAAATAAAGAGTCATATTGATATGAATACACTAATAGTAGTTCTTAACACGCCTCTTTCAGAATTAGATCATTGAAGCAGAAAATCAATAAAGAAAAAAGAGCATTGAATGACACATTGGACCAGATGGACCTCATAGATATAAATACTCATTCTTCTCAAGTGTACACGGAACCTTCTCCAGAATAGACCACATACTGGGTCACAAATCAGGACTCAGCCGATACCAAAAGACTGAGATGATTCCCTGCATATTCTCAGATCACAATGCTTTGAAACTGGAGCTCAATCACAAGGAAAAGTTCCGAAGGAACTCAAACACCTGGAAGCCAAAGACCACCTTGCTTAAGAATGCTTGGATCAACCAGGAGATCAAAGAAGAACTGAAACAATTCATGGAAACCAATGAGAATGAAGACACTTCGGTCCAAAACCTATGGGATACAGCAAAGGCAGTCCTAAGGGGAAAATATATAGCCATCCAAGCCTCGCTCAAAAAAATTGAAAAATCCAGAACACACCAGCTGTCTCTAAACCTTAAAGAACTGGAGGATCAACAACAAATCAAACCAACTCCACACATAAGAAGGGCAATCATCAAGATTAGAGCTGAGATCAATGAGGGAGAAACCAGAGATACAGTAGAACGTATCAATGAAACTAGAAGCTGGTTTTTTGAAAGAATCAATAAGATCGATAAGCCACTGGCTACACTAATCCAAAAGAAAAGAGAGAAAGCCCAAATTCATAAAATTATGAATGAAAAGGGAGAGATCACAACTAACACCAAGGAAGTAGAAAAAATCATCAGAAGTTATTATGAACAGTTATATGCCAATAAGCTTAGAAACTAGATGAAATGGATGCATTCCTGGAAAAATATAAACTACCAAAATTGAACCAGGAAGAAATCGACAACCTGAATAGACTGATATCTAATAACGAGATTGAATCAGTGATCAAAAACCTCCCAAAAAACAAGAGCACAGGACCTGACGGATTCCCTGAGGAATTCTACCAAACCTTCCAAGAAGAAATAACACCTATTCTCCTGAAGCTGTTTCAAAAAATTGAAGCAGAAGGAAAACTTCCAGACTCTTTCTATGAAGCCAGCATTACCCTGATCCCCAAACCAGGCAAAGACCCTACCAAAAAGGAGAATTTCAGACCAATATCACTGATGAATATGGATGCTAAGATTCTCAACAAGATCCTAGCCAACAGGATCCAACAGCACATTAAAAAGATTATCCACCATGATCAGGTGGGATTCATCCCTGGGCTACAAGGATGGTACAACATTCGCAAATCAATCAATGTGATACAACAAATTAATATGAGAAGAGAGAAGAACCACATGGTCCTCTCAATTGATGCAGAAAAAGCATTTGACAAAATCCAACATCCGTTCCTGATTAAAACGCTTCAAAGTATAGGGATAGAGGTGACATTCCTGAACCTCATCAAATCTATCTATGAAAGACACAAAGCAAATATCATCCTCAATGGGAAAAATCTTACAGCCTTCCCATTGAAATCAGGAACAAGACAAGGATGCCCACTTTCACCACTCTTGTTCAACATATTATTAGAAGTCCTAGCAACAGCAATCAGACAACAGAGAGAAATAAAAGGTATCCAAATTGGTAATGAAGAAGTCAAACTCTCTCTCTTCGCAGATGACATGATTCTTTATATGGAAAACCCAAAGGACTCCACCCCCAAACTACTAGAACTCATACAGCAATTCAGCAACGTGGCAGGATGCAAAGTCAATGTGCAGAAATCAGTGGCTTTCTTATACACTAACAATGAAAATACAGAAAGGGAAATTAGAGAATCGATTCCATTTACTATAGCACCAAGAACCATAAGATACCTGGGAATAAACCTAACTAAAGCGGTAAAGGATCTGTACTTGAGGAACTACAGAACACTCATGAAAGAAATTGAGGAAGACACAAATAGATTGAAGACAATTCCATGCTCTTGGATCGGAAGAATAAACATTGTTAAAATGTCTATACTGCCTAGAGCAATCTATACTTTTAATGCCATTCCGATCAAAATTCCACCGGCATTCTTCAAAGAGCTGGAGCAAATAATCCTAAAATTTGTATGGAATCAGAAGAGACCCCGAATCGCTAAGGAAATGTTGAAGAACAAAAATAAAGCTGGCGGCATCACCTTACCTGATTTCAAGCTTTATTACAAAGCTGTGATCACCAAGACAGCATGGTACTGGCATAAAAACAGACACATAGACCAGTGGAACAGAGTAGAGAGCCCTGATATGGACCCTCAACTCTATGGTCAATTAATCTTTGACAAAACAGGAAAAAATATACAGTGGAAAAAAGAAAGTCTCTTCAATAAATGGTGCTGGGAAAACTGGACAGCTATATGTAGAAGAATGAAACTCGACCATTCTCTTACACCGTACACAAAGATCAACTCAAAATGGATAAAAGACCTCAATGTGAGACAGGAATCCATCAGAATCTTAGAGGAGAACATAGGCAGTAATCCCTTTGATATCAGCCTCAGCAACTTCTTTCAAGATACGTCTCCAAAGGCAAAGGAAACAAAAGCGAAAATAAACTTCTGGGACTTCATCAAAATCAAAAGCTTCTGAACAAGAAAGGAAACAGTCAAAAAATCAAAGAGGCAACCCACGGAATGGGAGAAGATATTTGCAAATGACAGTACAGACAAAAGGTTGATATCCAGGATCTATAATGAACTCCTCAAACTCAACCCAGACGAAACAGACAAACACATCAAAAAATGGGCAGAGGATTTGAACAGACACTTCTCCAATCAAGACATACAAATGGCTATCAGACACATGAAAAAATGCTCATCATCATTAGCCCTCAGGGAGACTCAAATTAAAACCACATTGAGATATCACCTTACACCAGTTAGAATGGCCAAAATTAACAAAACAGGAAACAACATGTGTTGGATAGGATGTGGATAAAGGGGAACCCTCTTCCACTGTTGGTGGGAATGCAAGTTGGAGCAGCCTCTTTGGAGAACAGTGTGGAGATTCCTCAAGAAATTAAAAATAGAGCTTCCCTACGACCCTGCAATTGCACTCCTGGGTATTTACCCCAAAGATACAGATGTCGTGAAAAGAAGGGCCATCTGTACCCCAATGTTTATAGCAGCAATGGCCACAGCCGCCAAACTATGGAAAGAACCAAGATGCCCTTCAATGGATGAATGGATAAGGAAGATGTGGTCCATATACACTATGGAGTATTATGCCTCCATCAGAAAGGACGAATATCCAACTTTTGTAGCAACATGGACGGGACTGGAAGAGATTATGTTGAGTGAAATCAGTCAAGCAGAGAGAGTCAATTATCATATGGTTTCACTCATTTGTGGAGCATAACCAATAGCATGGAGGACAAGGGGCGTTAGAGAGTAGTAGGGAATTTGGGTAAATTGGAAGGGGAGGTGAACCATGAGAGACTCTGGACTCTGAAAAACAGTCTGAGGGGTTTGATGTGGCGGGGGGGGTCGGAGGTTGGGGTACCAGGTGGTGGGTAGTATAGAGGGCACAGCTTGCATGGAGCACTGGGTGTGGTGAAAAAATAATGAATACTGTTTTTCTGAAAATAAATAAATTCGGAGGAAAAAAAAAAAAAAAAAAAAAAAAAAAGAAAGGATGAATACCCAACTTTTGTAGCAACATGGACGGGACTGGAAGAGATTATGCTGAGTGAAATAAGTCAAGCAGAGAGAGTCAATTATCATATGGTTTCACTTATTTGTGGAGCATAACCAATAGCATGGAGGACAAGGGGCGTTAGAGAGGAGTAGGGAATTTGGGTAAATTGGAAGGGGAGGTGAACCATGAGAGACTATGGACTCTGAAAAACAGTCTGAGGGGTTTGAAGTGGCGGGGGGGTGGGAGGTTGGGGTACCAGGTTGTGGGTATTATAGAGGGCACGGCTTGAATGGAGCACTGGGTGAGGTGAAAAAATAATGAATACTGTTTTTCTGAAAATAAATAAATTGGGAAAAAAACACAAAATAAGCAACTCTGATTCCACAGATGTGAGGGATACAGATCTCTGTACTTAGGGGGGAACTGGGAGATAGCAGAAGCAGGTTGTCAACTGATTGGTGAAAAGCAAGGTTGTTGACAGTGAGAGGTCACAGACATAGCAGCGACCTGAAATGTCTTGTGTTTGAAGCCACCTCCCAATGTCCAGGTAATTCAAATATATACATAAGTACACATATATATCCTCTCTTTGTACATACAAAGTATATATGCATACACACATATGTACAAATATATACATTATCTATTCTATCCATAAAATTTATTATAGAATTGATAATTTACCTATAACAATATCTATAGGTATCCCATTTATACACGTTCAAATATATAGCTACATGGAGGATGTGGGAGAGTAGAAAACAAAAGACTTCTAGCTATTGCAACTGTGTTTATTTAGTGTCCCACCTGAGTTACATTTTTTTTATTAATTTCCTGCTTGTTTTCTGATTTTCAGTATATGTTTAAAGAAAATACAAATGAATTCCTGCACCAGTTGGGTTTGTCCCCTTACAACACACCCTGGGGTTCTTCCAACATGAATACTGAATTATTTCTTCAAAACTCTTTTCCCAGCTACTTAATATTCTTTCATACTTGTGTTATACTGTGTAAGAAACCCACCGTCGATGGACTTTCACATTCCTGTCGCTTTTTAACTGACAATGAAGGAATAAATAACACTGAACAAACATCCTTTTGGATATGTGCAAATATGTCAATACAGCAAATTCTCATTTACCAAAGGGCATATGCAATTGTAAGTTTCAGCAAAAACTGCCTAATTGTATTCCACAGGGCTCATAAAAATTTACAGTTCCAACTGTCAAGTATGAGAGTGGGTAATTCTAGTCTCCCCAGATGTGTGTAATATCAAACATGTGGATTTTTGCCAATCTGATAGGTAAAAAAACAAAACAAAACAAAATTTATTTTTTTATTCATTTGCTTATGAGTACGTTTGTTTCCTATGCTCTTGAGCCAATTCTGTTACTTTTCCTGTAAAATCTGTGTTCGTAGTCTGATATGTCGAGCCCAGGCTATAATTACCTTATATTTAGTCTTAATGATTTTATAGGTTCATGTTGTGTGTTTAAATATTTGTTGAATTTGGGATTTATCGTAGGATGGAGGAGGTATCAGTCAGCATAATATTTTTAATGCTACTCTGTAATTTTTCCCACATAATATGCTTGATAGTCCATCTTTATCTCACTGATTTGAGACCTTACATTGATTATAATCATATATTTTCTCATTTATTTGAGTTTGATTAGAAACTCTCTCTTCTATCCCATTAGTTTACCCCACTTTTCATGAACTATTGTCACAATTTTAATTTTTAATGTTTTAAATGGTGCTTCATAATATGGTGGTGCTAACTTACATCAATGATGCTTTTCTAGAAAAGTGTCTTGGTTGCTCTTTATATTAATTTTGTCCATACTTTCTCCTGTGTCCTATAGGAATTTTTTTTTAATATTTTCTTTGTAAGAGTCTTGTGCATTTCTTTGTTGGTCTGTCTCCGTATCTTTTGCTATTATTGTACATAGACTCTTTTCTCTTTATTAATCTCTCTGGATAATATTTATACATATGAAAGTTATTAATCTCTTTTTTATTAATTTTAATCCTCTTTCTTATTTAATTCTCTTATATTTTTGTGAAAGTTTTCCTATCAGTTCTTCAGTGTCATCCAGGAATGTATTTTATAAATAGTGAAAATTTTATATCCTTTTCTCCATTTTCTTTCCTTTAAGTTAATTGGCTAATAGTTTCAATAAAAGTACTTGTCTTTTCTTTCTTTTAAGATTTTATTTATTTATTTATTTATTTGAATGAGAAAGAGCAGTAGGGTAGGGTAGAGATGGAGGGAGAAGGAGAATGTCAAGCAGATTCCCTGCTGAGTATGGAGCCTGCTATGGAGGAAGAACTCATAACCCTGAGATCACAACCTAAGTCAAAACCAAGAGCTGAGCTCTTATCTAACTGAACCACCCAAGCATGCCTGCTTGACTTGTTTTTAACTCAAGTAAGAACATCTCCCAGATTTTCATTATACTGGTTTATGGTTTTATTTTTTAAAATTCTGTTGAGAAAGTGTTTATTCCCATTGTATTGGCTTTCTATAATTAGAAAATATAGACCCATCATCTATGAAGACAGTAATGACTTTCGTTCTTGAGCTAATCATATAATGATTGATCTTGATACAATACCTAAATTAATCTATTTTGCATTCTTACTATGAATCCCACTAGGCTGTGATGTTTTTTTTTCCAATTTATTTATTTTCAGACAAACAGTATTCATTAATTTTTCACCACACCCAGTGCTCCATGCAAGCTGTGCCCTCTATAATACCCACCACCTGGTACCCCAACCTCCCATCCCCCGCAACTTCAAACCCCTCAGATTGTTTTTCAGAGTCCATAGTCTCTCATGGTTCATCTCCCCTTCCAATTTACCCAAAAGCACATACCCTCCCCAATGTTCATAACCCTACCCCCTTCTCCCAACCCCCCTCCCCCCAGCAACCCACAGTTTGTTTCGTGAGATTAAGAGTCACTTATGGTTTGTCTCCCTCCCAATCCCATCTTGTTTCATGAATTCTTCTCCTACCCAGTTAAGCCCCCATGTTGCATCACCACTTCCTCATATCAGGGAGATCATATGATAGTTGTCTTTCTCCACTTGACTTATTTCGCTAAGCATGATATGCTCTAGTTCCATCCATGTTGTCGCAAATGGCAAGATTTCATTTCTTTTGATGGCTGCATAGTATTCCATTGTGTATATATACCACATCTTCTTGATCCATTCATCTGTTGATGGACATCTAGGTTCTTTCCATAGTTTGGCTATTGTGGACATTGCTGCTATAAACATTCGGGTGCACGTGCCCCTTTGGATCACTACGTTTGTATCTTTAGGGTAAATTCCCAGTAGTGCAATTGCTGGGTCATAGGGCAGTTCTATTTTCAACATTTTGAGGAACCTCCATGCTGTTTTCCAGAGTGGTTGCACCAGCTTGCATTCCCACCAACAGTGTAGGAGGGTTCCCCTTTCTCCGCATCCTCGCCAGCATCTGTCATTTCCTGACTTGTTGATTTTAGCCATTCTGACTGGTGTGAGGTGATATCTCACTGTGGTTTTGATTTGTATTTCCCTGATGCCGAGTGATATGGAGCACATTTTCATGTGTCTGTTGGCCATCTGGATGTCTTCTTTGCAGAAACGTCTGTTCATGTCCTCTGCCCATTTCTTGATTGGATTATTTGTTCTTTGGGTGTTGAGTTTGTTAAGTTCTTTATAGATTTTGGACACTAGTCCTTTATCTGATATGTCGTTTGCAAATATCTTCTCCCATTCTGTCAGTTGTCTTTTGGTTTTGTTAACTGTTTCCTTTGCTGTGCAAATGCTTTTGATTTTGATGAAATCCCAAAAGTTCATTTTTGCCTTTGCTTCCCTTGCCTTTGGCGATGTTCCTAGGAAGATGTTGCTGCGGCTGAGGTCGAAGAGGTTGCTGCCTGTGTTCTTCTCAAGGATTTTGATGGATTCCTTTCTCACACTGAGGTCCTTAATCCATTTTGAATCTATTTTTGTGTGTGGTGTAAGGAAATGGTCCAATTTCATTTTTCTGCACGTGGCTGTCCAATTTTCCCAACACCATTTATTGAAGAGGCTGTCTTTTTTCCATTGGACATTCTTTCCTGCTTTGTCGAAGATTAGTTGACCATAGAGTTGAGGGTCTATTTCTGGGCTCTCTATTCTGTTCCATTGGTCTATGTGTCTGTTTTTGTGCCAGTACCATGCTGTCTTGATGATGACAGCTTTGTAATAAAGCTTGAAGTCCGGAATTGTGATGCCACAAACTTTGGCTTTGTTTTTCAATATCCCTTTGGCTATTCGAGGTCTTTTCTGGTTCCATATAAATTTTAAAATTATTTGTTCCATTTCTTTGAAAAAGATGGATGGTACTTTGATAGGAATTGCATTAAATGTGTAGATTGCTTTAGGTAGCATAGACATTTTCACAATATTTATTCTTCCAATCCAGGAGCATGGAACATTTTTCCATTTCTTTGTGTCTTCCTCAATTTCTTTCATGAGTACTTTATAGTTTTCTGAGTATAGATTCTTAGCCTCTTTGGTTAGGTTTATTCCTAGGTATCTTATGGTTTTGGGTGCAATTGTAAATTGGATTGACTCCTTAATTTCTCTTTCTTCTGTCTTGTTGTTGGTGTAGAGAAATGCAACTGATTTCTGTGCATTGATCTTATATCCTGACACTTTACTGAATTCCTGTATAAGTTCTAGCAGTTTTGGAGTGGAGTCTTTTGGGTTTTCCACATAGAGTATCATATCATCTGCGAAGAGTGATAATTTGACTTCTTCTTTGCCGATTTGGATGCCTTTAATTTCCTTTTGTTGTCTGATTGCTGAGGCTAGGACTTCTAGTACTATGTTGAATAGCAGTGGTGATAATGGACATCTCTGCCGTGTTCCTGACCTTAGTGGAAAAGCTTTCAGTTTTTCTCCATTGAGAATGATATTTGCAGTGGGTTTTTCATAGATGGCTTTGATGATATTGAGGTATGTGCCCTCTATCCCTACACTTTGAAGGGTTTTGATCAGGAAGGGATGCTGTACTTTGTCAAATGCTTTTTCAGTATCTATTGAGAGTATCATATGGTTCTTGTTATTTCTTTTATTGATGTGTTGTATCACATTGACTGATTTGCGGATGTTGAACCAACATTGCAGCCCTGGGATAAATCCCACTTGGTCGTGGTGAATAATCCTTTTAATGTACTGTTGAATCCTATTGGCTAGTATTTTGGTGAGAATCTTCGCATCTGTGTTCATCAAGGATATTGGTCTATAGCTCTCTTTCTTGATGGGATCCTTGTCTGGTTTTGGGATCAAGGTGATGCTGGCCTCATAAAATGAGTTTGGGAGTTTTCCTTCCATTTCTATTTTTTGGAACAGTTTCAGGAGAATAGGTATTAGTTCTTCTTTAAATGTTTGGTAGAATTCCCCCGGGAAGCCATCTGGCCCTGGGCTTTTGTTTGTTTGGAGATTTTTAATGACTGTTTCAATCTCCTTACTGGTTATGGGTCTGTTCAGGCTTTCTATTTCTTCCTGGTTCAATTTTTGTAGTTTATATGTTTCTAGGAATGCATCCATTTCTTCCAGATTGTCAAATTTGTTGGCGTAGAGTTGCTCATAGTATGTTCTTATAATAGTTTGTATTTCTTTGGTGTTAGTTGTGATCTCTCCTCTTTCATTCATGATTTTATTTATTTGGGTCCTTTCTCTTTTCTTTTTGATAAGTCTGGCCAAGGGTTTATCAATTTTATTAATTCTTTCAAAGAACCAGTTCCTAATTTGGTTGATTTGTTCTATTGTTTTTTTGGTTTCTATTTCATTTATTTCTGCTCTGATCTTTATGATTTCTCTTCTCCTGCTGGGCTTAGGGTTTCTTTCTTGTTCTTTCTCCAGCTCCTTTAGGTGTAGGGTTAGGTTGTGTACCTGAGACCTTTCTTGTTTCTTGAGAAAAGCTTGTACCGCTATATATTTTCCTCTCAGGACTGCCTTTGTTGTGTCCCACAGATTTTGAACCGTTGTATTTTCATTATCATTTGTTTCCATGATTTTTTTCAATTCTTCTTTAATTTCCCGGTTGACCCATTCATTCTTTAGAAGGATGCTGTTTAGTCTCCATGTATTTGGGTTCTTTCCAAAATTCCTCTTGTGGTTGAGTTCTAGCTTCAGAGCATTGTGGTCTGAAAATAAGCAGGGAATGATCCCAATCTTTTGATACTGGTTGAGTCCTGATTTGGGACCGAGGATGTGATCTATTCTGGAGAATGTTCCATGTGCACTAGAGAAGAATGTGTATTCTGTTGCTTTGGGATGAAATGTTCTGAATATATCTGTGATGTACATCTCATCCAGTGTATCATTTAAT
Source organism: Neogale vison (assembly GCF_020171115.1). Lineage (NCBI taxonomy): Eukaryota > Metazoa > Chordata > Mammalia > Carnivora > Mustelidae > Neogale > Neogale vison. Next base: position 157,210,735 of record NC_058092.1, read on the forward strand.
TAGGCTGTGATGTTTTATTCTTGAATTAAAATGCTAGATTGTTTGTTCCTATTTAGTGAAATTAGTATATTCTTCTCTTTTTGAGAAATTCTTATGAAGATGCCATGCAGCTGTTCTGATACCTCATAAAAGAAAGAAAAACCACAAAAAAGGCAAGAAAGAATTAACCATTTTAATAACAGTTGTGAATCTGGGGAAAACATCTCTAAAACCAGTGAATAAATCAAAATTTTGTTCTCTGAAAATGGATTTTAAAAAATAAAGATATATCAACCTTTTGTCTGTACTGTCATTTGCAAATATCTTCTCCCATTCCATGGGTTGCCTCTTTATTTTTTCGACTGTTTCCTTTGCTGTGCAGAAGCTTTTGATTTTGAGGAAGTCCCAGAAGTTTATCTTCGCTTTTGTTTCCTTTGCCTTTGGAGACGTATCTTTAAAGAAGTTGCTGTGGCTGATATCGAAGAGATTACTACCTATGTTCTCCTCTAGGATTCTGATGGATTCCTGTCTCACGTTGAAGTCTTTTATCCATTTTGAGTTGATCTTTGTGTACGGTGTAAGAGAATGGTCGAGTTTCATTCTTCTACATATAGCTGTCCAGTTTTCCCAGCACCATTTATTGAAGAGACTGCCTTTTTTCCACTGTATATTTTTTCCTGTTTTGTCAAAGATTAATTGACCATAGAGTTGAGGGTCCATATCTGGGCTCTCTACTCTGTTCCACTTGTCTATGCGTCTGTTTTTATGACAGTACCATGCTGTCTTGGTGATCACAGCTTTGTAATAAAGCTTGAAATCGGGTAACGTATGCCGCCAGCTTTATTTTTGTTTTTCAACATTTCCTTAGCGATTCGGGGTCTCTTCTGATTCCATACAAATTTTAGGATTATTTGCTCCAGCTCTTTGAAGAATGCCAGTGGAATCTATAATGAACTCCTCAAACTCAACACACACGAAACAGGCAAACATATCAAAAAATGGGTAGAAGTTATGAACAGACACTTCTCCAATCAAGACATACAAATGGCTATCAGACACATGAAAAAATGCTCATCATCATTAGCCCTCAGGGAGATTCAAATTAAAACCACATTGATATATCACCTTACACCAGTTAGAATGGCCAAAATTAACAAAACAGGAAACAACATGTGTTGGAGAGGATGTGGAGAAAGGGGAACCCTCTTCCACTGTTGGTGAGAATGCAAGTTGGTGCTGCCTCTTTTGAGAACAGTGTGGAGACTCCTCAAGAAATTAAAAATAGAGCTTTCCTATGACCCTGCAATTGCACTCCTGCGTATTTACCCCAAAGATACAGATGTCGTGAAAAGAAGGGCCATCTGTACCCCAATGTTTATAGCAACAATGGCCACGGTCGCCAAACTATGGAAGGAACCAAGATGCCCTTCAACAGATGAATGGATAAGGAAGATGTGGTCCATATACACTATGGAGTATTATGCCTCCATCAGAAAGGATGAATACCCAACTTTTGTAACAACATGGACGGGACTGGAAGAGATTATGCTGAGTGAAATAAGTCAAGCAGAGAGAGTCAATTATCATATGGTTTCACTTATTTGTGGAGCATAACAAATAGCATGGAGGACAAGGGGTGTTAGGAGAGGGGAGTTGGGGTAAATTGGAAGGGGGGGTGAACCACGAGAGACTATGGACTCTGAAAAACAATCTTAGGGGTTTGAAGTGGCAGTGGGGTGGGAGGTTGGGGTACCAGGTGGTGGGTATTGTAGGGGGCATGGATTGCATGGAGCACTGGGTGTGGTGAAAAAATAATGAATACTGTTTTTCTGAAAATAAATAAATTGTAAAAAAAGCAAAATAAAAAAATAGAAAAATAATCAAATGGATAAACTACTGCATTTAATTAAAAAAGGGAGAGGGGCATCTGGGTGGTATAGTCGATAAAATCTCTGACTCTTGGTTTCAATTCAGGTCATGATCTCAGGGTCCTGAGATCAAGTCCCATGTTTGGCTCTGTGCTCAGCAGGGTATCTGCTTGAGACTCTCTCCCTCTCCCTTTGCCCTTCTCCACCCAGACTCGCTCTCTCTCTCAGATAAATAAATAAATCTGTTTTTAAACAAGGAGAAAGCAAAATAATAAATTCTAAGAAGGAAATGCTACAGAAACAAAGGAAATGGAAAGAATCCTAAGAGACACCTTTTCTTTTAATATATGTAAAATTTGAAAACATGAGTGAAATGGATAATTTTTCCAGAACATACAGTTTATCAAAACTGATTCCAAAAAGTAAGACATTTTAAAGAGTTGAACCTTATGGAAGTAATAGAGAAAGTTTCAGAGAGCCACTACCCAAAGCTATATTAGGGCCAAGCAACTGATCAGGAGGACTGGAACACAGCCAGTGAGAGGGGTCATTTCTGGTCGAGTCACCCTCCAGAGCACACTCCACACTCCCAAGCCACAGGTGGCATCTCTCTTATCTTCCATCATGGACCAGTCATATGGTGACTTCTTGCTCCTCATGGATATTGGTAGACTGTCTCTCCTTTTCCTTCCTGTTCTCCTGTTACATCACATCCTGTCTGTCCCTCCGTCTACAGCTGGTGGTCCCTTCCCCATCATTTTGTCTTCTAGCCCAACCTCTAACTTCATCTCCCACTATCACTGCCCACTTCTGCAGGTCCCTCCCAGGGGAGCTAGTTCCCAACAGTCCAGCATTCCTTCAGCAGCTCCTGTCACTTGGTGTCTTCTGGCTGGTCTTGTAGCTTCTTTGGCTAAACATCCCTGGATCCATCCTTAGTGTGTTCCTTTCTCTCAAACTCAAATGCAACCTTTAGCAGCACCTCTAAGCTCTACCCTAAGAACACATAGAAATGGACAATCCCCTGCTCTTGTTACTAACATCCCAGTCTGCATCAAGCTTCTCTCTGGTCCTGTCTGTTGAAACGCCTTCTGAAACTTCTTCCATTGCCCCTTCCATCCCTTCTCTGTTCAGGGGCCTGAGAGATTCTAGTAACACAGGAAGCACTTTCTTTTTACTCAGGCTCTTCTTGGGGTCTCAGATCTGACCCAAAGTAAAAGACAAAATCATTAAAAAGGCCAGGGACCCCAGCACACATTGCCAATGGCCACCAGCCAGAGGACACTCCCTAGTATCACCTCCTTTGTAGAACATCACCTCCTGCTCCACCTTGCTTCTCCACTCCAGCCCTTACACCACCCCTACCTACTCATCCCTGAAGCTGGCAGCTGCTTTCTGACCTTCGAACATAACCTCCCCCCTCAGCCTGGATGGCTTCTCTTTCCATTTGTCCGTGGAGTCCAGTCCTTCTGTCCCCTACCCAACCATCACTTTCTTTGCCAAGTCTTTTCAGACAAAGTATTTACAGCTGCAACAACCTTTCCATACTTAACGGCCTTTTTAATCCCCTGGACTTACCATCCTGGGACAGGTTATTATGTACCTTCAGTTAGGGTATGAAGTTGATGGTCAGCCTCGCCTCCTCCCCACTGGAATTTGAGTTCACAAGGGCAAGAATTACTGTGCTTTCGTTGTCTCTTGTGTCTACAGAATCCCAAACAATTCCTGGAATGCTCTAGATGCTTAAAAAGTCATCTATTTTTATTGTTTTTCTAAGTTATTAACAAACATCTTTTTTTTCTGTTTCTTAAACAGATGAATTAGAAAACAAGACGGTATAATACAAAACTCAAATAACTTTAAAGAGCCCCCGGAATGAAAAGGCACATTGGAAATTGTTCTATCTTCTTTCATAAGTATACACCAATTCTAATTTTGTTACTAATAAATCAGAAAAAAAGGTGTCTGTGATAGTAAGATTTTCTATTCCGCCCAACCAACCATCTGTTATACAACCACCACTTATTGTGTCATGGAAATACAAAGATATACAGAGTGCCATCATGTGCAGGCCAAAAATATTATAGTAAAGAGTGGAAAGTAGGACTTTATAAATAATTAAATTCAGTTCTGCTTGGTAAGTGTGTGATTGAACAAATTTCTCTGCTCTGTGGGGCATCAAAGAGGGCACTTGTTATAATGAGGGAGTACTGAGATGGCTTCCCAAGCAGATGAGTTTTGGAGAATGGGTCAAGTTTGACCAGGTGAGGAAAGTAAGTCACTTTATTTACACAGCCTGAGAGCTCTGAAAGAGCTTGGTCATTATGGGTAATTACCAGTCTAGTCAGTGTTACCAGTGCATAAACCGATTTGAGAAGGGGCAGGAGAATTAAAGGTTATTTCATGGAAAATTTAATTTTTTTAAGAAGTTTGGACTTATTATCCAGTGTGTAGAGGGTATTCATGAAGGACATTAAATTAGAAGTTGAATGAGAGTTTCTAAGTTTAGTTTCTGGAAAATCCTTCTGGTGCGCTTGTGGGAGATGAATTTGAGGGGGATGCCTCTGGAGGCAAGGAGATCACATAGGACTCCACCACCAGAAAAATCCAGGGCTTGAACTAGGCATGCTGGCAAAGTGGATAGATGGAATGGTCAGAAAAACTATCTCCCACTTTTTTCTCTAAGGTGACAAGGTGGTGATGTCAACTTGGTGTGCATGGTTTAAATGAAGGAAATGAGCTGAATTTTGGGCACATTCAGTTGGATTTGGTCACTGTTCATATACCCAATAGGCAAATAGATGTGTACGTCTGAATGTGAGAAAATAGTTAAGGGCTGTTCCTTGAGAAGAAATGTGGAATACTTTTATATTCTTATATTTTAATTATATATATATTATATTTTATATAATATATATATTCTTATATTTTATATTTTTACATATCTGACCTAATGTAAGAGCCAAAGTTTGAATGAATTTAAAGAATACCTTATACAGGGGTGCCTGGGTGGCTCAGTGGGTTAAAGCCTCTGCCTTCAGCTCAGGTCATGATCCCAGGGTCCTGGGATTGAGCCCCGCATTGGACTCTCTGCTCAGCAGGGTGCCTGCTTCCTTCTCTCTCTCTGCCTGCCTCTCTGTTTATTTGTGATCTCTGTCTGTCAAATAAGTAAAATAAAATCTTTAAAAATAAAAAAAAAATAAAAAAAAGAATACCTTATTCATACTGGGTTTTTCTGAAGAGGAATTAAAGACAATTGATGCTCTTTAATTAGCATGCAGTAGACATCATGCAAGCTACTCTCTATCCGTAATTTCTAATCTGAACAACACTGTGGCTTTTGCATTACTCTATTTTTGCAGACCAGAAATCTAAGGCTGAAAGATAATTGACTTGTCTAAATGCCCCCTTGCCAGCACTCCCACCCACCTCATAAACAAGTTTCAGAACCTTCACCTGAACTAGGACTGTGGGATTCTAGACTTTATCTTCCGCTCTGTGCCATAGTCATGATCTTTTGTCGTGATTATTCAGAAGAAAAAAAAATAATGCAATTGCATAATATCAGTACTAATAATGTTAATTTTAAGAATTAAGGCATCTTTTGTTTTTACTATTTAAACTTATATTAGGGTCCCTTAATAGTCATCAATTTATTTCATGACTTTTTATTTTCCTTGAGGATAGCCCATAGATCCAATAATATATATATATATATATATATATATATATATATATATATATTTGCATATTATGACTGATGACTTAACTATTTTATAATTTAACGAGTGATATTTTATAATCCACTTCTCATTCAGTTCTTATTTGCAAGTCGTATCATTGATTTTCTCAATAACATGTTGCCTACAGGGGCGCCTGAGTGGCTCAGTGGGTTATGCCTCTGCCTTCAGCTCAAGTTATGATCTCAGGGTCCTGGGACCAAGCCCTGCATCGAGCTCTCTGCTCATCAGGAAGCTTGAATCCCCCTCTCTCCCTGCCTACTGCTCTGCCTACTTGTGATTTCTCTCTATGTCAAACAAATAAATAAAATCTTTAAAAAAAAGGATGTTGCCTACAATAATCAGTGTAATAAGAGGATTTCACTGGAGTAAAATCGTATTCAACTCCAGGAAACAAAATGCTATCTTCAGATTCAGAATACACTACCTTCAGATTAAGAACACAGATCTTTTTAGTGACACTAAGCATGTAATTGACCTGGCCTCATTGTGTTCCTTATAGACAGTGGTTTGGACACTAAAAGGTCACCTTATAATGTTCAGTCAGATATCAAGTGGGACCTACAGAGAATAAAATCTGGATACACCCTTTCTCCCTCCAGGGATAATGTCATGTTCCCTATAGGATAATGACATTTACTGTTTTCTGGAAGAAAATTAAGCCTTCCCATTGACTTGATGAATGAACTAAAGTGTTGTTTTGCTTTCAGTATTTCCTTGGAAAGGAAGAGGCTATTAGAAAATTATCAGCATGGAAGTACAGACCTTGATATATTTTACAAAATGACCGGGCCATCAATAGTGATATGTAAACCTACTTATATTGTAACGTAAAAAAAAAAAAAAAAAAAAAAAAAAAAAAAAAAAAAAAAAAAAAAAAGAAAGAAAGAAAAAAGAAAAAGGCAATTTTCCATTTTATTCTTTTTTCAGATTGGGAATCTTAATTCATAAATTTAAATAACAAAATAAGGCATATGTGAATTAACTATTAATATATTTGTTATCCTAATTAAGTGAACTTGGTAAAGATTCAGAGAGAAAGAGGAGCAATAGTCTATAATCTTTTTTCTGTTTTGTTGAATTTCTCATAAGTATAAGAGGATGGATAAAAACCAAAAGATTTAAAAAATAATTGCACTCAGACATAGTATTTAGTCTACTGCTGTATGTAGGTCTTCATATACTTATTGAATTGAATTAAATTAAATTAATATTTATTGAATTTTAATATGAATAATGTACTACAACTAGGTATTTGTAAAGACAGAGAATGACGGACAGTCCTGTCCCCAAATATATTATAATATAATTACAATAAAATGGTGCATGGCACAGCATATATTTTGATTCCCAATTTTATTTTCATGGACTCCAATGTTCTGTCTAATTAAAACAAGTTTAAATAGTCCATTCTCAAATAAAATCATTTTTATCTCTAATTTTATTATTTTAAATGGCAACATTATATATTTAACATTAATAATAGAAAATGGGAGTACTCTCATTTTCACAAAAATTTACTGAGTTCTCGCAATTTTTACCCTCTTGGGAAGCCCTGGATATATAAGACAAGTAGGATGAGATCTCCGGCCTCAGAGTATTCATATGGAGGAGAAGCACCAGTAAGACTAGACACGCAATCGTAGGTAACTACAAGTACAGGTTAACTTCGACAGGAATGATAATGGGATATCCAAATAGAGGACCAATAAAAACAAAGACCCATAGACTTGATGAAGAATGGTGTGTTGTGAGAACATGCGTTACTTGGCACATTTGAGCATATCACTAACTTGTTTGAAGTCTATCAGCCAGTCCCCAATGGTCAAGATGAAACTTAAATCAATAACTATATAACACATGAGTCCCTGCATGATCTTTTAGATCCTACTTTTACCATTTTCCTATTATAGCCTGCTCTGCTACAAAACTTAAATTCTTTTAATTTATTGCCCTGTGAATTTGTACATGTGTTTTCGCCCATGTGGAATGTCCTGTCATTAAATCTAAATCCATCTTATGTCTTAAATCTCTGTCCCTGCAATGTCCCCTGAGAAGTTTCTCTGATATCCTACGTTGGTCTTAAATCTGAAACCTTTGCTCCTATAGATTTCCTATATGTACTTCCAAAATAGTAAAATAGAACTCAGGAAGGCTGTCCTGTAAATAGAGCTTTTCTAGCACAGTGTTGGTGGGAAACAAAGGAAAAGAAAGGCAATTTCTGTTTTAAGCCTACTAGGGAAAACAATATACATACTTCCACCTCAGAAGCAAGGTAAAGAGTAGGTTACAAATAAATACGCATAGCATAGGTTGACCCATCCATAGTATATTACGATATACATTGTACAGTCCACAATTCAGCAACATTATCTCGTTGCTATTGAGTACTACTCTCATAGTGAAACAAAAGGACTTTTTATCTTTTGAAATATTTCTGCAAGGTGAAAAACTTTTAAAGTCTATCTTCCCAACCTCTTCTTTATTCAAAATCTATTTTGGTCTTAACCCCAAATATATATATATATATATATATATATATATATATATATATATATATATATACATACATTTATGTATATATGTATATAGGAGGTCTCTGCATGATATAATGAAAATGAATTGTGATATCATACCTTAAGCTCAAGATTTGAACCAATTCATGATTTATTGTAAGATAGCATCTTTTGTTACATATGTTTTATACTAGGGATGTTTCTACTCACCCACAGAAACACACAGACAGCAGATAAGCCAAAAATCTCCAATTTATTTCCAAATTTGTTCTTGTAAAGGGGGGAGGGTTGCGGAGAAAAGGCAGACAGATTTCAAATTTAGAAGCCTTTCCTTTTAGTTTATCTGCAGTTCCTAATTAACTTTTTTTTAACTTTTTTTTTAATTTTTTATAAACATATTTTTATCCCAAGGGGTACAAGTCTGTGAATCGCCAGGTTTACACACTTCACAGCACTCACCAAAGCACATACCTTCCCCAATGTCCATAACCCCAGCCCCCTTCTCCAAACCCCCCTCCCCATAGCAACCCCCAGTTTGTTTTGTGAGATTAAGAGTCACTTATGGTTTGTCTCCCTCCCAATCCCATCTTGTTTCATGGATTCTTCTACTACCCACTTGAGTCCCCATGCTGCATCACCACTTTCTCATATCAGAGAGATCATATGATAGTTGTCTTTCTCCACTTGACTTATTTCGCTAAGCATGATATGCTCTAGTTCCATCCATGTTGTCGCAAATGGCAAGATTTCATTTCTTTTGATGGCTGCATAGTATTCCATTGTGTATATATACCACATCTTCTTGATCCATTCATCTGTTGATGGACATCTAGGTTCTTTCCATAGTTTGGCTATTGTGGACATTGCTGCTATAAACATTCGGGTGAACGTGCCCCTTTGGATCACTATGTTTGTATCTTTAGGGTAAATACCCAGTAGTGCAATTGCTGGGTCATAGGGCAGTTCTATTTTCAACATTTTGAGGAACCTCTATGCTGTTTTCCAGAATGGTTGCACCAGCTTGCATTCCCACCAACAGTGTAGGAGGGTTCCCCTTTCTCCGCATCCTCGCCAGCATCTGTCATTTCCTGACTTGTTGATTTTAGCCATTCTGACTGGTGTGAGGTGATATCTCACTGTGGTTTTGATTTGTATTTCCCTGATGCCGAGTGATATGGAGCACTTTTTCATGTGTCTGTTGGCCATCTGGATGTCTTCTTTGCAGAAACGTCTGTTCATGTCCTCTGCCCATTTCTTGATTGGATTATGTGTTCTTTGGGTGTTGAGTTTGCTAAGTTCTTTATAGATTTTGGACACTAGTCCTTTATCTGATATGTCATTTGCAAATATCTTCTCCCATTCTGTCAGTTGTCTTTTGGTTTTGTTAACTGTTTCCTTTGCTGTGCAAAAGCTTTTGATCTTGATGAAATCCCAAGAGTTCATTTTTGTCCTTGCTTCCCTTGCCTTTGGCGATGTTCCTAGGAAGATGTTACTGTGGCTGAGGTCAAAGAGGTTGCTGCCTGTGTTCTCCTCAGGGATTTTGATGGATTCCTTTCTCACACTGAGGTCCTTCATCCATTTTCAGTCAATTTTTGTGTGTGGTGTAAGGAAATGGTCCAATTTCATTTTTCTGCACGTGGCTGTCCAATTTTCCCAGCACCATTTATTGAAGAGGCTGTCTTTTTTCCATTGGACATTCTTTCCGCTTTGTCGAAGATTAGTTGACCATAGAGTTGAGGGTCTATTTCTGGGCTCTCTATTCTGTTCCATTGATCTATGTGTCTATTTTTGTGCCAATACCATGCTGTCTTGATGATGACAGCTTTGTAATAAAGCTTGAAGTCCGGAATTGTGATGCCACAAACTTTGGCTTTCTTTTTCAATATTCCTTTGGCTATTCGAGGTCTTTTCTGGTTCCATATAAATTTTAGGATTATTTGTTCCATTTCTTTTAAAAAAGATGGATGGTAATTTGATAGGAATTGCATTAAATGTGTAGATTGCTTTAGGTAGCATAGACATTTTCACAATATTTATTCTTCCAATCCAGGAGCATGGAACATTTTTCCATTTTTTGTGTCTTCCTCAATTTCTTTCATGAGTACTTTATAGTTTTCTGAGTATAGATTCTTAGCCTCTTTGGTTAGGTTTTTTCCTAGGTATCTTATGGTTTTGGGTGCAATTGTAAAAGGGATTGACTCCTTAATTTCTCTTTCTTCTGTCTTGTTGTTGGTATAGAGAAATGTAACTGATTTCTGTGCATTGATTTTATATCCTGACACTTTAGTGAATTCCTGTACAAGTTCTGGCAGTTTTGGAGTAGAGTCTTTTGGGTTTTCCACATAGAGTATCATATCATCTGCGAAGAGTGATAGGTTGACTTCTTCTTTGCTGATTTGGATGCCTTTAATTTCCTTTTGTTGTCTGGTTGCTGAGGCTAGTACTTCAATACTATGTTGAATAGCAGTGGTGATAATGGACATCCCTGCCGTGTTCCTGACCTTAGCAGAAAAGCTTTCAGTTTTTCTCCATTGAGAATGAAATTTGAGGTGGGTTTTTCATAGATGGCTTTGATGATATTGAGGTATGTGCCCTCTATCCCTACACTTTGAAGAGTTTGGATCAGGAAGGGATGCTGTACTTTGTCAAATGCTTTTTCAGTATCTATTGAGAGTATCATATGGTTCTTGTTCTTTCTTTTATTGATGTGTTGTATCACATTGACTGATTTGCGGATGTTGAAGCAACCTTGCAGCCCTGGAATAAATCCCACTTAGTCGTGGTGAATAATCCTTTTAATGTACTGTTGAATCCTATTGGCTAGTATTTTGGTGAGGATTTTTGCATCTGTGTTCATCAAGGATATTGGTCTATAGCTCTCTTTTTTGATGGGATCCTTGTCTGGTTTTGGGATCAAGGTGATGTTGGCCTCATAAAATGAGTTTGGAAGTTTTCCTTCCATTTGTATTTTTTGGAACAGTTTCAGGAGAATAGGAATTAGTTCTTCTTTAAATGTTTGGTAGAATTCCCCCGGGAATCCGTCTGACCCTGGGCTTTTGTTTGTTTGGAAACTTATAATGACTGTTTCAATCTCCTTACTGGTTATGGGTCTGTTCAGGCTTTCTATTTCTTCCTGGTTCAGTTGTGGTACTTTATATGTTTCTAGGAATGCATCCATTTCTTCCACATTGTCAAATTTGTTTGCGTAGAGTTGGTCATAGTATGCTCTTATAATAGTTTGTATTTCTTTGGTGTTAGTTGTGATCTCTCCTCTTTCATTCATGATTTTATTTATTTGGGTCCTTTCTCTTTTCTTTTTGATAAGTCTGGCCAGGGGTTTATCAATTTTATTAATTCTTTCAAAGAACCAGCTCCTAGTTTGGTTGATTTGTTCTATTGTTTTTTTTTTGTTTGTTTGTTTGTTTGTTTGTTGCTATTGAATTGATTTCTGCTCTGATCTTTGATTTCTCTTCTCCTGCTGGGCTTAGGGTTTCTTTCTTGTTCTTTCTCCAGCTCCTTTAGGTGTAGGGATAGGCTGTGTACCTCAGACCTTACTTGTTACTTGAGAAAAGCTTGTACTGCTATATATTTTCCTCTCATGACTGCCTTTGTTGTGTCCCCCAGATTTTGAACCGTTGTATTTTCATTATCATTTGTTTCCATGATTTTTTTCAATTCTTTAATTTCCTGGTTGACCCATTCATTCTTTAGAAGGATGCTGTTTAGTCTCCATGTATTTGGGTTCTTTCCAAAATTCCTCTTGTGGTTGAGTTCTAGCTTCAGAGCATTGTGGTCTGAAAATATGCAGGGAATGATCCCAATCTTTTGATACCAGTTGAGTCCTTATTTAGGACCGAGGATGTGATTTATTCTGGAGAATGTTCTATGTGCACTAGAGAAGAATGTGTATTCTGTAGCTTTGGGATGAAATGTTCTCAATATATCTGTGATGTCCATCTCATCCAGTGTATCATTTAAGGCCTTTATTTCCCTGTTGATCTTTTGCTTGGATGATCTGTCCATTTCAGTGAAGGGAGTGTTAAAATCCCCTACTATTATTGTATTATTGTTGATGTGTTTCTTTGATTTTGTTATTAATTGGTTTATATAGTTGGCTGCGCCCACGTTGGGGGCATAGATATTTAAAATTGTTAGATCTTCTTGTTGGACAGACCCTTTGAGTATGATATAGTGTCCTTCCTCATCTCTTATTATAGTCTTTGGCTTAAAATCTAATTGATCTGATATAAGGATTGCCACTCCTGCTTTTTTCTGATGTCCATTAGCATGGTAAATTCTTTTCCACCCCCTCACTTTAAGTCTGGAGGTGTCTTCGGGTTTAAAATGAGTTTCTTGGAGGCAACATATAGATGGGTTTTGTTTTTTCATCCATTCTGATACCCTGTGTCTTTTGATTGGGGCATTTAGCCCATTAACATTCAGGGTAACTATTGAGAGATATGATTTTAGTGCCATTGTATTGTCTGTAAGGTGACTGTTACTGTATATTTTCTCTGTTCCTTTCTGATCTACCACTTGTAGGCTCTCTCTTTGCTTAGAGGACCCCTTTCAGTATTTTCTGTAAAGCTGGTTTGGTGTTTGCAAATTCTTTCAGTTTTTGTTTGTCCTGGAAGCTTTTAATCTCTCCTTCTATTTTCAATGATAGCCTAGCTGGATATAGTATTCTAGGCTGCATGTTTTTCTCATTTAGTGCTCTGAAAATATCATGCCAGCTCTTTCTGGCCTGCCAGGTCTCTGTGGATAAGTCAGCTGCCAATCTAATACTTTTACCATTGTATGTTACAGACTTCTTTTCCCGGGCTGCTTTCAGGATTTTCTCTTTGTCACTAAGGTTTGTAAATTTTACTATTAGGTGACGCGGTGTGGGCCTATTCTTATTGATTTTGAGGGGCATTCTCTGAACCTCCTGAATTTTGCTGCTCGTTCCCTTTGCCATACTGGGGAAATTATCCCCAATAATTCTCTCCAGTATACCTTCTGCTCCCCTCTCTCTCTTCTTCTTCTTCTGGAATCCCAATTATTCTAATGTTGTTTCATCTTATGGTGTCACTTATCTCTCGAATTCTCCCCTCGTGTTCCAGTAGCTGTTTGTCCCTCTTTTGCTCAGCTTCTTTATTCTCTGTCATTTGGTCTTCTATATCGCTAATTCTTTCTTCTGCCTCATTTATCCTAGCAGTGAGAGCCTCCATTTTTGATTGAACTTCATTAATAGCTTTTTTGATTTCAACTTGGTTAGATTTTAGTTGTTTTATTTCTCCAGAAAGGGCTTTTATATCTCTGGAGAGGGTTTCTCTAATATCTTCCATGCTTTTTTCAAGCCCGTCTAGAACCTTGAGAATTGTCATTTTGAACTCTAGATCTGACATATTACCAATGTCTGTATTGATTAGGTCCCTAGCCTTCAGTACTGCCTCTTGTTCTTTTTTTTGTTGTGAATTTTTCCGCCTTGTCATTTTGTCCAGCTAAGAGTATATGATGGAGCAAGTAAAATACTAAAAGGGTGGCAACAATCCCAGGAAAATATGCTTTAACCAAATCAGAAGAGATCCCAAATCGTGAGGGGGGATTTCTCCCCCCTCACGATTGGGTGAGGGATCTCCTCTGATTGGTATCTCCTGTGATTGGGATCTCCCAATCTCTTCTGATTGGGATCTCTTCTGATTTGGGGATAAAAAGAGGTTCAAAAAGAAAGAAAGAAAAAAAGAAATAAAAAGAATTAAAAAAAAAGAGATTGAATTAAATATTCAATCAAGAATTTAAAAAAGAATTTAAGGTTGGAGTCAAGATGGCGGAGAAGTAGCAGGCTGAGACTACCTCAGCTAGCAGGAGATCAGCTAGAGAGCTTATCTAAAGATTGCAAACACCTGCAAATCCATCGGCAGATCGAAGAGAAGAGGAACAGCAATTCTAGAAACAGAAAAACAACCATTTTCTGAAAGGTAGGACTGGTGGAGAAGTGAATCCAAAGCGACGGGAAGATAGACCCCGGGGGGGGAGGGGCCGGCTCCCGGCAAGCGGCAGAGCAACGGAGCACAGAATCAGGACTTTTAAAAGTCTGTTCCGCTGAGGGACATCGCTCCGGAGGCTAAACCGGGGCGAAGCCCACACGGGGTCGGCGTGACCTCAGGTCCCGCGGGGTCACAGAAGGATCGGGGGTGTCTGAGTGTCGCAAAGCTTGTGGATATTGGAACGGGAAAGCCGGCTGCAGAGACAGAGCCGACAGTAAGCTCACAGCTCGGAGTTGCCTTGAACCGGTCACAAGCTTGGTGAGCTCGGAGCGCGGCCGGAAGTTAGGCAGACGCGAGTTACCAGGAGCAGTTCGCTGAGGGCGCACAGGGGAGCGGGGCACTGGGCTCTCGGCTCCTCCGGGCCGGAGACCAGGAGGCCGCCATTTGTATTCCCGTCCTCCAGAACTCTACGGAAAGCGCTCAGGGAACAAAAGCTCCTGAAAACAAAGCCGAGCAGATCACTCAGCCCGGCCCCTGGTAAGGGCGGTGTAATTCCGCCTGGGGCAAAGACACTTGAGAATCACTACACCAGGCCCCTCCCCCAGAAGATCAACAAGAAATCCAGGCAAGACCAAGTTCACCTAACAAGGAGTGCAGTTTCAATACCAAGGATAGAGCAGCAGAATTCCAGAGGAGGAGAAAACAAACCACGGAACTCATGGCTTTCTCCGGTGATTTTTTAGTCTTGCAGTTAATTTATTTTTTTTTCTTTTTCATTTTTTTTCTCTTCTTCTGCTAAAATTTTTTATAATTTTACCCTTTTCTTTTTTAACGTTTTTTAACTAGATTATCTAATATATATATATTTTGCTTTTTTATACTTTTCTTTATTCATTTTCTTTTTTTTTAATTCTTTTTTTTTTCTTTCTTTCTTTTTGAACCTCTTTATATCCCCAAATCAGAAGAGATCCTAATCTCTTCAATCTTTTTTTTTCTTAACTCTTTTTTAAATTCTTGATTGAATTTTTAATTCAACCTCTTTTTTTAAATTCTTTTTTTCTTTTTTTCTTTCTTTCTTTTTGAACCTCTTTTTATCCCCAAATCAGAAGAGATCCCAAACAGAAGAGATTGGGAGATCCCAATCAGAAGAGATTGGGAGATCCCAATCAAAGGAGATCCCAATCAGAGGAGATCCCTCACCCAATCGTGAGGGGGGAGAAAGCCCCCCGCATGATTTGGGATCTCTTCTGATTTGGTTAAAGCATATTTTCCTGGGATTGTTGCCACCCTTTTAGTATTTTACTTGCTCCCTCATATACTCTTAGCTGGACAAAATGACAAGGCGGAAAAATTCACAACAAAAAAAAGAACAAGAGGCAGTACCAAAGGCTAGGGACCTAATCAATACAGACATTGGTAATATGTCAGATCTAGAGTTCAAAATGACAATTCTCAAGGTTATAGCCGGGCTTGAAAAAGGCATGGAAGATATTAGAGAAACCCTCTCCAGAGATATAAAAGCCCTTTCTGGAGAAATAAAACAACTAAAATCTAACCAAGTTGAAATCAAAAAGGCTATTAATGAAGTTCAATCAAAAATGGAGGCTCTCACTGCTAGGATAAATGAGGCAGAAGAAAGAATTAGCGATATAGAAGACCAAATGACAAAGAATAAAGAAGCTGAGCAAAAGAGGGACAAACAGCTACTGGACCATGAGGGGAGAATTCGAGAGATAAGTGACACCATAAGATGAAACAACATTAGAATAATTGGGATTCCAGAAGAAGAAGAAAGAGAGAGGGGTGCAGAAGGTATACTGGAGAGAATTATTGGGGAGAATTTCCCCAATATGGCAAAGGGAACGAGCATCAAAATTCAGGAGGTTCAGAGAACGCCCCTCAAAATCAATAAGAATAGGCCCACACCCCGTCACCTAATAGTAAAACTTACAAGCCTTAGTGACAAAGAGATAATCTTGAAAGCAGCCCGGGAAAAGAAGTCTGTAACATACAATGGTAAAAGTATTAGATTGGCAGCTGACTTATCCACAGAGACCTGGCAGGCCAGAAAGAGCTGGCATGACATTTTCAGAGCACTAAACGAGAAAAACATGCAGCCAAGAATACTATATCCAGCTAGGCTATCATTGAAAATAGAAGGAGAGATTAAAAGCTTCCAGGACAAACAAAAACTGAAAGAATTTGCAAACACCAAACCAGCTCTACAGGAAATACTGAAAGGGGTCCTCTAAGCAAAGAGAGAGCCTACAAGTGGTAGATCAGAAAGGAACAGAGACAATATACAGTAACAGTCACCTTACAGGCAATACAATGGCACTAAAATCATATCTCTCAATAGTTACCCTGAATGTTAATGGGCTAAATGCCCCAATCAAAAGACACAGGGTATCAGAATGGATGAAAAAACAAAACCCATCTATATGTTGCCTCCAAGAAACTCATTTTAAACCCGAAGACACCTCCAGACTTAAAGTGAGGGGGTGGAAAAGAATTTACCATGCTAATGGACATCAGAAAAAAGCAGGAGTGGCAATCCTTATTTCAGATCAATTAGATTTTAAACCAAAGACTATAATAAGAGATGAGGAAGGACACTATATCATACTCAAAGGGTCTGTCCAACAAGAAGATCTAACAATTTTAAATATCTATGCCCCCAACGTGGGCGCAGCCAACTATATAAACCAATTAATAACAAAATCAAAGAAACACATCAACAATAATACAATAATAGTAGGGGATTTTAACACTCCCCTCACTGAAATGGACAGATCATCCAAGCAAAAGATTAACAGGGAAATAAAGGCCTTAAATGATACACTGGATGAGATGGACATCACAGATATATTCAGAACATTTCATACCAAAGCAACAGAATACACATTCTTCTCTAGTGCACATGGAACATTCTCCAGAATAGATCACATCCTCGGTCCTAAATCAGGACTCAACCGGTATCAAAAGATTGGGATCATTCCCTGCATATTTTCAGACCACAATGCTCTGAAGCTAGAACTCAACCACAAGAGGAAGTTTGGAAAGAACACAAATACATGGAGACTAAACAGCATCCTTCTAAAGAATGAATGGGTCAACCGGGAAATTAAAGAAGAATTGAAAAAAATCATGGAAACAAATGATAATGAAAATACAACGGTTCAAAATCTGTGGGACACAACAAAGGCAGTCCTGAGAGGAAAATATATAGCGGTACAAGCTTTTCTCAAGAAACAAGAAAGGTCTCAGGTACACCACCTAACCCTACACCTAAAGCAGCTGGAGAAAGAACAAGAAAGAAACCCTAAGCCCAGCAGGAGAAGAGAAATCATAAAGATCAGAGCAGAAATCAATGAAATAGAAACCAAAAAAACAATAGAACAAATCAACCAAACTAGGAGCTGGTTCTTTGAAAGAATTAATAAAATTGATAAACCCTTGGCCAGACTTATCAAAAAGAAAAGAGAAAGGACCCAAATAAATAAAATCATGAATGAAAGAGGAGAGATCACAACTAACACCAAAGAAATACAAACTATTATAAGAACATACTATGAGCAACTCTACGCCAACAAATTTGACAATCTGGAAGAAATGGATGCATTCCTAGAAACATATAAACTACCAAAATTGAACCAGGAAGAAATAGAAAGCCTGAACAGACCCATAACCAGTAAGGAGATTGAAACAATCATTAAAAATCTCCAAACAAACAAAAGCCCAGGGCCAGATGGCTTCCCGGGGGAATTCTACCAAACATTTAAAGAAGAACTAATACCTATTCTCCTGAAACTGTTCCAAAAAATAGAAATGGAAGGAAAACTCCCAAACTCATTTTATGAGGCCAGCATCACCTTGATCCCCAAACCAGACAAGGATCCCATCAAAAAAGAGAGCTATAGACCAATATCCTTGATGAACACAGATGCGAAGATTCTCACCAAAATACTAGCCAATAGGATTCAACAGTACATTAAAAGGATTATTCACCACGACCAAGTGGGATTTATCCCAGGGCTGCAAGGTTGGTTCAACATCCGCAAATCAGTCAATGTGATACAACACATCAATAAAAGAAAGAACAAGAACCATATGATACTCTCAATAGATGCTGAAAAAGCATTTGACAAAGTACAGCATCCCTTCCTGATCAAAACCCTTCAAAGTGTAGGGATAGAGGGCACATACCTCAATATCATCAAAGCCATCTATGAAAAACCCACTGCAAATATCATTCTCAATGGAGAAAAACTGAAAGCTTTTTCACTAAGGTCAGGAACACGGCAGGGATGTCCATTATCACCACTGCTATTCAACATAGTACTAGAAGTCCTAGCCTCAGCAATCAGACAACAAAAGGAAATTAAAGGCATCCAAATCGGCAAAGAAGAAGTCAAATTATCACTCTTCGCGGATGATATGATACTCTATGTGGAAAACCCAAAAGACTCCACTCCAAAACTGCTAGAACTTATACAGGAATTCACTAAAGTGTCAGGATATAAGATCAATGCACAGAAATCAGTTGCACTTCTCTACACCAACAACAAGACAGAAGAAAGAGAAATTAAGTAGTCAATCCCATTTACAATTGCACCCCAAACCATAAGATACCTAGGAATAAACCTAACCAAAGAGGCTAAGAATCTATACTCAGAAAACTATAAAGTACTCATGAAAGAAATTGAGGAAGACACAAAGAAATGGAAAAATGTTCCATGCTCCTGGATTGGAAGAATAAATATTGTGAAAATGTCTATGTTACCTAGAGCAATCTACACATTTAATGCAATTCCTATCAAAGTACCATCCATCTTCTTCAAAGAAATGGAACAAATAATTTTAAAATTTATATGGAACCAGAAAAGACCTCGAATAGCCAAAGGGATATTGAAAAACAAAGCCAAAGTTTGTGGCATCACAATTCCGGACTTCAAGCTCTATTACAAAGCTGTCATCATCAAGACAGCATGGTACTGGCACAAAAACAGACACATAGACCAATGGAACAGAATAGAGAGCCCAGAAATAGACCCTCAACTCTATGGTCAACTAATCTTCGACAAAGCAGGAAAGAATGTCCAATGGAAAAAAGACAGCCTCTTCAATAAATGGTGTTGGGAAAATTGGACAGCCACGTGCAGAAAAATGAAATTGGACCATTTCCTTACACCACACACAAAAATAGATTCAAAATGGATGAAGGACCTCAATGTGAGAAAGGAATCCATCAAAATCCTTGAGGAGAATACAGGCAGCAACCTCTTCGACCTCAGCCGCAGCAACATCTTCCTAGGAACATCGCCAAAGGCAAGGGAAGCAAGGGAAAAAATGAACTTTTGGGATTTCATCAAAATCAAAAGCTTTTGCACAGCAAAGGAAACAGTTAACAAAACCAAAAGACAACTGACAGAATGGGAGAAGATATTTGCAAACGACATATCAGATAAAGGACTAGTGTCCAAAATCTATAAAGAACTTAACAACCTCAACACCCAAAGAACAAATAATCCAATCAAGAAATGGGCAGAGGACATGAACAGACGTTTCTGCAAAGAAGACATCCAGATGGCCAACAGACACATGAAAAAGTGCTCCATATCACTCGGCATCAGGGAAATACAAATCAAAACCACAATGAGATATCACCTCACACCAGTCAGAATGGCTAAAATCAACAAGTCAGGAAATGACAGATGCTGGCGAGGATGCGGAGAAAGGGGAACCCTCCTACACTGTTGGTGGGAATGCAAGCTGGTGCAACCACTCTGGAAAACAGCATGGAGGTTCATCAAAATGTTGAAAATAGAACTGCCCTATGACCCAGCAATTGCACTACTGGGAATTTACCCTAAAGATACAAACGTAGTGATCCAAAGGGGCACGTGCACCCGAATGTTTATAGCAGCAATGTCCACAATAGCCAAACTATGGAAAGAACCTAGATGTCCATCAACAGATGAATGGATCAAGAAGATGTGGTATATATACACAATGGAATACTATGCAGCCATCAAAAGAAACGAAATCTTGCCATTTGCGACAACATGGATGGAACTAGAGCGTATCATGCTTAGCGAAATAAGTCAAGCGGAGAAAGACAACTATCATATGATCTCCCTGATATGAGGGAGTGGTGATACAACATGGGGGCTTAAGTGGGTAGGAGAAGAATCCATGAAACAAGATGGGATAGGGAGGGAGAGAAACCATAAGTGACTCTTAATCTCACGAAACAAACTGTGGGTTGCTGGGGGGAGGGGGGTTGGGAGAAGGGGGGTAGGGCTATGGACATTGGGGAGGGTATGTGATTTTGGGTAAATTGGAAGGGGAGATGAACCATGAGAGACTATGGACTCTGAAAAACAATCTGAGGGGTTTGAAGTGGCGGGTGGGTGGGAGGTTGGGGTACCAGGTGGTGGGTATTATAGAGGGCACAGCTTGCATGGAGCACTGGGTGTGGTGAAAAAATAATGAATACTGTTTTTCTGAAAATAAATAAATTGGAAAAAAAAATAAAAAAATAAAAAAGAATTTAAAAAAAAGATTGAAGAGATTGGGAGCTCTTCTGATTTGGGGATAAAAAGAGGTTCAAAAATAAAGAAAGCAAAAAAAAAGAAAAAAAAAGAATTAAAAAAAAATGAAAACAAATAAAAGTGTAAAAAAGAAAAAAATATGTATTAAAAAACGTTTAAAAAACGTTTAAACGTTTTAAAAACGTTAAAAAAGAAAAGGGTAAAAGTTAAAAAAACTTTTAGCAGAAGAAGAGAAAAAAAATGAAAAAGAAAAAAATTAAATTAACTGCAAGACTAAAAAATCACAGGTAGAAAGCCATGAGTTCTCTGGTTTGTTTTCTCCTCCTCTGGAATTCTGCTGCCTCTCTCCTTGGTATTGAAACTGCACTCCTTGGTAGATGAACTTGGTCTTGCTTGGTTTTCTTGTTGATCTTCTGGGGGAGGGGCCTGTTGTAGTGATTCTCAAGTGTCTTTGCCCCAGGCGGAATTGCACCGCCCTTACCAGCGTCCGGGCTGAGTGATCCGCTCGGCTTTGCTTTCAGGAGCTTTTGTTCCCTGAGCGCTTTCCGTAGAGTTCTGGAGGACGGGAATACAAATGGCGGCCTCCTGGTCTCCGGCCTGGAGGAGCCGAGAGCCCAGGCCCTGCTACCCAGTGCGCTCTCAGCAAACAGCTCCCAGTAACTCGCGTCTGCCTAACCTCCGGCCGCGCTCCAAGCTCACCGAGCCTGCGACCGGTTCAAGGCAACACCGAGCTGTGAGCTTACTGTCGGCTCTGTCTCTGTAGCCAGCTTTCCCGTTCCAATATCCGCAAGCTCTGCAACACTCAGACACCCCTGATCCTACTGTGACCCTGCGGGACCTGAGGTCCCTCCGACCCCGCGTGGGCTTCGCCCCGGTTTAGCCTCCGGATTGATATCCCTCAGCGGAACAGACTTTTAAAAGTCTTGATTTTGTGCTCCGTTGCTCCGCCGCTTGCCGGGATCCGGCCCCTCCCCCCGGGGTCTATCTTCCCGTCGCTTTAGATTCACTTCTCCGCCAGTCCTACCTTTCAAAAAGTGGTTGTTTTTCTGTTTCTAGAATTGCTGTTCTTCTCTTCGATCTGCCGATGGATTTGCAGGTGTTTGCAATCTTTAGATAAGCTCTCTAGCTGATCTCCTGCTAGCTAACGTAGTCTCAGCCTGCTACTTCTCCGCCATCTTTACTCCTCCCTCGCAGCTTTCTTTTTTATTTCCTATTTCCGCTTCACCTCTGATTCCCTACCTCCTTTCCCCTGGAATAATTCCCCAGCCCTCCTTCATGAGAGAGCTCAAGTGAACCCGCTGGTGTGCGTCTAACCATATTTTCCCATCCTAGTCACATATGATTATGTAAGTCACCTAAGTGTGTGTGTAGAGGTGACTTTGCCATTGTCATCATATGCATACGTTTATTTTATGTTAATTTTTCTTTTGGAATGGTATAAGACTTGGCAGAAAAAAATGTGAGAATCCTACAAGAATGTTTGAGAATAACTGCCTAGCAGGCTATCCATTCCCCAAGTATGATTTCCAGTTCCCATGAAGAGTACGGTCTGCTGTATAACCACCACACTGCTGTGGAAATTGGGGAGTGACTTTGATGTTGTCCTACAGTGTAGCCCTATGATGCCAGTCAACTTGTGCGGTTACGCTCTAAAATCCTTTACAGCAAAATGACCCCAGTCAGGATCATGTGTGACTTTGGTGCATCATGCCTTGTTGGTCTCCTCCATCAGCTCCAAGCTTTTGAAGATCGCAGGTAGCTTATTTTCCACATGTTCCTTCAATCTGGTGGTGGATGTTTCTTGGTGACTGGTTTAGCCATGGGTATTTCCGCAAAGGTGAAGTGATGCTGTTTGCATCTCATTGACTCCTGTCGGATGACAGATGGCTTACAGGGGACCCTTCCAGGGAATGCTTCTCTGGATAACCTGATCTGAGTTATACCAGCCTTCAGGTGTGTGGATGACTCACCTTGAGATTATGCAAATGTTCTTCCATTATTTATCTTTCCTTATTTTTTTTAATATCAATTGATGTCCTTCGGCTGAAGTATTATTCCAACTGTTGCCAAATGATGATCTTCCAATTGCATCATCTCTTTGACAGTGATGGGTTGGCATTCTACTGAGAGGAAAGCTGTCTTTTCTCCCCTGTGTATTTATTCATGTATTTATTGATACTAATATGAAATCAAAAATTTATCTGTTTTGGCCGGTTATACACCATGACAACTATTATTTATTCCAATGCTCAAATTGTCCCAGAATTAGCCTTGACAAGCCCATGTGAGCAAGCTCTTGTGTCCTTTGTGCATGGCCCTGTCATGTTTGGAGTACCCATTTTAGACTTCTCTTACCCCAATCCTGGGTCTAATCATTTCTCTAAAAAGTTCCAGTGTCTTTAAGTGGGGGTGGCATTTAGAAACTCAGATATGAGGACACAGAATGTTTGTGGCTCTTGGCTAGCTCTGTTTTCAGGCCTTCTCAGTGGCCAAAACTGGTAATATATGTGCCTATCTCTGTGTGCACACATGAGTGTGCTCAAACATGCATACACATGTCTCTACACACACCACATACATAAATGTATGGTATAGACACACACATTCATTTGCATTTGTATTTGTTTATGCCTACATATATGTCTGTGTAACATAAATATACACATTATAAGTAATATTGTATGTATACATTTTATACCTTATGAATATATAAATATATATATAGCTAATAACTGTCACAATGAGAGAACTGACCCTTTTATCCTTAGTATATTTACTTACTGAATATAACCAGTCTCCTCTTGACCCCCATATTGATGTCCTCCTCAGCCCACTCACATTCTGATCCCACAAACCTGACTGTCCCTCTTTTCTCCCAATACTGATGCATTCTCCACCCTACTTGGACTCTGGCGTGCTGCCAATACCTTCCTTACCGAGTCCAGGAGCATCTGACTACCAGCTGCTACCATAATATGCTAAACAGTTCCCTTCCTCATTCCACTTGTGCTGTGATAGTCCACAGGAGACTGATGTCCTACCAGCCCCATTCCCATGCAGACAGCTTCACGACCTCGTAGCTCAACAGTGGATAGCACGCCATGCAAAGCCTCTTTGGGCTTTGCAAGGAGACCAAGCCATTACTCTCTCTCTTATGGAAGCTTGGTTTATTCTCCTAGGTTACCATCGCATTCCAGGCATCGTGAGTGCCCTTGGTCCTACATGAATATGACGCCCCATGACAGGCTGCCAATACCCTATCCAGGCTCTGACTCCCCATGTCAGGTAGTTCTAACAACGTTTTACAATTTTCAAATTGTAATGTTTCTACTTCTCTCGTTAAATTTATTCCTGAGTATTTTGTTTTTTTCAGTTTACATACTGGAATCTTTTCCTTAATTTCATTTTTCATCATTCCTCACAAGGATATAGAACTACGATGGATAGTTTCATATTGATCTTGTATCTTATATCCTTTCTGAACTAACTTATCAGTTTAATCGCTTTTGAGTGGGTTCTTTAGGACTTTCTATTTAAAAGATAATGCCATCTGTAAATGGAGTTAATTTTACTTCTTCCTTTCTAAGATGACTTTTACATCTTTTTTCTTGCCTAATTACTCCAACTAGATCTTTCAGTAGAATGTTGTAATAGTTTTTAGCATAATCCTTGTCTTTTTCCTGACCCAAGCATAAAAGCATCACTATGATGCTAGCTTGGAATTTTGTGTAGCTGTCCTTTGTCAGGTTGAGGAAGTTCTGTTAAGTTCCTTGTTCATTAAGCATTTTTATCACAAAAGGTACTGGATTTTGTCAAATGCTTTTCTTGATTTTTCTAGATGATACTTTTTTAAAAAAATCTGTTTATTACATTAATTGATTTTCTTATGTTGAAACAACTTTGCATAGCTGTGGCAAGTCACATTAGATCATTATGTATGATCATTCCTATATATTGCTGAATTTGAATTGCTGGTATTTTGTTAAGGATTTCTACATCTATGTTCATAAGATAAATTGACCCGTAGCATTCTTTTCTTGGGGTACCTCATCTGGTTTTGGTATGAGGGTAATACAATCCTCCTATAATAAGGAAGTATTTCCTCTTCTTTAATATTTTGGAAGAGATTGTGAAAATGCTGTCAATTCTTCAATGTTTGGCAGAATTCACTAGTAAAGCCATTTTGGCCTGTTTTTGTTTGTTTGTTTATTTAGTGCAGTTTTTTATTGTTTTGTTTTTGAGATTACTAATTTAATCTTTTTTTTCATTTTTTTCCAATTTATTTATTTTCAGAAAAACAGTATTCATTATTTTTTCACCACACCCAGTGCTCCATGCAAGCCGTGCCCTCTATAATACCCACCACCTGGTATCCCAACCTCCCACCCCCCCGCCACTTCAAACCCCTCAGATTGTTTTTCAGAGTCCATAGTCTCTCATGGTTCACCTCCCCTTCCAATTTACCCAAAAGCACATACCCTCCCCAAAGTCCATAACCCTACCCCCCTTCTCCCAACCCCCCTCCCCCCAGCAACCCACAGTTTGTTTCATGAGATTAAGAGTCACTTATGGTTTGTCTCCCTCCCTATCCCATCTTGTTTCATGGATTCTTCTCCTACCCACTTAAGCATTCATTATGCATCTATCCATATTGTATTTATCATCTTGAATCAGTTTTGATAATTTTTGTACTGCTAGGGATCTGTTCATTTCATCTGGGTTATTTAATATGGTGGGATACAGTTTTGCTCATATTTCCCTAAGATCTGCTTTATTATTGTAAGGCCAGTAGTGATAACTCCACTTTTGTTCTTGATTTTAGTAATTTGAACCTTCTCTCTCTCTCTCTTTTTTTTTCTTTAACAATCCGACTAGAAGTTTGTCAATCTTGTTGATCTTTTCAAAACATCAACTTTTGGTTTCATTGATTTTTCTCTACTGTTTTTCTATTTTTATTTCATTAATTCTCACTTTAACTTTTATTTTTTTTCCTTCTCCTTGCTTTAGGTTTATTGTACTCATCTTTTCCATTGTCTTAGATGAAAAGTCATTGACTTGAGAACTTACCCTTTTTAGATGGTTACACCTATCCATTTCTCTCCAAGAGCTGCCTTGTACTATTGCTTAAGTTTTAGTGCAGATTTTTTAAATAATTTTTTCATTTGGCAGTTTTTTCTGATATCCTTAGTGTTGTCTCCTTTGCCTCTAAATACCATGTTTCAAATCTATATAGATGTGAATTTTGAGACTTGATGTTGTTAGTTTCTGATTTTATTCCATTATGGATTAGAGAAGGATTATCAGATGGCAGATTGTACATTTTTGCAACATGGCCTGACAGGCAGAGGATAATGAATGTTGGCCTGTCACTGCAGGGCAGATGCCATAGTCAACACTGACTCTGTTGGGGAGAAGGAGTCCAGGGATTCTGCTTACACCTGCTACAAGTAGACCTTTCTCCCACTCTGTGCTGGTTGAGAGGTAGAGGGGAAACACCTTATTGTTCCAATGCCTCAGTCCTGCTGTTCTTACTGAGATTTTGTATATTTTTAAAATAAATGTTTCTCTCATTACTGTACCTTCTTTGAACAACTTCCAGAGACTTTTTTTAACTATTTTTAGTAATCATGGTTATTTTCATGGGAGAGGGTCCCACAGGGCTTTTCACTCAGCCATTCTTGAAGTATTTTCCTTGTGTGCTGTATTGTTGCTCATTTTCAAATGCAAAAAGTACTGCAAAAAATGTATCAAGAGAGTACTCTTGATATGTTGGGTCTGTTTATTGACATAGAATAATTTATATTGGGTATTATTTGCTATGAATTGTGGATCTCACTGAATTTATCCTCTTTAGCTCCAGGTGTTGATAGACTTTTTTTCTCCCCATCATTTCTTTATGCCCCACCCCCACCAGCCCATACTACCTTCACCAGCCCATCCCTCTCCTTCCAGGATTAATTCATTAACTAATCAAGATCGTGCTTCTGATGCATTCCGATTAAACATTCTGATACATAGGAGACTAGAGGGAAATGTTATGTTTTATGTTTAAATTTTAAATTTTATGTCTTGCTGATATTGGTAACCTATCATGTAAGTTACTTGGTCAGGTGTTCCATCCAATGAGTTCTATTACTGACATTGATGACTGACTTTAAAAATACTCTACAGGGGCAACTGGGTGGCTCAGTCTGTTGAGTGTCTGACTCTTGGTATCAGCTCATGTCATGATCTAGGGTCATGAGATGGAGCCCCACATTGTGCTCTGTGCTCAGTCTGCTTGAGATTCTCTCTCTCTGCACTCACTTCCCTCTCTAAAAAGAGAGAGAGAGAGAGAGAGAGAGAGAGCTTTAAATAAAAAATTAGAATTAAAATAAAAAAAACACTTTACAGATTTTTTTAAGATTTTATTTACTTATTTGACAGACAAGTAGGCAGAGAGGCAGGCAGAGACAGAGAGAGGAGGAAGCAGGCTCCCCACTGAGCAGAGAGCCCGATGTGGGGCTCGATCCCAGGGCTCTGGGACCATGACCTGACCCGAAGGCAGAGGCTTTAACGCACTGAGCCACCCGGGTGCCCCCACTTTACAGATTTTTTAAAAAATTGTTGCATACAATTTATTTCTTGATATTAACATCAACAGTATTTGTTAAGTGTATGATATGCACTAAGCTGCATCCAAAATATGAACTATTTTGCCACTGCTTAAACGTCATGACAACCCTGAATTAGATGTCATTCTATTTCAGTATCATACATGAAGTCACTGAGACATAAATAGGTTTAGTGATTTGCATAGCTAATAAGTGACAGCTTTCATCCCCTTCCTTTTCCTTTTGCTTTAAAACTTAATATTTTTAGATACCAAAAGAAATTAGTTCCTTAGATGATACTTTTAATTTGAATAGAATTCTAGAGTTTTCTAAACATCTGTTGCCTCATCTGATTCTACAGCAACTATATATACTACACATTTCAGGTGTTATTTACCCATTTAATAATTGAGAATGTAGGTTCAGAGATAGACCCCATTTTAGGTAGTTAAAAATGAGATATTTGGGACTAGGTCCTCAACCTTATGGTTATAAGCTTTGGGCTATTTTTTATAAGCATAGGCTTAACCAAAGTATACTGAACATTATTTAACTCTTTCCTGGTATTAATATCACAAATGATTGGAATTTTCTCAAAGGTAGGGACCATTATACATAATTTAAATCATTCCTGATTCCTAACAATAAATATATGTTTTTTAAATTGTTGCCCAGTACATTTTTTTGACTTATTGAACACAGGATAATGTGACTCTTAGTTTCTAAATTGGATTCTACATTTATATCAACAAATGGTATTGTGATGGGGTGCCTGGGTGGCTCAGTGGGTTAAGCCACTGCCTTCAGCTCAGGTCATGATCTCAGGGTCCTGGGATTGAGCCCCACATCAGGCTCTCTGCTCAGCAGGGAGCCTGCTTCCTGATGTCTCTCTGTGTGCCTCTCTGCCTGCTTGTGATCTCTCTCTGTCAAATAAATAAATAAAATCATTTAAAAAATGGTATTATGGTATGTGAGGCTTAATAGAGCTCTATGCTTAATGATCCCCATGCTCTTATTTAAAGTAGATTTTTCTTTTTCCCTCAGTACTGTCAGACCATTAGCTAGCTGTATGATTAATTCCATTCATTTGGCCTGGCTCTATAAACTCCACTATTTTAAAAATCTGGTTTTAATGTGTTGAAGTCTAAGAACTAGTATGTAGACTGTGAGGGACAGCTTTAGAAACCCTTGTACTAATGTGCAAGAGTTTCAGTAGGGGATTTGTAGGCCTTCATTCTCCATAGGACTGGAAACAACTTCCCCCACTACACACACACACACACACACACACACACACTTCAGTTTATTTAAAACTGAATAAGAGTCATTTTGTTTAGATATTTTAGCATTAAAATGTTGTTTCTGAATTGTATCTACTTGGTTTAATACCAAATGTTGAGTGCTGAGAACTGACCAGAGCCAAATACCTCTCCACAATAATTAGACTACCTTTGGAAATTATTAGCAGCCACCAATAAGCAGTAGTAAAGAAGTAGTAAGAAGGGCTAATATTCTCTGTCACAATCTCTTTTTCTGACTCGAGTCTGGAAGAAACTGAAACAGACAAAATTGAAGTATGGAAGATGAAGATCAAAGTACATTTTTTTTTACTGTAAATATAGTTGATTGAAGTACAAAAACAACCGGATCACTGTTCTTTCTTCATGACACTAAACTTAACCTCTTGGCCATAGGAAATGCAAAGGCAAGCCCAAACTTTAAATACTAAAACACAGTAATAACAAAGCAGACAAGTGATCTGCCTTCATGGAACTTACATTCTAGTAAAATAGGGAAAATTAATAAAATACACATGAGTCATATATAATTTTGGAGGTAATAAATGCTATTTGAAAGTGTACATGAGGAAATGGATGAAGGACCTCCATGTGAGAAAGGAATCCATCAAAATCCTTGAGGAGAACACAGGCAGCAACCTCTTCAACCCCAGCCGCCACAACGTCTTCCTAGGAACATTGCCAAAGGCAAGGGAATCAAGGACAAAAATGAACTATTGGGACTTCATCAAGATCAGGAGCTTTTGCACAGCAAAGGAAACAGTCAACAAAACCAAAAGACAACTGACAGAATGGGAGAAGAAATTTGAAAACGACATATCAGATGAAGGGCTAGTATCCAAAATCTGTAAAGAGCTTAGCAAACTCAACACGCAAAGAACAAATAATCCAATCAAGAAATGGACAGAGGACATGAACAGACATTTCTGCAAAGAAGACATCCATATGGCCAACAGACACATGAAAAAGTGCTCCACATCACTCGGCATCAGGGAAATACAAATCAAAACCACAATGAGATATCACCTCACACCAGTCAGAATGGCTGAAATTAACAAGTCAGGAAATGACAGATTCTGGCAAGGATGTGGAGAAAAGGGAACCCTCCTACACTGTTGGTGGGAATGCAAGCTGGTGCAGCCACTCTGGAAAACAATATGGAGGTTCCTCAAAAAGTTGAAAATAGAGCTAACCTATGACCCAGCAATTGCACCACTGGGTATTTACCCTGAAGATACAAACATAGTGATCTGAAGGGGCACGTGCACCCGAATGTCTACAATAGCCAAACTATGGAAAGAACCTAGATGTCCATCAAGAGATGAATGGATAAAGAAGATGTGGTATATATACACAATAGAATACTATGCAGCCATCAAAAGAAATGGAATCTTGCCATTTACGACAACGTGGATGGAACTAGAGATTATTATGCTTAGCGAAGTAAGTCAGTCAGAGAAAGACAACTATCTATGATCTCCCTGATATGAGGAAGTGGAGATGCAATGTGGGTGGTTTGGGGTGTAGGAAAAGAATAAATGAAACAAGATGGGCTCAGGAGGGAGACAAACCATTAGTGACCCTTAATCTCACAAAGCAAACTGAGGGTTGCTGGGGTTGGGGGAGAGTGTGGTTGGGTTATGGACATTGGGGAGCTTATGTGCTATGGTGAGTGATGTGAAGTGTGTAAACCTGGTGATTCACAGACCTTTACCCCTGGGGCTAATAATATATGTTTATAATTTTTTTAATTATTAAAAAAAGAAAATGTGCATGAGGGAGAGTGGAGAGGAGAATATGGGGGATACCAATTTGATCAGTGATGATTTTGCTAAGGAGACATTAGCAAAGAATTGAAGAAGATGAGAAGATGAGCCATGTGGGCATCTGGGGCGGAGTGCTTCAGGTGCCCATGGAAAGGCCCTAAAGTTCAGGCCTGCCTGGTGTGTTTAAGAAACAGTAAAGCTACTAGTTCTACAGGAGTAGAGTAAGAGAGGAGGAAGCATATAGAAATGAAGTCACCCAGGAACTGGTGATGTGTGGAGTTAACTACTCTCAGTGGAAACAGGTACTAATGGAAGAATTTGAACAGAGCAGTGACACGAATAAATTTAAAATTTTAAATGATCATGTGGATTCTCTACTGAGAATGGTCTTTGGTGGCAATGTGAGAAACTGTGCAAATTAGTTCAGGTGTTATTTCAGTAGTCCAGACTAGCCTGGAGTGATATTTCTGGAAATGACAAGAGGTAGTTTCCACCTTGCTCTGTTTGGTGGGTAGACACTAAAGGGTTTGTTGGTAATTGGATTTGGGAGAGAAGACAAGTGAAGAATGGCTACTAAGTTACAGCCCAAGCAACTGGCAGGGTGAATTTCTAAAAGCCAGAATGAAAACAATGTCAGAGGAGGAATAATTCAATTTTGGACATGTTAAATTTGAAACGTCTTTTGACATCTAATTAAAACTAGTCAGTAGCCAGTTTGGTATGTGTTTGGGGAAGAAGTTTGGACTAGAAATATACATTTGGGATCTTGAGCATTTAAACACTACTTAGAACTTTGAGGTTGGATGAGGTTCTTAAGGGAGTAAAAGTAGAAGATGTCCAAAGGCTGATTTTAAGGTGCCAAGGAGAGGAGGAGGACCAGGAATGGGGACCCAGAAGAAGAAATGTCCTGAAGTCAACTGAGGGGGAAAAGTTGTGTCAAGGAGAAGAGAGAGGTTGGTTATGCCTAATGCTACTGAGAGGCCACGTTAAAAACAGACAGACAGAATGAAGAAACACACAGAAGCAAATACTGTGGACAGATCAGTGATTTTACTAATACGGGAGTTTATTGGGGACATTTAAAAGATCAGTTGTAGCAGAGAAGTCTTGGGAGGGTAGGAAATGTTATCAAAATTGTTCCAAGAGATAATGAGAACAATGAGAAATATCATTAATAGCTGGACAAGATTGAAGGTCTTCAGGTACGCTCATGTATCACAGGGACGTTCTATGTGAGCTGTCTTTCCCAGTTTCAGATAATGTTATGCTGTGACTTACTTCTCAAACTACTTAAATTGTTTTTATTTTTAGAAAATTGAATAAATTTATTTCCTTTTACATTAAAGAACTTATTTCCAGAAGGAAATTTTATATCAAGATCATACATGGCAAAACAGCACTTCTTGACCTAAAAGAGTCTGCATAATTCATCGAAATAGATTCACAAACATTAACATTTTGTTAATGGACCAGTAGTTAGACATCAGGAGCACACACGTACACATTTTCGGAAATGCTTCTGTCCTGAATTGAAAACCTCCATTTTTGCTCTCAAGCGATTTAATAACTTAAATCAGAACTCGTTTGCCTAAGTGAGAAAAGAAAAGATCATCTAAATCGGTTGATTTTTATCTATTTTAGAATCCCTCAGGGCAGGTGCTTTGTCTTAATGTCCTGTGAAATGCGCAGAATCATTCCATGTGTCTATAGTGCAGTCCTACCAGATAGTATTTGATGGCTGTATTCGTCTTTAACATGAACGGATTATTAGTTTAGAGAAGATTTGTTTTCTTTCTCAAAATTCCTTTTTCCAGTGTCTAAGCACCATGCTTATTGAGATAAATACTTTCGTGTCCCTCTTGGTGCTTCTGACAAATGGGAGACCGGAATTATATAATATGCGGTGAGTTACCTGGTTGAGCAGACTGGAAACAGAAGTGGCCTTGATCTTTAAAGCAAACGTCACAGGACAGTTGGCTTGATTGTAGCTCATGGTGTTGTTAAAACATCTATCAGCAGACCAGCAACTGAGTAATTCCATGTCTTACTAGTTGTCCAAAGTGAGCATCATTCAATCATTTGACCCGGGGTATTTAACCTCAGGTTGTGTCCCTGAGGCCAAACAAAATAGCTGTTTTCCATTTGCTCACTATTCCTCCAATTCACGAGGTCTGTTTTCATCTCATGGCCTTTTCCTTCCCTGTACCCTTTGTGGAATGCCCTTCCCCACAGGTCTTGCTCTCTGGACCCTCACATTTTCCTGATAGCTTTCCTGTTGACTGCAAGCCCTCTCACTCCCATCCCTGCCTATGCTTTCTAAAGTGCCTTATATTTTAGCAGCACTTAGAGATATCAGAAAGCTGTATATTTTCATGGCTTATGTTGTTTTGTCTCTGACTCCCCCTACCACAGTGTAAGTTGCACAAAGTCAGAATTCTTGTCTGTTCTGCTCACAGAGTTTTGTCTGTGTGGAAGCCCCATGGCTCATTAACACACTGCAGGTGATTCATGACTATTTGTTGAGTTCATGAGTGAACACTCTAGGTGTTATTGTTGTCCGTTTCCTTTTGTAGTTAGGCGCCTTGGCCTGAGAGGCGAGGGGTCACTCTGGAGTTCACACCCAGTAAGCCCTGCCATCCCCCCCACCCCACCCCGGAGACCACGGCTCCCACACTTTCTCACACCTTGCACAGAGGGCTCTGATGGGACTCGACTAATCAGAAATTGGAGGGGGAGACAAACCATGAGAGACTATGGACTCTGAGAAACAAACTGAGGGTTTTGGAGGGGAGGGGGCATAGGGGGTTGGGTGAACTTGGTGGGGGGTATTATGGAGGGCATGTATTACATAGAGCACTGGGTGTGGTGCCTAAAAAATGAATCTTGGAACACTGAAAAAATAAAATAAAATAAAAAATATATTTTAAAAAGGAAATATATTTGCATAAAAGATGACAGATTCCTTTCTGTTCTGTGTAGAAAACATTGACGTTACCCCTCCCTTTTTAAGATGGCCATTACTATTATCTCCACATTAGAAAAAAAATGTATCTTCCAATTAAGTAAGTTATAGGGGACTTTAATTGGAGGGGTGACAGAAAGACTCCTAAAGTTAGGGATGCTTCGGTGGCTCAGTCAGTTAAGTGTCTGCCTTCAGCTCAGGTCATGACCCAAGAGTCCTGGGATCAAGTCCCACACTGGGCTACCTGCTCAGTGGTTAGTCTGTTTCTCCCTCTCTTGCTGCTCCCCTTGCCTGTGCTCGTTCACTCTCTCTCCCTCTCTCTGATGAATAAATAAACTTTTTAAAAAAAGAAAAGAAGGAAGGAAGGAAAAAAAGCTCCTAAAATTGAAGTCCTTTGCATTTCCTATTTACTATATGGTCTGTAAGGTTTAAATGACACAAGGCATGCAAGTATAGTTCCTGACACATAGTAAGTAGTCAATAAATTCTGACTTAAGGATTCACTGTTCAATATCATACTTGAATTTCTACCCATCAATTAGAGGTGGCTGGCTAAACTCATCTTAGAAAAATAATTTGTTTAATTTTTTTAAATATTTTACTTATTTGAGAGAGAGAGAGCACAGGCAGGGGTGAATGGCAGAGGGAGCAGGAAAAGCCTACTCCCTGCTGAGCAGGGATTTCTCAACATGGGGCTGAATCCCAGGATCGAGACTTGAGCCAAAGGCAGAGGCTTAACCGACTGACCCATATAGGTGCCCATGGGGGTGGGGGGAACCTACTTAAAAATGTTTTTAGAAGTGTATTTTAGGTCAGAAATATGCACATGATCAAATCTTAATACTCCAATTATCATTGCTTTTCTGATTTTTCCAGTTATTCCTTTTATTTGTTATATCTTCCTTTAAATTATTTCTTTCCTTGGGTGGCCTGGGTGGTTCCATCGGTTGAGCATCCAACTCTTGATTTCGGCTCAGGTCACGATCTTGGGATTTTGGGATCGAGCCCCAGTTCAGACTCTATGCTCAGAGGGAAGTCGGCTTGAGTCTCTCTATCTCCCTCCACACTTATCCCACTAGCACTCTCTCTCTCTAAAATAAATAAGCAAACCTGAAATAATTTATCTCTATGAGTGTTGACAAGTAGAGATGTACAGTACTTACACAAGAGCTAACACACATAATGGATGGATTTCAGAGCTCCAGATAGCACCATCACCCCCTTGCTTTGTTGACCAAGAAATGATGAATCCTCTTTAGTTCCTACCCCGTTGGCCACAGATCCTGGCACAACCAAAGAAGATTGGCTAAAAGAATGAAAGAAAAAAACAATCAAATAAGGATTTCCATCCAAATCCTGGGTCTTCAGGCTTTCCAATATGGATACAACCTCACATAAGAATAAAGTGGGCAAATAACTCGCTCTCACATTTCTTAAAAGCCAGAGGTGCACGTACACCCGAATGTTTATAGCAGCAATGTCCACAATAGCCAAACTATGGAAAGAACCTAGATGTCCATCAACAGATGAATGGATAAAGAAGATGTGGTATATATACACAATGGAATACTATGCAGCCATCAAAAGAAATGAAATCTTGCCATTTGCGACAACATGGATGGAACTAGATCATATCATGCTTAGCGAAATAAGTCAAGCAGAGAAAGACAACTACCGTATGATCTCCCTGATATGAGGAAGTGGTGATGCAACATGGGGGCTTAAATCGGTAGGAGAAGAATAAATGAAACAAGATGGGATTGGGAGGGAGACAAACCATAAGTGATTCTTAATCTCACAAAACAAACTGAGGGTTGCTGGGGGGAGGGGGGTTGGGAGAAGGGGGGTGGGGTTATGGACATTGGGGAGGGTATGTGCTTTGGTGAGTGCTGTGAAGTGTGTAAACCTGGAGATTCACAGACCTGTACCCCTGGGGATAAAAATATATGTTTATAAAAAATAAAAAATTAAAAAAAAATAAATGGTAAAAAAAAAGAAAAAACTGGAAGAAGTATTTCACGGTACCTCAGGGACTGAAAGTAATTAATGGGGAAGAAAAAAAATTGAAAATACTCTAGGAATTTTCCCCCTTATTATTTTAGTAGCATAACAATGTAATGACTTAAATAAATAAAATGATACAGCCTTCACAGCACTCTTATCCCTCAGCAACGATATTAAGTATTAGAGTAGACTCGATCCATTAGAAGAAACGTGAGCATTAATCTGGGCTGAACATTATCTACACACAGCCATCTTGCTTCAGACTCCATTTCTTTTGGCTTTTATGAAAATGCAAGACAATAAATTGTCTTTCAGAAAGTAACAGCAACCGTGTATTAATGAACAAACAAAATTGATAATATCTATAATAATATGATGGGTAAAAATGACTGGTTGAAGGAGAAAAACAACAGAAAATGTTAAGTGGGAGCTTTTCAGTGATAAAAAGCAGTTTCTTAATGACATAAGCAGGCTGGGTCTGAGGACCCAGAGAGGGTCCCTGGCTACACATAGGATGGAAATCAAATGTGAGCAAGCAGCATATGAGAACAGAGTTTACTGAAGATACAAAGAGAGTGCAGGTACAGACAGTGTCTGGGAGATACAGAGAGGAAAGGAGAGGGAGTCTCATCTTTATTCAGAGTTTGGGGTTTTTATTAAGGATTGTTGTATAGTGTGCATGTCCTTCAGGTGTTCAGGAATGGGTCAGAACAAGGACAGGTGTCCAAGTGTCCTGTGTAAGTCACATTCCCTAGAGACAGGGGTATTGGAGTTGAGATGTCCAGCATGGGTGGTTTTGATATGGTTTTGGAATATAAGTGAGGGTCCAGAGCCCATGACCAGGAAAGATTTCTTGAGACGTCTTTAGTGCAAAATGGTGGTTTTATTAAGGCCCGGGAATGGGACAAGTGGGCAGCTCCAGGATTGTGAGGGGTGGCTAGTTATAGTTAAGAAAAAAGGAAGTTTTACAAAGAACTTTCATATGCTAAAGAGGACCTACAAGATACCAGAGGCTTTGCCATTGTTCAAGTTAAGGTTTTTCCATCTAGCAAGGCAGTAACAAAGATAGTTTAAGGTTTCCTGGAAGAATGTCACACATGTCCCTCCCAGGAGTTGGGGGTGGAGTGGGTAGGAAGGTTTGCAGGGTGTCTGTGTGTGTTTTGTCCTCAGCTACCCTTCTGCTCCCTCATCAGTCTGAAATACACATGGGCTGACCATATTGGGGCATTCTTGCCTGGCCACTCCTTAGATGTTACATTTTGTGTTAGTGGAGTCCAAAGAAATCATGAACTCCCTGTCCCTTACAAGGAGGACACACTACCAGGCCTCTATAAGGTGGGGCTGCAGGTCCCAGGTCCAGGAAGAACAGAAGAAGGGAAAGGAGCAAAAGGCAAGTTTTTATAGAATTCTTCAGTCTCCCTGCTCACTCAATACAGCCTAATTCTGTGTTTCTTGAAAAAATTAACTCTCATTATTTGTAGTTCTGCTTTATCTTTCTGGCTAATGCTTGACTGGCAAAGAACAAACAATGAGAGGAGAATGTCAAGCATCTATTATCAATTCCATTGAGTCTGTTTAAAAAAATATTTTGTTTCTTATTCTCTAATCTTAGGTCTCTATTATAATTAATTCCAGGCAATTTAAAATTTGAGATTTAGCTATAAATGGAATGTTTCAAGGTATTACCCTAGGTAGTTGATTATTTCATTGTATTTTACTGCTTTATTTTATTCCATCATATTTTAGGGAGTGTATATCTGTCATAATACAAAAGCATTTCTCCAAGGAAATATAATGCAGGCCTGAAAAGGTGGTCACTTGCTTAATTAAATCTGACTTCTACTCTCGGTCCCTTCCCTACCCTCAAGAACACCACAGCCTGCTGCTTCCCCTCTTGACTGAGGTCATCAAGAGGGAAAGCAACAGGCTGTGGTGTTCTTGAGGGTGGGGGAGGGACCGAGAGCAGGATTTAGGGGATTGGATATTTTAAATTGGTGATGCTTATCCCTCATCCAAGTGGGTGGTCAGGGAGGACACAGGGTATGGCTGAAATTCAGAGGAAAGGGCAGGTTGAGGGGTATATACTCAAAGTCAGAAGCTCTAGCTTTTGTCTTCTCTGACTTCCGTGAAGGAGGGAAAAGAAGTAAAAGGGTAATATTTATTGGAGATTTTCAGTACACCTGATGTCACTCTATGTGCCTGGACAGAAATCATGTCAGTCCAACCCCCGATATTGATGGACTTTTGTACTCTTACAGTTCTCATTTACAAATGAAGAAGTTGAAAAATAATCACACATTTCATATGTGGAGCCAGTTTTGAATTCTGATTTCTGGCTTCAGATTCAGGATTTTTTATTTTTTAAGATTTTATTTATTTGTTTGACAGAGAGAGAGCACAAGTAGGCAGAGCAACAGGCAGAGGGAGAGGAAGCAGCAGAGCTCCCCACTGAGCAGGGAGCCCGATATAGGACTCAATCCCAGGATCCTGGGATCATGACCAGTGCTGAATGCAGCTGCTTAACCGACAGGGCCACGCAGGTGCCCCCAGATTCAGGATTCTTAACCATAAATATTCCTGACTTGATATATACTCAGCATAAAAAGAAACCAGTGGGCTACATAGTTTCTCTATACTGCAAGCAATTACACAAAGTGTAACACATTTGTTTAAACTCGAGAGATGTACTCATTTAAAATTAAATACGTAAACCATAAGAGAGAGTTAATCTATTTCTGCACCAGGTAAGATTCTGTATAAATTAGGAAGATGCTATTATTATTCATTTTTGCTACTTTCAGATGAGAGGAAATGACAGAAATGCTGGAGTCAGATGTGGAATTCTGAATTTAACCTCTTGCCATTAGCTCACTTTTTTTTTTAAAGCAAGTCAAAAGGTTTATAAGCCAGTAAAGATAGCGCCTGCAATTCTTTTTTTTTTTCAATTTATTTATTTTCAGAAAAACATTATTCATTATTTTTTCACCACACCACAAGCCGTGCCCTCTATAATACCCACCACCTAGTACCCCAACCTCCCACACCCCCCGCCACTTCAAACCCCTCAGATTGTTTTTCAGAGTCTATAGTCTCTCATGGTTCACCTCCCCTTCCAATTTACCCAAATTCCCTTCTCCTCTCTAATGCCCCTTGTCCTCCGTGCTATTTGTTATGCTCCACAAATAAGTGAAACCATATGATAATTGACTCTCTCTGCTTGACTTATTTCACTCAGCATAATCTCTTCCAGTCCCATCCATGTTGCTACAAAAGTTGGGTATTCGTCCTTTCTGATGGAGGCATAATACTCCATAGTGTATATGGACCACATCTTCCTTATCCATTCATCCGTTGAAGGGCATCTTGGTTCTTTCCACAGTTTGGCGACTGTGGCCATTGCAGCTATAAACATTGGGGTACAGATGGCCCTTCTTTTCACGACATCTGTGTCTTTGGGATAAATACGCAGGAGTGCAATTGCAGGGTCATAGGGAAGCTCTATTTTTAATTTCTTGAGGAATCTCCACACTGTTCTCCAAAGAGGCTGCACCAACTTGCATTCCCACCAACAGTGGAAGAGGGTTCCCCTTTCTCCACATCCTCTCCAACACATGTTGTTTCCTGTTTTGTTAATTTTGGTCATTCTAACTGGTGTAAGGTCATATCTCAATGTGGTTTTAATTTGAATCTCCCTGAGGGCTAATGATGATGAGCATTTTTTCGTGTGTCTGATAGCCATTTGTATGTCTTGATTGGAGAAGTGTCTGTTCATATCTTCTGCCCATTTTTTGATGTGTTTGACTGTTTCGTGTGGGTTGAGTTTGAGGAGTTCATTATAGATCCTGGATATCAACCTTTTGTCTGTACTGTCATTTGCAAATATCTTCTCCCATTCCGTGGGTTGCCTCTTTGTTTTTTTGACTGTTTCCTTTCTTGTGCAGAAGGTTTTGATTTTGATGAAGTCCCAGAAGTTTATTTTCGCTTTTGTCTCCTTTGCCTTTGGAGACGTATCTTGAAAGAAGTTGCTGTGGCTGAGATCAAAGAGATTCTGCCTATGTTCTCCTCTAAGATTCTGATGGATTCCTGTCTCACATTGAGGTCTTTTATCCATTTTGAGTTGATCTTTGTGTACGGTGTAAGAGAATGGTCGAGTTTCATTCTTCTACATATAGCTGTCCAGTTTTCCCAGCACCATTTATTGAAGAGACTGTCTTTTTTCCACTGTATATTTTTTCCTGTTTTGTCAAAGATTAATTGACCATAGAGTTGAGGGTCCATATCTGGGCTCTCTACTCTGTTCCACTGGTCTATGTGTCTGTTTTTATGCCAGTACCATGCTGTCTTGGTGATCACAGCTTTGTAATAAAGCTTGAAATCAGGTAAGGTGATGCCGCCAGCTTTATTTTTGTTTTTCAACATTTCCTTAGCGATTTGGGGTCTCTTCTGATTCCATACAAATTTTAGGATTATTTGCTCCAGCTCTTTGAAGAATGCCGGTGGAATTTTGATTGGAATGGCATTAAAAGTATAGATTGCTCTAAGCAGTACAGCCATTTTAAGAAAGTTTATTCTTCCCATCTAAGAGCATGGAATGGTCTTCCATCTATTTGTGTCTTCTTCAATTTCTTTCATGAGTGTTCTGTAGTTCCTCAAGTACAGATCGTTTACCTCTTTGGTTAGGTTTATTCCCAGGTATCTTATGGTTCTTGGTGCTATAGTCAATGGAATCGATTCTCTAATTTCCCTTTCTGTATTTTCATTGTTAGTGTATAAGAAAACCACTGATTTCTGCACATTGACTTTGTATCCTTCCACGTTGCTGAATTGCTGTATGAGTTCTAGTAGTTTGGGGTTGGAGTCTTTTGGGTTTTCCATATAAACAATCATGTCATCTGCGAAGAGAGAGAGTTTGACTTCTTCATTACCAATTTGGATACCTTTTATTTCTCTCTGTTGTCTGATTGCTGTTGCTAGGACTTCTAATACTATGTTGAACAAGAGTGGTGAAAGTGGGCATCCTTGTCTTGTTCCTGATCTCAATGGGAAGGCTGCAAGCTTATTCCCATTGAGGATGATATTTGCTGTGGGTCTTTAATATATAGATTTGATGAGGTTCAGGAATGTTCCCTCTATCCCTATACTTTGAAGCGTTTTAATCAGGAACGGATGCTGGATTTTGTCAAATGCATTTTGTGCATCAATAGAGAGGACCATGTGGTTCTTCTCTCTTCTCATATTATTTTGTTGTATCACATTGATTGATTTGCGAATGTTGAACCATCCTTGTAGCCCAGGGATGAATCCCACCTGATCATGGTGGATAATCTTTTTAATGTGCTATTGGATCCTGTTGGCTAGGATCTTGTTGAGAATCTTAGCATCCGTATTCATCAGTGATATTGGTCTGAAATTCTCCTTTTTGGTAGGGTCCTTGCCTGGTTTGGGGAACAGGGTAATGCTGGCTTCATAGAAAGAGTCTGGAAGTTTTCCTTCTGCTTCAATTTTTTGAAACAGCTTCAGGAGAATAGGTATTATTTCTTCTTTGAAGGTTTGGTAGAATTCCCCAGGGAATCTGTCAGGTCCTGGGCTCTTGTTTTTTGGGAGATTTTTGATCACTGATTCAATCTCGTTATTAGATGTCGGTCTATTCAGGTTGTCGATTTCTTCCTGGTTCAATTTTGGTAGTTTATATTTTGTCAGGAATGCATCCATTTCATCTAGTTGCTAAGCTTATTGGCATATAACTGTTCGTAATAACTTCTATTGATTGTTTCTACTTTCTTGGCGTTAGTTGTGATCTCTCCCTTTTCGTTCATAATTTTATGAATTTGGGATTTCTCTCTTTTCTTTCGGATTAGTGTAGCCAGTGGCTTATTGATCTTATTGATTCTTTCAAAAAACCAGCTTCTAGTTTCATTGATACGTTCTACTGTATCTCTGGTTTCTCCCTCATTGATCTCAGCTCTAATCTTGATGATTTCCCTTCTTATGTGTAGAGTTGGTTTGATTTGTTGTTGATCCTCCAGTTCTTTAAGGTGTAGAGACAGCTGGTGTGTTCTGGATTTTTCAATTTTTTTGAGCAAGGCTTGGATGGCTATATATTTTCCCCTTAGGACCGCGTTTGCTGTATCCCATAGGTTTTGGACCGAAGTGTCTTCATTCTCATTGGTTTCCATGAATTGTTTCAGTTCTTCTTTGATCTCCTGGTTGATCCAAGCATTCTTTAGCAAGGTGGTCTTTAGCTTCCAGGTGTTTGAGTTCCTTCGGAACTTTTCCTTGTGATTGAGCTCCAGTTTCAAAGCATTGTGATCTGAGAATATGCAGGGAATCATCTCAGTCTTTTGGTATCGGTTGAGTCCTGATTTGTGACCCAGTATGTGGTCTATTCTGGAGAAGGTTCCATGTGCACTTGAGAAGAATGAGTATTCTGCTGTTTTCGGGTGGAATGTTCTGTATATATCTATGAGGTCCATCTGGTCCAATGTGTCATTCAATGCTCTTATTTCTTTATTGATTTTCTGCTCCGATGATCTGTCTAATTCTGAAAGAGGCGTGTTAAGATCTCCTACGATTAGTGTATTCATATCAATATGACTCTTTATCATGATTAACAGTTTTCTTAAGTAATTGGCTGCTCCCATATTGGGAGCATAGATATTTACAATTGTTATATCATCTGGTGGATAGTCCCTTTAAGGATTATGTAGTGTCCTTCTGTATCTCTGACTACAGTCTTTAGTGTGAAGTCTAATTTATCTGATATGAGAATCGCTACCCCAGCCTTCTTTTGAGTCCCACTGGCATGAAAGATGCTTCTCCACCCCTTCACTTTCAGTCTGCGTGTATCTTTAGGTTCAAAATGGGTCTCTTGTAGACAGCATATGGATGGGTCCTGTCGTTTTATCCAATCTGCAACCCTGTGCCGTTTTATGGGTGCATTTAGGCCATTCACATTGAGAGTGATTATTGATAGATACGTTTTTATTGACATCGAGTTACCTTTGAAGTCTTTCTTTCTGTAGAATGTCTCTATATTTCTGTTCCATGCTATTCTTGGGATTTTTCCTCTTTTATAGAACCCCCCATAATATTTCCTGCAGTGTTGGCTTGGTGGTTGCATAGTCTTTTAAGCCTTTCCGGTCTTGGAAACTCTTTATCTCTCCATCCATTTTGAATGTCAGTCTTGCTGGATAAAGTATTCTTGGCTGCATGTTCTTCTCATTTAGTGCCCTGAATATATCTTGCCAGCCTCTTCTGGCTTGCCAGGTCTCTGTGGACAGGTCTGACGTTTTTCTGATGGGCTTCCCTCTGTAAGTAAGGAGCCTCTTTGCCCTGGCAGCTTTCAAGAGATTATACCTACAATTATAATTCCTCAATTTGACTATCAGGTGTCGTGGTGTTTTTTTGGAATGTATAATCTTGGGCGGAGACCATTCAGCCTCTAGTACATGAACGCTGGTTTCATTCGCGAGATTTGGAAAGATTTCATGAAGGACTTGTTCCACGATATCTTCTAGACTTCTTTCTTTCTCCTCCCCTTTAGGGATTCCAATAATTCTGACATTGCAACGCTTCATGGCATCATTTATTTCCCTGATTCTGCTTTCGTGGGATCTAAGCTGTTTGTTCCAGGCTTCCTCCTGATCCTTTCTCTCTATCTGTTTTTCTTCCAGATCACTAATTCCATCTTCTGTCTCAGTTACCCTAGCTTTTACAGAGTTTAGATTAGATTGGAACTCATTGAGAGCATTGTGGACCTCCTCCCTGGTAGCTTTAAGCTCCGCCCTAACATTGTGAACATCCTGTCTGGTCGCTTTCAGTTCAGCCCTAATCAATTCTGTTTGGTCATCCATGGCTTTCTCCAACCTAGCTATTGCCTGGATAATTGTTAGCCTGAATTCTATT
Organism: Neogale vison; assembly: GCF_020171115.1. NCBI lineage: Eukaryota > Metazoa > Chordata > Mammalia > Carnivora > Mustelidae > Neogale > Neogale vison. The sequence goes on from NC_058092.1 coordinate 157,253,886, forward strand.
TCCGACATATTGTCTATGTTGATAGCCGTTAGATCTGTTGCAGAAGGTCCATCCTCTGTATTTTTCTTCTGTTGGGCATTCCTCCTCCTAGTCATTTTGGTGGGAGAAGACTGAACAGATGTAGCTGGATGTATCAACTCTGGTGCAGTCAAGGTGCACCCTGGAACACTTCTGAGCAATCAGGATTCCCCATCCAAAGGAGAATCAAAAGAAAAGAAAAAGAATAAAAGGAAAAGAAGAAAAAGAAAAACAAAAAAGAAAAAAGAGAGAGAGAGAGAGACAGGAAAGAAAGGGAAGATGAAAGAGAAGGTTTAGCCCAGATGGGCCCCAAGGTAAGTTTTATGAAGTAGACAAACAAAAAGAGATAAAAAGACTGATAGAATTATATGGCAAGAGAAAGAATATATATATATATATATATATATATATATATATATATATAAAGAAAGAACCTCGTCAAAAGGAACCACAAGTGTAAAATTTATATGCTATCAGGACAAACACAAAAAACACAGAAACACTGGTGAAGAAGATGGGAGAGTTCTTATAAATTCTCAGTGTGTTCGAGGAAGGTTGTTTTAATTCTTCCTGGAGGTATCTTGATATCTTTGTTAAAGGACTCAACTTTCCTAAGATAAAGGGGATTAAAAATTGGTTTACCTATAGGGGTAGTATTGATTGGGGAAAGGGGATTACTTTGAAGTTAACTCTATATGAATATTAGAGGATAAAAATAAAAAGGAATATACTATACTAAACTAAACTAAATTTTTTTTAAAAAAGGAATTCAAAAAATAAAAATGCAAAAGAAAAACATAGGTGTATGTATCAAAAAGTCAGGTTAGAAAGGTATTATGGAATTTGATGTACTTTACAGCTCGCTGTGATGGTAAATAGGTTAAAAAAATTACCTATGAGTAAAAAAAAAAAAAAAAATATGAACCGGAATAGTGGAAACGAGTGAACAATACAAGCTTTCCTATGAAGTAGTGGTGGTTCTCTTGTAGTCCTTTTTTTTTTTTCTTTCTTGGTTTGTTTTCTGGGGGAGGGGCCTGCCACGTGGGTGGTCAGTCAATGATGTTTCCTGAGTTGAGTCCCCCCGCCCCCCTCAAGGGGGTGGGCTCTGGGGAACCTGTTTTTTTTCAGGCTTTTGTTCTCTGGCGGTTTTTTTGCTTGTTCACTTTTTTCCCTCTCACCTTGACCGCCTTTGATGGTTTTTAGTATTAGAAGAAATCAAACCGCACCCTGATCTCCATCTCAGTGAGAAGCCTCAGTCTGGGTTGAGAAGCTGAATAAATTCCCCCTTGGCCGCTGGCAGAGCAGGTTCCAATTTGCAGACCCTGGGGACGCAGGATCTTTTGCTCGTCCCCAAAGCCAAGGCAGTGGCGGCTGTCTGGGAGCTCCCGACCACCAGAGAGGTTCCATGCAGTGATCGCACACTGAGATTTTGCCACCGGCCTGGGCTGGGAGTGCCTGGCTTGCGCGCACCTCTTTTCAGAGGGGCTATGGGTCAGGCGCACGTCTGGGGCACTGAGAACGGGGCGCGGGTCCGTGAGCCCCAGCCTGGGCTTTTGTGCGCCTCTGTCTGGGGAAGAGTTACGCGCGCATGCGCGGCTTAGGCTTTGAAACAATGGCGCGGTTCAAGGAGCGCCCGCCAGGCCTCAGTAATTCAGGGGTGCTCGAGGGAGGTGCGCGCGTATCTCGAGCTTTGTGGTAGGGCTGGCGCTGTTCCGCAGACCCGCGCAGCTCCCAACCCCTCACATGAGCCGGAACCCACGCGCTCGGGCGCACTGGCGGCTTAGGGACCAGGAGCGGTTTCTCCTCCGCACTCTCTGCCTCAGCGCCGGGGAGGCCGTCTGGGATCGGGGACTTAAGCCCCTCTCCCTAGCCGCCCTGATTCCCACAATTTCCCCCCACGATCCTTTGCTCTTTTGGAGTGTTTTCAACCAGTCTCCGAGTTACTGCTGGTCCCCAGACGCAGGGCACTCTTGCTCGGATTGGGGTATTACTTTCCCACCAGTCGCCACTGGTGGCTCCCTCCCCCTTTGGTTTATCTTCCGATATCAGTCTGCCATTCCCATTCCTCTTTACCTGCTCACTGGCGTCTTCTGCCCCTGTAGAGATCCAGACGTGTATAATTCTGATCTCAGGCTGATTTCATGGGTGATCGGAGTTCTTTGGTAGGTAATCAACTCACTTTGGGGTACCAGCTGAAAAGACGCCTCTTCCTACTACCCCGCCATCTTGTCCCCCCCTATTATTTTAATTTTTAAGGAAATTTTATTTTTAAATTCTGTGGCCTTGGTATTCTTCCTCCTTCTGGTGGTAATAGTTTTGCTAATACTTTCCCTCTCCTGACCGTCAGTAAGCTGAGTCGTATGGGAAATGGTGAAGCCACTTATAATTGCTCATTTAATCTCATTGGCTATGTATGATTACTGCCGTGTTATTGTTGAGAAACTGTACCTCAGAAAAGATCAGCAACCTTTGGCAACGAGGACCTTTGGGGTTGGTCTTTTTAGAAAGTTAACCAGGGACCTGAAATCTCTTTAACATTTCTACTGATACTACCATTGAGCAGGGACTCCTGACAACACCTTCAGGATCTTCCTTCCTTCTCAGGGTCTGGTTACTCTTTGTAGGTCACAGGTGATTATCATAAAAGACACCCCCACATACACACATAGGGCAAGTTGGTTCCGGTTATTCTCCAATCTCTGGCTTTCCCATGCCTCTATACTTTTAGAATTTCTGTGAGCCTGTTCACATGGCCCCATATCTATCCCTCCCTACCTAGCCCCACCTATCATTTCCTCATTCTCCCTGGAACAGTAACCCTAACTGCCCTCAGCGAATGGGACGATGACCGCTCCGGTTGCTTCCTGCTGAAATGGGGTGGTGAGCTCTGCCACAGTTAGAGTCTGTCCTGGGCTAGGTCCGGGGATCCAAGGGATGGCTCCAGGGGTCATGATGGGCAGCAAACGGTCCGTGCATCAGCACATACAAAAGGATGAGCATAAAGCAAGTATTAGGCCCTAAATTATGATCACATCTATGAGATAAGAGCCCCAATTTCCAATTTTGTCAAATAGATCTGTGGACATCTTGATCTTAATTGATCACAGATGTCCCCTATTAATTGGGACACAGACCAGGAGTTAATTGTAATGTTAAAACAACATGTGTAGGTACCTGGGGGCTCAGTCATTAAGTGTCTGCCTTTCGCTCAGGTCATGATCCCCAGGTCCTCGGATTGAGGCCCACATCAGGTTCCCTGCTCGGTGGAAGCCTCCTTCTCTCTCTCCCACTCCCCCTGCTTGTGCTTCCTCTCTTTCTGTGTGTGTGTGTGTGTGTGTGTGTCTGTGTCTGTGTCAAATAAATAAATAAAATACATAAAAAAACAAAAACAAACACATGTGAGGAAATTTTTCACATCCAAAATGGTGGAGCAATAGTAGACAGTCTCCAGAATTCCTTCTCTGACTTCATTTAACTCTTGGCTGTGTGCATCCAGGACCTGAGAAGTACCATTTTGAGTCCTTCTGAGCAAACATCTGGTTTTGCCTATTATATGCTCAGTCCTAAGTAGGTTCTGGGAGCTAAGTAAGCTCTGAGGCTCTCTTTAACCTGGGGAGCTGTTAGATACATGGTTAAAGCCTTTGTTTGCAATTGTAGGAGGTGGCTTCTAGGGTAAATGACTATCAGAGATGGAACCATCCAGGATCCCTGCTAGTTTAGAAAGTTTTTACCCATTTTAGTTTTGATCTTAAAGATACTGAACACATGTATTTGTCCTAGAAGTCCTCTTTATGAGACTCCTGGAGGATGAAACTTATTTTGCAAGCAAATAAGAACAATTATAAATGACAAAATTCAGAAATGGACATTGTTAATGAGAACTCATTAGGATGCAATTGACAAAGGAACTCCATTATTTCTGTGTCACATAACACTTCAATAGCCAGAATGTCCAGTGATGACCTTATACCCAGACTGTAACTACCAAACAAGTCTGATTAGTCAATAAGACTGTGTTCACGACTTAAATCTTGGAGAAGTTTGTTAAAACATTAGAAAGTTTTAAGGCACCTGCCTAATAAATAGGATTAGGGATTTCAAAGACCTGATAAAGGCAAAACATAGAAACTGGTTTTTCTCGGCAGCCAAAGAGAAAATAGCTGTTTACATTCTACCAAAAAGAGCACCAACAACTCAAGAAAATGTTTGTGTTTTAACAGGGATAGCAGAATTTCAGTCTTACACTGATGTACTTATATCATCTATTCCAATCTTAGTCTGTCCTGACCACACCGAAAATTCCTTTCCAAAGATTTCCCTTCACAAACCTATAACTTTGTTTTGCATTCTGAGTTTATCCCAAGCCATTTCTCTGCAAACAACCAGTTTCATTTAGGACAGAATTGCTTTCTTTTACCTTCAACACAAATGCATTCCCATGCCTTATATCTTTCTTACACATCTCCTACTTTTCTACACACAGAGTGGCCAAATTTTGCACTTTTAGAAATCTTAGTTTCCAGGGGCGCCTGGGTGGCTCAGTGGGTTAAGCCACTGCCTTCGGCTCAGGTCATGATCTCAGGGTCCTGGGATCAAGTCCCGCATCGGGCTCTCTGCTCAGCGGGGAGCCTGCTTCTTCCTCTCTCTCTCTGTCTGCCTCCCTGCCTACTTGTGATCTGTCAAATAAACAAATAAAATCTTAAAAAAAAAAGAAATCTTAGTTTCCAGTAAAACACTAAGTAGTAACCAATGGTGAACCATTACACCAGAATTCTTCAGATGGCAAATTTATGAACCCATTGAGCATAAAACATGTTAACCAGAGATGTAAATATCCTCAGTTTCTTCAGAGTAAGTAGTTAGAGGCACAAACCTACATCCAGTCATCAGTGACTGAACACCTTAATCTATTGGGAAAAGACCTAGAGATCCAATGAATTTAATCCCAAAGACCTTGAAAGATATTTTCACAATTTCCTATGAAAACTTTGATGAGACATAGAATTAACCATCATTTTAGCCATCTTTTTGCTAACAAATTAGAACAGAGATAGCACGAGCTTATTTGACCTTCAGCAAACCTTGGCAGAATATGAGCTTCACATTTAATGATGATAACTTTAAAGACATGTAGTTTAAATCCCAAGTTTTGTTCCAGCTGGGTCCACTTTTCAAAGTGTGTTTGTTCCCCATTGTCAAGTTTCACCTGAGACACAGGAGGGGAGACCTGAAGTGGGCCTGTATGCAGGCCGCTTCCAAGGTACAGAAACAGGAGGGGGGTGGGGCAGACAGACGGGGCAAGTGCTGCTGGGAGACAGAGCAAAGGTTTCCCAGTTCTAAAGCTCATCCATTTGGACAGATGCATAATTGCCTTGTTATCCCACCAACAAGTGGGGTTAGGCAGTCTCTGTCTGACCAGAGAATACAGGGAACAAAACAAAGGGAATTTCAGCAACTGCTTGGAAATATTCCTCAAAGTCCAGGACCTGAGGCCAACTAACCACAGTTGGCTCCAATTATCGCCATTAACCTGAGAAAAAAGAAGCCTTCACATCTAGTAGTAGGAACAGTGAGGGGCAAGGGGAGAGTCAGCATCCCCTTGGTGGGAGGCCTGTGTTTCCTCCAGCAACCTGGGTTTATTGGGAGGAGGATTATTTAGACACTGATCCAGTAGGTCAGGAGGGAGTTTACTAGCCAACATGTTTGGGTAAACACCTTCTGCAAGAGGCTGTTATGTCAGGGCCCTGATTTGGAGTCCTGAAAGCCTGGATAGATCCAGGATTCCTTAGTCTATCTGCCCAGTTTCCCACTGTGGCCATACAGTGAGGCTTACAGGAACTCAACCTTTTCCTAAACTTGCAATGCCAGTTGTCTCCAGTGGGTTAAAAGTCACCTCAGAGGAGAATTCTTGGGGACTGAAGAGACCATGCATTGTCGCAAAGGTCACGCCTGATTTTACCTTGCCTTGAAGAACCTGTCCCGTTTAACCCCTGGAAAACACTAGAAAGTTTGTTTGTTTGTTTGTTTGTTTTAACCCTAGAAAGTTTTACAAGGGAATTACCCAGCTTTGCAGCACCTAATCCAGGAGTCTCCGTGGAGAATGGTTTCCCATCTTGCGATCCTAGTAGGCATTACCTGGTGCATGTTGGGAAGGTGACTGTGAAGGCATCCTTACATCCAGCTCTCCCCTGTGAACCAAGGCGTCCCCTGGTTTCCTACCCAGTGTGAAACAGTGGCTTAACAGGAGTAGCCACTCTGAGTCGTTCTGTCACCTGATCTTCCTTTTCTCCTCTGGATGTACCCCTAAAAAATCTGGCCTAATCATAAAGGCTGAGCGAGGTTAACAGTTTAAACTTGGATTCAGTTATGTTCCCTCACCTTACCCCTGGGCACTTTTTCTGTCCCTATACCTGAGGTCCCATCCATAAGCATGGCCCTATTGAGGGGTGCAGACCCCGAGATTTAGCATCATCATTTCATATTTCTCTTGTTGAAACAAGAAAGTCCAACTACATGACCCACTAAAGTTCCAGCCACTAAGGCAACCAGTGGAGGAATTGCTGGGGTCTGCAGCAACCTCCTTCATGCCGCGTGTTGTCCAGTAAATTCCCACGAAACATTGGGCTCCCTCTGACTTCTCATGTAAGGGAGATAGCTCTAATCTCGCTTGCTGATAACCTGGGTTTTGATCCCTGGTCATGATTAAACCTAAACTGTACCTAACAGAGAAAAGTATCTTACTAAGCAACAAAAATTGAGGAAAAGATTTTCCTCCTATGTTCTCACAAAAAGAAATTTTTAAATGAAAAACAAACAAACATACAAACAAAAACCCTTCCATCTACATAGGCAAAGTTCTTCCTCCATCTGACAAAGTCAGCGGGACCAGGGAACCCATAACATTCCTAGGTGCTTAGAGAAGGGATGGCGGAGGATAAAAGGACCCTGAATGGAGTCCCTGGCTGGAGTGGCCTGCTGATCCTCGGAGACTGGAAGGACCTGACACAACGTCCCTGAGGCAGAAGATCCTTTAAGAAAAGGCAATGAGCAGAAAGCAGGTGCGACAGGTGAGGCCAGCATTCCCTCCGTCGGGGGAAGGGGGACCGACCACACCTTTCTCCAGAAGCCTATCACCGAGGCCTAAGACCGGCGCCTGCGCGGTTCGCCTCCAGCCGGCCCAGAGGTGCGGGTTTTGCTGTTTATGGGAAGAGGTCGGCTGAGGGACAGCCCTCTCTCAGGAAAGAGTTAGCTATCTGCTCCTCCTCAGGTGGACGTGGTCCTGGGTTTTGGCACCAAAATGATGTGGGAGAGCGAGATTTTGTCTCGGGAGCCGAAGAATGAATCTCGAGGACAACAGAGTGAGTAAAGCGGTAGAAGTTTATTAAGTGAAGATGTAGAAAAAGCTCTCAAGAGCGAGAAGGGTCCCCACAGGGTTGCTGACAAAGGCCTTTAGGGTTGGTCTTCTTAAAAAGCTAACGAGGGACCTGAAATCTCTATAACATTTCTACCGATATCACCATTGAGCAGGGACTCGTGATAACCCCTTAAGTGGCTTCCTTCCTTCTCAGGGTCTGGGTGTTCTTTGTTTGTCCCAGGTGATTATCATAAAATATTCCCTCCTCCCCCATTTAGGGCAGGGTGTTCCTAGGGCAAGGTATCCGGGTTATTCCTCTATCTCTGGTTTTCCCGCACCTCCACATGTTTGGGATTTCTGTGAGCCTGATGGCCTGGCCTCGTCCATCTCTCCCTACCTAGCCCCACTTGTAACTTCCCCACTTACAGGTCCTATGTTAAGCTGAGCTGTAGAGAGAGCTGGAGTTTAATAGACACAAAAGAATTAAAACAATGTTTACTTTTTATTCTGGATGGAAACAGTGAGCTGAAAGTCCTAACCATTGCCTCCCAAAGCCTCTAAATGTATCAGTGCTGTCTCAACAAGATTAACGAGAGCTTGCCATACCAATGAAAAGAAACAATGTTGCAGTCTCAGCTTTTTTTTTTTTTTTTTTTTTGGTTAAAGTTTACAGAGAAACTTAAGTTCATTAAGTGTTCCTAATGGGAAAATATGTTATATGGATACAAAGCCAAACTTCAGTTGGTATTGAGAATATTACTGTTCCTGATTATCTCCCCATCACTGTTCTGGTAACATTGTCAATGTCATCATTTTCTTGACAAAAAGACTTATCCCCAAACACGTATATATTATAGTAATCCGAGTGTCTGAAGCCAATGGTTACAGGCAGTTATGTCCTTAATTCAGTGATTCACCTTGCAGCAAACAAATACACAAAATGTATGTTTTAGATACAAGCAATTAACATGTAAACGCTAATTAAATCAACTGTCAGAGCTCAATAACAAAAGTACTAAAATGAAACTCAAAAGATTTAATCTCTCCTGCCTAGCTACTGAAAATAGTGTGTATAAATATAACAAAGTACAATTCTTGCAGAGCAGAAAGCTGAAAACCGAAAAGGTAGTGGCTTTCCTCATGCTAATGTACTTAATAATTTATTTTTCAAAAGAGCCTGTAAATATATTGTATTCCTACAAATTCCATCTAATGAACAGAACAAAACCTATTTCTTCCATACTTTTCTCAAATAAGCCTATTTTTTAACTGAATAACTATCCATAAACACCTTAGTAAGATCAGATTAAGTTCTTATCTCAGATGATCCTTTTGTTCTTTTTTTTCCAATTTATTTATTTTCAGAAAAACATTATTCATTATTTTTTCACCACACCCAGTGCTCCATGCAAGCCGTGCCCTCTATAATACCAACCACCTGGTACCCCTACCTCCCACCGCCCCGCCACTTCAAACCCCTTAGACTGTTTCTCAGAGTCCATAGTCTCTCATGGTTCACCTCCCCTTCCAATTTACCCAAATTCCCTACTCCTCTCTAACGCCCCTTGTCCTCCATGCTATTTGTTATGCTCCACAAATAAGTGAAACCATATGATAATTGACTCTCTCTGCTTGACTTATTTCACTCAGCATAATCTCTTCCAGTCCCATCCATGTTGCTACAAAAGTTGGGTATTCATCCTTTCTGATGGAGGCATCATACTCCATAGTGTATAGGGACCACATCTTCCTTATCCATTCATCCGTTGAAGGGCACCTTGGTTCTTTCCATAGTTTGGCGACTGTGGCCATTGCTGCTAAAACATTGGGGTACAGATGGCCCTTCTTTTCACGACATCTGTGTCTTTGGGGTAAATACCCAGGAGTGCAATGTCAAGGTCACAGGGAAGCTCTATTTTTAATTTCTTGAGGAATCTCCACACTGTTCTCCAAAGTGGCTGCACCAACTTGCATTCCCACCAACAGTGGAACCTTTTGTTCTTAAACACTATTTAAAGAATCAGTCATTTATCTGGCACATAAACTAAGGCAGAAGAATGCCGAGGAAATTAACAGTAGTATAAATAACATAAATCCTCAGAGTCATTCCAAATAGTCCTTAGACTTATGAAATGACTTCAGAGTCTGTATTCTCCTATTATCTGTATTTTTTTGTTTTTTTCCAATTTATTTATTTTCAGAAAAACATTATTCATTATTTTTTCACCACACCCAGTGCTCCATGCAAGCCGTGCCCTCTATAATACCCACCACCTGGTACCCCAACCTCCCACCCCTCCGCCACTTCAAACTCCTCAGACTGTTTTTCAGAGTCCATAGTCTCTCATGGTTCACCTCCCCTTCCAATTTACCCAAATTCCCTACTCCTCTCTAACGCCCCTTGTCCTCCATGCTATTGGTTATGCTCCACAAATGAGTGAAACCATATGATAATTGACTCTCTCTGCTTGACTTATTTCACTCAGCATAATCTCTTCCAGTCCCGTCCATGTTGCTACAAAAGTTGGATAATCGTCCTTTCTGATGGAGGCATAATACTCCATAGTGTATATGGACCACATCTTCCTTATCCATTCATCTGTTGAAGGGCATCTTGGTTCTTTCAATAGTTTGGCGGCTGTGGCCATTGCTGCTATAAACATTGGGGTACAGATGGCCCTTCTTTTCACGACATCTGTATCTTCGGGGTAAATACCCAGGAGTGCAATTGCAGGGTCGTAGGGAAGTTCTATTTTTAATTTCTTGAGGAATCTCCACACTGTTCTCCAAAGAGGCTGCACCAACTTGCATTCCCACCAACAGTGGAAGAGGGTTCCCCTTTCTCCACATCCTCTCCAACACACGTTGTTTCCTGTTTTGTTAATTTTGGCCATTCTAACTGGTGTAAGGTGATATCTCAATGTGGTTTTAATTTGAATCTCCCTGAGGGCTAATGATGATGAGCATTTTTTCATGTGTCTGATAGCCATTTGTATGTCTTGATTGGAGAAGTGTCTGTTCATAACTTCTGCCCATTTTTTGATGTGTTTGTCTGTTTCGTGTGGGTTGAGTTTGAGGAGTTCATTATAGATCCTGGATATCAAACTTTTGTCTGTACTGTCATTTGCAAATAACTTCTCCCATTCCGTGGGTTGCCTCTTTGTTTTTTTTGACTGTTTCCTTTGCTGTGCAGAAGCTTTTGATTTTGATGAAGTCCCAGAAGTTTATTTTCGCTTTTGTTTCCTTTGCCTTTGGAGACGTATCTTTAAAGAAGTTGCTGTGGCTGATATCAAAGAGATTTCTGCCTAAGTTCTCCTCTATGATTCTGATGGATTCCTGTCTCACGTTGAGGTCTTTTATCCATTTTGAGTTGATCTTTGTGTACGGTGTAAGAGAATGGTCGAGTTTCATTCTTCTACATATAGCTGTCCAGTTTACCCAGCACCATTTATTGAAGAGACTGTCTTTTTTCCACTGTATATTTTTTCCTGTTTTGTCAAAGATTAATTGACCATAGAGTTGAGGGTCCATATCTGGGCTCTCTACTCTGTTCCACTGGTCTATGTGTCTGTTTTTATGCCAGTACCATGCTGTCTTGGTGATCACAGCTTTGTAATAAAGATGGAAATCGGGTAAGGTGATGCCGCCAGCTTTATTTTTGTTTTTCAACATTTCCTTAGCGATTCGCGGTCTCTATTGACTCCATACAAATTTTAGGATTATTTGCTCCAGCTCTTTGAAGAATGCCGGTGGAATTTTGATAGGAATGGCATTAAAAGTATAGATTGCTCTAGGCAGTATAGACATTTTAACAATGTTTATTCTTCCGATCCAAGAGCATGGAATGGTCTTCCATCTTTTTGTGTCTTCTTCAATTTCTTTCATGAGTGTTCTATAGTTCCTCAAGTATAGATCCTTTACCTCTTTAGTTAGTTTTATTCCCAGGTATCTTATGGTTCTTAGTGCTATAGTAAATGGAATCGATTCTCTAATTTCCCTTTTTGTATTTTCATTGTTAATGTATAAGAAGGCCACTGATTTCTGCACATTGACTTTGTATCCTGCCACGCTGCTGAATTGCTGTATGAGTTCTAGTAGTTTGGGGGTGGAGTCTTTGGGTTTTCCATATAAAGAATCATGTCATCTGCGAAGAGAGAGAGTTTGACTTCTTCATTACCAATTTGGATACCTTTTATTTCTCTCTGTTGTCTGATTGCTGTTGCTAGGACTTCTAATACTATGTTGAACAAGAGTGGTGAAAGTGGGCATCCTTGTCTTGTTCCTGCTCTCAATGGGAGGCTGCAAGCTTTTTCCCATTGAGGATGATATTTGCTGTGGGTCTTTCATAGATAGATTTGATGAGGTTCAGGAATGTTCCCTCTATCCCTATACTTTGAAGCGTTTTAATCAGGAACGGATGTTGGATTTTGTCAAATGCTTTTTCTGCATCAATTGAGAGGACCATGTGGTTCTTCTCTCTTCTCATATTAATTTGTTGTATCACATTGATTGATTTACGAATGTTGAACCATCCTTGGAGCCCAGGGATGAATCCCACTTGATCATGGTGGATAATCTTTTATTTATTTATTTTTTTAAAAGATTTTATTTATTTATTTGACAGAGAGAAATCACAAGTAGACCGAGAGGCAGGCAGAGAGAGAGAGAGGGAAGCAGGCTCCCTGCCGAGCAGAGAGCCCGATGCGGGACTCGATCCCAGGACCCTGAGATCATGACCTGAGCGGAAGGCAGCGGCTTAACCCACTGAGCCACCCAGGAGCCCGTGGATAAACTTTTTAATGTGTTGTTGGATCCTGTTGGCTAGGATGTTGTTGAGAATCTTAGCATCCATATTGATCAGTGATATTGGTCTGAAATTCTCATTTTTGGTATGGTCCTTCCCTGGTTTGGGGATCAGGGTAATGCTGGCTTCATAGAAAGAGTCTGGAAGTTTTCCTTCTGCTTCAATTTTTTGAAACAGCTTCAGGAGAATAGGTGTTATTTCTTCTTGGAAGGTTTGGTAGAATTCCCCAGGGAATCCGTCAGGTCCTGGGCTCTTGTTTTTTGGGAGATTTTTGATCACTGCTTCAATCTCGTTATTAGATGTCGGTCTATTCAGGTTGTCGATTTCTTTCTGGTTCAATTTTGGTAGTTTATATTTTTCCAGGAATGCATCCATTTCATCTAGGTTGCTAATCTTATTGGCATATAACTGTTCGTAGTAACTTCTATTGATTGTTTATACTTCCTTGGCGTTAGTTGTGATCTCTCCCTTTTCATTCATAATTTTATGAATTTGGGATGTCTCTCTTTTCTTTCGGATTAGTGTAGCCAGTGGCTTATCGATCTTATTGATTCTTTCAAAAAAACAGCTTCTAGTTTCATTGATACGTTCTACTGTATCTCTGGTTTCTCCCTCATTGATCTCAGCTCTAATCTTGATGATTGCGCTTCTTATGTGTGGAGTTGGTTTGATTTGTTGTTGATCCTCCAGTTCTTTAAGGTGTAGAGACAGCTGGTGTGTTCTGGATTTTTCAATTTTTTTGAGCAAGGCTTGGATGGCTATATATTTTCCTCTTAGGACCGCGTTTGCTGTATCCCATAGGTTTTGGACCGAAGTGTCTTCATTCTCATTGGTTTCCATGAATTGTTTCAGTTCTTCTTTGATCTCCTGGTTGATCCAAGCATTCTTAAGCAAGGTGGTCTTTAGCTTCCAGGTGTTTGAGTTCCTTCGGAACTTTTCCTTGTGATTGAGCTCCAGTTTCAAAGCATTGTGACCTGAGAATATGCAGGGAATCATCTCAGTCTTTTGGTATCGGCTGAGTCCTGATTTGTGACCCAGTATGTGGTCTATTGTGGAGAAGGTTCCATGTGCACTTGAGAAGAATGAGTATTCTGCTGTTTTAGGGTGGAATGTTCTGTATATATCTATGAGGTCCATCTGGTCCAATGTGTCATTCAATGCTCTTGTTCTTTATTGATTTTCTGCTTCAATGATCTGTCTAGTTCTGAAAGAGGCATTTTAAGATCTCCCACGGTTAGTGTATTCATATCAATATGACTCTTTATCTTGATTAACAGTTTTCTTAAGTAATTGGCTGCTCCCATATTGGGAGCATAGATATTTACAATTGTTAGATCATCTGGTGGATAGTCCCTTTAAGGATGATGTAGTGTCCTTCTGTTACTCTGACTACAGTCTTTAGTTTGAAGTCTAATTTACCTGATATGAGAATCGCTACCCCAGCCTTCTTCTTAGGCCCATTGGCATGAAAGATGCTTCTCCACCCATTCACTTTCAGTCTGCGTGTATCTTTAGGTTCAAAATGGGTCTCTTGTAGACAGCATATGGATGGGTCCTGTCGTTTTATCCAATCTGCAACCCTGTGCCGTTTTATGGGTGCATTTAGGCCATTCACATTGAGAGTGATTATTGATAGATACGTTTTTATTGACATCGAGTTACCTTTGAAGTCTTTCTTTCTGTAGAATGTCTCTATATTTCTGTTCCATGCTATTCTTGGGATTTTTCCTCTTTTATAGAACCCCCCTTAATATTTCCTGCAGTGTCGGCTTGGTGGTTGCATAGTCTTTTAAGCCTTGCCGGTCTTGGAAACTCTTTATCTCTCCATCCATTTTGAATGTCAGTCTTGCTGGATAAAGTATTCTTGGCTGCTTGTTCTTCTCATTTAGTGCCCTGAATATATCTTGCCAGCCTCTTCTGGCTTGCCAGGTCTCTGTGGACAGGTCTGATGTTATTCTGATGGGCTTCCCTCTGTAAGTAAGGAGCCTCTTTGCCCTGGCGGCTTTCAAGAGATTATACCTACAATTATAATTTCTCAATTTGACTATCAGGTATCGTGATGTTTTTTTGGAGTGTATAATCTTGGGTGGAGACCGTTCAGCCTCTAGTACATGAACGCTGGTTTCATTCGCGAGATTCGGAATATTTTCATGAAGGTCTTGTTCCACGATATCTTCTAGACTTCTTTCTTTCTGCTCCCCTTCAGGAATTCCAATAATTCTGACGTTGGAACGCTTCATGGCATCATTTATTTCCCTAATTCTGCTTTCGTGGGATCTAAGCTGTTTGTTCCTGGCTTCCTCCTGATCCTTTATCTCTATCTGTTTGTCTTTCAGATCACTAATTCTATCTTCTGTCTCAATTACGCTAGCTTTGAGAGAGTTTAGATTGGATTGGAACTCATTGAGAGCATTGTGGACCTCCTCCCTGGTAGCTTTGAGCTCCTCCCTAACATTGTGAACATCCTGTCTGGTCGCTTTCAGTTCGGCCCTAATCAATTCTGTTTGGTCATCCATGGCTTTCTCCAACCTAGCTATTGCCTGGATAATTGTTAGCCTGAATTCTCTTTCCGACATATTGTCTATGTTGATAGCCGTTAGCTCTATTGCAGAAGGTCCATCCTCTGTATTTTTCTTCTGTTGGGCATTCCTCCTCCTAGTCATTTTGGTGGGAGAAGACTGAACAGATGTAGCTGGATGTATCAACTCTGGTGCAGTCAAGGTGCACCCTGGAACACTTCCTGATCTCCGTCTCAGAGAGAAGCCTCAGTCTTGGTGCAGAAGCTGAATAAATTCCCCCTTGGACGCTGGCAGTGCAGGTTCCAAGTTAAAGACCCTGGGGGCGCTGGATCTTTTGCTCGTCCCCAAAGCCAAGGCAGTGGTGGCGGCTGTCTGGGAGCTCCTGACCGCCAGAGAGGTTCCAAGCAGCGATCGCGCGCTAAGATTTTGCCGCCGGCCCGGGCTGGGAGTGCCTGGCTTGCGCGCACCTCTTTTCAGAGGCGGCTGTGGGTCGGACGTGGGTCTGGGGCACTGAGAACGGGGCGCTTGTCCGTAAGCCGCAGGTTGGGCTTTTGCGATCCTCTATCCGGGGAAGAGTTTCGCCAGTGCGCGGCTTAGACTTTGAAACAATGGTGCGGGTCAAGAAGCGCCCCAGGGCCTTAGAAACCCAGGAGAGCTGGAGGGACGTGCGCGCGCATCTCAAGCTTTGTGGTAGGGATAGTGCGTGTTCTGCAGACCGGCACAGCTCCCATCCCCTCACAGGACCCGGAACCCCCGCGCTCTGGGGCGCGCTGGTGGCTTAGGGACCAGGAGCCGGTTTCGCCGCCGCACTCTCTCTGCCTCCGCGCCGGGGAGGCCGTCTGGGACCGGGGACTTAAGCCCCTGTTCCTAGCCGCCCCGATTCCCACAATTTGCCCCGCGATCCTTTGCTCTTTTGGAGCGCTTTCAACCAGTCTCCAAGTTAATGCTGGTCCCCAGATGCAGGACACTCTCGCTCGTATCGGGGTATTACTTTTGCACCGGTCGCCTCTGGTGGCTCCCTCCCCCTTTTGTTTATCTTCCGATATCAGTCCGCTGTTCCCATTCCGCTTTACCTGCTCACTGGCGTCTTCTGCCCCTGTAGAGATCCAGACGTGTATAATTCTGATCTCAGGCTGATTTCATGGGTGATCGGAGTTCTTTGGCAGGTAATCAGCTCACTTTGGGGTCCCAGCTGAAAAGACGCCTCTTCCTAGTACCCCGCCATCTTGTCCCCCCCTTTTTTAAATTCTTGATTGAATTTTTAATTCAATCTCTTTTTTTAATTCTTTTTTCTTTTTTTTCTTTCTTTCTTTTTGAACTTCTTTTTATCCTCAAATCAGAAGAGATCCCAATCAGAAGAGATTGGGAGATCCCAATCAGAAGAGATCCCTCACCCAATCGTGAGGGGGGAGAAATCCCCCCTCACGATTTGGGATCTATTCTGATTTGGTTAAAGCATATTTTCCTGGAATTGTTGCCACCCTTTTAGTATTTTACTTGCTCCTTCATATACTCTTAGCTGGACCAAATGACAAGGCGGAGAAATTCACAACAAAAAAAAGAACAAGAGGCAGTATCGAAGGCTAGGGACCTAATCAATACAGACATTGGTAATATGTCAGATCTAGAGTTCAAAATGACAATTCTCATGGTTATAGCTGGGCTTGAAAAAGGCATGGAAGATATTAGAGAAACCCTCTAAAAGAAAGCCCTTTCTGGAGAAATAAAAGAACTAAAATCTAACCAAGTTGAAATCAAAAAAGCTATTAATGAAGTTCAATCAAAAATGGAGGCTCTCACTGCTAGGATAAATGAGGCAGAAGAAAGAATTAGCGATATAGAAGACCAAATGACAGAGAATAAAGAAGCTGAGCAAAAGAGGGACAAACAGCTACTGGAACACGAGGGGAGAATTCGAGAGATAAGTGACACCATAAGATGAAACAACATTAGAATAATTGGGATTCCAGAAGAAGAAGAAGAGAGAGAGGGGAGCAGAAGGTATACTGGAGAGAATTATTGGGGATAATTTCCCCAGTATGGCAAAGGGAACGAGCAGCAAAATTCAGGAGGTTCAGAGAATGCCCCTCAAAATCAATAAGAATAGGCCCACACCGCGTCACCTAATAGTAAAATTTACAAACCTTAGTGACAAAGAGAAAATCCTGAAAGCAGCCCGGGAAAAGAAGTCTGTAACATACAATGGTAAAAGTATTAGATTGGCAGCTGACTTATCCACAGAGACCTGGCAGGCCAGAAAGAGCTGGCATGACATTTTCAGAGCACTAAACGAGAAAAACATGCAGCCAAGAATACTATATCCAGCTAGGCTATCATTGAAAATAGAAGGAGAGATTAAAAGCTTCCAGGACAAACAAAAACTGAAAGAATTTGCAAACACCAAACCAGCTCTACAAGAAATACTGAAAGGTGTTCTCTAAGCAAAGAGAGAGCCTACAAGTGGTAGATCAGAAAGGAACAGAGACAATATACAGTAACAGTCACCTTACAGGCAATACAATGGCACTAAAATCATATCTCTCAATAGTTACCCTGAATGTTAATGGGGTAAATGCCCCAATCAAAAGACACAGGGTATCAGAATGGATAAAAAAACAAAACCCATCTATATGTTGCCTCCAAGAAACTCATTTTAAACCCGAAGACACCTCCAGACTTAAAGTGAGGGGGTGGAAAAGAATTTACCATGCTAATGGACAACAGAAAAAAGCAGGAGTGGCAATCCTTATATCAGATCAATTATATTTTAAGCCAAAGACTATAATAAGAGATGAGGAAGGACACTATATCATACTCAAAGGGTCTGTCCAACAAGAAGATCTAACAATTTTAAATATCTATGCCCCCAATGTGGGCGCAGCAAACTATATAAACCAATTAATAACAAAATCAAAGAAACACATCAACAATAATACAATAATAGTAGGGGACTTTAACACTCCCCTCACTGAAATGGACAGATCATCCAAGCAAAAGATCAACAGGGAAATAAAGGCCTTAAATGATACACTGGATGAGATGGACATCACAGATATATTCAGAACATTTCATCCCAAAGCATCAGAATACACATTCTTCTCTAGTGCACATGGAACATTCTCCAGAATAGATCACATCCTCGGTCCTAAATCAGGACTCAACCGGTATCAATAGATTGGGATCATTCCCTGCATATTTTCAGACCACAATGCTCTGAAGCTAGAACTCAACCACAAGAGGAAGTTTGGAAAGAACACAAATACATGGAGACTAAACAGCATCCTTCTAAAGAATGAATGGGTCAACCGGGAAATTAAAGAAGAGTTGAAAAAAATCATAGAAACAAATGATAATGAAAATACAACGGTTCAAAATCTGTGGGACACAACAAAGGCAGTCCTGAGAGGAAAATATATAGCGGTACAAGCTTTTCTCAAGAAACAAGAAAGGTCTCAGGTACACAACCTAACCCTACACGTAAAGTAGCTGGAGAAAGAACAAGAAAGAATCCCTAAGCCCAGCAGGAGAAGAGAAATCATAAAGATCAGAGCAGAAATCAATGAAATAGAAACCAAAAAAACAATAGAACAAATCAACCAAACTAGGAGCTGGTTCTTTGAAAGAATTAATAAAATTGATAAACCCTTGGCCAGACTTATCAAAAAGAAAAGAGAAAGGACCCAAATAAATAAAATCATGAATGAAAGAGGAGAGATCACAACTAACACCAAAGAAATACAAACTATTATAAGAACATACTATGAGCAACTCTACGCCAACAAATTTGACAATCTGGAAGAAATGGATGCATTCCTAGAAACATATAAACTACCAAAATTGAACCAGGAAGAAATAGAAAGCCTGAACAGACCCATAACCAGTAAGGAGATTGAAACAGTCATTAAAAATCTCCAAACAAACAAAAGCCCCGGGCCAGATGGCTTCCCGGGGGAATTCTACCAAACATTTAAAGAAGAACTAATTCCTATTCTCCTGAAACTGTTCCAAAAAATAGAAATGGAAGGAAAACTCCCAAACTCATTTTATGAGGCCAGCATCACCTTGATCCCCAAACCAGACAAGGATCCCATCAAAAAAGCGAGCTAAAGACCAATATCCTTGATGAACACAGATGCGAAAATTCTCACCAAAATACTAGCCAATAGGATTCAACAGTACATTAAAAGGATTATTCACCACGACCAAGTGGGATTTATCCCAGGGCTGCAAGGTTGTTTCAACATCCGCAAATCAGTCAACGTGATACAACACATCAATAAAAGAAAGAACAAGAACCATATGATGCTCTCAATAGATGCTGAAAAAGCATTTGACAAAGTACAGCATCCCTTCCTGATCAACACCCTTCAAAGTGTAGGGATAGAGGGCACATACCTCAATATCATCAAAGCCATCTATGAAAAACCCACTGCAAATATCATTCTCAATGGAGAAAATCTGAAAGATTTTCCACTAAGGTCAGGAACACGGCAGGGATGTCCATTATCACCACTGCTATTCCACATAGTACTAGAAGTCCTAGCCTCAGCAATCAGACAACAAAAGGAAATTAAAGGCATCCAAATCGGCAAAGAAGAAGTCAAATTATCACTCTTCGCGGATGATATGATACTCTATGTGGAAAACCCAAAAGACTCCACTCCAAAACTGCTAGAACTTATACAGGAATTCAGTAAAGTGTCAGGATATAAGATCAATGCACAGAAATCAGTTGCATTTCTCTACACCAACAACAAGACAGAAGAAAGAGAAATTAAGGAGTCAATCCCATTTACAATTGCACCCAAAACCATAAGATACCTAGGAATAAACCTAACCAAAGAGGCTAAGAATCTATACTCAGAAAACTATAAAGTACTCATGAAAGAAATTGAGGAAGACACAAAGAAATGGAAAAATGTTCCATGCTCCTGGATTGGAAGAATAAATATTGTGAAAATGTCTATGCTACCTAAAGCAATCCACACATTTAATGCAATTCCTATCAAAGTACCATCCATCTTTTTCAAAGAAATGGAACAAATAATTTTAAAATTTATATGGAACCAGAAAAGACCTCGAATAGCCAAAGGGATATTGAAAAACAAAGCCAAAGTTGGTGGCATCACAATTCCGGACTTCAAGCTTTATTACAAAGCTGTCATCATCAAGACAGCATGGTACTGGCACAAAAACAGACACATAGACCAATGGAACAGAATAGAGAGCCCAGAAATAGACCCTCAACTCTATGGTCAACTAATCTTCGACAAAGCAGGAAAGAATGTCCAATGGAAAAAAGACAGCCTCTTCAATAAATGGTGTTGGGAAAATTGGACAGCCACGTGCAGAAAAATGAAATTGGACCATTTCCTTACACCACACACAAAAATAGATTCAAAATGGATTAAGGACCTCAATGTGAGAAAGGAATCCATCAAAATCCTTGAGGAGAACACAGGCAGCAACCTCTTCGACCTCAGCCACAGCAACATCTTCCTAGGAGCATCGACAAAGGCAAGGGAAGCAAAGGCAAAAATGAACTTTTGGGATTTCATCAAAATCAAAAGCTTTTGCACAGCAAAGGAAACAGTTAACAAAACCAAAAGACAACTGACAGAATGGGAGAAGATATTTGCCAACGACATATCAGATAAAGGACTAGTGTCCAAAATCTATAAAGAACTTAACAAACTCAACACCCAAAGAACAAATAATCCAATCAAGAAATGGGCAGAGGACGTGAACAGACGTTTCTGCCAAGAAGACATCCAGATGGCCAACAGACACATGAAAAAGTGCTCCATATCACTTGGCATCAGGGAAATACTAATCAAAACCACCATGAGATATCACCTCACACCAGTTAGAATGGCTAAAATCAACAAGTCAGGAAATGACAGATGCTGGCGAGGATGCGGAGAAAGGGGAACCCTCCTACACTGTTGGTGGGAATGCAAGCTGGTGCAACCACTCTGGAAAACAGCATGGAGGTTCCTCAAAATGTTGAAAATAGAACTGCCCTATGACCCAGCAATTGCACTACTGGGTATTTACCCTAAAGATACAAACGTAGTGATCCAAAGGGGCACGTGCACCCGAATGTTTATAGCAGCAATGTCCAAAATAGCCAAATTATGGAAAGAACCTAGATGTCCATCAACAGATGAATGGATCAAGAAGATGTGGTATATATACACAATGGAATACTATGCAGCCATCAAAAGAAACGAAATCTTGCCATTTGCGACAACATGGATGGAACTAGAGCGTATCATGCTTAGCGAAATAAGTCAAGCGGAGAAAGACAAATATCATATGATCTCCCTGATATGAGGAAGTGGTGATGCAACTTGGGGGCTTAAGTGGGTAGGAGAAGAATCCATGAAACAAGATGGGATAGGGAGGGAGACAAACCATAAGTGACTCTTAATCTCACGAAACAAACTGTGGGTTGCTGGGGGAAGGGGGGTTGGGAGAAGGGGTATAGGGTTATGGACATTGGGGAGGGTATGTGCTTTTGGGTAAATTGGAAGGGGAGATGAACCATGAGAGACTATGGACTCTGAAAAACAATCTTAGGGGTTTGAAGTGGCGGGGGGGTGGGAGGTTGGGGTACCAGGTGGTGGGTATTATAGAGGGCACAGCTTGCATGGAGCACTGGGTGTGTTGAAAAAATAATGAATACTGTTTTTCTGAAAATAAATAAATTGGAAAAAAAAAGAGTTAGTCAATTGTAGGTCCAGTCCTAGAACAGGCGCCCAGGCTTCCACCTGGCTTAGAACCATACTATACTTCCTCAACCAATCAATACTACTGGGTACAAGAGCTTCTTCAAACCCATTTTGGTGACAAGTATAAAATAAACCTTCAAGAATGTGGTTAAAAAGAACTGACAGCATATGAATATGAGGACAAGTCTAAATCCATTAACAGTGGCCTAAAATATAAATTCATGCTTATCTAAGAGCCCAAGAGGAAGCAATGTTTTCCTTATTATTATTTTTTTAATTTACTTTACCTCTGGACAGGGCTCCACATGGCAGTCTTTTATTGAACAATGGCCATCTTCTGCCCAGAAAGGACATGGTCGCTTCAGATTGACCTTGAGAGAAAGATTGGATAAACATTAGCACACATATGACACAGTTCTTCAACACTCTCTAAGTGTCCCTGTGCTGCACACCACTGACGTGTTGGTGGGAAGAAGAAAAAGTCCTACCCTGTGGCATCTATAGGGTTCAAAATTTGAAACTGCAGTTTTTCAGACACCCAGTTGTAATATTAATTAAAAAAAAATAACTGTTATTAGTCCTCTGACACTTCAAAAAAGGAATAAAGTCCAAGTACACTGCTCCCCTTCAGACCTTGAGCAGCATTTTACTCTGATATCTTTCAGCACCTTACCCGTTAGGGTTCTCCCAAGCACCCACCCGCTTCAGTGTGCACTGAGCATCCACTGTCTGCACTGTGTAGGGTCTAGGGCAAAGAAGATATATAAAAAAGTACTTCACCTACCTGGAGTCTACTGGAGGGAATAGAAATTATACATGTCTGTTTAATTACAAATTATAGTAAGTGCTACAAAGAACATCCAGAGTTTCGTGATGGAAAATAATGGGACTGGTGAACAGTGACCTTCTTGACTGCTCAGTGTAACTGGGGATTTTGTTTGTTATATCTTATTGTTGTATCTTGTTATATCTTATTTAGGAAGATATGGGATTTTGTATATTAAGTTTATAGCCTGCTATCTTAATGCATCTTTTTATCATTTTTGTTCATTATTTTTCTAGTATTATTTTATCATTTATAAATGGAGATCATTTTCCTTATTCTTCAAAAATGTTTATGCCTCTAGTTGCTCTCTCTTGTTTGGTATGCTAATTAATATCTCCACCAGTAAAGAACAGTGGGTACCCTGGGTCCCTCACCTAAGTGAGAATTCCTCAACTATTTCCCAACAAGCAAGATGGTGGCAATGCTAATGTTAGGATTAAAATGATCATGTTAAGGAAGTATCCATCATTCCTATTAATTTTTTTAAAAATCAGGAATGTGTGTTGAACTGTGTTGAGGACCTAAAAGCCTTGTTCCCACATTCTTAGAATAAGGTTAACTTGGTCAGGATATATTTTTCTGTAATATGCTCAAAACTCCACATCATCTTCGATTTCACTTCTACTCTCACAGCATACAATCACCCCATCAGGTAAGTCTGTTGGTGTTACCTCTTATATATGACGTTCGTTTGCTTATTTTTCACCTCTTCCAATGCTACCGCCCTATTCCAACTCCACTTTCCATCTGGTCTCATGCAAAAACCTACATGGTTTCTCTATTTCCTATCTCACACACTGAGAGTCTGTTTTGTACAAATCCCCCCAAAAGCTTATTACACTTACACTAAAATTCAACATCCTTACATAAGATTTTCTCATCTGGCTCTTACTTTCCAACTCTCCATATCTCACTCACCTTGCTCCAGCCAGACTGAACTTATTCCTCAAACACGCTTAACCTTTTTGCCTGCACTCAAGACGTTTATACCTATAGCTCTACTCTCCTTCCCTGGAATGTTCTCTCTCCACATCTTGTCATGGCTTTCACGTTATGTAGGTCTTTACTCAAATGGCACAGCACGGATACCTTTCTTTCCTGATCATCTTCTTTAAAAGTAAAGCTACCTAACTTCCCCACCCCATTAATTTATTCTGTCTCCTACTTTATTCTTCTCCATACCATTAACCTTAGTAAGCATATGAAATTATATTTCACTGTTTATTGTTTGCCTTCCTAATCTGGATAAAGCTTCATGAATCAGAGTCTTTGTGTTATTCACTATTGTATCCACAGCACTTAGAATAGCACCTATTGTGGGATGCCTGGGTGGTTCAGTCAGCTAAGCATCTGCCTTCAGCCTAGGTCATGATCCCAGGGTCCTGGGATCAAGCTCTGTGTCAGGCTCCCTGCTCAGCAGGGAACCTGCTTCTCCCTCTGCCTGCCACTTCCCCTGCTTGTGCTCTCTTTCTCTCTGACATACAAACAAAATCTTTAAAAATAATAATAATAAAAATAGGAAAACTCTTAAAAAAAGAGCGCCTACTGCAAAGTAGTTATTCAATAAATATTTGGTGAATAAAGAAATGGAATAGATAGTATAAGAAACTGTAAATACCAACTAAGCAGCCAACTGAGCAGTTGACAGGGATAGACTGGCTTCCACCTAGATATCCTTGCTCAATCATAAATATGTTTGCACATGTTTAAAATTAACCTATTCTCTTTGCTTTCTTTTTCTGCCACTAGTGTATGAAAAGTATACTGATGGTGGTTAAATGTCCTTTTTGTTTAATTTGTAGGTTGGCAGAACTAGAGAAAGGAATAATCATCATCAGAATATCCTTGACTTGGAGACAAATGCATTAACTAGATCAGTGCATACCCTCCCTTGGGAAGTAACTGGATATTTCCATTACATATGGGATAATTTCATCAAATTAGAACGTTTTCTTAGAACACTGTTATGTTTGCCTATCCAACTTCCATTTTTCCTCCTCCTGTAAACCCTAACATTCCTTTGAGAAACAATCACTCCCCCTTATATTTATGTAAATAGAATTGTTAACCAAAGTGTCTTTCCCTCTTTTGGTCAATTAGAAACATGTGTAAGTGTTTTTCCAGAAATTAGGGAGGAATTTCTTCCAGAAATTTGATATAGAGTGTTGCAAAAACAAGGGAAATGGCTACTGCATTTCTTGGTAGGCACACGACATAATAAAATTTTTTGTCACCTTCAAAAAAAAAAAAAGGCAATGACTAATGGTGCCAAAATTTTGGTGGTGACATAAAAATAATGGCTATTATTTCCTGCTCTAATTTCCTTTTTTATCCTCAGAAATATTTAAAGACTAAGATAGCTATATAGAATCAGGATAAAAAAAAATCATGCTCAATTTTTAAAATAAACTAAAAATGAGTATCAAAGAAATTATAAACCCAATCGAATACTGAGAGCAAGAGCAAAACAAAGCATAACAGCAGCTTTTAAAATACTGTTCTTCAATTTAAAATACTGCTTTTGAATATTGCTTATTGTTGCTACCTTTAAACTAGCATTGGTTATTCTGTAAAGGTCTAGAGCAGAGCGCTCAATTTAAGAATCAGTTGCTCAGTATTACTACGAAGGCTGTTCTGCTTGTGCCCTCAGCCTGGTTCAGCAGACCCTCCAGTGAGCTCCCCAGGAACCATGTGCTGCCCAAAATTGAAAGAGGAGGAATTTCCCAAACATGGGAAGAGGGTTCAGGTTCTTAGTGTTCAAAAAGACAATCAGGTTTTACTACAGTACTTAATATATTCCAGTGATTAAAAAAAAAAAAAAAACACAGAGCGTTCTGAGAAGTCAAAATGGGTTTTCAAAAGGGTCATAAAAGTCACATCTGTAGAGAGCTATGTAAAAATTTTTGCTCCTAAAGGAATAAAAAATTATAAATCTACCTTGTAATAAGGGAAGTAGTCTTGCTCTTGCAATTTTTTTATTTTGGGGAAGATTTTGAAGGTGTTAAAGTTATCGATGCTATCGATATCGCACAGGCAGTCATCCAGGACTCCGGTTACCTGGGGGTGGGGAATATATACATATAAAATTTAAAATATGTAAATTATATATATTGCAACCTTAACAAATCTGTACTATTGTATAAAAAGATAGTTTATTCATTTGAGGTAACTAGTCTTTGTTAAGATACATAACATTAAAGGGGTGCCTTGGTGGCTCAGTTGGTTAAGTTGATTAAGTTGTTCTAAGCTGGTTAAGCCTCTGCCTTCAGCTCTGGTAGAGATCCCAAGGTCCTGGGATCAAGAGCCCTGCTCAATAGGGAGCCTGTTTTTCCCTCTCCCTCTGCCACTTGCCCATTCATTCCTTTCCTCTCTCAAATAAAATCCTTTAAAAAAAGATACATAACATTAAAACAATCATTTACTTTTTACTATGGCCAATTAGGTAAAGAACAACAGAAGGATTAGATAAATATACCTATTCTGAAGAACTGAGCATTATTGTTTAGTGGCTAGAGAAATATATTGAATGTTCCTCCCTTCCCCAAACATACATAAAATCCAAATGTAGTAGGTATGCTAAAGCATTTCTTCCAAGACTAACCTAAACGTCACAGACTGTAATAATACTGCTGTAGTAACCCCATCTTATTTTTCTACTGCCATTTATGGAACACTTATGTGATAGGCATAGTGCTAAAAACATTACATGTTACCTCATTTATTCTTTAAATATTCTATGAAATAGGTATTATTATCCTCATTTTACACATAAGAAAATTAAGGCTTAGCATAGTTAAAATAATTTTTCCAAAGTAAAAATGAGACTTAGTCCCAAATAATCACACTTAAAAATACATGCTTTATCTACTACCCAAAGTATACATTAACTGAACAGAAAATGATATTTACAAAATGAGTTCAGAATCCAAAATTTCCATAAAACATTCTTCAGCTAAATTTAAAAATGGGACTCGCTGACATCCACATATCAGATGAATCTTCAGGGAATCAGGTTGAGTGAAAAAAAGCCAACCTCAAAATGTTACTTATTATGTGATTTCATTTATACAACACTTTTTTTAAGATTTTGTTTATTTATTTGACAGAGATAACAAGTAGGCAGAGAGAAAGAGAGAGAGGAGGAAGCAGGCTCCTCTCTGAGCAGAGAGCTCGATCCCAGGACCCTGAGATCATGATCTGAGTCAAAGGAAGAGGCTTACCCACTGAGCCGAGGCACCCCTACAACATTTTTCAAATGGAGAAAAGTTTGTTGGTTACCAGGGCTTAAGGACTGGAGTAGGGAGAGGAATTGGAGTCAGGGAGAGGGGTAGAAAGGAGGGAGAGTGGTTATAAAAGGGCAAGAAGAGAGGTGCCTGAGTGGCTCAGTCGGTTGAGCTTTTGACTCTTGGTTTCAGCTCAGGTCACGATCTCAGGGTCATGAGACTGAGACTCGCAATGGGCCCATGCTCAGTGGGCAGTCTGCTTGAGATTATCTCTCTCCCTCCTCTGCCCCTCTCCAATCCCTCTCTAAAAAAATTAAATTATTTTAAAAAGGGCAAGAGGAAGGATCCTTGTGATGAAATTGTTTGGCATCTTGACTACGGTGGTGGACACGTAAAAGTGGACAGAATACGTACAGATGCGAGGGAGTGTAGCAGGATCTCAGTAAGATCAGCAGGTGCATCAGTGTCAATGTCCTGGTGATAATACCGCACTGTATGTTTGCCAAATGGTACCAGTGTGTTAAACTAGATACAGTGTAGGTGGCATTTCTTTGTATTATTTCTTACAACTGCATGGAACCTGCACTTACCTTGATTAAAATTAAAAAAAAAAAAAACAGACACATAGACCAGTGGAACAGAGTAGAGAGCCCTGATATGGGCCCTCAACTCTATGGTCAATTAATCTTCGACAAAACAGGAAAAAATATACAGTGGAAAAAAGACAGTCTCTTCAATAAATGGTGCTGGGAAAACTGGACAGCTATATGTAGAAGAATGAAACTCGACCATTCTCTTACACCGTACACAAATATCAACTCAAAATGGATACAAGGCCTCAAAATGAGACAGGAATCCATCAGAATCCTAGAGGAGAACATAGGCAGTAATCTCTTCCATATCAGGCACAGCAACTTCTTTCAAGATACGTCTCCAAAGGCAAAGGAAACAAAAGCGAAAATAAACTTCTGGGACTTCATCAAAATCAAAAGCTTCTGCACAGCAAAGGAAACAGTCAAAAAAACAAAGAGGCAACCCACGGAATGGGAGAAGATATTTGCATATGACAGTACAGACAAAAGGTTGATATCCAGGATCTATAATAAACTCCTCAAACTCAACACCCACGAAACAGGCAAACATATCAAAAAATGGGCAGAAGATATGAACAGACACTTCTCCAATCAAGACATACAAATGGCTATCAGACACATGAAAAAATGTTCATCATCATTAGCCCTCAGGGAGATTCAAATTAAAACCACATTGAGATATCACGTTACACCAGTTAGAATGGCCAAAATTAACAAAACAGGAAACAACATGTGTTGGAGAGGATGTGGAGAAAGGGGAACCCTCTTCCACTGTTGGTGGGAATGCAAGTTGGTGCAGCCTCTTTGGAGAACAGTGTGGAGATTCCTCAAGAAATTAAAAATAGAGTTTCCCTATGACCCTGCAATTGCACCCCTGGGTATTTACCCCAAAGACACAGATGTCGTGAAAAGAAGGGCCATCTGTACCCCAATGTTTATAGCAGCAATGGCCACAGTCGCCAAACTATGGAAAGAACCAAGATGCCCTTCAGCGGATGAATGGATAAGGAAGATGTGGTCCATATACACTATGGGGCATTATGCCTCCATCAGAAAGGATGAATACCCAACTTTTGTAGCAACGTGGACGGGACTGGAAGAGATTATGCTGAGTGAAATAAGTCAAGCAGAGAGAGTCAATTATCATATGGTTTCACTTATTTGTGGAGCATAACAAATAGCATGGAGGACAAGGGGTGTTAGAGAGGAGAAGGGAGTTGGGCTAAATTGGAAGGGGAGGTGAACCACGAGAGACTATGGACTCTGAAAAACAATCTGAGGGGTTTGAAGTGGCAGGGGGTGGGAGGTTGGGGTACCAGGTGGTGGGTATTATAGAGGGCATGGATTGCATGGAGCACTGGGTGTGGGGAAAAATAATGAATATAAATAAATAAATAAATTGAAAATAAATAAATTGAACAAAAATTTAAAAAGGGGGGTACCCAGTTTGTTAAAGATCATTCGTATGATCCATTGGAGGAATCTATGCACAGATGATCAGAAAATGGAAACCAGAAATTCCCTGTTGTTTCCTTCTCATGTTTTCCCCCTAGGAATGCAAATGTGTCCCCAAACTCCCTACAACACAGAGTCAGAGGTATATTATCTTTAAAGAACAAAGGATCGTTCACAACAATTTTGGCTCTAGAATTCCAGATGCTTTACTATCCTAGTTACTAAGATCCTGTCACTAACTATTGAATTTTATTCCATTTTTCTAGCTTACTATTTGTAGAACTTCAAATTCTAAGTAATTGTGGAGAGAGGGGGGAGGGAGTAGAAATATCAGCTGACAACGTTCTAGGTTTTAAAAATACTTTATCCAGTGACTGCTCTTTCTTACAAATATTTCTTAAATTGTTCCTTTTTAGTAAACCACCATATTTTTAAAAAAATATTTTCATTGTGGTAGAGGCTAGGGTAAGGTATACGAAATTATCATGTACTTATTTCTAACTCTTAAATACTAAGACAGAAGCCTGCATATCACCAATTTTTTAAAAAACAGAAATAGAGAGGTGTCTGGGTGCCTCTTGGCTGAGCATCTGACTCTTGGTTTCAGCTCAGGTCATGATCTCAGGGTACTGGGATGGAGCCTCAAGCTGTTCCTGCAGGCTCCCTGCTTGGCAGGGAAGCTGCTTCTCCAGCTCTCCCCACCCTCCACCTTCCACCCCTTCTCTTTCTAAAATAAATAATCTTAAAAAAAATAGAAATAGAATACGGCTATTATCTTTTAAGTCCCTTTCTAATTATAGCCATCTTCCTCCCCCTGGAGGTAGAATAACTTATTTTTGTTAATTACCATTCCTTGCAATTTCATCACATATGATATATCCCTAAACAATAAGGAGGGTTCTTTTTGTTTTTGAACTTTAATATTAATGACATGTTTCTTTTGCTAATATTTTGCCAGCTACCCACCATAATGAGTTTTATGGTCATTCATTTTCCCTGCTGTAAATGTTATATTATATGAAAATATCACAGTATATTTATTCTATTTTTGACCTGTAAGGTCGGCAGAATAATGGTCCCCCAAGATACCCATGCCATAATTCCAGAAGCCAGTGAATATGTTACAGTACATGGCAAAAGTGACTCTGCATATGTGATTAAGATCTTGAGATGGTAGTTAATACTGGATTATTTAAGCAGATTCAGTAATAAGATCCTTGTAAGAGGAAGACAGTGTCAGAGTCAGACTGTAAGGTGCTACATTACTGGCTTTTAAGACAATGGAAAAGGACACAGGCCAGGAACACAGCAGCCTCTAAAAGCCCGGAAAAGGGAAGGAATGATGATTCTCCCCTAGAGCCTCCAGGAGAAATGCAGCTTTGTTGATACCTTTATTTTATCCCTGTAAGACCCATTTTCAGACTTCTGGCCTACAGCATTACATGATCATAAATTTGTATTATTTTAAGCCTCTAAATTTGTGGTAATTTGTTAAAGCAGCAACAGGAAACCAATGCAATCCATATTTAGGTTGTTCCCAGATTAAGTTAAAGAACAATGCTACACAAACACTTTTTTCTTTATCTCCCTATATATATTTATAAGAGTTTCTCCAGCTTATATGCTTACAAGTGAAATTACTAGAGCTCATTTCCAAAATAGGTATACCACTTCACAATCCTACCAACAGCAGATAGAAGTTACTGCTAAGTCATATATTTGCCATTATTTGATATTTTTTAAAAAAGATTTTATTTGGAGGGGGAGATGAACTGTGAGAGACTATGGACTCTGAAAAACTATCTGAGGGTTTTGAAGGGGTGGGGTGGTGGGAGGTAGGGGGAGCCTGGTGGTGGGTATTATGGAGGGCAGGTATTGCATGGAGCACTGGGTGTGGTGCATAAACAATGAAATCTGTTACACTGAAAAGAAATTAAATAAAAACAAACAAAATTTTAAAAAAAAAGATTTTATTTGGGGCACCTGGGTGGCTCAGTGGGTTAAGCCGCTGCCTTCGGCTCAGGTCATGATCTCAGGGTCCTGGGATCGAGTCCCGCATCAGGCTCTCTGCTCAGCAGGGAGCCTGCTTCCTCCTCTCTCTCTCTCTCTGCCTGCCTCTATGCCTACTTGTGATCTCTCTCTGTCAAATAAATAAATAAAATAAAATCTTAAAATTTTTTTCCAGTATAGTAAGCAGGAAAGAGTATCTGATTTTTGTACTGATGAAGTATAATGTTTTATGTTCCATAAGACATGTGTATTTCTTGTGTGAAATACCGGTTTTTCATTTTTCTACTAGGTTGCTTTTTTCATAATAACATGCAGGAATCAATACTTTTTCCCTATTCTGGTACATTCTTCTGGAACTCCAACCTGACATATTATATTAGACTGTGTCTCTTAAGCTCTCTTTAAAATTTACTAACCCATTATCTCTCTGAGCTTCCTTCTGAATAATTCACGCTTTTAATTTCCATTCATTCATTCATTCATTCATTCAACATATTTGAGAATCTACCTCACATAAGCCTTGCACTGTTGTTCTACCTGCTGGGAGTGCAAAAAGAGAAGAAAGAAAGAAAAAACAGACAAAAATCTCTGCTCTCCATGAGTTTACATGCTCATAGGAAAGGGGGGAAAAAAGAATAAGCCACATACAGAGTCTGTCAAATGGTAATAAAGTAACAGCGAAACCAGGGAATAGGAATTGCAGGACTGAGTTGCTACTATTTTCAAAAGGAGACTTACAAAAGGTCTCAGTCAAATTTTGGCAATGCTTGAAGAGGGAAAAGGAACAAGCCACAAAATTTGGTAGAGTGGGGAAAAGCACTCCAAGCATTGGGAACACAAACTATAAATGCCCCGAGGCAGTCAGCTTGCCCAATGTTTCTGAGGAAAAATAAGGGGGACTATGTAGTAGGTGAAAGGAGAAATAGGAGTCCATTATAAGACTTTGGCTTTAGTGGCTCTCCAACACCAAGTGAGTGCCCAAATCAGTTTTGATACCACCTGGAGTCAGAGAAAACCTCACGGAATTAAGGGCTCAGACACACAGACTGTCCCCACCTTAGATATCAGCCCCAAGTTCCAAGCCACCTGTACTTCTGACTGACCAGCTATAAATTGAGGTTTTCATGACTCTCTTCTCTGGTTCAGTAATTTGCAATGGCTCACAGGACCAAGGAAACGCTTATGTTTACTGTAAAGGATACAACTCAGGAAGTACCAAATAGAATAGATAGGGACATAGGGCAAAGGTATTAGGAGGTGCAAGTACAGACCTTCTCTGCCTCTAACGCACCTCCCAGCAAGGGTCTATTCGCCCACCTGGAAATGCGTCAATCTTGTTTTTTTTTTTCCAATTTATTTATTTTCAGAAAAACATTATTCATTATTTTTTCACCACACCCGATCTTGTTTTAAGAGATTTTACAGAGCTCCATCTCTAGCACCCCTATCCCCATCCTAGGGGTCATGGGTGGGGCCCAAAGAGGAGAAACAAGCAAAAGTTACCAGAAAGACTAGCCAGAAAGGCAAGACAAAATGAGAAAGGGACAGCATCCTGGAAGCCCAGAGAAAATATGTATTTCAAGGAGAGTAAGTGATGAACCATGGGGAAAAAAACTGCTGTCTATAGGCAAAGCTAAGGTTTAAAAACTCACTATTGGCTTTAACAAGAAAGACACTATGGACCTTGCCAAGAGCAGTTTCCGAGGAGCTGGAGTAGGTTGAAGAGAGAACCAGCATGGACGGAGTAAAGATAATTCCTTTGATGAGTTTTTTTGATAGAGAACAGAAAAATGGAGCAGAGCCAGGAGAGTTGGGCAGGTTGAGAGGAAACTGTAAACTAGAATTAACACCATGTTTTAGAATGACAGTAACAGTCCATCAGAGAAGGAGAAACTAATGATCCAGGAAAGAAAGGGAAGAGTTGTTGAGCCATGTGCTTGAAAGAGGGAATGGGACCTAATGCAGATGAGGCAGGGATTGACCTTTGGTAAGAGTTTACAGTTCAAAGAAAAAAAAAAGTTTACAGTTCATCTATGATAATCCATTGGAAGTCATGACATGTGGATTCAAAAACTAATAGGTAAACACATATGGATTACTCCAATTTTGTTAGTGAAATTCGAAGATAAGAAAAGGGGAAATGTTGGAGGATTAAGTAGAAAAAGACATAAATGGTAGCAAGATTCAGTAATCCTTTCTTCTCCTGAACATAATCAGCTATCTAATCCACCCATTGAGTTTTTAATTTCAGCTCTAGAAATCACAGGTCTTTTTCCATAGTCTATATTTCTAATACCTCATTCATGGTGCCTAGTGTTTGGTGATTTTGCCTATTAGTTGCTTATTCTCCTTGACACTGTATCTTCAAGAATTCTTTACGGTCTGGGTTGAAAATAAATTTTTCCAGAGGAAATGAATATTTGCTTTTACCAGTAAACCAGCCCCACTTCTAGGAGACAGATCCAATAAAATGAGATAATATATACTGAAACACATTGGAGATTAAATACTATGTATAATATGCTCCAATACTGCATTAGAAAATACCACTGGAAACAAAAACCAAATGTATCCACTTTTGAGGACTGTTTCACAAAATGTTTCTTTGAATATGCACAAATCTTTAATTTTTGAACTATATGTATTCATTTGGACATGATAAAATGATACATATTCATTTGGATATAACAAAAGTAAACGTGCAATTATAAAACAGTAACACATGTAATTAGTAGATTACAAAAACCTAAAGTGAAGTTTCCAGATTGATGACAAAGTATACAATTCACATAGGCTATAAAAAGAAAAAAGTGAAGGAAATCATTGATGTGTGGTTCCAAATGAAAGTCAAGGTAATGGGGTGGAAATTTAATAACATCAGTAATTTTCACTCCTGATAGCAAGCTGAATTGTGATTAATGAGCCTGCTGAGTAGAGGCAATCTGTTGTGTTTAAACAAGTGTATTTGCAGATAGTACTGCTGTGTTAACAACCTGCCAATGGCATTTTTTTAAAGTGAATTTCCACCTGTAACTTAGTTATAAAGGGAATTTTGGCTTGGTGATAGGATTTCTTGAATTTTACTGAGGACATCTCTTCTCCTGTTCTTTTGAAAAGGGATAGGGATTAAAATTAAAATGAAAGACCTTGGCTGGCCTGTGGCTTGCTCTTAGTTATCTATATGAAGCATTCACTGTTTTTCTTTAATATTTACTCAGCTCTGACATGCTCAAGTATTTTCACTTAACAGCATTAAAGCTGATAAACTTGAGCCCGTTAGAATTACTTCCATTTCTAAAAGAGTTTACCTGGAGATATATGCAGTTTGCACAAAACTTTCTTTTACGTAATGAACACGGGGCATTATGTTAGAAGTTAATATATAATGCGATCACAGGGGAAATCTATTAAATGTAATAACTGGGAAAATGAGAATCATTATTTTGCCAATTTCACTCTCCCACCTAATGTCTATAATGCAAAAGACTTCACATAATCCCAAAGTTCTATGGCACTGGCTTGCATATTGGGACTATCTGACTTTGGTCCAGCTCTCACTGCAGTCCACTCTGCATAGGATCCAGGACACAGCATGTGAGGGTGACCGCCGCGGATGTTCTTACGATGTGAAGATGAA
The DNA here is from genome assembly GCF_020171115.1 of Neogale vison. Classification (NCBI taxonomy): domain Eukaryota; kingdom Metazoa; phylum Chordata; class Mammalia; order Carnivora; family Mustelidae; genus Neogale; species Neogale vison. The sequence continues at coordinate 157,288,059 of NC_058092.1, forward strand.
CGTTACAGGAAGTAGAGAGGGCCAAGGTCATGGGGACAGTGAGGTCAGAGAGGCAAAGGCAGGGAAGGCCGTTGGTAGCCATCAGTGATGGCTGGAGGTGTTTCTGGGTTGGCCCCAACTGAGTTCCCTCCTGTCAGTACGTTCCCATGCAGTCATTGGAATCTTAAGAAGTTGCATTTTTTTCCAGATCCCATGTTTTTTTTTTTTTTTCCTGAGTTCAGTTTCATATGTATATAAAGTCTAGCCAGTTGCCTCGTCCTTGCTCGGTGCTGCTGCTTGTTTTCTGAGGCTCACATTCACGCTTGCCCCTAGACTGCTGCCCTACAGCTCCTCTTCCCCATTCCCTCCAGCCCTAGAGTCTGGTTTCTATTGTGTAGGCTCCCTACCTCTTGTGCCTTAACTTCTCTCACTGGCCAACATCTTGATTCAGATTTGGATTCCATTTGGCCTTAACAGAATCGCATACTTGCTGGCTTCCATTTTGTGTTATTTTCTTTCTCCTGTTTAGGAACTTTTGACGATCTCTCATAGATACAGACTTTAAGGATCTTCTCCTTCTACGTGAGCAGGATGTGCATCTTGCATTTAGAATCTTACATAAAACCTCATGCTTTTCTCTGAAAAAAAAAAAAAAAGAGGAGCATAGCATATACTCCTCAAGGCACTATAAGTGCCTTTTATGTGATTCCTCTTAGGGATGGAATCCCAGTGGGATTCTCATTGTTTGTGACTATCCACAGTCCCCCACAGAAGCAGGATGACCCACCACATTATATGACCATCCTTGGGACTCTTCTAGTCCCCCAAAAATGAAATGGGTCATTTATGCCTCTCCTTTCTTCCATGATCCCAAGGATTCACTATATTGCTATATAATAAAATAAACAGGGATACCTGAGTGGTTCAGTTAAGCATCTGACTCTTGATTTCAGCTCAGGTCATGATCTCAGGGTCCTGGAGTGGAGTCTCCAATTACACTCTGTGCTCAGCATGGAGTCTGCTTGGGGTTCTCTCTCACTCTCCCCCTTCCCCCCCATAAACAAATCTTTTAAAAAATAAAATCAATTACAATTTCTTAGAAAATGCTACCAATTTTTACAAGGGTGCAATTGCCACTGGGTTATAAAACAGTCAGAAAACACAGAGAAATTATTCAGTTATTTTAAAGATAACTTTACAATTACTTGAGACAACCTTTTCCCCAATTTTCAGGTTCTGTTTTTAAAATGTCTTAAAATCTCATGCTCCTAGTCTGTGATGCTTTATCCCAGACGTCCCTGGGCTTATCATACCACTAAATTACCATAATTCTTCGCTGTACAAAATTATTTATCAAAGAAGTCCTCTTTTCAAATGCCTTCATTGTGCTATTTTAATTGCCATGTATAGAAATTTACTAATTTATCAAGAATGACTCTAAGGTTTTTATTGACAAGAGAAGGCTTTGGAAATGAGAGGTTCTAGTTCTTCAAAAACCTATGTTTGTATCTGAAATGTTTGCAGAATTATTTTTTAATAGAGTAGTTTTACGTTCACAACACAATGGAGTGGAAAATACAGTTCCCCTACACCCCTCCCATCAACCTGCACAGCCTCCCGAATAATCAACATCCCCCACTAGAATGGTGTATTTGTTATAATCAGTGAACCAACATTGATACATCATTAACACCCAAAGCCCATAGTTGATATTAGGGTTTGTTTTTGTGTGTTATACATCTGATGAGTTTTTTTTTTCAATTTATTTATTTTCAGAAAAACATTATTCATTATTTTTTCACCACATCCAGTGCTCCATGCAAGCCGTGCCCTCTATAATACCCACCACCTGGTACCCCAACCTCCCACCCCCCCTCCACTTTAAACCCCTCAGATTGTTTTTCAGAGTCCATAGTCTCTCATGGTTCACCTCCCCTTCCAATTTACCCAAATTCCCTACTCCTCTCTAACGCCACTTGTCCTCCATGCTATTTGTTATGCTCCACAAATAAGTGAAACCATATGATAATTGACTCTCTCTGCTTGACTTATTTCACTCAGCATAATCTCTTCCAGTCCCGTCCATGTTGCTACAAAAGTTGGGTATTCATCCTTTCTGATGGAGGCATAATACTCCATAGTGTATATGGACCACATCTTCCTTATCCATTCATCCGTTGAAGGGCATCTTGGTTCTTTCCATAGTTTGGCGACTGTGGCCATTGCTGCTATAAACATTGGGGTACAGATGGCCCTTCTTTTCACGACATCTCTGTCTTTGGGGTAAATACCCAGGAGTGCAATTGCAGGGTCATAGGGAAGCTCTATTTTTAATTTCTTGAGGAATCTCCACACTGTTCTCCAAAGAGGCTGCACCAACTTGCATTCCCACCAACAGTGTAAGAGGGTTCCCCTTTCTCCACATCCTCTCCAACACACGTTGTTTCCTGTTTTGTTAATTTTGGCCATTCTAACTGGTGTAAGGTGATATCTCAATGTGGTTTTAATTTGAATCTCCCTGAGGGCTAATGATGATGAGCATTTTTTCATGTGTCTGATAGCCATTTGTATGTCTTGATTGGAGAAGTGTCTGTTCATATCTTCTGCCCATTTTTTGATGTGTTTGTCTGTTTCGTGTGGGTTGAGTTTGAGGAGTTTATTATAGATCCTGGATATCAACCTTTTGTCTGTACTGTCATTTGCAAATATCTTCTCCCCTTCCGTGGGTTGCCTCTTTGTTTTTTTGACTGTTTCCTTTGCTGTGCAGAAGCTTTTGATTTTGATGAAGTCCCAGAAGTTTATTTTCGCTTTTGTTTCCTTTGCCTTTGGAGACGTATCTTGAGTTTTAACAAATGTGTAATAACAAGTATCCACCTTTGTCCTATCAGATGGAATAGTTGCACTGCCTCAAAAATCCTGTGCTCGATTTGTGTCTCTCTCTTCAGTGAAATCATTTTTTCATCAACTTTCCTGCCCTGAGGTTCATGTCATAAATGGAAAAATCTGTATCAGTTGGAATTAATTCTAACCATATAGAATAAAACAAAGCAAAACATCAAATTCAACTAAACTGAAATAAGGTTTCTCTTCACTCTACATGATGTGATTTCAAGGGAAAAAAAAGATGTGTAGTGGTGTCCAGTTATCTTACTAAATGTTAATGATCATCAGTTCAATCTTCTGACCACAATTATGACACAGGAGGGTGGGATTTTGAATGTAGCAATATGGATATCTTGTACTAAGGCAGAGACAAGAGATATGTCTATAGCACTGTCAAGGTTATGGAAGAAATTGAAGGTATAGGGCGCCTGGGTGGCTCATTCAGTTAAGCATCTTCCTTCAGCATAGTTATGATCCCAGAGTCCCAGGATGGAGTCCTGCATGTGGTTAGTTCCTACTTGGTGGGGAGTCTGCTTCTCCCTCTACCACTGCCTGCCCCTCCCCCTGCTTGTGCACACACACACATTCTCTCTCTCTCTCTCTCTCTCTCTCTCTCCTCTCATCAAATAAACAAATAAAATCTTTAAAAAAAATAAAGGAAGAAAATGAAGATAGCCTTCCTTTGGGATCGCACCCTACAGCTCAGACTCCGAATACCCCTGTGTACACTCACCTATGAAAGGACTAGCACTTCATACCAGGATTAGCTGGGTATTCTCTGCACCTCCCCCTACTCCACAAGATATGTATGCCAGCTGCACATCCCATTTTGTATCTACATAAAAATGCCTAATTCTGATTTATGTTTTTTGAGTAACAAATAGAAAATCTCTTGATTGTTCCAAAAAATAATTTTGAATAGAAAGCTACTAATGTGTTTTTGTTGATGAATTTCTATGACGTAGAGGAATAAAGTAGTCACTTCCCTGGAGCTGGAGCTAAGGGCATGCCACCACTCAGCTGGCGGGGGTTGGGGGGGATTATAAGGGAGCATACGCATCAAATGAATGATGAGACCAGGTGATTTTTTAGAGTTTTTCAATCCTGACTTTCAGTGATTCCACTTAAAAAACAGAACACACTACTTGGACCTTTTTTTTTTTTTTTCATCCAATGATCATGCAAAAAGCCTTTTCCTAACATTGTTTAAACATTTTAGAATTATCCTTTCCCATTTGCAGTATGAGCATCAGTATCTGCAACTCAGCAAATGGCCCATTATCCCGTGTTCCCACATTAATAGCTTGAACTGGAAAGTAGCTACAGATTGCAAACTGAATGACTGGAGCAATCAATAGCCATATATTGCCAACTTTTGAAATAGACTAGACTACACATACTAATGCCCAGGACACAGGAATGTAACACACTTTGAGAAAAAAGAGATAGCAAGAAAAACTTTCTGACTCAAAGATCTAAACTAACAACTGGCTGATGTTTAGATAAAAAGAACTAATTATTGTGGGATTATTTTAATACAGTTGTTAAAAAAAACACTTTAAAATGTCCGTATAACAGTGTCAGAAAGAATTATTTAGGAGAAAAGCCACTGGGCTGTCTTGGAATATTAGTACACCATTGTCTCACTGTTCTTGGTGACCTCACTAGCAATGTGCAGACTTTTCAGATTATAAAGATACTCTTTTCATCCCAGGGTCAGTACCTCTGCCATGGCTATCTTTGTATTTAAAAAAGAAGTACATTAGCCAGAAATTGTATTTCATTTCCAAAAAGCATATAGAAACCAAAGTATAGCCATGTCTCCCACTCCCTCACCTACCCACTGACCTCCTTCTGCTTTTTCTCCTGTGCCTACACCCTTACACCCAGCTCTTCTCCCTTTGCCAACCAAAAGACATTTCTCTAACAATTCCCTCATTGTGTTCTGCATGATGGATTTCCCACTCTGCTGATGGATTCCATTAGTATTAAAAACATGTCGATTGGAGGGGGGACAAGATGGCGGGGTAGTAGGAAGAGGCGTCTTTTCAGCCAGTACCCCAAAGTGAGCTGATTACCTACCAAAGAACTCTGATCACCCATGAAATCAGCCTGAGATCAGAATTATACACGTCTGGATCTCTACAGGGGCAGAAGACGCCAGTGAGCAGGTAAAGCGGAATGGGAACTGCGGACTGATATCGGAAGATAAACAAAAAGGGGAGGGAGCCACCAGTGGTGACCGGTGGGAAAGTAATACCCCCGAGCGAGAGCGCCCTGCGTCTGGGGACCAGCAGTAACTCGGAGACTGGTTGAAAGCACTCCAAAAGAGCAAAGGATCGCGGGGGGAAATTGTGGGAATCGGGGCGGCTAGGGAGAGGGGCTTAAGTCCCCGGTCCCAGACAGCCTCCCCGGCGCTGAGGCAGAGAGTGCGGAGGAGAAACCGCTCCTGGTCCCTAAGCCACCAGCACGCCCCAGAGCGAGTGGGTTCCGGCTCCTGTGAGGGGATGGAAGCTGCGCCCGTCTGCGGAACGTGCGCTAGCCCTACCACAAAGCTTGAGATACGTGTGCACGTCCCTCACTCTCCCCTGAATTACTGAGGCCCGGCGGGCGCTCCTTAACCCGCGCCATTGTTTCAAAGCCTAAGCCGCGCACGCGCGCGAAACTCTTCCCCGGACAGAGGCGCGCAAAAGCCCAGCCTGGGGCTCACAGACCCGCGCCCGTTCTCAGTGCCCCAGATGCGCGCCCGACCCATAGCCCCTCTGAAAAGAGGTGCGCGCAAGCTGGTCACTCCCAGCCTGGGCCGGCGGCAAAATCTCAGTGTGCAATCGCTGCTTGGAACCTCTCTGGCAGTTGGGAGCTCCCAGACAGCCGCCACTGCCTTGGCTTTGGGGACGAGCAAAAGATCCTGCGCCCCCAGGGTCTGCACCTTGGAACCTGCGCTGCCAGGGGCCAAGGGGGAATTTATTCAGCTTCTGCACCCAGACTGAGGTTTCTCTCTGAGACGGAGATCAGGGTGCGGTTTGATTTCTTCTAATACTACAAAAACCATCAAACGCGGTCAAGGTGAGAGGGAAAAAAGTGAACAAGCAAAAAAACCGCCAGAGAACAAAAGCCTGAAAAAACCAGTTTCCCCAGAGCCCACCCCCTTGAGGGAGGCGGGGGTACTCTACTCAGGAAACATCATTGACTGACAACCCACGTGGCAGGCCCCTCCCCCAGAAAACAAAGAAAGAAAGAAAAAAAAAGGACTACAAGAGAACCACCACTACTTCATAGGAAAGCTTGTATTATTCACTCCTTTCCACTATTCCGGTTCATTTTTTTTTAATTTTTTTTTTTTTACACATAGGTAATTTTTTAACCTATTTACCATCACAGCGAGCTGTACAGTACATCAAATTCCATAATACCTTTCTAACCTGAACGTTTTGATACATACACCTATGTTTTTCTTTTGCATTTTTATTTTTTAAATTCCCTTTTTTAAAAAAAATTAGTTTAGTTTAGTCTAGTATATTCCTTTATATTTTTATCCTCAAATATTCATATAGAGTTAACTTCAAAGTTATCCCCTTTTCCCAATTATTACTACCCATATAGGTAAGCCAATTTTTAATCCCCTTTATCTTAGGAAAGTTGAGTCCTTTAACAAAGACATCAAGATACATCCAGGAAGAATCAAAACAACCTTCCTCGCACACACTGAAATTTATAAGAACTCTCCCATCTTCTTCCACCAGTGTTTCTGTGTTTTTTGTGTTTGTCCTGATAGCATATAAATTTTACACTTGTGGTTCTTTTTGACGAGGTTCTTTCTTTATTTGCATATATATATATATATATATATATATATATATTTTTTTTTCTCTTGCCATATAATTGTATCAGTATTTTATCTCTTTTTCTTTGTCTATTTCATAAATCTTACCTTGGGGCCCATCTGGGCTGAAACTTCTCTTTCATCTTCCCTTTCTTTCCTGTCTCTCTCTCTCTTTTCTCTTTTTTGTTTTTCTTTTTCTTCTTTTCCTCTTTTTCTTTTCTTTTGTCTCTCATTTGGGTGGGGAACCCTGATTGCTCAGAAGTGTTCTGGGGTGCACCTTGACTGCACCAGAGTTGATACATCCAGCTACATCTGTTCAGTCTTCTCCCACCAAAATGACTAGGAGGAGGAATGCCCAACAAAAGAAAAATACAGAGGATAGACCTTCTGCAACAGAGCTAACGGCTATCAACATAGACAATATGTCGGAAAGAGAATTCAGGCTAATAATTATCCAGGCAATAGCTAGGTTGGAGAAAGCCATGGATGACCAAACAGAATTGATTAGGGCCGAACTGAAAGCGACCAGAGAGGATGTTCACAATGTTAGGGCGGAGCTTAAAGCTACCAGGGAGGAGGTCCACAATGCTCTCAATGAGTTCCAATCTAATCTAAACTCTCTCAAAACTAGGGTAACTGAGAGAGAAGATAGAATTAGTGATCTGGAAGACAAACAGATAGAGAAAAAGGATCAGGAGGAAGCCTGGAACAAAAAGCTTAGATCCCATGAAAGCAGAATCAGGGAAATAAATGATGCCATGAAGCGTTCCAATGTCAGAATTATTGGAAGGGGAGGAGAAAGAAAGAAGTCTAGAAGATATCGTGGAACAAGTCCTTCATGAAAACTTTCCAAATCTCGCGAATGAAACCAGCGTTCATGTACTAGAGGCTGAAAGGTCTCCACCCAAGATTGTACATTCCAAAAAAACACCACGACACCTGATAGTCAAATTGAGGAATTATAATTGTAGGAATAATCTCTTGAAAGCCGCCAGGGCAAAGAGGTCTTTACTTACAGAGGGAAGCCCATCAGAAAAACGTCAGACCTGTCCACGGAGACCTGGCAAGCCAGAAGAGGCTGGCAAGATATATTCAGGGCACTAAATGAGAAGAACAAGCAGCCAAGAATAATTTATCCAGCAAGACTGACATTCAAAATGGATGGAGAGATAAAGAGTTTCCAAGACTGGCAAGGCTTAAAAGACTATGCAACCACCAAGCCAACACTGCAGGAAATATTAAGGGGGGTTCTATAAAAGAGGAAAAATCCCAAGAATAGCATTGAACAGAAATATAGAGACATTCTACAGAAAGAAAGACTTCAAAGGTAAATCGATGTCAATAAAAAAGTATCTATCAATAATCACTCTCAATGTGAATGGCCTAAATGCACCCATAAAACGGCACAGGGTTGCAGATTGGATAAAATGACAGGACCCATCCATATGCTGTCTACAAGAGACCCATTTTGAACCTAAAGATACACGCAGACTGAAAGTGAAGGGGTGGAGAAGCATCTTTCATGCCAGTGGGACTCAAAAGAAGGCTGGGGTAGCGATTCTCATATCAGATAAATTAGACTTCACACTAAAGACTGTAGTCAGAGATACAGAAGGACGCTACATAATCCTTAAAGGGACTATCCACCAAGATGATCTAACAATTGTAAATATCTATGCTCCCAATATGGGAGCAGCCAATTACTTAAGAAAACTGTTAATCAAGATAAAGAGTCATATTGATATGAATACACTATCGTAGGAGATCTTAACATGCCTCTTTCAGAATTAGACAGATCATCGAAGCAGAAAATCAATAAAGAAACAAGAGCATTGAATGACACATTGGACCAGATGGACCTCATAGATATATACAGAACATTCCACCCGAAAACAGCAGAATACTCATTCTTCTCAAGTGCACATGGAACCTTCTCCAGAATAGACCACATACTGGGTCACAAATCAGGACTCAACCGATACCAAAAGACTGAGATGATTCAATGCATATTCTCAGATCACAATGCTTTGAAACTGGAGCTCAATCACAAGGAAAAGTTCCGAAGGAACTCAAACACCTGGAAGCTAAAGACCACCTTGCTTAAGAATGCTTGGATCAACCAGGAGATCAAAGAAGAACTGAAACAATTCATGGAAACCAATGAGAATGAAGACACTTTGGTACAGAACGTATGGGATACAGCAAAGGCGGTCCTAAGGGGGAAATATATAGCCACCCAAGCCTCGCTCAAAAGAATTGAAAAATCCAGAACACACCAGCTGTCTCTACACCTTAAAGAACTGGAGGATCAACAACAAATCAAACCAACTCCACACATAAGAAGGGAAATCATCAAGATTAGAGCTGAGATCAATGAAGGAGAAACCAGAGATACAGTAGAACGTATCAATGAAAGTAGAAGCTGCTTTTTTGAATGAATCAATAAGATCGATAAGCCACTGGCTACACTAATCCAAAAGAAAAGAGAGACATCCCAAATTCATAAAATTATGAATGAAAAGGGAGAGATCACAACTAACACCAAGGAAGTAGAAACAATCATCAGAAGTTATTATGAACAGTTATATGCCAATAAGCTTAGCAATCTAGATGAAATGGATGCATTCCTGGAAATATATAAACTACCAAAATTGAACCAGAAAGAAATCGACAACCTGAATAGACCGATATCTAATAACGAGATTGAATCAGTGATCAAAAACCTCCCAAAAAACAAGAGCCCAGGACCTGACGGATTCCCTGGGGAATTCTACCAAACCTTCAAAGAAGAAATAACACCTATTCTCCTGAAGCTGTTTCAAAAAATTGAAGCAGAAGGAAAACTTCCAGACTCTTTCTATGAAGCCAGAATTACCCTGATCCCCAAACCAGGGAAGGAACCTACCAAAAAGGAGAATTTCAGACCAATATCACTGATGAATATGGATGCTAAGATTCTCAACAAGATCCTAGCCAACAGGATCCAACAGCACACTAAAAAGATTATTCACCATGATCAGCTGGGATTCATCCGTGGGCTATAAGAATGGTTCAACATTCGCAAATCAATCAATGTGATACAACAAATTAATATGAGAAAAGAGAAGAACCACATGGTCCTCTCATTTACGCAGAAAAAGCATTTGACAAAATCCTGCATCCGTTCTTGATTAAAACGCTTCAAAGTATAGGGATAGAGGGAACATTCCTGAACCTCATCAAATCTATCTATGAAAGACCCACAGCAAATATCATCCTCAATGGGAAAAAGCTTGCAGCCTTCCCATTGAGATCAGGAACAAGACAAGGATGCCCACTTTCACCACTCTTGTTCAACATAGTATTAGAAGTCCTAGCAACAGCAATCAGACAACAGAGAGAAATAAAAGGTATCCAAATTGGTAATGAAGAAGTCAAACTCTCTCTCTTCGCAGATGACATGATTGTTTATATGAAAAACTTGTTCTCTCATTAACCCCCTTAAATTATATGTTTTCCCCCACTGCCCCACCAAAACTGCTCTTGGGGAAGCTCCCCCTGATATTTTTATTGCTATAGCCAACGCCAGTTCTCAGGACTCATTGATCTGACCTAAAGCAGCATTTTGCACTGCTGAGCACCTTCTCCTTGAAACACTTTCTTCACATGACTTCCCTGGTCTTGCTCCTATACCTTAGTTTTTCTTTCCTCTCAGTCCTTTTGCTGGTTTGTCCTCAATTCCATGACCTCTAAATAAAGCCTCCTTGGGACACCTGGTTGGTGCAGTCCGTTAAGACTCCAACTCTCGGGGTGCCAGGGTGGCTCAGTCAGTTAAGCACTTGCCTTCGGTTCAGGTCCTGATCCTGGGCCCTGGGATTGAGACTCATGACAGGCTCCTTGCTCAGAGGGAAGCCTGCTTCTCCCTGTCCCTATGCTCCCTGCTCCCCCTGCTTGCACTCTCTCTCTGTCTCTCTGTGTCAGATAAATAAGTGAAATCTTAAAGAGAGAGAGAGAGAGAGAGAGCACACTCCAACTCTTGATTTCAGCTCAGGACATGATCTCTGCACTCAGTGGGGAACCTGACATTTCTCAGTAAAGTGTCATTATGTCGGATTGGTGGGTCCCCAGGAGAAATTTGTTCTTCAAGCATACTGCTGTCAGACCTCCGCCTCCCCCCTCCCCACTCTGTGGTTGGTATAGACGCTACTCAAAGATGGGGCTGGAACTAATGGTGGCCCCATCTTCCCTGGACCACTCGGGGACAACGGTCTCATCCTTCTCAAGACCAGTCATCACAGCACCTCTGCTCCAGGTGAAAGGAAGCACAGCTCGTCCTCAGCAGTGAACTCTGCCTTGGTGAAAAGACTTGCAGAGGGGGTGCCCGGGTCAGTCCATAAGCATCTGCCTTCAACGCAGGTCATGACCCCAGGGTCCTGGGATCAAGCCCCGCAACTATGGGGCTTGCAGCTTAGTGGGGAGCCTGCTCCCTCTCCCTCTGCCTTTACCCCCACTTGGGCGTCTCCTCACTCCCCCCCTCTCTCTCAAATAAGTAAATAAAACATTTTTTAAAAAGATTTTATTTATTTATTTGATAGGCAGAGATCTCAAGTAGACAGAGAGGAGGAAGCAGGCCCCCTGCTGAGCAGAAAGCTTGATGCAGGGCTCAATCGCAGGACCCTGAGATCATGATCTGAGCTGAAGGCAGAGGCTTTAACCCACTGAGCCACCCAGGCGCCCCAATAAAATATTTTTTTTAAAAAGCTCTGGGATCCCATCTTTTATAAGTGGAGACAGTCATATCAGAGGAGAGAGGAGAAATCAGGGCACTTGGGTACTGGATGTGGCTGCTGTGAAGACCTCAAATCCTTTAGTTCCAAATAGGGAATTATGGACAGACCAAGATCACAGAAACAGAGGGTAAGATGGTGCTTCTTAATGTATAGCACAGAACCTCTCAGGGTGCAATTGGTGTCAGTGTTCTCTTCTGAGGGGGACAGGATCAAACCGTTTTATTGAGGGGCTTCTGGGAAAGGTCAAAGGGCTAGGAGGAAAATGAGATCCAGTATCCTCAACCTGGCCAGGATCTCCTCAGTGTCACAGTTTCCCAAAAAAGTCCAAATGTCCTCTTAAGGCCTACATTCTAAAATGTCTTTTTGAGGGGTGCCTGGGTGGCCAAATGGGTTAAAGCCTCTGCCTTTGGCTCAGGTCATGATCCCAGGGTCCTGTGATCAAGCCCTGCATCCAGCTCCACATCAGGCTCTCTGCTCAGCAGGAAGCCTGCTTCCTCCTCTCTCTCTTCCTGCCTCTCTGCCTACTTGTGATCTTTGTCTGTCAAATAAATAAATAAAATCTTAAAATAAATAAATAAATAAAATGTCTTTTTGGCATTTGGCCTGCTGGTAACTATTCACTCGAGAACCACCACATGGTGCCAACAAGGACTTGGCTTCCCATAGCGTAGGACTCCCAAACTTCTCTACCCTGTGCGCCACCTTCCCAGCTCTCCTTGCCTAAATTCATATCTTCCAAACCGCAAAACAACAAGACAGACTTTCTAGTTTTTAGTTGGGGAAAAGCAGCCTATCTCAGATCTCAGGCCAGAGAAGGCTGTGGTGTACGGCTGGGGGACGCCCAGCACTGGCTGGAGGGCTGGATTCAGCCACCTCAGTCACCTCACTTGCCAGTGTTTTTTTTCTCCATCATAGTGGGGCCACCATGCTACGTTCTAGGTGCTTGCCCTGAAGTCAGGAAATCGTCCCTAGACGGAGCGCTAGGCAATTTTAGAAGCCACTCCTGAGTGTTCCTTCTCTCAGGACTGTAGTCTGTGTCACTTTGGCATGGTGCCTAGAAACTCTGTCTCATTTATTTTGTCTGTTTTAATAGAATTTCCTCTTTGTGGCAAGACAAAATGGAATTTCTAAAAAGGAAAATACTACGTTTTTAAAATCTTGGTGAGACTAAGGGCTCAGTCAGTCAAGTGGCTGCCTTCAGCTCAGGTCATGAACTCAGGGTCCTGGGATTGAACCCCACATCGGGCTCCCTGCTCAGCATGAGGGTGGGGGAGTCTGCTTCTCCCTCTCTCTTTCCTTCTCCCCCTGCTGTGCCCTCTCTCTCTGTGTCAAATAAATAAATAAAATCTTTTTAAAAAATCAGATACGTAACCAACTGACTCACCCAAACACCCAAAGCATATTTCAATTTTATGTGGCTTCAGAGATTCACGGTCAATAACATGGTAGGATCAAAACTAATAATTCATTTCATCAGCATTAAGAGATTTTTATTTGAAGGGTTGTTGTTACCAAAAACTTTGAGGAAAGATAGATGATCCTTCTGTTGCTAGTTTAAGTATCAGTTGTGAACTAGAAAAGAATATTCTCTGAGGTCATCTGAAGCCTACATTTTATCTACAAGATGACGTAAAAGAAATCAATTCTTTATATATTTAACAGCACAAAGTATTTTTTTTTGCCTAGCAGTTTCTCTTAAAAAAGTGATGTCTAATATGTTGTACACTTTTATTTGATATTCCTGTAATATATGCCGGATTACTTCTCAGTTATGAAGAGACATTAAAAATGCCAAATTCTTTGACACATCCAATCACCCTATCATCGCCATGACATAAAGATGGGGAAAGAGAACTTCAAGGTTTCATGGCTCACTTGGAGCCAGGCAGTAGCCTGGGACTGGTCCGCCTTCAGGCTCGAGCTCCTCCCACCACAGCCTCCGTGGTGTGGAGACTAAGACCTCAAGTTACCAGCGACTCTCAAGTCAGGTTTGTTAATAGCCAACACTCACTTACCTCTGAGGAAAGACCAGCATTGTGAAAGAGAGATGAAACCCTCTATAAACAGGTCATCTTTTAACCCTGAATGCAGCTCTAAAATACCTATAGGTAATCTCTTTACTGGCTAAGAGACAATGGCACGTGCAGAAAATAGAGGAGGGAGAACCTAGGCTTAGGGTTAGTGGCTATGGGCATGGCTGCACTGATCTGTAAGCACTGTGGCAAGGCTTACAGGGGCCTGACTTGAGAGCATAGTTCAGGGTCAGTGTCAGTGTCAGGTTCCAGGTCTATGTCCATGGGACTGCTGAATGTGGGCCTCTCAGGACAGAAACCTCAAAATAGAACCTAGGGTTAGGGTAAGGGCCTAGGGGCCTAGCAGGTCTGGGACAGCATGCTCTGTCCATCTTTATGGGGGACTGTTTTGGGGGCATGGTTCGGGGGAGTGTCAGGTTCCAGTTTGTGTCCAGTGGCCCGCTGAATGTGTGGTGGCTAGAGTTGAACATGCAATTTTTTCCTCCACCGAATCCTTCCCAGAGTTCCAAATGGCATGGTTTTCCTCCGGGGGGCAGGCTCAGCCATCTGGTCTTGCTCAGGTATTCCCAATATCTTGGGTTCTGTAGCCAGGCCCTTGGGGATGGACCTCTCTGTACCCAAACGGGGGTGAGGCTTAAGGCCTAGGGGCATGGCAGGACTGATTTGGAAGTGCTTTGGAGAGCCTCCTAGGTGGCTGAGATGAGGGCATGGGTCAGGGTCAGTGTCTGGCTCTGGGTTGGTGTCCAGGGGTCTACTTATATGGGCATGGCCTCAGGTGGGCATGCAGATTTCTTCTGCTGTTCATTCTTTCCGTACTTCCAAATGGCACTGTTTCTTTCTGGGGTGCATTCTGAGCCCTCTAGGATTGCTCTGGTCTCCTCAGTCTAGACAGCTTATGTCACAGGCCTCTGGGGACAGAAGCCTCAGAACTGAACCTACAGTCCAGTCAGGATTATAACCCAGTGGCATGACAGGTGTGGACTGCCAGTGCTCATTGCATCTTGATGGGAGGCTGAGTTGAAGGTCTAGCTCAGGTTGGGTCTCAAGCTCCAGGTTTGTGTCCAGGGGCCCCCTGAACGTCAGGGTGACCAGATGTAGGCAGGCAGATTTCTATTATTCAGAATGCTTTCAAGAGTTCCAGATGGAATGGTTTCCTTGTGGATGGCAGGCTGAGGCCACTGGTATTCCTCAAGTGTCTCTAATCCTTGGGTCTTTGGATCCAGGCTCTTGGGGATGGAGGCCTCAGAACCCAACCTAGGGTGCGGGTTAGGGACTAGGGGCATGGCTGGCCTAATCTGCCAGCTTTGATTTGACCTTTCTAGAGGGAAGATTTGATGGCTTACTTAAGAATGAGTGTCAGACTCTTCATTGTTGTCCATGGGGCTGCTGAATGTTGGGGTGGCCTCAAGGGGGGTTCCATATTTCTCCTACTTGGAATCCTTTCCATAGTTCCAGAGACCACAGTTTCTTTCTTGGTGGCAGGCTGAGTCCTCTGGTGTTGCTCAAGGCCCCCAAACCCTGGGTCTTTGGATCCAGACTTTTGGGGTTGGACCCCTCAGAACCCAATATGGGGTTAGGGTTAGGGCCTGGGGCATGGCAGGACAGTGGAGAATTTCCTGGGGGGACTGAGACGAGGTCAGGGCCAGGGTGAGTTTCAGACTCCAGGTTTCTACTAGGGACACTGAATGTGGGGGTGGCGTCAGGTGGGCATGAAGATTTCTCCTGCCATTAATCCTTTCTGGAGATCCAAATGGCATTGTTTCCTTCCAAGTCCTCTGACAATGCCCCAGTTCCTTCTCTTTGTTACACATCATGGGGATGGGATTCTCAGGTGCCAAATATGGTTATGGCTAGGGCCTAGGGGCATAGCAGGCCGCATCTCCTGGTGGTGTTTTGATGTTTTCAGAGGGATAAGTTGAGAGGGTGGGTCAGAGTGAGTTTCAGAATCTGGGATTATGTCCAGTGGGCCACTGAAATTTGGATGGCCTCATATGGGCATGCAGATTTCTCCTACTCTGAGCCCTTCTGGAGTTTGAAATGGCACAGTTTCCTCCAGCTGGCAACCATTTGGAACTCCAGAATGGATACAGTTAGTAGAAATCTCCATGCCCATCAGAGGATATGACTAAATTTAGTGCACCCTTGGACACAAACCCAGAACCTGAAATTAACCCTAAAGCACACACTCATAGGAGACCCCTGTGAATTTTGCCACATCACTGCCAGTCCAAGCCTGCCATGCCACTAGACCTGAATGCTAACCCTAAGTTGCATTCCTTAGAGGTCTGTCCCCTGAAGAGCCAGCCTTCAAAGCCCCAGAGACTGGGGACAGCTGAGCAATACCAGAGGACTCTGCCTGTCACCCAGAAGGAAACTGTGCCATGTCAAACTCTGGAAGGGCTTCAGAGCAGGAGAAATCTGCATGCCAACAGGGGCAACCCCCAATTTCTGTGGTCCCTTGGACACGAACTCAGAGTCTGACACTCACGCTGACACAGGCCCTCAACTCAGCATCCTGGGAAGCTCACTTCAAAGACTGCAGATTACTCAGCATCCTGGGAAGCTCACTTCAAAGACTGCAGATTGGGTCTGCTATGTCCCCAGGTCCTACACCAAATGATCGGTTTAGCTTTGAGTCTTCCATCCCCAGAAGCCTGGCTCCCAAGCCCTACACACTGGGGACAACCTTTGCAAACCCAGAGATCTCCACCTGCCACACAAAAAGAAAATCAAACCAAGAGCATGACACACACCCTGACCCAAGCCCTCAACTCAGCCCCCAGGAGTTTGCCTCAGCTGTGGCTGATCAAGTTTGCCATGCCCTTCGGTCCTACCCAAACCCTTAGTGAGACATTGAGAATTCTGTCCCCAGAGGCCTTGCAGCCCAGCTCTACACACTGGGCCATCAGACATCAGGGATATCTGAAAAATACCAAGGACCCCACGAGGAACCCACAAAGAAATCATGGCATTTGCAACTCCTAAGAGGATTCAGAGCAGAAGAAATCTGCATGTCCACCTGAACCAATCCCCTCTTCAGAGGCCCGCTGCTACAAACCACAGAGTCTGACACTCAGCCTGACCATGCCCTCAACTCAACTCCAAAGGAAGCTGGACTCGGTGCCAGCAGATCAGGCATTTCATGCCCTTAGGCCCTAAACATAACCTTAAATTGGGCTTTGAGTGTTTGTCACCAGAGCCCTGGCACCCAAGCCTTATGCATTGGGGATACCTGAGCAATACCATAGGACTCCGCTAGCCTCCCAGAAGGAATCCCTGCCATTTGGAACTCCAGAAAGGCTGCAGAGGAGGACCAATCTGCATTCCCACTGGAATCCACCCCACACTCAGGGGCCCCCATTCACAACAGCAGCCTGACTCTCCTCTGACCCAGGGCCTCAACTCAGTCCCCAGAAGCAACAAGACCTGCAGGTCTCTGCCATGCCTCTAGGCCCTACACCTAACAATAGCTGTAGCTTTGAGTCTTCTGTCCTCAGGGACCTGTGTCCCAAGCTTTAGGGACTGCAGAGACCTGAGCAATCCAAGAGGACTCCACCTGCCACGCAGAAGGAAACCCAGCGAGTTGGAACTCTGGAAAGGATTCAGAACAATAGAAATCTGCATGTCCACCTGAGACCATTCCCAATGACCATGGCCTCCGGACACAAACTTGGAATCTAACACTCCCCTGACCCAGGCCCTCGACCCCACACCCCAGGAAGCTCACCTCACCTCCTGCTGAATGAACCTGCCATGCCTCTAGGCCCTTACCCTAACCTGAGGTTGGACTTTGAGGCTTCTGTCCCCTGAGGCCTGCTCCCAAGCCCTACAGACTGGCGGCATCAGAGCAAAGCCAGAGAACTCTGTCTACCCCCCACAAGGAAATCATGCCATTTTGAACTCTAGAAAGAATTCAGAGAAGTTGAAATCTGCATGCCAACCTGAGGTCACCCCCACATACAGTGGCCCCTGGAACTTGAACCAGAAGCCTGCCCCTCACTCTGACCCAAGGCCTCAACTCAGCTACCAAGAAGTTTGCCTCAGCTCTGGTATATTTGGTATGCTATGCCCCTAGGCCCTATCCCTAACCCTCAGTTGGACTTTGAGGCTTATGTCCCCAGCGGTCTTGCAGCCAAGCTCTACACATTGGGGATATCTGAAAAATACCACAGGACTCTGCCTCTTACCAGAAGGAATCCCTGCCATTTGGAACTCCAGAAAGGATTCAGAGCAGGACACATCTGCATTCCCACTTGAATCCACCCCACCTTTAGGGGCCCCTGGACACAACAGGGAGCCTGACATTCCCCTTAACCATGCCCTCAACTCGGGCCCCAGGGAAGCATGCTTCAGGGTCTCCTGACCTCTGCCATGACCCTAGGCCCTAACCCTAACAATTAGTTTAGTTTTGAGTCTTCTCTCCAAGAAGCCTGGCTCCCAAGCCCAAAGACCAGGCACACCTGAGCAAACCCAGAGAACTTTGCCTGCCACACAGAAGGAAATTGTGCCACTTGGAACTCTGGAAAGGATTCAGAGCAAGAGAAATCTGTATGCCCAAATGAGACCACTCCCAATGACTACAGCCCCAAGACAGAAACTTGGAGTCTGACACTCCCCTGATCCAGGGCCTTGACTCCGCACCCCGGGAAGCCTCTGAGGCTTCACCTCACCCCCCCCCCACATCAGGCCTGCAATGCATCTAGGTCCTTACTCTAACCTGAGGTTGGACTTTGAGGCGTCTGTACCCCAATGCACAGATCCCAAACTTTACAGACTGGAGACACCTGAGCAAAGCCAGAGAACTCCACCGGCTACCCACAAGTAAACTTTGGAAAGGATTAAGAACAGGAGAAATCTGCATGCCAACCTGAGGCCACCTCCCCATATTTGGTGGCCCTGTGCACTCGAACCAGAAGCCTGCCCCTCACCCAGACTCAAGCCCTCAACTCAGCCCCCAGGAGTTTTCCTCAGTTCTGGCTGATCATATCTGCCATGCCCCTAGGTCCTAACTTTAACCTTCAGTTGGACATTGAGGCTTCTGTCCCCAGAAGCCTGGCAGTCAGCTGTACACTTTGGGGATACCTGAGAAATACTACAGGACTCTGCCTGCCACCCACATAAAAACCATGCCATTTGGAAATCCAGAAAGGATTCAGAGCAGTTGAATGAACTGCTGAGACCAACCTGAGACCACCTCCATGTTCAGTGGCCCTCTGCACTTGAACCAGGAACTGGCCACGCTCCCTGACCCAAGCCCTCAATTCAGCCTCCAGGAAGTTCACCTCAGCTCTGGCTGATCGAATATGCTATGCCCCTAGGCCCTAGCCCTAACCCTTGGTTGGACTGTGAGACTTTGGTCCCCAGAGACCTGGCAGCCATATCTGAAAAATACCAGAGGATTCTGCCTGGCACCCAGAAATAAACTGTGGCTTTTGGACCCATGGTAAGGATTCAGAGCAGGAGAAATTTGTGGACCCACCTGAACCCACCCCACCTTCAGAGGCCCCATCTGATGAGGGAACAGAAGGCAGTCTGAGGACAAAGCAGAAGCCGGCAGCCTTTAATAGCCCCCGCCTTGGGATATGTGTGACGGTCCTCAGGCATTCCTGCTACCCTAAAGGAAAAATAAATAGCTAACTGGTAGAGATCACAATTCTACCAGACCTGAGTCTCCCTCGGTGTACAAATGTCCTAGTGATTTACAAGGAAGAATTGTTATCAATAGCTTAACTTCCAAAGACACATACCTCAGTTCTTGAAGCCCTAACACTATCTTTCCTACCCTAAAATTGAGGGAGGCGGAGGCAGAGGGAAATGTAAATAAAGTTAAATTTCTTCTAAACCTAAAGTTCACTGATAAGAATGTGTGATAGCAGGAATGTGCCATTCCTCCAGGAAGCTCCCAACTATTTTACTGTTAATGTCTTACTAAAAGGAAAAACACCTTAACCTGACAATGGCAGGGCCTCTGATATCTTACAGTCCTCTTTAGCATATGAAAGTTCTTTTGAAACTTCCCTTTTCCTTACCTCCCCAACATCACAGTCTATAATCAACCACCCCCCACAACCCAAGTGTGAGAGCTCTTTCTGCCCACGGGTCTTGTTGCTTGAATAAAATCACTTTTTTTAAAATTTATTTTCAGCATAACAGTATTCATTGTTTTTGCACCACACCCAGTGCTCCATGCAATCCGTGCCCTCTCTAATACCCACCACCTGGTTCCCCCAACCTCCCACGCCCCGCCCCTTCAAAACCCTCCGATTGTTTTTCAGAGTCCATAGTCTCTCATGGTTCACCTCCCCTTCCAATTTCCCTCAACCCCTTTCTCCTCTCCATCTCCCCTTGGCCTCCATGCTATTTGTTATGCTCCACAAATAAGTGGAACCATATGATCATTGACTCTCTCTGCTTGACTTATTTCACTCAGCATAATCTCTTCCAGTTCTGCCCATGTTGAACAAAAGTTGGTTATTCATTCTTTCTGATGGAGGCCTAATACTCCACAGTGTATATGGACCACATCTTCCTCATCCATTCGTTCGTTGAAGGGCATCTTGGTTCTTCCCACAGTTTGGTGACTGTGGCCATTGCTGCTATGAACACTGGGGTATGGATGGCCCTTCATTTCACTGCATCTGTGTCTTTGGGGTAAATACCCAGTAGTGCAATTGCAAGATCATAGGGAAGCTCTATTTTTAATTTCTTAAGGAATCTCCACACTGTTTTCCAAAGTGTCTGCACCAGCTTGCATTCCCACCGAGAGTGTAAGAGGGTTCCCCTTTCTCCACCTCCTCTCCAACACATGTTGTTTACTGTCTTGTTCATTTTGGCCCTTCTAACTGGTGTCAGGTTGTATCTCAATGTGGTTTTGATTTGAATCGCTCTGATCACTGGTGATGATGAACATTTTTTCATGTGTCTACTAGCCATTTGTATGTCTTCATTGGAGAAGTGTCCATGTCTTCTGCCCATTTTTTGACATGATTATCTGTTTTGTGTGTGTTGAGTTTGAGGAGTACCTTATAGATCCTGGATATCAGCCCTTTGTCTGTATTGTCATTTGCTAATATCTTCTTTCATTCTGTGGATTTCCTCTTTGTTCTGTTGACTGTTTCCTTTCCTGTACAGAAGATTTTGATCTTGGTGATGTCCCAAAAATTCATTTTCGCTTTTGATTCCTTGAGAAGTATTTATTTAAATCACATGATGAATATTTTTACCACCTAGGTTTTTGTTAGAACAAATTTACAATATTCCTAAAGAATTATGGAATGTATTTACTTGGAAAATAAGTAAAACAAGGTAATATTGTATTTCTGGAAAGGCTACAAGTGCTTTCCTCCTTGCAAACTTCCCACTTGGTTAGGTAGACTTCTTTAAAATCCTTGAAGTGAGTCGCGGTGCAGATCCTCTTGGCAAACAGAGTGTTTTTTACTGAGTGTGTAATCTTACTACTTTGGCAATTTCACATTTGTTACCATAGCAAAATCTCAAATTACTTTTTGTTCTACCTAAATCTCAGTACATAAATGAAAAAAAATATCATAGACTGTTTTGCCTAAAACTTAGAGGTAACTTGAAGTAGTGACTTTCCGTTTAAAAGAAAATACGTTTTGCCAGTACCAAAATCCAATTTTCTTTAATCATCTCTTCCAGTGCAATGTCTTTCCATTGCTAATGTATTTCACACTTGTAACTATTGACAAAATTTTTGCAGTTCATGACTGAAATTACTTTCAGGGACCACAACAATTTTAACTTTGTGTTTGCTTCATTTATTACTGAAAATAAATTTCATTAAACATTTAAAAATGTTCTTATATGATATCATAATCTACATGGAAAGGGTATAATCCTGAGTCCAAATGGTTTATTAACCAGATCGAAAAGTCAGGTAATAGAAATGGAAGAAATTCACTGAAGTTTATTCCTCTGGGTTATAAAATCATAAAAGCAGGTATATCTTGATTACAGATTATTGTATAATTCCCTTCAGTTTGCAGAGGTCTTACTAAATTTAGCAGGTACTTTTTAATTTTTGTTCAGTGAGTGATTTAATTGGCAATCATTGGAAAGGCAAGTTAGAAAAGAGAGATAAGGGTTTTCAAGACCTGAAGATGTTGATTAAAAAATAAGCAAAATTGGGGGTCCCTGGGTGGTGATGTTTTGGTTTTGGCTGAGGTCGTGATCTCAGGGTCATGAGATGGAGCCTTGTGTCAGGCTCCACATTCATTGGGGTGTCTGCTTAGGAATTTTTCTTCTTCTCTCTCTCTTTCTGCCCCACCACCACCTCTTTCTCTCTCTCCCTCTCTCAAATAAATAAATAAACCTTCAAAGAAAATAATCACAACTGATTTGTCTGAGAAATAAGGAGCTTAGAAATTGTCACTCCATCCCAACAACTAAAAAGCTGAAGAAACTGAAAAATAAGCAATTCTCCTTAGATATTTCAGAGAGTGAGTTCATGGACAAACCACTGCTTCTAAAACTGGAGAGACAGACAGGCAGAGACAGAGAATTACAACTTTCCAGAGCAGAAACTTCCACAGAAACCAGTCCTGGGGTTGGGAAACCTGAGCTGTAATTATTGAATTGCTTTAAGGTTTAGTGTGGATATGACTCTGATAAGAACTCTAAGTGGGGACAAGCCCTGAAAAACAAAAACAAACTCCAAGGGGACCCAGCCATAGGGGGCCTCTATACATTTGTGAGTTTTACCTCCAGGGGATCTACCAGGTCCTCATAGTTAATAGTGGAGAAAAATTTCCTCATGCCTCTAGCAGGAGAAAGGGAAACATCACCATTTATCTATATAAGAACAACTCAAGATGCTGATGGAAAGTAAAGATGAGCAAAAGAATGGAGAAAGTCTCCTTATTCATGCATAAAAAGATTCAATACGGTCAAGATGCAGGTTCTTCACAAATTGGTCTGAGGATTCAAGACAATCCCAGTCAAAATACTATCAAGTTAATTTATGGATATCAGCATACTGATTCTAAATTTACTTGAAAGAAGAAGACCAACAATAGTCAACATCATATTAAAGGAGAGGAACAAAGTTGGAACACATATATTACTCTTTGTCTGAAAGGAAAGGCATTCAGGAACCGGTAGTTGGGAAGAAGAAATAGCCTGGAGATGACCTCTTTTCTCTTTCAAAGATAAGTTTATGGATATAATAAATAATAGATAAATTAACAGAGATATCAGAATGAGACACGTTTGTTCCCGAGGGTGCAAAATTTAAGGAGTCACTCACTTAGAGAGTGACTCACTTACAGACTTACAGAGTCTGTTTACAGAAAACAAAATCTGGACACAGATGGCCAGTTTTGTCATGACAAATTTGCAACCATTTGTCCAGAAAATCAATTTTTATTTTTTACTTATAGATTTTCAGTTAAATTTCCAAACTCTTTTACAATTTCACTTTCCTCATTTACATTGTTTATTCATCCAAACGTGTTTATGGAGTTCCTACCTAATGTGTCATGGGCTAGGCGATTGATTATATATTGGTGAAGAAAACAAAAGCTGACTGCCCTTTTGGAGTTAATGATAAGTGAGAGATCAAGAGATATTTAACATGTACATAACTAAGTTAATAAGGACATTGTGGTAAGGACAATAAAAGAAACAAACATAATTCAGGAATGTCTATTATTACTGGTTCATGTTAGAGAAAATAATGATCATCTCCAAGACCTAAGATATGGTGGGGGATCAACCATATGGAAAAACTTTGGGGATGCAGTGTTGTTGAGGAAAATTCCTGCCTAAAGTCCCAAAATATATCTTTGAATGTTAAATATTAAACTTAAAAATGAAATAAAAAATAGGAAGATATTTTTTCAAACATATAGAATAAAAACAAACTACATTTGGTCATACCACTAAGATACTACTAATGAAGTTACTTCTTTCTTTATAGTTTTGTCCCATGCCAGCTTTAGTAAAATTCATATGACTCCTTGACTACTCTTCTTCTGCTCTTGTCTTTCTTCTTTCTCTTCTTTCTCCTACTCTTCCTTTTTATTCTTACATATTTAAGATTGATCTAATTTTAATTTATTCTCATTTAAAGCTACTCTTGAAGGGGCATCTGGGTGGCTCAGTTGTTGAGTTTCAGCTCAGGTCATGATCTTTTCATTCCTGGGATCCAGCCCAGAATTGGGCTCTGTGCCCCGCAGGGAGTCTGCTTGAAAATTCTCTGCCTCTGCCCATCCCCCCTCTCTCTTTCTCTCTTTCTCTCTGTCTCTCTCTCACACACACACCCACACATTTTTTCTTTCTAAAATAAAAAAAAAATCTTAAAAAAATAAAGCTACTCTTGGATATTTTTCCAGTTTTTGTTGCTGTTGTGAATGAGGTCTGGTCTCTATGTTCCTTTTCATAATCTATGTAGTCTTGATGTTTCACTGTAGATAAATTTTAAACATAGAAAAAATTCTAAGGAGTAAATAAAAATATCTCACAGTATGTTATCTGATTGATATTTGTAGCATATTTCAGGTTTATGTTTATATTTATAAAATCAAGCCTTTTTGTTGGTCATATGTAATGATTACATTTTGTAACTATCATTTACTTATGTAAAAGAAATTATGGAGTTTTTCTATATGTAGCTTGCATATGCCATTTTCCATTGTATCTAATTACTAACACTTTTAACCAAATGCTTTATCTTCATCTGTTGAAATAATTGTTATTTTCATATTTCACCAATTGATGAATAAGAGTAGATTTATATATATATATATATTTTTGGAATGGGAATGCCCGTGTGTTCCTGGAACAGAATTTATCTATTCATGGTATGTTACTTCTATTTATTTTGTGTCAATTTACATACATATAATACAAAATTTACTACAACGACTCATTCCATATGCCTTATATATCAAAATTCTTCCTCTACTTATGAGAATATCCTCTGGTAGAAAATAATAATTCTTCCATTTTCATCACTTTCTTTCAAGGATTGTTATTTCATTGACTTTTCCATATCTCACTCTGAAGTCCACTTATATCACATTTAAAACATGATTTTATACTTTTAGCCATTTTAATAACAGAATTGTATAGAATTCACTATTATGAAGAGTGGTGTGATAGAAAATGTTTATCTGTTGATTGTTCAGAACAACAACAAAAAGTAGCCTTAATTTGTAACATTCGTTTGCTTCCATGGGGATGGGAACAGCCCCAGGCAGCAGTGCCGCAACGGCGGGGGGCGGGCGTGGTGGGCGGGATCATCATGCGTGCCAAGGGGGCAGGACAGTGAAGCGCCGTAGAGGCCTGATGCACAGGGCCGCAGCGGATCCGGGGCAGCTGAGGTAAGGGGGGCAGGGTGAAGGACACACCAGGGTAGCAGGATGCATGTGGGCTGTAGCAATGTGGAGGAGGCGCGGGGAGGGGGGCAGATATTCAGAGCGGAAGTAGCGGTAAAATGCCTGGTAGCAGGAAGGCAACGGAGCAGGGGGGAGGGGGAAGCCATCAGGCAGTAGTGGGGGGTTGGGGGCGGGACAAGCCGGGCATTAGTGGGTCGTCAACGTCAGGGCGTGGTGGGCCGGGCTGCATGGGCCTGACGGGTTTGCAGCTGGGAGAGAACACTGAGGTAGGGGAACGGGATCACGGAGGAGGGAGCATGGGTCACCAGAGGCGGGGAAGGGGACAGACAGTAGTAGTGGCACAGGGAGGGATGGGAGCTGCATAGCACCTGTAGGGGATGGTCAGAATCTAGGCGGCAGCAGAGGAGGTGAGGGGGTGAGAGCAGCGCCAGGCAGCAACAGTTAGGAGGGGGTGGTGGGCGGGCCCATCGTGCACGTCAAAGGGGCAGGACGGCAAAGCACCGCAGAGGCCTGGGGCACAGGGCTGCAGTGGAGCAGCGGCAGCTGAGGTAAGGGGGTCAGGGATGTATGGGGGCGGTAGCAATGTGGTGGAAGCACGGGGAGGTGGTGGATAGGGCGCTAGTAGCATGGTAATGTGGCTGGCAGCGGGGAGACAACGGAGCCAGGGGAGGGGGAAGCAGCTAGATGGTGGTGGTGGGTGGAGGGGAGGGAGCAGCCTGGCACCATCGGGAGGCCAGTGTTTTGGCGTGGTGGGCGGGGTAGCAGGGCTGCAAGGGTGCCAGGAGGTTTCAGAGAGATGAAAACGCTCAGGTATGGGGGCAGGACCAGTGGGGGAGAGAGCTGGGGTCACCAGAGTCGGGGGAGGGAGCAACCAGTCAGTAGTGGTGCTGGGAGGGGTAGCGGCCGTGTGTCAGGAGCTGTGTG
The DNA here is from genome assembly GCF_020171115.1 of Neogale vison. Classification (NCBI taxonomy): domain Eukaryota; kingdom Metazoa; phylum Chordata; class Mammalia; order Carnivora; family Mustelidae; genus Neogale; species Neogale vison. Next base: position 157,313,827 of record NC_058092.1, read on the forward strand.
CCATCTGAGGGGGTCAGCAGTGTGGCACCTGGAGGGGTTGGGTGGATTAGGGGCGGCAGGGCAGCATAGGGATGGTGGGACCATCCCTGAGGCAGCAGCACAGAGACAGCTTGGCTGGCTTGCTGGGCCTGCTCATAGTGCATGCCAACGAAGTGGAGAAACGAAGCGCAGCAGAGGCGGGGGCACAGGACAGAGTCCGCCCAGCAGTGAGGGGGCCTGTCGGGGGGGCACAGCACGGTGGCAGGGGTGCATTTTGGGGGGCAGCAACCTGGTAGCCACATGGGGGGGTGGATGTGCTGGGCAGACACATGCTTGGCAGCCAGGAGGCATCGGAGTCGGCGGAGGGGAGTAGCTAGGCCGTAGTGTCCTTGGGGGTGGGCAGGACTAGCCGGGTATGAGTGGGGTCTCAATGTCATGGTGTGGTGGGTCAGGCAGCAAAGCAAAAGGCCTGGCTTTGCTGGGCTTGGTGCATGTCTACAGGGCGGGACCACTGTTAGCAGCAGCAGCAATGTGGACCCAGAGTAGCAGCAGAGAGGCAACGGTGGTTGTAAGTGGGGGCGCTGTGGATGGTGGTGCAGCGCGGTGGGAGCGGTTCACGTTGTGGGGGCAGCCTGCTGGTACCAGTGCGGGGAAGGTAGAGTAGGACTCATGGGGTGACAGCAGCACGGCAACAGGGGTAGGGAATCGGGAAGGCTCCGGAGTGGGGGACAGGGGTAGCATCCAAGTGGTAGCTGCAGGGAGGGGTGGGCAGGAACAGCAGAGGGGCAGCGTGGCAGGTGGGGCAGTCATGCAAGTCAACAGGGCAGGACTATGAAGACCAGCAGCTGCAAAACACAGGGAAACAGAAGGACATAGGGTAAGAGTGGGACCCAGGGTGGCAGCAGATCAGAAGCAGGGTAGCGGTAAGGGGGCAGTGATGGCGAGGGGCAGGGGATTTGTAGTGGGGGTGTGGGGAGAGCAGAGAGGGGTGGTATCAGCAATGTGGTGGGGCATCAGGACTGTATTGAGCATGGTGGTGGGTGGGGTGGGCCAGCACGGCTGCACGGGTGCATATGGGGTGGCAGGCGGTTGGTGGTGGCATGCGGAGAAGGGGGGACGGAACCAGCTGGGAGGCAGTGGCACAGCAACTGCACAGGTAGGGCACGAAGGGCAGGGTAGGGCCTTAGTGCCTGTCAATGGGGCTGGACAGTGAAGGTCAGCAGTGGCCTGGGGCACAGGGCAGCAGCTTAGCTGCAGCAGCGGTGGTAAGGTGGACAGTATGAGGGGTGTGCTGCGGACGGCAGGGTCACGAGGCGGGGGCACCCAGGCAGTAGCAACATTGGGAGAAGGCTGGTATGCGTGGGGCAGCAGCAGCAGGTCAACGGGTAGGGAATCTGGAGGCACTCGAGTGGGGTGGGGGGCTGACAGGCGGGAGCAGTTCGGGGGTGTTTGGTGGGACCAGCAGGCAAGAGCATCAGGTTAATAGCTGTGTGGGCAGGGCAGGGGCTCTGCACAGCCGCAGCAGCAAGTGGAGAGTATGCAGTGAAGAAATGGCGGGGGGAGGACAGTGAGGCAGCAGTGATTTGAGGAAGGCAGTGACTTGAGATGGCAGCAGATGGGGAGGCAAATCAGGGAGGCGAAGTGGGGAGGGATTGGCCTGGATGTGGTTGGGAGGGACCAGTGACGCAGCAGCTACATGGCAATGGCGCAGCATGGCTTGGGGGCTGGGTGGGGCAGTGGAGATGGGAAGGAGTAGGGTGACCACAGTAGCAGTGGTGGTGCTGTTGGAAACACAGGTACCAGGGCAGTAGAAGCACTGGAGGGTGGCGCAGCAGGGTTGCAGAGTCCTGGGGAGGTGCACAAGGGAGTGGTAAGGGCACTGGGGGTGGCACAGCTGAGCATCAGTTGCAACGGGCAGGGCAACAGGGCAGCTGTGGTGAGGGTTAGCCATTGTGGAACAAAGGGGCACTGCTGTGGAGTACCAGGGTGGAGGGTGGCAGTGCTGGTGGCAGCGGCCTGTCAAGAATGGTGGGGGGGTGGAAGGGACAGCGGTAGGTGTGTGGGGTGCAGCATGGTGGCAGTGGGGAATGGCACAGTGGGGTGGCAGTGGTATAGGGTGTGGGGACCTGCCAGGCGGCTGAAGCACAGGTGGGGGGGGCAGTGATTTGGTAGCAGCTATCAAATGCTTTTTCTGCATCTGTTGAGATGGTCCTATGATGTTGATCCTTCGTTTTGTTAATGTGGCACGTTAGTTTGATTTGTGGATGTTGAACCGCCCTGAAATACATCTTACTGGATCATACCTCTTCCTGTATTGTAGAATTTGGTTTGCAGATATTTGGGTGAGGATTAGTATGTTTACGTTCATCACAGATACTAGTCTGTAATTTTCTTGGGGCACTTTGTGAGTTTTCGATAAGGGCCGTGCTGGCCTCATAAAATGAGGTGGGGAGCATTCCTTCCTCTTGATTTTTTGGCAGAGTTGGAGAAGGATTGGTATTCATTTTTTTCTGTGGATGATTCGTAGAATTCACCGGTGAAACCATGGGGTCCTGGACCTTTGCTTGTTGGAAGTTTTTGATTTCTTATTTAATCTCTCTACTGCTCATTAGTCTGTTCAGATGTCTGTTTCTTTAGGATTCAATCTTGGTAGGTTGTATATTTCTGGAAATGTATCCTTTTCTTTTGGATTATCCAGCTTGTTGGGGTGTAATTGTTCATAGTACATTCTTTTGAGCCTTTGCATATCAATGGTTTCAGGGAACGTCTCATTCATTTCTGATAATGAGTCCTCTTTCTTTGAGTCTGGCTGAGATTCTGTCAGCTTTGTTCTTTTCAAAGAACCAGCTCTTTGTTGATCTGTTATTGTTCTTGTTGGTGTTTTTTTTTTTTAATATATATCTTTCTGTTGTCTTTTTCATCTGTATTTCATTTATTTAAGTTCTGATGTGTTCCTTCTACTAACTTTGGACTTTATTTGTTCTTTTCTGTTTCCTTGAGGTATCAAGTTAGGTTGCTTATTTGAGATGTTTCTTGAGTTAGACCTGTATCACTATAAACTTCCTTCTTAGAACAACTTTTTTTTTTAAGTTGGCTCTAAGGGCTGCCTGTGTGGCTTGGTCTGTTAGGTGTTGGCCTTTGGCTCAAGTCATGAATTTAGGGTCTTGGAATTGAGCCCTGCATGAGCTCCCCGGTCAGCATGGGGAGCCCCTTTCTCCCTCTTCTACTGCCTGCTGCTCCTTCCACTTTGCTCAGTCTGTCTGTTTGTCTCTCTCTCCCGCTCTGTGTCAAATGAATTAATGACATCTTTAAAAAAATAAAGTGAGCTCTATGCACAGTGTGGGGTTGAAACTCAAAGCCACAAGATCAGGAGTCCCAGAGCTCCACCGACTAATCGACTAGACTAATCGGGTGCCCCATTTCAGAACCTGTTTTATTGCATTCTGTGAAGTTTGTTTCATTGTATTATTTTTTCATTTACCTCAAAGTATTTCTGTGTTCCTATTTTGGTTTGCCCATGAACCCAGTTGGTTGTGCAGTAGCATGTTGTTTAGTCTCTGTGTTTATGAATTTCCAGTTTTCTTCTTGTAATTGATTTCTAATTCTATACCACTGTGGTTGGAAAAGATGGTTGATTTGATTTCAGTCCTCATTTGGGAAAATTCTAGGCTTCTGGAATTTATTGACTTGTCTTCTGGCCTTACATATGACCTAAGGTGGAGAACGTTCTAGGGGCACTTGAGAGGAGTATATTCCATTTGCTGCTTTTGGATGGAGGGTTCTGTGTGTATCTGTCAAGTCCATCTAAGTAACGGGTTGCCTGAGGCTGATGTTTCCTTTGTGATCTTCTGTCTGGATGGGGGATCATTGAGAGAAGTGTGAGGTATTAAAGTTCCCTATGGTATTGGTGCTGATTGCTTCTCTTAGGTTTGTTCATATATGCTCTACATATTTAGTTGCTCCACTGCTGGGTGGGTAAATATTTATAAATGTTGCATCATTTTACTGCATTAATTCCATTATCAGTTGTAGTGCCCTTCATTGGCTCTTGTTGCAGTGTTTGGATTTTTTCTTGTTCTACTCCATTGGCCTGAAAATCAGAAGATCATCTGTTAGTTCTGCAGCCATGAACAAAGCACACCCCTGCTCTAAGTCTGGTTTCCTTATTTTTTCCTCTGTAAATAAACACAATAAATCCTTCTCCCATGACCATATCCTGACTCCAATACGAGAATGTGTATAAAAGTGCTTTATAAACTAGGAGATACTGCCCAATTATGAAAATGATTGTGAAACCACCAAATGTTCAGGATAAGATTTTTAAAGACATAGTTATTTATTGTAGAGACAGAAAGAGAGTGCACAAGCATATGATAGAGAAGGGAGGGTCAGAGGGAGAGAGGGTATCCTCCAGCAGCATCCCCGCTGAGTGTGGAGCCTGGTGCAGGGCTCTCTCCCAGGAGCATGGGTTCTTGATTTGAGCCAAAATCAAGAGTCAGCAGCCTAACTGACTGTGCCACCCAGGTACCCCCAGAATAAGATTTTTTACAACATTTTTTGAGGGCTTACTCTCATAGGTACTATTCTAAGTGATCTCTATTTCACTCAATTCTAAAAACTAGTTTTAAATTTAAATAGAAGCTATTCTAAAAGCAAATATTCATAATATCTTCAGAGGTGGGCAAACAGGCAGAAAAGAGGTTAAGTAGGGGCACTGGGGGTGGTTCAGTCATTGAAGCTTCTGCCTTTGGCTCAGGACATAATCCCAGGTTCCTGGGATCGAACCCCAGGTCAGGCTCCCTGCTCAGTGGGGAGTCGTTTTCTCCCTCTGTCCCTCCGCCTGCTTATGTCCCCCTGTTTATGTCCCCCCCCCGACTCTCAAATAAATAATTAAATTAAAAAGGTAAGGTACTTGCTCAGTGTCTTGATAAATGTTAGAACTAGATATAGTCCTGAGTGTGTGACCCTGAAGAATGTGTTCTTTACTTTTACATTTACCAAAAAATACCTAGCCTTCAAAATACCATAGATTAAATTAGTTTCCCCTTTCTCCATACATTGAGTATCCGAAGATGCTACAATTCCAGGACCCTGGCTGCCTGGGTCGGTGGAGTGTCTGACTCTTGATCTCTGGCTTATGAGTTTAAGCCATGTTGGCAGTACAGATTACTTAATTGAAAAAAAAAGATGCTGTATTTGGGATTGTTTTCTTTTTTCCTTTTGACCCCTTCACCCATTTCTCCCACCTCAAACCCCAAACTTCTGCCTCCCTCCATCTATTCTGTCTGTGAGCTCATATTTTTGTTTTTGTTTTGTTTAAGGTTCTACATGTGATTTCTAGTATTTGTCTTTCTGTCTGGCCTGTTTTACTTAGCATAATGCCTTTAAGGACCACCATGTTGTAAATAGAAAGATTTCATCTTTTTTTATGGCTGAGTAGAATTCCACTGTGTTTATCGACCACAGTTTCCTTATTCATTCATCCACTGATGGCATTTAGGTTGTTTCTTTATTTTCACTGTTGTAAATAATCCTGCAGTGTACACAGGGGTGAATATACCTTTGTGAGTTAGTGTTTTCATTTCCTTCAGATAAATACTCAGAAAGGGAATTGCTGGCTCCTTTGGTTGTTCTGTTTCTCATTTTTTGGAGGAACTTCTGTACTGTTTTCCATAGTGGCCGCACCCTTTTATACTCCTAGTAATGTTGCACTAGAGTTTTCCTCTACTCCACATCTTCACCAAAACTTGCTATTTCTTGTGTTTTTGGTAATGGCCCTTCTGACAGGTGTGAAGTGATGCCTCATTCTGGTTTGATTTGCATTTCCATGATGATTAATGATGTTGAGCATCTTTTCGTGTTCGTGTAGACCATCTGTATTTCTTCTTCAGGAAAATGTCTATTTGGATCTGCTGCTGTTACATTAGATTACTTGTGGAGTTTTTGGTGCTTGTGTGTGTTTTGTTTTGTTTTGCTGTTGAGTTTCATGAGTTCTTTATATTTTAAGCATTAGCCCTTACTGGAGATATAATTTACAAATGTTTTACCTTAGGTTACCGTTTTATTTTGTTGATGGTTTCCTTTGTTGTTTGGACGTTTTATAGTTTGATGTAGGCCCACACTTTGCTGCTTTGTTTGTTTTTACTTTGGTATCAGCTTAAAAGCACCACTACCAAGACCTATGTCAAGGACCTTTCCAAATCCTGTGTTTTCTGCTACAAGTTTTATAGTTCCAGGTCTTATATTCAAGTATTTGACACATTTTGAGTTAAATTTTGTGTATGGTGTACGAGAATGGTGCAGTTTTGTTCTTTTGCATGTGGCTCTCCAGTGTTCCCAGCACCATTGATGACAGAGACTGTTTTTTCCCCCTTGTTTATTCTTGGCTCCTTTGTCATAAAGGTCCCGGACCATAGATGTGTGTTTTACTTCTGGGCTCTCTCCTGTCTTCTGGTGATGTGTGTGTCTGTTTTTATGACAACGTTAGATTGTTTAGATTCTCAAGCTTTGTCATTAGTCTGAAATGAGCAAGCGCAATGCCTTTAGTGTGGCTCTTCTTTCTCTAGATTGCTCTGGTATTCACAGTCTTTTGTGGTATCATACAAATTTTTAGATCCTTCTGTTCTCTTTCTGTGAAAAATGTCCTTGGAATTTTGATAGGAATTAGAAAGTAGATGGTTTAGGGAAGTATGGACATTTTACCACTATTAATTCTTTTCACCCATGAATATGTGATATCTTGGTTTATGTGTGTTGCCTTCAGTTTCTTTCCTTACTGTCTTGTAGTTTTCAGTTATACAAGATTTTACCTCTTGGTGAAGTGTATTCCTGGGTATTTTATTCTTTTTGATGCAACTTAATGTGGGATGATCTTCCTAATTTATTTTCTGATGATTCGTTATTAGTGTATAGAAATGCAGTAGGTTTTGGGGTAGTAATATTGTATCCTGTCCCTTTACTGAATTTAGTCATAGTTTGAACAAGTTTTCACTGGCTTCTTTGAGGTTTTCCTCATATTCTGTATCATCTGCAAATAGTGACCATTTTACTTCTTTCTTTCCGGTTTTGATGCCTTCTGATTATCTTCTTGCATAATTGTTCTGCCTTGGATTTTTAATCTTGTGTTCAGTAAAAGTGGCAAGGAAAAAGTGTCAGTGTTCCTAACTTCGGCAATCTTAGAGGAAATAGAAACAGTTAAAACTTTTCAGTATGGGATGTGACATAATCTGTTGTCGCATAAGGCCTTAAAAAAAGATTTTATTTATTCATTTGAGAGAGAGAGAGATCACAAGTAGGCAGAGAGGCAGAGAGAGGGGGAAGCAGGCTCCTTGCTGAGCAGAGAGCCCGATGCGGGGCTCGATCCCAGGACCCTGGGCTAATGACCTGAGCTTAAGGCAGAGGCTTTAACCCACTGAGCCACCCAGGTGGCCCATATATGGCCTTTTTGGTGTTGAGGTATGTTCCTGGTCTACGTGCTCTGTTGAGAATTTTGATTGCAAATGGATATTAAAGTTTGTCAAATGCTTCCCTGCTTCTCAAGATGATCACATCATTTTTTTTCTTTATTTTATTAATGTGCTATATCACTTTGATCGATGTGCTCCTGTAAACCATAATTGCATTCCTGCAAGATTCCACTTGATCATAGTATATGATCATCTCAGCATATTGGTGAACTTGGGCTTTTAGTATTTTGTTGAACATTTTTGCATCTATAGTTATCAGGGATATTGGATTGTAAATTTCTTTTCTTGGGCTGTCCTCATTTATTTTTGTATCAGGGTAATGTTGGCCTCAGCAAGTGGGTTTAGAAGTTTTCTCTTCTGTTTTTTGGAAAAGCGGGCAAAGGACTGGTATGAATCCTTCCCTGAATGGTAGAATTTACCATAAAAGGCATCTGCTTCTGGAACTTGGTTTTTTGGGAGGTTTTAAATGGCTGATATGATGAGTACTGGTATTTTATGTAAGTATTGAATCACTAAAGATGAAACTGTTTCCGTATCTTGGTGGTGGGATGGATGAAGGGGAACGAGATTAATGGGGGGCCAGCACTCAGAGGCTCCATCTGCCACTGCGGCTGTGCCATTCCTCTCAGATGCTGGCAGAGGATGAAGGACATGGTGGAAACACGGCAGAGTGGTGGTGGCGGGAATGTGGGGTCCGAGCGGGGTGATGAGACTGATGTGTGGCCCTCCTGTCCCACCCATAGGTTATCAGACCGCCTACTGCCTGAACAACAGCAACTCCAGCACGTTCACCACGGTGGAGATGGGTGCTATTTTGAGGCGATTCATGGCCACCGAGCTGGACCCAGAGTCAGCGTACATCTTCAGGTTGATGATCAAGATGAGGCAGGGATGGGGGAGCCCCTAGAGGCCACCATCTTCACCACTGAGAAGAGAGGTAAGGCCAGAGGCCCAGGTCCATTGTCCTGGTGATGTGGGAAGACAGCTGGGCCCAAGGCTTCCTGGGGCAGGGCTTGCAGGGTAGTGCATCTACATAGCCTGATATTTACCAGATAGGCAGGAATGTCCCTGGAGAGGAGGTTGTGTAACTGGATCACGATGGCTCGAAGTCACCATGTTGGAGGGAGGCTCGCTGAAGCCAGGTGCTTTTTCTCTGATGTTCAAGACCACATGATCAGCTGAGCCAGGGGTTCCAAAACACGTTTCCTACCAAGCAATCCTAGGGAGATGTGTCTTCATGGACGGCACTTCTGTTCAAAGCCCTGGTGAGGTGCTTATTGTTCATTGTCTTGGTTTATCCTAAACTAAATTCTGGGGGACAAAGTGCTGTGAGGTCCAGTTCTACAGAAGACATGGGGTACAGACAGATGCAGTCATTTGCCAGGGACACAGCTGTTGAGGCTGTGATGTGGACACCCTCCACAGACACTGGGCTCCCTGTTCCCACAGCAATCTTCTGTGGGTTCCCATCTCAGTGAGCCCCTGATATGCCATCCATCCTCATCCTGGGATCTGCCTCAGGGGGTTCCCTTCCCAGGGGCACCCCAACTACCATAGGCGCTTTTTATGCCACCTGAACTTGGAGGGACCACAAGGGTTCCAGCTTAGGTCTGAGTCAGGACAGAGCAGGGGCAATCTGGAATGCAGAGCAGGCACTGGACCCCCATTCTGAGGCTGCCAGGAGCCTGCGTGGATCTCAGGGCAGCGTGGTGCCTGCCAGTTTCTGTGCTACCACTAGCCCACATGCATAGTTCCCTTAGTGTTCTGGCTTCAAAATGTGTGGCTCAGGGACTGCATCCCTGTTCTCTCCACATCCACGGAGCAGGCTGTGCTTTGGCCCTGCTGAGGCCACAGGGTAGCACACGGGTGGTAGCTTGACTTGGCCTGTCCCAGGAGTGATGTTGAGGGGAACATATGGCTCATTTACCACCTGTGCTCTTGAATGGGGAGCCCCATCCATGCCCCAGAGCTATCTCCCTGGACTTAGGAGCAAAATCAAAACAACAAAATGAAAGGATCCAGGATATATTTGGGCCCATTTACCTGCAGAGGTACTCTTGGTCTGTGGCTTGCTCATCAGTGTCAGAGCAGGGCTCTTACTGGAGCACAGGTAGACTGACAACCAGGCCTATCTGGAAATGTTGCCACCCTGGGAGAAACACATTTGCTCACTTCTCAAGCGTTAGTTATGCCGAATCCTCCTCTGACCCACCCGCGTACCGTGAGAAGCTGAGTGAAATGCAGTGCCTGGAGTATAGATTATGTTGGCTTCTCTATACATCTGTCCCTAGGGGTTATTCAACTGGTGGGGAGGGGGTTAGGGAGCAGGTATTTGGGGCTGACATGCCTTGCTTCCGAGGAGCCCCCTGTGTTTGAGCAGGAAGGTGGGGGGCTGCAGTCTGATCTGGCACCTGGGTCCATGTTGGTTACCACGGTGGTTGGGTTGAGGGGAGCACAGGGCCTGCCAGCCGGAGTCTGTGGTTCCTTAACTGCCTGTTCACAGCCTGCACCCAGGGCTCGGGGCACTGGAGCAGAGCCAGAGCCCCAGGGCCCAGGAAGATGCTCATAGGAAAGGACTGGAGCCAGGTAGGGAGGCAGGCAGGCCCATGCAGCCATGGAAGCCAGCCAGGTCACTGGGGGGCTGAAGCCCAGCTCTCTGCTCTCTGCTGTATTGGAGGTTTGGCATATCTCAGGACAAAAAGCACACAGTGGGAAGTCTGCCATCACCACAACCCTGAAGTAGACGGTGTGCTGTGGCATACATTCAGGCACCTGGGTGCGATGGGTGTGTCTCCTCATCCAGTCTCCTTTCAGATGCCTAGGTCAGCACCTGGGTGTTGAACAGAGAGCAGCTAGCTAAGGTGCGGGAGTTCTTTCTGAGGAGACTGGCAGGTGGAATGCTGCCCTGTGGCTGAGGTGGGCGGTGGGGGTAGAGACCAAAATAGCCTGCTAAGCGCTAAGGCTCAGGTTTTGTGCAAGGGGATTCTTGGAGGTGCCACAGAAGAAGAACCTCATCTGCCTGTTCCTGCAGAAACCTTGGTTGGGTGCAAGGAGGGAGAAAGGAAGAGTATATTTGCTCTTTCCACCACTATGAGCGTTACCTTCTTCCAAAGAGATCCATTGAGGGGATCTGTCTCTTCAGTGCAGATTCATCTAGAGCAAAGTATCCCGGGCATCTTTACAACCTCTCTGGTTTTCTCCTTGGGAGAAAATTCTAGAAGCAGAAACCTTAGCTCAGAACACATAAGCGTATTTGGCTTGGAGATACGGAAACTCATGGACACGCCATGCCCTGGCGATCAGGATGCAGGTCTTGTGGCCTCTCTGCTTTATGTTGATGTCTTGCCTTCTATGTTAGGTGAAAATATATCTCATTAAGTGTGTGTCCACAGGCCTTTTATCCCTACTCTGCCATTAAATGCCTGTGACTATACACGGTGATGTGTCTTGTAGGGTCTTAGTTTCCGATCGTGAAAATTCTCAAACTCAACTGGGTACGGATTTGCAGAACTCATGGAAAAGCTGCATTCAAGCCAATCAAGAATTAGTAAATGGGGACTGAGTGAGTTGGGGAATATAAGCCTACCTTTGTGACTCTTGTTTGAAATGTTGCTGGTTCTTTAATATTTCTTCTTCCAGATTTAGGGAAACTGTATCTGAAAATATCCATGATCTACAGAAATGTGATGAAATATTTCTGTGTGAACAAATGGGAGAATTTAACTTCTCTCCCTTCCTGAACCCTCCATCATTCAGAAACTCTCAGGAAGAATTCTTTCTTCCAAGGTACTTAGGATTATTGGCACAAGTTCAGCACAAGGGCCTTTTTCTTGTTAACAGGACACCGCTGGAAACATTGGTTATTTTACCAAGGGATTGAGTGGAATGTCCAATTTGATAGTAATGTGTATAGACTCAGATAATGACCAGACAATTTTCAGGAATTAAGGGTGACTTTGTGGACCCCCTTGGAAATAGCAGCTTCACACCTCCATGACACAGTACTCAGGAGCCTTGCCAGATGAGTAGGGAATGTTACCTGTTGGCAGGTATAGGAACCTCAGGATATTTGGGAGACCTCAAGAAGAGGAATCCACCCAAATCAACAGGTATTGCAGTCAAGTCTGATGGGAGTATTGTGCTGGCTTTGGCCTGGACACACTACTGAAAGTTCATTCTAGAGATTCCTCATGAGAAGTTCCAACACAGCAGGGTTTCAAAAGCTGTATGGAATGGTCCGTCACTGTGCCTGCCAGGCTTAGTTAGAATAGATGCTAAGAAACCAAGTGTGCTTGCGGCTGCCTTCTTGCATCTAAGAAACCATCCCAAATCTGTTGAACTGAAAGCCATCACCTATGTGGACTGGCACCTGCTGCCACCACCGCCAGGCGTTTCTGTGCCTCACAATGGGTCCTGTGAAGCTCTGAATCTCTTTAATTCAAAATCAGGTTTGGGGGACCTCACTTTGTAGGGTGGCAGTGTTTTCGGATTGGGAAAATCCTATCAAAACTATACCCAAAATTGTCCCAGAATCCTCTAGAAGCTGGTTGTTGGAGGGCTTGCCCTTTAGGTCAGTTGCATAGTCTCTGGTTAAGAGTGAAGCAACTTCGATCTCCAAGGTAGAGGTTACATTCATATTGGGTGGTGATTAGTTGTTGGTTTTTTATTTCTTTTTTTGAGTTCCAGGGTCCATGAGAGACATGTCTTAGAAAGGAAAGATCAGAGGCTCATTTCAGCCAAATAGAGTTGTGAGGAAAGAAAGGAAGCAAGACTAACAGAGTCACTCACATAGAGTTGAAAAGACATTGAGGAGGTAGAGTATATGCATATCTCCAATGGGAGTTCCGTGTTACTGAAGTTACAGGGTAGAGGAATAAGAATACATGTCAAAGGTGAACGAAGATTCAAGGAGAAGTAAGCAACCCTAGGACAGTCATGCAAAATGCAGTTGAAATAGGGTTTATGCAGACCTTCTGTTCGATTTATGGGAGCAGCAGAAACTTTATTTAGACTCCTGTCAAAAGTTGCACATGGTGGTTGACCTCTGGGCCATTTCCTGGCCCACATCCTCCTGCTTGGGTCTGGCAAAGATATCGTGGAACTCCCGGTAGCCAGTTGACCGTGCATGTATCATTTGAAGGTCTGCCAGCAGCAATGCTAAATCTTTAAATTTCGGGATTCTGTGGTTTTGGCCTCTTTGAGCTTGTGCTCTCTGCTGGAAGGGAGGGGCATGCTTTCAGTTTTGTGTGACATTGTGTCTTCCCGAGTGCGGGTCCGGAGACCTCAACTAATGCTCTCCCTGTTTTTACAGGTGGTGCTTCAAACCTCAGGTGACTTGACCTCATTGGCTGCATCCAATGCGTCTGGTCTCTGTCTCTTCAGTGCAGATTCAAGTGCAAAATATACAGGAATGTGACCTCTGTCATCTCCCTGGCGGATGTATATCACAGTCGTAAGTTGTCATGGTTCTGAACCTCCCACCAGGGTTGAAGTTCAGGCCTTGACTTGGGTATCTTTTTTTGCCGGCTTCTGTCTTTCTTCTGGAGGGAAAAATACCCTCTTCTTGTCGATTACCTTGGAGATGTACCCTTAACCAGAATGTTTAGAGTTTTCTGCTTGGGGAAGATGACTTAGTGGCACATGTAGAGAAGGTTCTACAAGTCCCTGCCCCACAAAAAACTTCTGAACTCCAGGTTGCCTCTCGTAGCAGAATCCTGAGTTATTGCAGCCTGACCTTGTATAGACATTCTCTCGATGATCAACTTTCTGCCCACACTTGCTTTATTGGGCCATTCATCTAGAGCAAAGAATCCCGGGCATCTTTACAAATGGATGTCTGAGTGGACTTCTGCACACATTCTCTCTCTCTCTCTCTCTCTCTCTGTGTTTCTTTCTGTGTGCAGAGTGGGAGTTGCAGAGGATGAGAGAGACACTTCAGCAGGATCCACATGCTTTGCATAGCCAGACACGGGGCTCAATCCCATAACCCTGACGTCATTACCTGAGCCAAAGCCAAAAGTTGTTCCCTTCCCAGGTATCTTATGGTTTGGAGTGCAATTGTAAATGGGATTGACTCCTTAATTTCTCTTTCTTCTGTCTTGTTGTTGGTGTAGAGAAATGCAACTGATTTCTGTGCATTGATCTTATATCCTGACACTTTACTGAATTCCTGTATAAGTTCTAGCAGTTTTGGAGTGGAGTCTTTTGGGTTTTCCACATAGAGTATCATATCATCTGCGAAGAGTGATAATTTGACCTCTTCTTTGCCGATTTGGATGCCTTTAATTTCCTTTTGTTGTCTGATTGCTGAGGCTAGGACTTCTAGTACTATGTTGAATAGCAGTGGTGATAATGGACATCCCTGCCGTGTTCCTGACCTTAGTGGAAAAGCTTTCAGTTTTTCTCCATTGAGAATGATATTTGCGGTGGGTTTTTCATAGATGGCTTTGATGATATTGAGGTATGTGCCCTCTATCCCTACACTTTGAAGAGTTTTGATCAGGAAGGGATGTTGTACTTTGTCAAATGCTTTTTCAGCATGTATTGAGAGTATCATATGGTTCTTGTTTTTTCTTTATTGATGTGTTGTATCACATTGACTGATTTGCGGATGTTGAACCAACCTTGCAGCCCTGGGATAGATCCCACTTGGTCGTGGTGAATAATCCTTTTAATGTACTGTTGAATCCTATTGGCTAGTATTATGGTGAGAATTTTCGCATCTGTGTTCATCAAGGATATTGGTCTATAGCTCTCTTTTTTGATGGGATCCTTGTCTGGTTTTGGGATCAAGGTGATGCTGGCCTCATAAAATGAGTTTGGAAGTTTTCCTTCCATTTCTATTTTTCGGAACAGTTTCAGGAGAATAGGAATTAGTTCTTCTTTAAATGTTTGGTAGAATTCCCCCGAGAAGCCGTCTGGCCCTGGGCTTTTGTTTGTTTGGAGATTTTTAATGACTGTTTCAATCTCCTTACTGATTATGGGTCTGTTCAGGCTTTCTATTTCTTCCTGGTTCAAATTTGGTAGTTTATATGTTTCTAGGAATGCAACCGATTCTTCCAGATTGTCAAATTTTTTGGCTTAGATTTGCTCATAGTATGTTCTTATAATAGCTTGTATTTCTTTGGTGTTAGTTGTGCTCTCTCCTCTTTCATTCATGATTTTATTTATTTCGGTCATTTCTCTTTTCTTTTTGATAAGTCTGGCCAGGGGTTTATCAATTTTATTAATTCTTTCAAAGAACCAGCTCCTAGTTTGGTTGATTTGTTCTATTGTTTTTTTTTTTTTTTGTTTCTATTTCATTTATTTCTGCTCTGATCTTTATGATTTCTCTTCTCCTGCTGGGCTTAGGGTTTCTTTCTTGTTCTTTCTCCAGCTCCTTTAGGTGTAGGGTTAGGTTGTGGACCTGAGACCTTTCTTGTTTCTTGAGAAAAGCTTGTACCACTATATATTTTCCTCTCAGGACTGCCTTTGCTGTGTCCCTCAGATTTTGAACCATTGTATTTTCATTATCATTTGTTTCCATGATTATTTTCAATTCTTCTTTAATTTCCCAGTTGACCCATTCATTCTTTAGAAGGATGCTGTTTAGTCTCCATGTATTTGGGTTCTTTCCAAAATTCCTCTTGTGGTTGAGTTCTAGCTTCAGAGCATTGTGGTCTGAAAATATGCAGGGAACGATCCCAATCTTTTGATACCGGTTGAGTCCTGATTTAGGACCGAGGATGTGATCTATTCTGGAGAATGTTCCATGTGCACTAGAGAAGAATGTGTATTCTGTTGCTTTGGGATGAAATGTTCTGAATATATCTGTGATGTCCATCTCATCCAGTGTATCATTTAAGGCCTTTATTTCCTTGTTGATCTTTTGCTTGGATGATCTGTCCATTTCAGTGAGGGGAGTGTTAAAGTCCCCTACTATTATTGGATTATTGTTGATGTGTTTCTTTGATTTTGTTATTAATTGGTTTATATAGTTTGCTGCGCCCACGTTGGGGGCATAGATATTTAAAATTGTTAGATCTTCTTGTTGGACAGACCCTTTGAGTAAGATATAGTGTCCTTCCTCATCTCTTATTATAAACCTAACCAAAGAGGCTAAGAACCTATACTCAGAAAACTATAAAGTAATCATGAAAGGAATTGAGGAAGACACAAAGAAATGGAAAAATGTTCCATGCTCCTGGATTGGAATAATAAATATTGTGAAAATGTCTATGCTACCTAAAGCAATCTACACATTTAATGCAATTCCTATCAAAGTACCACCCATCTTTTTCAAAGAAATGGAACAAATAATTTTAAAATTTATATGGAACCAGAAAAGACCTCGAATAGCCAAAGGGATATTGAAAAACAAAGCCAAAGTTGGTGGCATCACAATTCCAGACTTCAAGCTTTATTACAAAGCTGTCATCATCAAGACAGCATGGTACTGGCACAAAAACAGACACATAGATCAATGGAACAGAATAGAGAGCCCAGAAATAGACCCTCAACTCTATGGTCAGCTAATCTTTGACAAAGCAGGAAAGAATGTCCAATGGAAAAATGATAGCCTCTTTAATAAATGGTGTTGGGAAAATTGGACAGCCACGTGCAGAAAAGTGAAATTGGACCATTTCCTTACACCACACACAAAAATAGACTCAAAATGGATGAAGGACCTCAATGTGAGACACGAATCCATCAAAATCCTTGAGGAGAACACAGGCAGCAACCTCTTCGACCTCAGCTGCAGCAACATCTTCCTAGGAACATCGCCAAAGGCAAGGGAAGCAAAGGCAAAAATGAACTATTGGGATTTCATCAAGATCAAAAGCTTTTGCACAGCAAAGGAAACAGTTAACAAAACCGAAAGACAACTGACAGAATGGGAGAAGATATTTGCAAAGGACATATCAGATAAAGGACTAGTGTCCATAATCTATAAAGAACTTAGCAAACTCAACACCCAAAGAACAAATAATCCAATCAAGAAATGGGCAGAGGACATGAACAGACGTTTCTGCAAAGAAGACATCCAGATGGCCAACAGACACATGAAAAAGTGCTCCATATCACTCGGCATCAGGGAAATACAAATCAAAACCACAATGAGATATCACCTCACACCAGTCAGAATGGCTAAAATCAACAAGTCAGGAAATGACAGATGCTGGCGAGGATGCGGAGAAAGGGGAATCCTCCTACACTGTTGGTGGAAATGCAAGCTGGTGCAAATGCAAGCTGGTGCAACCACTCTGGAAAACAGCATGGAGGTTCCTCAAAATGTTGAAAATAGAACTGCCCTATGACCCAGCAATTGCACTACTGGGTATTTACCCTAAAGATACAAACGTAGTGACCCAAAGGGGCACTTGCACCCAAATGTTTATAGCAGCAATGTCCACAATAGCCAAACTATGGAAAGAACCTAGATGTCCATCAACAGATGAATGGATAAAGAAGATATGGTATATATACACAGTGGAATACTATGCAGCTATCAAAAGAAACGAAATCTTGCCATTTGTGACAACATAGATGGAACTAGAGTGTATCATGCTTAGCGAAATAAGTCAAGCAGAGAAAGACAACTATCATATGATCTCCCTGATATGAGGAAGTGATGATGCAACATGGGGGCTTAAGTGGGTAGGAGAAGAATCCATGAAACAAGATGGGATAGGGAGGGAGACAAGCCATAAATGACTCTTAATCTCATGAAACAAACTGAGGGTTGCTGGGGGGAGGGGAGTTGGGAGAAGGGGGTTAGGGTTATGGACATTGGGGAGGGTATGTGCTTTGGTGAGTGCTGTGAAGTGTGTAAACATGGCAATTCACAGACCTGTACCCCTGGGGATAAAATATATGTTTATAAACAATAAAAAAATAAAAATAAAAAAATTGTCCCTTAACTGAAAGAACCACAGAGGCATTCCTGGACAGGCTTTGTGTTTATGGAAGGGACCGTAAGAACCCCCTTCTGTTCTAAAATCTACTGAATCGGGGAGTATTTCCACATATGCAGTGGTAGTACATCTTATAGGCCCAGAGATACGTAGCTGTTCTTGTTGGTGGAGAAAAGCACTTGGCTCCCACGTTCTCATAGATGGGGACGAAGCCCTCACTGCCTGATGCTGAACTGTCGAGGTTTTCCTGCCCTGATCCCAACAGGTCTTCCAGAAGAGCTTCTTTGTAAAAGATGAAATTAATTGGACAGCCCCCGGGTGGCACAGTTGGGTAAGCATCTGCCCTTGGCTGACGGAGGGTCCCTGGTTGCTGGATATCAAGCCCTGTATTGGGCACCCTTCTCCATCTTCCTCACTGCCCGACCCTGACTGTTCTTGCACCCTCTCTAGCTCTGTCGCTTTCAAATAAGTGAAGTAAATAGAGATATTTCTAAGCATGTAATTAATTTGTAAATCCTTTGCACTTTGTAAGGACAATATTAGTAGAATTAAGGACACATGAGAGGTAGATCACAAACCATGTGTTTGTTGAATCTTGTAGCCATTTATCCTTGCGTGATATACATACATCAATAGGTTAAGGTTTTCTTGAACATACATCGAGGGTGCACTTCAGATGGCTTTGCTGGCAGGAGGAGATGTTATTAAAGCACAGGGATACAATCCTTGGGTATAAAGGGTTGCTTGCTGGGGTCGTGACCAGAGGCTGACTCTCTGGGAGGGCTTTGAGGGAGGTCAGGCAAGAGGGAGGTTTTGCAAGAACGTTGCAGGAGGATAGAGGGCACCCAGGATATGGGAGGTGTTGCTCTTGTGAAGGGAAGGTGGTTTTATTCTTCTAGGAAGGCATTAATTGAAAGATGGTGGGGAGCTTCCAGGAGGAATGTTACCTTCCTCCTCTCATAGGTCCTTCTCAAGGGATGGAAGGTTTGAGAAGAAACTCTGTTTTACGGATATTTCCTTCGGCCTCAGCATACCTCTGTGTCGTGGAGGGGAGGAAGATGTCAGGGATTCAGGATACAGAGACTCAGGCCTCTGGCAGGTCACTAGCCTCTCGTTAAGCGAGCCTCTTTCTGCAGAATCACAAGGACTTTTACAAACCGAGGGAGACTCCGGTCTTGCCGGGTTTTGATCTCCATCTGGGGAGAATCTGTTTTTTCCTTTCCTCAGCTTGAGGGCAGTCAGAGCGCCTGATGGATGTCCCCCATATCACAGGTTGGGGGGCGGTGTAGCGTGCCAGCTCCTGCTTGGTGCTCAGCTAGCCTTCTCCTCCGTCCTCGTGTGACCCTGACCAGTGCGGAGCCTTGTGTGGTTAAGGTTGTTGAAGGAGGACGGTCTCATCTTCTGTAACTTCTTCCTGCTTAATAGGGGCATAGAGCTGTCCTTCCCTGTGGGTCATTCCTGGTCAGGTGGGGGAAGGCCAGCTGGGGGAAGCCTCTGTTGTCAGAGTTGTAAAAGGAAGAGGCCACTGAGTGCAGGGGAGAACTTGTGACTGGGTCTTCCTGAGTGGAAAGGACCATCTGTCCTCTGGAAGTTACTGCAGTGTGAAGGGTTCCTGCAGAGATGGGGCATGGAGTGGGAAAAAACACAACAGGGCTAGAAGAAGAAAGAGAAGGAGAATCCTCATGAAGAGTCCTCTGATAGTGGGTGAGAACCCTCTCCCAGGTCAAGAGTTGAGCCAGTCCTTAAGGAGAGGGATCCTTGGAAGTGGGGATTTGAGCAGTGGTATCTGGTAGGAACCCAGAGTTCTCTTTGAGATCATGGGAAATGTATTCACAGCATTGTGTCTTTCGATGGGCACAGGCTACACCTTGTGTTGCAGTTACCACCTCTGAAGCCTTTGTGTTCTGTAGAACTGCTTTATGTGTTGGGATCATTCCCGTATTTCACTGAGAAATCCTGTTTGGGGTGACATGGTGGGCCTTGACTGTGTACTCAGTAAGGACTTCCCCATGCCCCACGACATCCTTTATTCCCAAAGAGGGACAACGATGGATGCTAGGTGGCCACGTCAGTGGAACAGAGCACCCGTGCACCGTTGCTTTAAATGGGGAAGGTTGGCTGGGTCGGTGATGGTTTTCATGATGCACCCACGCACTTGGCCCAGCCCAAATGTCCGGTGGCCTCTGGAGCTTGGGGAAGCCATGGGCCCAGGTTAGAGCTTCAGGGCCATTGCACCCCAGCTAGGGGCCCTTATCGAATCCCGAGTCACCTTGAAACGCCGTCAGGCTTTCAAAGTGTCCTCGGGTTAGGAGGGCCATTCTTGGAACATGCAACCATTCCAGGCCCATATCGGGTTGGTGGGTCCTGGCTTGGGAAGAAGAGCCGTTTCTGTCAATTGCTTCATGGGCGAAGAAGACGAGGAAGGCCTGTTGGAGTCCGGATAAATACTTGTATGATTTATTGCCAATGAGAACCAACAGGTGGGCACTAGGATCTCTGCTTTGAGGGTAGACATGTTTGCTGACAGGCTTTGGCCTCAGCAGTCCGAGTTTGACTGATGACAGCATACATGGTTCTTCTTACTCCCTTTCCCTGAAACTCTTGCCATTATTAAAGCACCTGTCCTCTGCATTTTCATAGGAGCATTTTCAGTCTGGTGGACTTCAGAACCTTTCCAGAGTTAAGAGCCATGGGCGTAGAGCGGTTGTGTCCAGGCCCAAGGGTCGCTGGGTGTCTAGTTGGGTTGGTTTCGGATATTAGTTCAGGCGTATCTGGAAGTGTAAGGTGGTACTTGATAATAGCATTGGCTGGGCATCATGGTTTGGTGGCTTTTGTTCTCTGTGATGCTCTGGAGCTGATGCCAAGTCCTTAGAGTCAGGGGCCATCCCCGTAGGAATTGGGAGGTTCCTTTTCCCAGGAGGACAGTTGGATGCTTAGCTAAAGCCTTTGTTTGCCAGTGTACCTGAATAAGGATGGCTTCTTGGATCAGTAGGACTGGGAGGGAAGAAACCATTCCATGAAGCCCTTTTGATTGGCGGTCCCACCAGAAGATCTTCTTTAGTAGGAGTCGCTGGTGAGTGGGTGAAAACTTGTCCGGGAGATAAGGGCACCCCAAGTGCACCCTCCACTCCAGGTAGAGAATGAGGTCCTTCATGGTCCCAATAAGTCCCCAGAGAACCCTGTGGAGTGGTGTGTGTTTCCCTCTGGCTTTGAGGGAAAGAGTTCCTCATCCCGACCCATCCAGCTGGTCAAGGTGCTCGTTGAGTTCCACAATCATGGGAAAATCAGTTACATGTTCCAGTTGCTGAATGAACCCCGAGCCCATGGGGTCCAGGTATTATGCCCACAGAATAAGAAGCAAGGGGACTGCCCTCCCACAAGCTTTGTGGCCATGTTTCTGAGGGTGACCTCAAGTTGTCTAGCTTAGGTAAGCGACACATTTGGAAAGGCCACCAGAGTTAGACATGAACGTACACAAAGGTGGGTTCTTGAAACCAAATTTTCCTCTTCAAAAGAACACTCCTTTCCAGAGATAGCCAACTCAGGGCTCATGTCCTTGGGAAGCACCTTGGGGTCGACACGAGGGGCAGCAACCCTACCCCTGCTGGATTCCCCAAGGGTGCTGTCCGGAACCATCCCTGTCGTTTCCACGCACGGGACCATGACCATTGCTGGGCTCAACACTGGCAGCAACCCTACAAAACAGGCCCCGCTCAGCCTGTGTGTTTGGCAGCAGCGAGAGGTGTAGGGAGGAGAGGCTGTCCCTCATCTGAGCTCTGACTCTGGAGCACCCAGACACCCTGCCAGAGGAACTGGGGCCCCAAGCACCATGCTGCACCTCGGGGAAAACTTGGGCCTCAGGTACGGCAATGCTAGACATCTAGGATGTACCAAAATGGGACCCAACATTCCTTCGGCTCATTTTGTCACTATTAATTAAATCAAAGATAGTTTCTTATTAAAAGACCTTTTGAAAGTTGTAAGAAAGAAATATTAAACATTTATTTTTTTATCTTGCCTTAAACACCTGCATCTCTTTTTTCTAGAGGTTGCTTGGATTTTCTGACCTCAGGGGATTAATAGTGTTCACAGGAAAACAGATGAACAGTGTGGCTTGAGATTTTTAATTTTTAATTTTTCCCACATCAGTTCTGAAAAAGCCATAGTGTTTCCTCCTTTAGGTTACTGTTAAATGTTAAACTCATCTTCTCACGTTTTTAATTTTTCTCTGTCACAGAACCTAAATTGGAAATAAATCAAGAAGAAGCAAATGTTTACATTCACTCAGTGAAGGGTATCATGTCTAAGCTCAACATCTATCGGAGTCACACATGGACACGTAAGTATCTTGTATGTGGAGCTGTGTAGGCAGGTAAATCCAGGAACTGCAAGGCAGGCCAAGTCTCTTCTAACTTCCTTCTTCCTTCCTTCTTCCTCAGCTCTCCCTCCTCCACTAAGAGCATAAAATGAACACATCCCAGGTGAGCTTTTTGTTTGTTTATTTCCACTTTGTTTTAAAATGAGTATTCTAAAATTTGAAAGGATTGATATTTTTAAAACAAAAAATAGAGGGGCTCCTGGGTGGCTCAGTGGGCTAAAGCCTCTGCCTTTGGCTCAGGTAATGATCCCAGGGTCCTGGGACCGAGCCCCACATCAGGCTTTCTGCTCAGCAGGGAGCCTGCTTCCCTCTCTCTCTGTGCCTGCCTCTCTGCCTACTTGTGATCTCTGTCTTTCAAATGAATAAATGAAATCTTAAACATAAAACCGAAAAGATAGAAATAGGCAAGAATTACCTGAAGGGAAGTATATCAGTATATCAAGCAAATTCAAAGAACAGTTGGTAGAACGAGAAGCAGGACTCTTAATTTCACAGAGTTGTGCAAGTTGTAAAACTTCCTTTGATTTTTCTAATAACAACACTGAAATTTCCTATAATCATATCTGATAGACACAGCATTGTGCTAGAAGTGTATGGATGCTTTTCAGGGGAACGAACAATGAGGTTTGAGTAGACAGTTCTCTCATGGTCCTGCTTGATCCAGGAATAGGACTTTGAAGATCTTGTGGAATGGAGGGACCACGAGTCCTCCAGATAACTCTCCCTAAGTGTTTGTGTCCGCTTGTTCACATCTCTAGCTTGAATAGCCAACTATTCTGGCTTTGGTTTCTGCATTTCTCATTCATATTTCAACTTGATGAATGCATTCTTGCTTCTTCAACATTCACCTGAGTCAGCTCTGGAAAAGGCTACCAAATTGTAGTCAAATCCAGTTTTTGGCTTTGTCTTACTTGACCATCCTGAAGCATAACCCTCAGTCTTTGTTGTTTCTGACACCTGCCTGCTAGCTTTCCTTTCTTAACTCTGATACATCCCCTTACTGTTCCTCACAAAGTTGTCTTTCCCTTTTGCCCCAGACGTTGTCTCTCCTTGGGTTTCTTGCCCAACCATCCTTGGCTCACTGCTTTTCTTCAGTCTGTGTTTTTTCCTGACTGGTCTTCTCTCTCTCTCTCTCTGTCTTTTTAAAAAAATACTTTTGAATTAGTAATAACATGGTTAAAAGGTTAAGTGATGTTCCCTCTAGGAAGGGTGACATTTTTCATCTCAACTGAGACACTTCCACTAAGAATGAAAGAGGTTCCGTAAAGTTAGGATGGGACAACTGGCTATATCAGGACAGTCCCAGACAAACTGGAGTTACGGTCATCTTGCTGTAGATATCTGTCTGTCTTATTTGTCTTAGCAGTGCTCCTTTTTTCAGTTAAAAGATACTCTTGTATGACCCCTACTTTCATTTAGAAGGGAACCCATCATCTTTAGGGCTTTCCAAACGTAGATGCAGCTGTACACCACTGGCATCCTGTTAAAATGCAGATGTTGATTTAGTGGATCTGGTGGGGGCCCTGGGTTTTGCATTTCTAAAAAGCCCCCAGGTGAAGCGGACTCTGCTGCTCAGGGAGCCACACTTTGAGTAAGGAATCTCTTCATGATTTTGTGTTCTTTCTTTCCTTTTTTGTCACTTCTAAAAGCCTGTCCCAGACATCTGTATCTAAACAGAACATGGATTGTTTCTTTGTTATAAATGCACAGTAGTTCCAAGCATGGACGTTCCATAGTTAGTTAACAGGTTATTATTAGTTATGCACTATTTCAAACCTTTTGCTATTACAAACCATGTTTTAGTGAATGACCTTGTACATATAGGTTTTTTCTATCTGATAAATTCCTAGAATTGCGCTGCCAGGTCAAAGGGTGCATATAATTGATAACTCGATCATTCAGGATTATGGTATCATCTTGTGTCACTCCCATCGACACCGTATGAGTGCTTGTTTGGCCACAGCTTCACCCACAGAATATGTGGTTAAACTTCTGGAATTTTGGCAGTGGAAAGAGAAACATGGTATTTTATGAAGTTTATATCTGCAAGCTTCTTAACTATGAGTAAGGTTAACTATTTTTTCATGTATCTGAAAGGTGTATTTACGTTTCTGTGAACACTCTGTTCATATATTTTCCCATTTTGCTCTTAGGTTTGTGGCTTTTTTTGTTTTTCTTCTTCTTCAGTGTCTAGCTCTTTATATATTAGGGATACTAGTGCTTGTCCATTTTATGGGTTGTAAACTATTATTTTATGGGATGTGATTTGTCTTTTGATAGTTGACCCTGGTGTTTTCTCCCCCATGCAGGTATTCTGCTTCAGAATGCCACCTTTCATTTGTCGTTTCCTTAGACTCCCCTTGACTGTGACAATTTCTCAGACTTCCCTTGTTTTTGATAACCTGGGCAGTTTTGAGGAGAACAGTTAGGTGTTTCATAGAATGTCCCTCAATTGGGGATTGTCTGCTGTTGTTTTCATGGTTAGACTGAGGTTATGGGTTTCTTGGAGGAAGTCCACAGAGATAAAATGTCTTTGGTCTTTTCATATCAAGGGTTAGTGCTCTGGACATGACTTATTACTTTGTTTTCTCTGTCCTCATACTGTACTCCTTGGAAGGAAGTGGGCAATTACACTATACCACTTACACTATACCTCCTTCCTGTTGGAGTAGCTACACAATTATGTACATAAATTATCAGGAATTCTGCATAGGAGATTTTTCTGTTCTCTCCTATTTACTAATCCATTTATATCAGCACAAATTCATGACTACTTATTTTATATTTTGGTTCTAGTACAATGATACCTTGTTCCTTTTGTTGCTCAAGTTGTTCCAGGTTGGTTAGTAAAAGCATCTTCTAGCGGCACCTGGGTGGCTGAGTTGGTTGAGTGTCCGACTCTTGATTTCGGCTCAGGTCATGATCTCAGGGTCCTGGGATCCAGCCCCACGTTGGGCTCTTTGTTGAGTGTGGAACCTGCTTGAAATTCTCTCTCTCGGGGTGCCTGGGTGGCTCAGTGTGTTAAAACCACTGCCTTCGGCGCAGGTCATGATCCCAGTGTCTTGGGAACGAGCCCCACATTGGCCTCTCTGCTCAGCAGGGAACCTGCTTCCCCCTCTCTCTCTGCCTGCCTCTCTGCCTACTTGTGATCTCTGTCAAACAAACAAACAAACAAACAAACAAACAAACAAATAAATAAAAATTCTCTCTCTCCCTGTGCTCCTCCCTGCTGCTTATGCTTTCTCTCCGTTTCCTACTTTCTCAAAAACAAGTAAATAAATTTTTTAAAAAGCACCTTCAGTTGGTTCCTGTGTCTATTGACATACCCTGTTATTGTTTGAATATTTCTACCTTACACTGTGGCAGAAGATTTTCCAGGTTCATCTTATATCTTTCCTGCCCTAGAATTAGCCAGTTTTCCCCCTAAGTAGTTCTGGTTCTTTTCATTGGAGCATAGTATGAGGAACCAAGATTGGCGGACTAGGTGTGTCTGTTGTGACTGTTAAGTCATTGCTCAAAGACCCTCTCAGCTAACTCAACAGGGAATATGTGTATACTCACTCATGTACATACACATATATATAAATATTTTAGTAAGTAACCATCTGTGTCTATATTAAGCTAAGTATTCACACTGTTGTCTCCTGTTGTAAGCATTACCAGATGGAACATTCTAACCATCTCTCCTTTCTTGTCTGTAATCTCCTGCACTAACAGTGAGAATCCAGCTAACATCTGAATTTCATTGACTTGATAGTTCAATTCCAGAATACACATACATGATTTCAGAGTTGCATACATGATTTCAGAGTGGTTAATCCATGGATGCTTGATTCTCCCACTTTGGAACCATTTGAAATAAGGTGCTAGAAATATTCAAATGTAGGTTTTAAAACATAAGTTTTCAAAAACATAGTGTGTGAAATTGCTGTGTTGGTTATGTATGTATGTATGTATGTAAGTTTAGCTTTGCATGAAATTGCCAAACTATTTTTACAAAGTTGCTGTATCAGTTTTTGTTCCTACCAACTATGAATCAGAATCTTGTTCTGATTCTGGACCTGAAATTGGCACTGTCATTATTTTTGATGTAACCATTCCAATACCTGTGTCATGTCGTCTGCATATTCCCACTGAGGTGATGTGGAGCATCTATCTGTTCGTGTATTTATTTGCTATCCTTATATCTTTGGTGAAGAGTTTGTTCAAATCTTTTGCATATTTTTCATCTGGTCATTTGTTTTCTTATTATTGAAGCTTTAAGAGCTGTTTTGTGAAATTGGACACAAGCCTTTATTAGATATCTGTGTTCCAAATATTTTCTCACGGTCTGTGCCTTATGCTTTCATTTTCTTAAAAATGTCATTCACAGAGCAGAAGACTTTATTTTTAATAATATCCAACACAGGCTTTTCCCCGTGGAATATGCTTTTGGTGTGTTATATCTAAAAAGTCATCACCAAGTCCAGTGTCCTAGAGATTTTTCTTCTGTATTCTTTATTCTTGTATTTTTACATTTAGATCTCTGATTCATTTTTTGTTAATACTTGTGTAAGGTCTGTGTCTAGTTTCATTTCTTTTTGAGTGTTTGGTTGTTCGAGCACCATTTGTTGAAAGACTATCTTTTCTCCTTCTATTCCCTTTGTGCCTTTGTCAAAAAATGTTTGACTTTATTTTGGTAGATCTATTCCTGTCCATCTAATGTGTTCTGTTGATCTGTGTGTCTCTCTCAGCAGTAACACCCTGTCGTGGTTGCTAGTAGCTTCATAGTAAGTCTCAAGACCAGGTGAGGTGAATTCTCATTTTTCTTCCACATTGTGTTGGCTATTCTATTTTTCTTAAACCTGTTTAAAAGTTGTTATTTATTTGTCAGAGAGAGAGCACAAACAGGGGATGTCACAGGCAGAGAGGGCAGAGGGAGAAGCAGGCTCCCCTCTGAGGAAGGAGCCTGACTCGGGACTTCATCCCAGGACTCTGGGGTCATGACCTGAGCTGAAGGCAAATGCTCAACCACCTGAGCCACCCAGCTGTCCAGTGTGTTGGCTCTTCTGGATCTTTTGCCTTTCTGTGTAAACGTCAGAATCTTCTTGTCAGTATCTGCAAGATAACTGGGAGGTTTTATTTGGATTTCATTGCATTTATCGATTAAGTTGGAAAGAATTGACGTCTTAGCCATATTGAGTCTTGCTACTGATGACTATGAACTCTCTCCCCATTTATTTAGATCTTTGATTTCTTCCATCAATTTTGTCTTCCTGCACATATATATATATATATATTGTGTGAGATTTTATACTTGAGTACCCTTTTTAGGGGTGTATTGTAAATGGTATTCTTTTCATTTGAAAATTTGGAATTCTGTTCTTTATTCAGATATAGGAAAATAGTTGACTTTCTATATTGGCCTTGTATCCTAGGATGTTTTGGTATTTCCTCATTACTTCCAATAGATTTTTTTCTTTTTATAAGATATTTTAGATTTTCTACATAGACAATAATATTGGCTTCAGATAGAGTTTTGTTTTTCCTTTTCAATGAAACACCCTCATTGTCTCATGCCCTCTTTCCACCCACCTTCCCTCTAGTAATCACCAGTTTGTTCTCTATATTTGTGAGTCTCTTGTTTTGTCTCTTTTATGCTTTGTTTTGTTTCTTAAATTTCACATATGATTGAAATCATAGGATATTTGTCTTTCTTTGACCTATTTCATTTGGTATTATACCCTCTAGATTTATCCATGTTGTTGCAAATGTTAAGATTTCATTCTTTTCTCTGGCCAAGTACTATTCTATTAGATATTTATATATATCTATATATATCTATATATCTATATCTATATATCTATATCTATATCTATATCTATATCTAATCTATATATACACCACGTCTTTTTTATCCAATCATCTATTGACGGGCTCTTCCATATCTTGCCTACTGTAAATAGTGCTGCAATATAAACATATCTTTTCAAATGTTTTCATTTTCTTTGAGTAAATACCCAGTAATGGAATTACTGGAACATATGACAGTTCTAATTTTAACTTTTTGAGGAACCCCCACATTGTTTCCCATAATGGTTGCACCAGTTTTCATCCCCACCATCAGTACACAAGGTTCCTTTTTCTTCACATTATCACCAACTCTTGCTCTTTCTTGTTCTTTTTCTGCAGGCAGAGTCCCAGGCTGGCAGGAGAAGTGGGCGTGGTCGCTGGGACAGCCCTCCGAAATGGGTCAGGTGACCTTTCAGACTCTGGGGAGGTGAAGGGTTCCTCACATCACAGCAGCACACGGGCCATAACGTAGGCGGGTTTTACTGGACCCATCAGACATCCTGTGCAAGACGTGAGGACGAGTGAAGTGCGCTGCCTGGAATGGAGGTTGTGTTGTCTTCTGGGGCTTCTGTTCCCAGGGGATATTCAGGCCGGTGGTGTGGGGGCTAAGGGGCAGGTTATTTGCGGCGGATGTGCCTTGCTTCTGAGGCGCCTCCTGTGTTTGAGCAGGAAGGCGGGGGCCGCAGTTTGATCTGGCACCTGGGCCCACATTTGTCACCACGGTGGTTGGGTTGAGGGGAGCACAGGGCCTGCCTGCTAGAGTCTGTGGCCCCTCAACTGCCTTTTGACGGCCTGCACCCAGGGCCCGGGGCACGTGGGGTAGAGCCAGAGTCCCAGGGCCCAGGCAGATGCTCAGAGGAAAGGACTGGAGCCAGGGAGGGAGGGAGGGAGGCAGGCAGGCCTAGGCAGCCATGGCAACCAGCCAGGTCGCCGGGGTGCCCAAGCCTGGCTCTATGCTCTGTGCTTTATTTTGGAGGGTTGGAGTTTATTTGTGAAAAATGCGCACAGTGTGAAGTGTGCCATAGCCACGACCCTGAAGTGGAAGGGTGTTGGGGAAGGGGAAGGTAGATATTGGTTTTTTTTTTTTTTCTTGTTGAGTTCCAGGGTTCGTGAGAGGCATGTCTTAGCAAGGAAAGGCCAGAGGCCCATTTCAGCCTCAAGGAACTCCTGGCAGCCTAATCTCTAAGCATGTATTAGGGGAAAGTCTTCCAGCATCTATGCTAAGTCTTTGACAGATGGTGGGTCCCTGTGGTTTTGGCCTCCTTGTGCCTGCACTCCCTAATGGGAGGGAGGGGCCTGCTTTCTGTCATGGGTGACTCCGTGTCTCCCCACGTGTGGGTCCTGAGACCTCGACTGAATGCTCTCCTTGTTTTTATAGGTGGTGCTTCGAGGCTCAGGGGACGTGGCCGTATGGGCAGCATCCAAAGCATCTGGCCTCTGTCTCTTCAGTGCAGATGCAAGTGCAGCACGTCCAGGAGTGTGAACGCTGCCATCTCCCTGGTGTACGTGCATCGCAGTGGTAAGTTGTCTTGGTTCTGAACCTCCCGCCTGGGTTGAGGTTCAGGCCTTGACCTGGGTGTCTTTCTTGCCGGTTTCTGTCTTTCTTCCGGAGCAAAAGATATCCTCTTCTTGTCGATTAACGTGGAGATGTACCCTTAACCAGAATGTCTAGAGTTGGCTGTGGGTGAAAATTACTTCTTGGCACAAATGGAGAAGGTTCGGCAAGTCCCTGCCCCACATAAAACTTCTGAACTCCAGGTTGCCCCTTTTAGCAGAGTACCGAGTTATTGCAGCCTGACTCTATGAAACACATGACGGACTTAATAAAAAATAAATTATTTTTTAGAAATTAAAACTTAATAAATAAACATTCTCTCGATGATCGACATTCTCCCCACACTTGCTTTATTGGGCCATTCATCTAGAGCAAGGAATCCTGGGCATCTTTACAAATGTATGTCTGAGTGGACTTCAGCACACGTTCTCTCTCTCTGTCTCTCTCTCTGTCTCTCTCTCCTGTTTCATTTTTGGGTGGAGTGGGAGTTACAGAGGATGAGAGACAGCCTTCAGCAGGCTCCCTATGCCTTCCATAGCCTGAATCAGGGCTCAATCCCATAACCCTGACTTAACCTGAGCCAAAAGCAAACATTGGTCCCTTAACTGAAAGAACCTCGCAGGCATTCCTGGACAGGCTTGGTCTTTATGGATGGGAGTGTAAGAATCCCCTCCCGTTCTAAAATCTTCTGAATTTGGGAGTATTTCCATGTCTGCAGTGGTCGTACACCCTCTCAGGCCCAGAGATACGTAGCTGTTCTTGGTGGTGGAGAAAAGCCTTTGGCTCCCATATTCTCATAGACGGGGAGGAAGCCCTCACTGCCTGATGCTGAACTGTTGAGGTTTTCCTGCCCTGGTCCCAACAGGTCTTCCAAAGAACACCTTTGTATTAGATGAAATTACTTTGCAAGCCCCCAGGTGGCACAGTTGGGTAAGCATCTGCTCTTGGCTGAGGTCAGGATCTCTGGATCCTGGGGGATCAAGCCCTGTATTGGGTACACTTCTCCATCTTCCTCGCTGCCCGACCTTGACTGTTCTTGCTCCCTTGCTAGCTCTGTCGTTCTCCAATAAGTGATGTAAATAGAGATATTTCTAAGCGTGTAATTAATTTGTAAATCCTTTCCACTTTGTGAGGACAATATTAGTAGAATGAAGGACATATGAGAGGTAGATCACAAGCCATGTGTTTGTTGAATCTTGTGGCCATTCATCCTTGCAATCTACCTACATGGATAGGTTTCTGTTTTCGTGAACATCCATTGATCGCCTTGTGTTCTGAGATTCTGAGTTCACCCTCGACTTGATGTTCTCATGGATCCCAGGCAGAGGTACTTCCTGTGACTCCACTTGCTAGCAAGAGATAGTACCTGTCAGTTGTGAGAGGTTGTAAAGGAAACGTCCCCCGTTCTTACTTGGCACAGTGTGCATGGTTGTGAGACCCCGCCTGTTCGGTGAGACTGGCCTTTATGGAAGTACTCCTGGATCAGAGCAGATGTGCTTGATTTCTAGCTATTGGTTACTGGAATAACACATTCCGCATCCCTCAGAACGGGGCCCTGCTGTATGGGTTTGCAGTGTCTGAGTTTGTATCTTAGTGTCACCCCGAGGAATTCCTTGGGAGGTATTTGTCCAGTGATTCTCTGGTGGGAAGAATTTCCCCTCATTGTGTTGGGATCAATGATTCCTTGGTGTGAGGCTGTCGTTGCTGGCTAGGGAAGAAGGGATACCTGAGCCCATTCCTTTGCTCATCAGACTGAGAGGAGAGGAATTACTTGTGTGCGAATCCACCCAGGTCCTTCCTGTGTTGACTCCGTGAGGAATGGGATTCCCATATGGGATGTCCTCGGCATTCGGCCACAGCGATGAGGCAGGGGGTCCCAGGGGTGCCTGCACGTTCGCTCCCGTGTGAGGAATGAAGCACACTCTGAGATGGTAGCAGAAGCCTCAGGCCTGAGCCCCACCTGAAGCTTCTCCCACCAGGATACAGCGCTAGTGCCTCTCCCCGTGTGAGTTCTCTGGTGTTGGGAAAGGGCCCACTTCTGGCTGAAGGCTCTGCCTCAGTGACGGGAGACAAGGGGTTTGTACTGTGTGATTCCTGTGGCGGTGAGCAAGGTGGGCGCTCTGGGTACAGGCGGGGCCCCAGTCATGACAGACACAGATTTCGCTGCTCTGTGTTGTCTGGTGTCTCCAAATGTGAGAGCTGTATAGAACAGCTCTTCCACATTCACCGCATCTGTCGGGGTTGCCGCTGGTGTGGATCCTCGGTTGCTGACTAAGGGTGTGGCTGGCTTAAATGCTTGCTCCTAAAGATGGCATTCAACCGGTTTCTGTCTGTGGGAACGTGCCCATGGCCTCGAAGGGATGCATGTTGCTGCGAGCTCTTGTGCAGCAATCCCAGCACATGGCTTCTACCCCGTGTGAGGTCCTGGACATGAAGAAGAGCAGAGCTCTCTGAAGCAAGGGTCTCCTACCTTTGTCCCATCCCTGAGGTGTGTCTCCAGTGGTCTTACTGTGTAGAGAGCTGAGCACTGCCTTGGGGTTGTTCCCTCCATGTGTATCATGTCTCCTTTCCTTGGAAGGGTGAGTTCTCTCGTGTCTCCCGAGGTTAGAGCCCCCACTAAAGGCTCTCCCACACTGGGGAGATGGGTGTGCTGCGATCCAGGATGGACAAGCTCTGATGTTCCTGGCACCAGGGACACATGGCTGAAGGTTCTTCGACACTGTCAGCAAATACAAGGCTTGTCTTCCCAGGACACCGCACAACCGGAGGGAGGTGAGGGACATGAGACTTCTCCATCCTGTGCTCCAGCATTGGCCGGGTTCCTGTGCAGTGTGAACCCTCTGCTAATGGCCAGAACACGAGGGGCTGTGGCAGGATCGCTCCCTCACGTTCCTCCCTTCCTGACTCAATGCACACGTTCCAGCCCCTTCCTTCAGGAATGGTCGCCGCATCTACCCCTGCAAGCCACTTGTAGTCGCGTGCCTTGTTCCTTTCCGGAATTCAGATAGATCTTTCTACATGGTAGCCACACCCCCACATCAACTGCTGATTAAATTTTCGATGTTTCCATTTCAAAGACTATATACCCGTGTGTTGTGCTGAAGCCAGTGACTTTTCCAGACACTCGGGCGGCGGCTTGACTCGAGGCTCATTTCAGCCGAGAAATGAAACTCTTCAGGTTTCTGGTAGGACAGCCCATATGCTCAGGGTCTTGGATGAGAGGAGATTGTGGGGAATGCTTAGCGTAGCCCATATCCAGCTCTAGTGTGGAAGGCCAGGGTTCATGACCCTGAAGCTTCCCATTGACTTGCAGAGAAGCAGACCTTTGAGATGCCCCCGTGTGGGTCTCCCTTCATCCTTTATAATAGGGAACGTATTGCCGTGAGCTCCTGGGTCTTGTACACACAGAATGAGTACCGGAACACTAGGTGAAAAAGTAGTGAAGTGCTGTGTGGGGACTAACAGAACAGAACGAGAAATGGAAAGAGGGGGAGGGAGGAAGGAATACAAAGAACAAAAAGATCATGCAGGGACGGAAGGAAGGAAGGGAGGGCGGGCAGTCTTGAAAAAGGGAGAAGAGAAACTGGTAGAGAGGCATTAGGGGAAAGAAGAATTTTGAAAGTTGTGAGAAAACATCTGAGAGTTAAGGTTTGAGCTTGATGACGAAGGAAAGAAATGGAGTCCTCTACTCAGGAGCAGGAACCGGTGATAGGGTGTTGGTGATGAGAACCTATGGACCAGATAAACTTGCGAGACAAAGAAAGTGAGGGTGGGATGCTGGAGAGTTTCAGAAGGGCAATGCCAACCACGTCGAGGACTGAAAGAGGTTCCATATGAGGGTTTGAGTGCAAGAATCACAGAAGGGTCCTGTCCTCGGAGGACACAGTATGTACAGTGGGTGAGGTGGATGGAGTCGGAAGAGTTGACAGAAATGGGCCTGTGTTGCAGGGTTGTTTCCACAGGAGCCCTACAAGAGACAGGACTGATGTAGGAAAGAGGTTAGCATTCAAGGCCGATGGTCATGAAAGAAGTCTGAGATGGCTTTGCTGGCAGGAGGTGATTTTTATTAAAGCACAGAGATATGATCCTTGGGTCGAAAGGGCTGCTTGCTGCGGTCGTGCCGGGAGGCTGACTCTTTGGGATGGCATTGGGGGAGGTCAGGCAAAAGGGAGGTTTTGCAAGAACGTGGCAGGAGGACAGAGGACACCCAGGATATGGGAGGCTTTGCTCTTGTGAAGGGAAGTTGGTTTTTCCTGCTAGGAAGGCATGAATTGATAGATGGTGGGGAGCTTCCTGAAGGAATGTTATCTTCCTCCTCTCACAGGTCCTTCTCAACGGACTGCAGAAACGGAGATCCAGGCCTCTGGCAGGTCACTAGCCTCTCGTGAAGAGAGCCTCTTCCTGCAGAATCACGAGGATTTTTACAAACTGAGGGAGACTCCAGTCTTGCCGGGTTTTGATCTCCATCTGGGGAGGATCTGTTTTTTCCTTTCCTCAGCTTGAGGGCAGTCAGAGCGCCTGATGGATGTCCCCCGTATCACAGGTTGGGGGGCGGTGTGGCGTGCCAGCTCCTGCTTGGTGCTCAGCTAGACTTCTCCTCCTTCCTTGTTTGCCCCTGACCAGTGCAGAGCGTTGCACAGTTAAGGCTGTTGAAGGAGGACAGTCTCATCTTCTGTAACTTCTTCTTACTGAATAGGGGCGTAGAGCGTGGGTCGTTGCTGGTCAGGTGGGGGAGGCCCCGCTGGAGGAGGCCTCGGCTGTCAGAGTCATATAAGGAAGAGGTCACTGAGTGCAGGGGGGAACTTGTGACTGGATCTTCCTGAGCGGAAAGGACCATCTGTCCTCTGGAAGTTATTGCAGTGAAGGGTTCCTGGCACCACCTGCAGAGACAGGACGAGGGGATGGGAAACAACACAATGAGATTAGAAAAAGAAAGAGAAGGAGAATCCCCATGAAGAGTTCTCTGATAGTGGGTGAGAACCCTTCCCCAGGCCAAGAGTTGAGCCAGCCTTTAAGGAGAGGAATCCTTGGAAGTGGGGATTTGAGCAGAGGTGTCTGGTAGGAACCCATAGTTCTCTTTGAGATCATGGGGAATGTATGCACAGCATTGTGTCTTTCGATGTGCACAGGCTCCGCCTTGTGCAGCAGTTACCACCTCTGAAGCCTTTGTGTTCTGTAGAACTGCCTTGTGCGTTGGGATCATTCCTGTATTTCACTGAGAAATCCTGTTTGGGGTGACAGGGTGGGCCTTGACTGTGTACTCAGTAAGGACTTCCCCATGCCCCACGACATCCCCCATTCCCAAAGAGGGGCAACGATGGATGCTAGGTGGCCAGGCCAGTGGAACAGAGCACCCGTGCACCATTGCTTAAAATGGGGAAGGTCGGTTGGGTCGGTGATGGTTTTCATGATGCGCCCATGCATTTGGCCCAGGCCAAATGTCCGGGGGCCTCTGGAGCTTGGGGAAGCCATGGACCCAGGTTAGAGCTTCATGGCCATTGCATCCCAGCTAGGGGCCCTTATCGCATCCTGAGTCTCCTTGAACCACAGTCAGGCTTTCAAGGGGTCCTCGGGTTAGGAGGGCCATTCTTGAAACATGCAAGCATTTCAGGCCCATATCGTGTTGGCAGGTTCTGGCTTGGGAAGAAGAGCCATTTCTGTCCAATGCTTCATTGGTGATGAGGACGAGGAAGGCCTGTCGAAGTCCGGATAAATGATTGTATGATTTGTTGCCTATGAGAACCAACAGGTGGGCACTAGGATCTCTGCTTTGGGGGCAGACATGTTTGCTGACAGGCTTTGGCCTCAGCAGTACGAGTTCGAGTGATGACGGCACTCCTGGTTCTTCTTTCCGCCTTTCCCTGAAACTGTTGCCATTGCTAAAGCAATGTCCTCCGCATTTTTGTAGGGGCCTCTGCAGTGTGGTGGACTTCAGAGCCTTTCCAGAGTTAGGAGCCATGGGCGTAGAGCGGTCGGGTCCAGGCCTAAGGATCGCTGGGTTTCCATTTGGGCTGGTTTCGGATGTTAGTTTAGGATTATCTGGAAGCGTAAGGTGGTACTTGGTAATATCATGGGCCTGCTGTCATGGTTTGGTGGCCTTTGTTCTCTGGGACGCTCAGGAGCTGATGCCAAGTCCTTAGAATCAGGGGCCATCCCCGTATGAATTGGGAGGTTCCTTTTCCCAGGAGGGCAGTTGGATGCTTAGCTAAAGCCATTGTTTGCCAATGTCCCTGAATAGGGGTGGCTTCTTTGATCAGTAGGACTGGGAGGGAAGAAACCATTGCAAGAAGCCCTTCTGATTGAAGATCCCGCCGGAAGATTCTTCTTAGTAGGAGTCGCCGGTGAGTGGGAGAAAACTTGTCCGGGAGATAAGGGCACCCCAAGTGCACCCTGCACTCCAGGTAGAGAGCGGGGTCCTTCATTGTCCTCATAAGTCCCCAGAGAACCCTGTGGAGTGGTGTGTGTTTCCCTCTGGCTTTGAGGGAAAGAGTTCCTCATCCCAGCCCCATCCAGCTGGTCAAGGTGCTCGTTGAGTTCCACAGTCATGGGGGAATCTATCGCATGGTTCAGTTGCTGAGTGAACCCTGAGCCCATGGGGTCCCGGTGTTATGTCTGCAGAAAAAGGAGCCAGGGGACTGCCCTCCCACAAGCTAATGTGGCCATGTTTCTGAGGGTGACCTAAAGTTGTCTAGCTTAGGTAAGCGACACATTTGGAAAGGCCACCAGACTTAGACGTGAACGTGCACAAAGGTGGGTTCTTGAAACCGACTTTTCCTCTTCAAAAGAGCACTCCTTTCCAGAGATAGCCAACTCAGGGCTCATGTTCCACGGAAAGCAAGCTGCGCTTTAACCCACGTGGCCCCCTTATCGACTTAAGGTCAGCAAGCATTGTGATCGATCCGGAGTGATCTCTTAGAATCTGCATCGCTGGGACTTTTCCGAGGAATCTCTAACCGCTGTCTCTCGAGGCCAGAAGCCAAGGGAAGGGCTGGCCATCGGACTTGCCTGTGATACCTGTGGATTTGGGCAGGTTCCTTTTCCTGAGGTGCCCGATAGATCCTGGGGTTCCTACTCCTGCCAGGAAGTGACACTCTTTCTGCTCCTGGTGAGGTGGTGGGTAGTCTGGAGGCCAAGGGGTCAGGCCAGCATTCCCAGGGGCTTGCTAGCCGCCGGCTTCTCGAAAGTCAGCCTCAGTCCCTTAAAGCCCTTTGGTCCCATCTGGGTCTCGGCCTAGGTGTCTCCGTAGGACAGTCCCATCCAAGCCTTGGTCAGATCAGCCATGTTTCCAGTGATGGCCCCGTTCCAAGGCAAAGAGATTCTCATGGAACATCAGGGGATGCTGAGGGTCGCCATGGGAGAGGAAATGCTTCCTGAGACCTTTTGACTTGGAGGGCTCAGTCAGAATCAAACACACCATGCTTTCACGTGCCTCCGATGGAATGTTGGGTCCCATTTCGGTACATCCTAGATGTCTAACATTGCCATTCTTGAGGCCCACGTTTTCCCCGAGGTGCAGCATGGTGCTTGGGGCCCCCGTTCCTCTGGCGTGGTGTCTGGGTGCTCCTGAGTTCGAGCTCAGATGAGGGACAGCCTCTCGTCACTACACCTCTTGCTGCTGCCAAACACACAGGCTTAGCGGGGCCCGTTATGTGGGGCCACTGCCAGTGTTGAGCCCAGCATTGTTCACGGTCCTGTGCATGGAAGCGATGGGCGGTTCCGGGCCGACACCCTCGGGGAATCCAGCAGGGCTAGGTTTGCTGCCTCTCGAGTGGTTCCCAGGGTGGTCAAGGGGCCCTGGCACTGCCGCTTTGTCCTGCATGTGTCATGCTCTTCAGGGTTGCCGGGGACTGCAGGGGATAGCGGGAGGAGGAGAAGCCCCTGCAGCAGGCAGGGGAGACGACGGGAAGGCTGCTGTCCCGCCCAGTCCCCGGTGCCCAGTCTCACCAGACAATGGACTGTTATGGGCCCAGATGGTTGCCTCGTCCTTCAAGTGTCCATCATCGGCAGGGCCCGGGCAGCCACCTCTGGGTGTGGTGGCCGACTCAGAGGGTCCTTTCATTTCATCCTCGGGGCTCCAGTGCCGTCTTCTGGTGGGCTGCCCAGAAGCCTTCTCTTTGGCCTACGGAGGTCAGGCGTAAGAGAGCCGTCTCTGCAGGCGTGTTTCCCTGTGTGTTCACACCAACTCCTCCTCCGGGCCCAAATGGGAACTGCAAGGGGGGGCCCCAGGGCCATCCTAACTCCCTTTGTCGGAGCACCCCAGGAGCCTCTGGTGCCCTGGGGTCATGGACACACTTTCCTGTGGCGCAGCTGTGGAGACAACGGGTGGAATGGTGTGAGATAGCGAGTGGTGTGTGGCCTGGGCCAGGTCTTATCAGAGGCCTGTGGGGTTTTGCGGGACGTGTCTTCTGAGCTGTTGAGGTGGAGATTTCCCTGCAGGACCCATGCGTGACCTGAAGAAAGGGGAATTTCCCGTGGGTCCCCTGGGGCTGAATGAAGGCTACACTGCCAGGGTCCCTCAGGCTCCTTCCCTGACCGACCTCCTCCATGACGGCGGGATCCTCCTCCTGCTGGGCTGTCCTTTCCCCAGCCTCTCTGAGATCCCTGGACATGCCCTTATCTGTGGGGGGAGCCTTTGCCCACACGAGTGTTGCATGTGGTGTGGCAGAGACGACGTGCTCCCAACCCCCACGGGAAGTGAGTTTGCACAGTCCACAGGCTGTGGGCAGGTGTTGGGCGAGATGGGAGCAGGCAGGGTGGCCTTTCCCTGGTGGGTCTCCCCTGCTGACCGAGGGATCGAGGAGAGTCTCTAGAGGATGAAACTCACAAAGGGAAATGGTGCCACGAGGGGACCCACTACCTCCCACAGGCGTCTTGGAGGCTCGGGGGATGGGAGGTGTCGGTCAGATCATACAGGAGTGGCCGGTGGACAGCTGGAGACCAGGCCCGACACCGTGCCCACAGGGATGCAGCACTGGGAGGGGTGAGCTGTCCTGCTCTTGTGAGCCCGGGGGCCTGTCTTTATTTGCTCATTTCTCACGTGCCTGAAGTGGGAGATGAGGCCACCCCACCACTGTCTCTTCCCGACTAGTGTTGTCCAGGAGCAAGCCGTCTGCTGACTTTTTCAGGGTGGGAGGGCAAGCCTTGTGTCATGCAGAGGGAGGGGCTCCACAGGGGGCGTGGAGCCCTTTGCCAGAAGAACACAATGCCTGGGCTGCCTAGGGTCCAGTCCCTCCAGGCAGCCAGTGCCCTCCTTCCAAGATCAGCAGCTCCTGGACGACAGCACCCACCCACCACAGGGAGTTGCATGGATCAGGTGGAGGTTCCCCATGGGATGTTCTCAGGGCTTTCTAGTGCCTGCAAGGACTAGGACCTTCCTCTCCTCTCCTCTTTGTGGTCAGAGGCTAGGGCAGCACCCGGGTTTTCTGCGGTTTCCCAAGGTGCCCACAACAAGGACGGGGCAATGAGGGAGAGTGTGTGTCCGGTTCACCGGCCCCTTTTCCTGTCTGACTCACCCCGTTCCTGAGTCCTCCTCTTCTTCTGCTTCCCTTGTAGTTTGTGTAATCTTCACTGAAGGGAAGCTTCTTGAGAGCTGAGAGCAAGAGCAAAAGTGGGCATGAGCACAGACTCCCCGGCTGCAGAGAACCAAGTGGGGACACCCAGGCCCAGCCTCCCTTCCTGAGGCCCCTCCAGCCGGGTGAGCCATGCCCTGCGGACTCCCAGCCCTCCTCCCTGCTCTGCGGTCTGGGGCTGCTTCCCAGAGTCAGCGGGGAGGGGTCAGGGTGATGGGAGGAAAGCGGTGAGGAGGGCTGCCCGGGAATTTCAAGCAGCAGTTCCGATGCCAAGCCTGAGTGCCTGCCAGAGACGAGGGCCTCCAGGGTGGGCATCGTCAAAGCAGGGAAAGGGGAAGAGTTGGGAGGAGGCACTTATGGACAGAGGAGAGGGGAAGCCCAAGAGATGGAGGTGGAAGTGCATTACAGGTGCAGGGTGGCTGCTTCTGTCAGAACTGTCATCTTCCGTGGAATCCTCGTCTGGGTCAGAGAGCAGCAAGGATTCTGGGGTGGTCGTGAGAGACGACAGAGGGGAGTTAGTGCAGCTGATGACCCACGGCCTGCCGCTCTGGGGATGCTGGGCTCTGCCCTCAGTGGGGTGCGTCCTTAGCTCCGAGTCCTCCCTGGCCTTGGTCGCTTGATCTCCTCAGGGTACGTGGGCGAGGATCTCTGGTTGCCCACCTGCTCTTCCCATCTCCGATTCTCTCCAAGACCCAGAAGCCCGGCTGTGTGATCCTTTCCCCGCTGGAGGCTGTCACTGTCCCTAAGACTGCCTCTGTGGGACTTTGTCTTCCTCCGTCCTTGTTCCTGTCCTTCCCTGCTCTCCTTCTTCCTCCTCCTCCTCCTCCTCTACTTCCCCCGCTAGAGATGCTCCATCTCCTTCCCCCTGCCAAGCTCCACCAGTCCTATTGTTGTCCAGGAGGGGGCCACCAAGGAAAGAGAGGAGACATCCTGGGTCCCCCGGAATCAATCCCCCGATCCCCCTGTGCTGGGAGCAGCTGTCATGGGTCTGGAATTGCTGGGGAAGTGCAGGGAGAGATGGCCCACCACATGCCCACAGCCCATGTCTGCCCAGGGACTGAGATAACCTTCCCGAGGACGTGTTTCAGGGAATGCAACACCCTGTGTTTCCATAAGTGCTACAGAGGTTGAATGGAGACGGGAGCACGGGAAAGTATGCAGGTGCCCTCAGCTGTTCAGGACAGCCCTGGAAAATATCCAGCAGTGTGGTCATTGAAACACAGGATTCCTGCGAGTGCTCCTGCTGAGGCTTGCCGGGAATGGACGGGGTAGCGGTGTGTGTAGGGCCCTGGGCAGGCCTGAGGGACGTTTGCCGTTTGGGCATGCCTAGGGAGTGGGGAGCATGGCCAGGGCTGTGTGTCGGTGAGGTGGGTTTGTGAGAGGAACCGTGACTCCCTGGCCCTGCTCCCAAGAGGTTCTGTGCTATGCCTCAACGCCAGCTGGTGAGAGGTAGTGTGGACCCAGAGAGGCAAGTGTGTGAAGCAGGTTCAGCAGCCCCTTCACACAGGCCCGGGTGACCATGGCCCACAACAGGGGGTCTCCAGGGTAGCTGCAATGGGGCATCCCGCCCTTGGGAACATGTCCACAGGTCAGACTCGGCTGGGGTGTGAAGGCTGGCAGAAGATCCGATTTACGGGAGCCTGTGTAGTGAACCCAGGGGAAGTACGCATTCCCTTCTGCAGCTCTGGGCATCCCATTGAAGTACAGCAGCTTGGAGAGAACCGGGACGGTTGGTAGTGGAGGTTATGAGGGAGAGAATTTAGACCTGTCTTCCACCTCCTGGCTCAGACCAGAGCATAGTGTCGCAGTTCTCTTGCCCAGGAGAGTGCGGTTGGGGCTGCAAGTCCTGAGCATGACCAGGTCTGGGCCCGTGCCAAGAAAGATGCAGAATCTCTTGTGCACCATTCCCGAGAGGCCATGAGCAAAGAGGCCAAGCTTCGACATGTGGCAGCGGCCAAGGGAGGCACGAGCAAGCTTTGATGGGAAAGATCCTTCAAGGAGCTGCTCAAGGAGTCCAGTGGTGATGACAAACCCAGCCTACCCTAAAGGCCCGTGGACACCTCGTCTGTTCTTTTCATCCCGAAACCGTGACATGAGGAAATGATCCCTGCGCCAGAGCATCCCTTTCCTTTGTGGTTTTTGACCCACCTCCCTCATTCTCCGGAGCGGCAGGGGCAACCCCATGTTCCCGGGAGCCTTGTCCCAGTGTTCCACCTCCTCGGTGCCGTTCCCTACCTGAAGAGACTTCGTCCTCACTGGTGGAGTAGTCGTCGATGCTCTCTACCAATAGATCTGTAGGAACTGAAAGAAGAGCAAAGCTGTTAGGAGAGAAACCACCTCACCCCTTCATCCCAGGTACATTGAGATGTCTCTGGGGCATGCAGTATCTACCTGACCCTTCTGCTGTCCTCTCAGAGGTTCACGGGGCTGGCGGATCGGAGCCCTTGGAGGAGACAGGGATTGGAGTTTCATGCCTTCTAATGAGACCAGGATGCTGCAGCAGTCACCTCAGTGTCAGTTCTGCATGCCCATGACCGCTGTCCCCTCCAAGCACAACCATCGGAAACTCCAGTCGTTATGTGACTCTTGACGTGTGGCTAGTGGGAGTGAGCAACTGGACATTTTCGTTCCCTTCATTATTTCCGTGTACTGCGCTGAGATAATTAATGACTGTGTACGATGGATACTAGACAGACTCTTTCCAGGATCGCTCAGCGCTAGAAACCAACCAGGAGTGAGAGACAAGTCCTGCTCTCCCGCGTATTGCTCGGGCATCCGTGGCAGGCCTGACAGGGACGTTGATCAAGGGAAGATGTTCCCGGGCTCACACACACCCACCAGGCGCTGCTGGAGGTCTTTGGACCCGAAGAGATTAAGGTGAAGCCCCAGTTCCTAGAATAAATGGGGAACGGATTCCATGCAGCACTGACCAAAAGAATACAATATGATGTTCTCGGGACAGAGGAGCTGCTACGGTAGATAAGGGAACCACAACGGAGCACAATGAGCCACGACGTTTCTGAATATGAAGAAGTCGGTGGTGGGTCCCTAGAAGCTGCCCTCCAATACCTTGGATGACTCCCTTGAGCCAACAGGAGGGTGCTGGCATACAAAGAGGCAGGGGCACCTGGGAGCAGAAGAGAAATGCCCAAGGAAATGCGCTCATGTTGGCATCACGATGCTTGACAAGAGGACCGCCCAGAAAAAGCAACCTCTTCCGAAACAGTGAACAGAGTGAAAAGGTAGCCCACAGACTGGAGACACCCTTGGCAATCCTTATTTCAGAAAAGGTGTGTTCACTGGCAAAAACGAAAAACAAGAAAGAAAACCAACCAAACAAAAGAAGACCGGGATTTCACCAAATGAAAGAATCAAGAAAAAGACTTGAATAGTCTGTGCTGCAAAGGGAAAGAATGACTCGGCCAGTCAGACAGACGTCGTCCGAAAAGGTGCTCAACTTAAGGCATCGTGAGGGCAATGGAAATCCAAAGGATGGTGAGCTGTGGCATTGTTGGTTAGGGTAGCGAGGACCCAAACCAGGAATTCAAACCCAGGACCCATG
The DNA here is from genome assembly GCF_020171115.1 of Neogale vison. Lineage (NCBI taxonomy): Eukaryota > Metazoa > Chordata > Mammalia > Carnivora > Mustelidae > Neogale > Neogale vison. The sequence goes on from NC_058092.1 coordinate 157,356,061, forward strand.
TCGGATGTTGGAAGAAAATTGGAGACTATGTATGCAATTCGTGGAATGCAGACTGGTGCAACTACCCTGGAAAAGCCCGTTGAGTGTCCTCGGAGAGCAGCGAAAGTTACTCCCGTGGATCCCACGCATGCTAGTGAGGAAAAGAGGTGTCGGAAAATCAGATTCTGTTCCCATAGGTGTTTCTCACGAGAGAAAGTCTTGTTGGCTGCCAAAGAACTCTGAAACCCTGATTTAGCTCTGTTTCCTTTCCCAGGCACTGAACTCTGTTGTCTATTGGCCCAAACCTTCTGAATCTAACAAGGACCTCTTGCATGGACAGATGGCCAGCGAAATGGGCGGTGATTGTCCGGTCACACCTGTTGAGGTCTGAGGTTCTCTATGGCCACCTTGAGATGCACAGAGCACCCTTTGTTCCTGCATGGAGGGGGCCCAGGTGCCCCCAGTGATGCTCAGTCCCTGAAGACCACCTCATTCCGCCTTGGTTAGGACAACTTTTGGGCTTGCCTCTGAGAGCCCCAGCGAGGACCAGTGGTGGGTGTGGGATTTCCCCTGGGACAAGGCAAGTTGCATTCTTAGACACAGTATCTGCAGGGAAATGGTAGATCTCCATGGAGAAACACGGAGTGAATTGGCCCCATCTGTTCCCTGGCCACTGCCCCATTGTGCGGGTCGCCCCCGAACGGGCTGTTGCCCATGGTTGCCCCGGGAGCTGCCTGCAGAAGGGAGGAAGTGTGTCCCAGCACTCAGTGCTTCCGATGAGGTTGGGAAGACACATCGTGGGGCCTCTGATGCAGAGATGTGTGTGTGTGAGTGCAGTGTCAAGAGGGAGGTGCTGTGACCATACTTGCCTGAGACCTACCTTGTCAGGTGATCCCCATGGACACTGACTCAGTAACAGGGACACACTTGTGTCTTTGGGGCACTGTCTAGCCTTTCCTAGTTAGTGACGGGATTTGTTTTCTGGGGGAATTGATGTTTATTTGCAAGGAAAGAACACCTTTTTCAATTGTAGGTGTTGAAGAGTTTTCCCATGAATGGACGTTCATGACGTGACAGTAATGGGAAACGTCCCTGAGAACATGGACACCATTAATCGCCATTTTGAGGGGACCAGACACGTTCGAGAGCGCAGCATTCACCCACCTGACACACACACCAACCCTGAGAGTCATAGTGCATGGATTCCCATGGAAACAGACCTTGTGCCCAGCACCCGATTCTACAGCACCTAAGAGCAGCACGGTAGCTTCCGGGGGCAGGGTCACGAGGCCTCGGGTCTCGGTCCGGAACATGACCCTCAGTCTCGTTGCAACAGGATCTGCATCTGGGTGGCTCTCAAGATGGAGCCTGCAAGGAAGCCCCATCTTGCCCATTGTCCAGGTTGCTCGAAAACAATGAGTGAATCTAGAGGACAACATATTTACCACTCTCCCTTTCCAGCAAGGCCACCTGCGATTTCAGAAAAGAAAACGTGACAAACATCAAGTCCTGCCTCATCCTGTGTGCACAGCTCTTTTGGTCTCTTGGTGATGAGCAGGGTCATGGGCAGTGATATGGAATCCACCTAGATGTCGCATGCCCTGGGTCCATCAGGTGGCCCGGCGGTGTCAGTAGCACCCGTGAAAAAGCTCACGACCCTGTGGACTGTAACCGAACCTGCTGTTTCCTGCAGGGTCTTTGGAATGGGGTCTCCCTGGCTAAGGATCGCTCCCTCAAGAATCTGCCCACCAAGAGCATTGTACGTGCTGAGGCGTTCGGACCTGATTGCGAGTATCAGAGAAACAAGGGATGCTGGACCTCACCTGAAGAAAGGCTAACTTACCACCTGGGTGAACAATGGGGCAAGTTCCTCCAACCAGTAACTGTGTTGTGGTCATTGTCAAGACCATGTGCTGTCCACGTCTAGGCCATCGTACAGGCTAGCCAGGGGATCTAGGTGGATACACACAGAGAGTGTCGGGACCGTGACAGAAATCTTCAGGAATCGCTCGGGGGGCTTTGCTTGGTGTGCATGTGTGGACAAGAGTGTGGAGGTGGGGAGCTCATCAGTATGGACTGAGCTGCAGTGGGCCCTTCCTGGATGGAGGATGAAAGGTCCTGGAGAGGAGCAGGGATGTGAATAGAAACTCTGCCTCCTGTTGGAGCTCCAGGGCCTAGGGTAGCTGTGAAACAGCCCATCTCCAAGGCACACCTACTGCCTGCTCCCAAACCTGCACCACCTAAGAGCAGCGCAGTAGTTCCCGGGGACAGGGCCATGAGGCAACGGGTATTTCCCCAGAAAATCCCTTGCTGTTACTCCGTCCCTTCTTCTCAGTCCCGCCAGACCTGGAATAAGGGTGGTTCCCATCGTGGAGCCTGCGAGGAAGCCTGATTGCCCCTTTTCCAGGTTGTTGCAAACAAGTGAGTGACTCTAGAGTACAGAATACTTAAGACAGCCCCCTTCCAGCATGGACACCTGTGATTTCAGGAAAGAAAACAGTATGAGCATCAAATCAGGCTTTTTCCTGTTTCCATGGTCTTTTGTTCCCTGGGGGAAGGGAGGAAGCCAGATGGGGAAGTGTGCTAGAGGCCCTTGAGCCCCAAAGTATGAAGAGAGCAAAACGAGTCCTCCACAGGTGCACCCAGTCTTCCTAGAGGCCCCCCGTTCCGGGTCCTACTGGACACAACAGGTGGCAAGGAGGAATAGCTGCTACCCGTACCCAAGCTTCCTGCCCTCCAGATGGTAGGTGATCCTGCTGTGGTTGTCCCCGCCCCACTGCAATGCCTTCGGGGTTAGGTAGCATTTGGTAACAGATTCTCTCTCAAACTTCTCCCTCCCCTGTCAATTGTGCATGCTGAGATTTTTTTTTTTTATGTGACCTTGATTAAAAAAGCCAGAAGACTTTTGTCTCACACAAAGAAAGGCCAACGTGCCACGCTGGTGAAAAACGGGGCGTCTTCCTCTGTCGTTCCTGTCAAACGTTCCCCCGCCTGTCCATCCAGCCAAGGTAGGGAGAGATCCACAGAATGGTCAGTCCACTGGTAGGGCTCGGCAGGAAGAGCTCAGGGAGTTTCGCTTGGGGTGGGCATGCCTGGGAGTGTATGGCGACGTTGGGTTGTGTGGGTATGGACTGAGCAAGCTGCTGCTGCATCGAGAGAGGTCGGGGCAAGGAGCAGGAACGGAGGGAGAAATATTGACTCTGAACTTGAGCTACAGGGAATGGAATCAGAGGGACCTCTTCAAGCCAAAAGAGGGTTAACACTAAGAGACACGGTCCGTTGTACTGACGGGCAAGTTCCTCCAACCAGTGACTGTGTCGTGGTCATTTCAAGACCGTTTCTTGGACGCTCCCACCTATCTCTCACCTCTTCTAGTAGATTGTATTTCTGCAGAAGAATGCTGTGTGGCAGGGTTGCATTCAATGCAAGCACAAGTACCCTAGAGGTTTCATTTGTCCCTGAGTCATGCAGGGTCAGGAAAACCAAAGACCCAGGATTTCTACGTACTGACATCTGACCACTCCAACAGACTCCCCATCCACAAAGTGCTGATTCTTCCCAGTTTTCCTTTCCTGTGGCATGCAAGTGTGTCCTTGGAGTCCGTGGGACCCAGTTTCCCAGGACCCACCTCCCCCAGTCAGGATCCCGCAAGTTCATGAGAGAGCAGAGGCCAGGCGAGAGAAGGTCACTCTCTAACCTGGCCATGTAGCAGATTGTCAGGAAGTCGGATCGGGCCCCAAGCTAATGATGAAGCTTTCCTGGCAATTGCCATTTGCCAGTGAACCTTCCCTCTGTGCATTCAAGATGGGAGCGTTTTTGTAAGCCTGGTGATGATGGTTTGGTCGACTAAAGTAGCTTCTGATTCCTTTTTGTTTTGACCCTGTCTGAGAAACATCCCGAGCTAGGACAGATGTGGGACCCTTCCTTTCTCCCCATCCCTGTCTGAGGAAAGGGAATCCTGAGCAGCCCTCCAGGTGGATCTGTGGTCAGGGAGGAATGTGGTGTCCTAGGGCGGTGTGTGCAGCGGGAATGAAGGAAGTTTGGCTTTGAAACTTTGACCTGTGCTCTCAAGTCCATTCAGTGGGAGATGTCTTCTGATGAAACGCACACACTCAACACACCCACATGCCCGGTACCGTCGTATCGACCCACATAAAACCAAGCCCAACCCTCCAACGCACCAAGCACACTGCCTGAATGACCTACTGGTTTGCAGGGACTGTAGCACAGGGTCCCAGTTTTCTACAAGACGCTCCCGTTTGTTCAGTCTGCCTCAGCCTCCATTCCCGGGAGGAAATCAGAATGGGGGAAGCTCTCCAGAACAAAGGAGGAGAGAAAGCCCTACTTTGTTCTTCAGCTAGAAATGTCCCCCTAAAGTGAGTGATGAGGGAACAACCACATGGGACATATCCAGTTGCCGCCTCCTGCAGTTGGAGAAAGGGAAACCCAGTGAGGGTCCCAGCACCCTGTGCACACCATGTGCACAAATCTCTGTGCCCTTGGTGTCGTAAGCAAGCTAGATGGGATGCAGTCATTGCGCCTATGATCCAGAGAAGGAGAAAATGACCTCCAGAAAAGGCTCCGGCTTGGAATGTGAAAACTGCCCTGTCCATTTTCTTCGGCAACTCATTCCAAAGCCATTTCCCATAGACAGAATGACCTGGTGGAAAATGCTCAGGATCATCCATTGCCTAAGCAATGGTGGTGATATTTGCTCAGTGCCCATCTCAATCCGCTGTCCGTTAATGGTATAAACTCACGGCAGGCTCTCATCACCTAGGACATTGTCTCTCCCTTCTGGCATGTCCATGCTCAGATGTTCATGGAAAGAGAAATCAAACACTGGTTGTCCCTCAGAAGCACAAGATGACTTTACTGTGGTGACCGAGCGGCTCAGACCTTGAAGCTTCTGCCTTCAGCTCAGGACCTGATCCTAGGGTCCTGGGATGGAGCCCCACTTTGGGCACCCTGCTCAAAAGGGGACCCTGCTTCTTCATCTCCCTCTGCTACTCCCCCTGCTTGCGCTCTCGTGTGCTGTCTGTCTGTCTCTCTCCCCCCTTCTCTTTCTTTCTGTCTTTCTAATAAATAAAATCTTGAGGAAAAATGAGTTTACCTCAGGGAGAGTTGCAGTTTCTTCCTCAGCCTCAAAATGGGTAGCTCTTCCGTCAGATCCTTGCAGGGAGCTAGGAGGGTACAGAGGCACTGTGAGGACACTGATGAGGCTGCTCAGGAAGTAGGCAGGGAGTTTGGATGGATGAGGACAGGAGGCGAGTGTGTGCGTGTGGGCCCGTTGGAGGTACAGTCGCACTGCTGCCGGGCCTTGTCCTTGGTGCAGAGAGGAAGCGACGGGAGAGGAGCAGGAAGAAAAAAGAGAAGAAGATATTTGTCTTTCTAGCTAAAGCAGTCCGATCAAAGCCAAATAGTCAATCCAATACATGTAAAGCCTAAGCTGGCTTCTGTGTGAGGACCAAGTCCCATAATCTCTCCTGACTGATGTGCCACTAAGGTGTCCCACACTGCTTCTTTGGAAATCAGTTCTGTGCCCAAGATCCCCATAGGCCACGACTATATGCATCATGTCTCTGTAAGATTTCGCATGGCATAAAAAGCAGCCTTGCCTGCCGGGCTGAATTCAACCCTCAGAAAAGAAGCCTAGTATTTGGCTTCACTCACCCTTTCTTTGTCTTCAGAAAATCCCATGTGCAACGCTGGAGAGCTTGGACATTGTAGCTTCTGTAAACAGCTGGCACCATCAATGAGTGTGATAGATTCCTTCCACTATTCTTAAGCTGTCCTATGTGTGTGTGTGTGTTTCCCATGAAGACAGTGGCTGTCCGAACCCTCCCAGGTGTTCTGACCAGTGGGAAGTTGCTTACACAGAGGAGTCTTGGAGTGTGTGCTGAGAGGCTGTAGGCCTGCTTTGCAGGAGATTTGCCCTGGGGGTGTTGGGGCCAAAGCATCTACCCAAGCTTGACCTTGATTTCCTATTGGCCAGTGGTGTGTGATTGTGTGCTTAGAGAATCTGAACCTTCCTGAGGCTTAGGGAAATCTTATCAAGTACAGTCAGTTCCCTCCGTGATGCTTTTCTGCCACTGGTTGGTCGTGTATACACACTGAGACCGGCTATGACGGATGTTGCCCTGTTCTGTCCTCCACGGGTCCACACCCTTTCCAGCCATGTAAGCTTGAGTATGAGGATGTGGCTTTTCTCTATGCACTTGACTCCAGGGACCAGGCTGTAATCTTTAACGTGGGCTTCTAACCTTGCCCTGGATTCTGTGTCCTTGGAAGCCATTATGTCATGTTGGGTCCTGTCCGGGACCATCATAGAATCTAGGTTTTTGGCTGAGTGCACAGATGCTGGCCCTTTGCTAGCTAGCACCCATGGTACATCATGACCCCATGGCTGAGGGACTAACACAGGTGCATAGGCCAGAGCAACTTTCCGATTGGAGCCTGAGCTCCATACTTGGCTTTCTAAGTAGGAGGTCAAGGGTTTGGACCCTTCATCTCTGCACCATGCCCGTCTCAGGAAATCAAAGGGAAACGTCCTCCAGGTACAGCTGTGGTGAGTAGGGGAAGGACTATGTAAAGTGTGCCAGGGTGATGAGAGTGTTTTGGAAGGGTGACACTGTGATTGTGATGGAAGTGTGAGAAAGATCTCCTGGGAAAGGCACACAATCGTGTTCACAAGCATAACGCATGGGGACACACACACACACACACACACACAGACACACACCAATGCACCCACGCACACAGGGCCTTCATCTCATGTGCACATAGATTACCCCTTCCGTATGTACGAGTTCTTCCAGGCCCTGCTTGATGTGGTGACCATGCCTCCCTGGACAGTCTAGGTCAGTATCCCCCAAACATCGTTCCATGTTGGAACCAGAATCGGGGAAGGCTTCTTTGTACTCTAGATTTCCTCCCAGAGCCCGATGCTCTTAAATATGTACAGCTGTCCTTGCTCCCAGCGTCTACCTGCGATTGGGGAAAAGGAAACACAGTGAGGATCCCAGCATCCTGTCTGCTGTTGGGCCAGCTCTTTGGTTTGGGCAGTTAATTGGATGAGGTCCCGTGTTTGAGTCCATGTCCTCCCACCTGAGTTCAAGAGGACCGTTTGAATGATGCTGGAGCATCATTCAATCTCCAAAGTCCTTTCTGATCAAAAGACAGAACGTTCTTTTTCAAGGAGAAGCCTTTTCTGCTGAAGAAGGTGTTTGATCCCATGGAGTTTGTAACTGAGGCTGTCCTGTGTCCTCACCCTTTTTGGGTTCACCCTTTTTGGGTCGGACCCAGGATTCCTCCATGAGGGGAGACTGCTGCCCCCTTCCCCTGGGAGGTAAAGTGCCAGATGTTTATCAAACTCCATGGATGGAAGAAATCAAGGAAGCACCATTTGTGTCTCTGAAAAAGAGAGGCGAACTTACCTCGGGGAGAGTTGCGGCGCCTTCCGCTGTCTGGCCCCTAGGGAGGTCCTTGGACTGGCCCTCCACAGGGTCTAGGAAAACAGAGAGGAGCTTTCAGGACATTGGCTGCGCTACTCAGGAATGACTCGGGGAGTTAAGTCTGCTGGATGTGGATGCGGGGCCAGAGGGAATGGATGTGAAGGGTGACCAAGCAAGGCCTGACTTGCCAGTGGGCCAACAGTGGTGGACACAGTGGTGGACACAGTACACAGTGGTGTACACAGAAGCACAGAGGAGGGGAGCAGGATGGAAAAGGGAAATGGGGCCTTGGCTTTCCAACGGAGGGGATGTCATCAGTGGGAACTCATTAGCGTCTCTCTGGGAAACACTCAAGGCACCCTGGGTTTCAGGGCGCAGTCCCCTGAGCCCTCCTGCCCATTGTGAAGCCAAGCCAGCTTGCCACTTCTTCAGCTGGTCATGGGGCCTATTCAGCTGTCTTCCCTGAACCTCTGCCGTGACCCTGTCTGTCCTCTATCACCCTGGAGTAGTGGGTTCTTCGGTGATGAAATCTAAGTACTGTGGATGGTTGTATTTGTTTGTGCGGGTACGTTAAGTGACACTGTTCACATCCCTGATGCTTTGTAGACCACGCTGCCATCTACGGGGAAAACGTTGCCATCCTATCTCATGGAACCTCTGTACCCGTGATGACATGACCGGCCCTCCCCCTTTCCTCCCTGCACCGTCCCTTCCACTTTCTGGGTCTACAAATGTCCCTACTCGAGTGTCCTCAAAGCCTGGGATCGTGTAGTGTACCTTTTTCCTTGTGTGCTTGCTTTCAAAATGTATGTTAGGTTTCCAGGTTCCATGTGTTTCCTAAAATACTGGAAACCTTTGTTTCTTCTAATGCTTGAATTGTACTCCATAATGTGTGTAGATGCCATTGAATGTGTCCTTTCCTCCCATGATGTATTTGGGGGCTGTGCTTGTCTGTGGCTATTGGGAACCCAGCTGTGTGAGACATTAGTGTGCAGATTTCTGTGTTTCCAGAATGAGAAGATGTCCCCGAATGCATTGGCCCAATTTGTAGAATGGTAACCACATGGAATGTACTGGGTACTTGAGTTCCCCAAATGTGGTGAGGTCGTTTTGTTGCTTTGAAATTACGTATCACACCCATGTAAGATGTGGCTAAAGGGTGGAAGTGGAGGGGGGAGATCGGGAAACGCCCTGTCGTATTCTGTTCCATTTTTCTGTTCAGCCTTCCTGGCGGAAAACATAGTCTCCGCCTTCCTACACATCGAAGAACCATGTTTTCTGGGGAGACCTACAGGGACCTGTGTGTGCCAGAAAGACCTAAGATTCATCCCTTCAGCTAGTAGACTCTTTTTTCCTGTGCCCCTTGGATCCAGTTTGAATGAGACTCTCATTGTGACTTGTGGACTTAAAAGAGGACGGACAGATGGCGTAGAGGGAAACGGCTGCCAGTGAAATCAGAGGACAATGTGTCTCAGCAGTTTTAAAAGCGTTGATTATGTCTGTGCTACTGAATGGAAGAACGCGTCTCCAATCAATGTAATGAGTCAATCCCCAAGCTACCTACCTTCCTCAGTGTCCTCGATGGAAAAGACCTGATCATTGAGGGAGAACCGGACTCTCTTCTTGGGCGGTCATGGAGGGTCTGGCATGGTTGTGGGCAGCTCCACATCTTCAGGGAGAACCCCACAGGTTTTTGGGAGACACATAGAAATGGAGAGCAGTGTCGGCATCTTGTCATCAGAAGCCCATAGAGGGATTGGACATTCTTTGCTTCTAGTCCATCTCTCTCCTGCCCCTACTCGCCAGCTGCCCAGCAGGCATTCCTCCCTCCAGGTGGGACTTAGGAAGGGGTCGCCGTGTGCTGTGCTCTTAATTCCGCCCCCTCCCACACCCACAGGTTCTCTGGGCAACGGCTTGTATGGAGCAGAGACAGGACAGAAACGCAACAGAGCACCGTGAGCACGTGTGATGGCCTGGGTACATACCCATTGAGCAGCCACACCTACCCAAGAGTGTTCCCCAGAACCCTCTGTGCCCCGTTTCCCTGCCCTCCGGCCTAGAGATTGGTGTGCTGCCATGGTGTCCCAAGTGATTGAGTCCAAGGAGCGCCTGGGACCTAGGGGAGGATGGGATGCTTCCCAGCCACTCGGCAGGTATTGAGGAAGGGACCGCCTAGGGACTCAGCTAGACGGCTGGCTGTGGGTGAAGCCAGATGTGGGACTTGGGATGGCTCCATTGCACGTGAGGATGGAAGCCCCCTCTTTACCCTTCCCATGAGAATGATGCTTGATAGCCAACAGAGAATCCGTGTGCCTTTGTACTGTCCTCCCCACAGCAGCACCGATGGGAGTGGCGACAGGCTGGAAGCCCCATTGGACAGTGGAGGTCCCTGAAATGTAGGGTGGTGAAGGGACCGTCCACAGTTGCCACCCTGATGAAGGATGGATCTGGGACAGGAATGTCGTTTCCCTGTGGCTGGAGATCCCCCAGCCCCGGACACCAACCCATGGCCCCTGAGAAAAGGTCCTGAAGCCCTGAACCAAGAGCTGCCCTCACAATCTCAAATCCCTCTGTGCCAGTGTTTCTGTAGGGGAGAGCGAGGGCCACGAGACCAGCCTCAGTCCTCACTCACTTGTGTTTGGGGCCCTGACATCAACGAGGTGGCGGTTTTTGCCCAGTGCGGCCCTGGTGAAGGACCAGGAACATGTAGCATGGACCTTGTTCCCTCACCTCTCTCTGCAAGGTCAGCACAGTCGCCCAAGGCTGTCCTGAAGGCCAGTTGCAGCCCATGGCTCCTGGGGTTCTGCTTGGCTCCCAAGCTGATTCAGACTCCCAACGGTCACATAGGACCCCGCCGAAACTCGCTTGCCTTCCGCTCCCAAAGGTCACACTTTGACCCTGCTGAGAACTCACTTCCCTGAGCTCGGCAATCCCGAGGAGCAGATGATGGTATGAACGTACATGGAGGTGGCCATGTGGGCTGGGGGCGGTTGGTTTCAGGAAGGAGACGGATGATGCTGAGTGGCCTGAGGAGCCTGGATGGACGTGAGGCTTCCCTGGCTGGCAGGAGTCCCTCCCTGCTCTCTCATTCTTCGCCAGCATCCACTGTCTACTCTCAGGTCTCTTGATCCCTTCTGGAGACTGTAGGTTTAGCGGACAGTCTCCTGTCTCCCTCCCTAGGCTGGGCCTGGAGAACCCAGCCCAGCAGTACCTTTGAGAGCAGCAGACAGTCCACCGTGCAGCTGCCGTGTGTTTGGTTCAACCCCCCGGTGGCACAGCCCATTTTCATGCACTCCCAGGCATCAAACAGACGGCTCGGGAAACCCTGCACATCAACCCATGAGACCACCCCGCTATCCTCCAGTGACTCTCCTTCTAAAAACAGCTGCAAAATCATCTCTGATTTTGTCATGTCTATCGGGTCACCTCTTCCCGATAGGGCAATTCGTTCTCCTCAAATGTGGTGTCTGGGTGGCACCAAGGTTCTCCTGACCCAGGGACAGCAGTGTGGCGTGTGACCTGTGTGTTGTCCCTGTAGGACTGTGTCTGAAATGGGCATTCAGAAAGAGTACGGTTTTCTGAACGTCGAAGCGCTTTAAGGAAGGCAGCTTCCCCACGAAATCCCAATTAAACAACCCAGACAAACGAACAAACACAGGCATCGAACCGGGAGGAGGAATCAGAGGGTGAAGAGGAAAAGCCAAAGAGAAGAAGCCTGTCTCTGTGAAAGGGAGGCAGCCAGCTCCAGAGAAGAGAATTGAGAATATCGGTAGGCACATACCTGTACAACAGCAGTTAAGATTCCCCATTGTGGGGACTGTTAGTCCTGTTCACCCAACTGCCAGGGGCTCGGCTCACAGAGTGACAGTTGAAACGGAATGTTGGATGCGTGTCATCACGTCACTGTGCTGATGGGTAATGACAGAACTCTGAGGGTGAAGGCATCCCTGCACACTGTGGGTCATGGAGGGAAGTGGGTTGGGGAGGGGTCGATGGATGATGCGCTTTGAAGAAGGCACTTGTTGTGGTCAGCTCTGAGTGGTGGAGAGAAGTGATGAGTCTCTGAGTTTTACTGCAGAACGCTACACTGTGCTGTGAGTTAACTAACTCCATTTTTTTTGGACATTAAAAGAAGGATACTCCTGAGGGCACCTAGGAGACTTGAAATGTTCATTTTTCTATCTGCTATTCTAGAAAACTCCTATTTATAGGCGATTGTTTCACAAAGTCTCTCCAGGAGTTCTTGGATGGCTCAGTGGGTTAAGTATTGGCCATTGGCTCAGGTCCTGCTCCTGGAGTCGGGGATCAAACCTAGCCTCAGGCTCCCTGCTCAGGGGGAGTGCTGTTCCCTCTGCCCCTCCCCCAAGTCCTGCCTGCTGTGTCCAATAAGGACCCTGCAATTGCACTACTGGGTATTTACCCCAGAGGTACAGATGGAGTGAAATGAAAGGCCATCTCTACCCCAATGTTTATAGCAGCAGTGGCCACCGTCGCCAAACTGCGGAAAGAACCAGGATGCCCCCCTTCAACAGATGAATGGATAAGGAAGATGTGGTCTATATACGCTATGGAGTAGGATGCCTCCATCAGAAAGGATGAATACCCAAGTTTTGTAGCAACATGGACAGGACTGGAACAGATTATGCTGAGTGAAATAAGTCAAGCAGAGAGAGTCAATCATCATAGGGTTTCACTTCTTTGTGGAGCATAAGAAATAGCATGGAGGAGAAGGAGAATTAGGAGAAGGGAGTTGGGGGAAATTGGAAGGGAGGCGAACCATGAGAGACTATGGACTCTGAAAAAAAACCTGAGGGTTTTGAAGGGGCAGGGGGTGGGAGGTTAGGGGAACCAGATGGTGGGTATTAAGGAGGGCTCGGATTGCATGGAGCATGGAGTGTGGTGCAAAACCAAAGAATACTGTTACGCTGAAAACATAGAAAATAGATAAATAATTTAATAAAAGGAAAATATGTAAAGGGCTTTCTGCGGGGCTCCCCTCTCCAGGAAGGCCCTGTGTGCCTTCCCCGAGCCCCTTGGAGCCAAGGGTGACTGTTCCTAGTATTGTCTGTGGGGCCGACTGCCTGAGCCACGAGCTGAAGATACAAACATACATCTGTCTTTTTTCAGTGAGCTGCATTAATGTGGATCATAATGTGCCCTTTCTGCAGGGGACAGAGAGATACCCTTTGCAAAGCCTGGATTCTCCGTGCGTGTCCGATTTCAAAGGCCCTTAGTGCACGGACCTCCCTCTTGCCTGCCCCCCATCCATTTTCTGTTTGCAGGGAGGGTCGCCCTTTGTGGACAGCGGGTCGTCTCCAGCACTGGATGGCACCTCCGGGGCCAGCATATATGGCACGCACATGTGGTGTCCCTGCATGGACACAGAGGATGAGGCAACTGACAGCTGGATAGGACCCTCTTGGCTGCCGAGGTCAGTCTGTGCACCATGGAGTGTTTGGACCCAAAACCTCTCTGCTGGTTTCACCGCTGTGTGTGCATTCCCAGGAGCTTGGCATGCAGGGGGCTTCATCCACTGTAAGTCCCTGCAGGCCTGGCCACTGCCATGTGGTCTCTTGGAAAGTGACCATCGAGAACTCCTTGGCAACAACCCAGGAGATGTAGGCATTTACTGGCAGCAAATAGAACGTGGTTTCTTTACAACAGTTTCTACCTGGGGCACCTGGGTTTCTCAGTCACTTCAGCAGTTGCCTTCACCTCAGGTCCAGGCCCTGGGATCTAGCCCGAGTCGAGCTCCCTGCTCAGGGAAGGAGCGCCTGCTTCTCCCTCTGCATCAGCCTGTTACTCGGCCTACTTGGGAGCTCTCTCTCTCTCTCTCTCTCTGCCAAAGAAGTGAGTAAAATCGTTACAATATAAATTAACAAGTTAATGGAAATGATACGTAAATGAAGATATTTTATGAGTTCTGCAATGTCATACAATGGGAGGGGGAACAAAGCCAAACTAGTAACAGCATGTATTTACACACGACAATACAGTCATCATGCTGCTTCAGGTTACACAATTCTACCCTTTGACCCAATTGATATATTAATAGATCATTTTTCTGTCACAGTTCTGGAAACCTTTCTTAATGATATTATGAAAATATGCATTTTTAAGAAGTTAAGTTTTGAGTAATACCCAGTCATCTCTGTCCTTCTGGGAAATGTCAGATAACAATTAATTGGAGTTTACGACTTGGCGAGGGTTTCCTTGGTGGTGGTGGTGTGAAGACAAGTCTAGCTATTTAGAGTATCTTAGAGACTATGATGGAGGAAATTGGATGGATTTGTGACGTTCTGTCAAAGTAGACTTTTTTTTTTTTAAAGGATTTTACTTATTTATTCGACAGACAGAAATCACAAGTAAGCAGAGGCAGGCAGAGAGAGAGGAGGAAGCAGGGTCTCTGCGGAGCAGAGAGCCCAATATGGGGCTCGGTCCCAAGACCCTGGGATCGTAACCTGAGCCAAAGGCAGAGGCTTTCACCTATTGAGCCACCCAGGCACCTCCAAAACAGACATTTTATTTCCGACAGTTGGGGATGGTTCTTTGGAGAGAAATTTTCCAAAAAGACTGAATTGGAAACCCATCGATTTCAGGAATCTACATTTAAGGTGAGGTGGACTTTGGCCTTTGAAAGTTTCCTCTGATGTTTGCCGCCACCTGACGATGTGTAAATAGCCTACCGTGACCCTTTGCCTTGGTACATCTTTATGTCAGTCCAGAAGTGGGTGCTGGAAAAGAAAACAAACAAACAAAAAAAGGAACACTTCTGTTTGGGGAATTAGGGATGGTCCTCTGGGAGACACAGAGTGGAGGGAAATCAGGTGTGCTCCTGATTTGGAGCAGGGAGTACAGGTTCATGAGGGAAAAGCACAGGCACGTGTTTTGTAAGGACGACGATGAGTGCTGGCAGCTAACAGGTGTCTCTCTTTCAGTCCAGAGTAGAGGGATGTGTACCAGGTGGTGGGGTATCTGTCACTGAGCAGGTCCATGGGCCGGACGTCAAAAGTTCCCGGTGCTCGGACCTTTGACACAGGAGATGTGCCTAGGGTTTCCTTCCTGATTGTCCCTAACACTCTAGTTTCAGAGTGGCTTTCTTAGCAAAGCTTCCATCGTGACGAATCTTCCTTGAGAATTCTCATCTATTTCTTTTCTGCCATCCTTCTAACAGGAAAACAGCAATGATCTGAGTGTGATTTCCTACCATCCCTTCTCACTGTCTGGGTGGCTGGCATCCTGCTTCAGGTCCCTTCTGCCCCTGGAAGGTGGCAGTTTCCTAGTTCCTGGATCATCCAAGCTAGTTGAGTCTTCAGACTGCATCCCGCTAAGAAGAAGGCTTGAGGATGGCCCATCCCGATGGGACTTAGGGTCTCATTTCTGGGTAGTCCTGATGGCTGACTTGCATTCTTGGAGGAACACTGATTTTGACATTTTCAGTAGTACTGCAAGGAGAAACACAAGGTAGAAGCCACTGGAAGACGACAATTTAAAATACTCAAGAGTCCAAACAGTGCATTTCTTGCTTCGATGCTGGGGCCTTTCCTCATCCGTTCTCACAGAGAGATTCTGGAGGAATGGCAAGACCCATGCCGTTGTGTTCTGGCGCCTGTGTTCTTCCTCTGGAAGCAAGCCTGCTGTCCCCTTGACCCTCAGCGCAGAGGGGCTGGGTGGGTCTGCTGTTGTGCTGGGTGGATGAAAGTCTCTGGTCAGGGAAGGAGGAGGACACCGCTCCACACAGACCCTCTGAGGATGCCCGGGGCTTTGCCCACAGAAGCTCAGTGCGGTTCCAAGAGAGGGACATGCTTCCTGACCCCCTGATCCCTGTCTCTTTCCACCTGTAGGTGTGAAGAAATACCGGCCCTTTGGGGTCATCCTGGAGGTCTCTGAGAGCATCGGCCTGAGCCCATCTAGCGCACCGTGGAGGTGTTTGTGAGGGAGACCGATATGCTCTGGGTGCCCCTGCCCTCTGGGAGTCCTGGCCTGCCTCTCTCAGGGGCCTGGCAGCGTGCCCCTGTTGAGGAGCCTAGTTCCGGGGAACCGTGGGAAGGGGTGACTGTGGGTGGGTTCCAGTTGCCTGCTGGGAACGAGGAGATCTGTGGAGGGGTGGACCAACCCAATGGACAGAGAGATGCTTCCAGTCTTGCCCTCAGAACTGAGGGATTATTTCACCTGTGGAGGCATTCTCCTGCTTCCCAGGACGTGCTGCCAGAGAGAGGCAGGGAATGCCTCCTAGGGAATCTAGGCATGTGCGGACCTTGGCCTCTGCAGAGAAGTCTGTGCTCGGTGGCCCACGGTGCCAGGTGGGCCCATAGCAACCCGATCTACGTCAGCCTGACCTGCTGGTCACAGCCCCTTCTCAGGTCTGAGAAAGCCCCATGGATCATTGTTTATAGTCCTTTGTGATACAATGAAGCCCCTGAGTTTGTTGTCCTAGCTGCCCCTTCTTTGGCCGCTCCCAGAGGGATGTCATGTCCCGTGGAGCGCCATGTGGGCTCGTTTCTGAGCCAAGGGCCTGTCCCTTCTCACCTCCTCTGCTGGGGGTCCTGCTCAGGTCAGCTTGGGCAGTTAGAGTGTCCTGCCTCTGACCAGCCATGAGGGGCATTCCTTCTGCAGGCAGTGTCCCAGGCTGGCAGGGGAAATGGGCGTGGTTGCTGGGACAGCCCTCTGAAATGGGTCAGGTGACTTTCAGATTCTGGGGAGGTGAAACGTTCCTAGCATCACAGCAGCACGTGGGCTATAATGTAGGTGGGTTTTTCTGGACCCATCAGACAACCTGTGCAAGACGGGAGGACGAGTGAAATGCGATGCCTGGAGTGGAGGTTGTGTTGGCATCTGGGGCTTCTGTCCCCAGGAGATATTCAGGCTGATGGGGGCCAAGAGGTAGGTTATTTGGGGCCGATGTGCCTTGCTTCCGAGGCGCCCCCTGTGTTTGAGCAGGAGGGTGGGGGCCTCGGTTGGATCTGGCACCTGGGCCCACGTTGGTCACCATGGTGGTTGGGTTGAGGGCTGGCTGGCTGGAATCTGCGGCCCCTCAATTGCCTTTTGACATCCTGCACCCAGGGCCCGGGGCACCTGGGCCAGAGCCAGAGTCCCAGGGCCCAGGCAGATGCTTATAGGAAAGGATTGGAGCCAGGGAGGGAGGGAGGCAGGCAGGCTCAGGCAGCCACGGCAGCCAGCCAGGTCACCGGGGTGCCCAAGCCTGGCTCTCTGCTCTGTGTTTTATTGGAGGGTTGGGTTTATCGGGGCAAAATTCACACAGTGTGAAGTCTGCTGTAGCCACGACCCTGAAGTGGAAGGGTGTTGGGAATGGGAAAATAGTTGTTATTGTTGGTTTTTTTTTCTTTTTCTTGTTGAGTTCCAGGGTCCGCGAGAGGCACATCTTAGCAAGGAAAGGCCAGAGGCCCATTGCAGCCTCATGGAACTCCTGGCAGCCTAATCTCAAGGCATGTATTAGGGGAAGGTCTTCCAGCAGCTATGCTAAGACTTTGACAGATGGTGGGGCCCTGTGGTTTTGGCCTCCTTGATCCTGCACTCCCTGCTGGGACGGAGGGGCCTCCTTTCCATCATGGGTGACTCTGTGTCTCCCCACGTGTAGGTCCTGAGACCTCGACTGAATGCTCTCTTTGTTTTTACATGTGGTGCTTCAAGGCTCAGGAGACGTGGTCTCCTGGGCAGCATCCAAAGCGTCTGGCCTCTGTCTCTTCAGTGCAGATGCAAGTGCAGCACGTCCAGGAGTGTGACAGCTGCCATCTCCCTGGTGCACGTGCATCGCAGTGGTAAGTTGTCTTGGTTCTGAACCTCCCGCCTGGGTTGAGGTTCAGGCCTTGACCTGGGTGTCTTTCTTGCCGGCTTCTGTCTTTCCTCTGGAGGAAGAAATAGCCTCTTCTTGTCGATTAACGTGGAGATGTACCCTTAACCAGAATGTCTAGAGTTGGCTCTGGGGGAAAATTACTTCTTGGCACATATGGAGATGGTTCTTCAAGTCCCTGCCCCACACAAAACTTCTGAACTCCAGGTTGCCCTGGTAGCAGAGTCCTGAGCCCTTTTGATTGGAGGTCCCGCTGGGAGATCCTCATTAGTAGGAGTCACTGGTGAGTGGGAGAAAACTTGTCTGGGAGATAAGAGCACTCCAAGTGCACCCTCCACTCCAGGTAGAGAAGGGGTCCTTCATTGTCCCCATTAGTCCTCAGAGAACTCTGTGGAGTGGTGTGTGTTCTCTGGCTTTGAGGGAAAGAGTTCCTCATCCCAGCCCCATCCAGCTGGTCAAGGTGCTCGTTGAGTTCCACAATCATGGGGGAATCAATCGCATGATCCAGATGCTGAATGAACCCTGAGCCCATGGGTTCCCGTTGTTATGACCACAGAATAAGGAGCAAGGGTACTGCCCGCACACGAGCTAATGTGGCCATGTTTCTGAGGGTGACCTCAAGTTGTCTAGCTTAGGTAAGTGACACATTTGGAAAGGTCACCAGAGTTAGACATGAACGTGCACAAAGGTGGGTTCTTGAAATCGACTTTTCCTCTTCAAAAGAGCACTCCTTTCCAGAGATAGCCAACTCAGGGCTCATGTCCTTGGAAAGCACCTTGGGGTCGACTCGTGGGGTAGCAACCCTACCCCTGCTGGATTCCCCGAGGGTGCTGCCCCGGAACCACCCCTGTCGCTTCCATGCACAGGATCGTGACCAATGCTGGGCTCAACACTGGCAGCGGCCCCACAAAACGGGCCCCGCTCAGCCTGTGTGTTTGGCAGCAGCGAGAGGTGTAGGGAGGAGAGGCTGTCCCTCATCTGAGCTCTGACTCGGGAGCACCCAGACACCATGCCAGAGGAACTGGGGCCCCAAGCACCATGCTGCACCTGGGGGAAAACTTGGGCCTCAGGTACGGCAATGCTAGACATCTAGGACGTACTGAAATGGGAACCAACATTCCTTCGGCTCATTTTGTCACTATTAATTAAATCAAAGATAGTTTCTTATTAAAAGACCTTTTGAAAGTTGTAAGAAAGAAATATTAAACATTTATTTTTTTATCTTGCCTTAAACACCTGCATCTCTTTTTTCTAGAGGTTGCTTGGATTTTCTGACCTCAGGGGATTAATAGTGTTCACAGGAAAACAGATGAACAGTGTGGCTTGAGATTTTTAATTTTTAATTTTTCCCACATCAGTTCTGAAAAAGCCATAGTGTTTCCTCCTTTAGGTTACTGTTAAATGTTAAACTCATCTTCTCACGTTTTTAATTTTTCTCTGTCACAGAACCTAAATTGGAAATAAATCAAGAAGAAGCAAATGATTACATTCACTCAGTGAAGGGTATCATGTCTAAGCTCAACATCTATCGGAGCCACACATGGACACGTAAGTATCTTGTATGTGGAGCTGTGTAGGCAGGTAAATCCAGGAACTGCAAAGCAGGCCAAGTCTCTTCTAACTTCCTTCTTCCTTCCTTCTTCCTCAGCTCTCCCTCCTCCACTAAGAGCAGAAAATGAACACATCCCAGGTGAGCTTTTTGTTTGTTTATTTCCACTTTGTATTAAAATGAGTATTCGAAAATTTGAAAGGATTGATATTTTTAAAACAAAAAAAATAGAGGGGCTCCTGGGTGGCTCAGTGGGTTAAAGCCCCTGCCTTTGGCTCAGGTGATGATCCCAGGGTCCTGGGATCGAGCCCCACATCGGGCTCTCTGCTCAGCACGGAGCCTACTTCCCTCTCTTCTGTGCCTGCCTCTCTGCCTACTTGTGATTTTTGTCTGCCAAATGAATAAATAAAATCTTAGAAAAAACCCAAAAAGATAGAAATAGGCAAGAATTACCTGAAGGGAAGTATATCAGTATATCAAGAAAATTCAAAGAACAGTTGGTAGAATGAGAAGCAGGACTCTTAATTTCACAGAGTTGTGCAAGTTGTAAAACTTCCTTTGATTTTTCTAATAACAACACTGAAATTTCCTATAATCATATCTGATAGATACAGCATTGTGCTAGAAGTGTATGGATGCTTTTCAGGGGACCGAACAATGAGGTTAGTGTAGACAGCACTCTCATGGTCCTGCTTGATCCAGGAATAGGACTTTGAAGATCTGGTGGAATGGAGGGACCACGCGTCCTCCAGATGACTCTCCCTAAGTATTTGTGTCCGCTTGTTCACATCTCTAGCTTGAATAGCCGACTGTTCTGGCTTTGGTTTCTGCATTTCTCATTCATATTTCAACTTGATGAATGCATTCTTGCTTCTTTGACATTCACCTGAGTCAGCTCTGGAAAAGGCTACCAAATTGTAGTCCAATCCAGTTTTTGGCTTTGTCTTACTTGACCATCCTGCAGCATAACCCTCAGTCTTTGTTGTTTCTGACACCTGCCTGCTAGCTTTCCTTTCTTAACTCTGATACATCCCCTTACTCTTCCTCACAAAGTTGTCTTTCTCTTTTGCCCCAGACGTTGCCTTTCCTTGGGTTTCTTGCCCAACCATCCTTGGCTCACTGCTTTTCTTCAGTCTGTGTTTTTTCCTGACTGGTCTTCTCTCTCTCTCTCTCTCTCTCTCTCTCTCTCTCTCTGTCTTTTTAATAAAATACTTTTGAATTAGTAATAACATGGTTAAAAGGTTAAGTGATGTTCCCTCTAGGAAGGGTGACATTTTTCATCTCAACTGAGACACTTCCACTGAGAATGAAAGACGTTCCATAAAGTTATGATGGGACAACTGGCTATATCGGGACAGTCCCAGACAAACTGGAGTTATGGTCCTCCTGCTATAGATATCTGTCTGTCTTGTTTGTCCTACCAGTGCTTCTTTTTTCAGTTAAAAGATACTCTTGTGGGGTGCCTGGGTGGCTCAGTGGGTTAAGCCGCTGCTTTCGGCTCAGGTCGTGATCTCAGGGTCCTGGGATCGAGTCCCACATTGGGTTCTCTGCTCAGCGGGGGGCCTGCTTCCCTTCCCCTCTCTCTGCCTGCCTCTCTGCCTACTGTGATCTCTCTCTGTCAAATAAATAAATAAAATATTAAACAAAAAGATGCTCTTGTATGCCCCGTACTTTTATTTAGAAGGGAATCCATCATCTTTAGGGCTTTCCAAACGTAGATGCAGCTGTACACCACTGGCATCCTGTTAAAATGCAGATGTTGATTTAGTGGGTCTGGTGGGGACCCTGGGTTTTGCATTTTTAAAAAGCTCCCACGTGAAGCGGACTCTGCTGCTCAGTGAGCCACACTTTGTTTAAGGAGTCTATACATGATTTTCTGTTCTTTCTTTGTTTTTTTCTCACTTCTTAAAAGCCTGTCCCAGACATCAGTATCTAAACAGAACATGGATTGTTTCTTTGTTATAGCTGCACAGTAATTCAAGCATGGACATTCCATAGTTAGTTAACTGGTTATTTTTAGTTATGCACTATTTCAAACTTTTTGCTATTACAAACCATGTTCTAGTGAATGACCTTGTACATATTGGTTTTTTCTCTCCGATAAATTCCTAGAAGTGCGCTGCCAGGTCAACGGGTGTATAGAATTGATAACTCGATCATTCAGGATTGTGGTATTTTTTTGTGTCACTCCCATCGACACCGCATCCGTGCTTGTTTGTCCAAAGCTTCCCCCATAGAACATGTGGTTCAACTTCTGGAATTTTGGCCGTGGAAAGAGAAACATGGTATTTTATGAAGTTTATATCTGCAAGCTTCTTAACTGTGAGTGAGCTTAAGTATATTTTCATGTATTTGAAAGGTGTATTTACATTTCTGTGAACCCTCTGTTCATATCTTTTGCCCATTTTTCTCTTAGGTTTGTGACTTTTTTTGTTTTTCTTATACTTCAGTGTCTAGCTCTTTATATATTAGGGATACTAGTGCTTGTCCATTATATGGGTTGCAAACTATTGTTTTATGGGATGTGATTTGTCTTTTGATAGTTGACCCCGGTGTTTTCTCCCCCATGCAGGTATTCTGCTTCAGAATGCCACCTTTCATTTGTCGTTTCCTTAGACTCCCCTTGACTGTGACAATTTCTCAGACTTCCCTTGTTTTTGATAACCTGGGCAGTTTTGAGGAGTACAGTTAGGTGTTTTGTAGAATATCCTTCAAGTGGGGATTGTCTGCTTTTGCTTTCATGATTAGAAATTCATGGCTAGTTATTTTATATTTTGGTTCTAGTACAATGATACCTTGTTCCTTTTGTTGCTCAAGTTGTTCCAGGTTGGTTAGTAAAAGCATCTTCTAGCGGCACCTGGGTGGCTGAGTTGGTTGAGTGTCCGACTCTTGATTTCGGCTCAGGTCATGGTCTCAGGGTCCTGGGATCCAGCCCCACGTTGGGCTCTTTGTTGAGTGTGGAACCTGCTTGAAATTCTCTCTCTCGGGGTGCCTGGGTGGCTCAGTGTGTTAAAACCACTGCCTTCGGCGCAGGTCATGATCCCAGTGTCTTGGGAACGAGCCCCACATTGGCCTCTCTGCTCAGCAGGGAGCCTGCTTCCCCCTCTCTCTCTGCCTGCCTCTCTGCCTACTTGTGATCTCTGTCAAATAAACAAACAAACAAACAAACAAATAAATAAAAATTCTCTCTCTCCCTGTGCTCCTCCCTGCTGCTTATGCTTTCTCTCCGTTTCCTACTTTCTCAAAAACAAGTAAATAAATTTTTTAAAAAGCACCTTCAGTTGGTTCCTGTGTCTATTGACATACCCTGTTATTGTTTGAATATTTCTACCTTACACTGTGGCAGAAGATTTTCCAGGTTCATCTTATATCTTTCCTGCCCTAGAATTAGCCAGTTTTCCCCCAAGTAGTTCTGGTTCTTTTCATTGGAGCATAGTATGAGGAACCAAGATTGGCGGACTAGGTGTGTCTGTTGTGACTGTTAAGTCATTGCTCAAAGACCCTCTCAGCTAACTCAACAGGGAATATGTGTATACTCACTCATGTATATACACATGTATATAAATATTGTAGTATGTAACCATCTGTGTCTATATTAAGCTAAGTATTCACACTGTTGTCTCCTGTTGTAAGCATTACCAGATGGAACATTCTAACCTTCTCTCCTTTCTTGTCTGTAATCTCCTGCACTAACAGTGAGAATCCAGCTAACATCTGAATTTCATTGACTTGATAGTTCAATTCCAGAATACACATACATGATTTCAGAGTTGCATACATGATTTCAGAGTGGTTAACCCATGGACGCTTGATTCTCCCACTTTGGGACCATTTGAAATAAGGTGCTAGAAATATTCAAATGTAGGTTTTAAAACATAAATTTTCAAAAACATAGGGTGTGAAATTGCTGTGTTGGTTATGTATGTATGTATGTAAGTTTAGCTTCACAAGAAATTGCCAAACTATTTTTACAAAGTTGCTGTATCAGTTTTTGTTCCTACCAACTATGAATCAGAATCTTGTTGTTCTGATTATGGACCGGAAATTGGCACTGTCATTATTTTTGACGTAACCATTCCAATACCTGTGTCATGTCGTCTGCATATTCCCACCGAGGTGATGTGGAACATCTATCTGTTCGTGTATTTATTTGCTATCCTTATATCTTTGGTGAAGAGTTTGTTCAAAACTTTTGCATATTTTTCATTTGGTCATTTGTTTTCTTATTATTGAAGCTTTAAAGGCTGTTTTGTGATGTTGGACACAAGCCTTTATTAGATATCTGTGTTCCAAATATTTTCTCACGGTCTGTGCCTTATGCTTTCATTTTCTTAAAAATGTCATTCACAGAGCAGAAGACTTTTTTTTTTCCAATTTATTTATTTTCAGAAAAACAGTATTCATTATTTTTTCACCACACCCAGTGCTCCATGCAAGCTGTGCCCTCTATAATACCCACCTCCTGGTACCCCAACCTCCCACCCACCCACCATTTCAAACCCCTCAGATTGTTTTTCAGAGTCCATAGTCTCTCATGGTTCATCTCCCCTTCCAATTTACCCAAAAGCACATACCCTCCCCAATGTCCATAACCCTACCCCCCTTCTCCCAACCCCCCTCCCCCCAGCAACCCACAGTTTGTTTCGTGAGATTAAGAGTCACTTATGGTTTGTCTCCCTCCCTATCCCATCTTGTTTCATGGATTCTTCTCCTACCCACTTAAGCCCCCATGTTGCATCACCACTCCCTCATATCAGGGAGATCATATGATAGTTGTCTTTCTCTGCTTGACTTATTTCGCTAAGCATGATATGCTCTAGTTCCATCCATGTTGTCGCAAATGGCAAGATTTCGTTTCTTTTGATGGCTGCATAGTATTCCATTGTGTATATATACCACATCTTCTTGATCCATTCATCTGTTGATGGAAATCTAGGTTCTTTCCATAGTTTGGCTATTGTGGACATTGCTGCTATAAACATTCGGGTGCACGTGCCCCTTTGGATCACTACGTTTGTATCTTTAGGGTAAATTCCCAGTAGTGCAATTGCTGGGTCATAGGGCAGTTCTATTTTCAACATTTTGAGGAATCTCCATGCTGTTTTCCAGAGTGGTTGCACCAGCTTGCATTCCGACCAACAGTGTAGGAGGGTTCCCCTTTCTCCGCATCCTCGCCAGCATCTGTCATTTCCTGAGTTGTTGATTTTAGCCATTCTGACTGGTGTGAGGTGATATCTCATTGTGGTTTTGATTTGTATTTCCCTGATGCCGAGTGATATGGAGCACTTTTTCATGTGTCTGTTGGCCATCTGGATGTCTTCTTGGCAGAAACGTCTGTTCATGTCCTCTGCCCATTTCTTTTTATTTTTTTATTTTTTTTATTTTTTAAGATTTTATTTTATTTATTTGAGAGAGAGAGAGACAGTGAGAGAGAGCATGAGCGAGGAGAAGGTCAGAGGGAAAAGCAGACTCCCCATGGAGCTGGGAGCCTGATGTGGGACTCGATCCCGGGACTCCAGGATCACGCCCTGAGCCGGAGGCAGTCGTTTAACCAACTGCGCCACCCAGGCGTCCCTCCTCTGCCCATTTCTTGATTGGATTATTTGTTCTTTGGGTGTTGAGGTTGTTAAGTTCTTTATAGATTTTGGACACTAGTCCTTTATCTGATATGTCGTTTGCAAATATCTTCTCCCATTCTGTCAGTTGTCTTTTGGTTTTGTTAACTGTTTCCTTTGCTGTGAAAAAGCTTTTGATTTTGATGAAATCCCAAAAGTTCATTTTTGCCCTTGCTTCCCTTGCCTTTGGCGATGTTCCTAGGAAGATGTTGCTGCGGCTGAGGTCGAAGAGGTTGCTGCCTGTGTTCTCCTCAAGGATTTTGATGGATTCCTTTCTCACATTGAGGTCCTTCATCCATTTTGAATCTATTTTTGTGTGTGGTGTAAGGAAATGGTCCAATTTCATTTTTCTGCACGTGGCTGTCCAATTTTCCCAACACCATTTATTGAAGAGGCTGTCTTTTTTCCATTGGACATTCTTTTCTGCTTTGTCGAAGATTAGTTGACCATAGAGTTGAGGGTCTATTTCTGGGCTCTCTATTCTGTTCCATTGGTCTATGTGTCTGTTTTTGTGCCAGTACCATGCTGTCTTGATGATGACAGCTTTGTAATAAAGCTTGAAGTCCGGAATTGTGATGCCACCAACTTTGGCTTTGTTTTTCAATATCCCTTTGGCTATTCGAGGTCTTTTCTGGTTCCATATAAATTTTAAAATTATTTGTTCCATTTCTTTGAAAAAGATGGATGGTACTTTGATAGGAATTGCATTAAATGTGTAGATTGCTTTAGGTAGCATAGACATTTTCACAATATTTATTCTTCCAATCCAGGAGCATGGAACATTTTTCCATTTCGTTGTGTCTTCCTCAATTTCTTTCATGAGTACTTTATAGTTTTCTGAGTATAGATTCTTAGCTTCTTTGGTTAGGTTTATTCCTAGGTATCTTATGGTTTGGGGTGCAATTGTAATTGGGATTGACCCCTTAATTTCTCTTTCTTCTGTCTTGTTGTTGGTGTAGAGAATTGCAACTGATTTCTGTGCATTGATCTCATATACTGACACTTTACTGAATTCCTGTATAAGTTCTAGCAGTTTTGGAGTGGAGTCTTTTGGGTTTTCCACATAGAGTATCATATCATCAGCGAAGAGTGATAATTTGACCTCTTCTTTGCCGATTTGGATGCCTTTAATTTCCTTTTGTTGTCTGATTGCTGAGGCTAGGACTTCTAGTACTATGTTGAATAGCAGTGGTGATAATGGACCTCCCTGCCGTGTTCCTGACCTTAGTGGAAAAGCTTTCAGTTTTTCTCCATTGAGAATGATATTTGCAGTGGGTTTTTCATAGATGGCTTTGAAGATATTGAGGTACGTGCCCTCTATCCCTACACTTTGAAGAGTTTTGATCAGGAAGGGATGCTGTACTTTGTCAAATGCTTTTTCAGCATCTATTGCGAGTATCATATGGTTCTTGTTCTTTCTTTTATTGATGTGTTGTATCACATTGACTGATTTTCGGATGTTGAACCAACCTTGCATCCCTGGGATAGATCCCACTTGGTCGTGGTGAATAATCCTTTTAATGTACTGTTGAATCCTATTGGCTAGTATTTTGGTGAGAATTTTTGCATCTGTGTTCATCAAGGATATTGGTCTATAGCTCTCTTTTTTGATGGGATCCTTGTCTGGTTTTGGGATCAAGGTGATGCTGGCCTCATAAAATGAGTTTGGGAGTTTTCCTTCCATTTGTATTTTTTGGAACAGTTTCAGGAGAATAGGAATTAGTTCTTCTTTAAATGTTTGGTAGAATTCCCCCGGGAAGCCATCTGGCCCTGGGCTTTTTTTTGTTTGGAGATTTTTAATGACTGTTTCAATCTCCTTACTGGTTATGGGTCTGTTCAGGCTTTCTATTTCTTCCTGGTTCAATTTTGGTAGTTTATATGTTTCTAGGAATGCATCCATTTCTTCTAGATTGTCAAATTTGTTGGCGTAGAGTTGCTCATAGTATGTTCTTATAATAGTTTGTATTTCTTTGGTGTTAGTTGTGATCTCTCCTCTTTCATTCATGATTGTATTTATTTGGGTCCTTTCTCTTTTCTTTTTGATAAGTCTGGCCAAGGGTTTATCAATTTTATTAATTCTTTCAAAGAACCAGCTCCTAGTTTGGTTGATTTGTTCTATTGTTTTTTTGGTTTCTATTTCATTGATTTCTGCTCCGATCTTTATGATTTCTCTTCTCCTGCTGGGCTTAGGGTTTCTTTCTTGTTCTTTCTCCAGCTCCTTTAGGTGTAGGGTTAGGTTGTGGACCTGAGACCTTTCTTGTTTCTTGAGAAAAGCTTGTACCGCTATATATTTTCCTCTCAGGACTGCCTTTGTTGTGTCCCACAGATTTTGAACCGTTGTATTTTCATTATCATTTGTTTCCATGATTTTTTTCAATTCTTCTTTAATTTCCCGGTTGACCCATTCATTCTTAAGAAGGATGCTGTTTAGTCTCCATGTATTTGGGTTCTTTCCAAACTTCCTCTTGTGGTTGAGTTCTAGCTTCAGAGCATTGTGGTCTGAAAATATGCAGGGAATGATCCCAATATTTTGATACCGGTTGAGTCCTGATTTAGGACCGAGGATGTGATCTATTCTGGAGAATGTTCCATGTGCACTAGAGAAGAATGTGTATTCTGTTGCTTTGGGATGAAATGTTCTGAATATATCTGTGATGTCCATCTCATCCAGTGTATCATTTAAGGCCTTTATTTCCCTGTTGATCTTTTGCTTGGATGATCTGTCCATTTCAGTGAGGGGAGTGTTAAAGTCCCCTACTATTATTGTATGATTGTTGATGTGTTTCTTTGATTTTGTTATTAATTGATTTATATAGTTGGCTGCGCCCACATTGGGGGCATAGATATTTAAAATTGTTAGATCTTCTTGTTGGACAGACCCTTTGAGTATGATATAGTGTCCTTCCTCATCTCTTATTATAGTCTTTGGTTTAAAATCTAATTGATCTGAAATAAGGATTGCCACTCCTGCTTTTTTCTGATGTCCATTAGCATGGTAAATTCTTTTCCACCCCCTCACTTTAAGTCTGGAGGTGTCTTCGGGTTTAAAATGAGTTTCTTGGAGGCAACATATAGATGGGTTTTGTTTTTTTATCCATTCTGATACCCTGTGTCTTTTGATTGGGGCATTTAGCCCATTAACATTCAGGGTAACTATTGAGAGATATGATTTTAGTGCCATTGTATTGCCTGTAAGGTGACTGTTACTGTATATTGTCCCTGTTCCTTTCTGATCTACCACGTGTAGGCTCTCTCTTTGCTTAGAGGACCCCTTTCAGTATTTCCTGTAGAGCTGGTTTGGTGTTTGAAAATTCTTTCAGTTTTTGTTTGTCCTGGGAGCTTTTAATCTCTCCTTCTATTTTCAATGATAGCCTAGCTGGATATAGTATTCTTGGCTGCTTGTTTTTCTCGTTTAGTGCTTTGAAAATGTCATGCCAGCTCTTTCTGGCCTGCCAGGTCTCTGTGGATAAGTCAGTTGCCAATCTAATACTTTTACCATTGTATGTTACAGACTTCTTTTCCCGGGCTGCTTTCAGGATTTTCTCTTTGTCACTAAGGCTTGTAAATTTTACTATTAGGTGAAGGGGTGTGGGCCTATTCTTATTGATTTTGAGGGCCGTTCTCTGAACCTCCTGAATTTTGATGCTCGTTCCCTTTGCCATATTGGGGAAATTCTCTTCAATAATTCTCTCCAGTATACCTTCTGCTCCCCTCTCTCTTTCTTCTTCTTCTGGAATCCCAATTATTCTAATGTTGTTTCGTCTTATGGTGTCACTTATCTCTCGAATTCTCCCCTCATGGTCCAGTAGCTGTTTGTCCCTCTTTTGCTCAGCTTCTTTATTCTCTGTCATTTGGTCTTCTATATCGCTATTTCTTTCTTCTGCCTCATTTATCCTAGCAGTGAGAGCCTCCATTTTTGATTGAACTTCATTAATAGCTTTTTTGATTTCAACTTGGTTAGATTTTATTTCTTTTATTTCTACAGAAAGGGGTTTTATATCTCTGGAGAGGGTTTCTCTAATATCTTCCATGCCTTTTTCAAGCCTGGCTATAACCTTGAGAATTGTCATTTTGAACTCTAGATATGACATATTAC
This sequence comes from Neogale vison, assembly GCF_020171115.1. Classification (NCBI taxonomy): domain Eukaryota; kingdom Metazoa; phylum Chordata; class Mammalia; order Carnivora; family Mustelidae; genus Neogale; species Neogale vison. The sequence continues at coordinate 157,384,565 of NC_058092.1, forward strand.
CAATGTCTGTATTGATTAAGTCCCTAGCCTTTGGTACTGCCTCTTGTTCTTTTTTTTGTTGTGAATTTTTCCGCCTTGTCATTTTGTCCAGCTAAGAGTATATGAAGGAGCAAGTAAAATACTAAAAGGGTGGCAACAATCCCAGGAAAATATGCTTTAAGCAAATCAGAAGAGATCCCAAATCATGAGGGGGGATTTCTCCCCCCTCACGATTGGGTGAGGGATCTCCTCTGATTGGGATCTTCTTTGATTGGGATCTCCCAATCTCTTCTGATTGGGATTTCTTCTGATTTGGGGATAAAAAGAGGTTCATAAAGAAAGAAAAAAAAGAAAAAAAGAATTAAAAAAAAGAGATTGAATTAAAAATTCAATCAAGAATTTAAAAAAGAATTAAGAAAAAAAAGATTGAAGAGATTAGGATCTCTTCTGATTTGGCGATAAAAAGAGGTTCAAAAAGAAAGAAAGAAAATAAAAGAAAAAAATTAAAAAAAAAAGAAAATGAATAAGTAAAAGTATAAAAAAGCAAAATATATATATATTAGATAATCTAGTTAAAAAACGTTAAAATAGAAAAGGGTAAAAGTTATAAAAATTTTAGCAGAAGAAGAGAAAAAAAGTGAAAAAGAAAAAAAAATAAATTAACTGCAAGACTAAAAATTCACAGGCAGAAAGCCATGAGTTCCGTGGTTTGTTTTCTCCTCCTCTGGAATTCTGCTGCTCTCTTCTTGGTATTGAAAATGCACTCCTTGGTAGGTGAACTTGGTCTTGCCTGGATTTCTTGTTGATCTTCTGGGGGAGGGGCCTGGTGTAGTGATTCTCAAGTGTCTTTGCCCCAGGCGGAATTACACCGCCCTTACCAGGGGCCGGGCTGAGTGATCTGCTCGGCTTTGTTTTCAGGAGCTTTTGTTCCCTGAGCGCTTTCCGTAGAGTTCCGGAGGACGGGAATACAAATGGCGGCCTCCTGGTCTCCGACCCGGAGGAGCCGAAAGCCCAGGGCCCCGCTCCCCAGTGTGCCCTCAGCGAACAGCTCCTAGTAACTCGCGTCTGCCTATCCTCCGGCTGCTCTCCGAGCTCACCGAGCTTGCGACCGGTTCAAGGCAACTCCGAGCTGCGAGCTTACTGTCGGCTCTGTCTCTGCAGCCGGCTTTCTCGTTCCAATATCCACAAGCTCTGCGACACTCAGACACCCCCGATCCTTCTGTGACCCCGCGGGACCTGAGGTTACGCCGACCCCGTGTGGGCTTCGCCCCGGTTTAGCCTCCAGAGCGATGTCCCTCAGCGGAACAGACTTTTAAAAGTCCTGATTTTGTGCTCCATTGCTCCGCCGCTTGCCGGGAGCCGGCCCCTCCCCCCGGGGTCTATCTTCCCGTCGCTTTGGATTCACTTCTCCGCCAGTCCTACCTTTCAGAAAGTGGTTGTTTTTCTGTTTCTAGAATTGCTATTCTTCTTCTCTTCGATCTGCCGATGGATTTGCAGGTGTTTGCAATCTTTAGATAAGCACTCTAGCTGATCTCCTGCTAGCTGAGGTAGTCTCAGCCTGCTACTTCTCCGCCATCTTGACTCCTCCTCCAAGACTTTTTTTTTTTTTTAATAATATCCAACGCATGCTTTTCCCCGTGGAATATGCTTTTGCTGTGTTGTATCTAAAAAGTCATAACCAAGTCCAGTGTCCTAGAGATTTTTCTCTTGTATTCTTGTATTTTTACATTTAGATCTCTGATTCATTTTTTGTTAATACTTGTGTAATGTCTGTGTCTAGTTTCATTTCTTTTTGAGTGTTCGGTTGTTCGAGCACCATTTGTTGAAAGACTATCTTTTCTCCTTCTATTCCCTTTGTGCCTTTGTCAAAAAACGTTTGGCTTTATTTTGGTAGATCTATTCCTGGTCCTTCTAATGTGTTCTGTTGATCTGTGTGTCTCTCTTAGCACTAACACCCTGTCGTGGTTGCTAGTAGCTTCATAGTAAGTCTCAAGACCAGGTGAGGTGAATTCTCATTTTTCTTCCACATTGTGTTGGCTATTCTATTTTTCTTAAACCTGTTTAAAAGTTGTTATTTATTTGTCAGAGAGAGAGCACAAACAGGGGATGTCACAGGCAGAGAGGGCAGAGGGAGAAGCAGGCTCCCCTCTGAGGAAGGAGCCTGACTCGGGACTTCATCCCAGGACTCTGGGGTCATGACCTGAGCTGAAGGCAAATGCTCAACCACCTGAGCCACCCAGCTGTCCAGTGTGTTGGCTCTTCTGGATCTTTTGCCTTTCTGTGTAAACGTCAGAATCTTCTTGTCAGTATCTGCAAGATAACTGGGAGGTTTTATTTGGATTTCATTGCATTTATCGATTAAGTTGGAAAGAATTGACGTCTTAGCCATATTGAGTCTTGCTACTGATGACTACGAACTCTCTCCCCATTTATTTAGATCTTTGATTTCTTCCATCAGTTTTGTCTTCCTGCGCATATATATATTGTGTGAGATTTTATACTTGAGTACCCTTTTTAGGGGTGTATTGTAAATGGTATTTTTTTATTTGAAAATTTGGAATTCAGTTCTTTATTCAGATATAGGAAAATAGTTGACTTTTTATATTGGCCTTGTATCCTAGGATGTTTTGGTATTTCCTCATTACTTCCAATAGATTTTTTTCTTTTTATAAGATATTTTAGATTTTCTACATAGACAATAATATTGACTTCAGATAGAGTTTTGTTTTTCCTTTTCAATGAAACACCCTCATTGTCTCATGCCCTCTTTCCACCCACCTTCCCTCTAGTAATCACCAGTTTGTTCTCTATATTTGTGAGTCTCTTGTTTTGTCTCTTTTATGCTTTGTTTTGTTTCTTAAATTTCACATATGATTGAAATCATAGGATATTTGTCTTTCTTTGACCTATTTCATTTGGTATTATACCCTCTAGATTTATCCATGTTGTTGCAAATGTTAAGATTTCATTCTTTTCTCTGGCCAAGTACTATTCTATTAGATATTTATATATATCTATATATATCTATATATCTATATCTATATCTATATCTATATCTATATATACACCACGTCTTTTTTATCCAATCATCTATTGACGGGCTCTTCCATATCTTGCCTACTGTAAATAGTGCTGCAATATAAACATATCTTTTCAAATGTTTTCATTTTCTTTGAGTAAATACCCAGTAATGGAATTACTGGAACATATGACAGTTCTAATTTTAACTTTTTGAGGAACCCCCACATTGTTTCCCATAATGGCTGCACCAGTTTTCATCCCCACCATCAGTACACAAGGTTCCTTTTTCTTCACATTATCAACAACTCTTGCTCTTTCTTGTTCTTTTTCTGCAGGCAGAGTCCCAGGCTTGCAGGAGAAGTGGGCGTGGTTGCTGGGACAGCCCTCCAAAATGGGTCAGGTGACCTTTCAGACTCTGGGGAGGTGAAGGGTTCCTCACATCACAGCAGCACATGAGCCATAATGTAGGCGGGATTTCTGGACCCATCAGACAACCTTTGCAAGACGTGAGGATGAGTGAAATGCGCTGCCTAGAATGGAGGTTGTGTTGTCTCTGGTGCTTCTGCCCCCAGGAGATATTCAGGCTGCTGGGGTGGGGGCTAAGGGGCAGGTTATTTGGGGCGGATGTGCCTTGCTTCCGAGGAGACCCTGTGTTTGAGCAGGAAGGCGGGGGCTGCAGTTGGATCTGGCACTTGGGCCCACGTTGATCACCACGGTGGTTGGGTTGAGGGGAGCACAGGGCTGGCCGGCTGGAGTCTGAAGCCCCTCAACTGCCTTTTGATGGCCTGCACCCAGGGCCCGGGGCACCTGGGGCAGAGCCAGATTCCCAGGGCCCAGGCAGATGCTCATAGGAAAGGACTGGAGCCAGGGAGGGAGGGAGGCAGGCAGGCTCAGGCAGCCACGGCAGCCAGCCAGGTCACCGGGGTGCTCAAGCCTGACTCTCTGCTCTGTGTTTTATTGGAGGGTTGGCGTTTATCAGGGCAAAATGCGCACAGTGTGAAATCTGCCATAGCCATGACCCTGAAGTGGAAGAGTGTTGTGGAAGGGGAAGGTAATCGTTGTTGTTTGTTTTGTTTTTTCTTGTTGAGTACCCTGGCCCTTGAGAGGCATGTCCTAGCAAGGAAAGACCAGAGGCCCTTTTCAGGCTCATGGAATTCCTGGCAGCCAATTTGCCAAGCATGCTTTAGGGGAAGGTCTTCCAGCAATGCTGAGACTTTGAAAGATGGCGGGGCACTGTGGTTTTGGCCTCCTTGAACCTGCACTCCTTGCTGGGATGGAGGGGCCTGCTTTCCATCAAGAGTGACTCTTGGGACGCCTGGGTGGCTCAGTTGGTTAAGCAGCTGCCTCCGGCTCAGGTCATGATCCCAGCGTCCTGGGATCGAGTCCCACATCGGGTTCCTTGCTTGGCAGGGAGCCTGCTTCTCCCTCTGCCTCTGCCTGCCTCTCTGTCTGCCTGTGCTCGCTCTCTCTCCCTCTCTCTCTGACAAATAAATAAATAAAATCTTAAAAAAAAAAAAAGAGTGACTATGTGTCTCCCCACGTGCGGGTCCTGAGACCTCGACTGAATGCTGTCTTTGTTTTTACAGGTGGCGCTTCGAGGCTCAGGGGATGTGGCCTCATGGGCAGCATCCAAAGTGTCTGGCCTCTGTCTCTTCAGTGCAGATGGAAGTGCAGCACGTCCAGGAGTGTGACCGCTGCCATCTCCCTGGTGCACGTGCATCGCAGTGGTAAGTTGTCTTGGTTCTGAACCTCCCACCTGGGTTGAGGTTCAGGCCTTCACTTGGGTATCTTCCTTGCTGGCTTCTGTCTTTCTTCCGGAGGCAAAGAGAGCCTTTTCTTGTCGATTAATGTGGAGATGTACCCTTAACCGGAATGTCTAGAGTTGGCTGCTTGGGGAAGATGACTTAGTGGCACATATGGAGAAGGTTCTGCAAGACCGTGCCCCACACAAGACTTCTGAACTCCAGGTTGCCCCTGGTAGCAGAGTCCTGAGTTATTGCAGCCTGACCTTATACACAGATATTCTCTTGATGATCGACTTTCTGCCTACACTTGCTTTATTGGGCCATTCACCGAGAGCAAAGAATCCCGGGCATCTTTACAAATGGATGTCTGAGTGGACTTCTGCACATGTTCTCTCTCTCTCTCTCTCCTTTTTTTTTTTTTTTTTTTTTTTTTTTTGCGGGGGAGTGGGTGTTGCAGGGGATGAGAGCGACCCTTCAGCAGGCTCCACATGCCTTCCATAGCCTGACGTCCCATAACCCTGACATGATAACCTGAGCCAAAGCCAAAAACTGGTACCTTAACTGAAAGAACCTTGCAGGCATTCCTAGACAGGCTTTGTCTTTATGGAAGGGACCTTAAGAACCCCCTCCTGTTCTAAAATCTACCGAATCGGGGAGTATTTCCACATCTGCAGTGGTTGTACACCCTCTCAGGCCCAGAGATATGTAGCTCTTCTTGGTGGTGGAGAAAAACCTTTGGCTCCCATGTTCTCATAGACAGGGAGGAAGCCCTCACTGCCTGATGCTGAACTGTGGAGGTTTTCGTGCCCTGTCTTCCAGAAGAGCATCTTTGTAAAAGATGAAATTAATTTGCCAGCCCCCGGGTGGCGCAGTTGGGTAAGCATCTGCCCTTGGCTGAGGTCAGGATCCCTGGATCCTAGGGGATCAAGCCCTGTATTGGGCACTGTTCTCTGTCGTCCTCGCTGCCCGACCCCGACTGTTCTTGCTCCCTTGCTAGCTCTGTCGTTCTCCAATAAGTGAAGTAAATAGAGATATTTCTAAGCGTGTAATTAATTTGTAAATCCTTTGCACTTTGTGAGGACAATATTAGTAGAATGAAGGACACATGAGAGGTAGATCACAAACCATGTGTTTTTTGAATCTTGTGGCCATTCATCCTTGCGATCTATATACATCGATAGATTCATGTTTTTGTGAACATGCGTGGATCACCTTGTGTTCTGAGACTCTGAGTTCACCCTCGACTTGATGTTCTCATGGATCCCAGGCAGTGTTACTTCCCGTGATCCCACTTCCTACCAAGAGACAGTACCTGTGTCTGTTGTGAGAGCTCATGAAGGAGAAGTCCCCCGTTCTTACTTGGCACAGTGTGCACGATTGTGAGACCCCGCCTGTTCGGTGAGACTGGCCTTTATGGAAGTACTCCTGGATCAGAGCAGATGTGCTTGATTTCTAGCTATTGGTTACTGGAATAGTGCATTCCGCATCCCTCAGAACGGGGCCCTGCTATATGTGTTTGAGGTGTCTGAGTTTGTATCTCAGTCATCCCGAGGAATTCCTTGGGAGGTATTTGCCCAGTGATTCTCTGATGGGAGAGTCTGGGGAAGAATTTCCCCTCGTTGCGTCGGGATCAGTGATTCCTTGGTGTGAGGGTGTCGTTGCTGGCTAGGGAAGAAGGGATCCCAGGCCTGAGCCCCACCTGAAGCTTCTCCCACCAGGATACAGCGCTAGAGGCTCTCCCCGTGTGAGTTCTCTGGTGTTGGGAAAGGGCCCACTTCTGGCTGAAGGCTCTGCTTCAGGGACGGGAGACAAGGGGTTTGTACTGTGTGATTTCTGTGGTGGTGAGCAAGGTGGGCGCTCTGGGTACAGGCGGGGCCCCAGTGATGACAGACACAGGTTTCTCCGCTCTGAGTTGTCTGGTGTCTCCAAACGTGAGAGCTGTATCGAACGGCTCTTCCACGTTGTCCTCATTTGTTGGGGTTGCCGCCGGTGTGGATCCCTGGATGCTGGCTAAGGGTGTGGCCTAAACGCTTTCCCCTGAAGATGACATTCAACCGGTTTCTCTCTGTGGGAACGTGCCCATGGCCTCGAAGGGATGCATGTTGCTGCGAGCTCTTGTGCAGCAATCCCAGCACATGGCTTCTACCCCATGTGAGGTCCTGGACATGAAGAAGAGCAGAGCTCTCTGAAGCAAGGTCAGAGGATGGAACCTTCGTTACATCCCTGAGGTGTGTCTCCAGTGGTCTTACTGTGTACAGAGGTGAGCACTGCCCTGGAGTTGTTACCCCCATATGTATCATGTCTCCGTTCCTTGGAAGGGTGAGTTCTCTCGTGTATCCCGAGGTTAGAGCCCTGACTAAAGGCTCTCCCACACTGGGGAGATGGGTGTGCTGCGATCCAGGATGAATGAGCTCTGATGTCCCAGGCACCAGGGACACATGGCTGAAGGCTCTTCCACATTGTCAGCAAATACAAGGCTTGACTTCCCAGGACACAGCACACCCAGCATGAGGTGAGGCACATGAGACCTCTCTGTGCTGCGCTCCAGCATTGTCCTGGTTCCTGTGCAGTGTGAACCCTCTGCTAATGGCCAGAACACGAGGGGCTGTGGCTGGATTGCTCCCTCACGTTCCTCCCTTCCGGACTCAACGAACGCGTTCCAGCCCCTCCCTTCAGGAATGGTCGCTGTGTCTACCCCTGAAAGCCACTTGTAGTCACGTGCCTTGTTCCTTTCCGGAATTCAGATAGATGTTACTACATGGTAGCCTCACCCCCACGTCAACTACTGATTAAATTTCCGATGTTTCCGTTTCAAAGACTATATACCCGTGAGTCGTGATGAAGTCAGTGACTTTTCCAGACACTCAGGCGGCGGCTTGACTCGAGGGCCATTTCAGCCAAGAAATGAAACTCTTCAGGTTTCTGGTGGGAGAGCTGTATGCTCAGGGTCTTGGATGACAGGAGATTGTGGGGAATGCTTAGCGTAGCCCATGTCCAGCTCTAGTGTGGAAGGCCAGGGTTCATGACCCTGAAGCTTCCCATTGACTTGCAGAGAAGCAGACCTTTGAGATGCCCCCGTGTGGGTCTCCCTTCATTCTTTATAATAGGGAACGTATTGCCGTGAGCTCCTGGGTCTTGTACAGACAGAAAGAGTCCCAGAACTGGGTGAAAAATTAGTGAAGTGCTGTGTGGGGACTAACAGAACAGAAGTAGAAAAGGAAAGAGGGGGAAGGAGGAAGGAATACAAAGAACAAAAAGATCATTCAGGGAAGGAAGGAAGGGAGGGAGGGAGGGAGGGATGGAGGGAGGGCGGCTTGAAAAAGGGAGAAGAGAAACTGATAGAGAGGCATTAGGGGAAAGGAGAATTTTGAAAGTTGTGAGACAAACATCTGAGAGTTAAGATTTGAGCTTGATGACAAAGGAAATAAATGGTGTCCTCTACTCAGGAGCAGAAACCGGTTATAGGGTATTGGTGATGAGAATCTATGGACCAGATAAACCTGTGAGACAAAGAAAGTGAGGATGGGATTCTGGGGAGTTTCAGAAGGGCAACGTCAACCACGTCGAGGACTGAAAGTAGTGCCATGTGAGGGTTTGAGTGCAAGAATCACAGAAGGGTCCAGTCCTTGGAGGACACAGAATGTGCAGTGGGTGAGGTGGATGGAGTCAGAAGAGTTGACAGAAATGGGCCCGTGTTGCAGGGCTGTTTCCACAGGAGTCCTACAAGAGACAGGACTGATGTAGGAAAGAGGTTAGCATTCAAGGCCGATGGTCAAGAAAGAAGTCTTGAGATGGCTTTGCTGGCAGGAGGTGATTTTATTAAAGCACAGGATACGTTCCTTGGGTAGAAAGGGCTGCTTGCTGGGGTCCTTATGGGAGGCTGACTTTCTGGGATGGCATTGGAGGAGGTCAGGCAAAAGGGAGGTTTTGCAAGAACGTGGCAGGAGGACAGAGGACACCCACAATACGGGAGGCTTTGCTCTTGTGAAGGGAAGGTGGTATTTCCTGCTAGGAAGGCATGAATTGAAAGATGGTGGGGAGCTTCCTGGAGGAATGTTACCTTCCTCCCTTCAAGGTCCTTCCCAAGGGACTACAGGTGTGAAAAGAAACTCTGTCCTACGGACATTTCCTTCGGCCTCAGCCTCTCTCAGTGTCGTGGAGGGGAGGGAGTTGTCAGGGCTTCAGGAAATGGAGATCCAGGCTTCTGGCAGGTCGCTAGGCTCTCGTTAAATGAGCCTCTTCTGCTGAATCACGAGGACTTTTACAAACCGAGGGAGACTGCAGTCTTGCCGGGATTTGATCTCCATCTGGGGAGAATCTGTTTTTCCCTTTCCTCAGCTTGAGGGAAGTCAGAGCAACTGAGGGATCTCCCCCGTATCACAGGTTGGGGGGTGGTGTGGCGTGCCAGCTCCTGCTTGGTGCTCAGCTAGCCTTCTCCTCCCTCCTCATGTGCCCCTGACCAGTGCGGAGTCTTGCGTGGTTAAGGTTGTTGAAGAAGGACGGTCTCATCTTCTGTAGCTTCTTCCTGCTGAGTAGGGGTGTAGAGCTGTCCCTCCACGAGGGTTGTTCCTGGTCAGGTGGGGGAGGCCCAGCTAGGGGAGGCCTCTGCTCTCAGAGTTGTAAAAGGACGAGGCCGCTGAGTGCAGGGGAGCGTCTCTCCTCCCTAAACCTCTTGCTGCTGCCAAACACACAGGCTGAGCGGGGCCCGTTTTGTGGAGCCACTGCCAGTGTTGAGCCCAGCATTGGTCACGGTCATGTGCGTCAAAGCGACAGGGGCGGTTCTGATGTGGCACCCTCGGGGAATCCAGCAGGGGTAGGGCTGCTGCCCCTCGAGTGGATCCCAGGGTGGTCAAGGGGCCCTGGCAGTGCCGCTTCGTCCTGCATGTGTCATGCTCTGCAGGGTTGCCGGGGACTGCAGTGGACAGCAGGAGGAGGAGCAGCCCCTGCAGCAGGCACGGGAAGGCTGCTGTCCCGCCCATTCCCAGGTGGGCCCAGTCCCAGGTGGGCCCAGTCTCCCCACACAATGGAATGTTGTGGGCCCAGGTGGTTGCCTCGTGCTCCTAGTGTCCATCATCAGCAGAGCCCGGGCAGACAACTCTGGGTGTGGCAGCCGCATCCGAGGGTCCTCTTGTCTCATCCTCAGGGCACAATGCCGTCCGCTGGTGGGCTACCCAGAAGTCTTCTCTTTGGCCTATGGAGGTCAGTCGTAAGATTGCCGTTCCTTCAGGCATGTTTCCCTGTGTGTTCACGCTGAATCCTCCTCCGGGCCGAAATCGGAGCCGCAAGTGGGGCCCCAGGGCCCTCCTGGCTCCCTTTGTTGGAGCATCCCAGGAGCCTCTTGTGCCTCGGGGTGGTGGGCACACTGTCCTGTGGCGGAGCTGTGGAGACAACGGGTGGAATGGTGTGAGACAGCGAGCGGCGTGTGGCCTGGGTCTTACCAGAGGCCTGTGGGGTTTTGCGGGACGTGTCTTCTGAGGTGTTGAGGTGGAGGTTTCCCTGCAGGACCCATGCATGTCCTGAAGAAAGGGGAATTTCCCGTGGGCCCCCTGGGGCTGAATGAAGGCTACACTGCCAGGGTCCCTCAGTCCCCCTGAACGACCTCCTCCATGACAGCGGGATCCTCCTCTTGCTGTACTGTCCCTTCCCCAGCCTCTCTGAGAGCCCTGGACATGCCCTTCTCTGTCGGGCCAGCCTTTGCCCACATGAGTGTTGCAGGTGGCATAGCAGAGACGACGTGGTCCAAACTCCCACAGGAAGTGAGCTTGCACAGTCCACGGGCTGTGGGCGGGTATTGGGCAAGGTGGGAGCAGGCAGGGTGGCCTTTCCCTGGTGGGTCTCCCCTGCCATCTGAAGGATCGAGGAGAGTCTCTAGAGTATGAAACTCACAAAGCAAAATGGTGCCACGAGGGGACCCACTACCTCCCATGAGGCGTCTTGGAGGCTCGGGGGATGGGAGGTGTTGGTCAGATCATATGGTTGTGGCCCGCGGACAGGACTCAGCTGGAGACCGGGCCCGACTCCGTGCCCACAGGGATACAGCACTGGGAGGGGTGAGCTGTCCTGCTCCTGTGAGCCCGGGGGCCTGTCTTGTTTGCTCATTTCTCACGTGCCTGAAGTGGGAGATGAGGCCACCCCACCACTGTCTCTTCCCGACTAGTGTCGTCCGGGAGCAAGCTGTCTGCTGACTTTTGCAGGGTAGGAGGGCAAGGCTTGGGTCGTGCAGAGGGAGGGGCTCAATGGGGGGCGTGGAACCCTTTACCAGAAGAGCACCGTGCCTGGTCGAGTGGGGTCCAGTCCCTCCAGGCAGCCAGTGCCCTCCCTCCAAGATCAGCAGCTCCTGGACGACGGCGCCTAACCACCACAGGGAGTTGCATGGATCAGATGGAGGTTCCCCGTGGGATGGTTCTCAGGGCTTCCTAGTGCCTGCAGGGACTGTAACCTTCCTCTCCTCTCCTCTTTGTGGTCAGAGGCTAGGGCAGCACCCCAGGTTTTGTGCGGTTTGCCAAGGTACCCACAACAGGGACGGGGAAATGAGGGAGAACATGTGTCCATGTTCACCGGCCCCTTTTCCTGCCTGACTCACCCCGTTCCCAAATCCTCCTCTTCCTCTGCTTCCCTTGTCATTTGCACCAAGTCCACAGAAGGGAAGCTTCTTGAGAGCTGAGAGCAAGAGCAGAACTGGGTATGAGCACAGACTCCCCGGCATCAGAGAACCAAGTGGGGACACCCACGCCCAGCCTCCCTTCCCGACGGCCCTCCAGCCAGGTAAGCCATGCCCTGCCGACTCCCAGCCCTCCTCTCTGCTCTGCTTTCCGGGGCTACTTCCCAGAGTCAGCGGTGAGGGGTCAGGGTGATGGTAGGAAAGGGGTGAGGAGGGCTGCCCAGGGATTTCATGTAGCAGTTCCGATGCAAAGCCTGAGTGCCTGCCAGAGACGAGGGCCTCCAGGGTGGGCATCGTCAAAGCAGGGAAAGGGGAAGAGCTGGGAGGCGCTTCTGGACAGAGGAGAGAGGGAGCCCAAGAGATGGAGGTGGAAGTGAATTACAGGTGCAGGGTGGCTACTTCCGTCAGATTTGTCTTCCGTGGAATCCTGCTCTGGGTCAGAGAGCAGCGAGGATGCTGGGGTTGGCCGTGAGAGAGGACAAAGGGAGTTAGTGTAGCTGACGACCCACGGCCTGCCGCTCTGGGGATGCTGGGCTCTGCCCTCAGTGCGGTGCATCCCTAGCTCCGAGTCCTCCCTGGCCTTGGTCGCTTGATCTCCGCAGGGTACAGGGGAATCTCTGGTTGACCACCTGCTCTTCCCACCTCCGATTCTCTCCAAGACCCGGAAGCCTGGCTGTGTGATCCTTTCCCCCCAGGAGGCTGTCACTGTCCCTAAGACTGCCTCTGCGGGACTTTGTCTTCCTCTGTCCTTGTTCCTGTCCTTCCCTGCTCTCCTTCTTCCCTAGAGATGCTCCATGCCCTTCCCCCTGCCAAGCTCCACTAGTCCTATTGTTGTCCAGGAGGGGACAACTAAGGAAAGAGAGGAGATATCCTGGGTCCCCCAGAATCAATCCCCTGATCCGTCTGTGCTGGGAGCAGCTGTCATGGGTCTCGGATTGCTGGGGAAGTGCAGGGAGAGAGAGACGGCCCACCACCTCCCCACAGCCCATGTCTGCACAGGGACTGGGATGACCTTCCCAGGGACCTGTTTCAGGAAACTCAATGCCCTCTGTTTCCCTAAGTGTTACAGAGGTTGAATGGAGATGGGAGCATGGGAAATTGTGCAGGCGCCCTCAGCTGTTCAGGGCAGCCCTGGAAAGCGTCCAGCGGTGTGGTCACTGAAACACAGGATTCCTGCTAGTGCTCCTGCTGAGGCTGGCCGGGAATGGATGGGGTTGGTGTGTGTGTAGGGCCCTGGGCAGGCCTGAGGAACATTTGCCGTTTGGGCATGCCTAGGGAGTGGAGAGCATGGCCAGGGCTGTAAGCCGGCGAGGTGGGTTTGTGAGAGGAACCGTAACCTCCTGGCCCTGCTCCCAAGAGGCTCTGTGCTGTGCCTCGATGCCAGCTGGTGATAGGTAGAGTGGACCCGGGGCAGCAAGTGTGTGAAGCAGGTCCAGCAGCCCCTTCACACAGGCCTGGGGGACCGTGGCCCGTGACAGGGTTTCTCCAGGGCAGATGCATGGGGGCGTCCCGCCCTTGGGAACATGTCCACAGGTCAGACTCGGCCGGGGTGTGAAGGCTGGCAGAAGCTCCGATTTACGGGAGCCTGTGTAGTGAACCCAGGGGAAGTACGCTTTCCCTTCTGCAGCTCTGGGTGTCCCCGTGAAGTACAGCAGCTTGGAGAGAACCGGGACGGTTTGGTAGTGGAGGTTATGAGGGAGAGAATTTAGACCTGTCTTCCACCTCCTGGCTCAGACCAGAGCATAGTGTCGCAGTTCTCTTGCCCAGGAGAGTGCGGTTGGGGCTGCAAGTCCTGAGCATGACCAGGTCTGGGCCCGTGCCAAGAAAGATGCAGAATCTCTTGTGCACCATTCCCGAGAGGCCATGAGCAAAGACATGTGGCAGCGGCCAAGGGAGGCAGGAGCAGCTTTGATGGGAAAGATACTTCAAGGAGCCGCGCAAGGAGTCCAGTGGTGATGATAAACCCAGCCTACCCTAAAGTCCCGTGGACACCTCGTCTGTTCTTTTCATCCCGAAACCGTGACATGAGCAAATCATGCCTGTGCCAGAGCATCCTTTTCCTTGGTGGTTTTTGACCCACCTTCTTCATTCTGCGGAGCAGCAGGGGCAACCCCATGTTCCCGGGGGCCATGTCCCAGTGACATGAGGCAAAGTTCAGGGGCATCTGCTTCCTACATTTCCCCTCCTGGAAAAGGGGTCTGACCTTGGATTCTTTTTCAAAACTGGACTCTTTTGATAGTTTTAACTGATTTCTCCTCAAGGGCATAAGGAAAAAGATTATGCCAATAAGAAAGTAAAAAGAGTTCTGAGCACAGCATAGCATCACAGGGACTATGACTGACAGGAGATCTGGTGTCTCCAGTGTGGAGCTCAGCTGGCAGACAGGAATGGGACAGAGAGACACGCTCATCTCCATACACACAGGCCTCTGAACCATAATTCTAGAGGCAGCTTGCCCTTTTATGTGCAAGATGAAAGTCACCTAAAGAAGTTTTCCTTAAATTGGAATAGTATTTATTCCTATCTGTATCATCAAAAAGCCCATATTAGGAATACAGTAACAGATGACTTAAGATTCTATTTACATGAAGGACACTCACGCCTAAATCCTCATTTCAGCTGACTCTCTCAAATAAATAGTGAGCATATTTTTATTTTTTATTTGTAATAAAAACAGCATAAATGATATGACTTGTAGCCATCAGCCTGTAGATCTTAGAATCGACACAATTTATGTCAAGGGTGTAGTTGGGGAGAAAGGCCAGCACAGAGCACCATGAACGAAAGAGGTCAGTAACTGGAAGTTTCCAAATGCCATCAGGGAAAGACTGGCATCATGGAAGTCACAATCATCCAGGAAAAAAAAAAAAAAACAGGAATGACATCGTTTTGGAAGCCATTCACCCAACAGAGAAGACGTGGCTTCATGAATATGGGGTCAGCTCATCATGCCTTCTTGAGAACCACAGAGATGCAAAGGGTCCTATGGCTTTAGTGGACAAGAGCACAGAGCTTGGGGGGATCCATGTAGAGTGAGCAGAAGCAAACCTGGACTGGGTCTGGGGAGGCAGCCCCTCAGCTCTCAGGATTGTTTTCTGATACACCCTGAGAATGGCCTCCATTGTCTTGCACTCCTGGCATAACCAGCAAGGACATGTGGAGCCGCTCAGGGTCCACCGGGGATTACCTGTCCTTACAAAGCTCAAGGGTAAGAGAACCATAGAAACACCCTGTGTAGATGAGAAATTAGAACTCCTGTGTGCTGCTGGTGGGAATGCAAAATAGTGCAGCCCTTGAGGAAGAGTTTGGAGCTTCCTCAAAACCTTAAAATAGAATAAACATATCCAGCAATTATACTTCCAGGGATACGTCCAAAAAACGTCAAAGCAGGGTCTCCAAGAGATGGGTGCACACCCATGTTCAATGCAGTATTATTCATATTAGCCAAGAGGTAGAAGCTACTTAAGGGGCCATTGATGGATGAAGGGATATCTCAATCCATTCAGGCGGGTAGAACAAAACAATGTAGACTGGGTGCCTTCTAAACGACAGAGAATTGCTGCTCACAGTTCTAGAGGCTGGAAGTATGGGGCTGGTGTACCAACATGACCAGCAAGGACCCTTTTCTGGGCCACACACAATCACTGCGTCCTCACAGGGCAGAAGAGGGTAGGCATGTGCCTGAGCCTCTTGGATAAGGCACCGTCTATTTCTAGAGGATTCTGTCCCCATGACCTAAGCACCTCCCAAAGGCCCCACCTGCTAATACCATCATCACCATTGGGGGTTTGAGTTAGAGCAGTGACTTCAGGTGGGACACAAACATTCAGATCATCACAACAGATAAAGAAAAGATAGTGTATCAGGACAATGGAATATTATGCAGCCATTACAAGGAAAGAGGTCCTGTCCCATGTTACAACATGGATGCACCTCAAAGACCCTATGCTGAGTGAAGCAAGCCAGCCACAGCTAAACTCATGCTATAGGATTCCACTTACACAAAGCACCTGAGGCAGTCAAAGTCCTAGAGACAGTTACTGAAATGTGGTTTCTGAGTGCTGGGGAGAGGAGGAAGGGGAACTTGGTGTTCAGACCTCCTTCCATTTTACAAGATGAGAAACTTCTAGAGATGTGTTGCTCAGCAATATGAATATACTTAACATATTAACTTTATATAATTATCTTCAGTAATTATACTTAAACACATAAACCCATTAAAATAGTAAATTTAAAGTTATGTGCTTTTTACCACAATAAAAATGAGCCGTTTTTGTTTTTTAAATCCTTTCAAACCAGTATTTAACCGAACAGCAATATATACATGTAGTTTAAAAATAACAATTATTGTGTATTTTTAGCCCCCAGCCCCTTCCACAGAGTAAGAAATGCTATTACTAATTTGTTGTGTGTCTTTCCAGAATTACTGTGTGTGCACACATTATGCATATGTGCATGTTCATCTCAGGGACTTTGGATGGGAGAACAGTGTGCGTACTGCATTTCCTCACTTTAAAATACTGTTTCCTAAAGCTCGTTATCAATAAATAGATTCACCTCTCTATTTTCAAAGGAAGGCATTCTAAGCAATACTGCACTGTAGCATGCTTTATCTCTGCACTCGCCAGCGGCAGAGAACCAGACCGTGACTGTGAGGACATGAGCACTGTCCTCACAGGAGTATTCTGTGCAGCTCACGTGTCCCTGTGGGATTCATTCCTAGGAGTGGAGTTTCTACTCAGTGTAGACAGTGTACCGAAAGGACTTAAGGTCCTGCTCCTTCTGGCCTGTCATCTTCAGAGCTACAAAGCAGGTGTTTGGGAACCCCTTTACTTAATTTTATGGAAATTGTCCTCCAAGGGTTTGTGAGAGTGAACAACTTTTCATATATTTATAAAACTCTCTCTTTAATTTTGTTTACAGCCTATTACTATCTTTACCCAATTTTTTTCAAGAATATTTATTTATTTGTCAGAGAGAGAGAGAGAGCGCCAAAGAACAGAGAGCAGCAGGCAAAATAGGCAGAGCAGGCAAAGGGAGAGGCAGGCTCCCTGCTGAGAAAGGAACCCAGTGTGGGACTTGATTCCAGGACCCTGGGGTCATGACCTGAGCTGAAGGAAGATGCTTAACCAACTGAGCCACCCAGGCGTCCCTATCTTTACCCATTTTTAAACTCTTACCCATTTATTTACAAGAATGCTTTATAAATGAAGAAAACTTTCTTTTCATATATATTTAATTTTTCCTCAATTTATGTTTGGTGTTTTCTCACAGCAATTTTTTCCCCACATCATTTTTAAATTAATCCGATTTATCAATCTTTTTATTTTTTGTAGCATTTGGTTTTCCCATTTTCCTTAGCATGCTCTTTCCAATAAGCCACACAAAACATTTTATAATTGTATCTAGTCCTTTCTCTGTGGCTGACTTATTTTAAATTGTATCTATTTAAGATATAAAATAGGGATCCAACTTTATTTTTTTCCAGGCTGTCCCAGTATCATTTATTGAATAATCCATTTTTCATCACTAATTTGAAATGCCACATTTATTTTTTGCTAATTCTGTAAATATATTTATTAATAAACCCTATTATATTTCTTCACTAATCTTGCATTAATATGCTAATATAAACAATATTAAGTAGTTTCAAACAGCTACGTGTAAGCTTTGTAAGGCATTTTACTAACTTAATATGAATAATTCCCTTTAATAATATTCTTTTTACCAATTGCTGTGGCTGCTTCTGCATGCATACATTTTAAAATGAAAGTTAGAAAGACTTCATATTAGGGGGACCTGGGTGGCTTAGTGGTTAAGCATCTGCCTTCAGCTCAGGGCATGATCCCAGGGTCCTGGGATCGAGGCCCACATCAGGCTCCCTGCTCAGCGGGAAGCCTGCTTCTCCCTCTCCCACTCCCCCTGCCTGTGTTGTCTCTCTCACTGTCTCTCTCTTTCTCTCTGTCAAATAAATAAAATTGGACAAAAGGAAGGAAGGAAGAGAGAGAGAGAGAAAGAGTCTTCATTTTATTTTATTTCAGGGTTAGTTAACGATGAGCATACATCATACATCATTACACTATCAAGTCCTGATACCCAAGGACAAGGATTAATCCCACTTTTCTTTGATGCTCCTTAAAGGTGTTCTAAGTACCTTTTGAGCATTTCTTATCAATTTTATTGTTTGTGATTCTATTAAAAATGAAGTTCATGGCTGCTCCATCATTTAAATAATTACTTATAGGTACAAAGAGAAATTAATTAATTTTGGAAATTATTTTCCTAAGAATGTAGATTGCTGAGTTATTTTTTCAAAATTATTTCCCAGGAGATTTTCTATGGTTCTCCAAGAACATACAATGATAATTTATCTTCATTTCTAATTTTTATGCCTCTTGTATTTTTTCCTTCTCTATCTGAATGTACTTCATAACTTGAGAATGTAAGGTTAGAGGCTTAGAAAGGAGGGCTTAACATGTTCATCTTTTAAGTTCATGTGGGATAAGTGCTTTTAAAAAGCCCTCCAAATTCTCAAAAGTAAAGGAAATCCCAGATTGATTATCTCTGACACAAATTCTGAAATATGGCAGAAGTAGAAGTTTAAAACTTAATCTGGAGATGAGCAAACAATAAGGGGAAAGACTACGTTCCCCCTATGTAAGACAACCCATTATTAAGACAAGTCACCCATAAGACCTCATGACAGAAACTTGAAAAACACTGGTCTCCTTCAGATTGCCAAGCAGGTGTCTGTTTTTCATCCATGTTAATGCTGTTCCCTGTATAACACTGCTCAGTAAATGATATTGTAGCAACTAGCAGCCATCTGGAAAAATCCATAAGCACGGATCCCTACCTCACACCTTAGATACAAAATGGACTAAACCAGGGATCAAGCAACCTGTAGCCCAAAGCCACATGCAACCGGTGCATGTTTTTAAATAAAATTTTATTAGAACACAGCCACACTTGTTCACTTACACAATGCCTGTGGCTGCTTTCACACAAGGGAGGTGCTACAACACAGAAAGTATGGTCTACAACACTGAAAACATTTGTTATCTGCCCCTTTACAGAACAAGCTAGCAGACCCCTGGGACACACCAGCAGTCCTCTCAGTGTGAGAAATCTGAATGTATTTAGAAGACCTCCAGCTTCTCAGCTGATGCCCCGACAGTACTGGCTGGAAAGTTTGAGGATTGCTAATCAGAAAGTCTCATCATCTCGGAGTTTTAAGACCAGCTACATTAACATTTTTTTAAAATAGTAAAAACCTGTCATCCTCTTCTGAAAAATCCTATTATTTATTTCACTGTTGCCTTTGTCTATACAAATTTATAAAATGTGCTCTGCATGAAAGGTGGAAAATTGTTCTAACTGCAGGCAGGCACAATTTCTGCAACTTGAAGAGATACTGTACATATACAGAATGCATAAGTACATACCACACTTGTGCATTTTGTATATTTACAGTATCTGCAAGTTGTAGAAAGTGTAGAGTTGATGGTCCCTCCACCTGAGACCAAGTGTTGGTACAACATCCTCTGATGTTCAGCTGCCGGTGTTGCAAGGGGCTGGGAAGAATCTCCAGGAGTCTCTGCTAGAGATTCCCTGAGCTTCCCTGCCCTCTGCCTCCCTGAGACTCACTCAGCTCAATGATGTTTCCTTTCAATGACTGTGCTGTTGCAGAAACTTTTCTGTAAGAATTTAATTTTTCCATTGTTCACTTTTCCTGCTTAACACAAAAAGGATTTTAATTTTTATTTTTATGCTCTTTCAAGGAATTTAAAAAAATCCTACTTTTAATGAAGTAGGTACAAAGGATAGACAAAGAAACAAGCCAGAGACCCTGACTCCAGAACCAATGTGAAATAATCATGAGATGAATGAGTGGAGTGAAAGAGAGTAGTGAGCGAGAGATGAGATTAGTGAGCGAGACACGAGAGAGTAATGTGTGAGACATGAGAGAGTAGTGTGCGAGATGAGATAGTAGTGGGTGAGACATGAGAGAGTAGTGAGTGAGACACGAGTAATGTGCCAGTTGAGAGAGTAAAAGAAAAAGAAGTAAAAGGTATTCAAATTGGCAAAGAAGAAGTCAAACTCTCTCTTTGAAGATGGCATGATACTTTATATGAAAAACCCGAAAGATTCCATCCCCAAACTACTAGAACTAATTCAGCAATTCAGCAATGTGGCCGGATACAAAGTGAATGTACAGAAATCAGCTGCTTTCTTATACACTAACAATGAAAATACAGAAAGGGAAATTAGAGAATTGATTCCATTTACTATAGCACCAAGAACCGTAAGATACCTGGGAATCAACCTAACCAAAGAGGTAAAGGATCTGTACTTAAGGAACTAGAGATCCACTCATGAGAGAAATTGAAGAAGACACAAAAAGATGGAAGACCATTCCATACTCACGGATTGGAAGAATAAACTTTATTAAAATGTCTATACTGCCCAGAGCCATCTATATTTCAATGTCATCTGGATCAAAATTCCACCGGCATTTTTTAAAGAGCTGGAGCAAACAATCCTAAAATTTGTATGGAACCGGAAGAGACCCCGAATTGCTAAGGAAATGTTAAAAAGGAAAAACAAAACTGGGGGCATCCCATTGCCTGATTTCAAGCTTTACTACAAAGCTGTGATCACCAAGACAGCATGGTACTGGTGTCCTATTTTTATTACAATATCACACTTGCGTATTATTTCTGCTTAAACAGTAAACTACCAAGAACTTATTTTTAAAAAGTAAAACAATGTATATTTACCCACATATTTATCATTTTTGGCAGTCTTCATTTTTAATTATTTTTAGTGATTTGTTCTGCCTGGTAAAAGACATTGTTTCTGGAGAAATAAGAGCTGTTGTTTGTAAAATGACTCAGTTTGTGAATTTGTTTTATTTTTATTGTTCTCATTCCTTCATTGAATAGTCCCAAACTGGGATTACCTATCAAGTCTCAAATTGGGATTACCTATCAAGTACGTATTATATACAAGGAAAACGAACAGCATTTGCAAATGTGAATACCAGTTATTCTCACATGGAGACCATTTTTCAGGTCTCCAGATTTGCTAAAATCCCACGGATTATGGGTTTCTTGGTTGTTGTGAAAAGTAGGTGGGGTGGGTGCGGTACTGGCATCAGTGGGCAGAGCACACGCAGGCTGCCAAACGCCCTGCAGAGCACCAGTCCAGGCCCTGCAACGAAGAAGAATCTGACCCAAGATGTGAATCATGTGGCGGGTGAAACACTGAGGTTGGTGTGTGGGGCACCACGGCTTGTTCTGCAAACTCTGTCTGTGTGGCGGGAACGATGTGCGCCCTGTTTGTGAGAAACCAGCCCAGGGTCCCATGTGCCCTGCAGCAGGGTCTGGAGCTCGCCATGCAGGACAGTAAGCGTGGGGCAAGCTCACGGAAGACTGTCACCAACAACACAGTGTGAAGAGAGTGCGCGGTGGTCCCAGAGCCTGATGGCAGAGCATGGGGCTCAGATGAGGTAAGAAAGGGGAGGACTTTAAGAAGACCAACGACAAAACCACTGTCTGGATTGGGGGGGGGCAGGTTTCAGCCTTGACAGCCGGGGAGGCCGGCTCCGTGGGTCCGGAGCGCAGGCAAGGGGCTGAGTCTGAGACCCCCGGAGCCTGCAAGGGCAGCAGCCAGGAGGCCACGGCCAGGCGCTCGCGGTGGGGGGGGGTGGCTGGGCCTCAAGGCGCTGGAGCATTAGGAGGCACACATCAGGGTTACTGGGACGCCAGGGAGGGGCGACTGCAGGAGGGCCCGACAAGCGGAAGGAACCAGGCACCATCGTGGGGGCAGACACCGGGAAGTCCGGCACTCGCCGTCCAACGCTGCCCAGGACGTCCGCGCTCGCAGGGGACGAGGCCCAAGGTCCTGGCCACGGAGCAGGCTGGCTGCACGTGCTCCAGCCCCGCAACCTGTCCAGCACCTCGACACTGCAGCCTGTACCCGCAGCCCGTAGCTTACCGCTCCTCACAGTCTTAGGACGCCGGCTGTCAGCCCCATGGGCCAGCAGAGACGCTCCCGGAAGGCAGGCTGGGCCGGGGCTGGCGCCACAGGCGGGACAGGGCCAGGCCCACTGCCCCGCAGGCTTGTGGGGACCTGCAGCGACACACATGCGCCTCTCACGTGTCCCCTCCAAAGCTGCGTGGAGGGAGGCATCGCAGAGCCTCACGGGAGCTCAGCGCACAGCACTCTGGGAAAGACCCGGTGGAGCCCTGTGTGCAGGCTCAGGCGCAGCCCCACCCCAGAAGCTGTCTCAGGCGCTAGGGCGGGGCGGCGGGAGCTTGCTGGGCAGGCGAGGTGTGGTGCGGTGGGAGCAAGGCGCCTTCTCCTGCCGGGTGATGAAGCTGGGGCTGAGGACGTGTGGGGACACCGCAGGGAACCGCGGGCCGTGGGCGACTGCTGGCTGTCAAGGAGGAGTGGGAGGTGGGGGTGCGTTTGCGGTGGAGCGGCCGGGGCAGCCGCTAGTTCGGAGCCTGGCGGAGGGCGCTGCCTGCGGGGTCCAGCTGCGGACAGGTGCAGGCGTCGGTGTGGAGAAGATGCTTTGTACTTGCTCGGCTGTTGCCGGGCTCCTGCGCTGTGTGTCCTGGGAGTGCAGACCAGGCCCGGGTCCGGGAGGGCGGCTCTGGGGCCTGATCTGTCCCTCCGCCGGACACCGCAGTGCGGCTGCTGCGGGAACCCCCCGGGACACGTGTGGACATGTGAGCGGACACCGGGGAGCCACGCGGGCCCGTGGGCGCGACAGAACGCCGGCTGCCATGCACCATCGCGGACGTGCAGTCGGAGCGCGGGTCAGGGCCGCCCTGCGTGCCGCTGGACAGTGGGGAGCGCGGCTGGGGGTCCGCAGGAGTTGAAGCGGCCGCGTCGGGTCCTGCCCTGCGCCCGGAGTGGACGGCGCTGTTGTCGTTGCTCAGGACAGTCCTGAGGGGACAGCTTGGTGCGGGCCCGCAGGCGCTTGTGGGAGGACATGTGACACATGCACACTCATGGAGACACTGACATATCAGCTGACCATGCGGAAGACAGAGTGACCGCTGGGACGTGGCCGCCACCATGACGCCGAGTGACCGCAGTCCGCTAGGGACAGACGCAGATGCCATCTGAGTGGACTTCCACGTGCTCCGAGTTCAGCCCAAACTCCAGCACCACCGCAGCAGCCGAGAACCGCTCTGGGGCAGGGAACGGGTGGGGTGTGGGTGGCCCTTAAGGCAGGGGCATGGGAACGAGAGAAATGGGCGAACTGCCTTGTTGGTTTTGTGTAGTTATGTTTAAATAAACCCCGTCCGAAGTCAGCGTTCTTGCCGGGATCCAGGATGTCAGACATGACCAACCCTACCCTCTTCTGGGCCCCACCAAGCCCTCAACCTCAGGCCAGCTTCCTGCCCTAGGAACCCTCTTCTGAGAGTTGGTCTCCATCCTGACCTCTCCGCGGCACTCCTTTCCCCAGAAATCCAACTCGCCCTTCCTTACTACCCGCTGAGGATCATTGCCCACAGCGGCTCTAGCTGCAGGCTTTTTAGCACCCGTTGCTGCCCCTTCTGACTCCCAGTGCTCACGCCAGACACACTGGCACTCCCCGAGCCAGGCTTTCTTTTCTCTGTAGAAGTTATCGCTGACATGCCCTGTGCTCTACTGATGCACTGGCTTCCCCGTCTCTGTGCTAGAGAGCATTCTGTTCTTAACCTCCCTGTGTTGTCTGGGAACAGAGTCTCCCTTGCTCTTTCCAGCTCCGCTAGTGCTCAGGAGATCGCTCTCTCGGGCCCCTGTGTGGCTCAGTCCGCGAAGACCTGCCTTTGGCTCCAGTTATGTTCTTGGGATCCCGGGATTGAGTTCCACCCAGTAGGGAACCAGCCTCTCCTCCTCCCTTTGCCTCCCTCCCCCCAGATGGTCATTGCTCTAGCTCTCTATCAAATAAGTAAATACAATCTTTAAAAAAAAGAAAAAGACAAGACTATCTTTCATGAACTATCTAGCGTGTGTTTGCCTGGTTGGCCCTGTGGCTGGACCCTGAGATTCCTAAACCAGAAATCATTTCTACAGCCAGCGTGGACTTGAGGGGAACCTGGTGCACTGCCTCTGAGAGTTGGTCTCCCGTGGAGCAGGTGGTACTTGTCAACAGGCTTTTTGAAATGCTAAGCCATATGAAGAATGCTGGCAGCCCCTGCCTGCGAAAACACAGGAGGCAGTGAGGATTGTAGGTCTAATAACATCATGTTGGACCTAATATTTTGGGTTTTTAAGATCTCCTTTTAGCTATGTTTTCTTGACTGTCCCCCAAATGTGTTTTTATTTCCTATACTTAAAGGAATAGTGGCGGTGGCTGCTTCGGCTCTCTTAAAATTGGCGGGACACAGCCACACCACAGGAATATGAAACAGGGCAGCCTGAGCAGGCAGGAATTCACTGTGTGTTCAGCAAAGTCACATTTGGAACGGCTAGAGATGTGCACAGTATCTGCCATGCTTCATGGCAGGTGAGAAACCCAAATGGTAGAAGATCATAAATCACTGGGTGAAATTACTTTGCACAAATAAATCAGTTTACATTTGTTTTCCTTTTTGCTTTGTTGTAAGTGGTTAAGAGCTATTTCATATTTTTCTGTGTAATCTAGTTAATACTCTTTTAAAAACCTGACAGAATTTAACCTCAGGAAAAGGAACATTTTAGCCTGTTCAGGAATGTAAAGATCCTTTTTTTAAATTTATTTATTTTCAGAAAAACAGTATTCATTATTTTTTCACAAGACCCAGTGCTCCATGCAATCTGTGCCCTCTATAATACCCACCACTTGGTACCCCAACCTCCCACACCCCCACCACTTCAAACCCCTCAGATTGTTTTTCAGAGTCCATAGTCTCTCATGATTCACCTCCCCTTCCAATTTACCCCAACTCCCTTCTCCTCTCTAACACCGTTTGTCCTCCATGCTATTTGTTATGCTCCACAAATAAGTGAAACCATATGATAATTGACTCTCTCTGCTTGACTTATTTCACTCAGCATAATCTCTTCCAGTCCCGTCCATGTTGCTACAAAACTTGGGTGTTCATCCTTTCTGTTGGAGGCATAATAATCCATAGTGTATATGGACCACATCTTCCTCATCCATTCATCCGTTGAAAAGCATCATGGTTCGTTCCATAGTTTGGTGACCGTGGCCATTGCTGCTATAAACATTGGGGTACAGAAGGCCCTTCTTTTCATGACATCTGTATCGTTCGGGTAAATGCCCAGTAGTGCAATTGCAGGGTCATAGGGAAGTTCTATTTTTAATTTCTTGAGGAATCTCCACACTGTTCTCCAAAGAGGCTGCACCAACTTGCATTCCCACCAACAGTTTAAGAGGGTTCCCCTTTCTCCACATCCTCTCCAACACATATTGTTTCCTGTTTTGTTAATTTTGGCCATTCTAACTGGTGTAAGGTGATATCTCAAGGTGGTTTTTTTAAAAATTTTTATTTATTTATTTATTTGAGAGAGAGAGCATGAGAGGTGGGAAGGTCAGAGGGAGAAGCAGACTCCCCACGGAACTGGGAGCCTGATGTGGGACTCGATCCCGAGACTCCGGGACCGTGACCTGAGCCGAAGGCACTTGCTTAGCCAACTGTGCCACCCAGACGCCCCCTCAATGTGGTTTTATTTTGAATCTCCCTGAGAGCTAAAGATGATGAACATTTTTTCATGTGTCTGATAGCCATTTGTATGTCTTGATTGGAGAAGAGTCTGTTCATATCTTCTGCCCAGTTTTTGATGTGTTTGCCTGTTTCGTGTGTGTTGAGTTTGAGGAGTTCATTATAGATCCTGGATATCAACCTTTTGTCTCTACTGTCATTTGCAAATATCTTCTCCCATTCCGTGGGTTGCCTCTTTGTTTTTTTGACTGTTTCCTTTGCTGTGCAGAAGCTTTTGATTTTGATGAAGTCCCAGAAGTTTATTTTCGCTTTTGTTTCCTTTGCCTTTGGAGACGTATCTTGAAAGAAGTTGCTGTGGCTGATATCAAAGAGATTATTGCCTATGTTCTTCTCTAGGATTCTGATGGATTCCTGTCTCACATTGAGGTCTTTTATCCATTTTGAGTTGATCTTTGTGTACGGTGTAAGAGAATGGTCGAGTTTCATTCTTCTACATATAGCTGTCCAGTTATCCCAGCACCATTTATTGAAGAGACTGTCTTTTTTCCACTGTATATTTTTTCCTGTTTTGTCGAAGATTAATTGACCATATAGTTGAGGGTCCATATCTGGGCTCTCTACTCTGTTCCACTGGTCTATGTGTCTGTTTTTATGCCAGTACCATGCTGTCTTGGTGATCACAGCTTTGTAATAAAGCTTGAAATCAGGTAAGGTGATGCCGCCAGCTTTATTTTTGTTTTTCAACATTTCCTTAGCGATTCGGGGTCTCTTCTGATTCCATACAAATTTTAGGATTATTTGCTCCAGCTCTTTGAAGAATGCCGGTGGCATTTTGATCAGAATGGCATTAAAAGTATAGATTGCTCTAGGCAGTATAGACATTTTAACAATGTTTATTCTTCCGATCCAAGAGCATGGAATGGTCTTCCATCTATTTGTGTCTTCTTCAATTTCTTTCATGAGTGTTCTGTAGTTCCTCAAGTACAGATCCTTTACCTCTTTAGTTAGGTTTATTCCCAGGTATCTTATGGTTCTTGGTGCTATAGTAAATGGAATCGATTCTCTACTTTCCCTTTCTGTATTTTCATTGTTAGTGTATAAGAAAGCCACTGATTTCTGCACATTGACTTTGAATCCTGCCACGTTGCTGAATTGCTGTATGAGTTCTAGTATTTTGGGGGTGGAGTCTTTTGGGTTTTCCACATAAAGAATCATGTCATCTGCGAAGAGAGAGAGTTTGACTTCTTCATTACCAATTTGGATACCTTTTATTTCTCTCTGTTGTCTGATTGCTGTTGCTAGGACTTCTAATACTATGTTGAACAGGAGTGGTGAAAGTGGCATCCTTGTGTTGTTCCTGATCTCAATGGGAAGGCTGCAAGCTTTATCCCATTGAGGATGATATTTGCTGTGGGTCTTTCATAGATAGATTTGATGAGGTTCAGGAATGTTCCCTCTATCCCTATACTTTGAAGCGTTTTAATCAAGAACGGATGCTGGATTTTGTCAAATGCTTTTTCTGCATCAATTGAGAGGACCATGTGGTTCTTCTCTCTTCTCATATTAATTTGTTGTATCATATTGATTGATTTGCAAATGTTGAACCATCCTTGTAGCCCAGGGATGAATCCCACCTGATCATGGTGAATAATCTTTTTAATGTGCTGTAGGATACTGTGGCTAGGATCTTGTTGAGAATCTTAGCATCCATATTCATCAGTGATATTGGTCTGAAATTCTCCTTTTTGGTAGGGTCCTTGCCTGGTTTGGGGATCAGGGTAATGCTGGCTTCATAGAAAGAGTCTGGAAGTTTTCCTTCTGCTTCAATTTTTTGAAACAGCTTCAGGAGAATAGGTGTTATTTCTTCTTTGAAGGTTTGGTAGAATTCCACAGTGAATCCATCAGGTCCAGGGCCCTTGTTTTTTGGGAGGTTTTTGATCACTGATTCAATTTCGTTATTAGTTATCCGTCTATACAGGTTGTCGATTTCTTCCTGGTTCAATTTTCGTAGTTTATATTTTTCCAGGAATGCATCCATTTCATCTAGGTTGCTAAGCTTATTGGCATATAACTGTTCGTAATAACTTCTGATGATTGTTTCTACTTCCTTGGTGTTAATTATGATCTCTCCCTTTTCATTCATAATTTTATGAATTTGGGCTTTCGCTCTTTTCTTTTGGATTAGTGTAGCCAGAGGCTTATTGATCTTACTGATTCTTTCAAAAAACCAGCTTCTAGTTTCATTGATACGTTCTACTGTATCTCTGGTTTCTCCCTCATTGATCTCAGCTCTATTCTTGATGATTTCCCTTCTTATGTGTAGAGTTGGTTTGATTTGTTGTTGATCCTCCAGTTCTTTAAGGTGTAGAGACAGCTGGTGTGTTCTGGATTTTTCAATTTTTTTGAACGAGACTTGGATGGCTATATTTTACCCCTTAGGACCGCCTTTGCTGTATCTCATAGGTTTTGGACCGAAGTGTCTTCATTCTCATTGGTTTCCATGAATTGTTTCAGTTCTTCTTTGATCTCCTGGTTGATCCAAGCATTCCTAAGCAAGGTGGTCTTTAGCTTCCAGGTGTTTGAGTTCCTTCGGAACTTTTCCTTGTGATTGAGCTCCAGTTTCAAAGCATTGTGATCTGAGAATATGCAGGGAATCATCTCAGTCTTTTGGTATGGGTTGAGTCCTGATTTGTGACCCAGTATGTGGTCTATTCCGGAGAAGGTTCCGTGTGCACTTGAGAAGAATGAGTATTCTATTGTTTTAGGATGGAATGTTCTGTATATATCTATGAGGTCCATCTGGTCCAATGTGTCATTCAATGCTCTTATTTCTTTATTGATTTTCTGCTTCGATGATCTGTCTATTTCTGAGAGAGTCGTGTTAAGATCTCCTATGATTAGTGTATTCATATCAATATGACTCTTTATCTTGATTAACAGTTTTCTTAAGTAATTGGCTGCTCCCATATTGGGAGCATAGATATTTACAATTGTTAGATCCTCTTGGTGGATAGTCCCTTTAAGGATTATGTAGTGTCCTTCTGTATCTCTGACTATGGTCTTTAGTTAGAAGTCTAATTTATCTGATATGAGAATCACTACCCCAGCCTTCTTTTGAGCCCCATTGGCATGAAAGATGCTTCTCCACCCCTTCACTTTCAGTCTGCGTGTATCTTTAGGTTCAAAATTGGTCTCTTGTTGAAAACAAATGGATGGGTCCCGTCGTTTTATCCAATCTGCAACCCTGTGCTGTTTGATGGGCACATTTAGGCCATTCACATTGAAAGTGATTATCGATAGATACGTTTTTATTGACATCGAGTTACCTTTGAAGTCTTTCTTTCTGTAGACTGTCTCTATATGTCTGTTCAATGCTATTCTTGGGATTTTCCTCTTTTATAGAACCCCCCTTAATATTTCCTGCAGTATCGGCTTGGTGGTTGCATAGTCTTTAAGCCTTGCCGGTCTTGAAAACTCTTTCTCTCTCCATCCATTTTGAATGTCAGTCTTGCTGGATAAAGTATTCTTGGCTGCATGTTCTTCTCATTTTTTGCCCTGTATATATCTTGCCAGCCTTTTCCGGCTTGCCGGGTCTCTGTGGACAGGTCTGACATTATTCTAATGGGCTTCCCTCTGTAATTAAGGAGCCTCTTTGACCTGGCGGCTTTCAAGACATTATACCTACAATTATAACTCCTCAATTTGAATATCAGGTGTCGTGATGTTTTTTTTTGGAATGTATAATCTTGGGTGGAGACCGTTCAGCCTCTAGTACATGAAT
Organism: Neogale vison; assembly: GCF_020171115.1. Lineage (NCBI taxonomy): Eukaryota > Metazoa > Chordata > Mammalia > Carnivora > Mustelidae > Neogale > Neogale vison. Next base: position 157,413,419 of record NC_058092.1, read on the forward strand.
GCTGGTTTCATTCACAAGATTCGGAAAATTTTCATGAAGGACTTGTTCCACGATATCTTCTAGACTTCTTTCTTTCTCCTCCCCTTCAGGGATTCCAATAATTCTGACGTTGGAATGCTTCATGGCATCATTTATTTCCCTGATTCTGTTTTCGTGGTTTCTAAGCTGTTTGTTCCAGGCTTCCTCCTTATCTTTCTCTCTATCTGTTTGTCCTCCAGATCACTAATTCTATCTTCTGTCTCAGTTACCCTAGCTTTGAGAGAGTTTACATTAGATTGGAACTCATTTCCCAGGGAATCCGTCAGGTCCTGGGCTCTTGTTTTTTGGGAGGTTTTTGATCACTGATTCAATCTCGTTATTATATATCGGTCTATTCACGTTGTCGATTCCTTCCTGGCTCAATGTTGGTAGTTTATATTTTTCCAGGAATGCATCCATTTCATCTAGGTTGCTAAGCTTATTGGCATATAACTGTTTGTAATAACTTCTGATGATTGTTTCTACTTCCTTGGTGTTAGTTGTGATCTCTCCCTTTTTATTCATAATATTATGAATTTGGGCTTTCTCTCTTTTCTTTTGGATTAGTGTAGCCAGTGGCTTATCGATCTTACTGATTCTTTCAAAAAAACCAGCTTCTATTTTCATTGATACGTTCTACTGTATCTCTGGTTTCTCCCTCATTGATCTCTGCTCTAATCTTGATGATTTCCCTTCTTATGTGTAGAGTTGGTTTGATTTGTTGTTGATCCTCCAGTTCTTTAAGGTGAAGAGACAGCTGGTGTGTTCTGGATTTTTCAATTTTTTTGAACGAGGCTTGGATGGCTATATATTTTCCCCTTAGGACCGCCTTTACTGTATCCCATAGGTTTTGGACCGAAGTGTCTTCATTCTCATTGGTTTCCATGAATTGTTTCAGTTCTTCTTTGATCTCCTGGTTGATCCAAGCATTCCTAAGCAAGGTGGTCTTTAGCTTCCAGGTGTTTGAGTTCCTTCGGAACTTTTCCTTGTGATTGAGCTCCAGTTTCAAAGCATTGTGATCTGAGAATATGCAGGGAATCATCTCAGTCTTTTGGTATGGGTTGAGTCCTTATTTGTGACCCAGTATGTGGTCTATTCTGGAGAAGGTTCCATGTGCACTTGAGAAGAATGAGTATTCTGTTGTTTTAGGGTGGAATGTTCTGTATATATCTATGAGGTCCATCTGGTCCAATGTGTCATTCAATGCTCTTGTTTCTTTATTGATTTTCTGCTTCGATGATCTGTTTAATTCTGAAAGAGGCGTGTTAAGATCTCCTACAATTAATGTATTCATATTAGTATGACTCTTTATCTTGATTAACAGTTTTCTTAAGTAATTGGCTGCTCCCATATTGGGAGCATAGATATTTACAATTGTTAGATCCTCTTCGTGGGTAGTCCCTTTAAGGATTATGTAGTGTCCTTGTGTATCTCTGACTATGGTCTTTAGTTTGAAGTCTAATTTATCTGATGTGAGAATCGCTACCCCAGCCTTCTTTTGAGTCCCATTGGCATGAAAGATGCTTCTCCACCCCTTCACTTTCAGTCTGCGTGTATCTCTAGGTTCAAAATGGGTCTCTTGTAGACAGCATATGGATGGGTCCTGTCGTTTTATCCAATCTGCAACCCTGTGCCGTTTTATGGGTGCATTTAGGCCATTCACATTGAGAGTGATTATTGATAGATACATTTTTATTGACATCGAGTTACCTTTGAAGTCTTTCTTTCTGTAGAATGTCTCTATATGTCTGTTCAATGCTATTCTTGGGATATTTCCTCTTTTATAGAACCCCCCTTAATATTTCCTGCAGTGTCGGCTTGGTGGTTGCATAGTCTTTAAGCCTTGCCGGTCTTGGAAACTCTTTATCTCTCCATCCATTTTGAATGTCAGTCTTGCTGGATAAAGTATTCTTGGCTGCATGTTCTTCTCATTTAGTGCCCTGAATATATCTTGCCAGCCTCTTCTGGCTTGCCAGGTCTCTGTGGACATGTCTGACGTTTTTCTGATGGGCTTCCCTCTGTAAGTAAGGAGCCTCTTTGCCCTGGCGGCTTTCAAGAGATTATACCTACAATTATAATTTCTCAATTTGACTATCAGGTGTCGTGTTGTTTTTTTGGAATGTATAATCTTGTGTGGAGACCGTTCAGCCTCTAGTACATGAACGCTGGTTTCATTCGCGAGATTCGGAAAATTTTCATGAAGGACATGTTCCACGATATCTTCTAGACTTCTTTCTTTCTCCTCCCCTTCAGGGATTCCAATAATTCTGACGTTGGAATGCTTCATGGCATCATTTATTTCCCTGATTCTGTTTTCGTGGTTTCTAAGCTGTTTGTTCCAGGCTTCCTCCTGATCTTTCTCTCTGTTTGTCCTCCAGATCACTAATTCTATCTTCTGTCTCAGTTACCCTAGCTTTGAGAGAGTTTAGGTTAGATTGGAACTCATTGAGAGCATTGTGAACCTCCTCCCTGGTAGCTTTAAGCTCTGCCCTAACATTGTGAACATCCTGTCTGGTCGCTTTCATTTCGGCCCTAATCAATTCTGTTTGGTCACCCATGGCTTTCTCCAACCTAGCTATTGCCTGGATAATTGTTAGCCTGAATTCTCTTTCCGACATATTGTCTATGTTGATAGCCGTTAGCTCTGTTGCAGAAGGTCCATCCTCTGTATTTTTCTTTTGTTGGGCATTCCTCCTCCTAGTCATTTTTGTGGGAGATGACTGAACAGATGTAGCTGGATGTATCAACTCTGGTGCAGTCAAGGTGCACCCTGGAACACTTCTGAGCAATCGGGATTCCCCACCCAAACGAGCGACAAAAGAAAAGAATAAAAAAAGAAAAAAAATGAAGAGAGAGAGAGAGACAGGAAAGAAAGGGAAGATGAAAGAGAAGGTTTAGCCCAGATGGGCCCCAAGGTAAGATTTATGAAGTAGGCAAAGAAAAAGAGACAAAAAGACTGATACAAGTATATAACAAGAGAAAAAATATATATATATATGCAAATAAAGGAAGAACTTCGACAAAAAGAACCCCAAGTGTAAGATTTATATGCTATCAGGAAAAACACAAAAACACAGAAACACTGGTGGAAGAAGAAGATGGGGGAGTTCTTATATAAATTCTCAGTGTGTGCGAGGAAGTTTGTTTTGATTCTTCCTGCATGTAACTTGATATCTTTGTTAAAGGACTCAACTTTCCTAAGAGAAAGGGCATTAAAAATTGGTTTACCTATATGGGTAGTATTGATTGGGGAAAGGGGATTACTTTGAAGTTTAACTCTATATGAATATTAGAGGATAAAAATGAAAAGGAATAAACTAGACTAAACTAAAATAAAATTTAAAAAAAGAAATTCAAAAAGTAAAAATGCAAAAGAAAAACATAGGTGTATGTATTAAAAAGTTCACGATAGAAGGCTATTTTGGAATTTGATGTACTGTACAGCTCGCTGTGATGGTAAATTGGTTAAAAATATTACCTTTGTGTAAAAAAAATGAATCAGAATAGTGGGAATGAGTGAACAATACAAGTTTTCCTATGAAGTAGTGATTGTTCTCTTGTTGTCCTTTTCTTTTCTCTCTCTTTTTTTTTTTTTTTTTTTTTTGCTTTCTTGGTTTGTTTTCTGGGGAGGGGCCTGCCACGTGGGTTGGCAGTCACTGATGTTTCCTGAGTTAAGTCCTCCCGCCCCCCTCAAGGGGGTGGGCTCTGAGGAAACTGGTTTTTTCAGGCCTTTGTTCTCTGGCGGTTTTTGTTTGTTCACATTTTTTTTTTCTCTCACCTTGACCACCTTTGATGGTTTTTGTAGTTTTAGAGGAAAACAAACTGCTCCCTCATCTCCCTCTCAGAGAGAAGCCTCAGTCTGGGTGCAGAGCCTAAATAGGTTCCCCCTTGGCTGCTGGCAGAGCAGGTTCCAAGTTGCAGACCCTGGGGGCGCAGGAACTTTTGCTTGTACCCAAAGCCAAGGCAGCGGCGGCTGTCTGGGAGCTCCCGACTGCCAGAGAGGTTCCAAGCAGCGATGCACACTGAGATTTTGCCGCCAGCCTGGGCTCGGAGTGCCTGGTCTTGCTGGGTCTAAGAGTGCCGGCTTGTGCGCGCCTCTTTCAGAGGCGGCTATGGATCGCGCGCGCGCGTCTCAGGCACTGAGAACGGGGTGCAGGTCCGAAAGCACCAGGCTGGGCTTTTGCGCACCTCTGTCAGGGGAGAGTTTGGGGCGTGCAGCTTAGGCTTTGGAAACAATGGCGCGGGTCAAAGAGCCCCGGCCGGGCCTTTATAACTCTCTCAGGGGAGCATGATGGACAAGCGCGTGTATCTCAGGCTTTGTGGTAGGGCTTGCGCATTCTCCCGACCGCGTGGCTCCCATCCCCTCACAGGAGCTAGAACCCACGCATTCTCGGGCGCGCTGGCGGCTTAGGGACCAAGACCTGGTTTCTCCGCCACACTCTCTCTGCCTCAGCGCAAGGGAGGCTGTCCTGGGACTGGGGACTTAAGCCCTTGTCCCTAGCCGCCCCGATTCCCACAATTTCTCCCCACGATCCTTTGCTCTTTTGGAGTGCTTTCAACCAGTCTCCAAGTTAATGCTGGTCCCCAGACACAGGGCACTCTCGTTCGTATTGGGGTATTACTTTCCAACAGGAGGCGCCTTTTCAGCCGGTACCCCAAAGTGAGCTGATTACCTACCAAAGAACTCCATTCACCCATGAAATCAGCCTGAGATCATAATCATACATGTCTGGTCTCTACAGGGGCAGAAGACGCCAGTGGGCAGGTAAAGCGGAGTGGGAACAGCGGACTGATATGGGAAGATAAACAGAAGGGGGAGGGAGCCACCAGAGGGAATGGTTTCTCTCTGGTGGGAGTGAAATGCAGAGCAGCCAAGGTGGTTTCGTCCATGTTTGGGTGCCAGCAAAGAAAGCTGCTCAGCATTGGGAAAACGCATCACCTGCCTCATCCTGGGCTGGGGACTTGCTCAGCATCTCAGGGCATCTTGGTTCAGGTAAATACAAGGTAGTGAAGATGGCCATCCTAGACTTGTATCTGGCCTGGACGCGGTGTCTCCGAGTTCACTTCCCTCTCTGCCTTTCTGACTTTCATATCCTTTCTCTCTGAAGCTGCTGTCTTAGGAGATCCTCCTACCAGCCCTTATACCTCTTGTTCTCTGGATCACTCCAAACCTGGAGCCTGATCCTGAGGAACCACTGTAGGCCAGGAATGAATCAGAAGGATAGGGGACATAGGGGAGAGGCAGATGGAAGTTCCCGGCTCCAGCACCTTGTGCAGAGCCTCAGACGCCTGCCACTTGACTGCCAGTCTCCCCGCAGCTCCTTGGTCAGGGGGCTGGACAGCACCCCAGAGCCAAGGCTCTCCATTCAGCAATTCCCTGTCATTTTCAACTCTCATTTTAAGTTTCTCCTTCACACTTTGCAGCTGAATGTGCTTTGGTTTTCCTTTCTGCTTCTTACTCCTAATTTTAGCATTGTGACTCCAAAGTTATACTTTTTTTTAATTAGACATTTTATGTTTGCCAAAGGCAGATTTTGTTACCTCGATCCTGCTTAGCCTATTGGGCAACCTCTGGAGATGACCCTCTCCTGCTTTGCAGTCCCCAAGAAGCCCAGTGGGGACAGGCTCACAACCTTTTGTGAGAGGCTGCTACCTGTTCTTGGGGTGGGGGGTGAGTTTCAGTGAGACCTGACTGCTCAACTGTACACCCTGCCCCCATGCAAATCATAAGGGGGTGAGAGGGGAAACCTCTACCTTTATCCTAATGGAGTCATGGATTGTTAACTTCCTGTGTTTCACTGCTCTGTTTGGATTAATGAGTCAGAGTTCATTACCCTGAAGATAAAAGTTGTTGGTGGTAGCTACATCTAGGTTAAGAGACTGGGCATTCTGAATGCCTGGAGGGCTCAGGTGGTGAAGCATCTGCCTTCAGCTCAGTAATGATCCTGGGGTCCTGGGATCAAGCCCCACCTCAGGCTCCCTGCTCAGTGGGGTGGCTGCTTCTCACTCTCCTGTCCCGGCTCATGTGCTCTCTCTCAGTGTATGCACATGCATTCTCTCTCTCTCTCAAATAAATTAATAAAGCCTTAAAAAAAAAAAAAAAGAAACACCAGAGTGGGGCATTTAGGGGCTCTCACCGTGAGAAGCTGGTGGTGGGTATATTCCCCCTGTGTGAGAACAGATGAGAAATTGTGCCAAGTGTCCTGCCACTCTGTGACTCCAAACGAGGCATGATGGCAGGTGAGTCCCATGTCACTGCCATGATGTTGGGGGTGGGCATGGTGGCTGATGCACAAGGTGACCAGGAGATCTGCACTGGGGGGTGGGGTGGGGTGGGGTTCCCCATCATCCCAGGGAGTGTATGTGCAGGAATTGGGTTTCTCACTGCATCACAAATCAGGCTGGGTCTCATTCACGTTAATGAAAGCGCACTTTTTGTTTAAATATTTCTTATTGTGGTAAAACAGACGTAACATAGAAGTTGACTTTGCAACTATTTTTAAGTAGATGGGTCAATGACATTTGCATTTTCACATTGTGGTCTCTCCAGAATCCTTGCCATCTTGCCGAACTGAACCTCACTGCCCTCTAGATACTAATTCCCCAACCCTCCCTTTCTCCAGACCCTGGCAACCGCCATTTCACTTTCTGTCTCCATGAATTTGACTCATCCAGGCACCTCATCTAAGTGGAGTCATACCATTTTGGTCCTTCCGTGATGGGAGGATCTCATGTAGGATAATGTCCTCTAGGTCGATCAGTGCTGGGGCATGTGTCAAATTCTGAAGAATGTCTTACGGTATATATATGCCAGTTCTGCTCATCTCCTCTCCGGGGGGATCCGTGGACTTTTCCACCTTTTGGCTGTAATGAATAAAGTTGCTGTGAATTTGGGTGAACAAATACCTTTGAGACCTTGCTTTCAGTACTTTTGGGTGTATTCCAACAAGTGCAATTCCTGGATTCTGTGGCAATTCTTTTTTTTTTTTTTTTTAGTTCAAAATGGTTTTTTATTATTTTTTTTTTAGTTCAAAATGGTTTATTATTATTATTATTATTATTTTTAGTTTTAACATTTCTTTTTTTAAATTTTTTTATTTTTTATAAACATATATTTTTATCCCCATGGGGGCAATTCTATTTTTAATTTTTTGAGGATCTGTCTGCTTTGCTGTATTACATTCCCACCAGTGCACCGCGGCTCCAATTCATGCTCATCAACACATCTTATTTCCCATTAAAAAAAAAAAAAAAAAAAAAAAAAAAACAACAGCAAAAGGGTGGGAAGTGGTGTCTCACTGTAGTTTTTGATTTGCATTTCCCTGATGACTTCTGATGTTGAGCATCTTTTCATGTGTTCATTGAGCATTTGTATATTTTCTTTGGATAAATGTCTATTGAAGTACTTTGTGGATTTTAAAATCAAGGTATTTGATTTTTTGGTTGCTGGGATGTACAACATTCTTTATATATTACGGATATAAACCCCTAATCAGATAGAGAATTTGCAGATATTTTCTGTCATTCATGGGTTGCCATTTCACTCTTCTGATGGAATTTTTTGAAGCACAAAAGTTTTAAATGTTGATGTATTTGAATTTATCTATTTCATCTTATGTTGTCTGTGCTTTTAATGTCCTATCCAAGAAATCATCATCAAATTTAACGTGATAAAGCTTTTGTCCTGTTTTTCTTCCCTAAGAGTTTTTATAGCCCTAGGTCTTATGCTGAGAACTTTGATTCATTTAGAGTTAATTTTTGTCCACAGTATAAGGTGAAGGTCCATTTTTATTCCTTTGCATACTGTTATCCAATTCTCCTAGCCTCGGTTGTTGGAAAACCGTCCTTTCCCTGTTGAGTAATCCTGGCACCCATTTTGAATATTATTTGTAGATCCCTTTGCAAAGCATTAACATCTTAGAAATATCAAGGTTTCCAAAACATGAACATGGTATAGCTTTCCAGTTATAAGTGTATTCTTTGATTTCTTTCAGCAGCATTTCATAGTTTCCAGTATAAAACTCTACTACCTCTCGGTTAAGATTATTCCAATGTATTTTATTCTTTTTGATGCTGTTACACATGAAATTGCTTTCTTAGTTTCCTTTTTAAATTATTCATTGCTGGGGTATTGAATTGCAACACATTTCTGTATGTTGATTTTGGTCAACTATCATTGATTAATTCTAAAAGTGTTGTTGAAAAAATGCTCATCATCACTAGCCCTCAGGGAGATTCAAATTAAAACCACATTGAGATATTACCTTACACCAGTTAGAATGGCCAAAATTAACAATACAGGAAACAACATGTGTTGGAGGGGATGCGGAGAAAGGGGAACCCTCTTACACAGTTGGTGGGAATGCCAGTTGGTGCAGCCTCTTTGGAGAACAGTGTGGAGATTCCTCAAGAAATTAAAAATAGAACTTCCCTATGACCCTGCAATTGCACTCCTGGGTATTTACCCCAAAGATACAGATGTCGTGATAAGAAGGGCTATCTGTACCCCAATGTTTATAGCAGCAATGGCCACGGTCGCCAAACTGTGGAAAGAACCAAGATGTCCTTCAGCGGACGAATAGATAAGGAAAATGTGGTCCATATACACTATGGAGTATGATGCCTCCATCAGAAAGGATGAATACCCAACTTTTGTAGCAACATGGACGGGACTGGAAGAGATTATGCTGAGTGAAATAAGCAGAGAGAGTCAATTATCATATGGTTTCACTTATTTGTGGAGCATAACAAATAGCCTGGAGGACAAGGGGTGTTAGGAGAAGGGAGTTGGGGTAAATTGGAAGGGGAGGTGAATCATGAGAGGCTATGGACTCTGAAAAACAGTCTGAGGGGTTTGAGGGGGCGGGGGGGTGGGAGGTTGGGGTACCAGGTGATGGGTATTATAGAGGGCACGGAGTGCATGGAGCACTGGGTGTGGTGAAAAAATAATGAATACTGTTATGCTGAAAATAAATAAATTAATAAAAAAATAAAATAAAACTGTTGTTGTTTTCCTGGAATCTTCAGGGTTTTCTACATATAAGATCATGCCATCTGCAAACAGAGATTTTACTTATTTCTTTCCAATTTGAATTCCCTTTCATGCCTAATGGTTCTGGCTTGTACTTCCAGTATTATGTTTAGTAGAAGTGACAAAATCTGGCATCCCTGAATTGTTCCTGATCTTAGCAGAAAAGCTTGTAACCTTTCCCTGTGGGGTATGATACTCACTGTGTGTTTTTCATATATGGCTCTTATTATGTTGACATAGTTTCTTCTGTTCATAGTGTGTTGAGTGCTTTTATCATGAAAAAGCGCTAAATGTTGTCAAGTGCTTTTTCTGCATCAGTTGAGATGATCATGTGACTTACCCTTCCTTTCGTAATGTGACATATGACCCTGAATGTTTCTTGTGTATTGACTCATTCTTGCATTCCAGGAATTAATTGCACTTGGTAATGGTGCATAATCCTTTTCCTATGCTACCAAATTCAGTTTGCTAGTATTTTGTTGACAATTCTTGCACTGATTTTAATCAGGGATGTTGGTCGGTAGTTTTTTTTTTTTTTTTTTTTTTTCCTAGTATCTCTGGATTATGGAGTAATGCTGGCCTCATTGAATGAGTCAGGGAGTTCTCTCTCCTCTTCATATTTCTGGAAATGTTTAAGAGGATTGGTGTTGGCTCTTTAAATATTTGGTAGAAATCACCAGTGAAGCCATCAAGTCAGATATTTTTCTTCATAAGGAGACCTGATGACTGATTCAGTAGCCTTACTTGTTATGGATCTGTTCATATTTTCTATTTCTTTTTAGGTTAGTCTTGGTGAAATTTCATATTTCTAGAAATTAATCCATTTCATCTCAGTTATTCAATTTGTTACTATACAGTGTTCACAGTATTCTCTTATAACCCTTCCCTATCTATAAAATCGGTCGTAATGACCAACTTTCATTGTTGCCTTTAGCTGTTTGAGTATTCTCTCTTTTTTTAATTAGTCGTTGTCGCTAAGGGCTTGTCAGTTTTTTATTTTTGAAGACTCAACTCTTGATTTTGTGGATTTTCTCTGTTTCTATTTTGCTTATCTTGTTTTGTTTATCTTATTTTTATTCTCTATTTTGCTATCTCTATTTTGCTAATTTTTATTATTTTTTTCCTTTCTTCTAGCTTTTGATTTCATTTGTTCTTTTTTTTTTTCTAGTTCCTTATGGTGTAAAGTTAGGTTGCTGACTTTGAGATATTTCTTCTTTTTCAATGTAATCATTGATAGTTATAAATTTCCCTGTTAGCATTTCTTTTGCTACATCCCGTAAGTTTTGCTAGGTTGTGTTTTCATTCCCATTCGTCTCAATAAATTTTCACATTTCCTTTGTGATTTATTCCTTGACTCATTTGTTGTTTAAGGTAATGTTCAGTTTCCACATATTTGCAGATTTTCCAGTTTTCCTTCTGAAACCTTTCTGGTTTCATTTCATTTTGATCAGAAAAGATATTTTTCACGATCCCCACCTTTCTAAAGTTTTTAAGACTTGTTTTATGGGCTAACATCTGGTCTATACTGGAGAATGTTCCATGTTTTTTCGAGAAAAGATGTGTATTCTACTCTTGTTGGATGAAGTATTTTGTAAATCTCTTGTGACCAATTGGCTTATAGTCTTGTTGAGATCCCCTAATTTTTACTGATCTTCTGTCTGATTATTCTGTTTGTTATTGAAAATGTGGTATTGAAGTCTCCTTCTTTTATTCTAGATCAATCTATTTCTCCCTTCAGTTTTGTCAGTTTGATATGTAGGTGCTCTTATGTTGGTTGCACATTTATTTATAATTCTTATATCCTCTTGGTGAATTGACCTCTTATCATTGTATAATGTTCTTCTTCATTGCTTGAAACACTTCTTGCCTTAGTCTGTTTTACTGATATTAGTATACCCAACCCTGGTCTTTTGGTTACTAATTGCATGGAATATCTTGTTCTGTCCTTTTTACTTCCCACTCTATGTTTGTGTCCTTACATCTAAAATGAGGATGTTATAGAGAGAATAACGTTGGATCCTGGGTTTTTTGTTTCAGTTTTTTGGTATCATTCCGCCAATACAGGCCTTTTGATTGGGGAACTTAATTCACTTACATTTAAAGTGGTTACTGGTGGGATGGCCTAATATTGACATTTTTTTATTTGTTGTCTTTATGTCTTAACTGTCTTGTTCCTCCTTTATTGTCTTCTTTTGAATTCAATTTTTTTACTCATTTTGATTTAACTTTCATTTTCTTTTCTGTAAATTCTATGAATATTTTATTTGTGATTTCTATGGGGGTTGCATATAATATCTTAAAGTTATGATAACCTGTTTTTACCTGATATTTAACTTTATTGCATACAAAAACCCTTCTTTTAGCTCTTCTACCCACATCTTATTTATTTATTTATTCACACACACTTTACCTTATTTACAAATTACATCTTTATGTATTTTGTACTTAGTAACATAGATTTATAAGTATTTATATACTTAAATATATACTTATGTCTATTTGTTGCTAATCTTGTAGAATAATAAAAAGTGGAGTTATAATGGATGTCAGTAATTTCTCAGTAAGAGTGGAAAGGAGTAACAATCCAAAGTTACAATAATACTTTGCTAGTTTTTGTATTTGTCCATGTACTTGTCTCTCCTGGAGAATCTGATATTTTCATATGGTTTTGAGTTGCCATCTAGCATCCTTAATTCCAACTTGATGGACTCTCTTTAGCATTTCTTGTATGGCAGGTCTAGTGGTTATGGACATTCTCAGCTTCTGTTGTTGATCTGGGAATGTCTTCCTTTCTCACTCATTTTTGCAGGACATTTGCCTAATGTTGAATTCTCCCTGACCTGTCTTTGTGCCTGAGGAACCCACTTATAGTTTTACAGAGGCTTCCCTGTATATGATGAGCCACTCTTCTTTTGGTGTGGGTCTGTTTGTGTTTATGCTACTTGACATTTGTTAAGCTTGTATTGCTATATCCACGACTTTCCTCAGACTTGTGAAATGCATGGCCATTACTTCTCCGCCTTTTTCTCTGTCATTTCTCCCCTGCATGTCCCATAATGTCTATATTGGTCATCTTGATGTTCTCCCATCATAAGTCTCTCAGGCTTTGTTCACTGTCCTTTTTTTCTCCTTTTACTCTTCAGTCTCTATAGTTTCAAGGGACATTTATTCAAGTTCGCTGAGCCTTCCTTTCTGTTTGCCTCTGCTATTTAACCCCTCAAATGATTTTTTTTCAATTCAGTTTTGTATTTTTCATCTCCAAAATTTCCATTTGATTGTTTCTTTTATTTTTAAAGGATTTTACTTATTTATTTGACAGATCGAGATCACAAGTAGGCAGAGAGGCAGGCAGAGATGGGGGGACCAGGGGGGGGGGGGAAGCAGGCTCCCTGCTAAGCAGAGAGCTGGATGCACGGCTCCATCCCAGGACCCTTAGATCATGACCTGAGCCAAAGTCAGAGGCTTTAACCCACTGAGCCATCCAGGTGTCCCTCCATTTGATTGTTTCTAATAATTCCAAAATCCTTTTAAATATTCTCATTTTGCTCATATATTTTCTTGATTTCCTTTATTTCTTTTGTCCATGTTTTCCTTTAGCCTTTAAAGCATATTTAAGGCAATTGTTTTAAAGCCATTCTCTAGTAAGTCCAAAGGCAGTGTTTCTTTTGGGATGGTTTCTGGAGATGTATTTTGTTCCTTTGAATGAGCCATATTTTCCTTCTTCTTTGTATAGCTTGTGATCTCTTATTGAAAACTGGGTATTTTTAAAAACAGCCCCCTCTCCCAGGCTTTGCATGCTGGCCTCATGCAAGGGAGACCCTTACTAATCAGCCTGGCATGCACTTTTCTCATACCTGTGTTATCCCTACATCTGTGCACATGCTCTCTTCCCAGATCTCCCATTGGTATGGCTGCTTTTAATGTCTTCCTCTGTAAAGCTCACACCTTTGCTCATTTTAGGGATGTTAGCTGTTCTATCATCTATTCCTCAATCTATAATCACTTGCCCCAGATGTCTGTGTCTGTAATGACCTTTAGGACGGTTTTCACAAGTTGTACCTGCTGCTTCCAGTGTTTTCCCCCCTTCTGAGCCGTGAGCCACTTTTGGTTGTCTGAACTCTGTGTTGGGTGTCCCAAGACCAGTCCCTCAGGTATCCCCTAGACAGGTTAGAAATCAAAGGGTCTCAGATTAGTCCACTTTGCTCTCTCTGGTTTGCAAAGGGGACTAGCTTGTGGCGACTACTCTGCTCAAGGTGTTCTGCCCAGCATGGTCATGGAATTTCCTGCAGTGCCACAGGTGGCTCATTCTTGACCAAGCACTCACTTGGTTGCTGTGACTCTTTGGCCATTCCCGTAGCTTCCAAAGGTTATTTTGGTCAGTCTCTAGTTGTGTTTTTGGTGTTTCTGTGGAGGGAACAGGCCTGGAGTTTTCTTATGTGTCATCTTGCTGACATCACTCTCCTCAATTTTTAAGTAGGGTTTTTAAGTATCCAGTCTATTTCAAAATGTGCAGGTGCATACATGTTCATGTTCTGTTATTTTCATCTCCCAGTTTCCATATTTTTAAAATGAAAACACAGTGTTAGTAGGTTCCAGTCGCTGCTGGAAGAAGAAATCTTTACCCTGCCAGCCTGATATGTGTGATGCCTAAGAGGACCTTTAAACTGATTGACCGTGTGTGAGTGGAGAGGCTCCTCCTTGCACACAGATGTGCCTCCTGCACTGAGGGCTGGTATCCGTCTCTCCAGATGCTGCTGGAAACACCATGTGTCTGGACACTCATAGCATGAAAGGGCACTGCCAAGGCTCCCGGGTACCAGGGATCATCCCACTGGTGCTCAGGCCATGATAGTTACTGTAATAACACACTGGCAACCAAAGCAGCCTTCCCTCCTCAGGGGAGGTTTGTGGGCAGTGTGTGACACTGACGGAGAGCTGGAACCCCACCTGGGACACAGCACTCAGACAGGCTCCTCCCTTGTCCCTGCTAACCTCCAGCCATGTCCTGTGTACCTCTATCACTGGCTTTGCAAAGCCCCTCTGCCCTTCCCTACTCCAGCCCATTTTCAGGCACCCACACTTCCCATTTCCTAGTAGATGTTTCCTGAGGGCCAGCTGGATGTGACCGTCACCCGGGGGGGAAGCAATGCCATCTTGGGGACTCACTAAATTACCACTTCTATGGGGCACATCCTCCCAGCCCAGGGACCCCAACAAGTACAGCACGGAGGCCACTGGCAAAGAAGGGACAGGTCTGCAGGCCCCCTCTCAGGGCCCTTTCCAGGGCATCCCCTCCAGAGGAAGGAGGGACAGTCCTCTCTCTGACCTCAGCCTGTGGAGGGTCAAGGACTCAGGATCCACGTGAGTCTCTCGGTGCAGGCCCTCCCCCTGGGAGCCCTGTGTGAGCTGTATCCACACGAGAAGATGGGGACCCTGCTTCACGTGGCCCCCACCCACACCCATCTAGTCACTGCAATTCTGCCAGACGCTTACTTCATGGCAGTTGGTTGGAAAAGAAGGGAAACCAAACAACGACAAAAGCCAGGCTGGCCAACTGGAGGCAAACCACTTTGCAACTTTCCAAGAACTGGTCTCACTCCATTTCATTCAGTCCTGATCACTAAGTAGCTCCATTTCAGATACAGTCTGTAAAGATAGATGCCCAGCCCAGGTTCACAGCAGCCCCACTCCCATCCCCCACTCCAGGCCCTGCTGGATCATCCCACTGGAGCAGTGCCGGTCTGCACCTGGAAGCCTCCCTGGGTTCCCCTTGCCTAGGGACCATGTCACCCTTCCTGGCTCAGACACTCAGTACCCCTCACAGTGCAATGTCCTTACCTGGTTTGCAGGCTTGTCCCCTAGCCAACCCATGTCCTAAACATCCTCCCATGTCCTGGGGGCAGACTGCCAGGCCCCTGTGTCCTCCTTCCAGCTCGGTTTCTTCCCTGCAAGTGTGCCCTGCCCACGTCGTCCCTGCTCTGGTGGCCTCAGTCGAAACTCTGCTGTGGAAACCCCGCATCCACTGCCTCCTCCTCCAGGGAGCACTCCGTGACTTCGGACCAGTGCACCTACTGCATTTCGCTGTGGACCCCAGGCTCTGGGGCTCCCAATCTGGTGGTGCTGGTTCCTGGCCCGCAGCCCTGAGAGCCTGGTTCCGGCCCCTTGCACTGGGTGTTCGGTATGTTTTCTCACCCGTCAGTCATTGGAATCTTGTAAGGAACGTATTTACTGCATTTTCAGGTGAAAGCAGCTGTCATCTCATAGAATCCCAGCTCCTAAAAATCCTTTTAAATGATTCTTTGTATATAGAGCATATTGTAGTTTTATCACTGGTGCATGGGCAGGTCTGATGTAAAATGTTTTACAGGATTCCTAGTGCCCAATCACCAGAGTGATGCGGAGAGCAAGGACAGCTATGACAGCTTCTACAGAATAGTTTTGAATTCACAAGACCCATTCATTATAAGAATGAAAAGTCGTGTATGACATAAGCCTGTGGTGACATCTATAAGCACATTGTTCCAGGTCCCCTGCCCTTAGATCCTCTCTGCATGGGTTAGCCTTTCAGCTGCATTCAGAACTTCTGAATTGCTCATGCTGCAATATCCCTTAGCTTTATGGTTCATCTCATTTAGTAAAATGAGGCTTAAAAATCACACTTGAATAAATATGGAGCAGAGGTCAAACTAACTCTTTTCTTAATTATAAAAAGATAATATCAGGAACTCTGTCTTTTTTGTAAAGCATTCCAAAATTGTAGCAGTTAAATTACGTTTACTTAGTACACACTGTCTTTATAAAATCAGTCGTAGATGGTGCGTGATCTGAGGGACTGACCCGCTCAGACAGAGCTGCATAGACTCCTGTGCTAGGTATCCTGACATCTTCTGATTCAAGTTTTAAGAAGTTTCTTGGTGTTTTAAGAGACTGTGGCAGAAGTATGACTTCTCCTGTCTCAATCATTTGTCACGCAAGGTCCTCCTTCTAGTGTATTTTACACAATCAGAATTGACTAGTCACAAGCCCCGGCTGATGGTCATGAGAACAGGGTGAGTCATGAGCAGGGAAGCAAGGATTTGGGGCAAAGAGGAACTGAGCTGTTGTGATCCACTGTGCAGGAAATGGACTCTCTGAGTTCATCAGGCATCTAGGATGCAGGACACCTTCTAGAAGTCTGGTTTAGTAAGTCGCTTAGCTTTCCCGGACCACATGTATTTGTAATGAAGATTCTGTTTTCTGCCAATACCACTCTGTTGTGAATGGGCGAGGTTAGTCCCCCTTGTGGGGTCTTTAAGGAACATTCCAGCGTGGTTGTGGAAGTCACGCACAGGAAAGATAAGAAATGAACGGAATTGTTACGCTCACAGGTGCTGGGACAGGTGGCACAACCGGCACACCCTGCTGGTGGCCGCATGGCAGGCGGGTCCAGGAGGTGACCGTATCCAGCAGGTGCAGACCTGAACCACTGAGAACCCCTGGGCTGGTCCCTGTATTTCAGGTTGGGATGGCCACAAACACTTGAGGGGATTTCACTGTTATGTTTGGAGTCTCTGGGTTACAGACAGGGGAAGGTAAGATGGGGACCTTGTGACGGGAGCCAGCCTGACCACCCTGGTGGGCCCAGGAGGGGGCTCACAGCCTCTGCCTGGCGATGTTGAGTCATCAGGGAGAGAGGAAATGCTAACAATTTACGATCAGTCTTCACCCTGTATTCTCATTTTCAACCTTACTTTCCTTCTCAAGTAAGAGAACCAAGACTCTGGTAATGCCTGGGACAGTTCCAAAATATATAAACAGTCTTTCGTCACCTGAAACTGACAGAGAGGAGACATTTCAGTTCATTAATGGTGACGTGGAACTGAGATTTGTGCGTTCTGCTGAGGCTCAGGGGCCCTGGACCCCAGTTCCTGGCCACCTTTCAGACGCTGTTCATCTGTTCCTCTCTGAAAGAAAAGGACACTGCATCTTCCTGTTTTCATTCCTCCTTTTACTTCTTCCAACCTGGCCTGGTTCCACAAATCCTTGCCCATGGGATTCCTGTGCTTTCCTCTTAGTCTATAAATCACAAGCAACTCTTCCCTCCTCCATGGTGGGGGCTAGCCAGGGCATCACTGTCCCTTCAGTTTTGCATGGAAAGAGTGGAAGTCCATGAAGAGTCAAAGATGTAGGCACGGACACTGCAGGACAGTCGAACTCTGCATTAGAGCTAATTAACAGATACTGTTTTCTTCCCTGGCTTGTCACTGCTTTACTAAGATGACATGTATGTCACATGTGGGCAGAAGGCTTTTACAACCCTAATTTGTAGCAGCCACCACTGCGTCCTGGGAGTGAGTGGCCGGGGGCTGAGGTGGGGTGCTGCCCTGGTGAGAGGGGGCAGGGAGCCCAGGGGAAGCAGTGCTGAGCTTTCTCACAGCCCTTGATCTTCCCTGTGGAAGATCATGGTAGGACTCTGTGGGCAGATCATGTGGTCTCCAGGTCTCTCCCAGTGGGTCCAGCTGAGAAGACAGGATCCCAGAACACAGACCCCCAGCAGTTTGGTAAACTGTTGGCGGCACAAAGCAGGGCAGTAAGCCCAGGGATGAGACAGGCAGAACCCCCACAGAAGCAACAGAACATGTCAGCAGCTCCTCTGGACTGAAGTGAACCTTCAAGAAACAGGCATTGAATGTAAAACACCAGGACACCCAAGCACACTTACATCACGTTCAGTGCAAGTGTTCTCAAAAACACAAACTAAAAGGCTTCGAGGCATGAGAATGGAATGAGAGAATTATACCCTTTAATATTTCCACAATATTTGAGGTGGGTTCATAGAGTGAAAAAAAGTAGTCAAAGTATTTTTTTTTTCTAAATCACTGCTTAAGCAGCTATAAACATTTAGAAGTAAAATAACCCAGGACAGAAATCTAATAGAGACTGCACACATTCATGAATCTGTCTGACCCCTAACAAGCTTAGTTTGGGAGGTATGGAGCGTTTCCTACATTAGAAGCATAATTATAAGTCGTTAAAATGCCCACTTGATCATAGTACAGAACATTTTTATGGCTTCACTTGAATGTTCTCTTTAGAATTTTCTCTGAAATGTATTCAGAGCAAAGACAGTTAAACAATAAAAGTGAGGTATTGTAAGACCATAATACTAACTCAGGAATAGTTGGGGTAGAAACCACTGCCCATGGCTCAGCCTTTTCACATGTTACGTTTGTTTGTTTGTTCGTTTGTTTTTTTTTGGGGGGGTGGTGGTAAGTTTTGAACGAAGGATGGTCTTTCAATGCTCACAGGAAGGAGTGCCAGAATTTTCTGCCTTTCTTTCCATGCGAAGCAGGCCTGTGAGGGACTAAGCTGTACCTTTCTCCTCCAGATGTCCCTGGCTTTTTCTGATGTGGAATCTTGGCTCTCTCCACTGTCCTTTAAACTCCTGGGCATTGGTAAAATCTTGTCATGGGGTCTTTCTTTTAGTCAAGGTTTGTAGGGCTTCTAAAGCCCATCTGTCCAAATCCTCCACATGCTGACATGGGTAGCTGTGGCATGAGACAAAGGGTAGTTTGAAGGCATGAGACAGATGAAGGATTGACTTAAGACAGACAGTCACTCAACACCCTAGTCTTGATGTTTGTTTCTTGGTGTTTCCCCTGAGAATTCCTACTTTGTGTTTCCATGACTCAGCAGTCCTATTTGGTAGGAAAACCAAGGAGTATGTGTAGATAAAACCTCCTGTCAGTAAGTGGATTCCTCCCAGCACATGCCCTAGTGTGGGGGACATTGTTCCAGATACCTCCCACCCTCAGTCTCAGGGGCAGGCCTCTCGGGGAATGACCCCTTGGCCAAGAAACTTTCCAGACCTCAACCTCTGTTTTTCTTTCTTTCCATAAAAAAAAGCCTGATTAACCTTAACACACAGGGTCATGACATGGATTTCTTGAGATCCTGCTTATGAAAAAAATCACATTTAGTGTCCTAGAAACAGATCTCACCACAGGTGTGCCCTTTTCTTTAGTTGTCTCTCTGTGTGGTTGAAGCCAGCAGAGAGACTGACGGGGGGTCCTCTTCCAGGCTCCATGCAGACCCTGTTCAACCAATACATTTGGATGAAGAAATGAAGGAAAGAACCTGACTTAAAAGAATGCCACAAAAGGGTGTTTCCATTTCAGAAAGGGACTTCTCCAGATTGAAAAGCTTTTATGACTCATGGTAAATCAAAAGTTTGAGGCCTTGCCGGCCTCTCGGACTCTGTGGGAAAAATAGGGTGATGTTTTGAAAGGCAGTGACCATTTCTAGGACTCTTCAAATCCTACATCCTAGTTTTCCCCGTGATTGCAAAGTCGAGGTCGCTTACGTGTATCATCCTTCTCTGTAGCTGATCGACTGCAGGTCTCTGCTCATCTGCTTAAGCCTCAGGTGTGAGGCTTCAATCACTAATTCGCTGTCTTGCTTTCTTATCATTTACATGAATGAGATAAATCTTTGCTTTTATTCATCTGTAGAAAATACTATGTATTATATTGGCATTTCTGAGATGTTTGTAGGAAAGGTTTGTGATAAAACGTGGGAAGATCCCCTCTCCTAGATGAGGGAGAACTTTCTTCTAAAGCTTTGTCTAATGTCTGTGAAATAATCCAGGAGAGAGGTGGCAACAAGCAACCTTGCTTTACAAAGCAGACAACAGCAACAAACTTTCCTGCTCTTCATCAGTTACATGGATTGATTCATGGGAAGGTGGGAGTGGTTAGGGGAGTGGCTAGAGGAGGGGTTAGAGAAGTGGTCGGAAGAGAGGTTAGGGGAGGGATTAGAGGAGGGGGTTAGGGTTGAGAGAGAGGTGCTCTAAGTCAAGGTCCTGAGTTGGGGCTTCATGAGGAGGAAACCCTCCACAAGCACAGAACATCACCATCATTACCATTTTGTGAATATTTTGGTAACGTATTTTCTCCTCTCTTGCGTACTTCGAAAGTTACTTCAAGAATCTCAGGAGCACCAGCTGGCTCAGTCAGTTAAGGCAACTCTCGGTTTCAACTCAGGTCCTGAGAACTGGTGGGCCCAGGCTCACCGCTCAGTGTGGAATTTGCTTGTCCTTCTCCCTCCCTCCTCTACTCCTCCTCCTCTGCCCCTCCCCTCCCAATAGATAGAGTCTAGAAAACAAAATTTTCAGTTAAGGTAAATTTCATGAAATCTTGGAAACCGATGGTCTTCCATTACATAAGTGGCCAAACACCATCGGAAATGGACTGCGAGGATGCGTAGCAAAGCTCCTCTGTCACGGGGAGAGGCATGGTCCGTAGTTTTGTGCACACAAGCTTCCGGGGGAGATCCCCATCATAGGAGTCCGTGTGCAGGATGCCCACCCTCAGGGTTCCCTCCCCACTCCCCTGTTCACACCAGGGCATTCCTGGCCCTTGCCATGGTGTTTGTCACAGGCCAACAGCAACAGCTGCTGGGTATCTCTCAGTATGGGATGGGCTTGGTCTCTGGGTGTTTCTGAGAAGGCCTTGCTGTCTACAACGTGCATGGTCATAAGTAATGGTATCATGATAAGCAGAAACTTAGCCCCTGCCCTTGTGAGACTCTGGCAGAGATCGTGGTCGTGCTGAGAGTTCTCTGTGGAGTCTCTGTGTGAGTGTCTGTCAGAGGTCTCTGTTAGAGTTCTCTGTGCACTGTCTCTGTGTGGGTCTCCGTCAGAGGACTCTGTGTTGGGTCTCTGTGTGGGTCTCCCGTCAGAGCAATGTGTGGGGGACCCTGGCGGACAATGTTGGGCTGGGAGCGGGACACGCAGGGGGCGCCCTCCTAGACTCCACCCTCCTTCTAGACACATCCGTTCCAGCTGGGGATGGGAGAAGCCCCATCTGAGGGCCTCCTGCCCCTCCAGGCTCTGGGGTAACCAAGACCAGGAGCCAGGCCAGTCTCTTGGCCTCTGAGTCCCCACCAGTTCCCTGGGAGCCATCCTCGGGCCACACGTGTACGTAAATGTCACAGACCACAAGTCCGTCTGGGGACCCCAGTCCTACAAGCTTAACAAATTGTGCAGAAATTCACTTCTCTGCCTGAAGGCCTTGCTGCCTCTGGGCACCTGACCGTCTGTGTGGGACCTCAGGTGGCTTCTGTACAGCCCCCACCCCACTACCTCCACCCCCCTCACCCCTGGAATTGGCAGCTGGAGTGGGGCACAGACCCCACTACCCCCACCCCCCTCACCCCTGGAATTGGCAGCTGGAGGCAGGGACAGCCTCAGGGCCTGTAACTTCTCCCCTCTGGGCCCATAGGTGGCAGTGGGACACCAAGGGTCTTCAGTCGTCACATCAGGCATGGGCACACTCTGTCACTTGGCCTCCTTCCTGGCGTCCCACCCTAAGTACAGGGACCCCTGCCCACAGCCACACTCCCTCAATCCCCCAAGAGGGGAAGGGGGTGCTGGTGGGCAGGCCCCTTCAGTGCCCTGGGCCTGGACAGGTGGGTCCCTGGGGATCTCTGTGGCACGCCCCACACACCCTCAGCACCGGGTTCGAGTTTATCCCTTGCGGCTCCGAGTGTGAGAAGAGGGGCTGAGGGAGCTAAGACGGGATTCCCTGGGGTGAGAAGGCTCCTGGGGTGGCCCTCCTCTACTCACCATAGGAGACTGTGGGGGGTGGGAAAGGATTTCTCACCTCTGCCCTCAAGGCCAGCCTTGTGTCTCCCAACTGCGGGCTCCACTCTGACCTAGGATTCCATCTTCCTAAAGCCTGGGCGGGATTTCTGCCTCGCAAACCCTCCCTAAAGCCACACAAGCTCCAGGTGGAGGGAAAGCAGGAAAGGATGGGCAGAGCGAGGTCCTGGTCTGGGTCTTGTTCACCTTGTCATGGAAACTGAAGGAGAGGGAGGAAGGGAGAGGGTGTGGACCCCGAGATAAACCGTCCTCCAAGGCCCCATTCATTCTGGAAGCCAAAGCAGGTCCTTGGGGAGAGCAGACCCTGATCCTTCCCTCCCACCGCAGCAGGACACACACGGAGGCCAGCACCACTCTTGAGGGGAAAAAAAAAAAATCACATTTATTTTGGGGAAGCAAAGTAATTGTGGCATGAAGAAGCCATTAGCCCATAGATGATGTACTAATGTGAGAAAAACGCACTGTTTGCGTTTTTTCTTGGGGGAAAGTTGTTCTGCCAGGAAAGGCGTGAGTAGCACACAGTGGATGGCCAGGTGAACTGTCTCTTTTAAGGAGGCAGCGCCTGGGGCAGTGGGCCTGCAGGGTGCGGCCTGAAGGGCCCGGCACCAGGGACCCGTTCTGGCAGGGTCTGCTCGGGCACTCTGGCACCCTGGTGGGGAAGGGCCACCCAATCCACTCGGTCTTTTTGGCATAGTTGTGGCCCCTGGGGGTGCCCTGTGGACTGGCTGTCTCGCTCATCACTCTCCTCTGCTCTTGGTAGGAGAGAACCCTGTGATAGCAGACATTGGGGTCTGCTGAAGCCTGGAGATCCTTTTTGCCCCAGTCAACCTTCGGGACCCTGAGTCCCTGGTTGGGCAATATTTTCTCCTCTAGGATTTGTTCCACAGCCCTCAGGACCACCTGAGCCTCGGCAGAAGCCCTGTCCATGGCTGACCTGCCCATGACTTGTCCCCGGCCCTGGGATGATGAAGCCTTGCCCTTTTGAAGGGAATCTTCCAGTCCTCTGCCTCTACTGGGAAAGAACCACTGGAGCAAGTGCATCATCCTTCTCCTGAAGTAGTTTTCCGGAGGCGCCTCCTCCTTCCTCAGCAACATCTCACAGGCCTTGCTTCCCGAGGCCTCTCCTGACTCCTTGCTCTGGACTGGATGTCTCACCTCACTGATCTGGAGGAGCTTCATTTTTGACCACTCCTTGGCAGGCTCTCTCGAGGGGGACCTCCTGGAGCTCTCTCTCTCCACGGGGGGGACACATGACCTGCTCAGGCTCTTACATTGGTGCTGCAGTCCCAGGGGTCCTGGCTGCCTGTGGGGGCTCTGGCCACGGGATCTTTGGCCATGCAGCACCTTGGAAGTAGATGTGTCTTCACTGGACCTGCTCTGGAAGCTAGACAGAGATCCCTGAGAAGCCAAGATGTCAGCAGCGAGGAACAGGTTGGACTGACAGTCTTGAAGGAGACTCTCTGTCGCACAGTCTTGAAGGAGGACCCCAGTTTCACAGTCTTAAAGGCGCACGGTGGGAGTGGCATCACGAAGCCCGTTCTCTGACTCTATCAACTTCTGGGGCTCCAATCCCCTGCGCCGTGCCTCAAGGCGTAGCTCTTCGAGGTCTCGGGTGACCAACTTTGTACGTTGCAAGGGACTGTCACTTTTCCCTGCAGGCCCTGGTCTAATCAGCTTGTCACGGAGGCCTTGGTTGTTGGCCAGCACACAGGGTTCTAAGGTGACTCCCCAGGCAGGGGCCTCCTTGAACTCCCCCACCTCTCTGTGCTCTTTGGCACTCAAATTCTGGGGCTCTAAGTTGAGCTCTAGCATGGTCATGTCCCGTGAGGCCCAACCCCCATTCACCCTCCTTAGCTCCTTTGTGGCCATTGCTGGACTTGGGCTTGACTCCAAGTTGCTGTTCATGAGTCCTAGAGACAGTCTCACTGTGCCAGATTCTGCCCACAAAGCTGTATGTGAAGGTCCGAGAAGGTGACCTGGGTCCCTGTCCAGCCATAGGGCCACCCTCAGGTGAGATCCCTTCCAGAGCCTGCTGGATTTCCTCACACGTAGGCTAGGGAGCACCGAGGGGACCCCCCCAACTGGGGTAAGACTCTTTCATCACCTCTCCTTGATAGGGCTGAGAAGGATTTCCCACGAACTTGGTGCCCAAGCCAGCCTTGGATATGCAGGTGGCTGAGCGGGAAGGGAAGGACTGGGAGAGGAGGAAGCCATTCTTCAACTTGAAGAGGTTTATAGTCTTGAGAACCTTGAGGGGGAGGCCCCAACGGTGCTTCACCCTGAGTCTTTTGATATGTGCTTCTAGCATCCGCTGAGCGTATGGACTGAGGATGGAAAAATCTTGGGAGGGCTCCCACGTGGAGGGTCCAACTGGGACAGAGGGTACAAGGCCTGCCTGAGTCTGGGGCTCAGTTAGAGGTGGGAGCTGGGACTGATCCAGAGGGAGGGGCTGGGGCTGAGTCAGAGGGAGGGGCTTGGGCTGAGTCAGAGGGAGGGGCTGGGGCAGGGGCTGAGTCAGAGGGAGGGGCTTGGGTTGAGTCAGAGGGAGGGGCTTGGTTTGAGTCAGAGGGAGGGGCTTGGGTTGAGTCAGAGGGAGGGGCTTGGGCTGAGTCAGAGGGAGGGCCTGGGGAAGGGTCTGAGTCAGAGGGAGGGCCTGGGGCAGGGTCTGAGTCAAAGGGAGGGGCTTGGGCTGAGTCAGGGGGAGGGGCTTGGGCTGAGTCAGAGGGAGGGGCTGGGGCAGGGGCCAGTCCAGAGGGAGGGGCTGGGGCTGAGTCAGAGGGAGGGGCTTGGGCTGAGTCAGAGGGAGGTGCTGGGGAAGGGGCTGAGTCAGAGGGAGGGGCTGGGTCTGAGTCAGAGTGAGGGGCTGGGGCAGGGGCTGGTCCAGAGGGAGGGGCTGGGTCAGGGGCTGAGTCAGAGGGAGGGTTTGAGTCAGAGGGAGGGGCTTGGGCTGAGTCAGAGGGCGGGGCTGGGGCGGAGTCAGAGGGAGGGGCTGGGGCTGAGATGGAGGAAGGGGCAGGGACTGGGACAATCTCAGGGTCAAGGGTTGGGGCCTGGCCAAATGGTCATGTAAGTCATGGGACAGGGAGAGACGTGGAACCACGTTGCCCTGAATCTGGAGTGGCAAGGCATGAGAGAGCTCATTGAATATGACAGACGGGAACTCCAATGGGGGATCGGTCACCCTGACAGTGGCCACCAGGGACTCGCTGTGCAGAAAGGGGAGACCCCAGAAGAGCTGGAGGCATTTCTGCTCTAAATTGTCCCTTGGAATCTTGGGACCTGGGGGTGTCTCAGGACCGAGCAGCTGTTTTGCTTTGCCCCTCATGCTCCAGAAGGACGGGTGGTCCGTGGTGTCCTGCCCGTCACCTGGGGACTTGAACATTCTTCCGAAAGAGGTTAGCTGGTATTTTGACCTTTCTTTCTTGTCCTTCTCCCTCCAAGACCTCAGTTCTTTTCTTTTGCCAATGAGTATCTCCAGAAGATTCTGGACGTCCGGGTTGATGAAAGGGGGGATCCTAGTCTCTTCCTGTCTGTGTGTGGGGTCTCCACAGAACAAGGCTTCTGGTGGGCCATGGGACAGAGGCACTTGACGGGATTCCAAGTGTGTTGAGTTGGACAGGTTCCAGGCATTGGCAGCTGCCTGCCACCAGGACAGGGCCGAAATGGGGCAGTGTGAGCGGCCCAGGCCCGAGATGGCCGGGACAGGAGAAGCTGACCTGTCAGCTGACCAAGGCGGGTGCGAAGCCGAGCTCTGTGGGACGGGGCACGGCAGGGGTGCCCTTGAGTCACACTGAGGGAGAGTGAAAGGAGAGTCTGGTCGCTCTGGGGCCAAGGAGGCGGTCAGAGGCCCAGGGCAGGCCTCTGAAGGAGGGAGACATGGCGGGGAAGGGGGAAGAGCAAGTGGCTGGTGTGGAAAGCCATCCGGGGGGAGGAAAGGCTCTACTAGCCAGGAAGTAGTCAGGGAGGAGTGTGAAGCAACGGAAATTGAGGAGGTCATTGGTCCTGCTGGCAGGGTGTAGGCCAGAGGCCGAGGGGACCCCGTCAGTGGAGTTAGGGCAGGTGATCGGGCCACAGCGGGAGCAGCATCTTGCAGAGGCTCCCTGCATGGCTGACGGGCTCCAGCTGGCACCCCTCGGCGCACCTGCCCAGGGGCTGCTTGACGTAAGAACTGGTGAAAGCCCCCCTGGTCAGAGAGTCTCTCCAGGTGGCTGTGGGAGACAGGAGGCATGAGCTGCCGCTGTAGCAGTTGGGTCCGGGAGCGGTCCCCATGGCCCTCCACACCCCACACCCACATCACAATGCTCCTGCTGTCCCTCACCCTGGGTCTTTGGTCACAGTCTGTCCCCATGGCTCCTCCCAGCCCCCACAAACAGCCCCAGAGACTGTTCCCTGCAGCCCAGGGGTCACACCATAGACTCGGGAAGGCCCACCCAGGGGAGAAGGGGGCAGATTCTTTACCTTTCCAGAAGGGAGAACAGGTCCTGAACCTCTTCCAGATTTTTCAGAAATTCTCTGAAACCTGGAAACAGGAGACCGGGTCACAGCAGAAGACAGGGTCCAGGGATCTTACGGGAGGCTGGGTACAATGTCCCATTAGGGGAGACCTTTGGGGGATTGGACTGGGGAACCCCAAACAGCACTGTCCAAGGCCACATGCCCGCATGGTGACTACAGGATTCATGATGGGGATCACTTTGTCTTTCCAAAGTGCATCCCCATTCATGACCTTGCTGGGGGAGGAAGGACTACTGTAGCCTCCAGAGGAATCTAAGCAGAGTTGAACAGCTTGTCCACAGTGGGAGTGGGAGGTCCCGCCCCCAGTCCAGGCCCTGGGGGGTCTGGTTAGGGAATACCAGTTTCCAGCCCCTCAGGGCTTCGTTCTGATTCAGAATCTGGGAAGCCTCCGGGTTCACTCTCCCTCCTCAGAGCCCCCAACCCCCACCCAGGGCTCTGTTTCCTGAGGGATGGGCTCAGGCCCTGGTGTCCTGGAGACAGTGGGACTGGGCCTTCAGAGCGGGGGGCACAGTGTAACTGGGGCACGCAGGGGTGAGTGGCGGACACTCACCTTTCATTTTCTGATGTTTTTTGCTTCTGTTGCTCCTTCTCCGTGGCTCCACTTGGTACTGAGATAAGAGAACACGGGGAGGCTGGGACCCCCACCCCAGCAACAGATGACCCAGTGCTCAGGGGCCTGACCTCCGCTAGAGAGGCAGCTCTTAACCTCCGGTCCTTGGCCACCGGTCACTGTGTTTGGGACGCTGCCCTGGACCCCTCCACCACACCTGGACTCCGGCCCGAGATCTTCAGAGAGAAATCCTCATGTCCCTCTACCCTTGGCTGGTCTGGCTTGTCCTGGATGGATGGTGGTCTACTCTCTCCTGAGAATACCTATTCTATTCTTTCCCATTTCAGGGGTCTTTCCAGTGACTTGGAAAAGTGGAAAGAATAATAGAAAAGATGATCGAGTTACACTCTGCTGGGTCTGGCCTGAGGGTTCCTTACCTTCCCGCTCTTCCTGTGTTTCTTGCCTCGTGGTGAGGACGGATCAGGCTGGAAATAGGAAAGAAAAAGGACGAAGAGCCCCAGTCCACACACAAAGGCAAAGATGGCATTAACTGCCCAGAGAGTGGGACTGGGGCTCAGCCAACCATCAGTTAGGGATTCTTGAGGGAAGAGATAATCCTCCATCTCTTCCCTCTAGAAAGTATTAATGTCCAATCGCACTGCTGCCCTCAGGTAACTGAGCCCTGAGAGTTAGTGACCGATCGCACTGCTGCCCTCTGGCAACTGAGCCCTAGGTGTGTCCCTGCAGACACAAGCCCCCTGCCCACATCACAGAGCTGTGGTCTGGTCACAAAGGGCCCTTGAGGGCAGGTAAGGGACACAAGTAGCCGGGCCACACCCCCTCTCCACCGCTAGCCCTGTAGCTCTGTCATCCCTCCGCCCTCCCAGGCCTGTGTTACCCGCTCACCATGCTAGAGACAGACTTTTCTCAATTTGCCTGCGTGAAGCTCAGACAATACCTGTTCCCCTTGAGATCTCCAGTTGTGCTCCGTCAGTTTCATAGCTTTTAAAAACCTGTTGAGATACCACCTTACACCAGCTAGAATGGCCAAAATTAGGAAGGCAGGAAATAACGTGTGTTGTAGAGGATGTGGAGAAAGGGGGACCCTCTTACTCTGTTGGTGGGAATGCAAGTTGGTGCAGCCTCTTTGGAGAACAGTGTGGAGATTCCTCAAGAAATTAAAAATAGAGCTTCCCTATGACCCTGCAATTACATTACTGTGTATTTACCCCAAAGATACAGATGGAGTGAAAAGAAGGGCCATCTGTACCCCAATGTTTATAGCAGCAATGGCCACGGTGGCCAAACTATGGAAAGAACCAAGATGCCCTTCAAGGGATGAATGGATAAGGAAGATGTGGTCCATATACACTATGGAGTATTATGCCTCCATCAGAAAAGACGAATACCCAACTTTTGCAGCAACATGGACGGGACTGGAAGAGATTATGCTGAGTGAAATAAGTCAAGCAGAGAGAGTCAATTATGTGGTTTCACTTATTTGTGGAACATAAATAACATGGAGGACATGGAGAGATGGAGAGGAGAAGGGAGTTGAGGGACATTGGAAGGGGAGGTGAACCATGAGAGACTATGGACACTGAAAAACAACCTGAGGGTTTTGAAGGAGCAGGGGGTGGGAGGTTGGGGGAACCAGGTGGTGGGTATTGGGGAGGGCACGTATTGCATGGAGCACTGGGTGTGGTGCAAAAACAATGAATACTGTTACGCTGAAAAGAAAGAAAAAAAATCTGGAGTTGTCCTTGGAATTTTGGTTAATTCCAGGAACTTTTGTCCTGTAAGGGTGGGGCAGACTGAGTGGAGTCATCCAATCAGTAGGATGTATGTATATCTACTGGGAAGGTTGGAATTCAATTGGCCACCTGTGTAGGGGCGGGGCTTAACCACCCCCATAAAGGTTGCTCTGCCAGGCTGCCAAGGGGGGGGCTGCTGCAGGAGGGCCAGGGCTGCTGCAGGAGAGCCGGGGCTGCTGCAGGAGAGCCGGGGCTGCTGCAGGAGAGCGGTGTAGCCGAGTCCGTGGAGAGTGGAGCGAAGAGCGGTGACGTCGGCGGAGAGCAGTGAAGTGGAGCGGAGAGCGGTGGAAGTCGCAGAAGAGCAGGGGAGTCAACGGTGTATAGAAGAGATGTAACAGCTCTTGTAAGAGCTATAACCGCGTTTGGCGGTCCAGCCTCCGGCGGCGGCCCCGAGCGCCGCCGCCTGCAGCTTCCAGCCTCCGGCGGCGGCCCCGAGCGCCACCGCCTGCAGCCTCCGGCGGCGGCTGCGAGCGCCGCCGCCTGCAGCTTCCATCCTCCCGCAGCGGCCCCGAGCGCCGCCGCCTGCAGCTTCCAGCCTCCGGCGGCGGCCCCGAGCCATCACCTGCAGCCTCCAGCCTCCGGCGGCCCAGCAGTCCAGTCGTCTGCGGTCCAGTTGTCAGCGGTCCCTCAACACCTGCGGTCCTGAGACATCTGCGGTCCAGTTGTCAGCGGTCCCTTGACGCCTGCGGTGCCAGCGGCCCTGCCCTGCACTCCAGGACCCTCAGCAGTGACACAGTGAGAAACGACCTAGATGTCAGCAACCTCATTGGGAGTAGGCTCGCCGGGGTCAAAGTTGTCATCTTTTATAAAAGAAAGCCCTGACCGGTCAGTGCGATTCATGATGCTTGGCGCGAAATAAAGCTTTGCTTGACCTTCGCTTTGTATCAGTCTCGTTCCTTTGATCACGGACCCTAACATTCCTCTGTGTGCAGCTCCAGTCTCCCCACATATGTTCTTTCCTTGCATCACCCTAGTACAAAAGAAACTCAAACTTCTTTTGTGCTTCTTTAGCCATGTACATTTTGAAAACATCTTAAGATGTTTTGTTTCAATTAATCTTCACTAACTTCAGCTAGAGGGACTTAGAAAGTTAATATTTATTCACAATTTACAAAGCCGAGGAAGTAGGTAAGAACTTCCAAATGAGTTCACATTTCTCCCAGGCTTGCAGCGAACTGCTACCTGACAGCCCAAGTTTCTCAACATTCACGGTGTTGTCTAGAAAGTAGCTTCAGTTCTGAGAATGTCTTGGTTATTCAGTGTTCTGCTGACACCATGGAAAGTTGCCTGTGTGATGATGTCATGCCTCTGCCCATGGGTTCTAACTGTGGTAGGGCTGTGAATTAGAGCCATCTCTTTTGAAAATGCTTCACCAGGACCTGGGCCAGGCTGAAGAGAGCAGGCCTTTTGAAAGAGTGATTCTGCTGCTAGAGCTAGAGAAAACCTGCCATTTTGTAGTAATAAAAACCGGGGACCAACCCAGTCCTGTCGAGTGGAAGGTATGTGCTCTGAAGTATCATGCTCAAGTACAGTGAACTACCGTGAAACATCGTTAAAGTGTAAATTACTTAGACATGCTACTGAGAAAGAGATAAAAATGACTTGCAGAAAAATTGTGCAGGATGGTTGCATTTGTTCTAGTTTCAAAACTATACAAAATCAAAAAAACTATACAAAATCAAATACGATTTAGCGATGCATTTACTTTGGTAAAAATATAAGGTAAACACAGAGAATAGTGAACAGGACTGATGGACAGACAGGGGGAGGGTTGTACAGACGACTCCAAAGATGTGGATAATACTGCATTTCTTAAAATGGTTGGGATGTGTACGGGTTTCTTTTCCTTATTCCTTACATCTTCTATATAATTCATAAATGTCAGCTTGTAGCTTTTAAACACTAAGATACACTCTAATGTAAACAACCCCTTTGGAAATAAAATCAGACATAGCAAAAATAAAATGGCTGATAGGAAGGGAGGAGAAAAACCGATTGTAAGATGCTTTGTGCCCTGCAAGGGTCTTTGCTGCCAAGACCTTAAAGATCCCAGTGTGACTTTCAGTTCTGAAACCTCCCCACCGCCCTTCTTATGACAAGTATTCCAGCTAAGATCACTTTCTGATGGTTCTCAAACCTAAAAGAAAATGCAGGCTTTTGATTCTCAGTGGATGGTACTTGCTTCCTGCTGGCTGGAGATTTTCAGCAGTAAATGAAGGTATTGGGCTGTGGCTGTTAGCAGGCTGCATTCTGACTGTGCCAGGCAGCAGGGCCTGGGTCTGGCTGGCCCACCACCAGGGCTCGTGGAACAAGGTGACCGTGATTCAACAGAAAACAGATCAGACCAGGCCTCACACTTGGGGATGGATTTTATTAAACAAAGAAGAGGAGGGAAAATGTGTTTGAATATAGGCCAGGGACGTTCAAGCTAACAAGCCCTGAGCTTGCCAAGTGATGGGAAAAAAAGGAGCTTTTCATAAATAAAACATAGGGAAAAGTAAACATTTGAGATATATAGCAGCTTTTGGAGAAATTGAGATGGGGCTTTCATGTTTGGAACATTTTGGTTGTTTAGTTATAAACACTGATCTACATATTTATGTGTAATATGTATCTTTTCGTAAGAAAAGCAGTGTTTCCATGTATTTACGCTGGGCAGACATCTGAAGTTCACTATTTTTTTTTTCAATTTAATTATTTTCAGAAAAACATTATTCATTATTTTATCACCACACCCAGTGCTCCATGCAAGCCATGCCGTCTATAATACCCACCACCTGGTACCCCAACCTCCCACCCCCCCACCACTTCAAATCCCTCAGATTGTTTTTCAGAGTCCATAGTCTCTCATGGTTCACCTCCCCTTCCAATTTACCCAAATTCCCTACTCCTCTCTAACGCCCCTTGTCCTCCATGCTATTTGTTATGCTCCACAAATAAGTGAAACCATATGATAATTGACTCTCTCTGCTTGACTTATTTCACTCAGCATAATCTCTTCCAGTCACGTCCATGTTGCTACAAAAGTTGGGTATTCATCCTTTCTGATGGAGGCATAATACTCCATAGTGTATATGGACCACATCTTCCTTATCCATTCATCCGTTGAAGGGCATCTTGGTTCTTTCCATAGTTTGGCGACTGTGGCCATTGTTGCTATAAACATTGGGGTACAGATGGCCCTTCTTTTCACGACATCTGTGTCTTTGGGGTAAATACCCAGGAGTGAAATTGCAGGGTCATAGGGAAGCTCTATTTTTAATTTCTTGAGGAATCTCCACACTGTTCTCCAAAGAGGCTGCACCAACTTGCATTCCCACCAACAGTGGAAGAGGGTTCCCCTTTCTCCACATCCTCTCCAACACATGTTGTTTCCTGTTTTGTTAATTTTGGCCATTCTAAGTGGCGTAAGGTGATATCTCAATGTGGTTTTAATTTGAATCTCCCTGAGGGCTAATGATGATGAGCATTTTTTCATGTGTCTGATAGCCATTTGTATGTCTTGATTGGAGAAGTGTCTGTTCATATCTTCTGCCCATTTTTTGATGTGTTTGTCTGTTTCATGTGGGTTGAGTTTGAGGAGTTCATTGTAGATCCTGGATATCAACCTTTTGTCTGTACTGTCCTTTGCAAATATCTTCTCCCATTCCGTGGGTTGCCTCTTCGTTTTTTTTGACTGTTTCCTTTGCTGTGCAAAAGCTTTTGATTTTGATGAAGTCCCAGAAGTTTATTTTCTCTTTTTAAGTGCACTATTACATGACACTGATGCTCACAGAGATGGATTCCACTCCTGTTTTCCTCTTCCTTGTGCTTCACCTGATATATAATAAAATCTCCAATGATAGAACACAGGGTGTACCACCCTGCCTTTTCTGTGATGAATGCCAAGGTTTGAGAAATGTTTTACCTGAGAGTGCTCACTCAACAGCCCAGGTTGTAGCACTGAGCAGATCTGTGCCTCAGTGTCATCTATTCAAATCCGGGAAGGTCAGTTGAGGTCCTCCTGCCCAAACGCTGGGCAGAGAGACAGAAGCCCCAGATTATAGAACTTTCCCCGAAATAGACAAGAACTCCCAAATGGTTCTGCATATCTCCCAGAGTTACAATGAAACCTTCTAAATATTTATGTTAGTATCTAGAGAAGGAGTTTAGCTTCCAATATAAATATTTTTGTAAATAAAGCCAGTTCAGTGAGACCTGAATGGTTTTTGTGCTCCTTTTCACTACACAGAGGATGCTCCTGCCTCATATCCTCTCTAGCCTTTTAGCGTTCTAGGATTAGTGAAGTTGCAACTACTTTGCCTCCTACCTGAGTCGTCCATCGACAGAGTGAACAGCACACATTGGAGGATATGATAATGTGTTTCAATCATCAGATTGGCTAAGCTAAAAAAATGATACTGGGGAAGGAGCAGAATCACAGGTGCTCTCATATGTCCTGGTGAGGTGTGAGTGGTGGCCATCCAGTCCAGAATATTCCAGGAGGAGCTATTGAATTTTAAAAATGGGCTTATGTGCATGTTCTCAGAGCACTGAAAAGTATGGCGCACAGAAAAGGAAACCATCAACATGATGAAGACAGCCTACCAAATTATCACAGGATCAGAGCGGGATATGCACAAAAGTTTCAACAGTTTGGGTTATTGTCATCTTTAATTGACAAGGAAGTGACAGTCCCTCCCAGATATCATGTTGGGAGGGTTTTTTTTTTAAGATTTTATTTATTCAATTGAGATAGAGACAGACACACACACAAAGAGACACAGAGAGTACAAACAGGGGGACAGGCAGAGGGTGGGGGAGAAGCAGACTTCCCACTGAGCTGGGATGCCAACACAGGGCTGGGTCCCAGGATCTGAAGATCAGACAGAGGCAGACACTTAACCATCTGAGCCCTGACCCCCCCATTAGGAAATTTTTATGAAATGGTACTAATTAGCTTCTTGGATCCTCAAAAAACCAAGCAAGTTGAAGTGAATCTGAAGCAGACTGTACTAGGACAGTGGATTGTGCTGAATGTCAAGTTGATAAGACCTGTTCTGTTACACAAAGGCACTTGCAGATTCTGATTCTGCCATTTACAAGAAAACAGATGATGCATGGCTCTTCTTGACAGTGAGATAGTCACTGGTATTTGTAGGCGGCAGGAACAGGAAGTCTACAGGGCTCCTCTCTCTGCCAATGTTTACACCCCATTACAGCAAGTTTCCTTTAAAATGCACTGGTTGGGGTACTAGGTGGTGGGTATTATAGAGGGCACGGATTGCATGGAGCACTGGGTGTGGTGAAAAAATAATGAATAATGTTTTTCTGAAAATAAATAAATTGGAAAAAAAAGTAACAATACCAAGTATTGACCAAAACATAAAATAATACATCTCTTACACACTGGTGACAGAAATATAAAATGGAACAAACACTTCAGAAAAGTCTGATACCATGTATGCTAATCCTACCATCTGAGAAACTTTACTTCTAAGTATTCAGCCAAGGGAAATAAAAATAGGCCTATATTAAAATGCACATGAAGTTCACTGCAGCTATGCTCGTAATAATCAAAAACTGGAAAGGGAATGGATAAACAGAACTGCAATACTAAACATACAATAAAATATGACTTAATCAAAAAATGAAGGTGCAACTGACAGATACTAAAACACGGATGCATCTCAAAATCAGGCTGAATGAAAGACAGACAAGGAAGAGGACATATTGTGCATCTCCATTTATGTGAATGGTATTTAAAAAAATCAGTCTAACCTAGCTACAGAAGGCAAATCTCTGGTTGCCAGAGGCCAGGAGGGAGGGAGGGGGAAGTCCCAGGAATGAGAAACCTTTCTGGGTAATGGGTGTGTCCTCTTCATTGTAGGACTCATACATATGAGTATACTCTTATTTTTAAAACTCAAGTTGGTGACTTAAACAGGGTCTATTTAGCCATATTTCAATTACTGCCCAGAGTTGTTTTTTTAAAAATTTGGAAGCAGTATTATTTTAATAACAAAGATCTTAAAATTCTGAAAATCATTAACAGGTAAAGAGACAATATCATTAAGCTTTATTAAAGTGAATCAACTAAATCTAAATATAACAGTATGTATAAATAACAAAACCATGCATTTCAAGACAAAAATAATTTGCAAAACAGGAGTTCCCACTGATATACTAGCAAAACAATGTTACATACACACACACACACACACAAACACACACAGAGAAATATATATGAAATATTACTGTAAAACTAGTAAGACCTGAGATCAATACTAACCAAATTCAGAAACGTGCGGAAGGTAGTAAGAGTTATAGGGTATGGAATGGATTTGAGGATGGTATGCAGATACTTCAACTATTCTTGTACTACATTACTTCCAACCTGTGACAGACACACCAATGGTAAAGATATGCCTCATAATTAGATACATATATGAAATATTTCACTAAAACACCACCAAGTTTCTCTCCCTGGAATGGCGGGCTATCACTGGGTCAAAAAGCCTGAATTCAATAAAGCTAAGCCATGAGGAGCTTCCTGTCAATTTCAGGTGGGACAAAAAAGTCCCGGCACTCTAGGCAGTCCTCTACTTTCATTAACACACTCAATGTTACTTCTGGTTCCTGAACCCAAGAAGAAGAAGCAGACATATCCTCAACTGTCCCTGGCTGATGCAGTGTACATTCTGATTTGGCTCTAGTCCATGAGGAGAACCCCCAGAGTAGATTCCAGGATGAACCAGACCATCAAGCATTATTTGCAGAAGTATCAGCATAGGATGGGGACAGACTAATCAAAAACCCTCTGACAGGGGGATGGAGTGACATATGTCTCTCCAAAAGTGAAATCGGGGTCTGAGAAAAATAGTCAGTTTATCTGTTCTTTTCAAAAAGCTTCACATTCCACAGTTAATGTTTTTATAAATGTCTATTTTCAGTTTTATTTCTATTAAAAATTTTGAGATCAGAGATAATATAGCTAAAGGAAAATTTCTGTCCGTATTTCCTAAAGACATACTTCCTTCAACACAATCTTCAGATATAAGAAAGTCCAAATTTTGTTTAAGCGTGCACGCTCAAAACATCTTTACGATGTCTTCTGGTATCAACTGTCTTGCTCAACAAAATGGCATTTCTCGATAAAGGCTGAACCACATTTGTGCATTCTTTGGGTATCTTCCTTATTATTTCCCTGACATACATTGAGTACAACCTGTGTATAAAGGTCTCAAAAGTATACAAGATGTTGACACTTTTCCCCCAAGTGTGCTATGATTGTTATTTAAGGCCAAATTCTGGAAGAATATTTTCACACATCTGTCTGATTGACAGGATTATCTCCTACGTAAGTTTCTTATTTAATAAGTTCTACTTCATAATAATCCCCCATATTTCCTACATGCATTAATAGGGTTTCTTCTACAGTCATTTTATTTGTCTTATTTCAACAGATTTTCAGACATTCAACAAATTCAGAGTATTTTCCCCTATGAGTATTCTCTTGTTTACTTTGGAAGATGACTTAGGGTAAAAATTTGCCATTCTTTACATTCATAGGGGTCACGTCCTTTGTGAATTTTCTGTGGTATTTTGAGGTATGAATCACAAGAGAAAGATTTCTCTCACTGCTGTATTCATAAATTTTCTTCCCCTGTGTGTAACCTTGGATGTACTGTGATAACTGATTTCTTGGAGGTTTTCTCACTCTCAATACATTCACAGGGTTTCTCTCTTATGTGTATTCTCTGATGTACTTTGAGGTCCATGTTGCAACTGAAGGTTTTCCCACAATGATTACATTCATAGGGTTTCTCTCTTGTATGTGTTCTCTGCTGCTTAGTGAGATCTGACTTATGATAGAAGGACTTTCCACATGCACTACACTTATAAGGTTTCTCCCCTGTGTGTATTCTCTGATGTACTGTGAGAACTGGTTTCTCAGAAAATGACTTCCCACACTGATTACATCCATAGGGCTTCTCACCTGTGTGAGTTCTCTGATGTGAATTGAGGACTGAGCTGCAAGTGAAGGTTTTCCAACACTGAGTACAGTGGTATGATTTCTTCCCTCTGTGTGTTCATTTGTGTATTGTAAAGTCTGACTTATGGCAAAAGGTCTTCCCACGTTTTTTACACTCATAGGGTTTCTTTCCTGTGTGAGTTCTCTGGTGTACTGTCAGGTATGAATTCCTAGAGAAGAACTTCCCACATTCTTTACATTCACAGGGCTTCTCCCCTGTGTGAGTTCTCAGATGTACTCTGAGGTAGGAGTTTCTAGAGAAGAATTTCCCACACTGATTACACTCATAGGGTTTCTCGCCTGTGTGTGTTTTCTGATGTACTGTGAGGACTGAGTTACTTACGAAGGTTTTTCCACATTGATTACATTCATATGGCTTCTCCCCTGTGTGAATTCTCTGGTGTACTGTGAGATATGACTTATGGTAGAAGCTTTTTCTACATTCCTTACATTCATAGGGTTTCTCTCCTGTGTGGCCTCACTGATGTAAAGTGAGGAGAGATTTGTGAGAGAAGCATTTCCCACATTCCTTACATTCATAGGGTTTCTCTCTTGTATGTGTGTTCTGATGTTTGGTGAGTTTTGACTTTTTGCAGAATGTTTTTCCACATTCATTACATTCATAGACATTGTCTCCTATGTGTGTTCTCTGAGTTATATTAAGAACTGACTTCTCGGGGGGAGGAGTCAAGATGGCGGAGAAGTAGCAGGCTGAGACTACCTCAGCTAGCAGGAGATCAGCTAGAGAGCTTATCTAAAGATTGCAAACACCTGCAAATCCATCGGCAGATCGAAGAGAAGAAGAACAGCAATTCTAGAAACAGAAAAACAACCACTTTCTGAAAGGTAGGACTGGCGGAGAAGTGAATCCAAAGCGACGGGAAAATAGACCCCGGGGGGAGGGGCCGGCTCCCGGCAAGCGGCGGAGCAACGGAGCACAAAATCAGGACTTTTAAAAGTCTGTTCCGCTGAGGGATATCGCTCCGGAGGCTAAACCGGGGCGAAGCCCATGCGGGGTTGGCGTGACCTCAGGTCCCGCAGGGTCACAGAAGGATCGGGGGTGTCTGAGTGTCGCAGAGCTTGCGGTTATTGGAACGGGAAAGCCGGCTGCAGAGACAGAGCCGACAGTAAGCTCGCAGCTCGGAGTTGCCTTGAACCGGTCGCAAGCTCGGTGAGCTCGGAGCGCGGCCGGAGATTAGGCAGACGCGAGTTACTAGGAGATGTTCTCTGAGGGCGCACTGCGGAGCGGGGCCCCGGGCTCTCGGCTCCTCCGGGCCGGAGACCAGGAGGCCGCCATTTGTATTCCCGTCTTCCGGAACTCTACGGAAAGCGCTCATGGAACAAAAGCTCCTGAAAGCAAAGCCGAGCAGATCACTCAGCCCGGCCCCTGGTAAGGGCGGTGTAATTCCGCCTGGGGCAAAGACACTTGAGAATCACTACAACAGGCACCTCCCCCAGAAGATCAACAAGAAATCCAGGCAAGACCAAGTTCACCTACCAAGGAGTGCAGTTTCAATACCAAGGAGAGCAGCAGAATTCCAGAGGAGGAGAAAACAAACCACGGAACTCATGGCTTTCTGCTGTGATTTTTTAGTCTTGCAGTTAATTTAATTTTTTTCTTTTTCATTTTTTTTCTCTTCTTCTGCTAAAATTTTTTACAACTTTTACCCTTTTATTTTTTTAATGTTTTTTAACTAGACTATCTAATATATATATATTTTTTATTTTTTATACTTTTCTTTATTCATTTTCTTTTTTTTAATTCTTTTTTTTCTTTTTTTCTTTATTTTTGAACCTCTTTTTATCCCCAAATCAGAAGAGATCCTAATCTCTTCAATCTTTTTTCTTAATTCTTTTTTAAATTCTTGATTGAATTTTTAATTCAATCTCTTTTTTTTAATTCTTATTTTCTTTCTTTCTTTTTGAACCTCTTTTTATCCCAAATCATAAGAGATTGGGAGATCCCAATCAGAAGAGATTGGGAGATCCCAATCAAAGGAGATCCCAATCAGAGGAGATCCCTCACCCAATCGTGAGGGGGGAGAAATCCCCCCTCACGATTTGGGATCTCTTCTGATTTGGTTAAAACATATTTTCCTGGGATTGTTGCCACCCTTTTAGTATTTTACTTGCTCCTTCATATACTCTTAGCTGGACAAAATGACAAGGCGGAAAAATTCACAACAAAAAAAGGAACAAGAGGCAGTACCGAAGGCTAGGGACCTAATCAATACAGACATTGGTAATATGTCAGATCTAGAGTTCAAAATGACAATTCTCAAGGTTATAGCCGGGCTTGAAAAAGGCATGGAAGATATTAGAGAAACCCTCTCCAGAGATATAAAAGCCCTCTCTGGAGAAATAAAAGAACTAAAATCTAACCAAGTTGAAATCAAAAAAGCTATTAATGAAGTTCAATCAAAAATGGAGGCTCTCACTGCTAGGATAAATGAGGCAGAAGAAAGAATTAGCGATATAGAAGACCAAATGACAGAGAAGAAAAAAGCTTAGCAAAAGAGAGACAAACAGCTACTGGACCATGAGGGGAGAATTTGAGAGATAAGTGACACCATAAGACGAAACAACATTAGAATAATTGGGATTCCAGAAGAAGAAGAAAGAGAGAGG
Organism: Neogale vison; assembly: GCF_020171115.1. Taxonomy (NCBI): domain Eukaryota; kingdom Metazoa; phylum Chordata; class Mammalia; order Carnivora; family Mustelidae; genus Neogale; species Neogale vison. The sequence goes on from NC_058092.1 coordinate 157,452,629, forward strand.
GGAGCAGAAGGTATACTGGAGAGAATTATTGGGGAGAATTTCCCCAATATGGCAAAGGGAACGAGCATCAAAATTCAGGAGGTTCAGAGAACGCCCCTCAAAATCAATAAGAATAGGCCCACACCCCGTCACCTAATAGTAAAATTTACAAGCCTTAGTGACAAAGAGCAAATCCTGAAAGCAGCCCGGGAAAAGAAGTCTGTAACATACAATGGTAAAAGTATTAGATTGGCAGCTGACTTATCCACAGAGACCTGGCAGGCCAGAAAGAGCTGGCATGATATTTTCAGAGCACTAAACGAGAAAAACATGCAGCCAAGAATACTATATCCAGCTAGGCTATCATTGAAAATAGAAGGAGAGATTAAAAGCTTCCAGGACAAACAAAAACTGAAAGAATTTGCAAACACCAAACCATCTCTACAGGAAATACTGAAAGGGGTCCTCTAAGCAAAGAGAGAGCCTACAAGTGGTAGATCAGAAAGGAACAGAGACAATATACAGTAACAGTCACCTTACAGGCAATACAATGGCACTAAAATCATATCTCTCAATACTTACCCTGAATGTTAATGGGCTAAATGCCCCAATCAAAAGACACAGGGTATCAGAATGGATAAAAAAACAAAACCCATCTATATGTTGCCTCCAAGAAACTCATTTTAAACCCGAAGACACCTCCAGACTTAAAGTGAGGGGGTGGAAAAGAATTTACCATGCTAATGGACATCAGAAAAAAGCAGGAGTGGCAATCCTTATATCAGATCAATTATATTTTAAGCCAAAGACTATAATAAGAGATGAGGAAGGACACTATATCATACTCAAAGGGTCTGTCCAACAAGAAGATCTAACAATTTTAAATATCTATGCCCCCAACGTGGGCGCATCAAACTATATAAACCAATTAATAACAAAATCAAAGAAACACATCAACAATAATACAATAATAGTAGAGGACTTTAACACTCCCCTCACTGAAATGGACAGAACATCCAAGGAAAAGGTCAACAGGGAAATAAAGGCCTTAAATGATACACTGGATGAGATGGACATCACAGATATATTCAGAACATTTCATCCCAAAGCAACAGAATACACATTCTTCTCTAGTGCACATGGAACATTCTCCAGAATAGATCACATCCTCGGTCCTAAATCAGGACTCAACCAGTATCAAAAGATTGGGATCATTCCCTGCATATTTTCAGACCACAATGCTCTGAAGCTAGAACTCAACCACAAGAGGAAGTTTGGAAAGAACACAAATACATGGAGACTAAACAGCATCCTTCTAAAGAATGAATGGGTCAACCGGGAAATTAAAGAAGAATTGAAAAAAATCATGGAAACAAATGATAATGAAAATACAACGGTTCAAAATCTGTGGGACACAACAAAGGCAGTCCTGAGAGGAAAATATATTGCGGTACAAGCTTTTCTCAAGAAACAAGAAAGGTCTCAGGTACACAACCTAACCCTACACCTAAAGGAGCTGGAGAAAGAACAAGGAAGAAACCCTAAGCCCAGCAGGAGAAGAGAAATCATAAAGATCAGAGCAGATAACAATGAAATAGAAACCAAAAAAACAATAGAACAAATCAACCAAACTAGGAGCTGGTTCTTTGAAAGAATTAATAAAATTGATAAACCCTTGGCCAGACTTATCAAAAAGAAAAGAGAAAGGACCCAAATAAATAAAATAATGAATGAAAGAGGAGAGATCACAACTAACACCAAAGAAATACAAACTATTATAAGAACATACTATGAGCAACTCTACGCCAACAAATTTGACAATCTGGAAGAAATGGATGCATTCCTAGAAACATATAAACAACCAAAATTGAACCAGGAAGAAATAGAAAGCCTGAACAGACCCATAACCAGTAAGGAGAATGAAACAGTCATTAAAAATCTCCAAACAAACAAAAGCCCAGGGCCAGATGGCTTCCCGGGGGAATTCTACCAAACATTTAAAGAAGAACTAATTCCTATTCTCCTGAAACTGTTCCAAAAAATAGAAATGGAAGGAAAACTCCCAAACTCATTTTATGAGGCCAGCATCACCTTGATCCCAAAACCAGACAAGGATTCCATCAAAAAAGAGAGCTATAGACCAATATCCTTGATGAACACAGATGCAAAATTTCTCACCAAAATACTAGCCAATAGGATTCAACAGTACATTAAAAGGATTATTCACCACGACCAAGTTGGATTTATCCCAGGGCTGCAAGGTTGGTTCAACATCCGCAAATCAGTCAATGTGATACAACACATCAATAAAAGAAAGAACAAGAACCATATGATACTCTCAATAGATGCTGAAAAAGCATTTGACAGTACAGCATCCCTTCCTGATCAAAACCCTTCAAAGTGTAGGGATAGAGGGCACATACCTCAATATCATCAAAGCCATCTATGAAAAACCCACTGCAAATATCATTCTCAATGGAGAAAAACTGAAAGCTTTTCCACTAAGGTCAGGAACACGGCAGGGAGGTCCATTATCACCACTGCTATTCAACATAGTACTAGAAGTCCTAGCCTCAGCAATCAGACAACAAAAGGAAATTAAAGGCATCCAAATCGGCAAAGAAGAAGTCAAATTATCACTCTTCGCAGATGATATGATACTCTATGTGGAAAACCCAAAAGACTCCACTCCAAAACTGCTAGAACTTATACAGGAATTCAGTAAAGTGTCAGGATATAAGATCAATGCACAGAAATCAGTTGCATTTCTCTACACCAACAACAAGACAGAAGAAAGAGAAATTAAGGAGTCAATCCCATTTACAATTGCACCCCAAACCATAAGATACCTAGGAATAAACCTAACCAAAGAGGCTAAGAATCTATACTCAGAAAACTATAAAGTACTCATGAAAGAAATTGAGGAAGACACAAAGAAATGGAAAAATGTTCCATGCTCCTGGATTGGAAGAATAAATATTGTGATAATGTCTATGCTACCTAAAGCAATCTACACATTTAATGCAATTCCTATCAAAGTACCATCCATCTTTTTCAAAGAAATGGAAGAAATAATTTTAAAATTTATAGGGAACCAGAAAAGACCTCGAATAGCCAAAGGGATATTGAAAAAGAAAGCCAAAGTTGGTGGCATCACAGTTCCGACTTCAAGCTTTATTACAAAGCTGTCATCATCAAGACAGCATGATACTGGCACAAAAACAGACACATAGACCAATGGAACAGAATAGAGAGCCCAGAAATAGACCCTCAACTCTATGGTCAACTAATCTTCGACAAAGCAGGAAAGAATGTCCAATGGAAAAAAGACTGCCTCTTTAATAAATGGTGTTGGGAAAATTGGACAGCCACGTGCAGAAAAATGAAATTGGACCATTTCCTTACACCACACACAAAAATAGATTCAAAATGGATTAAAGACCTCAATGTGAGAAAGGAATCCATCAAAATCCTTGAGGAGAACACAGGCAGCAACCTCTTCGACCTCAGCCGCAGCAACATCTTCCTAGGAACATCGCCAAAGGCAAGGGAAGCAAGGGAAAAAATGAACTTTTGGGATTTCATCAAAATCAAAAGCTTTTGCACAGCAAAGGAAACAGTTAACAAAACCAAAAGACAACTGACAGAATGGGAGAAGATATTTGCAAACAACATATCAGATAAAGGACTAGTGTCCAAAATCTATAAAGAACTTAACAAACTCAACACCCAAAGAACAAATAATCCGATCAAGAAATGGGCAGAGGATATGAACAGACGTTTCTGCAAAGAAGACATCCAGATGGCCAACAGACACATGAAAAAGTGCTCCATATCACTCGGCATCAGGGAAATACAAATCAAAACCACAATGAGATATCACCTCACACCAGTCAGAATGGCTAAAATCAACAAGTCAGGAAATGACAGATGCTGGCGAGGATGCGGAGAAAGGGGAACCCTCCTACACTATTGGTGGGAATGAAAGCTGGTGCAACCATTCTGGAAAACAGCATGGAGGTTCCTCAAAATGTTGAAAATAGAACTGCCCTATGACCCAGCAATTGCACTACTGTGAATTTACCCTAAAGATACAAACGTAGTGATCCAAAGGGGCACGTGCACCCGAAAGTTTATAGCAGCATTGTCCACAATAGCCAAACTATGGAAAGAACCTAGATGTCCATCAACAGATGAATGGATCAAGAAGATGTGGTATATATACACAATGGAATACTATGCAGCCATCAAAAGAAACGAAATCTTGCCATTTGCGACAACATGGATGGAACTAGAGCGTATCATGCTTAGCGAAATAAGTCAAGCGGAGAAAGACAACTATCATATGATCTCCCTGATATGAGGGAGTGGTGATGCAACATGGGGGCTTAAGTGGGTAGGAGAAGAATCCATGAAACAAGATGGGATAGGGAGGGAGACAAACCATAAGTGACTCTTAATCTCACGAAACAAACTGTGGGTTGCTGGGGGGAGGGGGGTTTGGAGAAGGGGGGTAGGGTTATGGACATTGGGGAGGGTATGTGGTTTGGGGTAAATTGGAAGGGGAGATGAACCATGAGAGACTATGTACTCTGAAAAACAATCTGAGGGGTTTGAAGTGGCGGGGTGGGTGGGAGGTTGGGGTACCAGGTGGTGGGTATTATAGAGGGCACAGCTTGCATGGAGCACTGGGTGTGGTGAAAAAATAATGAATACCTTTTTTCTGAAAATAAATAAATTGGGAAAAAAAATAGTACTGACTTCTCCCAAAAGAGTTCTCCCAAGTTGTTATATTCAAATATTCTCTCTCCTGTGCCAAGAAAGTCTGATCTCCCATTGAAATTATCCACTCTTTCGATATACTCATAACCTTTCACCTCTAAATGAACTCTGTGTTCCAAGAGAGATGATTTCTCAAAAGTTGTAGCATATTCTTGAAACTCATAAAGATTTTCTGTTTTTTTGTGCCATCTTACCAACCATGAGGGTTGAATTACTACAGAATGTTTTATCAGATTCATTATGTTCACAAGGACTCTGTCCTATGTAAGCTTGGTTATATGGGATGACAACTGCCGTCTCATGGAAAGCTTTCCCACATTCCTTGTATTCCTTATTGCTTTGAATAAAGCATTGCTCTATATTTTTAGTTCTCTGATATGGTATTAAATCTTCATTATGACTGAGGTATTTTCCATTTTGAATGAATTCACAAGGTTTCTTTCCCATTTGAGGTTGTTCATGGTTAATCTGAAGAAACAATTGTTCCTTATTGTATTGAGGCCAACAGCCTCTTACTTAAATAGGTTTTCTTATTAATAACTAATTCTGAAATACATTTCAAATTCATACCACAGGAGTCACACCTACACGGTATTTTTATGGAAGGAACTGTGTCTGTGCTGAAATTAAAAATGTTTCCTAATACGTTACCTCTGTGCACAGTATTTTGTTGTTGATAAATGGAGCTTGCCAGAAATGTCTCTCCTGGGTTTCTTGAGTCGATTCTGCTTGGCTATCAACTTTGCAGACTTCTAAAGATGACAAAGACCAAAAAACCATAAGCTATGAATCGTGTCTTAATTATGATGAAATTACACTTAAAACAAATGGTGCGCAAGTCCCTCATGCTCCCCTGAGTTACAAAGGCCCGGCCGAAGCACTTTGACCCGCACCATTGTTTCAAAGCCTAAGCCGCGCGCCGGAAACTCTTCCCCTGACAGAGGCGCGCAAAAGCCCAGCCTGTCCCTCATGCTCCCCTGACTTACAAAGGCCCGGCGGGCACTCTTTGACCCAGGCCATTGTTTCAAAGCCTAAGCGGTGCGCTGAAACTCTTCCCCTGACAGAGGCGCGCAAAAGCCCAGCCTGGGGCTTACGGACCAGCGCCCTGTTCTCAGTGCCCCAGACGTGCGCCCGAGCCATAGCCGCCTCTGAAAAGAGGTGCGCGCAAGCCAGGCACTCCCAGCCCGGGCTGGCGGCAAAATCTCAGTGTGCGATCACTGCTTGGAACCTCTCTGGCGGTCGGGAGCTCCCAGACAGCCGCCACTGCCTTGGCTTTGGGTACGAGCAAAAGATCCTGCACCCCCAGGGTCTGCAACTTGGAACCTGCTCTGCGAGCAGCCAAGGGGGAATTTATTCAGCTTCTGCACCCAGACTGAGGCTTCTCTCTGAGAGGGAGATCAGGGTGAGGTTTAATTTCTTCTACTACTACAAAAACCGTCAAAGGCGGTCAAGGTGAGAGGAAAAAAAGTGAACAAGCATAAAATCCGCCAGAGAACAAAAGCCTGAAAAACACGAGTTTCCCCAGAGCCCACCCCCTTGAGGGGGGCGGGAGCACTCAACTCAGGAAACATCATTGACTGACAACCCACGTGGCAGGCCCCTCCCCCAGAAAACAAACCAAGAAAGAAAAAAAAAAAAGGACTACAAGAGAATGACCACTACTTCATAGGAAAACTTGCATTGTGCACTCGTTTCCACTATTCCGGTTCATATTTTTTCCTTTTTTTTTTTTTACACATAGGTAATTTTTAACCTATTTGCCATCACAGCGAGCTGTACAGTACATCAAATTCCATAATACCTTTCTAACCTGAACATTTTGATACATACACCTATGTTTTTCTTTTGCATTTTTGTATTTTGAGTTCCTTTTTTAAAATTTTAGTTTAGTTTAGTCTAGTTTATTTCCTTTTTATTTTTATCCTCTAATATTCATATAGAGTTAAACTTTAAAGTAATCCCCTTTCCCCAATCAATACTACCCCTATAGGTAAACCAATTTTTAATCCCCTTTATCTTAGGAAAGTTGAGTCCTTTAACAAAGATATCAAGATACATCCAGGAAGAATCAAAACAACCTTTCTCGCACACACTGAGAATTTATAAGAACTCTCCCATCTTCTTCCACCAGTGTTTCTGTGTTTTTTTGTGTTTGTCCTGATAGCATATAAATTTTACACTTGTGGTTCTTTTTGACGAGGTTCTTTCTTTATTTGCATATATATATTTCTCTTGCCATATAATTGTATCAGTCTTTTTATCTCTTTTTGTTTGTCTACTTCATAAATCTTACCTTGGGGCCCATCTGGGCTGAACCTTCTCTTTCATCTTCCCTTTCTTTCCTGTCTCTCTCTCTCTATTTTTTTTCTTTTTCTTCTTTTCCTTTTTTTCTGGGCTTTTGCGCGCCTATCTCAGGGGAAGAGTTTCACGCGCGCGCGGCTTAGGCTTTGAAACAATGGCGCGGGTCAAGGAGCGCCGGCCGGGCCTCAGTAATTCAGGGGAGCTTGAGGGACGTGCGCGTATATCTCGAGCTTTGTGGTAGGGCTAGCGCGCGTTCTGCAGACCGACCCAGTTCCCATCCCCTCATAGGAGCCGGAACCCACGCACTCCTGGGCGCGCTGGCGGCTTAGGGACCAGGAGCTGGTTTCACCGCCGCACTCTCTCTGCCTCCGCGCCGGGGAGGCCCTCTGGGACCGGGGACTTAAGCCCCTCTCCCTAGCCGCCCGGATTCCCACAATTTCCCCCCATGATCCTTTGCTCTTTTGGAGTGCTTTCAACCAGTCTCCAAGTTAATACTTGTCCCCAGACGCAGGGCACTCTCGCTCGGATTGGGGTATTACTTTCCCACTGGTCGCCACTAGTGGCTCCCTCCCCCTTTGGTTTATCTTCCGATATCAGTCCGCCATTCCCATTCCACTTTACCTGCTCACTGGCGTCTTCTGCCCCTGTAGAGATCCAGACGTGTATAATTCTGATCTCAGGCTGATTTCATGGGTGATCGGAGTTCTTTGGTAGGTAATCAGCTCACTTTGGGGTACCAGCTGAAAAGACGCCTCTTCCTACTACCCCGCCATCTTGTCCCCCCCCAAATTCTCTCCAATTAATTGCATTCTATACACCTCATTCTATGTTGTGTGGTGCAAAAATAATGAATACTGTTATGCTGAAAATAAAAAATAAATTAAAAAGAAAAACAAAAAACAATCTGAGCGTTTTGAAGAGGCGCGGGGTGGGAGGTTGTGGAAACATGGTGGTGGGTATTAGAGAGGGCATGGATTGCATGGAGCACTGGGTGCGGTGCAAAAACAATGAATACTGATACACTGAAAAGAAATAAAAAATTAAAATAAATATATAAATAAAAATGTAAAAAGGTGAAAAAAATGTTGGCTAATACTCCCTTGAAACATAAACATACCCTATTAACTGCCAAAATTTGAAATAGTCGGTAATCTTTTTTCTTTTTCCAACTACAATCTATGGTGTGTGGCAAGTATTTATATCTGATTTCCTCTGAATACACCTGAGTGATTATGAAAGTAATGGTCCTTAACAAATGGTGTGCTTTTTCAAAATAAAGTTCAAGTTTTCTACAAATCTGTAATTTTGAACAAGAACCTACAGGTTTATAACCCAACAGGTCCATTTAGAAATTAATTCCTTATAGTATTTTCTGAATATAAAGGCTCTCTCACTCATAGAGAGGCACAGTTAATGAATTAAGTAATGATTGAATAGCCACTATATGTTATATAACAAAGTAAGATATGCTGTCTTTGAAGAAATTATAATCCAGAGAATAGCTTCTTCATTCAACATCCATACACTACCAGGAATCAGATTCTATAGTAGATAACGTAAATTAAAGGAATGAAGGAACATTTTAAAAGCTGTGGAAAGCTGAGCTTAAATTTGAAAATGTGCTTAACACCAATGATAATGATATTAACAACAAGAAAAGTTAACAGGAAAACTAACCATTACCATGAGCCCAGCACTGTTCCAGGTACTTTTCATGTATTAACTCACAAAAATCCCCAAGTATGTTAGGAATGAAATGTAGACTTTCATTTTCCTGCCACAGATGGCAGGAAAGCGCATCTGTGGGTAATCCTAAAAAGGATTAGCACCAGTTCTGTGCCATACAGAATACACATAGCCATATTTAAGGGTGACTGGGGCAACTGGGTGGCTCGGGTGGTTACGTGTCCGACTCCTGGATTTCAGCTCAGATTGTGATCTCAGGGTTGTGAGATCAAGCCCTGTGTAGGGCTCCATGCTTAGCACAGAGGTTTTTTTTTTTAATATTTTATGTATTTATTTGAGAGAGAAAGAGAGAGGGAAGACAAGCAGGGGAAGAGGGAGAGGGAGAAGGAGGCTCCCAGCTGACCAGGGAGCCCAACTCAGGGCTCAATCCCAAGACACTGGGTCATGACCTGAGCTGAAGGCAGACGCCCAATGACTGAGTCACCCAGGCAGCCCTCAGCAGAGTCTGATTGAGATACTTTCTTTCCCTCTTCTGCTGGTCCTCCCCCAACTCATGTGTGCTTCCTCTAAATAAATAAATAAAATCTCTTCTTTCAAAGGGTAAAAAAGATTAAGGGTCATTAAATGAGAGAAACACATATTTGCTGTATTATGCATTGGGCAAAATACAACTCAAGATATTAACATGATAAATTGAATGCTTCGGAGGGCAAAGTCTAACTGCATTTAGGAATCAGAACAAAGAGGAAAACAGTATGCCCAAGTGTTCTGGGTGGTATCGGCGCAAACTGAGAATATAAAAAGAATTTTTTTAAAGTTTGCAAAAATATAACTATAGTGATCTAACATTAATAAGAAAGGAAGACAGAAAAATAAAATGACACAAGGACACAGTTACAAGAGAAGATTCACAGGAGGTAACAAATGAAGTGGGGAAAATTTATGATTTGTAAATGCTGACTGTGATATTACTTCTTCTCACACTGAAGGGATCAGGATATCCTGTATCTTCTGTATATACACACAGGTATAACACTGAACGTCAAGTGGGCAAAAGATGCTAAAAATATAAATATGCAGTTAGCAGAATAAATGAAAACCTCTCATCTTAGCTATAGGAAGGTATTATTTTATTTCAAAGATCCAATTTGACAATTTGTACTTTAACAGGTAAATGTAGTCTGCTTCTATTTATGGTGATTCCTGAAATATATCAAGTCATCTCTCACATTTTACTTGGTACTTTTTATTTGTCACAATTTTACTACCAATTCTATTGTACTTTTCTTCCTCCTTTTTGAAATAATTTCTTATCTTTTCCATTTTTTCTCCCTTACAACTTTAGAAGTTATACATATCTGTTTCTCAGCTTTAAGGAGCTATCCATCACATCATTCCATAAATATTTAACTTAAAATCTAGACTAATTCAATATCTTACCTCTCCCTTTCTGAAGAACAGAAGCATCAAACTCAATTTGATCACCTCTCACCTCATTTATATACAGTTAGTGCTTTGTGAATGTTTTTTAGCCCTACATATTTGTATCATAATTGCTTTACGCACCCATTTGTTCAGATTCACCTCTGTGTTTTGTCATGACCTATCACTTGCCACTCCTCTCAAGCATTCTTTTGGGTTTCATTTTCTTTTCCTGTAGTCTGTCCATTAGAATTTTACATGAAATTACACAATTAAAGGTACAGCTGCTATAATTTATTTCATTACCAACGCAAATTTAATGATACTCTGAGACGAACTCTCCTGTTGACTAAAACTCAGTTAGTGTCCTCTGAGGCCTGTTCTCAACTAGGCCTTGACTAGGTCTTCCAGGTCTATCCGGGCTGAGCTCAGTTTCGGCAAGAACCCTTTTAAGTCAGTCTAGTGACAGTCCCTTCACCCTTGATATCTGATCAAGTTCCTTAAACCCTGTCCCTGATGGATTAGTGCCCGATCTGCATTCAGCAAGAATCCCCCTACTGTTGGTGTTTCTCTTAGTAATCTTCTATCCAGTGATTCCCCCCACTCTGCCTGTTGGCTGTAAGTCCCTAGCTGTCTTAGCAGTATGTGGAGTTGAGCTCAGTTTTACTGAAACTTCTCACCTCCTATTCCAACAGTTACTGAATAAAATCTGTATCTATCACTGTTAACTGGTGGCTGGCTTTATTTCTCATTGAAGCAGCATGAGCCCACCTGACTAGTGGGAGAGAAACAGGAGAAAAGAAATAAACCCTCTGTGACACAGGCTTGGATGGGCAGCCAAAATCTGAAAATGGAGCACAGACACTGAGGAAATTCTGACGAGACAGATACAAGAACTAGGGAACAGTATCAAATATAGCCACACATAAGGAACTGGAGTCCCAGGAAAAAATTAAGAATGAAATACATCAAACCACTTATTTAGGAAACCGAGAAGACAACAGGAAAAATAACCAGGAAACCCACCCCCCCACTAAAAAAAAAACAAAGGTAAATCTGGAAACAACAGAGTTGAACAGCTAAAAACCAAAGATGAAAAGAAAATCTTGATGGTAACAAGGGAAAACAGAATATTAAATACGGAAAAACAGAGATTTAAAAATCAGAGAAGGTAGTATGTAACCTAGAAGACAGTGAAGTGAATCAAGTATGAGCAGAAAAATGTCGATCCAGATTTCTGTACCAACAGAAAACATCTTGCACAAGGAAGACCTGTGGGCAGAAACAGCTGCTTGCTGCCTTGTGGGGTTTGAAGTAAAATATCACACAGAACGGGAGGAGGAACAAAAACATATTATTATAACACTGTAAGCCTCCTATAAAATAGCATGATGTCATTTGAAATCAGACTGTGACAGTCTGAAGGTATCGTATCCCACAGGGCATCCACTTAAGTGGTTAAAATATTCCCATTAAAAAATGAGAGATTTTCACATTAGTTAAAAACGACCCAACCATATATTATCTATAGGAAACCCACTCTAAATATAAATAGATTAAAAGTAAGAAGATGGAAAAATATACACCACACAGACCTTACAAGAAAGCTGAAGGGACTATTAATGTTTTTTTTTTCTTTTTTTTGCCTCCAGGGCTTCTGACTATAGACCGTGGGTTCCCATGACTAGCCATCTCACCTCAGTCTAGTAATTCACTAGAACACATCACCTCAAAAAACCCCAAAAAAACTATTTACTTATATATTGCTAATTTATTTTATTTTATTTTTAAACATTTTATTTATTTATCTGAGAGCACACAGTGAGAGAGGGAAACAAGCAGTGGGATTGGGAGAGAGAGAAGCAGGCTTCCCTCCCAGCAGAGACCTGGATGCAGAGCTTGACCGTGACCTGGGCCATAGGCAGACGCTTAACAACTGAGCCACCTGGGTGGCCCCTATATTACCAATTTATTATAAAGGATTCAATTCTGGAGCAGCCAAAGTGAAGAGATATATAGGCAAGGGCTGGGGATGTGTGTGGTATGTGGAACTCCCAAACCCTCTCTGGTGCACACCTATCAAAGCTTCCTGAACTGCTGTTTAGAAGCTCCTAGACAGGTTTCATTACCTAGGCTTGAGTGATTAAGTCACTGGCCACTGGTGATGGCCACCCCCCACACACACACCTGAAGTGATCTAGCGGCCCCCAGCCACCAGTTACTTCAGTATACAAAAGACACTCTTTTCATGCCAGAGATTCCAAGGGTTTTAGGAACTATGTGCCAGGAACCATGGGCAAAGAGCCAAAACCTTTTTTCCCCCTTTGGTTATATTGTAGTCTCTCTCACTACTAAAACATGCAACGGACCCCCATTTTTTTAAAGGACATTCAAATTTTGCAGCATGGCCTATAACTTCAAGATCCAGTTTATTCTGGTGTCTCCAACTTTATTTCATGCCATTGCTCACTGTGCTTGTCGTGATAGAAACACACTAGCCATCTTGCTATTGACTGAATGAGTCCAGCGTCCTCCTGACCAGGACATTCCTGCCTCTCTCAGCAATGGTCTTCTCACAGATCTTTGCTGTCAAGACTTTTCATATAATTTAGGTCCTTTCCAGATACAATCTTGAAGAGACTACCCCTGGCCACTTGGGTGAAACAGTCTACTTATCCCCAATACCCTCTATCACTATCATCTCATCTTCTGGTCTTTAAAACCCTTCACAGCATTTAGCATGACCTGAAATTATAGGATTAATTTATTTGCATCCTTTCTTCCTCTGTGGTCCTTATCTCTACAGCTCCCTCCTGAATGTAAGCCCAGCAAAGGGAGAGTCATTGACTTTCTTGTTCATTGATGTATATCCTGAGCTTTTAGAAGGGCATTAGCTAAATGCTGGTTAAAAGTATAAATTTCCCAGGGGTGCCTGGGTGCCTCAGTGGGTTAAAGCCTCTGTCTTCAGCTCAGGTCATGATCCCAGAGTCCTGGTATCGAACCTGCATCAGGCTCTCTGCTCAGCAGGGAGCCCGTTTCCTCCTCTCTCTCTGCCTGCCTCTCTGCCTACTTGTGATCTCTCTCTGTCAAATAAATAAAATAAATAAAATCTTAAAAAAAGTATTAAATTCCCAGATGCCTATTTTAGCAAGGCCCTGTGTATTTATATCTTGCCTCATCTGATGCTCACAAATATTGTGACAAAGGTCTTATTATACAAATTTACAATGAAGAAACAAAGGCTCATAGAGATTAAGTGACTCGTCTAAGCCAGTAAGTGGCTTAGCTAGGATTTGTGGGCTAGCAATAGTAATATTAAAGTAGGCTTCAGAATAAAAATGTTCTACCAGAAATAGAGACATCATCATAAAGGGGTCAAGGGCTCAAGAGGACATAAAGATCCGAGTATGTATACACTTAATAATTCTTAAAATTGATAACGTGAAAACCAATAGAACTGAAAGGAGAAGTAAACACAAAATTATAGCTACAGAGTTCAACACTGATTCTCACTGTGTCACTGACAAAGCTCTTAGGAATTTTATCCCCAAACCCATTTTTCCATTAGCCCTGTGATTTTCAGTACACTATTTTATATGGAGTAGTGATTCTTTTTTAGAAAAACACACATCACGTTATAAAAGAAGTCACTGTATTTGTATACCTTCTCTCCTCTCCGTTTGTTTTTAGTCTCCTCTTATCTATATAGATACATACCCTTCTGTGTTGCCTAGATTTGCAACTCGTACAATCTGTCACCTAGCTCCCACATTTGTTTTATTTTTTTAAAAGATTTTGTTTATTTATTTGACAGGCAGAGATTACAAGTAGGTTGAGAGGCAGGCAGAGAGAGAGAAGGAGGAAGCAGGCTTCCTGCTGAGCAGAGAGCCTGATGCGGGGCTCGATCCCAGGACCCTGGGATCATGACCCGAGCCAAAGGCAGAGGCTTTAACCCACTGAGCCACCCAGGCGCCCCCACCACATTTGTTTTAAAGTCAGTTCTTTGTGGTGGGGGGTGTCAGGGTGGCACGGTTGGCTGACTCTCTGACTCTTGGATTCAGCTCTGGTTGTGATCTCGGGGTTGGGGGTAGAGTCCCTCGTCGGGCTGCATGATCAGCACAGAGTCTGCTTGTTTCTCTCTCTCTCTCCCTACCATGTTCACGCTCTCTCTTTCTCAAACAGGTAAGACTTTAAGGAAAAAAAAAAAACCTAAAAAACAAAATAAAATTAGTTCTTCAGTTAAAGTCAGAGTCTACTACCAGCTTTTTTACCATGCTTCTTTATGTCACCCCCTGGTTGCCTGATACTCATTCTCTAAAACAGGCTTCTAGGAACAAAGATCCTAGAGTTCTTGTCCCTTCAGAAAAGACTTACTGTCTTTGTTGAAGAGTATCTTCTTTTTTTTTAAGATTTTATTTATTTATTTGACAGAGAGAAATCACAAGTAGATGGAGAGGCAGGCAGAGAGAGTGAGAGGGAAGTGGGCTCCCTGCTGAACAGAGAGCCCGATGCGGGACTCGATCCCAGGACCCTGAGATCATGACCCGAGCCGAAGGCAGCGGCTTAACCCACTGAGCCACCCAGGCACCCCTGAAGAGTATCTTCTTAACTGGGTGTAATACTCTCAATGTGACACCTTGAGGATTTTGTAGAAACTGCTCTTGCTGACTCTGAGCTACAGATTTTACTATGGAAAAGTCTGAGGCTATTTGCACTTTCTCTTATATTGGCCAGTTGTGAAAATAACTGTTTTTGAAATCTAGTCCCTTTATCAGAATATATCCTAATGTGGCTAAGGACTGGCTCTTTTACACAGATTCAATCACAAATCTCTCCCCCCACAAAAAGTATTCTTGAAATATTTTAAACATTTGTTCTATTTCTTTTCCTTTTTATTTTGGGGAAGGGATTCTATGTATGGTATGTATGTGAACTCTCTTTTTAATGTAATCTTCTAATTTTATTTCATTTTCTTCTTGCTTACACCTATCCTTTCTTTCTGAACAAATTTTTTTAAAAGATTTTATTTATTCATTTGAGAGAGAAAGGCACAGCGAGAGAGGGAACACAAGCAGGGGGAGTGGGAGAGGGAGAAGCAGGCCTCCCGCCAAGCAGGGAGCCCAATGAGGGGGTCGATCCCAGGACCCTGGTATCATGACCTGAGCCGAAG
Organism: Neogale vison; assembly: GCF_020171115.1. Lineage (NCBI taxonomy): Eukaryota > Metazoa > Chordata > Mammalia > Carnivora > Mustelidae > Neogale > Neogale vison. The sequence continues at coordinate 157,467,969 of NC_058092.1, forward strand.
GCAGACGCTTAATGACTGAGCCACCCGGGCGGGCCCTAAACAGATTTTTGCCAGTAGCATTCATCCTTGGGGTTCTTCCAATTTGTTTCTTTACTGTAATTTTATTTTCTGTTCTCTTTTCTCAGTTCGACACCCTGCCATGTGTTTGCTATTCCCTTATTAATATCTTTCTTAAATACCTGTACCACAGAGATAATTAATTCAATTAGCTCACCCTTTGGAAACTCATGATTTAATATTTGGTCACATAATTTACCTACTTTATGACTACTTTGATCAGATGACAATTCTTTCACCAACTAGCTTTCTTCCCAAAATTTTCACCCCTTTTTTCTTATAATCATTTTGCATGCATTTGTGCTGGTTCTTTTTCCATTACTTGGGCTAAAAGGATGTGAGCTTTTTAAGGAAGACCACACTGCAAAAGGTTTACTTGGGAGACGGAACAGAGTCATCCCTTAGGCTAGAGGGGTAACTCATTGTGAACAAGTGCTATGCACATGTGTTGGTCTCAGTTTACAGATCAACCAGGATGTGCCTTCCTTCCTCATTGGAGTAGCCTCCACAACAGCTTGCTCTCTTGGTCATCACAGAGTCAATCACTGACTGCACCTCCAAATTGAGGAAAACCAAGTGTTGGGCTCATTTCACAGAAACAAGCCCAGAGGCTGAACTGGGCCCATGGAGGCTCCGACTCCCCCAGCATCTGCCTAGACCAATTGTCTGATGCAATCCAGGAAAGAAAGGTAGTTAAAACTCTACAGAACAGTTTCATCTGAGAGACAGGAACAAGACAAAAGATAACATCCTTTTCCCTTCCACCTTTCTGACCAGCTGCTCTGGCACACAGTGGTTCACACTGAGATTCGGAACATATCCTGCTAGTCTGAGCAATCAGATGTGCTAATTACAAAGCTACAGTCAACGAGGTAATCACCCCCCTGAGCCTTCCCCTCCTCCTAACCAGCCTTACCGTCCCCCATGCTTCCCTCACTTTTGTAGAAGGTCTGCAAATCCCAATCAACCGTTGTCAAGTAAGTTTTTGCATCAAATTCTATGTCAGAGGAGTACCCGCTAAGATGGCATGTAAGATTTTTTCTGTACATTTAGTGTCTATGAGGTGGTTTTCCCTCATGCACAGTCTCTCTTGCACCAGCATGGAAACAGAGAGCTACTGAAAAGTGTGGTTTGTGCTTCTACACTTCAGTACGTCTCCTTTGCAGAATGAAACTGTCTCCAAGGGAGCTCAGCTATCTAGTTCATGGCACCGTTGTTCAAGGAAGTTTTAGGTGTGGATGTGCTCTGTTCATGAAAAGCGCACTGCCAGACCCCGTGCGCGTCAGAAATGCTTTTGTTTTCTACCCACCTGCTAACATACACACGTTCCTTGATCCGTCATCAGCTCTGCTGCAGGTACACTTGTACTGATTTGGGATTTCAGATATCCACTAGTGTCATAGAATGAAGCTTGTCTTGCTCACTTCCCTGAGTGCTTCTGGAGGATTTGCAGACAAAGGCAGAAAATGCTGACTTTATACATTCTTCTTCAAGAAGTTCATTTTGTGTTTGAAAACCATCTTAACTCAGCTACAGGACACCATATTCTCTGTTTCCACCTTATCTCCAGACTGTTCCTTCTCTCTTCGCTGTGTCCTCTCATTTTCATGACTTCTAAACATTAGTGTCCCAGGGGACAGCTTTCAGACCTCTCAAATTTGTTCATTCTTACTTCTGAGAGGTGGTTACCTGATCCCTTAGCTTCAAATACTAATTTTAAAAACTTTAAATACTATCATAAGTTGATAATTTCCAAGTAAGTATCTCCAACCTGGGGTCTTCCCTATATCACCTCTGCTCATACAACCAAATGCTTATTCCCATGTAAAACTGTGCATTTTATAATCATTTCATTCAAGTTGATATCATCCAAATGCCTTCCTGAATGGCTTCCTTTTCTCAAGTATTACATTTCATTATTTCAATTTATAACTTCCTTGCTATTTTGTTGACATACTATGTATATAATATGTGTATGTGTGTATGTATTATGTATATTATGACATATTATGTGTATAGTATGTATATGTGTGTTTATTTCTTTTCTTTCCCTATCAGAATGTAAGCTCCATGAGGTCAGGAACAAATTCAGTTTGATCATGTGTTTCAGCACCTAAAACTTGAGTGAGGCACAGCAGGTACTCAGTATTTGTTAAATGTGAAAACGAACATATAAGCAAGTACCTGAGAATAAAAGCAATTCATACCCTGTTACCTAGTTTCCATCTGTTTAATACAGACTAATTCACCTGGGTAGCTCTGACGTGGGGACTCTTCCTCTAGCATCCATGGCTGCTCTCCTTGCTCCAACTTCAGGATCACTTATGGTTTAGGGATGCAACACCCTGTAATTGGGAAATGACATGGGAATTCGGCGAGGCTCATGGGCTTCAGGGCCCTTGAAGAAGACAGAAGACGAAGCTTCAGGGGCCAATTACAACACTTCATTCTTTACAGTGATTCAACAATCCTTCTGCTTAATACTTGATATCTCAAACTCAACAAATATCATTAAACTCAACAAAGCTTCTACAGGTGTCAAACCAAGAATGAAAGTGCATACTAGGAATCTACACGGGAAACAATCCTTACCCACTGAGACAAGGTGGCTATAGTTCTCCAGCATCACCTCCCTGTACAGGGTCCTCTGAGCAGGGTCCAGGTGCTGCCACTCCTCCTGGGTAAAGCCCACAGTCACATCCGCAAATGATAAGGATCCCTGAAACAGCACATTTGTGTCCAAATTTAAGTAATCACAACGGGAAGACATGGAAAAGCTGTCGAAGAACTGTTATGGAGTTCACTATTCACAATTAGAAAATGTGTTCTGGCATGCCTACCTTTGTACTTGGTTGGAGGAGAAAGCATGGCAGACATTCCTCACCAGTGTGATAAGTTACCGGCGTCCCATCATGTGCCTACATGCCATAAAGAGCTCTCCTACCTTGAGAATCTGAAAACCAATAAAACCATGTCACTGTTCTCAAGGAGCATATAATCTGACAGACACAAGCATGAAGCATCCAACTACCATGTAGCATGAAATCCTACTACAGTAAAACAGGTGCAAAGTAGAGTGAGATTACAGAGGGGAGAAAAGTTCAATTCCTGCTATTAGGGTGGGTTTCACTGATAACATAGTATCATTCAGGAACCTGGGCCAAGAGCATAACCATGCACACTTCTAAAATATGGAGTTAAGGGGCACCAGTTGGTTAAGTGTTTGCCTTTGGCTCCAGTCATGATTTCAGGGTCCTGGGATTGAACCCCATGTCAGGCTCCCTGCTTAGTGGGGAGTCTGCTCCCTCTCCCCCTGTGTGTGTGTGTTCTCTCTCTCTGTCAAAGGAATAAAAATCTTTTTAAAATGTAGTTATAGGAGTCAGTGAACACACAGGAAAGGACTGCTGGGACTATGTTCACATAAAGAGCTACAGTCATCTTCAGGGAAAATGCTATTTAATAATTCTGAACATAACTCCTGTAGGACGGGGTGCCCAAAATGTTTGGTTACTGTTCCATCTAGGAAACCCTTTTCTTTCTTTTTTTTTTTAGGAAACCCTTTTTTATAAACAGTAAACTTACAATATCAATTTATATATTAAATTGCTTTATTGTTATTTTTTCTAAGTCACTTTTATTTTTTCAAATGAATATATTTGGCATGTAACATTGTATAACTCTGATAGGCCTATATACTGTAATGATTGCCAATGTAGCTGTATTTATCGTATTACATAATTACAGCACATTAGTGTGTATATCCATTTCACTGTATACTAGATTTCTTCATTCTTTTTATGGATTACAATAAATCTAGGGAGATACCCAAGTATTTTCTTCCCATAACTGAATTGACTGTCTTATACAGTTCATAGGTTTTATACCACCCATTTATAAAATGACCACTGTGGAAAATATATCAAGAAGAAACAGAGACATATCATTCTCAGGTTATCAAAAGAAACAGCTAATCAATGTTCATGTCATACACTAAAAATTGGTTAATAGGAAAAACAAGACTATTTTTCAGAAATGTATAAGGTATTGGAAAAAAACAAAAACAAAACAAAGAATACCTAAGTAAATGAATACAGTATATTCATGGCTTGGACAATTTAATATTACAAAAATATCTCATTTCTCCACAAATTGGCCTATAAATTCAAGACAATCAGAATTAAAATCTTAGCAGATATTTTTGTGGAAACTGATAAGTTTACTCTCAGACTTACATAGAAACTTGAATGGCCAAGAATAACCAAAACTACCTTGGAAAACAGAATGGATAAACTCATATTAATTATGGTAGGCAGAATCTAAGATGACGACCTCCAATGGATCCAACAACATGACATAAACTCCTTTTAAATAGAAGAGACTTAAGTCCCTGTGATTGTGATACATTCTATGGCTAAACAGATTTTGCAAGTATAAATGAGATCCTTTAATCAGTTGACTTTGGTCTAAAAGGAAGATTTACTTGGGTGGGCCTGACCTAATCATGTGAGTCTTTTATTTATTTATCTTTAATATTTTATTTATTTATTTGAAAGAGAGAGTGAGAGTGAGAGAGAGAGAGAGAGAGAGAGAGAGAGCATGAGCACACGAGCAGGGTGAGGGGCAGAGGGAGAAGCAGGATCCCTGCCGTGCAAGGAGCCCAACATGGGACTTGATCTCAGGACCCCGGGATTATGACCTGAGCCAAAGGCAGACACTTAACCAACTGAGCCATCCAGGCGTCCCTCATGTGAGGCTTTTAAGGAACGTAAAATATCAGAGACCCTTCTTCTGACCTCAAAGAAGAAACAAGCTACTGTGAATCCTACGGCTGTCCAGAAATAATTTCTGCCAGATATGTACAGATGGGAACCCAACCAAGCCTTAGATAAGGAGTCCCAAGCAACACCTTGATTGCAGCATTAATGCCTAAGAAACTTAGCTAACCTACTCCTAACTCATTCTCATCTATACATATGAGCCATATGAGCAGGGAGCCTGATGCTAGGATTAATCCCAGACTCCAAGAGCAGGACCTGAGCTGATGGCCAATACTTAACCCACTGAGCCACCCAAGAACTCCTGGAGAGACTTTGTGAAAAAATCTCATATAAATAGGAGTTTTCCAGAGTAGCAGATAGGAAAATGAACATTTCAAGTCTCCTAGGTGCCCTCAGGAGTATCCTTTTTGTAATGTCCAAAAATGCAGGTAGTTAACATACAGCGCAGTATTGCATTCTATAGTACAACTCAGGGACTCATCACTTCTCTCCACCACTCAGAGCTGACCACATCAAGTGCCTTAATCGCCCATCATCCATTGACCACTCCCCAACCCACTTCCCTCCATGACCCCACAGTGTGCAGGCATGCCTTCACCCTCAGAGTTCTGTCATGAGCCATCGCCACGGTGACCTGATGACACGCATCCAACGTTCCATTTCAACGTCACTCTGTGAGCCAAGCCCCTGGCGGTTGGGTGAACAGGACTAACAGTCCCCACGATGGGGAATATTAACTGCTGTTGTATGGGTATGTGCCTATCGATTTTCTCAATTCTCTTCTCTTGGGCTGGCTGCCTCCCTTTTACAGAGACAGGCTTCTTCTCTTTGGATTTTCCTCTCCACCCTCTGATTCCCCCTCCCGGTTCGATGCCTGTGTTTGTTCGTTTGTCTGGGTTGTTTCATTGGGATTTCGTGGGGAAGCTGCCTTGCTTAAAGCGCTTCTACGTTCAGAAAACCGTACTCTTTCTGAATACCCATTTCGGACACAGTCCTACAGGGACGACACACAGGTCACACGCCACACGGCTGTCCCTGGATCAGGAGAATCTTGGTGCGACCCAGGCACCACATTTGAGGGGAACGAATTGCTGGTCTCCTCTTCCCGATGGACATGACAAAATCGGAAAGGATGGGTCAGTGGTCGAAATGCAGCTGTTTTTAGAAGGAGAGACACTGGAAGATACGGGGTGTTCTCATGGGTTGATGTGCAGGGTTTCACAGGTCGTCTGCTTGATGCCTGGGAGTGCACGGGAATGGGCTGTGCCACCGCGGGGGTGGACAGAACACATGGCAGCTGCACGGTGGACTGTCTGCTGGTCTCAAAGGTACTGCTGGGCTGGGTTCTCCAGGCCCGGCCTAGGGAGGGAGACAGGAGACTGTCCGCTAAACCTACAGTCTCCAGAAGGGATCAAGAGACCTGAGAGTAGACAGTAGACTGGCGAAGAATGAGAGAGCAGGGAGGGACTCCCGCCAGCCAGGGTAGCCTCACATCTGTCCAGGCTCCTCAGAGCAGTCCGCACGGCAAGGGCAGGCCCCTCAGCATCATCCATCTCCTTCCTGAAACCAACCACCCCACATGGCTACCTCCATGTCCCTTCGTACCATCGACTGCTCCTCGGGACTCGTGAGCTCAAGGCAAGCACGTTCTCGGCAGGGTCAAAGTGTGACCTTTGGGAGCAGAAGGCAAGCGAGTTCTCGGCAGGGTCCTATGTGACCGTTGGGAGTCTGAATCAGCTTGGGAGCCAAGCAGAACCCCAGGAGCCTGGGCTGCAACTGGCCTTCAGGATAGCCTTGGGCGACTGTGCTGACCTTGCAGAGAGAGGTGAGGGAACGTGGCCATGCTACCCATTCCTGGTCCTTCACTAGGGCCCCATTCGGCAGAAACCACCACCTAGTTGATGTCAGGGCCCCAAACACAGAGGTGAGTGAGGACTGAGGCTGGTCTCATGGCCCTCGCTCTCCCCTACAGACACACTGGCACAGAGGGATTTCAGATTGTGAGGGCATCTCTTGGTTCAGGGCTTCAGGACGTTTTCTCAGGGACCATGGGTTGGTGTCAGGGGCTCAGGGATCTCCGGCCACAGGGAAACGATGACTTTCCTGTCCCAGATCCATCCTTCATCAGGGTGGCAACTGTGGACGGTCCCTTCACCACCCTACATTTCAGGGCCCTCCACTGTCCTCCACTGTGGCTTCACCCACAGCCAGCCATCTAGCTGAGTCCCTAGGCGGTCCCTTCCTCAACACCTGCCGAGTGGCTGGGAAGCATCCCGTCCTCCCCTAGGTCCCAGGCGCTCCTTGGACTCAATCACTTGGGACACCGTGGCGGCACATTAACGTCTAGGCCGGAGGGCAGGGAAACGGGGCACAGAGTGTTCTGGGGAACACTCTCAGGTAGGTGTGGCTGCTCAATGGATGTGACCCAGCCCATCACGTGTGCTCATGGCGCTCTGTTGCGTTTCTGTCCTGTCTCTGCTCCGTACAAGCCGTTGCCCAGAGAACCTGTGGGTGTGGGAGGGGGTGGAATTCAGAGCACAGCACACGGCGACCCCTTCCTAAGTCCCACCTGGAGGGAGGAAAGCCTGCTGGGCAGCTGGCGAGTAGGGGTAGGAGACAGATGGACTTGAAGGAAAGGATGTCCAATCCCCCTATGGGCTTCTGACAACAATGTGCTGACACTGCTCTCTATTTCTGTGCGTCTCCCAGAAATCTGTGGGGAGTGTCTCCCTGAGGATGTGGAGCCGCCCCCAGCCACGCCGCCCCCTCCACGACGATGACGACGACGATGCCGCAAGAAGAGAGTCTGGTTCTCCCTCCACGATGAGGTCTACACCGTCGAAGACACCGAGGAAGGTGCCTTGGGGACTGACTCATGACGTTGATTGGAGATGCATTCTTTTGTTCAGTAGCACAGACATAATCAAAGCTTTTAAAACTGCTGAGACACATTGTCCTCTGATTTCACTGGTAGCCATTTTCCTCTATGGCGTCTGTCCGTCCCCTTTTAAGTCCACAAGTCACGATGAGATCCTCATTCAAGCTGGATCCAAGGGGCACAGGAAAAAAGTGTCTACTAGCTGAAGGGATGGATCTTAGGTCTTTCTGGAACACACAGGTCCCTACAGGTCTTCCCAGGAAACATGGTTCTTAGATGTGTAGGAAGGAAGAGACTATGTTTTCCACCAGGAACGCTGAACAGAGAAATGGACCAGAATAGGACAGGAGGTTTCACGATGTCCCCCTCCACTTTCGCCCATTAGCCACATCCTACATGGGTTTGCTACGTATCTTCAAAGGAACAAAACGACCTCACCACATTTGGGGAACTCAAGTACCCAGTACATCCACGTGGTTACCATTCTACAAATGGGGCCAATGCATTCAGGGATGTCTTCTCATTCTGGAAACAGACAGAAATCTGCGCACTAAAGTCTCACAATAGCCCCAGACAGGCACTGCCCCCAAATCCATCATGGGAGGAAAGAAGACATTCAATGGCATCCATACACATCATGGAGTGCAATTCAGGCATAAGAAGAAACAAAGGTTTCCAATATTTTACGAAACAGATGGACCCTGGAAACCTAACATGCATTTTGAAAGCAAGCACACAAGGAAAGAGGTACACTACACAATCCCAACTTTGAGGACACTCGAGTAGGGACATTCGTAGACCCAGAAAGTGGAAGGGATGGTGCAGGGAGGAAAGGGGGAGGGCCGGTCATGTCACAGGTACAGAGGTGCCATGAGATAGGATGGCAACGTTTTCCCCGTAGATGGCAGTGCGGGCTACAAAGCATCACGGATGTCAGCAGTGTCACTGAACGGACACGTACTAACAAATACAACCGTCCCCAGTACTTAGATTCCATCACCGAAAAACCCACTACTCCAAGGCATGATAGAGGACCGATAGGGTCACACAGCAGAGGTGCAGGGAAGACAGCTGTATAGGCCCCATGACCAGCTGAAGAAGTGGCAAGCTGGCTTGGCTTCACAGTGGGCAGGAGGGCTCAGGGGACTACACCCTGAAACCCAGGGTGTCTTGAGTGTTTCCCAGACAGACGCTGATGAGTTCCCACTGATGACATCCCCTCCGTTGGAAAGCCAAGGCCCCATCTCCCTTTTCCATCCTGCTCCCCTTTTCTGTGTTTCTGTGTACACCACTGTGTACTGTGTCCACCACTGTGTCCACCACTGTTGGCCCACTGGCAAGTCAGGCCTTGCTTGGTCACATTTCACGTCCAATCCCTCTGGCCCCGCATCCATATCCAGCAGACTTAACTCCCCAAGTCATTCCTGAGTAGCGCAGCCAATGTCCTGACAGCTCCTCTCTATTCTCCTAGACCCTGTGGAGGGCCAGTCCAAGGACCTTCCTAGGGGCTGGACAGAAGAAGGTCCCCCAACTCTCCCTGAGGTAAGCTCACCTCTCTTTCTCAGAGACAGAAATGGTGCTTCCTTGATTTCTTCCATCAGTGGAGTTTGATGAACATCTGGTACTTTACCTCCTAGGGGAAGGGGGCAGCAGTCTCCCCTCGTGGAGGAATGCTGGGTCTGACCTCTTATGCACAGTGGACCCAAAAATGGTGAGGACACAGGACAGCCTCAGTTACAAACTCTATGGGATCAAACACCTTCTTCAGCAGAAAAGGTTTCTCCTTGAAAGAGAATGTTCTGTCTGTTCATCAGAATGGACTTCAGAGATTGAATGATGCTCCAGCATCATTCAAACGGTCCTCCTGAACTTGGGTGGGGGGACATGGACTCAACCACGGCACCTCATCCAATTAACTGCCTGAAGTCCTCCCCAAACCAAAGAGCTGGCCCAACAGCGGACAGGATGCTAGGATCCTCACTCTGTTTCCTTTTCCCCAATCGCAGGTAGACGCTGGGAGCAAGGACAGCTGTACGTATTTAAGACCATCGGGCTCTGGGAGGAAATCTAGAGTACAAAGAAGCCTGACCCCTGATTCTGGGTTCCAACAAGGAACGGGGGTTGGGGGATACTGACCGAGACTGTCCGGTGAGGCACGGTCACCACGTCGAACAGGGCCTAGACGAACTCATACATAGGGAAGGGGTGATCTGTGTGCACGTGGGATGAAGGCCCTGTGTGCATGGGTGTGTGCATGTGTGTGTGTGTGTGTGTGTCCCCATGCGTTATGCTTGTGAACACGATTGTGTGCCTTTCCCAGGAGATCTTTCTCACACTTCCATCACAATCACAGTGTCACCCTTCCAAAACACTCTCATCACCCTGGCACACTTTACATAGTCCTTCCCCTACTCACCACAGCTGTACCTGGAGGACGTTTCCCTTTGATTTCCTGAGACGGGCATGGTGCAGAGATGAAGGGTCCAAACCCTTGACCTCCTACTTGGAAAGCCAAGATTGGAGCTCAGGTTCCAATCGGAAAGTTGCTCTGCCCTACGTACCTGTGTTAGTCCCTCAGCCAGGGGGTCATGATGTATCATGGGTGCTAGCTAGCAAAGGGCCATCAGGATCTGTGCACACAGCCAAATACCTAGATTCTATGATGGTCCCCCACAGGACCCAACATGACACAGTGGCTTCCATGGACACAAAAGCCAGGGCAAGCTTAGAAGCCCACGTTAAAGATTACAGCCTGGTCCCTGGAGTCAAGTGCACAGAGAAAAGCCTCATCCTCGTGCTCAAGCCCACATGGCTGGAAAGCGTGTGGACCCATGGAGGACAGAACAGGGCAACATCGGTCATAGCCGGTCTCAGTGTGTATACACGACCGGCCAATGGCAGAAAAGCATCACGGAGGGAACTGACTGTACTTGATAAGATTTCCCTAAGCCTCAGGAAGGTTCAAATTCTCTAAACACACACTCAAACACCACTAGCCAATAGGAAATCAAGGTCAAGCTTGGGTGGAAGCTTTGGACCCAATATCCCCGGAGCAAATCTCCTATAAAGCAGGCCTACAGCCTATCAGCACACACTCCAAGACTCCTCTGTGTAAGCAACTGCCCACTGGTCAGAACACCTGGGAGGGTTTGGACAGCCACCGTCTTCAGGGGAAACAAACACACACACAGGACAGCTCAAGAACAGTGGAAGGCTGGGGCGCCTGGGTGGCTCAGTGGGTTAAGCCGCTGCCTTCGGCTCAAGTCATGATCTCGGAGTCCTGGGATCGAGTCCCGCATCGGGCTCTCTGCTCAGCAGGGAGCCTGCTTCCTCCTCCTTCTCTCTCTACCTGCCTCTCTGCCTACTTGTGATCTCTCTCTGTCAAATAAATAAATAAAATCTTAAAAAAAAAAAAGAACAGTGGAACGAATCTATCACACTCATCGACGGTGCCGGCTGTTTACGGAAGCTACGATGTCCGGGCTCTCCAGTGTTGCACATGGGATTTTCTGAAGACAAAGAAAGGATGAGTGAAGCAAACTACTAGGATCCATTCCTGAGGGTTGAATGCAGCCCGGCAAGCAAGGCTGCTTTTTATGCTGTGCAAAATCTTACAGAGACGTGATGCATATAGTCACAGCAGGTGGGGATCTTGGGCCCAGAGCTGATGTCCAAAGCAGCAGCGTGGGACACCTTAGTGGCACGTCAGTCAGGAAAGGTTATGGGACTCGGTCCTCACACAGAGCAGGTTAGGCTTCACATGTACTGGACTGGCTATTTGGCTTTGATCGGGCTGCTTTAGCTAGAAAGACAAGAACCCTCTTTGCGTTTCCTCCCTGCTCCTCTCCCGTCCCTTCCTCTCTGCACCAAGGACAAGGCCCGGCAGCAGTGCGGCCCGTACCTCCTATGCACCTGCATTTACACACTCGCCTCCTGTCCTCATCCATCCAAACTCCCCGCCTACTTCCTGAGCAGCCTCACCAGTGTCCTCACAGTGTCTCTGTATCCTCCTAGCTCCCTGCGATGACCTGATGGAAGAGCTACTACCCACTTTGAGGGCCAAGGAGGAAATTCCGACTCTCCCTCCTCAGGTAAAGTCATTGTTCCTCAACTTTTTATTTATTTCAAAGACAGAAAGAGAGAGAAGGGGAAAGAGAGACAGACAGACAGAGAGCACAGGAGAGCGCAAGTGGGGGGGGTAGCAGAGGGAGAGGAAGAAGCAGGCTCCCCTTTCGAGCAGGTGCCCAATGTGGGCCCCCATCCCAGGACCCTAGGATCAGGTCCTGAGCTGAAGGCAGAAGCTTCAATGTCTGAGCTGCTCGGTCACCTCGGTAAAGTCATTTTGTGCTTCTGAGGGACAGCCAGTATTTTATTTCTCTTTCCACAAACATCTGAGCAGGGACATTCCAGAAGGGAGGGACAATGTCCTTGGTGCGGAGAGCCTGCCGTGAGTTTATACCATTAACGGACAGTGGATTGAGACGGGCACTGAGAAAACATCATCACCGTTGCTTAGGCAATGGATGGTCGTGACAATTTCCCACTAGGTCATTCTGTCTATGGGAAATGGCTTTGGAATGGGTTGTGAGAAAATGGACGGGGGTTTTGACATAACAAGCCGGAGCCTTTTCAGGAGGTCATTTCCTCCTCCTCTGGATCATAGACGCAATGACCGCATCCCATCTAGCTTGCTTAGGACACACACCAAGGGCACAGAGATGTGTGCACACGGTGTGCACAGGGTGCTGGGATCCTCACTGGGTCTCCCTTTCTCCAACTGCATGAGGCAGCGACCGGATATGTCCCATATGGGTATTCCCCCATCACTCCCTTTACGGGGACAGATCTAGCTGAAAAAGGTAGGGATTTCTCTCCTCCTCTGGTCTGGAGAGCTTCTACACTTCTGAGTTCCTCCCGGGAACAGAGGCTGGGGCAGACTGAACAAACGGAGTGTCCTGCAGATAACCAGGACCCTGTGCTACAGTCCCTGCAAACCAGTAGGTCATTCGGGTGGTGTGTGCTTGGTGTGTCGGAGGGTTGGGGCTTGTTTTCGCGACGGGACCGGGCATGTGGGTGTATGGACTGCGTGCGTTTCACCAGAAGACATCTCCCACTGAATGGACTTGAGGGCACGGGTCAAAGTTTCAAAGCCAAACCTCCTTCATCCCCGCTGCACACACCCCGCTAGGACACCACATTCCTCGCTGACCCCAGCTCCACCTGGAGGGTTGCTCAGGATTCCCTTTCCTCAGACAGGGATGGGGAGGAAGGAAGGGGCCCACATCTATCCTAGCTCGGGACATTTCTCAGACAGGGTCAAAACACAAAGGAATCAGAAGCTACTTTAGTCGACCCAAACATCACCACCAGCCTTACAAAAACGCTCCTGTCTTGAATGCACAGAGGGAAGACTCACTGGCAAATGGCAATGGCCAGGAAAGCTTCATCATTAGCTCGGGGCCCTATCCGACTTCCTGACAATCTGCTACATGGCCAGGTTAGAGAGTGCCCTTCTCTCGCCTGGCCTTGGCTCGCTCGTGAACTTGCCGGGTCCTGACTGGAGGAGCTGGATCCTGGGAAACTGGGTCCCACGGACTCCAAGGACACACCACATGCCACAGGAAAGGAAGACTGGGAAGAATCAGCACTTTGTGGATGGGGACTCTGTTGGAATGGTCAGATGTCAATACGTAGAAATCCTGGGTCTTTGGTTTTTCTGACCCTGCATGACTCAGGGACAAATAGAAACCTCTAGGGTACTTGTGCTTGCATTGAATGCAACCCTGCCACACAGCATTCTTCTGAAGAAATACAATCTCCTAGAAGAGGTGAGAGATAGGTGGGAGGGCCAAGAAACGGTCTTGACAATGACCATGACACAGTCGCTGGTTGGAGGAGCTTGCCTGACAGTACAACGGACCGTGTCTCTTAGTGTTTATCCTCTTTCGGCTTGAAGAGGTCACCCTGATTCCATTCCTTGTAGCTCGAGTTCAGAGTCAGTATTTCTCCCTCCATTCCTGCTCCTTGCCCTGACCTCTCTCGATGCAGCAGCAGCTTGCTCAGTCCATACCCACGCAACCCAACGTCGCCATACACTCCCGGGCACACCCACCCCAAACGAAACTCCCTGAGCTCTTCCTGCCGAGCCCCACCAGTAGACTGACCATTCTGTGGATCTCTCCCTAGCTTGGCTGGATGGACAGGTGGGTGAACGTTCAAAAGGAATGACAAACGAAGACGCCCCATTTTACACCAGAGTGGTACGTTGGCCTTTCTTTGGGGGAGACACAAAAGTCTTCTGGCTTTTTAAATCAAGGTTACATAAAAAAAATCTCAGCATTCACAATTGACAGGGGAGGGAGAAGTTTGAGAGAGAATCTGTTACCAAATGCTACCTAACCCCGAAGGCATTGCAGGGGGGCGGGGACAACCACAGCAGGATCACCTACCATCTGGAGGGCAGGGAGCTTGGGTACGGGTAGCAGCTATTCCTCCTCGCCACCTATTTTGTCCATTGGGACCCGGAACGGAGGACCTCTAGGAAGACTGGGCGCACCTGTGGAGGACTCATTTTGCTCGTCATACTTTGGGGCTCACGGGCCTCTAGCACACTTCCCCATCTGGCTTCCTCCCATCCCCCAGGGAACAAAAGAACCTTGCAAACAGGACAAAGCCTGATTTGATGTTCATACTGTTTTCTTTTCTGAAATCACAGGTGTCCATGCTGGAAGGGGATGGCCGTAAGTATTCTGTACTCTAGAGTCACTCACTTGTTTGCAACAACCTGGAAAAGGGGCTTCCTCGCAGGCTCCACGATGAGAACCACCCTGATTCCAGATCCGGCAGGACTGAGAAGAAGGGTCGGAGTTACAGAAAGGGATTTTCTGAGGAAAGACCTGTGGCCTCATGGCCCTGTCCCCCAAACTACTGAGCTGCTCTTAGGTGGTGCAGGTTTGGGGGCAGGCAGTAGGTGTGCCTTGGAGATGGACTGTTTCACAGCTACTCCAGGTCCTGTAGCTCCAACAGGAGGCAGAGTTTCTATTCACGTCCCTGCTCCTCTCCAGGACCTTTCATCCTCCATCCAGGAAGGGCCCACTGGAGCTCAGTCCATACTGATGAGCTCCCCACCTCCACACTCTTGTCCACATGTGCACGCCAAGCAAAGCTCCCTGAGCGATTCCCGAAGAGTTCCATCGGGGTCCCGACACTCTCTGTGTGTATCCACCTAGATCCCCTGGCTAGCCTGTACAATGACCTTGACGTGGACAGCACAGAGGGAGAGGTCCCATTGTTCACCAAGGTGGTAAGTTAGCCTTTCTTCAGGTGAGGTACAGCATCCCTTGTTTCTCTGATACTCGCAATCAGGTCCGAACACCTCAGCACGTACAATGTCCTTGGTGGGGAGACTCTTGAGGGAGTGACTCTTAGCCAGGGACAACCCATTCCAAAGCTCCTGCAGGAAACAGCATGTTCGGTTACAGTCCACAAGGTCGTGAGCTTTTTCACGGGTGCTACTGACACCGCCGTGCCACCTAATGGACCCAGGGCATGCATCCTCTAGGTGGATTCCGTATCACTGCCCATGACCCTGCTCATCACCAAGAGACCAAAAGAGCTGTGCACACAGGATGAGGCAGGACTTGATGTTCATCATGTTTTCTTTTCTGAAATCGCAGGTGGCCCTGCTGGAAAGGGAGTGTGGTAAGTATGCTGTCCTCTAGAGTCACTCATTGCTTTTGAGCAACCTGGACAATGGGCAAGGTGGGGCTTCCTTGCAGGTTCCATCTTGAGAGCCACTCAGAATCCAGAACCTGTTGCAAAGAGACTAAGGGTCATGTTCCGGACTGAGACCCGAGGCCTCGTGACCCTGATCCCGGAAGCTACCGTGCTGCCCTTAGGTGCTCTAGGATCGGGTGCTGGGCACGAGGTCTGTTTCCATGGGAATCCATGTGCTGTGATTCTCAGGGTTGGTGTGTGTGTGTCAAGTGAGTGAATGCTGTGCTCTTGAATGTGTCTGGTCCCCTCAAAATGGCGATTAATGGTGTCCATGTTCTCAGGGACATTTCCCATCACTGTCACGTCATGAACGTCCATTCATGGGAAAACTCTTCAACACCTACAATTGAAAGAGCTGTTCTTTCCTTGCAAATACACATCAATTCTCCCAGAAAACAAATCCCGTCGCTAACTAGGAAGGGCTAGACTGTGCCCCAAAGACACAAGTGTGTCTTTTCCAATCCCTGTTACTGAGTCAGTGTCCATGGGGCTCTCCCACCAAGGTAGGTCTTGGGCAAGAATGGTCACAGAACCTCCCTCTTGACATTGCGCTCACACACACATCTCTGCATCAGAGACCCCACGATGCATCTTCCCAACATCATCGGAAGCACTGAGTGCTGGTATACACTTCCTCCCTTCTGCAGATGGCATCCGGGGCAGCCGCGTGCAACAGCCCATTCGAGGATGACCCGCAAAAAGGGGTAATGGCCAGGGAACAGACGGGGCCAATTCACTCCGTGTTTCTCCATGGAGATCTACCATTTCCCTGCAGATACTGTGTCTAAGAATGCAACTGGCCTTCTCCCAGGGAAATCCCACACCCACCACTGGTCCTTGCTGGGGCTCTTGGAGGTGGGTCCAAAAGGTGTCCTATCCAAGGGGGAATGAGGTAGTCTTCAGTGACTGAGCATCACTGGGGGCACCTGGGCCCCCTCCATGCAGGAACAAATGGTGCTCTGTGCATTGCAAGGTGGCCAAAGAGAACCTCAAACCTCAACAGGGGTGACAGGACAATCACCACCCATTTCGCTGGCAATCTGTCCATGCAAGAGGGCCTTGTTAGATTCAGAAGGTTTGGGCCAATAGACAACTCAAGGGAGTTCAGTGCCTGGGAATGGAAACAGAGCCAAATCAGGGTTTCAGGGTTCTTTGGCAGCCAACAAGACTTTCTCTCATGAGAAACATGTATTGGAACAGAATCTGATTTTCCAACATCTCTTTTTCTCACTCGCTTGCGTGGGATCCGCGGGAGTACCTTTCGCTGCTCTCCGAGGACACTCAACAGGCTTTTCCAGGGTAGTTGCACCAGTCTGCATTTCACGAATTGCATACAAAGTCTCTAATTTTCTGCCTCCTTCCAACATGGGTCCTGGGTTTGAATTCCTGGTTTGGGTCCTCGCTACTCTAACTGACAATGCCACAGTACAGCATCCTTTGGATTTGCATTGCCATCACGATGCCTTACATTGAGTATCTTTTTGTACAATGTCTGTCTGACTGGCCGAGTCATTCTTTCCCTTTGCAGCACAGACTATTCAAGTCTTTTTCTCGATTCATTCATTTGGTGAAATCCCGGTCTTCTTTTGTTTGGTTGGTTTTCTTTCTTGTTTTTTCTTTTTGTCAGTGATCAGACCTTTTCTGAAATAAGGATTGCCAAGGGCGTCTCCAGTCTGTGGGCTGCCTTTTCACTCTGTTCGCAGTTTCAGAAGAGGTTGCTTTTTCTGGGCTCCTCTTCGGAAGCATCGTGATGACAGCATGAGCTCATTTCCTTGGGCATTTCTCTTCCACTCCCAGGTGCCCCTGCCTCTTTGTATGCCAGCACCCTCCTGTTGGCTCAGGGGAGTCATCCAAGGTATTGGAAGGTCAGCTTCTAGAGACCCACCACCGACTTCTTCATATTCAGAAACGTCGTGGCTCGTTGTGTTCCTTTATGGTTCCCTTATCCATTTTAGCAGCTTCTCTGTCCCGAGAGCATCACATTGTATGCTTTAGATCAGTGCTGCACGGAATCCGTTCCCCATTTATTGGGAACTGGGGCTTCACCTTAATCTCTTTGGGTCCAAAGACCTCCAGCAGCGCCTGGTGGGTGTGTGAGAGTCTGGGAACGTCTTCCCTTGATCAACGTCCATATCAGGCCAGCCACTGATGCCCGAGAAATACACGGGAGAGCAGGCCTTGTCTCTTGCTCCTGGTTGGTGTCTAGTGCTGAGTGATCCAGGAAAGAGTCTGTCTAGTATCCATCATACACAGTCATTTATATTCTCAGTGCAGTACACGGAAATCATCAAGGGAACGAAAATGTCCAGTTGTTCACTCCCACTAGTCACACCTCAAGAGTCCCATAACGACTGGAGTTTCCGATGGTTGCGCTGGGAGGGGACAGCGGTCATGGGCATGCAAAACTGACACTGAGGTGACTGCTGCAGCGTCCTGGTCTCATTAGAAGGCATGAAACTCCAATCCCCGACTTCTCCAAGGGCTCTGGCTCCACCAGCCTCGTGAACCTCGGACAGCACAGCAGAAGGGTCAGGCAGATGTTGCATGGCCCAGAGACATCGCAACGCACTTGGGATGAAGGGGTGAGGTGGTTTCTCTCCTAACGGCATCGCTCCTCTTTCAGTTCTTACAGATCTACTGGTAGAGAACATCGAGGACTACTCCACTAGTGAAAACGAAGTCTCTTCAGGTAGGGAATGGCACCAAGGAGGGGAACACTGGGACACGGCTCCAGGGAACATGGGGTTGCCCCTGCCGCTCTGGAGAATGAAGAAGGTGGGTCAAAAACCACCAAGGAAAGGGATGCTCTGGCACAGGCATGATTTGCTCATGTCACGGTTTCGGGATGAAAAGAACAGACGAGGTGTCCATGGGCCTTTAGGGTAGGCTGGGTTTGTCATCACCACTGGACTCCTTGCGTGGCTACTTGGAAGGATCTTTCCCATCAAAGCTGCTCGTGCCTCCCTTGGCCGCTGCCACATGTCAAAGCTTGGCCTCTTTGCTCATGGCCTCTCGGGAATGGTGCACAAGAGATTCTGCATCTTTCTTGGCACGGGCCCAGACCTGGTCATGCTCAGAACTTGCAGCCCCAACCGCACTCTCCTGGGCAAGAGAACTGCGACACTATGCTCTGGTCTGAGCCAGGAGGTGGAAGACAGGTCTAAATTCTCTCCCTCATAACCTCGACTACCAAACCGTCCCAGTTCTCTCAAGCTGCTGTACCTTCAAGGGGACTCCCAGAGCTGCAGAAGGGAAAGCGTACTTCCCCTGGATTCACTACACAGGCTCCTGTAAATCGTATCTTCTGCCAGCCTTCACACCCCAGCTGAGTCTGACCTGTGGACATGTTCCCAAGGACGGGATGCCCCCATGCAGCTGCCTGGAGAACCCCTGTCGTGGGCCACGGTCCCCCGGGCCTGTGTGAGGGGGCTGCTGGAATTGCTTCACACACTTGCTGCCCCGGGTCCACTCTACCTCTCACCAGCTGGCATCGAGGCACAGCACAGAGCCTCTTGGGAGCAGGGCCAGGGAGTCACGGTTCCTCTCACAAACCCACCTCGCCAACTCACAGCCCTGGCCATGCTCCCCACTCCCTAGTCATGCCCAAACGGCAAACGTTCCTCAGGCCTGCCCAGGGCCCTACACACACCCCAACCCCGTCCATTCCCGGCAAGTCTCAGCAGGAGCACTGGTAGGAATCCTGTGTTTCAGTGACAACACCGCTGGACGCTTTCCAGGGCTGCCCTGAATAGCTGAGGGCGCCTGCACAATTTCCCATGCTCCCATCTCCATTCAACCTCTGTAACACATAGGGAAACAGAGGGCATTGAGTTCCCTGAAACACGTCCCTGGGAAGGTCATCCCAGTCCCTGGGCAGACATGGGCTGTGGGGAGGTGGTGGGCCATCTCTCCCTGCACTTCCCCAGCAATCCCAAACCCATGACAGCTGCTCCCAGCACAGACGGATCAGGGAATTGATTCTGGGGGACCCAGGATATCTCCTCTCTTTCCTTGGTTGTCCTCTCCTAGACAACAATAGGACTGGTGGAGCTTGGCAGGGGGAAGGACATGGAGCATCTCTAGGGGAGGAGGAGGAGGAGGAAGAAGAAGGAGAGCATGGAAGGACAGGAACAAGGACAGAGGAAGACAAAGTCCCGCAGAGGCAGTCTTAGGGACAGTGACAGCCTCCTGGGGGGAAAGGAACACACAGCCAGGCTTCCGGGTCTTGGAGAGAATCGGAGGTAGGAAGAGCAGGTGGGCAACCAGAGATTCCCCTGTACCCTGCAGAGATCAAGCGACCAAGGCCAGGGAGGACTCGGAGCTAGGGACACACCCCACTGAGGGCAGAGCCCAGCATCCCCAGAGCAGCAGGCCGTGGGTCGTCAGCTGCACTAACTTCCCTTTGTCCTCTCTCACGGCCAACCCCAGCATCCTCGCTGCTTTCTGACCCAGAGAAGGATTCCACGGAAGACAATTCCGCTGAAAGGAACCACCCTGCGCCTGTAATTCACTTTCACCTCCATCTCTTGGGCTTCCTCTCTCTTCTGTCCATAAGCGCCTCCTCCCAGCTCTTCCCCTTTCCCTGCTGTGACAATGGCAACCCTGGAGGCCCTCGTCTCTGGCAGGCACTCAGGCTTTGCATCGGAACTGCTGCATGAAATCCCTGGGCAGCCCTCCTCACCCCTTTCCTACCATCACCCTGACCCCTCACCGCTGACTCTGGGAAGTAGCCCTGGACAGCAGAGCAGAGAGGAGGGCTGGGAGTCGGCAGGGCATGGCTCACCTGCCTGGAGGGTTCTCGGGAAGGGAGACTGGGTGTGGGTGTCCCCACTTGGTTCTCTGATGCTGGGGAGTCTGTGCTCATACCTAGTTCTGCTCTTGCTCTCAGCTCTCAAGAAGCTTCCCTTCAGTGGACTTGGCGCAAACGACAAGGGATGCAGAAGAAGAGTAGGACTCGGGAACGGGGTGAGTCAGGCAGGAAAAAAGGCCGGTGAACAATGACACATGTTCTCCCTCGTTGCCCCGTCCCTGTTGTGGGTACCTCGGCAAACCGCACAAAACCCAGGGTGCTGCCCTAGCCTCTGACCACAAAGAGGAGAAGAGAGGAAGGTTCCAGTCCCTACAGGCACTAGGAAGCCCTGAGAACATCCCATGGGGAACCTCCACCTTATCTGTGCAAGTCCCTGTGATGGTTGGGCACTGCCGTCCAGGAGCTGCTGATCTTGGAGGGAGGGCCCTGGCTGCCTGGAGGGACGGGACCCCAGGCAGCCTAGGCAGGGTGACCTTCTGGCAAAGGGCTCCACGCCCCCCATTGAGCCCCTCCTTTGCACGACCCAAGCCTTGCCCTCCCGCCCTGCAAAAGTCAGCAGACGGCTTGCTCCCGAACAACACTAGTCGCAAAGAGACAGTGGTGGGGTGGCCTCATCTCCCACTTCAGGCACGTGAGAAATGAGCAAACAAGACAGGCCCCCGGGCTCACAGGAGCAGGACTGCTTACCCCTCCCAGTGCTGCATCCCTGTGGGCACGGAGTCGGGCCCGGTCTCCAGCTGAGTCATGTCCGCCAGACACTCCCATACGATCTGACCAACACCTCCAGTCCCCCAAGCCTCCAAGATGCCTCGTGGGAGGTAGTGGGTCGCCTCATGGCACCATTTTGCTTTGTGAATTTCATACTCTAGAGATTCTCCTCGATTCCTCAGTCAGCAGGGGAGACCCACCATGGAAAGGCCACCCTGCCTTCTCCCACCTCGCCCAACACCTGCCCACAGCCCGTGGAATGTGCAAACTCACTTCCCGTGGGAGTCGGGAGCATGTCGTCTCTGCCACGCCACCTGCAACACTCGTGTGGGCAAAGGCTCCCCCCACAGAGAAGGGCACGTCCAGGGCTCTCAGAGAGGCTGGGGAAGGGACAGCCCAGCAGGAGGAGGACCCCGCCGTCATGGAGGAGGATGCTCAGGGAAGGGGCCTGAGGGACCCTGGCAGTGTAGCCTTCATTCAGCCCCAGGGGGCCCATGGGAAATTCCCCTTTTTTCAGGTCATGCATGGGTCCTACAGGGAAACCTCCACCTCAACACCTCAGAAGACACGTCTCGCAAAACCCCACAGGCCCCTGGTAAGACCCAGGCCACACGCCACTCGCTATCTCACACCACTCCACCCGTTGTCTCCACAGCTGCGCCACAGGACAGTGTGCCCACCACCCCGAAGCACCAAAGGCTCCCGGGGTGCTCCGACAAAGGGAGCCAGGAGGGCCCTGGGTCCCCACTTGCGGCTCCGATTTGGGCCTGGAGGAGGATTCGGCATGAACACACAGGGAAACACACCTGCAGGGACGGCTCTC
Organism: Neogale vison; assembly: GCF_020171115.1. Classification (NCBI taxonomy): domain Eukaryota; kingdom Metazoa; phylum Chordata; class Mammalia; order Carnivora; family Mustelidae; genus Neogale; species Neogale vison. The sequence continues at coordinate 157,489,799 of NC_058092.1, forward strand.
TTACACCTGACCTCTGAAGGCCAAAGAGAAGACTTCTGGACAGCTCACCAGAGGATGGCACTGGAGCCCCGAGGACAAGATGAGAGGACCCTCTGAGTCAGCCGCTACACCCAGAGTTGGCTGCCTGGGCCCTGCCAATGACGGACACTTGGAGCACGAGGCAAACACCTGGGCCCACAACAGTCCGTTGTGTGGGGAGACTGGGCCCACCTGGGACTGGGCCCACCTGGGACTGGGCGGGACAGCAGCCTTCCCATCGTCTCCCCTGTCTGCTGCAGGGGCTGCTCCTCCTCCCGCTGTCCCCTGCAGTCCCCGGCAAGCCTGCAGAGCATGACACATGCAGGATGAAGCGGCACTGCCAGGGCCCCTTGACCACCCTGGGTTCCACTTGAGGGGCAGCAGCCCTACCCCTGCTGGATTCCCCGAGGGTGCCGCACCGGAACAGCCCCTGTCGCTTCGATGCACAGGACCGTGACCAATGCTGGGCTCAACACTGGCAGCGGCCCCACAAAACGGGCCCCGCTCAGCCTGTGTGTTTGGCAGCAGCAAGAGGTTTAGGGAGGAGAGACGCTCCCCTGCACTCAGCGGCCTCGTCCTTTTACAACTCTGACAGCAGAGGCCTCCCCTAGCTGGGCCTCCCCCACCTGACCAGGAACGACCCACGTGGAAGGACAGCTCTATGCCCCTATTCAGTGGGAAGAAGCTACAGAAGATGAGACCATCCTCCTTCAACAACCTTAACCACCCAAGGCTCCGCACTGGTCAGGAGCACACGAGGAGGGAGGAGAAGGCTAGCTGAGCACCAAGCAGGAGCTGGCACGCCACACTGCCCCCCAACCTGTGATACAGGGGACATCCCTCAGTCGCTCTGACTGCCCTCAGGCTGAGGAAAGGAAAAAACTGATTCTCCACAGATGGACATCAAAACCCAGCAAGACCGGAGTCTCCCTCAGTTTGTAAAAGTCCTCGTCATTCTGTAGGAAGAGGCCTGCTTAACGAAAGCCTAGCGACCTGCCAGAGGCCTGGATCTCCGTTTCCTGAAGCCATGACATCTCCCTCCCCTCCACGACACTGAGGGAGGCTGAGCCCGAAGGAAATGTCCGTAGGACAGAGTTTCTTTTCAAACCGGCAGTCCCTTGAGAAGGACCTATGAGAGGAGGAAGGTAACATTCCTCCTGGAAGCTCCCCACCATCTTTCAATTCATGCCTTCCTAGCAGGAAAAACTACCTTCCCTTCACAAGAGCAAAGCCAACTGTATCCTGGGTGTCCTCTGTCCACCTGCCATGTTCTTGAAAACCTCCCTTTTGCCTGACCTCCTCCAATGCCATCCCAGAAAGTCAGCCTCCCATCATGACCCCAGCAAGCAGCCCTTTCTACCCAAGGGTTGTATCCCTGTGCTTTAATAAAAATCACCTCCTGCCAGCAAAGTCATCTCAAGACTTTTTCTTTTTTTTAAAGATTTTATTTATTTATTTGAGAGAGAGACAGTGAGAGAGAGCATAAGAGGCAAGAAGGTCAGAGGGAGAAGCAGACTCCCCATGGAGCTGGGAGCCCGATGCGGGACTCGATCCCCGGACTCCGGGACCTTGACCTGAGCCGAAGGCAGTTGCTCAACCAACTGAGCCACCCAGGCGCCCCTCAAGACTTTTTCTTGACCATCGGCCTTGAATGCTAACCTCTTTCCTACATCAGTCCTGTCTCTTGTCGGGCTCCTGTGGAAACAACCCTGCAACACGGGCCCATTTCTGTCGACTCTTCCGACTCAATCCACCTCACCCACTGCACATACTGTGTCCCCCAAGGACTGGACCCTTCTGTGATTCTTGCACTCAAACCCTCACATGGCCCCTCTTTCAGTCCTCGACGTGGTTGACGTTGCCCTTCTGAAACTCCCTAGCTTCCCATCCTCACTTTCTTTGTCTCACAGGTTTATCTGGTCCATATGTTCTCATCACCAACACCCTATAACCGGTTTCTGCTCCTGAGTAGAGGACTCCATTTCTTTCCTTTGTCATCAAACTCAAATCTTAACTCTCAGATGTTTGTCTCACAACTTTCAAAATTCTTCTTTCCCCTAATGCCTCTCTACCAGTTCCTCTTCTCCCTTTTTCAAGCTGCCCTCCCTCCCTCCCTCCCTCCCTCCCTTCCCTGCATGATCTCTTTGTTCTTTGTATTCCTTCCTCCCTCCCCCTCATTCCTTTTCTCCTTCTGTTCTGTTAGTCCCCACACAGCACTTCACTACTTTTTCACCTAGTGTTCCGGGACTCATTCTGTGTGTACAAGACCCAGGAGCTCACGGTAATACGTTCCCTATTATAAAGGATGAAGGGAGAACCACATGGGGGCATCTCAAAGGTCTGCTTCTCTGCAAGTCAATGGGAAGCTTTAGGGTCATGAACCCTGGCCTTTCACACTAGAGCTGGACATGGGCTACGCTAAGCATTCCCCACAATCTCCTGTCATCCAAGACCCTGAGCATATGGGCTGTCCCACCAGAAACCTGAAGAGATTCATTTCTCGGCTGAAATGGACCTCGAATCAAGTCGCCGCCTGAGTGTCTGGAAAAGTCACTGGCTTTAGCACGACTCACGGGTATATAGTCTTTGAAACAGAAACATTGAAAATTTAATCAGCAGTTGACATGGGTATGAGTCTACCATGTAGAAAGATCTATCTGAATTCTGGAAAGGAACAAGGCACGCGACTACAAGTGGCTTGCAGGGGTAGACAGAGTGACCATTCCTGAAGGGAGGGGCTGGAACGCGTCTGTTGAGTCAGGAAGGGAGGAACGTGAGGGAGCAATCCTGCCACAGCCCCTCGTGCTCTGGCCATTAGCAGAGGGTTCACACTGCACAGGAACCAGGGAAATGCTGGAGCACAGCACAGAGAGGTCTCACGTGCCTCACCTCATTCCGGGTGTGCTGTGTCCTGGGAAGACAAGCCTTGTATTTGCTGACAATGTGGAAGAGCCTTCAGCCATGTGTCCCTGGTGCCAGGGACATCAGAGCTCATTCATCCTGGATCGCAGCACACCCATCTCCCCAGTGTGGGAGAGACTTTAGTGGGGGCTCTAACCGCGGGAGACATGAGAGAACTCACCCTTCCAAGGAACGGAGACATGATACACATGGGGGGAACAACTCCAGGGCAGTGCTCACCTCTGTACATAGGAAGACCGCTGGAGATGCACCTCAGGGATGGAACGAAGGTAGGAGACCCTTGCTACAGAGAGCTCTGCTCTTCTTCATGTCCAGGACCTCACACGGGGTAGAAGCCATGTGCTGGGATTGCTGCACAAGAGCTCGCAGCATCATGCATCCCTTCAGGGCCATGAGCACATTCCCACAGACAGAAACTGGTTGAATGTCATCTTCAGGGGAAAGCGTTTAGGCCACACCCTTAGCCAGCATCCAAGGATCCACACTGGCAGCAACCCCGACAAATGCGGTCAACGTGGAAGATCCGCTCGATACAGCTCTCACATTTGGAGACACCAGACAACTCAGAGCCGAGAAACCTGTGTCTGTCATCCCTGGCGCCCCGCCTGTACCCAGAGCGCCCACCTTGCTCACCACCACAGAAATCACACAGTACAAACCCCTTGTCTCCCGTCCCTGAAGCAGAGCCTTCAGCCAGAAGTGGGCCCTTTCCCAACACCAGAGAACTCACACGGGGAGAGCCACTAGCACTGTATCCTGGTGGGAGAAGCTTCAGGTGGGGCTCATGCCTGAGGCTCCTCCTACCATCTCAGAGTGTGCTTCATCCCTCACACGGGAACGAAGGTGCAGGCACACCTGGGACCCCCTGTATCATCGCTGTGGCTGAATGCCAAGGACATCCCATATGGGAATCCCATTCCTCACGGAGCCAACACAGGAAGGACCTCGGAGGATTCGCACACAGGAAAATCCTCCCGGTCTGATGAGCAAAGGAATGGGCTCAGCTATCCCTTCTTCCCTAGCCAGCAATGACACCCTCACACCGAGGAATCACTGATCCCAATACAACGGGGGGAAATTCTTCCCCAGACACTCCCATCAGAGAATCACTGGGCAAATACCTCCCAAGGAATTCCTTGGGGTGACTCTGAGATACAAACTCAGACACTGCAAACACATACAACAGGGCCCCATTCTGAGGGATGCGGGATGCGCTGTTCCAGTAACCAATAGCCAGAAATCAAGCACATCTGCTCTGATCCAGCTGTACTTGCATAAAGGCCAGTCTCACGAAACAGGCGGGGTCTCACAACCGTGCACACTGTGCCAAGTAAGAACGGGGGACTTCTACTTCATGAACTCTCACAACAGACACAAGTACTGTCTCTTGGTAGGAAGTGGGATCACGGGAAGTAACACTGCCTGGGATCCATGAGAACATCAAGTCGAGGGTGAACTCAGAGTTTCAGAACACAAGGTGATCAAAGTATGTTCACAAAAACATGAACCTATCGATGTACATAGATTGCAAGGATGAATGGCCACAAGATTCAAAAAACACATGGTTTGTGATCCACCTCTCATGTGTCCTTCATTCTACTAATATTGTCCTCACAAAGTGCAAAGGATTTACAAATTAATTACACATCTTCCCCTAAAGCATGCTTGGCAAATTGGCTGCTAGGAGTTCCATGAGGCTGAAAAGGGCCTCTGGCCTTTCCTTGCTAGGACATGCCTCTCATGGGCTCTGGTACTCAACAAGAAAACAAAAACAAAAACAAAAAAACCAACAATGACTACCTTCCCCTTCCACAACACTCTTCCACTTCAGGGTCGTGGCTATGGCAGAGTTCACACTGTGCACATTTTGCCCTGATAAACGCCAACCCTCCAATAAAGCACAGACCAGAGAGTCAGGCTTGAGCACCCCAGTGACCTGGCTGGCTGCAGTGGCTGCCTGGGCCTGCCTGCCTCCCTCCCTCCCTGGCTCCAGTCCTTTCCTATAAGCATCTGCCTTATAGGATGTGCCCAGGTGCCCCGGGCCCTGGGTATAGGCCGTCAAAAGGCAGTTGAGGGGCTGTAGACTCCAGCCAGCTGGCCCTGTGCTCCCCTCCACCCAACCACCATGGTGACAAATGTGGGCCCAGGTGCCAGATCGAACTGCAGCCCCCGCCTCCTGCTCAAACACAGGGTCTCCTCGGAAGCAAGGCACATCAGCCCCAAATAACCTGCCCCTTAGCCCCCACCCCACTGGCCTGAATATCTCCTGGGGACAGAAGCCCCAGAAGCCAACACAACCTCCATTCCAGGCGGCGCATTTCACTCGTCCTCACATCTTGCACAGGTTGTCTGATGGGTCCAGTAAAACCCGCCTATGTTATGGCCTGCGTGCTGCTGTGATGTGAGGAACCCTTCACCTCCCCAGAGTCTGAAAGGTCACCTGACCCATTTTGGAGGGCTGTCCCAGCAACCACGCCCACTTCTCCTGCAAGCCTGGGACTCTGCCTGCAGAAAAAGAACAAGAAAGAACAAGAGTTGGTGATAATGTGAAGAAAAAGGAACCTTGTGTACTGATGGTGGGGATGAAAACAGGTGCAACCATTATGGGAAACAAGGTGGGGGTTCCTCAAAAAGTTAAAATTAGAACTGTCATATGTTCCAGTAATTTCCATTACTGGGTATTTACTCAAAGAAAATTAAAACATTTGAAAAGTTACGTTTATATTGCAGCACTATTTACAGTAGGCAAGATATGGAAGAGCCCGTCAATAGATGAGTGGATAAAAAAATGTGGTTTATATAGAGATACATATATAGATATATATATATAGATATCTAATAGAATAGTACTTGGCCATAGAAAAGAATGAAATCTTAACATTTGCAACAACATGGATAAATCTAGAGGGTATAATACTAAATGAAATAGGTCAAAGAAAGACAAATATCCTATGATTCAATCATATGTGAAATTTAAGAAACAAAACAAAGCATAAAAGAGACAAAAACAAGAGACTCACAAATATAGAGAACAACTGGTGATTACTAGAGGGAAGGTGGATGGAAAGAGGGCATGAGACAATGAGGGTGTTTCATTGAAAAGGAAAAACAAAACTCTATCTGAAGTCAATATTATTGTCTATGTAGAAAATCTCAAATATCTTATAAAAAGAAAAAAAAATCTATTGGATGTAATAAGGAAATACCAAAACATCATAGGATACAAGGTCAATATAAAAAAGTCAACTATTTTCCTATATCTGAATAAAGAATTGAATTCCAAATTTTCAAATGAAAAAAATACCATTTACAATACACCCCTAAAAAGGGTACTCAAGTATAAAATCTCACATAATATATATATACACAGGAAGACAAAACTGATGGAAGAAATCAAAGATCTAGATAAATGGAGAGAGAGTTCGTTGTCATCAGTACCAAGACTCAATATGCCTAAGACGTCAATTCTTTCCAACTTAATCGATAAATGCAATGAAATCCAAATAAAACCTCCCAGTTATCTTGCAGATACTGACAAGAAGATTCTGACGTTTACACAGAAAGGCAAAAGATCCAGAAGAGCCAACACACTGGACAGCTGGGTGGCTCAGGTGGTTGAGCATTTGCCTTCAGCTCAGGTCATGATCCCAGAGTCCTGGGATGAAGTCCCGAGTCAGGCTCCTTCCTCAGAGGAGAGCCTGCTTCTCCCTCTCTGCCTGTGACATCCCCTGTTTGTGCTCTCTCTCTGACAAATAAATAACAACTTTTAAACAGGTTTAAGAAAAATAGAATAGCCAACACAATGTGGAAGAAAAATGAGAATTCACCTCACCTGGTCTTGAGACTTAGTATAAAGCTACTAGCGACCACGACAGTGTGTTAGTGCTGAGAGAGACACACAGATCAACAGAACAGATTAGAAAGACCAAGAAGAGATCTACCAAAATAAAGTCAAACATTTTTTGACAAAGGCACAAAGGGAATAGAAGGAGAAAATATAGTCTTTCAATGAATGGTGCTCGAACAACCGAACACTCATGCAAAAGAAATGAAACTAGACACAGACCTTAGACAAGTATTAACTAAAAATGAATCAGAGATCTAAATGTAAAAATACAAGAATAAAGAATACAGGAGAAAAATCTCTAGGACACTGGACTTGGTGATGACTTTTTAGTACAACACAGCAAAAGCATATTCACGGGGAAAAGCATGCGTTGGATATTATTAAAAATAAAGTCTTCTGCTCTGTGAAAGACATTTTTAAGAAAATGAAAGCATAAGGCACAGACCATGAGAAAATATTTGGAACACAGACATCTAATAAAGGCTTGTGTCCAACATCACAAAACAGCTCTTAAAGCTTCAATAATAAGAAAACAAATGACCAAATGAAAAATATGCAAAAGATTTGAACAAACTCTTCACCAAAGATATAAGGATAGCAAATAAATACACGAACAGATAGATGTTCCATATCACCTCAGTGGGAATATGCAGACAACATGACACAGGTATTGGAATGGTTACACCAAAAATAATGACAGTGCCAATTTCAGGTCCAGAATCAGAACAACAAGATTCTGATTCATAGTTGGTAGGAACAAAAACTGATACAGCAACTTTGTAAAAATAGTTTGGCAATTTCTTGTGAAGCTAAACATACATACATATATACATAACCAACACAGCAATTTCACACCCTGTTTTTGAAAACTTATGTTTTAAAACTACATGTGAATATTTCTAGCACCTTAATTCAAATGGTCCCAAACTGAGAGAATCAAGCATCCATGGGTTAACCACTCCAAAATCATGTATGCAACTCTGAAATCATGTACGTGTATTCTGGAATTGAATTATCAAGTCAATGAAATTCAGATGTTAGCTGGATTCTCACTGTTAGTGCAGGAGATTACAGACAAGCAAGGAGAGAAGGTTAGAATGTTCCATCTGGTAATGCTTACAACAGAAGACAGCAGTGTGAATACTTAGCTTACTATAGACACAGATGGTTACATCCTAAAATATTTATAGACATGTGTATATACATGAGTGAGTATATACATATTCCCTGTTTAGTTAGCTGAGAGGGTCTTTGAGCAATGACTTAACAGTCACAGCAGACACACCTAGGCCCCCAATCTTGGTTTCTCATACTATGCTCCAACGAAAAGAACCAGAACTGCTTAGGAGGAAAAAATGGCTAATTCTAGGGCAGGAAAGACATAAGATGAACCTGGAAAATCTACTGCCACAGAGTAAGGTAGAAATATTCAAACAATAACAGGGTATGTCAATAGACACAGGAACCGACAGAAGGTGCTTTTTAAAAAATTTATTTACTTGTTTTTGAGAAAGTAGGAAAAGGAGAGAAAGCATAAGCAGCAGGAAGGAGCACAGGGCGAGAGAGAGAATATTTATTTATTTATTTATTTATTTGACAGACAGAGATCACAATTAGGCAGAGAGGCAGGCAGAGAGAGAGGGGGAAGCAGGCTCCCTGCTGAGCAGAGAGGCCAATGTGGGGCTCAATCCCATGACCCCAGGATCACGACCTGAGCCGAAGGCAGAGGTTTTAACCCACTGAGCCACCCAGGCACCCCGAGGGAGAGAATTTCAAGCAGGCTCCACACTCAGCAAAGAGCCCATCATGGGGCTGGATCGCAGGACCCTGAGATCATGACCTGAGCCGAAATCAAGAGTCGGACACTCAACCAACTCAGCCACCCAGGTGCCGCTAGAAGATGCTTTTACTACCCAACCTGGAGCAACTTGAGCAACAAAACGAACAAGGTATCATTGTACTAGAACCAAAATATAAAATAACTAGCCATGAATTCGTGCTGATATAAATGGATTAGTAAATAGGAGAGAACAGAAAAATCTCCTACGCAGAATTCCTGATAATTTATGTACATAATTGTGTAGCTACTCCAACAGGAAGGAGGTATAGTGTAAGTGGTATAGTGTAATTGCCCACTTCCTTCCAAGAAGTACAGTATGAGGACAGAGAAAACAAAGTAATAAGTCATGTCCAGAGTACTAACCCTTGATATGATAAGACCAAAGGACATTTTATCTCTGTGATCTTCCTCCAAGAAACCCATAACCTCAGTCTAATCATGAAAGCAACAGCAGACAATTCCCAATTGAGGGATATTCTACAAAACACCTAACTGTACTCCTCAAAACTGCCAAGGTTATCAGAAACAAGGGAAGTCTGAGAAATTGTCACAGCCAAGGGGAGCCTAAAGAAACGACAAAGTGAAAGGTGGCATTCTGAAACAGAATACCTGTCTGGGGGAGAAAACACCAGGGTCAACTACCAAAAGACAAATCACATCCCATAAAATAATAGTTTACAACCCATATAATAGACAATCACTAGTATTCCTAATGTATAAAGAGCTAGACACTGAAGAAGAAGAAAAACAAAAAAAGCCACAAACCTAAGAGCAAAATAGGCAAAAGATATGAACAGAGGGTTCACAGAAATGTAAATACACCTTTCAGATACATGAAAAAATACTTAACCTCACTCATAGTTAAGAAGCTTGCAGATATAAACTTCATAAAATACCATGTTTCTCTTTCCACGGCCAAAATTCCAGAAGTTGAACCACATGTTCTATGGGAGAAGCTGTGGACAAACAAGCACGGATGTGGTGTCGATGGGAGTGACACAAAATGGTACCACAATCCCGAATGATCGAGTTATCAATTCTATGCACCCGTTGACCTGGGAGCGCACTTCTAGGAATTTATCGGAGAGAAAAAACCGATATGTACAAGGTCATTCACTAGAACATGGCTTGTAATAGCAAAAGGTTTGAAATAGTTCATAACTAATAATAACCAGTTAACTAACTATGGAACGTCCATGCTTGAATTACTGTCCAGCTATAACAAAGAAACAATCCACGTTCTGTTTAGATACAGATGTCTGGGACAGGCTTTTAAGAAGTGAGAAAAAATCAAAGAAAGAACAGAAAATCATGTAGAGACTCCTTACTCAAAGTGTGGCTCCCTGAGCAGCAGAGTCCGCTTCGCCTGGGAGCTTTTTTAGAAATGCAAAACCCAGGGCCCCCACCAGATCCACTAAATCAACATCTGCATTTGAACATGATGCCAGCAGTGTACAGCTGCATCTAAGTTCAGAAAGCCCTAAAAATGATGGATTCCCTTCTAAATAAAAGTAGGGGGCATACAAGAGTATCTTTTTTATATGTTTCTTTTTTTTTTCAATTTATTTATTTTCAGAAAAACATTATTCATTAATTTTTCACCACACCCAGTGCTCCATGCAAGCCGTGCCCTCTATAATAACCACCACCTGGTACGCCAACCTCCCACCTCCCCGCCACTTCAAACCCCTCAGATTGTTTTTCAGAGTCCATAGTCTCTCATGGTTCACCTCCCCTTCCAATTTACCCAAATTCCCTACTACTCTCTAACGCCGCTTGCCCTCCATGCTATTTGTTATGCTCCACAAATAAGTGAAACCATATGATAATTGACTCTCTCTGCTTGACTTATTTCACTCAGCATAATCTCTTCCAGTCCTGCCCATGTTGCTACAAAAGTTGGGTATTCATCCTTTCTGATGGAGGCATAATACTCCATAGTGTATATGGACCACATCTTTCTTATCCATTCATCCGTTGAAGGGCATCTTGGTTCTTTCCATAGTTTGGCGACTGTGGCCATTGTTGCTATAAACATTGGGGTACAGATGGCCCTTCTTTTCACGACATCTGTATCTTTTGGGTAAATACCCAGGAGTACAATTGCAGGGTCATAGGGAAGCTCTATTTTTAATTTCTTGAGGAATCTCCACACTGTTCTCCAAAGAGGCTGCACCAACTTGCATTCCCACCAACAGTGTAAGAGGGTTCCCCTTTCTCCACATTCTCTCCAACACATGTTGTTTCCCGTTTTGTTAATTTTGGCCATTCTAACTGGTGTAAGGTGATATCTCAATGTGGTTTTAATTTGAATCTCCCTGAGGGCTAATGATGATGTGTCAGATCATGTGTCTGATAGCCATTTGTATGTCTTGATTGGAGAAGTGTCTGTTCATATCTTCTGCCCAGTTTTTGATGTGTTTGCCTGTTTCTTGTGTGGTGAGTTTGAGGAGTTCATTATAGATCCTGGATATCAACCTTTTGTCTGTACTGTCATTTGCAAATATCTTCTCCCATTCCGTGGGTTGCCTCTTTGTTTTTTTGACTGTTTCCTTTGCTGTGCAGAAGCTTTTGATTTTGATGAAGTCCCAGAAGTTTATTTTCGCTTTTGTTTCCTTTGCCTTTGGAGATGTATCTTGAAAGAAGTTGCTGTGGCTGATATCAAAGAGATTACTGCCTATGTTCTCCTCCAGGATTCTGATGGCTTCCTGTCTCACGTTGAGGTCTTTTATCCATTTTGAGTTTATCTTTGTGTACAAGAGTATCTTTTAACTGAAAAAAGATGCACTGGTAGGACAAACAAGACAGACAGATATCTACAGCAGGAGGACCATAACTCCAGTTTGTCTGGGACTGTCCCAATATAGCCAGCTGTCCCATCCTAACTTTACAGAACCTCTTTCATTCTCAGTGGAAGTGTCTCAGTTGAGATGAAAAATGTCACCCTTCCTAGAGGGAACATCACTTAACCTTTTAACCATGTTATTACTAATTCAAAACTATTTTATTAAAAAGACAGAGAGAGAGAGAGAGAGAGAGAGAGAGAGAGAGAAGACCAGTCAGGAAAAAACACAGACTGAAGAAAAACAGTGATCCAAGGATGGTTGGGCAACAAACCCAAGGAGAGGCAATGTCTGGGGCAAAAGGGAAAGACAACTTTGTGAGGAAGAGTAAGGGGATGTATCAGAGTTAAGAAAGGAAAGCTAGCAGGCAGGTGTCAGAAACAACAAAGACTGAGGGTTATGCTGCAGGATGGTCAAGTAAGACAAAGCCAAAAACTGGATTGGACTACAATTTGGTAGCCTTTTCCAGAGCTGACTCAGGTGAATGTCAAAGAAGCAAGAATGCATTAATGAAGTTGAAATATGAATGAGAAATGCAGAAACCAAAGCCAGAACAGTCGGCTATTCAAGCTAGAGATGTGAACAAGCGGACACAAACACTTAGGGAGAGTTATCTGGAGGATGCGTGGTCCCTCCATTCCACCAGATCTTCAAAGTCCTATTCCTGGATCAAGCAGGACCATGAGAGTGTTGTCTACACTAACCTCATTGTTCGGTCCCCTGAAAAGCATCCATACACTTCTAGTACAATGCTGTGTCTATCAGAAATGATTATAGGCAATTTCAGTGTTGTTATTAGAAAAATCAAAGGAAGTTTTCCAACTCGCACAACTCTGTGAAATTAAGAGATGCAGGAGTTTAAGGCAAGATAAAAAAAAATAAATGTTTAATGTTTCTTTCTTACAACTTTCAAAAGGTCTTTTAATAAGAAACTATCTTTGATTTAATTAATAGTGACAAAATGAGCCGTGGCCTGGGAATTCGCAGACCTGACTTTTAACCATGGTTCTGCCACCAACAAACTGCATGATCTTGGTCAGTCACCTTCTCAGGCTCAAGTTTTTTTTTTTTTTTTTTTCATTTCTCAAATAAGGCCAAAACAGATAACCTCGTGCCTGCACTACCATCCTGTATGTATATAAGGCCAGGAGAGCAGGAACCTCTGCATCTTTCTAGATGCCATCAACAATGGCAAATGGGGAATGGAAAATGAGGGGAGTAGGAGGTGTTCAGGGAGGGGTGATGACAGAATTTCCTTTGCTATGGCTGGTGAGCCTTTCATTCCCGACCATGCCCTCACAAACTCTCCAAAGAGGTGACACTTCCTGTGTAGCCTGCGTGCCCACCCTTCTCAGCTCTGGCTCACCTTGCTCTTCTTAAATTTGTCCCCGACCTTCCACCATCACACAGCCTTCGATGGCTTCAGGATACTGTCATGCTTATACATAACAAATAGCAAATGAATACATAATAAATAATAACTGGGGACCTGGGGAATGTTAGAGCCAGGAAAGGGCCTTGGTGGCTAGCTAGTACAGCCTCTTCCTTCTTCCATTGCACAAATGAGTTAACTGAGCAATGAAGGCCCTAGAGAATTGTCAAAGCTCCAGCCGCACGTTATTACATACACAACAAATATAATAGCAGCTAACAAAATGTGAGTTTCAGAATAATCACATGGACTATTCAGGGCTCAGGAAATGCTTCCTGGGACCTTTTGACTTGGAGGGCTCAGGCACAGTCAAACGTGCCATGCTTTAACGTGCTTCCGAAGGAATGTTGGGTCCCATTTCAGTACGTCCTAGATGTCTAGCATCGCCGTCCCTGAGGCCCAGGTTTTCCCGAGGTGCAGCATGGTGATTGGGGCCCCAGTTCCTCTGGCGTGGTGTCTGGGTGCTCCCGAGTTGGAGCTCAGATGAGGGACAGTCTCTCGTCGCTACACCTCTTGCTGCTGCCAAACACACGGGCTGAGCGGGGCCTGTTCTGTGGGGCCGCTGCCAGTGTTGAGCCCAGCATTGGTCACAGTCCTGTGAGTGGAAGAGACAGGGGTGGTTCTGGGGAAGCACCCTCGGGGAATCCAGCAGGGGTAGGGTTGCTGCTCCTCGAGTTGATCCCAGGGTGCTTTCAAGGACATGTACGCTGAGTTGGCTATCCCTGAAAAGGAGTGTTCTTTTTTTTCCCAATTTATTTATATTCAGAAAAACATTATTCATTATTTTTTCACCACACCCAGTGCTCCATGCAAGCCGTGCCCTCTATAATACCCACCACCTGGTACCCCAACCTCCCACCCCCCGCCACTTCAAACCCCTCAGACTGTTTATCAGAGTCCATAGTCTCTCATGGTTCACCTCCCCTTCCAATTTACCCAAATTCCCTACTCCTCTCTAACGCCCCTTGTCCTCCATGCTATTTGTTATGCTCCACAAATAAGTGAAACCATATGATAATTGACTCTCTCTGCTTGACTTATTTCACTCAGCATAATCTCTTCCAGTCCCGTCCATGTTGCTACAAAAGTTGGGTATTCATCCTTTCTGATGGAGGCATAATACTCCATAGTGTATATGGACCACATCTTTCTTATCCATTCATCCGTTGAAGGGCATCTTGGTTCTTTCCATAGTTTGGCGACTGTGGCCATTGCTGCTATAAACATTGGGGTACAGATGGCCCTTCTTTTCACGACATCTCTGTCTTTGGGGTAAATACCCAGAAGTGCAATTGCAGGGTCATAGGGAAGCTCTATTTTTAACTTCTTGAGGAATCTCCACACTGTTCTCCAAAGAGGCTGCACCAACTTGCATTCCCACCAACAGTGTAAGAGGGTTCCCCTTTCTCCACATCCTCTCCAACACATGTTGTTTCCTGTTTTGTTAATTTTGGCCATTCTAACTGGTGTCAAAAAAAAAACAAAGAGGCAACCCACGGAATGGGAAAAGATATTTGCAAAGGACAGTACAGACAAAAGGTTGATATCCAGGATCTATAATGAACTCCTCAAACTCAACCCACACGAAACAGACAAACACATCAAAAAATGGGCAGAAGATATGAACAGACACTTCTCCAATCAAGACATATGAATGGCTATCAGACACATGGAAAAATGTTCATCATCATTAGCCCTCAGGGAGATTCAAATTAAAACCACATTGAGATATCACCTTACACCAGTTAGAATGGCCAAAAAAGGAGTGTTCTTTTGAATACGAAAAGTCAGTTTCAAGAACCCACCTTTGTGCACGTTTACGTCTAACTCTGGTGGCCTTTCCAAATGTGTTGCTTAACTAAGCTAGACAACTTGAAGTCACCCTCAGAAACATGGCCACATTAGCTCGTGGGTGGGCAGTCCCCTTGCTCCTTATTCTGCGGGCATAACACCGGGACCCCAAGGGTTCAGGGTTCATTCAGCAACTGGACCATGCGATTGATTCCTCCACGACTGTGGAACTCAACCAGCACCTTGACCAGATGGATGGGGCTGGGATGAGGAACTCTTTCCCTCATTCCAGAGAACACACACTACTCCACAGGGTTCTCTGGAGACTTATGGGTACAGTGAAGGACCTTGGTCTCCACCTGGAGTGGAGGGTGCACTTGGGGTGCCCTTATCTCCTGGACAAGTTTTCTCCCACTCACTGGTGACTCCTACTAACGAGGATCTTCCGGAAGGACCTCCAGTCAAAAGAACTTCTTGCAATGGTTTCTTCCCTCCCAGTCCTACTGATCCAAGAAGCCACCCCTATTCAGGTACACTGGCAAACAAAGGCTTTAGCTAAGCATCCAACTGCCTCAAGGGAAAAGGAACCTCCCAATTCATGCGGGGATGGCCCCTGACTCTAAGGACTTGGCATCAGCTCCAGAGTGTCCCAGAGAACAAAGGCCACCAAACCATGAGCAGGCCCATGATATTACCAAGTACCACCTTACACTTCCAGATAATCCTAAACTAACACCTGAAACCAGCCCAAATGGAAACCCAGCGATCCTTAGGCCTGGACCCGACCGCTCTACACCCATGGCTCCTAACTCTGGAAAGGCTCTGAAGTCCACCACATTGCAGAGGGCCCTACAAAAATGCGGAGGACCAGTGCTTTAGCAATGGCAACAGTTTCAGGGAAAGGCGGTAAGAAGAACCGGGAGTGCTGTCATCACTTGAACTCAGACTGCTGAGGCCAAAGCCTGTCAGCAAACATGTCTGCCCCCAAAGCAGAGATCCTAGTGCCCACCTGTTGGTTCTCATTGGCAACAAATCATACAAGCATTTATCCGGACTCTGACAGGCCTTCCTCGTCCTCGTTGCCCATGAAGCAATTGACAGAAAAGGCTCTTCTTCCCAAGCCAGAACCTGCCAACCCGATATGGGCCTGAAATTCTTGCACATTCCAAGAATGGCCCTCCCAACCCGAGGAGCCCTTGAAAGCCTGACTGAGGTTCAAAGGGATTCAGGATTCGATAAGGGCCCCTAGCTGGGATGCAATGGCCATGAAGCTCTAACCTGGGCCCATGGCTTCCCCAAGCTCCAGAGGCCACCAGACATTTGGCCTGGGCCAAATACGTGGGCGCATCATGAAAACCATCACTGACCCAGCCGACCTTCCCCATTTTAAGCAATGGTGCACGGGTGCTCTGTTCCACTGACATGGCCACCTACCAGCCATCATTGCCCCTCTTTGGGAATGGAGGATGTCGTGGGGCATGGGGAAGTCCTTACTGAATACACAGTCAAGACCCACCGTGTCACCCCAAACAGGATTTCTCAGTGAAATAAGGGAATGATCCCAATGCATAAAGCAGTTCTACAGAACTCAAAGGCTTCAGAGGTGGTAACTGCTGCACAAGGTGGAGCCTGTGCCCATCAAAAGACACAATGCTGTGCATACATTCCCCATGATCTCAAAAAGAACTCTGGGTTCCTACCAGACACCACTGCTCAAATCCCCACTTCCAAGGATTCCTCTCCTTAAGGACTGGCTCAACTTTTGGCCTGGGGGAGTGTTCTCACCCACTATCAGAGGACTCTTCATGGGGATTCTCGTTCTATTTCTTCTTCTAACCCTGTTGTGTTGTTTCCCACCCACTGCCCCATCTCTGAAGGTGGTGCCAGGAACCCTTCACTGCAGTAACTTCCAGAGGACAGATGGTCCTTTCCGCTCAGGAAGATCCAGTCACAAGTTCTCCCCTGCACTTAGTGGCCTCTTCCTTTTACAACTCTGAAAGCAGAGGTCTCCCCCAGCGGGGCCTCCCCCACCTCACCAGCAAAGACCCATGCGGAGGGACAGCTCTACGCCCCTATACAGCAGGAAGAAGTTACAGAAGATGAGACCGTCCTCCTTCAACAACCTTAACTGTGCAACGCTCTGCACTGGTGAGGGGAACATGAGGAGGGAAGAGAAGGCTAGCTGAGCACCAAGCAGGAGCTGGCACACCACACCACCCCCCAACCTGTGATACGGGGGACATCCCTCAGTCGCTCTGACTGCCCTCAAGCTGAGGAAAGGAAAAAACAGATTCTCCCCAGATGGAGATCAAAACCCCACAAGACCGGAGTCTCCTTCGGTTTGTAAAAGTCCTCATGATTCTGCAGGAAGAGGCTCATTTAACGAGAGGCTAGCGACCTGCTGGAGTCCCGGATCTCCGTTTCCTGCAGCCCTGATATCTCCCTCCCCTCCACGACACTGAGGGAGGCTGAGGCTGAAGGAAATGTCCATAGGACAGAGTTTCTTTTCAAACCGGCAGTCCCTTGAGAAGGACCTGTGAGAGGAGGAAGGTAACATTCCTCCAGGAAGCTCCCCACCATCTTTCAATTCATGCCTTCCTAGCAGGAAAAACCACCTTCCCTTCACAAGAGCAAAGCCTCCCATATCCTGGGTGTCCTCTGTCCTCCTGCCACGTTCTTGAAAAACTCCCTTTTGCCTGACCTCCTCCAATGCCATCCCAGAGAGTCAGCCTCCCGTCACGACCCCAGCAAGCAACCCTTTCTACACAAGGGTTGTATCCCTGTGCTTTAATAAAATCACCTCCTGCCAGCAAAGCCATCACAAGTGCACCCTCGATGTATGTTCAAAAAAACCTTAACCTGGGACGCCTGGGTGGCTCAGTTGGTTAAGCAGCTGCCTTCGGCTCAGGTCATGATCCCAGCGTCCTAGGATCGAGTCCCACATTGGGCTCCTTGCTCGGCAGGGAGCCTACTTCTCCCTCTGCCTCTGCCTGCCATTCTGTCTACCTGTGCTCACTCTTTATCCCTCTCTTTCTGACAAATAATTAAAATCTTTAAAAAAAAAAAAACCTTAACCTATCGATGTATGTATATCGCACAAGGATGAATGGCCACAAGATTCAACAAACACATGGTTTGTGATCTACCTCTCATGTGTCCTTAATTCTACTAATATTGTCCTTACAATGTGCAAATGATTTACAAATTAATTACATGGTTAGACATATTTCTATTCACTTCACTTATTGGAGAACACAGAGCTAGAGAGGGTGCAAAACAGTCGGGGTCGGGCAGCGAGGAAGATGGATAAGGGTACCCAATACAGGGCTTGATATCCAGCATCCAGGGATCCTACCTCAGCCAAGGGCAGATGCTTGCCCAACTGTGCCACCCAGGGGATGTCAAATTAATTTCATCTTTTACAAAGAAGCTCTTCTGGAAGACCTGTTGGGATCAGGGCAGGAAAACCTCGACAGTTCAGCATCAGGCAGTGAGGGCTTCCTCCCCGTCTATGAGAACGTGGGAGCCAAGAGCTTTTCTCCACCACCAAGAACAGCTACGTATCTCTGGGCCTGAGAAGGTGTATGACCACTGCGGACGTGGAAATACTCCCCGATTCGGTAGATTTTAGAACAGAAGGGGGTTCTTACGGTCCCTTCCATAAACACAAAGACTGTCCAGGAATGCCTCCGTGGTTCTTTCAGTTAAGGGACCAACTTTTGGCTTTGGCTCAGGTAATTACTTCAGGGTTATGGGATTGTGCCTGTGTCAGGATATGGAAGGCATGTGGAGCCTGCTGAAGTGTCTCTCTCATCCTCTGCAACTCCCACTCCACCCACAAAAAGAAACATATAGATAGAGAATGAGAGAGAGAGAGAGAGGGAACGTGTGCAGAAGTCCACTCAGACATCCATTTGTAAAGATGCCCGGGATTCTTTGCTCTAGATATATGGTGCAATGAAGCAAGTGTGGTCAGATAGTTGATCGTCGAGAGAAAGTCTATACAAGGTCAGGCTGCAATAACTCGGGATTCTGCTACCAGAGGCAACCTGGAGTTCAGAAGTTTTTTGTGGGGCAGGGACTTGCAGAACCTTCTCCACATGTGCGACTAAGTCATCTTCCCCAAGCAGCAAACTCTAAACATTCTGGTTAAGGGTACATCTCCAAGTTATTCGACAAGAAGAGGGTATTTTTCCCTCCAGAAGAAAGACAGAAGCCGGCAAAAAAGATATTCAAGTCAAGGCCTAAACCTCAACCCTGGCGGGAGGTTCAGAACCATGACAACTTACGACTGTGATATATCCACCAGGGATATGACAGAGGTCACATTCCTGTATATTTTGCACTTGAATCTGCACTGAAGAGACAGAGGCCAGACGCGTTGGATGCTGCCAACGAGGTCCAGTCACCAGAGGTTCGAAGCACCACCTGTAAAAACAGGGAGAGCATTTAGTTGAGGTCTCCGGACCCGCACTCGGGAAGACACAATGTCACACAAAACTGAAAGCATGCCCCTCCCTTCCAGCAGAGAGCACAAGCTCAAAGAGGCCAAAACCACAGAATCCCGAAATTTAAAGATTTAGCATTGCTGCTGGCAGACCTTCAAATGATACATGCACGGTCAACTGGCTACTGGGAGTTCCACAATATCTTTGCCAGACCCAAGCAGGAGGATGTGGGCCAGGAAATGGCCCAGAGGTCAATCACCATGTGCAACTAGTGACAGTAGTCTAAATAAAGTTTCTGCTGCTCCCATAAATCGAACAGAAGATCTGCATAAACCCTATTTCAACTGTATTTTGCATGACCTTCCTAGGGTTGCTTACTTCTCCTTGAATCTTCGTTCACCTTTGACATGCATTCTCATTCCTCTACCCTGTAACTTCAATGACACGGAACTCCCATTAGAGATATGGATATACTCTACCTCCTCAATGTTTTTTCTACTTTATGTGAGTGACTATGTTAGTCTTGCTTCCTTTCTTTCCTCACAACTCTATTTGGCTGAAATGAGCCTCTGGTCTTTCCTTTCTAAGACATGCCTCTCATGGACCCTGGAACTCAAAAAAAGAAATAAAAAACCAACAACTAATCACCACCCAATATGAATGTAACCTATACCTTGGAGATCAAAGTTGCTTCACTCCTAACCAGAGACTATGCTACTGACCTAAAGGGCAAGCCCTCCAACAACCAGCTTCTAGAGGATTCTGGGACAATTTGGGGTATAGTTCTGATAGGATTTTCCCAATCCAAAAACACTGCCACCCTACAAAGTGAGGTCCCCAAACCTGATTGTGAACTAAACAGATTCGGAGCTTCATGGGACCCATTGTGAGGCACAGAAATGCCTGGCGGTGGTGGCAGCGGGTGCCAGTCCACATGGGTGATGGCTTTCAGTTCAACAGATTTGGGATGGTTTCTTAGATGTAAGGAGGAATCTACCAAGCACACTTGGTTTCTTAGCATCTATTCTAACTAAGCCTGGCAGGCATAGTGATGGACCGTTCCATACAGATTTTGAAACCCTGCTGTGCTGGAAGTTCTCATGAGGAGTCTCTAGAAGGAACTTTCAGTAGTGTGTCCAGGCCAAAGCCAAGCGCAATACTCCCATCAGACTTGACTGCAATACCTGTCGATTTGGGTGGATTCCTCTTCTTGAGGTCCCCCAAATATCCTGCGGTTCCTATACCTGCCAAAAGGTAATATTCCCTACTCATCTGGCAAGGCTTCTGAGCACTGTGTCATCAAGGTGTGAAGCCGCTATTGCCAAGGGGCTCCACAAAGTCACCCTTAATTCCTGAAAATTGTCTGGTCATTATCTGAGTCTATACACATTACTGTCAAATTGGACATTTCACTCAATCCCTTGGTAAAATAACCAATGTTTCCAGCGGTGTCCTGTTACAGGAAAAAGGTGCTTGTGCTGAACCTGTGCCTTGGAAGAAAGTACCTTGGAAGTACCTTGGAAGAAAGAATTCTCCCTGAGAGTTTCTGAATGATAGAGGGTTCAGGAAGGGAGAGAAGTTAAATTCTCCTATTTGTTCACACAGAAATATTTCATCACATTTCTGTAGATCATGGATATTTTCAGATACAGTTTCCCTAAATCTGGAAGAAGAAGTATTAAAGAACCAGCAACATTTCAAACAAGAGTCACAAAGGTAGGCTCATGTTCCTCAACTCACTCAGTTCCCCTTTACTAATTCTTGATTGGCTTGAATGCAGCTTTTCCATGATTTCTGCAAATCCGTACCCAGTTGAGTTTGAGAATTTTCACGATCGGACACTAAGACCCCACAAGACACATCACCGTGTATAGTCACAGGCATTTAATGGAAAAGTAGAGATAAAAGGCCTGTGGACACACACTTAATGAGATATATTTTCACCAAACATAGAAGGCAAGACATCAACATGGAAGCAGAGAGGCCACAAGACCTGCATCCTGGTCGCCAGGGCATGGCGTGTCCATGAGTTTCCGTATCTCCAAGGAAAATATGCTCATGTCTTCTGAGCCAAGGTTTCTGCTTCTAGAATTTTCTCCGAAGGAGAAAACCAGAGAGGTTGTAAAGGATTTGCAACAGGGTTTATGGAGACTTCCTGGATAATGGCGAAGCCCTGCAGCTCACCGCCATGCCCAAGGCCCACAAATCTGTTCAGTGCCCCCTTTGCATCCACCATGGTCAGGCAGGTCTAGCCCTTTCTCCCCAGTTGCACAGCACACCCTCTCCTGGTGTCCACCAGGTCGCTCGGCTTCTGTGTTCCATGTCCTCAATGGATCTCTTTGGAAGAAGGTAACCAGCATAGTGGTGGAAAGAGCAAATATACTTCTTCCCACCTTTATCCCTCCTTGCACCCAACCAAGGTTTCTGCAGGGACATGCAGATGGGGTTCTTCTTTTGTGGTGCCTCTAAGAATCCCCTTGCACTAAACCTGAGCCTTAGCGCTTAGGAGGCTATTTTGGTCTCTACCCCCACCGCCCACCTCAGCCACAGGGCAGCATTCCACCTGCCAGTCTCCTCAGAAAGAACTCCCGCACCCTAGCTAGCTGCTCTCTGTCCAACGCCCAGGTGCTGACCTAGGCATCTGAAAGGAGACTGGATGAGGAGACATGCCCATGGCACCCAGGTGCCTGAGTGCACGCCACATCACACCATCTACTTCAGGGTTGTGGTGATGGCAGACTTCCCACTGTGTGCTTTTTGCCCTGAGACATGCCAACCCTCCAATGCAGCAGAGAGCACAGAGCTGGGCTTCGCCCCCCCAGTGACCTGGTTGGCTTCCGTGGTTGCATGGGCCTGCCTGCCTCCCTCCCTCTCTGGCTCCAGTCCTTTCCTATGAGCATCTTCCTGGGCCCTGGGGCTCTGGCTCTGCTCCAGTGCCCCGAGCCCTGCGTGCAGGCTGTCAACCGGCAGTTGAGGAACCACAGACTCCGGCTGGCAGGCCCTGTGCTCCCCTAAACCCAACCACCATGGTAACCAATGTGGGCCCAGGTGCCAGATCATACTGCAGCCCCCGCCTTCCTGCTCAAACACAGGGGGCTCCTGGGAAGCAAGGCATGCCAACCCCAAATACCTGCTCCCTAACACCCTTCCCACTAGGCGAATAATCCCTAGGGACAGATGTATAGAGAAGCCAACATAATCTACACCCCAGGCACTGCATTTCACTCAGCCTCTCATGGTACGCAGGTAGGTCAGAGGAGGATTCAGCATAACAGCACAAATAACGCTTGAGTAGGGAGCAAATGTGTTTCTCCCAGGGCGGCAATATTTCCAGATAGGCCTCGTTGTCAGTCTACCTGTGCTCTAGTAAGAACCCTACTCTGACACTGATGAGCAAGCCACAGACAAAGAGTATCTCTACAGGTAAATGGGCCCAAATGTATCCTGGATCCTTTCATTTTGTTGTTTTGATTTTGCTCCTAAGTCCAGGGAGATAGCTCTGGGGCATGGATGGGGCTCCCCATTCAAGAGCACAGGCGGTAAATGAGCCATATGTTCCCCTCAAAACCACTCCTGGGACAGGCCAAGTCAAGCTACCACCTGTGTGCTACCCTGTGGCCTCAGCAGGGCCAAAGCACAGCCTGCTCCCTGGATGTGGAGAGAACAGGGATGCAGTCCCTGAGCCACACATTCTGAAGCCAGAACTCTAAGGGAACTATGCATGTGGGCTGGTGGTAGCACAGAAACTGGCAGGCACCACGCTGCCCTGAGATCCACGCAGGCTCCTGGCAGCCTCAGAGTGGGGTGTCCAGTGCCTGCTCTGCATTCCAGATTGCCCCTGCTCTGTCCTGACTCAGACCTAAGCTGGAACCCTTGTGGTCCCTCCAAGTTCAGGTGGCATAAAAAGGGCCTATAGTAGTTGGGGTGCCCCTGGTAAGGGAACCCCCTGAGGCAGATCCCGGGATGAGGCTGGATGGTATATCAGGGGCTCACTGAGATGGGAACCCACAGCAGATTGCTGTGGGAACAGGGAGCCCAGTGTCTGTGGAGGGTGTCCACATCACTGCCTCAACAGCTGTGTCCCTGGTAAATGACTGAATCTGTCTGTGCCCCATATCTTCTATAGAACTGGACCTCACAGCAATTTGTCCCCCAGAATTTGGTTGAGGATAAACCAAGACAGTGAACAATAAGCACCTCACCAGGGCTTGGAACAGAAGCGCCATCCATGAAGACACATCTCCCTAGGATTGCTTGGTAGGAAACCTGTTTTGGAACCCCTGGCTCTGCTGATCATGTGGTCTTGAATATCAGAGAAAAAGCACCTGGCTTCAGGGAGCCTCCCTCTAACATGGTGACCCAGAGCCACCCTGATCCAGTTACACAACCTCCTCTCCAGGGACATTCCTGCCTATCTGGTAAATATTGGGCTATGTAGATGCACTACCCTGCAAGCCCTGCCCCAGGAAGCCTTGGGCCCAGCTGTCTTCCCACATCACCAGGACAATGGACCTGGGCCTCTGGCCTTACCTCTCTTCTCAGTGGTGAAGATGGTGGCCTCTAGGGGCTCCCCCAGCCCTGCCTCATCTTGATCATCAGCCTGAAGATGTACGCTGACTCTGGGTCCAGCTCGGTGGCCATGAATCGCCTCAACATAGCACCCATCTCCACCGTGGTGAACGTGCTGGAGTTGCTGTTGGCCAGGCAGTAGGTGGTCTGATACCCTATGGGTGGGACAGGAGAGCCACACATCAGTCTCATCACCCCGCTCGGACCTCACATTCCCGCCACCACCACTCTGCCGTGTTTCCACCATGTCCTTCATCATCTTCCAGCATCTGAGAGGAATGGCACAGCCGCAGTGGCAGATGGAGCCTCTGAGTGCTGGGCCCCCATGAATCTCGTTCCCCTTCATCCATCCCACCACCAAGATATGGAAACAGTTTCATCTTTAGTGATTCAATACTTACATAAACACCAGTACTCATCATATCAGCCATTTAAAACCTCCAAAAAAACCAAGTTCCAGAACCAGATGCCTTTCATGGCAAATTCTTCCATTCAGGGAAGGATTCATACCAGTCCTTTGCCCGCTTTTCCAAAAAACAGAAGAGAAAGCTTCTAAACCCACTTGCTGAGGCCAACATTACCCTAATACAAAAATAAATGAGGATAGCCCAAGAAAAGAATCTTACAATCCAATATCCCTGATAACTATAGATGCAAAAATGTTCAACAAAATACTAAAAGCCCAAGTTCACCAATATGCTGAGATGATCATATACTATGATCAAGTGGAATCTTGCAACAATGCAATGATGGTTTACAGGAGCACATCGATCAAAGTGATATAGCACATTAACAAAATAAAGAATAAAAATGATGTGATCATCTTGAGAAGCAGGGAAGCATTTGACAAACTTTAATATCCATTTGCAATCAAAATTCTCAACAGAGCACGTAGACCAGGAACATACCTCAACACCAAAAAGGCCATATATGGGCCACCTGGGTGGCTCAGTGGGTTAAAGCCTCTGCCTTAAGCTCAGGTCATTAGCCCAGGGTCCTGGGATCGAGCCCCGCCTCGGGCTCTCTGCTCAGCAGGGAGCCTGCTTCCCCCTCTCTCTGCCTCTCTGCCTACTTGTGATCTCTCTCTCTCTCAAATGAATAAATAAAATCTTTTTTTAAAGGCCTTATGCGACAACAGATTATGTCACATCCCATACTGAAAAGTTTTAGCTGTTTCTATTTCCTCTAAGATTGCCGACGTTAGGAACACTGCCACTTTTTCCTTGCCACTTTTACTGAACACAAGATTAAAAATCCAAGGCAGAACTATTATGCAAGAAGATAATCAGAAGGCATCAAAACCGGAAAGAAAGAAGTAAAATGGTCACAATTTGCAGATGATACAGAATATGAGGAAAACCTCAAAGAAGCCAGTGAAAACTTGTTCAAACTATGACTAAATTCAGTAAAGGGACAGGATACAATATTACTACCCCAAAGCCTACTGCATTTCTATACACTAATAACGAATCATCAGAAAATAAATTAGGAAGATCATCCCACCTTAAGTTGCATCAAAAAGAATAAAATACCCAGGAATACACTTCACCAAGAGGTAAAATCTTGTATAACTGAAAACTACAAGACAGTAAGGAAAGAAACTGAAGGCAACACACATAAACCAAGATATCACATATTCATGGGTGAAAAGAATTAATAGTGGTAAAATGTCCATACTTCCCTAAACCATCTACTTTCTAATTCCTATCAAAATTCCAAGGACATTTTTCACAGAAAGAGAACAGAAGGATCTAAAAATTTGTATGATACCACAAAAGACTGTGAATACCAGAGCAATCTAAAGAAAGAAGAGCCACACTAAAGGCATTGTGCTTGCTCATTTCAGACTAATGACAAAGCTTGAGAATCTAAACAATCTAACGTTGTCATAAAAACAGACACACACATCACCAGAAGACAGGAGAGAGCCCAGAAGTAAAACACACATCTATGGTCCGGGACCTTTATGACAAAGGAGCCAAGAATAAACAAGGGGGAAAAAACAGTCTCTGTCATCAATGGTGCTGGGAACACTGGAGAGCCACATGCAAAAGAACAAAACTGCACCATTCTCGTACACCATACACAAAATTTAACTCAAAATGTGTCAAATACTTGAATATAAGACCTGGAACTATAAAACTTGTAGCAGAAAACACAGGATTTGGAAAGGTCCTTGACATAGGTCTTGGTAGTGGTGCTTTTAAGCTGATACCAAAGTAAAAACAAACAAAGCAGCAAAGTGTGGGCCTACATCAAACTATAAAACGTCCAAACAACAAAGGAAACCATCAACAAAATAAAACGGTAACCTAAGGTAAAACATTTGTAAATTATATCTCCAGTAAGGGCTAATGCTTAAAATATAAAGAACTCATGAAACTCAACAGCAAAACAAAACAAAACACACACAAGCACCATTACTCCACAAGTAATCTAATGTAACAGCAGCAGATCCAAATAGACATTTTCCTGAAGAAGAAATACAGATGGTCTACACGAACATGAAAAGATGCTCAAAATCATTAATCATCATGGAAATGCAAATCAAACCAGAATGAGGCATCACTTCACACCTGTCAGAAGGGCCATTACCAAAAACACAAGAAATAGCAAGTTTTGGTGAAGATGTGGAGTAGAGGAAAACTCTAGTGCAACATTACTAGGAGTATAAAAGGGTGCGGCCACTATGGAAAACAGTACAGAAGTTCCTCCAAAAAATGAGAAACAGAACAACCAAAGGAGCCAGCAATTCCCTTTCTGAGTATTTATCTGAAGGAAATGAAAACACTAACTCACAAAGGTATATTCACCCCTGTGTACACTGCAGGATTACTTACAACAGTGAAAATAAAGAAACAACCTAAATGCCATCAGTGGATGAATGAATAAGGAAACTGTGGTCGATAAACATAGTGGAATTCCACTCAGCCATTAAAAAGGATGAAATCTTTCGATTTACAACATGTTGGCCCTTGAAGGCATTATGCTAAGTAAAACAGGCCAGACAGAAAGACAAATACTAGAAATCACATGTAGAACCTTAAACAAAACAAAAACAAAAATATGAGCTCACAGACAGAACAGATGGAGGGAGGCAGAAGTTTGGGGTTGGAGGTGGGAGAAATGGGTGAAGGGGTCAAAAGGAAAAAAGAAAACAAGCCCAAATATAGCATCTTTTTTTTTTTCAATTAAGTAATCTGTACCCCCAACATGGCTTAAACTCATAACCTGGACATCAAGAGTCAGACACTCCACCGACCCAGGCAGCCAGGGTCCTGGAATTGTAGCATCTTCGGATACTCAATGTATGGAGAAAGGGGAAACTAATTTAATCTGTGGTATTTTGAGGGCTAGACATTTTTTGGTAAATGTAAAAGTAAAGAAAACATTCTTCAGGGTCACACACTCAGGACTATATCTAGTTCTAACATTTATCAAGACACTGAGCAAGTAACTTACCTTTTTAATTTAATTATTTATTTGAGAGTCGGGGGGGACATAAACGGGGGGACATAAGCAGGGGGAGGGACAGAGGGAGAAGACGACTCCCCACTGAGCAGGGAGCCTGACCTGGGGTACGATCCCAGGAACCTGGGATTATGTCCTGAGCCAAAGGCAGAAGCTTCAATGACTGAACCACCCCAGTGCCCCTACTTAACCTCTTTTCTGCCTGTTTGCCCACCTCTGAAGATATTATGAATATTTGCTTTTAGAATAGCTTCTATTTAAATTTAAAACTAGTTTTTAGAATTGAGTGAAATAGAGATCACTTAGAATAGTACTTATGAGAGTAAGCCCTCAAAAAATGTTGTAAAAAATCTTATTCTGCGGGTACCTGGGTGGCACAGTCAGTTAGGCTGCTAACTCTTGATTTTGGCTCAAATCAAGAACCCAAGCTCCTGGGAGAGAGCCCTGCACCAGGCTCCACACTCAGCCTGGATGCTGCTGGAGGATACCCTCTCTCCCTCTGACCCTCTCTTCTCTAGCATATGCATGTGCACTCTCTTTCTGTCTCTACAATAAATAAATATGTCTTTAAAAATCTTATTCTGAACATTTGGTGGTTTCACAATCATTTTCATAATTGGGCAGTATCTCCTAGTTTATAAAGCACTTTTATACACATTCTCGTATTGGAGTCAGGATATGGTCATGGGAGAAGGATTTATTGTGTTTATTTACAGAGGAAAAAAAAAAGAAAACCAGACTTAGAGCAGGGGTGTGATTTGTTCATGGCTGCAGAACTAACAGATGATCTTCTGATTTTCAGTCCAATGGAGTAGAACAAGAAAAAATCCAAACACTGCAACAAGAGCCAATGAAGGGCACTACAACTGATAATGGAATTAATGCAGTAAAATGATGCAACATTTATAAATATTTACCCACCCAGCAGTGGAGCAACTAAATATGTAGAGCATATATGAACAAACCTAAGAGAAGCAATCAGCACCAATACCATAGGGAACTTTAATACCTCACACTTCTCTCAATGATCCCCCATCCAGACAGAAGATCACAAAGGAAACATCAGCCTCAGACAACCCGTTACTTAGATGGACTTGACAGATACACACAGAACCCTCCATCCAAAAGCAGCAAATGGAATATACTCCTCTCAAGTGCCCCTAGAACGTTCTCCACCTTAGGTCATATGTAAGGCCAGAAGACAAGTCAATAAATTCCAGAAGCCTAGAATTTTCCCAAATGAGGACTGAAATCAAATCAACCATCTTTTCCAACCACAGTGGTATAGAACTAAAAATAAATTACAAGAAGAAAACTGGAAATTCATAAACACAGAGACTAAACAACATGCTATTGCACAACCAACTGGGTTCATGGGCAAACCAAAACAGGAACGCAGAAATACTTTGAGGAAAATGAAAAAATAATACAATGAAACAAACTTCACAGAATGCAGTAAAACAGGTTCTAAAATGGGGCACCCGATTAGTCGATTAGTCGGTGGAGCTCTGGGACTCCTGATCTTGTGGTTTTGAGTTTCAACCCCACACTGTGCATAGAGCTCACTTTATTTTTTTAAAGATGTCATTTATTTATTTGACACAGAGCGGGAGAGAGAGACAAACAGACAGACTGAGCAAAGTGGAAGGAGCAGCAGGCAGTAGAAGAGGGAGAAAGGGGCTCCCCATGCTGACCAGGGAGCTCATGCAGGGCTCAATTCCAGGACCCTAAATTCATGACTTGAGCCAAAGGCCAACACCTAACAGACCAAGCCACACAGGCAGCCCTTAGAGCCAACTTAAAAAAAAAATTGTTCTAAGAAGGAAGTTTATAGTGATACAGGTCTAACTCAAGAAACAAGAAACATCTCAAATAAGCAACCTAACTTGATACCTCAAGGAAACAGAAAAGAACAAATAAAGTCCAAAGGTAGTAGAAGGAACACATCAGAACCTAAATAAATGAAATACAGACTAAAAAGACAACAGAAAGATATATATTAAAAAAAAAAAACACCAACAAGAACAATAACAGATCAACAAAGAGCTGGTTCTTTGAAAAGAACAAAGCTGACAGAATCTCAGCCAGACTCAAAGAAAGAGGACTCATTATCAGAAATGAAAGAGACGTTCCCTGAAACCATTGATATGCAAAGGCTCAAAAGAATGTACTATGAACAATTACACCCCAACAAGCTGGATAATCCAAAAGAAAAGGATACATTTCCAGAAATATACAACCTACCAAGATTGAATCCTAAAGAAACAGACATCTGAACAGACTAATGAGCAGTAGAGAGATTAAATAAGAAATCAAAAACTTCCAACAAGCAAAGGTCCAGGACCCCATGGTTTCACCGGTGAATTCTACGAATCATCCACAGAAAAAAATGAATACCAATCCTTCTCCAACTCTGCCAAAAAATCAAGAGGAAGGAATGCTCCCCACCTCATTTTATGAGGCCAGCACGGCCCTTATCGAAAACTCACAAAGTGCCCCAAGAAAATTACAGACTAGTATCTGTGATGAACGTAAACATACTAATCCTCACCCAAATATCTGCAAACCAAATTCTACAATACAGAAAGAGGTATGATCCAGTAAGATGTATTTCAGGGCGGTTCAACATCCACAAATCAAACTAACGTGCCACATTAACAAAACGAAGGATCAACATCATAGGACCATCTCAACAGATGCAGAAAAAGCATTTGATAGCGCTGCTACCAAATCACTGCCCCCCCCACCTGTGCTTCAGCCGCCTGGCTGGTCCCCACACCCTGTACCACTGCCACCCCACTGTGCCATCCCCCACTGCCACCATGCTGCACCCCACACACCCACCGCTGTCCCTTCCACCCCCCCACCATTCTTGACAGGCCGCTGCCACCAGCGCTGCCACCCTCCACCCTGGTACTCCACAGCAGTGCCCCTTTGTTCCACAATGGCTAATCCTCACCACAGCTGCCCTGTTGCCCTGCCCGTTGCAACTGATGCTCAGCTGTGCCACCCCCAGTGCCCTTACCACTCCCTTGTGCACCTCCCCAGGACTCTGCCACCCTGCTGCGCCACTCTCCAGTGCTTCTACTGCCCTGGTACCTGTGTTTCCAACAGCACCACCACTGCTACTGTGGTCACCCTACTCCTGCCCATTTCCACTGCCCCACCCAGCCCCCAAGCCATGCTGCGCCATTGCCATGTAGCTGCTGCGTCACTGGTCCCTCCCAACCACATCCAGGCCAATCCCTCCCCACTTCGCCTCCCTGATTTGCCTCCCCATCTGCTGCCATCTCAAGTCACTGCCTTCCTCAAATCACTGCTGCCTCACTGTCCTCCCCCCGCCATTTCTTCACTGCATACTCTCCACTTGCTGCTGCGGCTGTGCAGAGCCCCTGCCCTGCCCACACAGCTATTAACCTGATGCTCTTGCCTGCTGGTCCCACCAAACACCCCCGAACTTCTCCCGCCTGTCAGCCCCCCACCCCGCTCCAGTGCCTCCAGATTCCCTACCCGTTGACCTGCTGCTGCTGCCCCACGCATACCAGCCTTCTCCCAATGTTGCTACTGCCTGGGTGCCCCCGCCTCGTGACCCTGCCGTCCGCAGCACACCCCTCATACTGTCCACCTTACCACCGCTGCTGCAGCTAAGCTGCTGCCCTGTGCCCCAGGCCACTGCTGACCTTCACTGTCCAGCCCCATTGACAGGCACTAAGGCCCTACCCTGCCCTTCGTGCCCTACCCGTGCAGTTGCTGTGCCACTGCCTCCCAGCTGGTTCCGTCCCCCCTTCTCCGCATGCCACCACCAACCGCCTGCCACCCCATATGCACCCGTGCAGCCGTGCTGGCCCACCCCACCCACCACCATGCTCAATACAGTCCTGATGCCCCACCACATTGCTGATACCACCCCTCTCTGCTCTCCCCACACCCCCACTACAAATCCCCTGCCCCTCGCCATCACTGCCCCCTTACCGCTACCCTGCTTCTGATCTGCTGCCACCCTGGGTCCCACTCTTACCCTATGTCCTTCTGTTTCCCTGTGTTTTGCAGCTGCTGGTCTTCATAGTCCTGCCCTGTTGACTTGCATGACTGCCCCACCTGCCACGCTGCCCCTCTGCTGTTCCTGCCCACCCCTCCCTGCAGCTACCACCTAGATGCTACCCCTGTCCCCCACTCCGGAGCCTTCCCGATTCCCTACCCCTGTTGCCGTGCTGCTGTCACCCCATGAGTCCTACTCTACCTTCCCCGCACTGGTACCAGCAGGCTGCCCCCACAACGTGAACCGCTCCCACCGCGCTGCACCACCATCCACAGCGCCCCCACTCACAACCACCGTTGCCTCTCTGCTGCTACTCTGGGTCCACGTTGCTGCTGCTGCTAACAGTGGTCCCGCCCTGTAGACATGCACCAAGCCCAGCAAAGCCAGGCCTTTTGCTTTGCTGCCTGACCCACCACACCATGACATTGAGACCCCACTCATACCCGGCTAGTCCTGCCCACCACCAAGGACACTACGGCCTAGCTACTCCCCTCCCCCGACTCCGATGCCTCCTGGCTGCCAAGCATGTGTCTGCCCAGCACATCCACCCCCCCCATGTGGCTACCAGGTTGCTGCCCCCCAAAATGCACCCCTGCCACCGTGCTGTGCCCCCCCGACAGGCCCCCTCACTGCTGGGCGGCCTCTGTCCTGTGCCCCCGCCTCTGCTGCGCTTCGTTTCTCCACTTCGTTGGCATGCACTATGAGCAGGCCCAGCAAGCCAGCCAAGCTGTCCCTGTGCTGCTGCCACAGGGATGGTCCCACCATCCCTATGCTGCCCTGCCGCCTCTAATCCACCCAACCCCTCCAGGTGCCACACTGCTGACCCCCTCAGATGGCACACAGCTCCTGACCCACGGCCGCTACCCCTCCCAGCACCACTACTGACTGGTTGCTCCCTCCCCCGACTCTGGTGACCCCAGCTCTCTCCCCCACTGGTCCTGCCCCCATACCTGAGCGTTTTCATCTCTCTGAAACCTCCTGGCACCCTTGCAGCCCTGCTACCCCGCCCACCACGCCAAAACACTGGCCTCCCGATGATGCCAGGCTGCTCCCTCCCCTCCACCCACCACCACCATCTAGCTGCTTCCCCCTCCCCTGGCTCCGTTGTCTCCCCACTGCCAGCCACATTACCATGCTACTAGCGCCCTATCCACCACCTCCCCGTGCTTCCACCACATTGCTACCGCCTCCATACATCCATGACCCCCTTACCTCAGCTGCCGCCGCTCCACTACAGCCCTGTGCCCCAGGCCTCTGCGGTGCTTTGCCGTCCTGCCCCTTTGACGTGCACGATGGGCCCGCCCACCACCCCCTCCTAACTGTTGCTGCCTGGCGCTGCTCTCACCCCCTCACCTCCTCTGCTGCTGCCTAGATTCTGACCATCCCCTACAGGTGCTATGCAGCTCCCATCCCTCCCTGTGCCACTACTACTGTCTGTCCCCTTCCCCGCCTCTGGTGACCCATGCTCCCTCCTCCGTGATCCCGTTCCCCTACCTCAGTGTTCTCTCCCAGCTGCAAACCCGTCAGGCCCATGCAGCCCAGCCCACCACGCCCTGACGTTGACGACCCACTAATGCTCGGCTTGTCCCGCCCCCAACCCCCCACTACTGCTTGATGGCTTCCCCCTCCCCCCTGCTCCGTTGCCTTCCTGCTACCAGGCATTTTACCGCTACTTCCGCTCTGAATATCTGCCACCCTCCCCACGCCTCCTCCACATTGCTACAGCCCACATGCATCCTGCTACCCTGGTGTGTCCCTCAC
This sequence comes from Neogale vison, assembly GCF_020171115.1. NCBI lineage: Eukaryota > Metazoa > Chordata > Mammalia > Carnivora > Mustelidae > Neogale > Neogale vison. The sequence continues at coordinate 157,522,780 of NC_058092.1, forward strand.
CCTGCCCCCCTTACCTCAGCTGCCCCGGATCCGCTGCGGCCCTGTGCATCAGGCCTCTACGGCGCTTCACTGTCCTGCCCCCTTGGCACGCATGATGATCCCGCCCACCACGCCCGCCCCCCGCCGTTGCGGCACTGCTGCCTGGGGCTGTTCCCATCCCCATGGAAGCAAACGAATGTTACAAATTAAGGCTACTTTTTGTTGTTGTTCTGAACAATCAACAGATAAACATTTTCTATCACACCACTCTTCATAATAGTGAATTCTATACAATTCTGTTATTAAAATGGCTAAAAGTATAAAATCATGTTTTAAATGTGATATAAGTGGACTTCAGAGTGAGATATGGAAAAGTCAATGAAATAACAATCCTTGAAAGAAAGTGATGAAAATGGAAGAATTATTATTTTCTACCAGAGGATATTCTCATAAGTAGAGGAAGAATTTTGATATATAAGGCATATGGAATGAGTCGTTGTAGTAAATTTTGTATTGTATGTATTTAAATTGACACAAAATAAATAGAAGTAACATACCATGAATAGATAAATTCTGTTCCAGGAACACACGGGCATTCCCGTTCCAAAAATATATATATATATATATAAATCTACTATTATTCATCAATTGGTGAAATATGAAAATAACAATTATTTCAACAGATGAAGATAAAGCATTTGGTTAAAAGTGTTAGTAATTAGATACAATGGAAAATGGCATATGCAAGCTACATATAGAAAAACTCCATAATTTCTTTTACATAAGTAAATGATAGTTACAAAATGTAATCATTACATATGACCAACAAAAAGGCTTGATTTTATAAATATAAACATAAACCTGAAATATGCTACAAATATCAATCAGATAACATACTGTGAGATATTTTTATTTACTCCTTAGAATTTTTTCTATGTTTAAAATTTATCTACAGTGAAACATCAAGACTACATAGATTATGAAAAGGAACATAGAGACCAGACCTCATTCACAACAGCAACAAAAACTGGAAAAATATCCAAGAGTAGCTTTATTTTTTTAAGATTTTTTTTTTATTTTAGAAAGAAAAAATGTGTGGGTGTGTGTGTGAGAGAGAGACAGAGAGAAAGAGAGAAAGAGAGAGGGGGGATGGGCAGAGGCAGAGAATTTTCAAGCAGACTCCCTGCGGGGCACAGAGCCCAATTCTGGGCTGGATCCCAGGAATGAAAAGATCATGACCTGAGCTGAAACTCAACAACTGAGCCACCCAGATGCCCCTTCAAGAGTAGCTTTAAATGAGAATAAATTAAAATTAGATCAATCTTAAATATGTAAGAATAAAAAGGAAGAGTAGGAGAAAGAAGAGAAAGAAGAAAGACAAGAGCAGAAGAAGAGTAGTCAAGGAGTCATATGAATTTTACTAAAGCTGGCATGGGACAAAACTATAAAGAAAGAAGTAACTTCATTAGTAGTATCTTTGTGGTATGACCAAATGTAGTTTGTTTTTATTCTATATGTTTGAAAAAATATCTTCCTATTTTTTATTTCATTTTTAACTTTAATATTTAACATTCAAAGATATATTTTGGGACTTTAGGCAGGAATTTTCCTCAACCACACTGCATCCCCAAAGTTTTTCCATATGGTTGATCCCCCACCATATCTTAGGTCTTGGAGATGATCATTATTTTCTCTAACATGAACCAGTAATAATAGACATTCCTGAATTATGTTTGTTTCTTTTATTGTCCTTACCACAATGTCCTTATTAACTTAGTTATGTACATGTTAAATATCTCTTGATCTCTCACTTATCATTAACTCCAAAAGGGCAGTCAGCTTTTGTTTTCTTCACCAATATATAATCAATCGCCTAGCCCATGACACATTAGGTAGGAACTCCATAAACACGTTTGGATGAATAAACAATGTAAATGAGGAAAGTGAAATTGTAAAAGAGTTTGGAAATTTAACTGAAAATCTATAAGTAAAAAATAAAAATTGATTTTCTGGACAAATGGTTGCAAATTTGTCATGACAAAACTGGCCATCTGTGTCCAGATTTTGTTTTCTGTAAACAGACTCTGTAAGTCTGTAAGTGAGTCACTCTCTAAGTGAGTGACTCCTTAAATTTTGCACCCTCGGGAACAAACGTGTCTCATTCTGATATCTCTGTTAATTTATCTATTATTTATTATATCCATAAACTTATCTTTGAAAGAGAAAAGAGGTCATCTCCAGGCTATTTCTTCTTCCCAACTACCGGTTCCTGAATGCCTTTCCTTTCAGACAAAGAGTAATATATGTGTTCCAACTTTGTTCCTCTCCTTTAATATGATGTTGACTATTGTTGGTCTTCTTCTTTCAAGTAAATTTAGAATCAGTATGCTGATATCCATAAATTAACTTGATAGTATTTTGACTGGGATTGTCTTGAATCCTCAGACCAATTTGTGAAGAACCTGCATCTTGACCATATTGAATCTTTTTATGCATGAATAAGGAGACTTTCTCCATTCTTTTGCTCATCTTTACTTTCCATCAGCATCTTGAGTTGTTCTTATATAGATAAATGGTGATGTTTCCCTTTCTCCTGCTAGAGGCATGAGGAAATTTTTCTCCACTATTAACTATGAGGACCTGGTAGATCCCCTGGAGGTAAAACTCACAAATGTATAGAGGCCCCCTATGGCTGGGTCCCCTTGGAGTTTGTTTTTGTTTTTCAGGGCTTGTCCCCACTTAGAGTTCTTATCAGAGTCATATCCACACTAAACCTTAAAGCAATTCAATAATTACAGCTCAGGTTTCCCAACCCCAGGACTGGTTTCTGTGGAAGTTTCTGCTCTGGAAAGTTGTAATTCTCTGTCTCTGCCTGTCTGTCTCTCCAGTTTTAGAAGCAGTGGTTTGTCCATGAACTCACTCTCTGAAATATCTAAGGAGAATTGCTTATTTTTCAGTTTCTTCAGCTTTTTAGTTGTTGGGATGGAGTGACAATTTCTAAGCTCCTTATTTCTCAGACAAATCAGTTGTGATTATTTTCTTTGAAGGTTTATTTATTTATTTGAGAGAGGGAGAGAGAGAAAGAGGTGGTGGTGGGGCAGAAAGAGAGAGAGAAGAAGAAAAATTCCTAAGCAGACACCCCAATGAATGTGGAGCCTGACACAAGGCTCCATCTCATGACCCTGAGATCACGACCTCAGCCAAAACCAAAACATCACCACCCAGGGACCCCCAATTTTGCTTATTTTTTAATCAACATCTTCAGGTCTTGAAAACCCTTATCTCTCTTTTCTAACTTGCCTTTCCAATGATTGCCAATTAAATCACTCACTGAACAAAAATTAAAAAGTACCTGCTAAATTTAGTAAGACCTCTGCAAACTGAAGGGAATTATACAATAATCTGTAATCAAGATATACCTGCTTTTATGATTTTATAACCCAGAGGAATAAACTTCAGTGAATTTCTTCCATTTCTATTACCTGACTTTTCGATCTGGTTAATAAACCATTTGGACTCAGGATTATACCCTTTCCATGTAGATTATGATATCATATAAGAACATTTTTAAGTGTTTAATGAAATTTATTTTCAGTAATAAATGAAGCAAACACAAAGTTAAAATTGTTGTGGTCCCTGAAAGTAATTTCAGTCATGAACTGCAAAAATTTTGTCAATAGTTACAAGTGTGAAATACATTAGCAATGGAAAGACATTGCACTGGAGAGAGATGATTAAAGAAAATTGGATTTTGGTACTGGCAAAACGTATTTTCTTTTAAACGGAAAGTCACTACTTCAAGTTACCTCTAAGTTTTAGGCAAAACAGTCTATGATATTTTTTTTAATTTATGTACTGCGATTTAGGTAGAACAAAAAGTAATTTGAGATTTTTCTATGGTAACAAATGTGAAATTGCCAAAGTAGTAAGATTACACACTCAGTAAAAAACACTCTGTTTGCCAAGAGGATCTGCACCGCGACTCACTTCAAGGATTTTAAAGAAGTCTACCTAACCAAGTGGGAAGTTTGCAAGGAGGAAAGCACTTGTAGCCTTTCCAGAAATACAATATTACCTTGTTTTACTTATTTTCCAAGTAAATACATTCCATAATTCTTTAGGAATATTGTAAATTTGTTCTAACAAAAACCTAGGTGGTAAAAATATTCATCATGTGATTTAAATAAATACTTCTCAAGGAATCAAAAGCGAAAATGAATTTTTGGGACATCACCAAGATCAAAATCTTCTGTACAGGAAAGGAAACAGTCAACAGAACAAAGAGGAAATCCACAGAATGAAAGAAGATATTAGCAAATGACAATACAGACAAAGGGCTGATATCCAGGATCTATAAGGTACTCCTCAAACTCAACACACACAAAACAGATAATCATGTCAAAAAATGGGCAGAAGACATGAACAGACACTTCTCCAATGAAGACATACAAATGGCTAGTAGACACATGAAAAAATGTTCATCATCACCAGTGATCAGAGCGATTCAAATCAAAACCACATTGAGATACAACCTGACACCAGTTAGAAGGGCCAAAATGAACAAGACAGTAAACAACATGTGTTGGAGAGGAGGTGGAGAAAGGGGAACCCTCTTACACTCTCGGTGGGAATGCAAGCTGGTGCAGACACTTTGGAAAACAGTGTGGAGATTCCTTAAGAAATTAAAAATAGAGCTTCCCTATGATCTTGCAATTGCACTACTGGGTATTAACCCCAAAGACACAGATGCAGTGAAATGAAGGGCCATCCATACCCCAGTGTTCATAGCAGCAATGGCCACAGTCACCAAACTGTGGGAAGAACCAAGATGCCCTTCAACGAACGAATGGATGAGGAAGATGTGGTCCATATACACTGTGGAGTATTAGGCCTCCATCAGAAAGAATGAATAACCAACTTTTGTTCAACATGGGCAGAACTGGAAGAGATTATGCTGAGTGAAATAAGTCAAGCAGAGAGAGTCAATGATCATATGGTTTCACTTATTTGTGGAGCATAACAAATAGCATGGAGGCCAAGGGGAGATGGAGAGGAGAAAGGGGTTGAGGGAAATTGGAAGGGGAGGTGAACCATGAGAGACTATGGACTCTGAAAAACAATCGGAGGGTTTTGAAGGGGCGGGGCGTGGGAGGTTGGGGGAACCAGGTGGTGGGTATTAGAGAGGGCACGGATTGCATGGAGCACTGGGTGTGGTGCAAAAACAATGAATACTGTTATGCTGAAAATAAATTTTAAAAAAAGTGATTTTATTCAAGCAACAAGACCCGTGGGCAGAAAGAGCTCTCACACTTGGGTTGTGGGGGGTGGTTGATTATAGACTGTGATGTTGGGGAGGTAAGGAAAAGGGAAGTTTCAAAAGAACTTTCATATGCTAAAGAGGACTGTAAGATATCAGAGGCCCTGCCATTGTCAGGTTAAGGTGTTTTTCCTTTTAGTAAGACATTAACAGTAAAATAGTTGGGAGCTTCCTGGAGGAATGGCACATTCCTGCTATCACACATTCTTATCAGTGAACTTTAGGTTTAGAAGAAATTTAACTTTATTTACATTTCCCTCTGCCTCCGCCTCCCTCAATTTTAGGGTAGGAAAGATAGTGTTAGGGCTTCAAGAACTGAGGTATGTGTCTTTGGAAGTTAAGCTATTGATAACAATTCTTCCTTGTAAATCACTAGGACATTTGTACACCGAGGGAGACTCAGGTCTGGTAGAATTGTGATCTCTACCAGTTAGCTATTTATTTTTCCTTTAGGGTAGCAGGAATGCCTGAGGACCGTCACACATATCCCAAGGCGGGGGCTATTAAAGGCTGCCGGCTTCTGCTTTGTCCTCAGACTGCCTTCTGTTCCCTCATCAGATGGGGCCTCTGAAGGTGGGGTGGGTTCAGGTGGGTCCACAAATTTCTCCTGCTCTGAATCCTTACCATGGGTCCAAAAGCCACAGTTTATTTCTGGGTGCCAGGCAGAATCCTCTGGTATTTTTCAGATATGGCTGCCAGGTCTCTGGTGACCAAAGTCTCACAGTCCAACCAAGGGTTAGGGCTAGGGCCTAGGGGCATAGCATATTCGATCAGCCAGAGCTGAGGTGAACTTCCTGGAGGCTGAATTGAGGGCTTGGGTCAGGGAGCATGGCCAGTTCCTGGTTCAAGTGCAGAGGGCCACTGAACATGGAGGTGGTCTCAGGTTGGTCTCAGCAGTTCATTCAACTGCTCTGAATCCTTTCTGGATTTCCAAATGGCATGGTTTTTATGTGGGTGGCAGGCAGAGTCCTGTAGTATTTCTCAGGTATCCCCAAAGTGTACAGCTGACTGCCAGGCTTCTGGGGACAGAAGCCTCAATGTCCAACTGAAGGTTAAGGTTAGGACCTAGGGGCATGGCAGATATGATCAGCCAGAACTGAGGAAAACTCCTGGGGGCTGAGTTGAGGGCTTGAGTCTGGGTGAGGGGCAGGCTTCTGGTTCGAGTGCACAGGGCCACCAAATATGGGGAGGTGGCCTCAGGTTGGCATGCAGATTTCTCCTGTTCTTAATCCTTTCCAAAGTTTACTTGTGGGTAGCCGGTGGAGTTCTCTGGCTTTGCTCAGGTGTCTCCAGTCTGTAAAGTTTGGGATCTGTGCATTGGGGTACAGACGCCTCAAAGTCCAACCTCAGGTTAGAGTAAGGACCTAGATGCATTGCAGGCCTGATGTGTGGGGGGGGGTGAGGTGAAGCCTCAGAGGCTTCCCGGGGTGCGGAGTCAAGGCCCTGGATCAGGGGAGTGTCAGACTCCAAGTTTCTGTCCTGGGGCTGTAGTCATTGGGAGTGGTCTCATTTGGGCATACAGATTTCTCTTGCTCTGAATCCTTTCCAGAGTTCCAAGTGGCACAATTTCCTTCTGTGTGGCAGGCAAAGTTCTCTGGGTTTGCTCAGGTGTGCCTGGTCTTTGGGCTTGGGAGCCAGGCTTCTTGGAGAGAAGACTCAAAACTAAACTAATTGTTAGGGTTAGGGCCTAGGGTCATGGCAGAGGTCAGGAGACCCTGAAGCATGCTTCCCTGGGGCCCGAGTTGAGGGCATGGTTAAGGGGAATGTCAGGCTCCCTGTTGTGTCCAGGGGCCCCTAAAGGTGGGGTGGATTCAAGTGGGAATGCAGATGTGTCCTGCTCTGAATCCTTTCTGGAGTTCCAAATGGCAGGGATTCCTTCTGGTAAGAGGCAGAGTCCTGTGGTATTTTTCAGATATCCCCAATGTGTAGAGCTTGGCTGCAAGACCGCTGGGGACATAAGCCTCAAAGTCCAACTGAGGGTTAGGGATAGGGCCTAGGGGCATAGCATACCAAATATACCAGAGCTGAGGCAAACTTCTTGGTAGCTGAGTTGAGGCCTTGGGTCAGAGTGAGGGGCAGGCTTCTGGTTCAAGTTCCAGGGGCCACTGTATGTGGGGGTGACCTCAGGTTGGCATGCAGATTTCAACTTCTCTGAATTCTTTCTAGAGTTCAAAATGGCATGATTTCCTTGTGGGGGGGTAGACAGAGTTCTCTGGCTTTGCTCTGATGCCGCCAGTCTGTAGGGCTTGGGAGCAGGCCTCAGGGGACAGAAGCCTCAAAGTCCAACCTCAGATTAGGGTAAGGGCCTAGAGGCATGGCAGGTTCATTCAGCAGGAGGTGAGGTGAGCTTCCTGGGGTGTGGGGTCGAGGGCCTGGGTCAGGGGAGTGTTAGACTCCAAGTTTGTGTCCGGAGGCCATGGTCATTGGGAATGGTCTCAGGTGGACATGCAGATTTCTATTGTTCTGAATCCTTTCCAGAGTTCCAACTCGCTGTGTTTCCTTCTGCGTGGCAGGTGGAGTCCTCTTGGATTGCTCAGGTCTCTGCAGTCCCTAAAGCTTGGGACACAGGTCCCTGAGGACAGAAGACTCAAAGCTACAGCTATTGTTAGGTGTAGGGCCTAGAGGCATGGCAGAGACCTGCAGGTCTTGTTGCTTCTGGGGACTGAGTTGAGGCCCTGGGTCAGAGGAGAGTCAGGCTGCTGTTGTGAATGGGGGCCCCTGAGTGTGGGGTGGATTCCAGTGGGAATGCAGATTGGTCCTCCTCTGCAGCCTTTCTGGAGTTCCAAATGGCAGGGATTCCTTCTGGGAGGCTAGCGGAGTCCTATGGTATTGCTCAGGTATCCCCAATGCATAAGGCTTGGGTGCCAGGGCTCTGGTGACAAACACTCAAAGCCCAATTTAAGGTTATGTTTAGGGCCTAAGGGCATGAAATGCCTGATCTGCTGGCACCGAGTCCAGCTTCCTTTGGAGTTGAGTTGAGGGCATGGTCAGGCTGAGTGTCAGACTCTGTGGTTTGTAGCAGCGGGCCTCTGAAGAGGGGATTGGTTCAGGTGGACATGCAGATTTCTTCTGCTCTGAATCCTCTTGGGAGTTGCAAATGCCATGATTTCTTTGTGGGTGCCTCGTGGGGTCCTTGGTATTTTTCAGATATCCCTGATGTCTGATGGCCCAGTGTGTAGAGCTGGGCTGCAAGGCCTCTGGGGACAGAATTCTCAATGTCTCACCAAGGGTTTGGGTAGGACCGAAGGGCATGGCAAACTTGATCAGCCACAGCTGAGGCAAACTCCTGGGGGCTGAGTTGAGGGCTTGGGTCAGGGTGTGTGTCATGCTCTTGGTTTGATTTTCTTTTTGTGTGGCAGGTGGAGATCTCTGGGTTTGCAAAGGTTGTCCCCAGTGTGTAGGGCTTGGGAGCCAGGCTTCTGGGGATGGAAGACTCAAAGCTAAACCCATCATTTGGTGTAGGACCTGGGGACATAGCAGAACCAATCTGCAGTCTTTGAAGTGAGCTTCCCAGGATGCTGAGTTGAGGGCCTGTGTCAGCGTGAGTGTCAGACTCTGAGTTCGTGTCCAGGGGACCACAGAAATTGGGTGTTGCCCCTGTTGGCATGCAGATTTCTCCTGCTCTGAAGCCCTTCCAGAGTTTGACATGGCACAGTTTCCTTCTGGGTGACAGGCAGAGTCCTCTGGTATTGCTCAGCTGTCCCCAGTCTCTGGGGCTTTGAAGGCTGGCTCTTCAGGGGACAGACCTCTAAGGAATGCAACTTAGGGTTAGCATTCAGGTCTAGTGGCATGGCAGGCTTGGTCTGGCAGTGATGTGGCAAACTTCATAGGGGTCTCCTATGAGTGTGTGCTTTAGGGGTAATTTCAGGTTCTGGGTTTGTGTCCAAGGGTGCACTAAATTTAGTCATATCCTCTGATGGGCATGGAGATTTCTACTAACTGTATCCATTCTGGAGTTCCAAATGGTTGCCAGCTGGAGGAAACTGTGCCATTTCAAACTCCAGAAAGGGCTCAGAGTAGGAGAAATCTGCATGCCCATATGATGCCATCCAAATTTCAGTGGCCCACTGGACATAATCCCAGATTCTGAAACTCACCCTGACCCACCCTCTCAACTTAGCCCTCTGAAAATATCAAAACACCACCAGGAGATGCGGCCTGCTATGCCCCTAGGCCCTAGCCATAACCATATTTGGCACCTGAGAATCCCATCCCCATGATGTGGAACAAAGAGAAGGAACTGGGGCATTGTCAGAGGACTTGGAAGGAAACAATGCCATTTTGATCTCTAGAAAGGATTAATGGCAGGAGAAATCTTCATGCCCACCTGACACCACCCCCACATTCAGTGTCCCCTAGTAGAAACCTGGAGTCTGAAACTCACCCTGGCCCTTACCTCATCTCAGTCCCCCCAGGAAATTCTCCACTGTCCTTCCATGCCCCAGGCCCTAACCCTAACCCCATATTGGGTTCTGAGGGGTACAACCCCAAAATTCTGGATCCAAAGACCCAGGGTTTGGGGGCCTTGAGCAACACCAGAGGACTCAGCCTGCCACCAAGAAAGAAACTGTGGTCTCTGGAACTATGGAAAGGATTCCAAGTAGGAGAAATGTGGAACCGCCCCTTGAGGCCACCTCAACATTCAGCAGCCCCATGGACAACAATGCAGAGTCTGACACTCATTATTAAGTAAGCCATCAAATCTTCCCTCTAGAAAGGTCAAATCAAAGCTGGCAGATTAGGCCAGCCATACCCCTAGTCCCTAACCCGCACCCTAGGTTGGGTTCTGAGGCCTCCATCCCCAAGAGCCTGGATCCAAAGACCCAAGGATTAGAGACACTTGAGGAATACCAGTGGCCTCAGCCTGCCATCCACAAGGAAACCATTCCCTCTGGAACTCTTGAAAGCATTCTGAATAATAGAAATCTGCCTGCCCACATCTGGTCACCCTGACGTTCAGGGGGCCCCTGGACACAAACCTGGAGCTTGAGACCCAACCTGAGCTAGACCTTCAACTCAGCCTCCCATCAAGATGCCATGAGCACTGGCAGTCCACACCTGTCATGCCACTGGGTTATAATCCTGACTGGACTGTAGGTTCAGTTCTGAGGCTTCTGTCCCCAGAGGCCTGCGACATAAGCTGTCTAGACTGAGGAGACCAGAGCAATCCTAGAGGGCTCAGAATGCACCCCAGAAAGAAACAGTGCCATTTGGAAGTACGGAAAGAATGAACAGCAGAAGAAATCTGCATGCCCACCTGAGGCCACGCCCATATAAGTAGACCCCTGGACACCAACCCAGAGCCAGACACTGACCCTGACCCATGCCCTCGTCTCAGCCACCTGGGAAGCTCTCCAAAGCACTTCCAAATCAGTCCTGCCATGCCCCTAGGCCTTAAGCCTCACCCCCGTTTGGGTACAGAGAGGTCCATCCCCAAGGGCCTGGCTACAGAACCCAAGATATTGGGAATACCTGAGCAAGACCAGATGGCTGAGCCTGCCCCCCGGAGGAAAACCATGCCATTTGGAACTCTGGGAAGGATTCGGTGGAGGAAAAAATTGCATGTTCAACTCTAGCCACCACACATTCAGCGGGCCACTGGACACAAACTGGAACCTGACACTCCCCCGAACCATGCCCCCAAAACAGTCCCCCATAAATATGGACAGAGCATGCTGTCCCAGACCTGCTAGGCCCCTAGGCCCTTACCCTAACCCTAGGTTCTATTTTGAGGTTTCTGTCCTGAGAGGCCCACATACAGCAGTCCCATGTTCACAGACCTGGAACGTGACACTGACACTGACCCTGAACCATGCTCTCAAGTCAGGCCACTGTAAGCCTTGCCACAGTGCTTTCAGATCAGTGCAGCCATGCCCATAGCCACTAACCCTAAGCCTAGGTTCTCCCTCCTCTATTTTCCGCACGTGCCATTGTCTTTTAGCCAGTAAAGAGATTACCTATAGGTATTTTAGAGCTGCATTCAGGGTTAAAAGATGACCTGTTTATAGAGGGTTTCATCTCTCTTTCACAATGCTGGTTTTTCCTCAGAGGTAAGTGAGTGTTGGTTATTAACAAACCTGACTTGAGAGTCGCTGGTAACTTGAGGTCTTAGTCTCCACACCACGGAGGCTGCGGTGGGAGGAGCTCGAGCCTGAAGGCGGACCAGTCCCAGGCTACTGCCTGGCTCCAAGTGAGCCATGAAGCCTTGGAGTTCTCTTTCCCCATCTTTATGTCATGGCGATGATAGGGTGATTGGATGTGTCAAAGAATTTGGCATTTTTTTTCCCAACTAAAAACTAGAAAGTCTGTCTTGTTGTTTTTCGGTTTGGAAGATATGAATTTAGGCAAGAAGAGCTGGGAAGGTGGCGCACAGGGTAGAGAATTTTGGGAGTCCTACGCTATGGGGAGTCAAGTCCTTGTTGGCACCATGTGGTGGTTCTCGAGTGAATAGTTACCAGCAGGCCAAATGCCAAAAAGACATTTTATTTATTTATTTATTTTTAAGATTTTATTTATTTATTTGACAGACAGAGATCACAAGTAGGCAGAGAGGCAGGCAGAGAGAGAGGAGGAAGTGGGCTTCCTGCTGAGCTGAGAGCCTCATGTGGGGCTGGATGCAGGGCTTGATCCCAGGACCCTGGGATCATGACCTGAGCCAAAGGCAGAGGCTTTAACCCATTGGGCCACCCAGGCACTCCTCAAAAAGACATTTTAGAATGTAGGCCTTAAGAGGACATTTGGACTTTTTTGGGAAACTGTGACGCTGAGGAGATCCTGGCCAGGCTGAGGATACTGGATCTCATTGTCCTCCTAGCCCTTTGACCTTTCCCAGAAGCCCCTCAATAAAACGGTTTGATCCTGTCCCCCTCAGAAGAGAACACTGACGCCAATTGCACCCTGAGAGGTTCTGTGCTATACATTAAGAAGCACCATCTTACCCTCTGTTTCTGTGATCTTGGTCTGTCCATAATTCCCTATTTGGAACTAAAGGATTTGAGGTCTTCACGGAAGCCACATCCAGTACCCAAGTGCCCTGATTTCTCCTCTCTCATCTGGTATGACTGTCTCCACTTATAAAAGATGGGATCCCAGAGCTTTTTTAAAAAAATATTTTATTGGGGCGCCTGGGTGGCTCAGTGGGTTAAAGCCTCTGCCTTCAGCTCAGATCATGATCTAAGGTCCTGCGATTGAGCCCCGCATCAAGCTCTCTGCTCAGCAGAGGGCCTGCTTCCTCCTCTCTCTGTCTACTTGTGATCTCTGCCTATCAAATAAATAAATAAAATCTTTTTAAAAATATTTTATTTACTTATTTGAGAGAGAGAGAGAGAGAGAGAGGGAGTGAGGAGATGCCCAAGTGGGGGTAAAGGCAGAGGGAGAGGGAGCAGGCTCCCCACTGAGCTGCAAGCCCCATAGTTGCGGGGCTTGATCCCAGGACCCTGGGGTCATGACCTGCGTTGAAGGCAGATGCTTAAGGACTGACCCGGGCACCCCCTCCGGAAGTCTTTTCACCAAGGCAGAGTTCACTGCTGAGGACGAGCTGTGCTTCCTTTCACCTGGAGCAGAGGTGCTGTGATGACTGGTCTTGAGAAGGATGAGACCATTGTCCCCGAGTGGTCCAGGGAAGATGGGGCCGCCATTAGTTCCAGCCCCATCTTTGAGTAGCGTCTATACCAACCACAGAGTGGGGAGGGGGGAGGCGGAGGTCTGACAGCAGTATGCTTGAAGAACAAACTTCTCCTGGGGACCCACCAATCCGACATAATGACACTTTACTGAGAAATGTCAGGTTCCCCACTGAGTGCAGAGATCATGACCTGAGCTGAAATCAAGAGTTGGAGTGTGCTCTCTCTCTCTCTCTCTCTTTAAGATTTCACTTATTTATCTGACACAGAGAGACAGAGAGTGCAAGCAGGGGGAGCAGGGAGCATAGGGACAGGGAGAAGCAGGCTTCCCTCTGAGCAAGGAGCCTGTCATGAGTCTCAATCCCAGGGCCCAGGATCAGGACCTGAACCGAAGGCAAGTGCTTAACTGACTGAGCCACCCAGGCACCCCGAGAGTTGGAGTCTTAACGGACTGCACTAACCAGGTGTCCCAAGGAGGCTTTATTTAGAGGTCATGGAATTGAGGACAAACCAGCAAAAGGACTGAGAGGAAAGAAAAACTAAGGTATAGGAGCAAGACCAGGGAAGTCATGTGAAGAAAGTGTTTCAAGGAGAAGGTGCTCAGCAGTGCAAAATGCTGCTTTAGGTCAGAACAATGAGTCTTGAGAACTGGCATTGGTTATAGCAATAAAAACATCAGGGGGAGCTTCCCCAAGAGCAGTTTTGGTGGGGCAGTGGGGGAAAACATTTAATTTAAGGGGGTTAATGAGAGAACAAGAGGAGCAGAACTGAACACAGCAAATATAGATCACTAGTTTAAGGAGGGTTCTGTAAAAAAGAAAGACATGGCAGAAATAGGGTCAAGAAGTGTTTTTTAAAAGGCGGGAGTTCTTTCAACATTTTTTTTAAAATATTTATTTATTGAATTTTTATTTTTTAATTTTTTTTCAATTTATTTATTTATTTTCAGAAAATCAACATGTTTTTAATACTGATGGAATCCATCAGCAGAGTGGGAAATCCATCATGCAGAACACAATGAGGGAATTGTTAGAGAAATGCCTTTTGGTTGGCAAAGGGAGCAGAGCTGGGTGTAAGGGTGGAGGCACAGGAGAAAAAGCAGAAGCAGGTCAGTGGGTAGGTGAGGGAGTGGGAGACATGGCTATACTTTGGTTTCTATATGCTTTTTGGAAATGAAATACAATTTCTGGCTAATGTACTTCTTTTAAATACAAAGATAACCATGGCAGAGGTACTGACCCTGGGATGAAAAGAGTATCTTTATAATCTGAAAAGTCTGCACATTGCTAGTGAGGTCACCATGAACAGTGAGACAATGGTGTACTAATATTCCAAGACAGCCCAGTGGCTTTTCTCCTAAATAATTCTTTCTGACACTGTTATACGGACATTTTAAAGTGTTTTTCTTAACAACTCTATTAAAATAATCCCACAATAATTAGTTCTTTTTATCTAAACATCAGCCAGTTGTTAGTTTAGATCTTTGAGTCAGAAAGTTTTTCTTGCTATCTCTTTTTTCTCAAAGTGTGTTACATTCCTCTGTCCTGGGCATTAGTATGTGTAGTCTAGTCTATTTCAAAAGTTGGCAATATATGGCTATTGATTGCTCCAGTCATTCAGTTTGCAATCTGTAGCTACTTTCCAGTTCAAGCTATTAATGTGGGAACACGGGATAATGGGCCATTTGATGAGTTGCAGATACTGATGCTCATACTGCAAATGGGAAAGGATAATTCTAAAATGTTTAAACAATGTTAGGAAAAGGCTTTTTGCGTGATCATTGGATGAAAAAAAAAAAAAAAGGTCCAAGTAGTGTGCTCTGTTTTTTAAGTGGAATCACTGAAAGTCAGGATTGAAAAACTCTAAAAAATCACCTGGTCTCATCATTCATTTGATGCTTATGCTCCCTTATAATCCCCCCACCCCCCGCCGGCTGAGTGGTGGCTTGTCCTTAGCTCCAACTCCAGGGAAGTGACTACTTTATTCCTCTACGTCATAGAAATTCATCAACAAAAACACATTAGTAGCTTTCTATTCAAAATTATTTTTTGGAACAATCAAGAGATTTTCTATTTGTTACTCAAAAAACATAAATCAGAATTAGGCTTTTTTATGTAGATACAAAATGGGATGTGCAGCTGGCATACATATCTTGTGGAGTAGGGGGAGGTGCAGAGAATCCCCAGCTAAACCTGGTATGAAGTGCTAGTCCTTTCATAGGTGAGTGTACACAGGGGTATTCGGAGTCTGAGCTGTAGGGTGCGATCCCAAAGGAAGGCTATCTTCATTTTCTTCCTTTCTTTTTTTTTTTAAAGATTTTATTTGTTTATTTGATGAGAGAAGGAGAGTGTGTGTGTGTGTGTGTGTGTGTGTGTGTGTGTGTGCGCACAAGCAGGGGAGGGGCAGGCAGTGGTAGAGGGAGAAGCAGACTCCCCACCAAGTAGGAACTAACCCCATGCAGGACTCCATCCTGGGACTCTGGGATCAAAACTAAGCTGAAGGAAGATGCTTAACTGAATGAGCCACCCAGGCACCCTATACCTTCAATTTCTTCCATAACCTTGACAGTGCTATAGACATATCTCTTGTCTCTGCCTTAGTACAAGATATCCATATTGCTACATTCAAAATCCAACCCTCCTGTGCCATAATTGTGGTCAGAAGATTGAACTGATGATCATTAACATTTAGTAAGATAACTGGACACCACTACACATCTTTTTTCCTCCTTGAAATCACATCATGTAGAGTGAAGAGAAACCTTATTTCAGTTTAGTTGAATTTGATGTTTTGCTTTGTTTTATTCTATATGGTTAGAATTAATTCCAACTGATACAGATTTTTCCATTTATGACATGAACCTCAGGGCAGGAAAGTTGATGAAAAAATGATTTCACTGAGGAGAGAGACACAAATCGAGCACAGGATTTTTGAGGCTGTGCAACTATTCCATCTGATAGGACAAGGGTGGATACTTGTTATTACACATTTGTTAAAACTCAAGATACGTCTCCAAAGGCAAAGGAAACAAAAGTGAAAATAAACTTGGGACTTCATCAAAATCAAAAGCTTCTGCACAGCAAAGGAAACAGTCAAAAAAACAAAGAGGCAACCCACGGAATGGGAGAAGATATTTGCAAATGACAGTACAGACAAAAGGTTGATATCCAGGATCTATAATGAACTCCTCAAACTCAATCCACACGAAACAGACAAACACATCAAAAAATGGGCAGAAGATATGAACAGACACTTCTCCAATCAAGACATACAAATGGCTATCAGACACATGAAAAAATGCTCATCATCATTAGCCCTCAGGGAGATTCAAATTAAAACCACATTGAGATATCACCTTACACCAGTTAGAATGGCCAAAATTATCAAAACAGGAAACAACATGTGTTGGAGAGGATGTGGAGAAAGGGGAACCCTCTTACACTGTTGGTGGGAATGCAAGTTGGTGCAGCCTCTTTGGAAATGCATGGTTTTGATATTTATACATACTGATATATTTAGCTTTAGTTGATTCACTTTAACAAAGCTTAATATATGACCATAATGATATTGTCTCTTTTCCTGTTAATGATTTTCAGAATTTTAAGATCTTTGTTATTAAAATAATAGTGCTTCCAAATTTTTACAAAACCAACTCTGGGCAGTAATTGAAATATGGCTAAATAGACCCTGTTTAAGTCACCAACTTGAGTTTTAAAAATAAGAATATACTCATATGTATGAGTCCTACAGTGAAGAGGACACACCCATTACCCAGAAAGGTTTCTCATTCCTGGGACTTCCCCCTCCCTCCCTCCTGGCCTCTGGCAACCAGTGATTTGCCTTCTGTGGCTAGGTTAGACTGATTTTTTTAAATACCATTCACATAAATGGAGATGCCCAATATGTCCTCTTCCTTGTCTGTCTTTCATTCAGCCTGATTTTGAGATGCATCCGTGTTTTAATATCTGTCAGTAACACCTTCATTTTTTGATTAAGTCATATTTTATTGTATGTTTAGTACTGCAGTTCTGTTTATCCATTCCCTTTCCAGTTTTTGATTATTACGAGCATAGCTGAAGTGAACTTCATGTGCATTTTAATATAGGCCTATTGTTATTTCCCTTGGCTGAATACTTAGAAGTAAAGTTTCTCGGATGGTAGGATTAGCATACGTGGTATCAGACTTTTCTGAAGTGTTTGTTCCATTTTATATTTCTGTCACCAGTGTGTAAGAGATGTATTATTTTATGTTTTGGTCAATACTTGGTATTGTTACTTTTAATGTCGCCATATTAATGTGCATAGTGGCATTTCCCTGTGCTTTTTCATTTGCATGTCCCTGATAAATAATGATATGCATCTTTCACTTACTTATTGGCCATTTGTGTATCTTATTTTGTGAAGCATCTATTTAAATCATTTGCCCACTTTGTAGGTTGTTTGGCTTATTTTTGAGTTATAAGGATTTTTTTTAATTTAATATTTTCCCCTTTCCGTGCCTTTCCTCCCACCCCCTAGTTTGTGGCTTTTTAGAAGAAGTTTTTCATTTAGATAAAAGTCCAGCTAACCAGTTCTAATCTTTTCTAAGAGATCTTAACAATAGTATCGGAGATTTTCCCCCTTGTTTTCTAAATGCCTTAGTTCTGTGTTAGGTATATGATCTCTTTGGAATACACTTTTATGTATAGTGTTCTAAGGGTTGAAATTTATATAATTCCATTTGAGCATTGAATTTTTTTTAGCACCATTTGTTGAAAAGACTGTCTTTTCTCCATCAAATTACCTTGGCACCTTTTAAGACCCCCAACTGATTATTTGTCTTTGTGTGTATTGGGGGTGGTTTCTACCTATGACCCTTTACTCTGTCCCACTGATCTGTTTAGCTTCTCTGTGTTGTCTGTATTCCCATATCTTTGTTAATAAGTCTTTAAATGAAACTGTATAAATTCTCCAACTTTGTTCTCTTGTCCAGAATTGTTTTGGCTCTTTCAAATCTTTTGCATTTCCATGTATATTTCAGAATGAGCTTGTCACTTTCCAAAAACAAAACAAAACAAAGATTGCCTTAATATTGCTTTTAGGATTTTATTGATTCTGTATGTCTGGAGAAAGTTGACATTTTAATAATACTAACTTTTCTGACCCATGAATATGATCTATCTCACCATTTAATCCGGTCTTTCTCTTGGCAGCATTTTGTATTGCCTAAGTAATATATAGATAATATATATAATGTTATATTAATATTATAATAATATATAAAAATATTATATTAATATTAACAGTATATATAATATTAATAAAACAGTATATATATAATATAACAGTGTATATTATATATATATAACATATACTGTTTTGTTAGGCTTATCGCTAAGACTTTCTTGCTTTGAATGCTATTATATGTAGTATTATTTATATAATTTCACTTTTAGTAGTTTTTTTTTAAAGATTTTATTTATTTATTTGTCAGAGAGAGGGAGAGCGAGAAAGCGAGCACAGGCAGGCAGAGGGAGAAGCAGGCTTCCTGCTGAGCAAGGAGCTTGATGTGGGACTCCATCCCAGGACGCTGGGATCATGACCTGAGCCGAAGGCAGCTGCTTAACCAACTGAGCCACCCAGGCGTCCCAGTTTTTTCTTAATCTGTAGCAATATGGTTGAACCTTGTGTATTGACCTTGTTTCCTGTAATCTTGATAACCAAACATCATCTTGGTAGCTTTTTTGATTCCATAAGATTTTCTGATTGTATATGATCGTGTCACCTGTACTTGCTTCTTTCTTCTCAACCTTGATGCTATTCACATTTTTTTTCCTTTTCTGCATTCTCACTACAATGCTGAAGAGAACTGTTGACAAAAGACATCCTTGCCGTACTCTGTCTTAAGGGACAGCACTAAGTCGTTTACCGTATGTTTCATGTCAGCTGTGGGTTTCTCAGGTACAGAATGTTGTTTTTAATTCGAGTTTGCTCAGAGTTTTATCATAAATAAATGTTGATATTTTTTCTTTTGGCCTTTTAAGCACAAAATCTAATAATCATAGGATTCCTTCTGAAATTCTTCTGATGTAATTAATTATACTTACATATTTCGAAATGTTCAAACAACCTTGTATTTCTGTAAAAACCCACTTGGTTGTGATCTGTCATTTATATATTGCTGAGTTTGATTTGCAGATTCTGTGTTAAAGATGGCTGTGTCATTATTCATAAAGAATGACGTCTGTATGATCTGTGCTGGTTGCCCCTCTTGTTTTTACGTTGGTAATTTGTTTTCTCTCTTTTCCTTCCTTGGTTTGGAGGAAATTTATCAGTTTTACTGATTATGTTTTTCAAAAGAATGAACTTTTGGTTTCACTGATTTTTCTCTGTCCTTTTTCTATTTCATTGACTTATGTCCACTTTTCTACTATTTTTATCTTTTCATTCACTCTGGGGTTGGTTCTTTTTTTAACTTCTTAAAATGAAAGCTGGGTTTTCATTGGCTTTAATAATGTTTTCATTTTAATTATAAGATTTTTAATGTTCTGATTTTCACTCCAGGATCTAGAAATTCTGGGAAGTTATGTGTTCATTTTCTTTTAGTTAAAAATATTTTCTAATTTACCTTAAGGTCTCTCCACCCACCCTCCCATGAGTTACTTAGAAAAGCATGTGTGATTTCTACATATTTGGAATTTTTTTCAGATACTCTTTTCATTTCTGACTTGTTTGGTGTTCACAGAATATAATCTTTATGGTTTTCCTTAAGTTTATCTTTCTTGGTGAATGTTCCATGTGAACTTGGAAAGACTGTACTCTGCTGTTACTGCACGAGATGTTCTAAAATGTCAGTTGGTTGAAAATGTTTTGCAGTTTATACATATTCATGCTTCATTTCCCTTTCAGTTGTTTTATCAATTCCTGAAAAAGGTATGTTGAAGTTTCCAGGTGTAATTGTGATTTTGTGTTTTTTTGTTGTTGTTGTTGTCCGTTTCTCACATAACAAAGCTCTCATTTTTGGTACAGTTGTGTTAAGATTGTTGTATCTTCTTTCTCATTGTGAAATTTTCCTCTTTATTCCTGGTGAAATTTCCTTTCCTGAAATCTTTTTTTTATATTAGTATAACTACTTCAGCTTCTTATGATTATTGTTTGTATGGTATATCTAATTCCATCTTTCTGTAGTTTATATTTCTCTTAATTTAAAGTCAATTTTTTTATACAATAGAGTTGACTCTTGCTTTCTTATCCTTTCTGATCATCGCTAGCTTCTATTTTAATGCTTTTATTTGGAGCAAGTTCTTAGGTGAACTACCATCTTGCTAATTTTTTTAAATTGAAATACTTCTTTTTATGAGATGACTATAGATTCCAGTGCACTTTTAAGAAATGATATATGCAAGTCCTGGGAACAGTTCACCCAGTTTTCACTAATGGTAACATTTTGCAAAACTGTTGTTTTGCAGGATATTGACATTGATAAAATTTTGGGGCCTAAGAAAGATTTCTCCAGTTTTTCTTCTTTTCATTTGTTTGTATACATTTAGTACAGTACAACTTTGTCACCTGTGTAGCTTTTGTGTATCTGCCCCTATAGTCAAAATACTCTATAGTTCCATTATCATAAGGACCTCTACTGTTGGCTCTTTTATAACCACAGCCTCTTCACTCCTGTGCACTCTGCCACTGTCAGTTCAAATGTTATATAGATTTGTATGTATGTCACTTTGGGATTAGTTTCTTTCCCTCGACATAACATCTTGAGTATTCATCTAAGTTATTGTATCAGTGGTTCATTCCTTTTAGTTGTCCAGTAGTGTTCCATTTTATTTATTTATTTATTACAGTTTGTTTAATCATTTGTTGATAGATCTGGGGTTTTGCAGTTTTGGGCTATTACAAATAAGCTGCTATGAATGCACTGTTTTGTCTTCCGAATAATAAATATAAATTCCTTCCCCAAAATAAATATAAATAATAAAAATCATCTAGTTTCTCTGCATCTTCACCATCATTTGTGTTAGGACTATTTTTTTTTGTTTTAACAGTGATAGGGGTGGCTTAGCTGGTTGAGGGTCTCTCTTCGGTTCAGGTCATGATCCTGGGGTCCTGGAATCGAGCCCCTGCATCGGGTTCCTTGTTCAGTGGGGAGCCTGCTTCTCCCTCTCCCTTTGCCTTTCTACCTGTTTATTGTGTGTGTGCACATTCTTATTCTTGCTTTCTCTCCCTGTCTGTGTCAAATAAATAAAATCTTGAAAAAAGTCTGATAAGTATGTAGTGATAGTTTGTTGTCATTTTATCTTTTTTTTTTTTAAGATTTTTATTGTCAGAGAGCACATTAGGCAGAGTGGCAGGCTCCCCGCTGAACAGGAAGCCCAAGGCAGGACTCCATCCCAGGACCCTGGGATCATGACCTGAGCTGAAGGCAGATGCTTAACCTACTGAGCCACCGAGGTGTCCTGCTTGCATTCCCTAATGGTGTTTCGGATGTTTTCGTTTGTTTATTTGCTGTCTTGTGTAGATCTTTGTTGAAATACTTCTTCTTGACTTTTGCCCATTTTCTAACTGGGTTGTGGTTTTGCTGATGAGTTTTGAGGTCCTTTGTACATTGTGGATTATAGTTCTTTGTTGGACACATGCATACCTTAGAGATATTGCAGGTTCAGTTCCAGATCATGACAATAAAGCAAATGTCACCGTTAAGCAAGTCAAATGCATTTTTTGTTTCCCAGTATTCATCAAAGTTACGTTTATATCATACCATAGTCTACTAAAGTGCTCAGTAGCATTATATCTAAAGAAAAAAAATAGTACACACCTTGATTTTAAAATATTTCATTCCCAAAATATGCTGCCCATTGTCCTTGAGTTCTCAAGGAATCATACTCTTTTTGCTGGTTGTGGGTCCTCAGTGTTGTTGGCTGCGGACTGGTCGGGGTGGTGGTTGCCGAAGGCTGGGTGGCCATGGCCGGCTCTAACGGCAGCAAGGCACACTTTGCTGTATCAGCTGATGCTTCCTTTCACAAACAGTAGCATGTGGTGCTGCTTGATAGCATTTTACCCAGAGAACTTCTTTCAAAACTGGAGTCTGTCCTTTCAAACTCACTGCTGCTTAATCAGCCACATTCTGTGATAGTCTAGGTCTATTCTTGACATTTCAGCCATCTCCACAGCATTCTCCACAGATTCCCTTTCATCCATAAGAAGCAACTTCTCGTCTGTTCGGGTTTTATCATGAGATTATAGCAGTTCAGTCATATCCTCAGGCTCCACTTCGAATTCTGGTTCTTGTGCTGTTCCCACCACAGCTGCAGTTACTTCCTTCCCTGCAGTCTTGAACCCATCAGAGTCCTCCCTGAGGCTTGGAATCCATTTCTCCCAAACCCCTGTTGTTGTGGATACATTGACCTCTTCCCATGAACCACATGGGAATCTGGAATAGGGAATCCTTTTCAGAAGGCTTTCAATTGCTTTGCCCAGGTCTGTCAGGGAAATCACTTATGGCAGTTATAGCCTTTTAAAATGTATTTCTTTTTTTTCTTTTTTGAGAGACAGAGAGGGAGCACAAGCAGGGGAAGGCACAGCAGGAGGGGGAGAAAGAGAATTTTCAGCAAGCTCATTCCCAGCTGAGAGCTGATGTGGAGCTTGATCTCATGACCCATGAGATCATGACCTGAGTCAGAATCAAGAGTTTGGTGCTTAACCGACTGAGCCACCCAGACACCCCCAAAATGTATTTCTTAAATAGTTAGACTTGAAAATCAACATTATTCCTTGATCCTTGGCCTGCAGAATGGATGTTGTGTTAGCGGACATGAAAACAAGATTAATCTCATTGTCCGTCTTCATCAGAGGTCTTGGGTGACTGGACGAATGAGCAGGAATCTTTTTATCTGGGTGATACATGTCAATAATTAATTGACTTAAAATATTCAGTATACTGTGATGTCAACAGATGTGCTGTTATGCAGACTTCATTGTCCCATTGATAGGACACGTTGCGGTGGGCGCCAGTGGTGTTTCAGGCCGCCTGCCGTGCCAGCACTGACAGGACGAGGCCTGTCTCTGTCGGTGTCGCCCATGCGCACCGCAGGGGCTGGGGGTCTGGACCACACTCAGGGAGGGAAGCGCGGGTGTTCGCCTGAAGGGTAGTGAAACCCAAGAGGAGACCTGCCCCCTCCCAGGATTCTGCAGGGGCGAGGCTGCAGGGTGAAGAGCCCATCTCAGATCCTGAGTCCGTGCCAGTCCCTCCTGATGCCAGTCTTTGGCAAAGCCCTCAACCCTTCAGGGCTGCGAGTGGATGGCATCGTGTTCCCGTAGAGGAGCCTGGAGGAGGAGGTCATTCCGGGCCTGGAATTGTTTTTCACGTGATTTTAATGGTTATGTTTTTACTTAAGCAAAAAAGGCCACACTTAATAATATCGTAGACTTCGGAATTTTATTGTTACCAAGCAGAGGGGAAGCCGTGAGGAGTGCAGTGGTGGTTGGAGGAATGGCTGACATCCAAAGGACTCCCTGACCTGGCAAAGGACTGTCTTTTGACTGATTTGTCGGTCCTTTATTTGAAACTGGGAATGGCATTTGCTCAGCAGGCTGGCCCCAAGACACCTACATGTTTCATAACAGAAGTGATCTGTTACTGTGTTAGCACCTGCCCTGGGTCCTTCAGGTGGCTGGGGACAGAGGTTGGCCAGGTCAACATTGGCTCTTCCTGTTTCTTTCTTTATAAAAGTCTCGTGTGCACACAGTTGAAAGACTCAAATAATTCCACAGTATAGCTCTCCTGAGCCTGTGTTAAAACCTGGTCACCCTCTCCATCTTCTTAGTACAGTTATTTTGTCATCTTTATTAGCCCAGTATATGTAAAAGCTAATCCCAGAAAAGCCATGTGGTCAGTAATCTGTAGTTTTCTTTTCCTTTTATCTACAACTTTTTTCCCCTTTGGAGTTACTGTCAGTTTTTTTTTTTTTTTTTTAAGATTTTTATTTATTTATTTATTTGACAGACAGATCACAAGTAGGCAGAGAGGCAGGCAGAGAGAGAGGAAGCAGGCTCCCTGCTGAGCAGAGAGCCCGATGCAGGGCTCAATCCCAGGACCCTAGGATCATGACCTGAGGCAGAGGCTTTAACGCACTGAGCCACCCAGGCGCCCCACTGTCAGGCTTTTTAAAATAGTTTCTATCACCAGCTCCCTCTCTGCCTCTGCCTGCTGTCTAAATCGAATCTGTACACTTAGATCATCAGGTAATGTATCTTCTCAAAATGGCCTCTTTTCTCTATGTTGTCAGTGTCCCACCAGTGTATCCTTAGCACTTAGCATTTTCTCCCCAACTTCCACCTGTCCAACTTGTGACCGATCTTGGAGGGCTTTCTCTGGTCACTAGATTCTGCTATACCAGTGCACAGGGCAGGCCTGAAGGGCCAGGGAATTCCTGTTCCCTAGGAGCAGCCTCGAACCCATGACAGATGGAAGTTGGTGGCTGAACTCCCTACTTCCTCCATCCTCGGGAGAACTGAGTCCTGCATTTAAACTGTCCCTTAGGATCCCCAGTGGGATTAGCTACCCACACGGGTAACTCACTTGATAATGCAGTTACTTCCCTTAGGGTCATGGGGTCATTTTCCAAATTAAACTACCTGCAGTTGAATCTTTATCTCACGGTCACTCTTCTGAGAGAACTCTTCTGAGAGAACTAGAACAGAAAGTGTTCTAGAGCTGTCCGACCTGCTCATCTTGCCTATGTGTGGTGTGTGGAACTGTCATTTTGGGGTTTCCTTCGGCATCAGCTACCTCTTAGTGTAGACAGCATGAGGGTAGCGGCTGAATGGATGGAGATGAAAAATTAACTGAAAGAAGATTCCAGAGCTTAGAAGGAAAGGTCTTGAGTCAGTGCTTCCTCTTACTTCCCCGTGTCCTAGCCAATATGCAGGACACGCAGAGCCTTCTTTATTACAGCTGCTCTGGTTACCACCTTCAAAATGCAGTAACTTTCTATCTTTCTTTCTTTTTTTTTTTTTTACATTTAGAGTAAAACCCACTTAATATAAGACCAAAAAAAAAAAAAAAGTTTGACAGAAGAACGTGAAAATCACATGGAATTGCTGTGTACAGAAATAAGTGCTGTGACCCTTCCCAATTCCTTCTCGACATTTCCTTGTGTAGATACATATACTTTACTTTTTTTTTAAGCTTAGTGGAATACCACTGTATATGCCTGCTGTGTCTTAACCTGCTCTTTCTCCATCTATCCACATATTGTGGTCTACTTTCTGTGCTGATACATCAGGTAAACAGTATCTCTTTAATGGCTGCTTGGCTTTCCTGTGTGTTTTATGCACGTAGTACCATAATTTAACACTCCCTTACTGATCAGCATATAGATTGCTTTCTGTATCTTGCCATTACAGTGAATACTGACGTAAATACCCTTTCATATATCTTTGTGCTGCGGTCAGATTTTTGTGGAGGGAATTCACAGCGATAGAATTGCTGTGTGCTGTGGAAGACATATTGAAGCTGCCGTTCAGAAAAGTACGAGCTTACATACCCACTCGGGCCACTGGCCGGCATTAACCAGGTTCTTCAGGGACTTTCTGAAGGCGTCAGATACTGGGGGACGGAGCTGGGATGAAAAACCTACACCATTCTCTTCCAACCCCAGGGAGCATGTGGCTGAGTTCCTGTTCATGTTCCAGAAGGCCAGCCGCCATTGTCTGCTGGTGTGAAGTTGAGAAGAGAGATTTATTAAAGAACAGATCATCGATTATCTCAAGGAAGCTTAAAAGGGTCCTTGAGGAACCCTGATGACTGTGTTGGCAGCCGTAGAAATAACATGATTTACAATTTTGTGGTGTCTCGAAATAGTCTCTTGCAGACTTGCCAGAAGTTTCCCCTTTTTCCGTGTTGGGTCATCATGATGCCATTGCCTTCAGTGTGTATGGAACAAGGCTCATGGAAATGAAGCCATGGGGACACACCAAGGCTCCTATTAACGTGCATGATCCTTACTAGTTGTGTAAGCCTGGATAAGTTACATAGCCTCTCTGGGCCTCATCTGTAATCCAGGAACAAAAATGGTGACTGCCTGAGAGGGGGAGTTGTGAGGATTTAACCACGGAAATGCTTGTGGAGTGTGCTAGAACAGTGCCTGGCTCCACAAGTCCAGGTTACTTTATCAGTTTGCACCTGTTGGTGCTTGTGAACACATAGCAAGAGCCCGTCAGAGTAGTTAACAGGTCAGGTGGGTGAGGGGGTGAAGGCGCAGAAGCTATAATTTGGGGAAGGTTGGGGGGCAGGCCAGGGGAATGCTTAGGGATGCTGGTGGAGGTCATAGATGGGGTTGCCAACCTGCTAGGATTGCTCTTGTGAGAAAGTTTAAAACTGTTGTTTCTTGTGGTGTTTGTGGTATTTAAGAGACACTTTTTTGGGAGACAGAGTAATTTAAGTCCATGAAGGAGTGTAGGGATCTTCCCACGATTAAATATAGGTCCAGGGGCGTCTGGGTGGCTCAGTGGGTTAAGCCTCTGCCTTTGGCTCAGGTCATGATCTCAGGGTCCAGGGATTGAGCTTTGCATCTGGCTCTCTGCTCAATGGGGAGCCTGCTTCCCTTCCTCTCTCTCTGCCTGCCTCTCTGCCTACTTGTGATCTCTCTCTGTCAAATAAATAAATAAAATCTTTCAAAATAAATAAGTATAGGTCCAGAGTGTTCCAAAGGTTGAAATCCCAACTTAAGGTGCCCAGCATTTGACCCAAGTATGACCATGTTTACCTCCTAATGAAAGAGTGTGGCCACCCATGGAAGCAAGTAAACCTAGTTCTAGAAGCTTGTCTCAGAGTATGCAAATTGTGCCTGTCACCACAGAGCTACTCAGTTGGTCCTGGTATCGTATATATGACAAAATTAATGGTGTCTTGGAGGAATTTTAAAATCAGACTTTAAGATCCCATTCATATTTTTATTATGCTTGAAATTAAAAAGTTTTAACACCCTGGAGCAATCAGGATTGAAGTGCAGTTAATACTCCTAAAACTCAGGTGCAGCCCGTTTCATTCCCCACCAGGAAGGCTCTCGGAGTCGGTGAGTGCTGTGTGTCCTCTGGCAAAGGAGTGGTTCCTAATGGACTTTTGTTTTGTTTTGTTTTCTTTCTTTTTTTTTCTTAGGAGTTGGAAAAACAACGCTGATCCAGAAAGCCAGTGAGGTGTTAAAATCCTCAGGTGTTCCTGTTGATGGATTTTTTTTTCCAATTTATTTATTTTCAGAAAAACAGTATTCATTATTTTTTTCACCACACCCAGTGCTCCATGCAAGCCGTGCCCTCTATAATACCCACCACCTGGTCTGTTGATGGATTTTACACAGAAGAAGTCAGTCAGGGAGGGAGAAGAATAGGATTCAATGTTGTCACGTTATCTGGTCTGCAGGGAGTTTTGTCCAGAATCAGGTACTGATATTTCCGTTCTGTGGTGTTTTATTCCCCCTGGTTACAAGATTAAGCCAAATGATCCCTTCTATCTTGAAGAATCTGGGGCCTTTACAGATTTCTCAGAGAAAGAAAACAGAGATTGAAGCCATCACATGAAAAGCAAAGTATAAAAATAGCATATGTCACTTAAAACTCATTCCGCCAAGTAATAAGTGTTTAGCATTTTGTAATTCATAGTCCTGTTTCCTGTGTGCCGCTTTTCTGTGGCACAGCCCCCCTGCAGCTTCAGGGTTGGCCTCCAAGGTCCCTGCCAGGCCTGGTGGTGGCGGTGGTGGTACGCACTCCAGTTGGTAGCCCTGATGTCAGGCATCAGGTTACACGGTATCAGGTTAGCTTAGCGTACCTGGATGATTTTTAAAGGTGATTTAGCCTATGTGGAGGGCCAGAGGCCCACTGGAGTAGCTACAAACCATAAATCAGTACAGGGGTCTTTCAGCAGAGAATGCCCTCTCTTTTCATTCAGGTCAGAGCCTCCACCTCGAAAACGTGAATGCCAGGTTGGACAGTACGTGGTGGATCTGACTTCCTTCAAGCACTTGGCACTCCGGCCTTGAGGAATGTAAGTATGTGATTTCTGCCTCTTGAGCCCATCTCTTCTTAGTGCATTGGGGGAATTGCTAGCCCTGGGAACAGAGTGGTTTTGCTCCAGAGGAGTGGCCAGTTTTGCATTTGACAATTGGAAGGTTTTCAAGTGATTGGGCCTTATAAAGGATGTATGCACCATAATTTGATGTCACTCTGAACTACACAGAAATTCCTTGTTACACGTATTCAGCGCATGGAAATATTTTATTCTGGGAGGGCTCTGATGCTCAGCTACCAAGACTCCAAAAGTTAAATCGTTCCTCTGCCTTCCTCTCTTTTATATCTGAACCCTGTTTTCACAACACAACAAATAAACACTTAGGAAGGGAAATGTCATTATATAAATATAATGGTAAGCACCTCACATATTACAGATATTCCTCAACTGACTGTGGGTTTACCTCCTGATAAAGCCATTGTAAGTTGAAAGTCTGGCAAGTGGAAAACACATTTAATACACCTAACCTACAAACCATTACCCCTCAGCCCAGCTAACCTTCAGTGTGCTCAGAACACTGTACGGTTGGGCAAGAACATCTCACACAAAGTGTATTTGATAATAAAGTGTTGAGGATCTTATGCAGTGTACTGAACGCTGTACTGAAAGGGAAACACCTAATGGCTGTGTGGGTGCAGAATGGTTATTAATGTATTGGTGGTTTACTTCCATGATCTCGTGGCTGCCTCAGACCTGGGACTCCAGCTCCTGCCCAGCATTGTGAGAGATCATCCTGCCTGCTGCCCCTAGTCCAGGAAAAGGTCAAAATTAAAAATCTGACCTATGATTTCTATAGAATCTGTATTGCTTTCGCACCATCATAAAATTGAAAAATCATCAGTTGAACCATTGTAAGTCACGGACCATCTGTGATATATTGTATATCACTGTTACCTGTTGTTGTTTTTTAACAGCTTATTGAGGTATAATTCACATACCGTACACCTCACCCATTTGAAATACACAGTTCAACTTTTTCTAGTATATTCACAGGAATGTGCAACCATTTGTCACAAGCTAATTTTAGAACATCTCCGTCCTTTCAGAAGGAAGCCCCATACACACTGAGCAGTCATACTTCATTCTTCTGTCCCTCCCCGCACTTGGCAACCACTACTCTACCTTCTTTGCCTGTCAGTTTGCCCATTCTGAGCATTTTCTGAAAAGGGAATCATATAAAGTGGGGTCTTTTGTAACTAGCTTATTTCACTTGGCACAATGTTTTCAAGGTTTATCCACACTTCAGTACGTATCATTCTTTTTCATGGTTGAATAATATTCCCTTGACTGGATATAACATATTTTGTTGATCTGCTGATCAGTTGATGGACATTTGTATTGTTTCTACTTTTTAGTTATTGTAAGTAATACTGCTCTGAACGTTTCTGTGCAAGTTTTTGGTTAGACATCTGTTTTCATTTCTCTTGGGTTACACCTAGGAGTAGAGATGCTAGGTCATAATGGGAGTTCTGCATAAATCTTTTTGAGGAATCACCAGACTGTTTTCTAGACCAGCTGCTTATTTCCACCAGCAGTGGATGAGGATTCCAGTTTCTTCACATCTTTGCCAGCACCAGTTACGGTCTTTCTATTTCCATCCATTCTAGGAGGTGTGAAGCATTATATGATTTTGATTTTGATTTCCCTGATGACTAGTGATGTTGAGTATCTCTTCATGTTCTTATTGGGCATCTGTATATCTTCTCTGGAGAGATGTTTATTCATTTGCTTTGCCCATTTTTAAATTGGTTTAGTTGTGTTTTTATTACTGGGATATGAGATGTTTTCATAAGATCTGGATACCAGTCTGTAATTAGATACATGATTTGCCAGTGTATTCTTCTGTTCTGTAGACGTGATCACTTTCTTCATGGTGTCCTTGAAGTTCGAACATTTTTGAGAAATTCAGCTTATCTGTTTTTCTTTTGTTGTTTGTGCTTTTTGGTATTGTATCAAAGAAGACTCTGCTGACCTAATTTCATAAAGATCAATTCCTGTGTGTTCTTCTAGGAGTTTTACAGTTTCACTGTTACATATAGGTCTGTAACCTAAAATAATTTTTGTGTGTGCTGTTAGATATGAATCCAAATTCTTTCTTTCGCAGATAAATATCCAGTTCTTTCAACACCATTTGTTGAAGACTCTTCTCTTTCCATATAATTTCCTTGGGACTGCTCTTGAAGTCATTTGACCATAAAATACAAGGATAATTTGGATTCTGAATTCTGTTCCATTTATCCTTATGTCAGTTCCATCTGTTCTTAGGTCAGTACCTCACTGTCTTTATTACCAAAATTAGGATTTTGATAGGGACTATATTGGGGAATATTGCCAGTATTAAGTTTTTTGCAGAATATTGCAGTATGAAGTCTTTTGATCCATGAATACGAGATGTCTCTCCATGTACCTAGGTCGTCATCATATTTTTTTTAAGATTTATTTACTTAAGAAAGAGAATGTCCACGTGTGGGTGCAGAGGAAGAGGGAGAGAATCTAAGCGGACTCCCTGCTGAGTGCAGAGTAAGATGTGGGCTCAGTCTCAGGACCCTGAGATCATGCCCTGAGTGGAAATCAAGAGTTGGACACTTAAGTGACTAAGCCACCAAGGCCCTCCTACCTAGATCTTCTTTAATTCTTTTTTTTTTCTTTTTTAAGATTTATCTATTTTAGAGAGAGAGAGCACACAAGTGGAAGGGGTTAAGGGAGAGGAAGAGAAACTGAGAGTCAGAGACTTAACCCACTGCACCACCCAGGTACCCCTTCTTCATTTTTTTTTTATAAATGCAATCATCACTTTATTGAAAACTCAATGGAGCAAAACCCCAAGGGACAAATGCCAATAAATAACACATAATAATTTCATTTCGAAGTCTTTAACAAAGGATCTTTTCAATAACAGAACTCAATACATTTATGGGTGGCTGATAGATTAATCATCACTTTCTTCATAGAATAGCTTTTATTATAAATATACATATTTTTACATATTTTATAAATATATATGGGGAGGAATTTTATAAATTTAATCCTGGTTAATATATTTAAGGCAACTGTACATAGAAATCTTCTTGTCAATGATTTCAACATGCAAACAGTTCCTCCCTCATTTCAATATTTTGTGGATTTGGCTATTCTTTTTTTATTTCTTTTTTTTTCCCAATTTATTTATTTTCAGAAAAACAGTATTCATTATTTTTTCACCACACGCAGTGCTCCATGCAAGCCGTGCCCTCTATAATACCCACCACCTGGTACCCCAACCTCCCACCCCCCCGCCACTTCACACCCCTCAGATTGTTTTTCAGAGTCCATAGTCTCTCATGGTTCATCTCCCCTTCCAATTTACCCAAAAGCACATACCCTCCCCAATGTCCATAACCCTACACCCCTTCTCCCAACCCCCCCTCCCCCCAGCAACCCACAGTTTGTTTCGTGAGATTAAGAGTCACTTATGGTTTGTCTCCCTCCCTATCCCATCTTGTTTCATGGATTCTTCTCCTACCCACTTAAGCCACCATGTTGCATCACCACTTCCTCATATCAGGGAGATCATATGATAGTTGTCTTTCTCCGCTTGACTTATTTCGCTAAGCATGATACGCTCTAGTTCCATCCATGTTGTCGCAAATGGCAAGATTTCATTTCTTTTGATGGCTGCATAGTATTCCATTGGGTATATATACCACATCTTCTTGATCCATTCATCTGTTGATGGAAATCTAGGTTCTTTCCATAGTCTGGCTATTGTGGACATTGCTGCTATAAACATTCGGGTGCACATGCCCCTTTGGATCACTACGTTTGTATCTTTAGGGTAAATTCCCAGTAGTGCAATTGCAGGGTCATAGGGCAGTTCTATTTTCAACATTTTGAGGAACCTCCATGCTGTTTTCCAGAGTGGTTGCACAAGCTTGCATTTCCACCAACAGTGTAGGAGGGTTCCCTTTTCTCTGCATCCTCGCCAGCATCTGTCATTTCCTGACTTGTTGATTTTAGCCATTCTGACTTGTGTGAGGTGATATCTCATTGTGGTTTTGATTTATATTTCCCTGATGCCGAGTGATATGGAGCACTTTTTCATGTGTCTGTTGGCCATCTGGATGTCTTCTTTGCAGAAACGTCTGTTTGTGTCCTCTGCCCATTTCTTGATTGGATTATTTGTTCTTTGGGTGTTGAGTTTGTTAAGTTCTTTATAGATTTTGGACACTAGTCCTTTATCTGATATGTTGTTTGCAAATAACTTCTACCATTCTGTCAGTTGTATTTTGATTTTGTTACCTGTTTCCTTTGCTGTGCAAAAGCTTTTGATCTTGATGAAATCCCAATAGTTCATTTTTGCCTTTGCTTCCCTTGCCTTTGGCGATGTTCCTAGGAAAATGTTGCTGCGGCTGAGGTCGAAGAGGTTGCTGCCTGTGTTCTCCTCAAGGATTTTGATGCAAGGTTGGTTCAAAATCCGCAAATCAGTCAATGTGATACAACACATCAATAAAAGAAAAAACAAGAACCATATGATACTCTCAATACATGCTGAAAAAGCATTTGACAAAGTAGAGCATCCCTTCCTGATCAAAACTCTTCAAAGTGTAGGGATAGAGGGCACATACCTCAATATCATCAAAGCCATCTATGAAAAACCGACCACAAATATCATTCTCAATGGAGAAAAACTGAAAGCTTTTCCACTAAGGTCAGGAACACGGCAGGGATGTCCATTATCACCTCTGCTATTCAACATAGTACTAGAAGTCCTAGCCTCAGCAATCAGACAACAAAAGGAAATTAAAGGCATCCAGATCAGCAAAGAAGAAGTCAAATTATTACTCTTCACAGATGATATGATACTCTGTGTGGAAAACCCAAAAGACTCCACTCCAAAACTGCTAGAACTTGTACAGAAATTCAGTAAAGTGTCAGGATATAAGATCAATGCACAGAAATCAGTTGCATTTCTCTACACCAACAACAAGACAGAAGAAAGAGAAATTAAGGAGTCAATCCCATTTACAATTGCACCCCAAATCATAAGATACCTAGGAATAAACCTAACCAAAGAGGCTAAGAATCTATACTCAGAAAACTATAAAGTACTCATGAAAGGAATTGAGGAAGACACAAAGAAATGGAAAAATGTTCCATGCTCCTGGATTGGAAGAATAAATATTGTGAAAATGTCTATGCTACCTAAAGCAATCTACACATTTAATGCAATTCCTATCAAAGTACCATCTTTTTCAAAGAAATGGAACAAATAATTTTAAAATTTATATGGAACCAGAAATTTTTTTCAACAATATTATTTTGTAGTTTCTAGTCTCTAAGTTTTACACTTTTTAAAAAAATTTATACCTTAGTGTTTTATACTTTTTGACACTATTATAAATGGAATTGTTTCCTTTATTTCACTTTGGAATTTATCATTATGAATGTATGGAAGCACAAGTGGTTTTTATTTGATGATCTTGTATCCTGTAACCTTGCTAAATTTGTTTATTTGTTCTAAGAAATTTTCAGTGAATTCTTTAGGGTTTTCTGTGTACCAAATTGTATCATCTACAAATGGATATAGTTTTACTTTCTTCCTTTAGACTTTGGGTCCCTTTTATTTCATTTTCTTGCCTAACTGCCTCGGTTAGAACTTTTAGTTCAGTGTTGAATAGGAATGGTAAGAGTGGACATCCTCATCTTGTTCCTTATTGTAGGGAGAAATCATTCAGTCTTCTACCATAAAGTATGACATTGACTGTGAGTTTACGATAACCATTACCAGGTTGAGGAAGTTCCTTTTGTTACTAGTTTGTTGAGTGTTTTACAATGAGACGTTGTTGGATTTCGTGAAATCCTTTTCCTGCATCTATAGCGGTGATTATGTGATTGTTATCATCATATTAATGTAGTATATTATGTTAATTGATTTTTGGATGTTTAAACCAACCTTGGTTCTTGGACTAAATCCCTCTTGGTCACGGTGTGTGATTATTTTTATATGTTGATGGATTCAAAAGGATCATATGCAGATCCTTTTATGTATGTATTGCTGGATTTTGTAAAAATAAATAAAAAATTGTTTGCAAGTATTTTGTTGAAGATTTCCACATCTGTATTCCTAAGGGACATAGTCTGTAGCTTGCTTGTGCTATCTTTGTCTGATTTTGGTAGCAGGGTAATATTGGTCTCAGAATAAGTTGGGAAGTGCCCCATCCTATTTTGATTTTTGGAAGTTTGTGACATATTGGAATTTATTTTTTCTTTGTCTTTGTTTTTCTTTGTTTGATTTACCAGTGAAGCCCTGTGGCCTGGCCTTTTCTTCGCAAGAAGCTTTTTAGTTATGAATTTAATCTCTTTGCTTGTATAGGTCTGCTAATTTTTTATTTTTGGTTGTGACACTTGTGGTAACCTCTCTCTTTTTTTTAATATTTTATTTATTTATTTGACAAAGAGAGATCCCAAGTAGGCAGAGAGGCAGGCAGAGAGAGAGGAGAAAGCAGGCTTCCTGCTGAATAGAGAGCCCAATGTGGGACTCAATTTCAGGACCCTGAGATCATTAATTGAGCCGAAGGCAGTGGCTTAACCCACTGAGCCACCCTGGCACCCTGGTAACCTCTCTTTTAGCAATTTGTCTGTTTTATTTACCTCATCTGTTGGCATACAGTTCTTCATATATTCCCCTATAATCCTTCTTATTGTGGAGGTCAGTGTGTTTTCCCTTCTTTTGTGTCTTATCTTAGTCATTTAAGTTCTCCCTCCTGCCTTTTTTTAAGCCAGAAGAAGGGAGAGGAAAATAGGAAAATGTTTGTCAATTTAGTCAATCTTTTCAAAAAACCAACTTTTGCACTTTGATTATAAATATATAATTTTTTATGTTCATTCATCAAATAATTATCAAATCCTAGATATGTAGTTGTAAACAAAACAGACATGTTTGCTCCTCTCTCGAGACCCTCGGTCAAGGGGGAGATGTAGATATTAAGCAAGTAAGTGTATGTCATAAGCGCTGGGAAGGAGACGACTGGGGTGCTGTGAGAGGTGTGGAAAGCTGACTTTAGATTAGATGGCTGGGAAGGAGCTCTGGGGAGGTGGTGTGTAGCTGAAATGGGAGGATGAGAGGGCACCATTGCTTCAGAGAGTCAGTACTGGGTGTGTGTGTGTGTTGTGGGGGGGTGGATTCTGTGGACAACATTCTAGATGAGGGGAACAGATAAACTGTGGCCCCAGGGTCCTGGGGCAGAAGGTGAGGAAGAAGGTGTGGCTGGTAGGGTGGGTGGGGCACGTGGTCACGGTCTCCTGGACTGTATTAAGTACTCTGAGTGCCTTTAATCTGTGATAGGTGTACTACTTGGATTAATTTTTGTAGAAATCCATTGGTGACAACCTATCTCACAAGGCAGGTCTAAACCTTCCAGAGAATCTGTTCCACCAGTAGGAAGGTCCAGGGTTTTTCTCATGGCCTGGTGGGCCCGGTGCAGTCTGGCCCGCTAACCTCTAGCCGCCTGTCACCATTCCCCAGTCTTGCTAGCTCAGACGCATTCCCCACAACATTGCAGAGCTGCTGCCGCACCAGCTGTTGGCTCGAGGCCCTGGCCATTTTCTTTGGTCGGTGCACTGTTATCTTTGCCTCTCTGTTCTTTGACATTTGGGGCTGAGCAGAATGGTGTTGTTGAGGGCTGGTAGTTGCCCGGGGCTGCCAGAAATTTAACCACAGCCCAGGGAGGGCGGTTGCTGACTTCAGAGGGCCGGCAGGGTCCTGCGCTCTGTTC
Organism: Neogale vison; assembly: GCF_020171115.1. Classification (NCBI taxonomy): domain Eukaryota; kingdom Metazoa; phylum Chordata; class Mammalia; order Carnivora; family Mustelidae; genus Neogale; species Neogale vison. The sequence goes on from NC_058092.1 coordinate 157,558,501, forward strand.
TTTGCGGGCTGCTGCTCGCCAGAGCCCACCTCCTCCTTTGCTTCCTCCCGGTTGCCTGCTATTTCCACCTCTTGCCTCTTGGAATGTTCCCTCCATCCGTGCTGGGTCTGTTGTGGCCATTGTTTTGGTGTGAGCAATCAGAGCACATGATGTTTTTCTCTCTGGGTTTTTTCCCATCAAATGCTTAACTTTCTACTTAACTGTTTAAAGGGCAAGTGAAATACTTTAAATGAAACTCCAGGTGAAGACTCTGGCTTTGGGCCCTGGATCAATACAAAGAATTGATTTTTACTCACTTGGCTCAGAACAGACGGAATCCTGGGGGAGCAGTGCGCACATACATGCGTGCTGTCTGTCTGCGAAATTATGCAAGAAGTCGTACATTGACTAGAATAGAGCTTGACTCTCTTTTTTAATTAAAAGATAGAGGAAAGCAGAACTTCTCCCAATCTTATACTTTGGATACCAAACCCAGACACACCCATATTTTAGGAAGAGTTCCCAGGCTGCAGGTTCTTACCTAGTCCAGGTCACAGACTTTTTTTTTTTTTCTTCCCTGAAGAACAAATCTTTCTCCCATCTCTTACTGGAATGAAGAGAAGTAAAGGAACTAGTGTTTTGCCTTTAGAAAGAAAAAATGGTGAAGTAGCTACACAACGAAAGCAGAGGAATATGAAGAGACAGTTGTTATTATTGACAAGTAAACAGAAAGCTCCAGCAACCACATCTAGGCAGGGGAGAGCCTTGGTACAGGTAGCATGTTAGGGTCTCGTTCCCAGGACGTCTGAAAACGCTCTCTAACTTTAAGTTCAGAAATATATATTAAGTGTCTCCTATGTGTAAGGTATTTCACCGTGGATGAAAAATATTTTGAGTCGTAAGACAGAAGGGAGCTAATCCTTGGGTCCAACAGGGCCAGCAGGGGTGTGGGCCTGCGGTGAGCTAGGTAAGCGCCCGTGGGGCTGGAGCCCAGAAGGGGCTGGAGGCCAAGGCAGGGCTAGAGGAGGAGTTGCAGTAAGGTTCTTAGAAAGTCCTTTCGTAGGGTTGACTGCAGTGGACTTTTTTCATTCTACTGGTGACGACTTTCCTTATTTGACAAAGTTTTTATTGTTTTTCTGAGTATCGACACTCTCTACTCAAGGTAGCGAATTTGTAAAAAATATGAATAAAAATGGAGGACAAGGGGAGATGGAGAGGAGAAGGGAGTTGAGGGAAATTGGAAGGGGAGGTGAACCATGAGAGACTATGGACTCTGAAAAACAATCTGAGAGTTTTGAAGGGGCAGGGGGTTGGGAGGTTGGGGGATCCAGGTGGTGGGTATTGGAGAGGGCACGTATTGCATGGAGCATTGGGTGTGGTGCAAAAATAATGAATAATCTTATGCTAAAAAAAATAAAAAAAATTAAAAGAAAAACTCAAAAAAAAAAAAAAAGAACCAAGATGCCCTTCAACGGATGAATGGATAAGGAAGATGTGGTCCATATACACTATGGAGTATTATGCCTCCATCAGAAAAGATGAATACCCAACTTTTGTAGCAATATGGACGGGACTGGAAGAGATTATGCTGAGTGAAATAAGTCAAGCAGAGAGAGTCAATTATCATATGGTTTCACTTATTTGTGGAGCATAACAAATAGCATGGAGGACAAGGGGTGTTAGAGAGGAGTAGGGAATTTGGGTAAATTGGAATGGGAGGTGAACCATGAGAGACTATGGACTCTGAAAAACAGTCTGAGGGGCTTGAAGTGGCGGGGGGGTGGGAGGTTGGGGTACCAGGTGGTGGGTATTGTAGAGGGCACGGCTTGCATGGAGCACTGGGTGTGGTGAAAGAATAATGAATACTGTTTTTCTGAAAATAAATAAATTGAAAAAAAATAAAATAAATGTTAGTAAAAAAAATGAATAAAAACAGAGAAGAAAATAGGAAAGACTCATAATTTTATCACTGGGTTAACCACTGTTAGTGTGTTTGTTCCCTCTTTCTGCTTTGATTCCCTCATTTCAAAATGAGGACAAATACTGCATCTGGTTTTATAGGTTTGGCTTTTCCTGTTAATACGATCCAGTGACATGGGAATGGCCTACAAGGGGATGATCATCACAACTGTGATAATGTAGTGATTGCACAGTGTTCCTGGCATGGGTTTTACGCTCTGACTCAGTGGTGGGTGTTTATCTCAAGTCTGTATGGAGAGAGGCCTTAACTGTTTTTTTTTTTTTTTTAAGATTTTTTAAGACAGAGATCACAAGTAGGCAGAGAAGCAGGCAGAGAGAGAGGAGGAAGCAGGCTCCCTGCCAAGCAGAGAGCCTGATGCAGGGCTTGATCCCAGGACCCTGGGATCTCGACCCGAGCTGAAGGCAGAGGCTTTAACTCACTGAGCCACCCAGGCACCCTGCCTTAACTGGTTTTAGTCATGTAGGCCATGTCATTGTTCTCAGCACCACGTCATTATCTCGAGGCTGTGTCCTGGGAGCAGTCTCTGGGGATGAGAAAGGCAAGTGGAACCCACACGCCAAGGGGTTGGGGGGGGCAGTGAGAAGCTTCTGATTGCCGGGGTCCAGCTCATGGAGCAGCTGGTGGCCCATCTTTTCGGTGACCTTCCCCAGGAGTCCCCCTCATTGCCCTGGGAAGGTCTGATGCTCTGTTACTTCTCCCTGCTGGCCTGTGGTTCTGTGATCTAGAGGCTGAGCCAGCCTCTGCCTTGGGTTCTTTACCTTCCTGCCGTTCTCACAGCTCACTCCCCGGAGGCCTCGCGGAGGCATGTGCTCTGAGGCCATGCAGAGTGGGACTGTGATAGAATCTGTGTCAACTGCTCCTTCCTCCCCGTTACGCCTCTGCTCTGTCCCATTTCCAGCATGTGCCACTGGCTGCCTCTCCCCCGTCATGGCAGTCCAGGCCCTGCTCCTTCGGAAGCAAACTTACACATGCGTGATGAGCTAGTGGTTTTCGCAAACCTTACACCAAGAAAATGTGTATGGGTTGTTCTTTTTTTGTACTGATTCTAATTTTTTGAACTTTATTTGGATACACTTTGACTCTTAGAGAAAACAGGAATAAGAATAATGCCAGACCACCCATATACGTGTTACCCAGAATCACCAGTTTTTACTGTTTGCCCTGTTGTTTGTCCATCCTCTCTCTCCGCGCGTGCACGTGTGGGTCTGTTCATAACAACATACCAGTTTAAAGAGGGAACCATTTGAGTATATTGCAGTCACTGGGGTTTTATTCAGTATATTTTTCAGTATATTTATATATATACTGAATGTTTATATTCAGTTATTTATAAACATAAGTGTATATATTAAACATATATTTATATAAAATATAAATATATTGTAAGTAAAATATATTCAGTATATTTATATATAAAGTTCAGTATATTTTTCCAAAGAATAAGCATATGCTCTTATGTAATTGGTACAGTTCTCAACCTCAGTACATTTTTACACCAAGAAAATACTAATGGGGGCACCTGGGTGGCTTAGTCAGTTAAGCATCTGCCTTCGGCTCAGGTCATGATCCCAAGGTCCTGGGCTTGAGTCCCATGGCTGGGTCCCTGCTCAGTGGGGAGTCTGCTTCTCCCTCTGACGCTGCTCTCTCTCTCTCAAATAAATAAATACAATCTTAAAAAAAAAGAAATACTAATAATCTTCCATTCCCAGGCCTGTTTTGTCAGTTGACTGGACGATGTCCCTTGTAGCAGGTTCAGGGTCAAGTGTTGGGTGTAACTGCCATATCTCCACAGCCTCCTTCAATCTGGAACATTTCCTTAGTCATCCTTTGTCCTTTGTGACCTTGACATCTTTGAGGAATACAGTTCTACTCTAATGGGACTTTCCTTTTGAGAGTTTTTCTGCTTGTTTGTGGTAACTTCAGTCAGAATGCTTTGTAAGCCGTGACGCACGTTTCTCGGGCGTCTCCTCCAGAGGCACTCTGTTTGCTGATGTTTGTTTGGATTACCTGAGTGAAGAATTGTCATGTCCCCACTGTACATTTACTCTTCTTTCCTTTGAAATTCATAAGCAATGAGTGGGGAGACACTTTAAGACCATGGACATCCTTGTCATGAAAATTCTCCTGGTTCTCCTTCTTTGTTAGCTTTCTTAGATTATCGGAACGTAATACTTTTCACGGAGGCTTTATCTGGAAAGCCAGTTTAACTACTGTCTTTTGGAATACTTCCTGGAACAGGGTGAGTGGTAGCTAAGAGTAGGATTGCTGTGCATCGGAAAGGCGAACCACAAGAGCCGTAATGGTTGATTTTTCCTCATCAGAGCTGTGCCTGTGTATTTCTCTCCAGCCTCCTTGTTAGTTAGACAAGAAGTCATCACTGTTTTCCTGTAGCTAAAACATTCAACCTTCTCTCTTCTGAGCAGTATGTAATAAAAGGGTATCAAACCTTAAAAATAACTTTAATGAAAAGTTTAGGGGTGCCTGAGTGGCTCAGTGGGATAAAGCCTCTGCCTTTGGCTCGGGTCATGATCTCAAGGTTCTAGGATTGAGCCTCGCATCAGGCTGTCCACTCGGCGCGGAGCCTGCTTCTCTCTCTCTCTCTGCCTGCCTCTCTGCCTACTTGTGATCTTCATCAAATAAATAAAAAAACCTTCAAGAAAAAAAAGTTTAAATACTGAGTGAGATTTTTACTCAGTAAGAGGAATTATTATAAGCGCAGCTACTGTTAACACCTTTAGCCGATAAGGAAGTGGCACGAGTGAGTACCTCTGGGGGTGCCTGGTCCCGTCTCGCTGTGTGTAAAGGAGGGAGGCCTGCTCCTGTGGTGGGGTTGGGTGGGGGGATGTCACATCTGCCTACTATCAATGACGTGAATTGTTTTGCTACCCCAACTATGTCATCCTTTTTGAGAAATTAAAAGTAATGTGGTTCCTCCAGAAACAGATGAGGGTGTTTGTGGCTCTGCCTCCATAGCCCCTAGAAACTGAAGTGCTCCTGCTTCTCATTGGAGAGAAAAGTCCTTACAGGACTTCCTGTCCTGTAATGAATTCCTTCATTTCTTTCTTTTAGCATCTTGGATCCTTTCCTTCCCTTTCTTTCCTTCCTCGGCTTGACAATGTGCAGGTGGTATCGCACGTGGGGATGGAAGGGAGCTCTGGCATCAGGTGATCTTGGCTTTGACTCTGAGCTCTCACTTGGGGGCTCAGTGACTTTGTCTGAATCCGCTGTGCTCCTCCTCTGTAAAACAGGCAGATAGCTGCGGGGTGGAGTTATTAGGACTGAAAGCAACATTGTTAGTAAAGCGTGTGTGTCCCGGGCAGGTAGGGGGTGCGGATAGGGACAGGTGTACTTATCTCTCTCAAGAAGGTGAGCAAGGTGATGGGTAGGAGAACCTTAGGAGGAGCCTCACATTAGCAGTTTGCCACAAAGCCCCCCGGGGGCCAGAGCAAGCCGTAGGTCTGTCACAGTGACCCACAAGCTCAGATGTCCAGGCTGGTCCCAAGGTGCTGGGATCACAAGGGGTAGTGGGTTCTCCATGCACAGGGCTGACTGTCAGCCAGCAGATGCTGTTTCAGTCCTGGGATAGTTATCGTAGCCTGCAAGATAGCATCGGTGCTGTCTGGTGCTCTATGATCAGGTGCTCACGTGGGTGAGCCCCAGGGAGGCCAGTTAGGACATCCGGGCGGAGCCTCAGCCCCGGTCTGCTGGACCCTGGGGTAGGAATCTCTGGCATTTGGGTGGGCACCGCTCCTGCCCAGAGCACGCCCAAGAGGAGAAGGGCTGGGCTGCAGGGCGCGGCAGGCCCTCTAGACAGCTCAACCTGGCTACCAGCCGGTGCTTTCATCCCTGGGGACACGAGGTCCACATGCCACCAGACTGCTAAGGGGATCTGAAACTTTAGGCTTGGAATAAGCACACGGAGAGGTCTAATTGGAGCCCTTCACTTTTAGTTCCTAACTTCAGACGGTTGAGCAGTTGTGGGCTTGGCGGCGGCCGCTGTTCCCACCACTTGCTTTCCTGGCCTCCCAGAACCAGTGGGTTTGCGGGGAAGGGCCCTAGTTCTGCTGACAGACTTCTGGCGGATGCTCCCCAGTTCTTTCCCATGACTTGATACCTGTTGTCCTAGACAGGCCAGCTCAGAAGCTGGTCCATGTGTCTGATACTTTAAAAAAAAAAAAAGCTAAGACCACCAGAAATATTTATTAAGTAAATAATTCATAATAAGGCAAAAGCCACTTTTATTAGCTTTTTCTTGGATCAGTATTTTGGTTAAATGAAATTGCCTCCGTTCAGTATTTCCATTAAATGAATTGACCACTTTTGTTGAATGAAATTACCTTTTCTTTCGTGTTCTTAAAAGTACATGTGAAGATTAAACAAAAACAAAAGTCACAGTTTTCAGGTCTTTGGCATAATTGGTACACAGATATTTTGTTGTTGCGCTAAATTGATTTAATCTTTTCAGAAAGCAAACTAGCTGAGTGTAAGCAAAGCTGTAAGATTATTCATAGCTTCCCTTACCCCTGGCTGGTCAGTTTTAGGACCGTATCCTGAAGAAATCTCTTCTCCCTCAGAACAAACAGAAGAGGTAAAATCTGCTTTGCCCCAAGTGTTTCTCCCTTTCCGAGACTGTGAAAGTGGATGGATAGTCCTGTGACCCGTAGGCCTGGCTGAGGAGTGGTGCGTGATTCTTGCCCTCCCGCTGCCTCCTGGTACCCTGCAGAGAGAGGAGGTGCAGGGGAGAAGGGCCGCACCCCAGATGCGCACATAGTGATATTCGCCTGTGGCCCAAGGTGGCCCAAGGTGCTGCACAAGCGCCTTACTCCATCCCTTCAGGTACAGGCTCTCCAGCATCTCCTTCTGACTTCTCCGCAACCAGCACCCGGGAGGACTGTGGGGGTTCCTGACCATTTTCAAACCTGGGTGCTGGGGCTGTCAGGCTGCGTCTTTATGAACTCAGAATTTGGAACAATGTAAACATGGTATGTGCTCACTGGCTTGTTTTATGTTTGCCTCTACAGTTTCTTGACTTTATATAAAAACAATTTTGAATATGATAGTGGTCCTTTTTTTTTAAGATTTAACTTAACTCTTTTTTTCTTTTTCTTTTCTTTTCTTTTCTTTTTTTTTTTTTTTTTGAGAGAGAGGAGGAGCAGGGGTATGGCAGAGAGAGAAAGAGAATTGAAAGCAGACTTCTTGTTGCACACAGAGCCTGACACAGGGCTCTGTCCCATAACACTGAGACCATGACCTGCGCCAAAGACAAGAGTTGGACACACAACTGACTGAGCCACCCAGACGCCCTGACACTGGCTCTTGTATTTCACTCTTGAATGTATGGTCCTGAGTTATTTAGAAAAACCAGTCTTGACAGGCTTCTCAGTGGCTTAGCATCTGGTATCTGCCTCTCACTTGAGCACCAATAACAGATTTTTCATCAGAAACCCCAGGCTTATTTTTGAGATTCCTACAGTTTCTGGATGATAGAAGTCCCTACTTTTGGACAGAGAGGATTTTATATAAACTAATGTTTTAAAGTGAGCATTTCCAGTTGGTAGAACAGAACATATGCAAGTGTGTCCAGATATCTTTGTGCAGGTGCTTAATGTTGGTGAGCGGTCATGGGTGAATGTTGCAGAGACTCCAAGGAAGGGTGGTTTTGGAGCCATGCTTTATGTTTGTATCTACTCGTGTGTATTTACATACATGTCGGCGTTCACTACCTCCCCACATACATACACCCAAATAATACATATACACAGGCATACACATGTGATTTTTTTTAATTTTTATTTTTTAATTTTTATTTCTTTTCAGTGTTCCAAGATTTTGTTCATGCACCACACCCAGTGCTGCATGCAATATGTGCCCTCCTTAATACCCACCACCAGGCTCACCCAACTCCCCATCCCCCTACCCTACAAACCCTCAGTTTGTTTCTCAGAGTCCACAGTCTCTCAGGCTTCATCTCCCCCTCTGATTTCCCCCAACTCACTTCTCTCCTTCTCCCAGTGTCCTCCCTATTATTCCTTATGTTCCACAAGTAAGTGAAACCATATGATAATTGACTCTCTCTGCCTGACTTACTTCACTCAGCATAATCTCTTCCAGTCCCATCCATGTTGATAGAGAAGTTGGGTATTCATCCTTTCTGATGGAGGCATAACACTCCATAGTGTATATGAACCACATCTTCTTTATCCATTTGTCTGTTGAAGAGCGTCTTGGCTCTTTCTGCAGTTTGACGATTGTGGCCATTGCTGCTATAAACATTGGGGTACAGATGGTCCATCTTTTCACTACGTCTGTATCTTTGTGGTAAATACCCAGTTGTGCAATTGCAGGGTCATATAGAGTAGCTCTATTTTTAATTTCTTAAGGAATCTCCACATCATTTTCCAAAGTGGTTGCACCAACTTGCATTCCCACCAACAGTGTAATAGGATTCCCCTTTCTCCACATATTCTCCAACACATGTTGTTCCCTGTTTTGTTAATTTTGGCCATTCTAACTGGTGTAAGGTAATATCTCAGTGTGGTTTTAATTTGAATCTCCCTGAGGGCTAATGGTGATGAACATTTCTTCAACGGACGAATGGATAAGGAAAATGTGGTCCATATACACTATGGAGTATTATGCCTCCACTAGAAAGGATGAATACCCAACTTTTGTAGCAACATGGATGGGACGGGGAGAGATTATGCTGAGTGAAATAAGTCAAGCAGAGAGAGTCAATTATCATATGGTTTCACTTATTTGTGGAGCATAACAAATAGCATGGAAGAGAAAGGGTGTTAGAGAGGAGAAGGGAGCTGGGGTAAATTGGAAGGGGAGGTGAATCATGAGAGACTATGGACTCTGAAAAACAATCTGAGGGGTTTGAAGTGGCGGGGGTGTGGGAGGTTGGGGTACCAGGTGGTGGGTATTATAGAGGGCACGACTTGCATGGAGCACTGGGTGTGGTGAAAAAATAACAAATACTGTTTTTCTGAAAATAAATTTAAAAAATATATAAAAAAATAAATTTGCATCCCCACCAAAAAAAGCAGATAATCTCGTCAAAAAATGAGTAGAACAGACACTTCTCCAAAGAAGACATACAAATGGCTAACAGATATGAACATGAAAAAATGTTCATCATCATTATCATCAGGGAGATTCAAATCAAAACCACTTTGAGATACCACCTTACACCAGTTAGAATGGCCAAAATGAGCATCACAGGAAACAAGTGTTGGAGAAGATATGGAGAAAGGGGAATCATTTTCCAGGGTCCTGTCCCTCGAGCTCTCCAATTGGGGAACCCTGAGTCACACCCCACAAGTCCACCTGCCACCCAGGCAGAAACGGTGCCTTTCAGAGCTGTGGAAAAGCCTCAGAGTGAGAGAAACATTTGTGACCCAACAGGGCCATATCCAAACTCTGGCGCCACAGTGGGTCAAAAGTTGGAGGCTGACACCTGGCCGCAACCCCTCCCTCAACTCTGTGCCAGGAAAGCTCCCCTGCGCTGCGGCCCCCAGGTGGGCTCCACACTTTTTCCAGATGGCCTAAACATGCCCTAGGCAAGAAAGTGCTGTAGGCCACAGGGGACAGGGCAGTCCGAAGGGTTGCCCAACACCGACCAATTCTCACGAGTTTTCTGCCCAAATCTTTATCAATTTGGGCAGAAAGCTCGTGAGAATTGCCAGAAAACTCACTTCATGTGACGCATGTCTGCCTGGCCCAGGATCCTGAGTTGTCCTGGCTCGAACCCTGCCAGAAAGCCCTCTGTGAGTCAGGTGCAGGGGAGGCCAATGCCTCCTGCTCCTTAGCCTCCAGGGGTCCCCTCCCTGGCCCTGGCAGATGGGACCTGCCATGCCCCTAGGCCCGGGCCTGAACCCTCACCTGGTTTTTCAGTCTTCCTTTTCCAGTGTCCTGTCCCTCGAGCCCTCCAACTGGGGAACCCTGAGTCCCATGCCACGAGTCCACCTGCCACCAAGCCAGAAATGGTGCTGCGGAAAACCCTCAGAGTGAGAGAAACCTTCATGCCCCCACTGAGGTTATCCCCAAACGACGGTGCCACAGCAGGCTGAAAAGTTTAAAGCTGACACCTGGCCAAAACCCCTCCAACATCCCTGCTCTGGGAAAGCTCCACTGTGCCTGGATCCCAGGTGGGCTGCGTTGTCTTAATGCATTTTCCCAATGGCTGAGACATGCACCGAGCGAGAGAGCACTCTAGGCCACGGGGGACAGGGCAGTCCAGAGGGTCGCCCAAATCAATTGGGCAGAAAGCTCGTGAGGATTGGGTGGCGTTGGGCGGCCCTCTGGACCACCCTGTCCCCCATTGATTTGGGTAGAAACCTCATGAGAATTGGCCGGTGTTGGGCAGCAACTGGGACTGCACTGTCCCCTGAGGCCTAGAGCAATTTCTTGCTCGGCGCATGTTGCAGCCATCCAGAAAACACGCCGAGATGACTCTGCCCACCCAAGGGCCCCTGCCCAGGGGAGCTTTCTAAGAGCAGAGTTAAGGGAGGGTTTGGGGCCAGGCATCAGCCTCCAACTTTTCCTCCCGGTTTGGTGTTGACTGTTGGGGATGGCCTCAGTGGGGGCATCAAGTTTTCTCTTGCTCTGAGGGTTTTGTGCAGCTCTGAAAGGCAGCGTTTCCTCTTGGTGGCAGGTGAATTCATTGGGTGTGACTCAGGGTTTCCTTAGTCACACCCAACTGGAGGTCTCGAGGAACAGGACCCTGGAGAAGGAAGACTGATAAACCAGGTGAGGGTCAGGGCCCTGGCCTAGGGGCATGGCAGGCCCCATCTACCAGTGCCACCAAGGGTACCTCAGGAGGCTGAGTAGCAGGAGGTGGTGGCCTCGCCTGTGCCTGACACACTGTGGGCTTACTGGCAGGGTTCAAGCCGGGACAACTCAGGATCCTGTGCAAGGCCCAGGGGGTGGCCCTGCAAACATGTGGTGCATGAAGTGAATTTGCACAGGTTTTTCAGCCAGTTCTCACGAGCTTTTTGCCCAAATCGATATCGGTATCAATTTGGGCAGAATTATCGGTATCGATTTAGGCAGAGAGCTCGTGAGAATTGGCAGGCGTTGGGTGACTATTCAAACCGCACTGTCCCTCGTGGCCTAGAGTGCTTTCTCGCTCAGTGCATGTTGCGGCCATCTGGAAAACACGCCGAGAACACGCTGCCCACCCGAGGGCCCCTGCGCAGGGGAGCTTTCCGGGAGCACAGTTGAGGGACGGAGTGTGGCCAGGCGTCAGCCTCCGACTCTTCAGCCCAGTGTGGTACCAATGGTTGGGGATGGCTTCAGTGGGGACATGAAAGTTTCTGAGGGTATTCCGCAGCTCTGAAAGGAACCATTTCCTCCTGGTTGACATGTGGACCCATGGGGTGTGACTCAGGGTTCCTCAACCGGAGGGCTCGATGAACAGGACCCTGGAAAAGGAAGCCTGAAAATCTAAGTGAGGGTGAGGGCCCAGGTCCCATCTGCCTGCTCCAGGGAGGGTACCCCAGGAGGCTGAGTAGCAGGAGGCGGTGGCCTCACCAGCTTCTGACTCACTGAGGGCTTTCTCACAGGGTTCAAGCTGCTGGAACTCGGGATCCCAGGCCAGGCCCAGGGGGCGGCACTGCAGACTTTAGCACAAGAAGCGTGTTTGCTGGGTGTTTTCCGGCCAATTCACAGGAGCTTTCTGCCCAAATCCTTATCTCTTCACAGATGACATGATGAGAAGTAAGGTGTTTAATGACCTGATTACGCAGAAAAATGAGACTACTAATCCACCATGGAGGAAATGGAAGGCATGTCTGTAGTATAAGAGATTCCTCTGAACCAGCAAGCCCTGGTATGAAAGTCAGTGAAAAACGACAGCTGCCCAATCGAGGCAGAACTACTGGTAGTCCACAAAACTCAGGAATGAAGGGTTGGGTCACTCCACCAGATGAAGAATCATGACCAGCTGAGGTGCTTGTTCACAGTGAATGTAATGTAGAACGAGCAGCCAAAGTAGCAAGTAGAATACCAGCTATGACCATGTGACCAGTTACAGAAATAAGGACTCTGATTCTTTTTTTCATAAGACTTTGTTCATTTGTTTCTTTGTTCAGAGTGCAAGTGGGGGGTGGGACAGAGGCAGAGGGAGAGAGAATCTCCAGCGATTCCATGCTGAGCACAGAGCCCCATGTGGTGCTCAATCTCACGACACTGACATCATGACCTGGGCCAAAACCAAGAGTCGGAAGCTTAACCAACTCAGCCACCCGGGCATTCCAGGACTCTAATTCTTATGAGTATTTCTTCCTTATTTTGTTATGAGTATTTTTGTGTTGACCCATCTGTTTTCATTTTTTTTAAGATTTTATTTGTTTATTTGACAGAGATCACAAGTAGGCAGAGAGGCAGACAGAGAGAGAGAGGAAGAAGCAGGCTCCCCGCTGAGCAGAGAGCCCTATGCGCGACTCGATCCCAAGACCCTGAGATCATGACCTGAGCCAAAGGCAGCGGCTTAACCCACTGAGCCACCCAGGCGCCTGACCCATCTGTTTTCTTCCTTCTCTTGGTCCCTTATCAGAGAACATACGATGCACATTTGTGATGGTTAATTCTATGTGACAACTTATGTAGGTCAGAGGATCCAGATAGTTGATCAAATCCATGTCTGGATATAACTGCAGAGGTATTTTTTTATATGTGATTTTCACTTAAATTTTGAGAAAAGCAGATTATGCTCTATAACGTGTGTGGGCCTCATCTAATCAGTTGAAGTCCTTAAAAGAAAAGATTGAGGTCCCCAGGTGTGAAGGAGTTCTGCCTCCAGGCAGGGATCAGACTCAAACTGTCACATCAGCTTGGTCTGCCACCAATCTGCCCAATCTGCAGAGTTCAAACATGCCAGTTTTCACAGTCAGCAAATTCTTTAAAATAAATCTCTCTCTTTCTCTGTCTCTGTCTTTCTCTTTTTCTCTCTCAGTAAACACACACACATTCTACAACCCTACTACAGAAAGTACTTCACATTTGTAATTAAGAAAATGATGAATAAGGAATGGAAGATGGGCATCATATTTACTCAGAAATTACTGGCATGTGCCTTGGCTATTAATTATAAAAATTCTACCAGAAGTCTCTAGTAAATTCTCAACAAGCACCTTCAAAGAAAGTATAGAAAAGGACTAGGATATCTACCAAAACCCAGAAAAGAAAACAAAAACCAAAATTAAAATCCAGTAACTGCATGAAGTAGTAGGCAAAGTGATCATAAGAATAAAATTAATCAAATAAGAAACATACACAACTGCAACTAAGAAGGGACATATAGCCAGACATCAACAAAACATGAGCATGGGATTTGCTTCTCCTGGAGGCAATGGAGCCAGGATGCTGGGTTTCTCCAATCTCTGAGCAGGCCAGTCTGGGTTTGATCCTCTGGCAGAGAGCTACCCACTGAAGAACTAGGCGTGGTTTTCTTTCCTTCAGAGAATTGCTGACAGACCATCTGTCACACACTCAGCCTGAGCATAAAGAATAGCAGTGTCAGCCACGATTGTGATTCTTAAGAATGACTCTCACCCCCAACCTAGTGCAGCATCCTCTCATGGAGAAGAACCTGGTTAGGAGGCTCGGAAGCCAGGTGACTCACATTGGAATTAACAGTGGGCCAGGGCGCATGGCTCTGGGGTCAGCTGTTCCCCGGAAAGATTGGGAGATCTGACTAGCTCCTTGATCAGCGTAAGAAGTGGGTCAGATTGAGCAGGGTGGAGATGCGTAACAAAGAAATAAACGTGGACACCCGTGGCTGGCTGATACTCAACCTGGATGGCTCAGTGGGTTAAGTGCCTGACTCCTGATTTCAGCTCAGGTCAGGATCTCAGGGCCAGCTGGGCTAACCAGCACTTAGCAGGGAGTCGGCTGGAGATTTTTTTTTTCTCTCTCTCTCTGCTCCTCCCCCCTGTTGTACTTTCTATCACTCTCTCCCAAATAAATATATAAATCTTTTTTAAAAAAAAGAATGATAAGAAAGGCTGCAGGGCTCAACAAAGTGAAAGGCCAGTGAGTCACCATGACATCTCAGATTTCAAAATGATAATGAAGAAAGTGAAGAACAACCCATCCTCCAAAACATGCCAAACTCCGGGGGTGGGGGGGAATCTGTTGCCTTTAAAAAAATGTGCCCTTGGAAAATATTTCCAAGGACATCTTCTGTTACTCACTCATTGGGCTTCTTATGAATATTTATGGCACAGGTATGGAATGAATGCTGTTACATAGAGCATGAACATGGAAACAGGCAGAAGCCATGAACCCGGCATCAGAGAATGCATTGCTAAGGCAATTTCTGGTGCTTTAGGATTTCTTGTCAATTTGGCTGTGATTGTAATGGTATCTGTGGGGTGCTGTATACTTATGGACACGGCTCAGGGGCCAAGCCGTGGACTACAGCTTATCTTCCCAGGTCTGTTTAGAGAGAGGGCCAGAGCTCAGTATTGTTAAGTAAATTGCATATTTTTATTAAAGCAATAATCTTTGAAGAGCTTAAGTACTATTTTCCATTTCAGATGTTATGTACCACCTGAAGGGACAGTCAGCACTTAACATCATGGGAAAACTGGGGGTGACCCATGGGTTTATGCTGTTGAATAAAGCTGCAAGAACCTCTAGGAGCTTCAGAAAAGCGCACATTTGCTCAACATAATTTTTTTAAATGAAACTGTATTAGGAACTAGTTTCAGTCCCTTTCTGGCTCACATTGGCCATTTTTAAAAAGGGGTAGAGGGAATGTAGCCACAGCACAGGTTTATCCACTTCCACACCAGACCTGGAGAAACTCACGCTCTGCATTCTGTGTTCTCCAGAGAAGGACGAGCACCACTGTGATCCACAAAGCGTGACCACGCAGCATTCCCATACTTTCATGTAACCAATGGCGCAGGTGGAAACACGGGTGACCAGCCAGTCAGGCAAGTGACTGTAGCTGGCTGGGGTAGCTGGGGCCAGGGAGTTAGTCCGAGTCAAGTCAGCCCACGGAAGCGATATATATATATATATATATATATATATATATATATATATTTAGTTTTTTTTATTTATTTATTTTCAGCATAACAGTATCATTATTTTTTCACCACACCCAGTGCTCCATGCAATCCGTGCCCTCTATAATACCCACCACCTTGTACCCCGACCAGTGCATTTTAAAGGAAACTTGCTGTAATGGGGTGTAAACATTGGCAGAGAGAGGAGCCCTGTAGACTTCCTGTTCCTGCCGCCTACAAATACCAATGACTATCTCACTGTCAAGGAAGAGCCATGCATCATCTGTTTTCTTGTAAATGGCAAAATCAGAATCTGCAAGTGCCTTTGTGTAACAGAACAGGTCTTATCAACTTGACATTCAGCACAATCCACTGTCCTAGTACAGTCTGCTTCAGATTCACTTCAACTTGCTTGGTCTTTTGAGGATCCAAGAAGCTAATTAGTACCATTTCATAAAAATTTCCTAATGGGGGGTCAGGGCTCATATGGTTAAGTGTCTGCCTCTGTCTGATCTTCAGATCCTGGGACCCAGCCCTGTGTTGGCATCCCAGCTCAGTAGGAAGTCTGCTTCTCCCCCACCCTCTGCCTGTCCCCCTGTTTGTACTCTCTGTGTCTGTCTGTCTCTCAATTGAATAAATAAAATCTTAAAAAAAAAAACAAAAAAAAACAAAAAACAAAAAACCTCCCAACGTGATATCTGGGGAGGGACTGTCACTTCCTTGTCAATTAAAGATGACAATAACCCAAACTGTTGAAACTTTTGTGCATATCCCGCTCTGATCCTGTGATAATTTGGTAGGCTGTCTTCATCATGTTGATGGTTTCCTTTTCTGTGCGCCATACTTTTCAGTGCTCTGAGAACATGCACATAAGCCCATTTTTAAAATACAATAGCTCCTCCTGGAATATTCTGGAGTGGATGACCACCACTCACACCTCACCAGGACATATGAGAGCACCTGTGATTCTGCTCCTTCCCCAGCATCATTTTTTAGCTTAGCCAGTCTGATGATTGAAACACATTATCATATCCTCCAATGTGTGATGTTCACTCTGTCAATGGATGACTCAGGTAGGAGGCAAAGTAGTTGCAACTTCACTAATCCTAGAAAGCTAAAAGGCTAGAGAGGATATGAGGCAGGAGCATCCACTGTGTAGTGAAAAGGAGCACAAAAACCCTTCAGGTCTCACTGAACTGGCTTTATTTACAAATATATTTATATTGGAAGCTAAACTCCTTCTCTAGATACTAACATAAATATTAAGAAGGGTTCATTGTAACTCTGGGAGATATGCAGAACCATTTGGGAGTTCTTGTCTATTTCGGGGAAAGTTCTATAATCTGGGGCTTCTGTCTCTCCGCCCAGCGTTTGGGCAGGAGGACCTCAACTGACCTTCCCAGATTTGAATAGATGACACTGAGGCACAGATCTGCTCAGTGCTACAACCTGGGCTGTTGAGTGAGCACTCCGAGGTAAAACATTTCTCAAACCTTGGCATTAATCACAGAAAAGGCAGGGTGGTACACCCTGTGTTCTATCATTGGAGATTTTATTATGTATCAGGTGAAGCACAAGGAAGAGGAAAACAGGAGTGGAATCCATCTCTGTGAGGATCAGTGTCATGTAATAGTGCACTTCAAAAGCGAAAATAAACTTCTGGGACTTCATCAAAATCAAAAGCTTCTGCACAGCAAAGGAAACAGTCAAAAAAACGAAGAGGCAACCCACGGAATGGGAGAAGATATTTGCAAATGACAGTATAGACAAAAGGTTGATATCCAGGATCTATAATGAACTCCTCAAACTCAACCCACACAAAACAGACAAACACATCAAAAAATGGGCAGAAGATATGAACAGACACTTCTCCAATGAAGACATACAAATGGCTATCAGACACATGAAAAAATGCTCATCATCATTAGCCCTCATGGAGATTCAAATTAAAACCACATTGAGATATCACCTTACACCAGTTAGAATGGCCAAAATTAACAAAACAGGAAACAACATGTGTTGGAGAGGATGTGGAGAAAGGGGAACCCTCTTCCACTGTTGGTGGGAATGCAAGTTGGTGCAGCCTCTTTGGAGAACAGTGTGGAGATTCCTCAAGAAATTAAAAATAGAGTTTCCCTATGACCCTGCAATTGCACCCCTGGGTATTTACCCCAAAGACACAGATGTCGTGAAAAGAAGGGCCATCTGTACCCCAATGTTTATAGCAGCAATGGCCACAGTCGCCAAACTATGGAAAGAACCAAGATGCCCTTCAGCGGATGAATGGATAAGGAAGATGTGGTCCATATACACTATGGAGTATTATGCCTCCATCAGAAAGGATGAATACCCAACTTTTGTAGCAACATGGACGGGACTGAAAGAAATTATGCTGAGTGAAATAAGTCAAGCAGAGAGAGTCAATGATCATATGGTTTCACTTATTTGTGGAGCATAACAAATAGCATGGAGGACAAGGGGCGTTAGAGAGGAGTAGGGAATTTGGGTAAATTGGAAGGGGAGGTGAACCATGAGAGACTATGGACTCTGAAAAACAATCTGAGGGGTTTGAAGTGGCGGGGGAGTGGGAGGTTGGGGTACCAGGTGGTGGGTATTATAGAGGGCACGGCTTGCATGGAGCACTGGGTGTGGTGAAAAAATAATGAATAATGTTTTTCTGAAAATAAATAAATTGAAAAAAAAATAGTGCACTTCAGATGTTTGCCCAGTGTAAATACATGGAAACACTGCTTTTCTTACAAAAAGATACATATTACACATAAATATGTAGATCAGTGTTTATAACTAAACAGCCAAAATGTTCCAAACAGGAAAGCCCCATCTAAATTTCTCCAAAAGCTGCTATATATCTCAAATGTTTTCTTTTCCCATTGTTTTATTTATGAAAAGCTCCTTTTTTTCCCATCACTTGGCAAGCTCAGGGCTTGTTAGCTTGAACGTCCCTGGCCTATATTCAAACACATTTTCCCTCCTCTTCTTTGTTTAATAAAATCCATCCCCAAGCGTGAGGCCTGGTCTGATCTGTTTTCTGTCGAGTCACGGTCACCTTGTTCCACGAGCCCTGGTGGTGTGCCAGCCAGACCCAGGCCCTGCTGCCTGGCACAGTCAGAATGCAGCCTGCTAACAGCCACAGCCCAATACCTTCATTTACTGCTGAAAATCTCCAGCCAGGAGGAAGCAAGTACCATCCACTGAGAATCAAAAGCCTGCATTTTCTTTTAGTTTTGGGAACCATCAGAAAGTGATCTTAGCTGGAATGCTTATCATAAGAAGGGCAGTGGGGAGGTTTCAGAACTGAAAGTCACACTGGGACCTTTAAGGTCTTGGCAGCAAAGACCCTTGCAGGGCACAAAGCATCTTACAATCGGTTTTTCTCCTCCCTTCCTATAGGCCATTTTATTTTTGCTATGTCTAATTTTATTTCCAAAGGGGTTGTTTACATTAGAGTGTATCTTAGTGTTTAAAAGGTACAAGCTGACATTTATGAATTATATAGAAGATGTAAGGAATAAGGAAAAGAAACCCGTACACATCCCAACCATTTTAAGAAATGCGGTATCATCCCCATCTTTGGAGTCGTCTGTACAACCCTCCCCCTGTCTGTCCACCAGTCCTGTTCACTATTCTCTGTGTTTACCTTATATTTTTACCAAAGTAAATGCATCGCTAAATCGTATTTGATTTTGTATAGTTTTTTTTTATTTTGTATAGTTTTGAAACTAGAACAAATGCAACCAATCTGCACAATTTATCTGCAAGTCGCTTTTATCTCTTCCTCAGTAGCATGTCTAAGTAATTTACACTTACGATGTTTCACGGTAGTTCACTGTAACTTGAGCATGATACTGCAGAGCACATACCTTCCACTCGACAGGACTGGGTTGGTCCCCGGTTTTTATTACTACAAAATGGCAGGTTATCTCTAGCTCTAGCAGCAGAATCACTCTTTCAAAAGGCCTGCTCTCTTCAGCCTGGCCCAGGTCCTGGTGAAGCATTTTCAAAAGCGATGGCTCTAACTCACAGCCCTACCACAGTCAGAACCCATGGGCAGAGGCATGACATCATCACACAGGCAACTTTCCATGGTGTCAGCAGAACACTGAATAACCAAGACATTCTCAGAACTGAAGCTACTTTCTAGACAACACCGTGAATGTTGAGAAACTTGGGCTGTCAGGTAGCAGTTCGCTGCAAGCCTGGGAGAAATGTGAACTCATTTGGAAGTTCTTACCTACTTCCTCGGCTTTGTAAATTTTGAATAATCATTAATTTTCTAAGTCCCTCTAGCTGAAGTTAGTGAAGATTAATTGAAATAAAACATCTTAAGATGTTTTCAAAATGTACATGGCTAAAGAAGCACAAAAGAAGTTTGAGTTTCTTTTGTACTAGGGTGATGCAAGGAAAGAACATATGTGGGGAGACTGGAGCTGCACACAGAGGACAAAAGTTCCTGGAATTAACCAAAATTCCAAGGTTTTTTTTTCTTTCTTTTCAGCGTAACAGTATTCATTGTTTTTGCACCACACCCAGTGCTCCATGCAATACATGCCCTCCCCAATACCCACCACCTGGTTCCCCCAACCTCCCACCCCCTGCTCCTTCAAAACCCTCAGGTTGTTTTTCAGTGTCCATAGTCTCTTATGGTTCACCTCCCCTTCCAATGTCCCTCAACTCCCTTCTCCTCTCCATCTCTCCATGTCCTCCATGTTATTTGTTATGTTCCACAAATAAGTGAAACCACATAATTGACTCTCTGCTTGACTTATTTCACTCAGCATAATCTCTTCCAGCCCCGTCCATGTTGCTACAAAAATTGGAGATTCATCCTTTTTGATGGAGGCATCATACTCCATAGTGTATATGGACCACATCTTCCTTATCCATTCATCCGTTGAAGGGCATCTTGGTTCTTTCCATAGTTTGGCGACCGTGGCCATTGCTGCTATAAACATTGGGGTACAGATGGCCCTTCTTTTCACGACATCTGTGTCTTTGGGGTAAATGCCCAGGAGTGCAATGGCAGGGTCATAGGGAAGCTCTATTTTTAATTTCTTGAACAATCTCCACACTGTTCTCCAAAGTGGCTGCACCAACTTGCATTCCCACCAACAGTGTAAGAGGGTCCCCCTTTCTCCACATCCTCTACAACACACGTTGTTTCCTGCCTTCCTAATTTTGGCCATTCTAACTGGTGTAAGGTGGTATCTCAACAGGTTTTTAAAAGCTATGAAACTGATGGAGCACAACTGGAGATCTCAAGGGGAACAGGTATTCTCTGAGCCTCACGCAGGATGAAAGGCAAATTGACAAAGGTCTGTCTCTAGCATGGTGAGCGGGTAGCACAGGCCTGGGAGGGCGGAGGGATGACAGAGCTACAGGGCTAGCGGTGGAGAGGGGAAGTGGTCCGGCTACTTGTGTCCCTTACCTGTCCTCAAGGCCCTTTGTGACCAGACCACAGCTCTGTGATGTGGGCAGGGGGCTTGTGTCTGCATGGACACACCCAGGGCTCAGTTGCCAGAGCGCAGCAGTGCGATCGGTCACTAACTCTCAGGGCTCAGTTACCTGAGGGCAGCAGTGCGATTGGACATTAATACTTTCTAGAGGGAAGAGATGGAGGATTATCTCTTCCCTCAGGAATCCCTTACTGATGGTTGGCTGAGCCCCAGTCCCACTCTCTGGGCAGTTAATGCCATCTTTGCCTTTGTGTGCGGACTGGGGCTCTTCGTCCTTTTTCTTTCCTATTTCCAGCCTGATCCGCCCTCACCACGAGGCAAGAATCACAGGAAGAGCCCGAAGGTAAGGAACCCTCGGCCCAGGCCCAGCAGAGTGTAACTCTATTATTCTTTCCACTTTTCCAAGTCACTGGAAAGACCCCTGAAATGGGAAAGAATAGAATGGGTATTCTCAGGAGAGAGTAGACCACCATCCATCCAGGACAAGCCAGACCAGCCAAGGGTTAGAGGGACATGAGGATTTCTCCCTGAAGATCTCGGGCCAGAGTCCAGGTGTGGTGGAGGGGTCCAGGGCAGCGTCCCAAACACAGTGACCGGTGGCCAAGGACCGGAGTTAAGAGCTGCCTCTCTAGAGGAGGTCAGGCCCCTGAGCACTGGGTCATCTGCTGCTGGGGTGGGGGTCCCAGCCTCCGGGTGTTCTCTAATCTCAGTACCAAGTGGAGCCACGGAGAAGGAGCAACAGAAGCAAAAAACATCAGACTGTGAAAGGTGAGTGTCCGCCACTCACCCCTGCGTGCCCCAGTTACACTGTGCCCCCCGCTCTGAAGGCCCAGTCCCACTGTCTCCAGGACACCAGGGCCTGAGCCCATCCCTCAGGAAACAGAGCCCTGGGTGGGGGTTGGGGGCTCTGAGGAGGGAGAGTGAACCCGGAGGCTTCCCAGATTCTGAATCAGAACGAAGCCCTGAGGGACTGGAAACTGGTATTCCCTAACCAGAAGCCCCAGGGCCTGGACTGGGGGCGGGACCTCCCGCTCCCACTGTGGACAAGCTGTTCAACTCTGCTTAGATTCCTCTGGAGGCTACAGTAGTCCTTCCTCCCCCAGCAAGGTCATGAATGGGGAAGCACTTTGGAAAGACAAAGTGATCCCCATCATGAATCCTGTAGTCACCATGCAGGCATGTGGCCTTGGACAGTGCTGTTTGGGGCTCCCGAGTCCAATCCCCTAAAGGTCTCCCCTAATGGGACATTGTACCCAGCCTCCCGTAAGATCCCTGGACCCTGTCTTCTGCTGTGACCCGGTCTCCTGTTTCCAGGTTTCAGAGAATTTCTGAAAAATCTGGAAGAGGTTCAGGACCTGTTCTCCCTTCTGGAAAGGTAAAGAATCTGCCCCCTTCTCCCCTGGGTGGGCCTTCCCGAGTCTATGGTGTGACCCCTGGGCTGCAGGGAACAGTCTCTGGGGCTGTTTGTGGGGGCTGAGAGGAGCCATGGGGACAGACTGTGACCAAAGACCCAGGGTGAGGGACAGCAGGAGCATTGTGATGTGGGTGTGGGGTGTGGAGGGCCATGGGGACCGCTCCCGGACCCAACTGCTACAGCGGCAGCTCATGCCTCCTGTCTCCCACAGCCACCTGGAGAGACTCTCTGACCAGGGGGGCTTTCACCAGTTCTTACGTCAAGCAGCCCCTGGGCAGGAGCGCCGAGGGGTGCCAGCTGGAGCCCGTCAGCCATGCAGGGAGCCTCTGCAAGATGCTGCTCCCGCTGTGGCCCGATCACCTGCCCTAACTCCACTGACGGGGTCCCCTCGGCCTCTGGCCTCCACCCTGCCAGCAGGACCAATGACCTCCTCAATTTCCGTTGCTTCACACTCCTCCCTGACTACTTCCTGGCTAGTAGAGTCTTTCCTCCCCCCAGATGGCTTTCCACACCAGCCACTTGCTCTTCCCCCTTCCCCGCCATGTCTCCCTCCTTCAGAGGCCTGCCCTGGGCCTCTGACCACCTCCTTGGCCCCAGAGCGGCCGGACTCTCCTTTCACTCTCCCTCAGTGTGACTCAAGGGCACCCCTGCCGTGCCCCATCCCACAGAGCTCGGCTTCGCACACGCCTTGGTCAGCTGACAGGTCAGCTTCTCCTGTCCCAGCCATCTCGGGCCTGGGCCGCTCACACTGCCCCATTTCGGCCCTGTCCTGGTGGCAGGCAGCTGCCAATGCCTGGAACCTGTCCAACTCAACACCCTTGGAATCCCATCAAGTGCCTCTGTCCCATGGCCCACCAGAAGCCTTGTTCTGGGGAGACCCTACACACAGACAGGAAGAGACTAGGATCCCCCCTTTCATCAATCCAGACGTCCAGAATCTTCTGGAGATACTCATTGGCAAAAGAAAAGAACTGAGGTCTTGGAGGGAGAAGGACAAGAAAGAAAGGTCAAAATACCAGCTGACCTCTTTCGGAAGAATGTTCAAGTCCCCAGGTGACGGGCAGGACACCATGGGCCGCCCGTCCTTCTGGAGCATGAGGGGCAAAGCAAAACAGCTGCTCGGTCCTGAGACACCCCCACGTCCCAAGATTCCAAGGGACAATTTAGAGCAGAAATGCCTCCAGCTCTTCTGGGGTCTCCCCTTTCTGCACAGCGAGTCCCTGGTGGCCACTGTCAGGGTGACTGATCCCCCATTGGAGTTCCCGTCTGTCATATTCAATGAGCTCTCTCATGCCTTGCCACTCCAGATTCAGGGCAAGGTGGTTCCACGCCTCTCCCTGACCCATGACTTACATGACCCTTTGGCAAGGCCCCAACCCTTGACCCTGAGATTGTCCCAGTCCCTGCCCCTTCCTCCATCTCAGCCCCAGCCCCTCCCTCTGACTCAGCCCCTGCCCCAGCCCCTCCCTCTGACTCAGCCCCTTCCCCAGGCCCTCCCTCTGACTCAGCCCCTTCCCCAGCCCCTCCCTCTGACTCAGCCCAAGCTCTTCCCTCTGACTCAGCCCCAGCCCCTCACTCTGGACTGGCCCCTGCCCCAGCCCCTCCCTCTGACTCAGCCCAAGCCCCTCCCTCTGACTCAGCCAAAGCCCCTCCCTCTGACTCAGCCCAAGCCCCTCCCTCTGACTCAACCCAAGCCCCTCCCTCTGACTCAGCCAAAGCCCCTCCCTCTGGATCGGCCCCTGCCCCAGCCCCTCCCTCTGACTCAGCCCCTGCCCCTCCCTCTGACTCAGCCCCTGCCCCAGCCCCTCCCTCTGACTCAGCCCAAGCCCCTCCCTCTGACTCAGCCCCAGCCCCTCCCTCTGGATCAGTCCCAGCTCCCACCTCTAACTGAGCCCCAGACTCAGGCAGGCCTTGTACCCTCTGTCCCAGTTGGACCCTCCACGTGGGAGCCCTCCCACGATTTTTCCATCCTCAGTCCATACGCTCAGCGGATGCTAGAAGCACATATCAAAAGACTCAGGGTGAAGCACCGTTGGGGCCTCCCCCTCAAGGTTCTCAAGACTATAAACCTCTTCAAGTTGAAGAATGGCTTCCTCCTCTCCCAGTCCTTCCCTTCCCACTCAGCCACCTGCATATCCAAGGCTGGCTTGGGCACCAAGTTCGTGGGAAATCCTTCTCAGCCCTATCAAGGAGAGGTGATGAAAGAGTCTTACCCCACTTGGGGGGGTGCCCTCGGTGCTCCCCAGCCTACGTGTGAGGAAATCCAGCAGGCTCTGGAAGGGACCTCACCTGAGGGTGGCCCTATGGCTGGACAGGGACCCAGGTCACCTTCTCGGACCTTCACATACAACTTTGTGGGCAGAATCTGGCACAGTGAGACTGTCTCTAGGACTCTTATGAACAGCAACTTGGAGTCAAGCCCAAGTCCAGCAATGGCCACAAAGGAGCTAAGGAGGGTGAATGGGGATCGGGCCTCACGGGACATGACCATGCTAGAGCTCAACTTAGAGCCCCAGAATTTGAGTGCCAAAGAGCCCGGGGAGGTGGGGGAGTTCAAGGAGGCCCCTGCCTGGGGAGTCACCTTAGAACCCCGTGTGCTGGCCAACAACCAAGGCCTCCGTGACAAGCTGAGAAGATCAGGGCCTGCAGGGAAAAGTGACAGTCCCTTGCAACGTACAAAGTTGGTCCGAGACCTCGAAGAGCTACACCTTGAGGCACGGCGCAGGGGATCGGAGCCCCGGAACTTGATGGAGTCAGAGAACTGGCTTCGTGATGCCACCCCCACCATGCGCCTTCAAGACTGTGAAACTGGGGTCCTCCTTCAAGACTGTGTGACAGAGAGTCTCCTTCAAGACTGTCAGTCCAACCTGTTCCTCGCTGCTGACATCTTGGCTTCTCAGGGATCTCTGTCTAACTTCCAGAGAAGGTCCAGTGAAGACACATCTACTTCCAAGGTGCTGCATGGCCAAAGATCCCGTGGCCAGAGCCCCCACAGGCAGCCAGGACCCCTGGGACTGCAGCACCAATGTAAGAGCCTGAGCAGGTCATGTGTCGCCCCCGAGGAGAGCGAGAGCTCCAGGAGGTCCCCCTCGAGAGAGCCTGCCAAGGAGTGGTCAAAAATGAAGCTCCTCCAGATCAGTGAGGTGAGACATCCAGTCCAGAGCAAGGAGTCAGGAGAGGCCTCGGGAAGCAAGGCCTGTGAGATGTTGCTGAAGAAGGAGGAGGCGCCTCCCGAAAACTATTTCAGGAGAAGGATGACACACTTGCTCCAGTGGTTCTTTCCCAGTAGAGGCAGAGGACTGGAAGATTCCCTTCAAAAGGGCAAGGCTTCATCATCTCAGGGCCGGGGACAAGTCATGGGCAGGTCAGCCATGGACAGGGCTTCTGCCGAGGCTCAGGTGGTCGTGAGGGCTGTGGAACAAAGCCTAGAGGAGAAAATATTGCCCAACCAGGGACTCAGGGTCCCGAAGGTTGACTGGGGCAAAAAGGATCTCCAGGCTTCAGCAGACCCCAATGTCTGCTATCACAGGGTTCTCTCCTACCAAGAGCAGAGGAGAGTGATGAGCGAGACAGCCAGTCCACAGGGCACCCCCAGGGGCCACAACTATGCCAAAAAGACCGAGTGGATTGGGTGGCCCTTCCCCACCAGGGTGCCAGAGTGCCCGAGCAGACCCTGCCAGAACGGGTCCCTGGTGCCGGGCCCTTCAGGCCGCACCCTGCAGGCCCACTGCCCCAGGCGCTGCCTCCTTAAAAGAGACAGTTCACCTGGCCATCCACTGTGTGCTACTCACGCCTTTCCTGGCAGAACAACTTTCCCCCAAGAAAAAACGCAAACAGTGCGTTTTTCTCACATTAGTACATCATCTATGGGCTAATGGCTTCTTCATGCCACAATTACTTTGCTTCCCCAAAATAAATGTGATTTTTTTTTTCCCCTCAAGAGTGGTGCTGGCCTCCGTGTGTGTCCTGCTGCAGTGGGAGGGAAGGATCAGGGTCTGCTCTCCCCAAGGACCTGCTTTGGCTTCCAGAATGAATGGGGCCTTGGAGGACGGTTTATCTCGGGGTCCACACCCTCTCCCTTCCTCCCTCTCCTTCAGTTTCCATGACAAGGTGAACAAGACCCAGACCAGGACCTCGCTCTGCCCATCCTCTCCTGCTTTCCCTCCACCTGGAGCTTGTGTGGCTTTAGGGAGGGTTTGCGAGGCAGAAATCCCGCCCAGGCTTTAGGAAGATGGAATCCTAGGTCAGAGTGGGGCCCGCAGTTGGGAGACACAAGGCTGGCCTTGAGGGCAGAGGTGAGAAATCCTTTCCCACCCCCCACAGTCTCCTATGGTGAGTAGAGGAGGGCCACCCCAGGAGCCTTCTCACCCCAGGGAATCCCGTCTTAGCTCCCTCAGCCCCTCTTCTCACACTCAGAGCTGCAAGGGACAAACTCGAACCCGGTGCTGAGGGTGTGTGGGGCGTGCCACAGAGATCCCCAGGGACCCAACTGCCCAGGCCCAGGGCACTGAAGGGGCCTGCCCACCAGCACCCCCTTCCCCTCTTGGGGGATTGAGGGAGTGTGGCTGTGGGCAGGGGTCCCTGTACTTAGGGTGGGACGCCAGGAAGGAGGCCAAGTGACAGAGTGTGCCCATGCCTGATGTGACGACTGAAGACCCTTGGTGTCCCACTGCCACCTATGGGCCCAGAGGGGAGAAGTTAGAGGCCCTGAGGCTGTCCCCGCGGGGTCTGTGCCCCACTCCAGCTGCCAATTCCAGGGGTGAGGGGGTGGGTGTAGTGGGGTGGGGATTGTACAGAAGCCACCTGAGCTCCCACACAGACGGTCAGGTGCCCAGAGGCAGCAAGGCCTTCAGGCAGAGAAGTGAATTTCTGCAAAATTTGTTAAGCTTGTAGGACTGGGGTCCCCAGACGGACTTGTGGTCTGTGACCTTTTCGTACACGTGTGGCCCAAGGATGGCTCCCAGGGAACTGGAGGGGACTCAGAGGCCAAGGACTGGCCTGGCTCCTGGTCTTGGTCACCCCAGAGCCTGGAGGGGCAGGAGGCCCTCAGGTGGGGCTTCACCCATCCCCGGCTGGAAGGGATGTGCCCAGAAGGAGGGCAGAGTCTAGGAGGGCACCCCCTGCGTGTTCCGCTCCCAGCCCAACATTGTCCTCCAGGGTCCCCCACACATTGCTCTGATGGGAGACCCACACAGAGACCCAACACAGAGACCTCTGACGGAGACCCACACAGAGACTGTGCACAGAGAACTCTAACAGAGACCTCTGACGGACACCCACACAGAGACTCCACAGAGAACCCTCAGCACGACCCTACACAGAGATCTCTGCCAGAGACTCACAGGGGCAGGGGCTAAGTTTCTGCTTATCATGATACCATTACTTATGACCATGCACGTTGTAGACAGCAAGGCCTTCTCAGAAACACCCAGAGACCAAGCCCATCCCATACTGAGAGATACCCAGCAGCTGTTGCTGTTGGGCTGTGACAAACACCATGGCAGGGGCCAGGAATGCCCTGGTGTGAACAGGGGAGTGGGGAGGGAACCCTGAGGGTGGGCATCCTGCACACGGACTCCTATGATGGGGATCGCCCCCGGAAGCTTGTGTGCACACAACTACGGACCATGCCTCTCCCCGTGACAGAGGAGCTTTGCTACGCATCCTCGCAGTCCATTTCCGATGGTGTTTGGCCACTTATGTAATGGAAGACCATCGGTTTCCAAGATTTCATGAAATTTACCTTAACTGAAAATTTTGTTTTCTAGACTCTATCTATTGGGAGGGGAGGGGCAGAGGGGGAGGAGTAGAGGAGGGAGGGAGAAGGACAAGCAAATTTCACACTGAGCGGTGAGCCTGGGCCCACCGGTTCTCAGGACCTGAGATCCTGACCTGAGTTGAAACCGAGAGTTGGTGCCTTAACTGACTGAGCCAGCTGGTGCTCCTGAGATTCTTGAAGTAACTTTCGAAGTACGCAAGAGAGGAGAAAATACGTTACCAAAATATTCACAAAATGGTAATGATGGTGATGTTCTGTGCTTGTAGAGGGTTTCCTCCTCATGAAGCCCCAACTCAGGACCTTGGCTTAGAGCACCTCTCTCTCAACCCTAACCCCCTCCTCTAACCCCTCCCCTAACCTCTCTTCCGACCACTTCTCTAACCCCTCCTCCAGCCACTCCCCTAACCACTCCCACCTTCCCATGAATCAATCCATGTAACTGATGAAGAGCAGGAAAGTTTGTTGCTGTTGTCTGCTTTGTAAAGCAAGGTTGCTTGTTGCCACCTCTCTCCTGGATTATTTCACAGACATTAGACAAAGCTTTAGAAGAAAGTTCTCCCTCATCTAGGAGAGGGGATCTTCCCACGTTTTATCACAAACCTTTCCTACAAACATCTCAGAAATGCCAATATAATACATAGTATTTTCTACAGATGAATAAAAGCAAAGATTTATCTCATTCATGTAAATGATAAGAAAGCAAGACAGCGAATTAGTGGTTGAATACTCACACCTGATGCTTAAGCAGACGAGCAGAGACCTGCAGTCGATCAGCTACAGAGAAGGACGATACACATAAGCGACCTCAACTTTGCAATCACGGGGAAAACTAGGATGTAGGATTTGAAAAGTCCTAGAAATGGTCACCGCCTTTCAAAACATCCCCCTATTCTTCCCCACAGAGTCCGAGAGGCCGGCAAGGCCTCAAACTTTTGATTTACCATGAGTCATAAAAGCTTTTCAATCTGGAGAAGTCCCTTTCTGAAATGGAAACCCCTTTTTGTGGCATTCTTTTAAGTCAGGTTCTTTCCTTCATTTCTTCATCCAAATGTATTGGTTGAACAGGGTCTGCATGGAGCCTGGAAGAGGACCCCCCGTCAGTCTCTCTGCTGGCTTCAACCACACAGAGAGACAACTAAAGAAAAGGGCACACCTGTGGTGAGATCTGTTTCTAGAACACTAAATGTGATTTTTTTCATAAGCAGGATCTCAAGAAATCCATGCCATGACCCTGTGTGTTAAGGTTAATCAGGTTTTTTTTTATGGAAAGAAAGAAAAACAGAGGTTGAGGTCTGGAAAGTTTCTTGGCCAAGGGGTCATCCCCCGAGAGGCCTGCCCCTGAGACTGAGGGTGGGAGGTTTCTGGAACAATGTCCCCCACACTAGGGCATGTGCTGGAAGGAATCCACTTACTGACAGGAGGTTTTATCTACACATACTCCTTGGTTTTCCTACCAAATAGGACTGCTGAGTCATGGAAACACAAAGTAGGAATTCTCAGGGGAAACACCAAGAAACAATCATCAAGACTAGGGTGCTGAGTGACTGTCTTAAGTCAATCCTTCATCTGTCTCATGCCTTCAAACTACCCTTTGTCTCATGCCACAGCTACCCATGTCAGCATGTGGAGGATTTGGACAGATGGGCTTTAGAAGCCCTACAAACCTTGACTAAAAGAAAGACCCCATGACAAGATTTTACCAATGCCCAGGAGTTTAAAGGACAGCGGAGAGAGCCAAGATTCCACATCAGAAGAAGCCAGGGACATCTGGAGGAGAAAGGTACAGCTTAGTCCCTCACAGGCCTGCTTCGCATGGAAAGAAAGGCAGAAAATTCTGGCACTCCTTCCTGTGAGCATTGAAAGACCATCCTTCGTTCAAAACCTACCACCCCCCCCAAAAAAAAAAAACAAACGAAAAACAAACAAACGTAACATGTGAAAAGGCTGAGCCATGGGCAGTGGTTTCTACCCCAACTATTCCTGAGTTAGTATTATGGTCTTACAATACCTCACTTTTATTGTTTAACTGTCTTTGCTCTGAATACATTTCAGAGAAAATTCTAAAGAGAACATTCAAGTGAAGCCATAAAAATGTTCTGTACTATGATCAAGTGGGCATTTTAACGACTTATAATTATGCTTCTAATGTAGGAAACGCTCCATACCTCCCACACTAAGCTTGTTAGGGGTCAGACAGATTAATGAATGTGTGCAGTCTCTATTAGATTTCTGTCCTGGGTTATTTTACTTCTAAATGTTTATAGCTGCTTAAGCAGTGATTTAGAAAAAAAAATACTTTGACTACTTTTTTTCACTCTATGAACCCACCTCAAATATTGTGGAAATATTAAAGGGTATAATTCTCTCATTCCATTCTCATGCCTCGAAGCCTTTTAGTTTGTGTTTTTGAGAACACTTGCACTGAACGTGATGTAAGTGTGCTTGGGTGTCCTGGTGTTTTACATTCAATGCCTGTTTCTTGAAGGTTCACTTCAGTCCAGAGGAGCTGCTGACATGTTCTGTTGCTTCTGTGGGGGTTCTGCCTGTCTCATCCCTGGGCTTACTGCCCTGCTTTGTGCCGCCAACAGTTTACCAAACTGCTGGGGGTCTGTGTTCTGGGATCCTGTCTTCTCAGCTGGACCCACTGGGAGAGACCTGGAGACCACATGATCTGCCCACAGAGTCCTACCATGATCTTCCACAAGGAAGATCAAGGGCTGTGAGAAAGCTCAGCACTGCTTCCCCTGGGCTCCCTGCCCCCTATCACCAGGGCAGCACCCCACCTCAGCCCCCGGCCACTCACTCCCAGGACGCAGTGGTGGCTGCTACAAATTAGGGTTGTAAAAGCCTTCTGCCCACATGTGACATACATGTCATCTTAGTAAAGCAGTGACAAGCCAGGGAAGAAAACAGTATCTGTTAATTAGCTCTAATGCAGAGTTCGACTGTCCTGCAGTGTCCGTGCCTACATCTTTGACTCTTCATGGACTTCCACTCTTTCCATGCAAAACTGAAGGGACAGTGATGCCCTGGCTAGCCCCCACCATGGAGGAGGGAAGAGTTGCTTGTGATTTATAGACTAAGAGGAAAGCACAGGAATCCCATGGGCAAGGATTTGTGGAACCAGGCCAGGTTGGAAGAAGTAAAAGGAGGAATGAAAACAGGAAGATGCAGTGTCCTTTTCTTTCAGAGAGGAACAGATGAACAGCGTCTGAAAGGTGGCCAGGAACTGGGGTCCAGGGCCCCTGAGCCTCAGCAGAACGCACAAATCTCAGTTCCACGTCACCATTAATGAACTGAAATGTCTCCTCTCTGTCAGTTTCAGGTGACGAAAGACTGTTTATATATTTTGGAACTGTCTCAGGCATTACCAGAGTCTTGGTTCTCTTACTTGAGAAGGAAAGTAAGGTTGAAAATGAGAATACAGGGTGAAGACTGATCGTAAATTGTTAGCATTTCCTCTCTCCCTGATGACTCAACATCGCCAGGCAGAGGCTGTGAGCCCCCTCCTGGGCCCACCAGGGTGGTCAGGCTGGCTCCCGTCACAAGGTCCCCATCTTACCTTCCCCTGTCTGTAACCCAGAGACTCCAAACATAACAGTGAAATCCCCTCAAGTGTTTGTGGCCATCCCAACCTGAAATACAGGGACCAGCCCAGGGGTTCTCAGTGGTTCAGGTCTGCACCTGCTGGATACGGTCACCTCCTGGACCCGCCTGCCATGCGGCCACCAGCAGGGTGTGCCGGTTGTGCCACCTGTCCCAGCACCTGTGAGCGTAACAATTCCGTTCATTTCTTATCTTTCCTGTGCGTGACTTCCACAACCACGCTGGAATGTTCCTTAAAGACCCCACAAGGGGGACTAACCTCGCCCATTCACAACAGAGTGGTATTGGCAGAAAACAGAATCTTCATTACAAATACATGTGGTCCGGGAAAGCTAAGCGACTTACTAAACCAGACTTCTAGAAGGTGTCCTGCATCCTAGATGCCTGATGAACTCAGAGAGTCCATTTCCTGCACAGTGGATCACAACAGCTCAGTTCCTCTTTGCCCCAAATCCTTGCTTCCCTGCTCATGACTCACCCTGTTCTCATGACCATCAGCCGGGGCTTGTGACTAGTCAATTCTGATTGTGTAAAATACACTAGAAGGAGGACCTTGCGTGACAAATGATTGAGACAGGAGAAGTCATACTTCTGCCACAGTCTCTTAAAACACCAAGAAACTTCTTAAAACTTGAATCAGAAGATGTCAGGATACCTATCACAGGAGTCTATGCAGCTCTGTCTGAGCGGGTCAGTCCCTCAGATCACGCACCATCTACGACTGATTTTATAAAGACAGTGTGTACTAAGTAAACGTAATTTAACTGCTACAATTTTGGAATGCTTTACAAAAAAGACAGAGTTCCTGATATTATCTTTTTATAATTAAGAAAAGAGTTAGTTTGACCTCTGCTCCATATTTATTCAAGTGTGATTTTTAAGCCTCATTTTACTAAATGAGATGAACCATAAAGCTAAGGTATATTGTAGCATGAGCAATTCAGAAGTTCTGAATGCAGCTGAAAGGCTAACCCATGCAGAGAGGATCTAAGGGCAGGGGACCTGGAACAATGTGCTTATAGCTGTCACCACAGGCTTATGTCATACACGACTTTTCAGTCTTATAATGAATGGGTTTTGTGAATTCAAAATTATTCTGTAGAAGCTGTCATAGCTGTCCTTGCTCTCCGCATCACTCTGGTGATTGGGCACTAGGAATCCTGTAAAACATTTTACATCAGACCTGCCCATGCACCAGTGATAAAACTACAATATGCTCTATATACAAAGAATCATTTAAAAGGATTTTTAGGAGCTGGGATTCTATGAGATGACAGCTGCTTTCACCTGAAAATGCAGTAAATACGTTCCTTACAAGATTCCAATGACTGACAGGTGAGAAAACATACCGAACACCCAGTGCAAGGGGCCGGAACCAGGCTCTCAGGGCTGCGGGCCAGGAACCAGCACCACCAGATTGGGAGCCCCAGAGCCTGGGGTCCACAGCGAAATGCAGTAGGTGCACTGGTCCGAAGTCACGGAGTGCTCCCTGGAGGAGGAGGCAGTGGATGCGGGGTTTCCACAGCACAGAGTTTCGACTGAGGCCACCAGAGCAGGGACGACGTGGGCAGGGCACACTTGCAGGGAAGAAACCGAGCTGGAAGGAGGACACAGGGGCCTGGCAGTCTGCCCCCAGGACATGGGAGGATGTTTAGGACATGGGTTGGCTAGGGGACAAGCCTGCAAACCAGGTAAGGACATTGCACTCTGAGGGGTACTGAGTGTCTGAGCCAGGAAGGGTGACATGGTCCCTAGGCAAGGGGAACCCAGGGAGGCTTCCAGGTGCAGACCGGCACTGCTCCAGTGGGATGATCCAGCAGGGCCTGGAGTGGGGGATGGGAGTGGGGCTGCTGTGAACCTGGGCTGGGCATCTATCTTTACAGACTGTATCTGAAATGGAGCTACTTAGTGATCAGGACTGAATGAAATGGAGTGAGACCAGTTCTTGGAAAGTTGCAAAGTGGTTTGCCTCCAGTTGGCCAGCCTGGCTTTTGTCGTTGTTTGGTTTCCCTTCTTTTCCAACCAACTGCCATGAAGTAAGCGTCTGGCAGAATTGCAGTGACTAGATGGGTGTGGGTGGGGGCCACGTGAAGCAGGGTCCCCATCTTCTCGTGTGGATACAGCTCACACAGGGCTCCCAGGGGGAGGGCCTGCACCGAGAGACTCACGTGGATCCTGAGTCCTTGACCCTCCACAGGCTGAGGTCAGAGAGAGGACTGTCCCTCCTTCCTCTGGAGGGGATGCCCTGGAAAGGGCCCTGAGAGGGTGCCTGCAGACCTGTCCCTTCTTTGCCAGTGGCCTCCGTGCTGTACTTGTTGGGGTCCCTGGGCTGGGAGGATGTGCCCCATAGAAGTGGTAATTTAGTGAGTCCCCAAGATGGCATTGCTTCCCCCCCGGGTGACGGTCACATCCAGCTGGCCCTCAGGAAACATCTACTAGGAAATGGGAAGTGTGGGTGCCTGAAAATGGGCTGGAGTAGGGAAGGGCAGAGGGGCTTTGCAAAGCCAGTGATAGAGGTACACAGGACATGGCTGGAGGTTAGCAGGGACAAGGGAGGAGCCTGTCTGAGTGCTGTGTCCCAGGTGGGGTTCCAGCTCTCCGTCAGTGTCACACACTGCCCACAAACCTCCCCTGAGGAGGGAAGGCTGCTTTGGTTGCCAGTGTGTTATTACAGTAACTATCATGGCCTGAGCACCAGTGGGATGATCCCTGGTACCCGGGAGCCTTGGCAGTGCCCTTTCATGCTATGAGTGTCCAGACACATGGTGTTTCCAGCAGCATCTGGAGAGACGGATACCAGCCCTCAGTGCAGGAGGCACATCTGTGTGCAAGGAGGAGCCTCTCCACTCACACACGGTCAATCAGTTTAAAGGTCCTCTTAGGCATCACACATATCAGGCTGGCAGGGTAAAGATTTCTTCTTCCAGCAGCGACTGGAACCTACTAACACTGTGTTTTCATTTTAAAAATATGGAAACTGGGAGATGAAAATAACAGAACATGAACATGTATGCACCTGCACATTTTGAAATAGACTGGATACTTAAAAACCCTACTTAAAAATTGAGGAGAGTGATGTCAGCAAGATGACACATAAGAAAACTCCAGGCCTGTTCCCTCCAGAGAAACACCAAAAACACAACTAGAGGCTGACCAAAATAACCTTTGGAAGCTACGGGAATGGCCAAAGAGTCACAGCAACCAAGTGAGTGCTTGGTCAAGAATGAGCCACCTGTGGCAGGGCAGGAAATTCCATGACCATGCTGGGCAGAACACCTTGAGCAGAGTAGTCGCCACAAGCTAGTCCCCTTTGCAAACCAGAGAGAGCAAAGTGGACTAATCTGAGACCCTTTGATTTCTAACCTGTCTAGGGGATACCTGAGGGACTGGTCTTGGGACACCCAACACAGAGTTCAGACAACCAAAAGTGGCTCACGGCTCAGAAGGGGGGAAAACACTGGAAGCAGCAGGTACAACTTGTGAAAACCGTCCTAAAGGTCATTACAGACACAGACATCTGGGGCAAGTGATTATAGATTGAGGAATACAATAGAACAGCTAACATCCCTAAAATGAGCAAAGGTGTGAGCTTTACAGAGGAAGACATTAAAAGCAGCCATACCAATGGGAGATCTGGGAAGAGAGCATGTGCACAGATGTAGGGATAACACAGGTATGAGAAAAGTGCATGCCAGGCTGATTAGTAAGGGTCTCCCTTGCATGAGGCCAGCATGCAAAGCCTGGGAGAGGGGGCTGTTTTTAAAAATACCCAGTTTTCAATAAGAGATCACAAGCTATACAAAGAAGAAGGAAAATATGGCTCATTCAAAGGAACAAAATACATCTCCAGAAACCATCCCAAAAGAAACACTGCCTTTGGACTTACTAGAGAATGGCTTTAAAACAATTGCCTTAAATATGCTTTAAAGGCTAAAGGAAAACATGGACAAAAGAAATAAAGGAAATCAAGAAAATATATGAGCAAAATGAGAA
The DNA here is from genome assembly GCF_020171115.1 of Neogale vison. NCBI lineage: Eukaryota > Metazoa > Chordata > Mammalia > Carnivora > Mustelidae > Neogale > Neogale vison. The sequence goes on from NC_058092.1 coordinate 157,593,746, forward strand.
TATTTAAAAGGATTTTGGAATTATTAGAAACAATCAAATGGAGGGACACCTGGATGGCTCAGTGGGTTAAAGCCTCTGACTTTGGCTCAGGTCATGATCTAAGGGTCCTGGGATGGAGCCGTGCATCCAGCTCTCTGCTTAGCAGGGAGCCTGCTTCCCCCCCCCCCGGTCCCCCCATCTCTGCCTGCCTCTCTGCCTACTTGTGATCTCGATCTGTCAAATAAATAAGTAAAATCCTTTAAAAATAAAAGAAACAATCAAATGGAAATTTTGGAGATGAAAAATACAAAACTGAATTGAAAAAAAATCATTTGAGGGGTTAAATAGCAGAGGCAAACAGAAAGGAAGGCTCAGCGAACTTGAATAAATGTCCCTTGAAACTATAGAGACTGAAGAGTAAAAGGAGAAAAAAAGGACAGTGAACAAAGCCTGAGAGACTTATGATGGGAGAACATCAAGATGACCAATATAGACATTATGGGACATGCAGGGGAGAAATGACAGAGAAAAAGGCGGAGAAGTAATGGCCATGCATTTCACAAGTCTGAGGAAAGTCGTGGATATAGCAATACAAGCTTAACAAATGTCAAGTAGCATAAACACAAACAGACCCACACCAAAAGAAGAGTGGCTCATCATATACAGGGAAGCCTCTGTAAAACTATAAGTGGGTTCCTCAGGCACAAAGACAGGTCAGGGAGAATTCAACATTAGGCAAATGTCCTGCAAAAATGAGTGAGAAAGGAAGACATTCCCAGATCAACAACAGAAGCTGAGAATGTCCATAACCACTAGACCTGCCATACAAGAAATGCTAAAGAGAGTCCATCAAGTTGGAATTAAGGATGCTAGATGGCAACTCAAAACCATATGAAAATATCAGATTCTCCAGGAGAGACAAGTACATGGACAAATACAAAAACTAGCAAAGTATTATTGTAACTTTGGATTGTTACTCCTTTCCACTCTTACTGAGAAATTACTGACATCCATTATAACTCCACTTTTTATTATTCTACAAGATTAGCAACAAATAGACATAAGTATATATTTAAGTATATAAATACTTATAAATCTATGTTACTAAGTACAAAATACATAAAGATGTAATTTGTAAATAAGGTAAAGTGTGTGTGAATAAATAAATAAATAAGATGTGGGTAGAAGAGCTAAAAGAAGGGTTTTTGTATGCAATAAAGTTAAATATCAGGTAAAAACAGGTTATCATAACTTTAAGATATTATATGCAACCCCCATAGAAATCACAAATAAAATATTCATAGAATTTACAGAAAAGAAAATGAAAGTTAAATCAAAATGAGTAAAAAAATTGAATTCAAAAGAAGACAATAAAGGAGGAACAAGACAGTTAAGACATAAAGACAACAAATAAAAAAATGTCAATATTAGGCCATCCCACCAGTAACCACTTTAAATGTAAGTGAATTAAGTTCCCCAATCAAAAGGCCTGTATTGGCGGAATGATACCAAAAAACTGAAACAAAAAACCCAGGATCCAACGTTATTCTCTCTATAACATCCTCATTTTAGATGTAAGGACACAAACATAGAGTGGGAAGTAAAAAGGACAGAACAAGATATTCCATGCAATTAGTAACCAAAAGACCAGGGTTGGGTATACTAATATCAGTAAAACAGACTAAGGCAAGAAGTGTTTCAAGCAATGAAGAAGAACATTATACAATGATAAGAGGTCAATTCACCAAGAGGATATAAGAATTATAAATAAATGTGCAACCAACATAAGAGCACCTACATATCAAACTGACAAAACTGAAGGGAGAAATAGATTGATCTAGAATAAAAGAAGGAGACTTCAATACCACATTTTCAATAACAAACAGAATAATCAGACAGAAGATCAGTAAAAATTAGGGGATCTCAACAAGACTATAAGCCAATTGGTCACAAGAGATTTACAAAATACTTCATCCAACAAGAGTAGAATACACATCTTTTCTCGAAAAAACATGGAACATTCTCCAGTATAGACCAGATGTTAGCCCATAAAACAAGTCTTAAAAACTTTAGAAAGGTGGGGATCGTGAAAAATATCTTTTCTGATCAAAATGAAATGAAACCAGAAAGGTTTCAGAAGGAAAACTGGAAAATCTGCAAATATGTGGAAACTGAACATTACCTTAAACAACAAATGAGTCAAGGAATAAATCACAAAGGAAATGTGAAAATTTATTGAGACGAATGGGAATGAAAACACAACCTAGCAAAACTTACGGGATGTAGCAAAAGAAATGCTAACAGGGAAATTTATAACTATCAATGATTACATTGAAAAAGAAGAAATATCTCAAAGTCAGCAACCTAACTTTACACCATAAGGAACTAGAAAAAAAAAAGAACAAATGAAATCAAAAGCTAGAAGAAAGGAAAAAAATAATAAAAATTAGCAAAATAGAGATAGCAAAATAGAGAATAAAAATAAGATAAACAAAACAAGATAAGCAAAATAGAAACAGAGAAAATCCACAAAATCAAGAGTTGAGTCTTCAAAAATCAAAAACTGACAAGCCCTTAGCGACAACGACTAATTAAAAAAAGAGAGAATACTCAAACAGCTAAAGGCAACAATGAAAGTTGGTCATTACGACCGATTTTATAGATAGGGAAGGGTTATAAGAGAATACTGTGAACACTGTATAGTAACAAATTGAATAACTGAGATGAAATGGATTAATTTCTAGAAATATGAAATTTCACCAAGACTAACCTAAAAAGAAATAGAAAATATGAACAGATCCATAACAAGTAAGGCTACTGAATCAGTCATCAGGTCTCCTTATGAAGAAAAATATCTGACTTGATGGCTTCACTGGTGATTTCTACCAAATATTTAAAGAGCCAACACCAATCCTCTTAAACATTTCCAGAAATATGAAGAGGAGAGAGAACTCCCTGACTCATTCAATGAGGCCAGCATTACTCCATAATCCAGAGATACTAGGAAAAAAAAAAAAAAAAAAAAAAACTACCGACCAACATCCCTGATTAAAATCAGTGCAAGAATTGTCAACAAAATACTAGCAAACTGAATTTGGTAGCATAGGAAAAGGATTATGCACCATTACCAAGTGCAATTAATTCCTGGAATGCAAGAATGAGTCAATACACAAGAAACATTCAGGGTCATATGTCACATTACGAAAGGAAGGGTAAGTCACATGATCATCTCAACTGATGCAGAAAAAGCACTTGACAACATTTAGCGCTTTTTCATGATAAAAGCACTCAACACACTATGAACAGAAGAAACTATGTCAACATAATAAGAGCCATATATGAAAAACACACAGTGAGTATCATACCCCACAGGGAAAGGTTACAAGCTTTTCTGCTAAGATCAGGAACAATTCAGGGATGCCAGATTTTGTCACTTCTACTAAACATAATACTGGAAGTACAAGCCAGAACCATTAGGCATGAAAGGGAATTCAAATTGGAAAGAAATAAGTAAAATCTCTGTTTGCAGATGGCATGATCTTATATGTAGAAAACCCTGAAGATTCCAGGAAAACAACAACAGTTTTATTTTATTTTTTTATTAATTTATTTATTTTCAGCATAACAGTATTCATTATTTTTTCACCACACCCAGTGCTCCATGCACTCCGTGCCCTCTATAATACCCATCACCTGGTACCCCAACCTCCCACCCCCCCGCCCCCTCAAACCCCTCAGACTGTTTTTCAGAGTCCATAGCCTCTCATGATTCACCTCCCCTTCCAATTTACCCCAACTCCCTTCTCCTAACACCCCTTGTCCTCCAGGCTATTTGTTATGCTCCACAAATAAGTGAAACCATATGATAATTGACTCTCTCTGCTTATTTCACTCAGCATAATCTCTTCCAGTCCCGTCCATGTTGCTACAAAAGTTGGGTATTCATCCTTTCTGATGGAGGCATCATACTCCATAGTGTATATGGACCACATTTTCCTTATCTATTCGTCCGCTGAAGGACATCTTGGTTCTTTCCACAGTTTGGCGACCGTGGCCATTGCTGCTATAAACATTGGGGTACAGATAGCCCTTCTTATCACGACATCTGTATCTTTGGGGTAAATACCCAGGAGTGCAATTGCAGGGTCATAGGGAAGTTCTATTTTTAATTTCTTGAGGAATCTCCACACTGTTCTCCAAAGAGGCTGCACCAACTGGCATTCCCACCAACTGTGTAAGAGGGTTCCCCTTTCTCCGCATCCCCTCCAACACATGTTGTTTCCTGTATTGTTAATTTTGGCCATTCTAACTGGTGTAAGGTAATATCTCAATGTGGTTTTAATTTGAATCTCCCTGAGGGCTAGTGATGATGAGCATTTTTTCAACAACACTTTTAGAATTAATCAATGATAGTTGACCAAAATCAACATACAGAAATGTGTTGCAATTCAATACCCCAGCAATGAATAATTTAAAAAGGAAACTAAGAAAGCAATTTCATGTGTAACAGCATCAAAAAGAATAAAATACATTGGAATAATCTTAACCGAGAGGTAGTAGAGTTTTATACTGGAAACTATGAAATGCTGCTGAAAGAAATCAAAGAATACACTTATAACTGGAAAGCTATACCATGTTCATGTTTTGGAAACCTTGATATTTCTAAGATGTTAATGCTTTGCAAAGGGATCTACAAATAATATTCAAAATGGGTGCCAGGATTACTCAACAGGGAAAGGACGGTTTTCCAACAACCGAGGCTAGGAGAATTGGATAACAGTATGCAAAGGAATAAAAATGGACCTTCACCTTATACTGTGGACAAAAATTAACTCTAAATGAATCAAAGTTCTCAGCATAAGACCTAGGGCTATAAAAACTCTTAGGGAAGAAAAACAGGACAAAAGCTTTATCACGTTAAATTTGATGATGATTTCTTGGATAGGACATTAAAAGCACAGACAACATAAGATGAAATAGATAAATTCAAATACATCAACATTTAAAACTTTTGTGCTTCAAAAAATTCCATCAGAAGAGTGAAATGGCAACCCATGAATGACAGAAAATATCTGCAAATTCTCTATCTGATTAGGGGTTTATATCCGTAATATATAAAGAATGTTGTACATCCCAGCAACCAAAAAATCAAATACCTTGATTTTAAAATCCACAAAGTACTTCAATAGACATTTATCCAAAGAAAATATACAAATGCTCAATGAACACATGAAAAGATGCTCAACATCAGAAGTCATCAGGGAAATGCAAATCAAAAACTACAGTGAGACACCACTTCCCACCCTTTTGCTGTTGTTTTTTTTTTTTTTTTTTTTTTTTTTAATGGGAAATAAGATGTGTTGATGAGCATGAATTGGAGCCGCGGTGCACTGGTGGGAATGTAATACAGCAAAGCAGACAGATCCTCAAAAAATTAAAAATAGAATTGCCCCCATGGGGATAAAAATATATGTTTATAAAAAATAAAAAAATTTAAAAAAAGAAATGTTAAAACTAAAAATAATAATAATAATAATAATAAACCATTTTGAACTAAAAAAAAATAATAAAAAACCATTTTGAACTAAAAAAAAAAAAAAAGAATTGCCACAGAATCCAGGAATTGCACTTGTTGGAATACACCCAAAAGTACTGAAAGCAAGGTCTCAAAGGTATTTGTTCACCCAAATTCACAGCAACTTTATTCATTACAGCCAAAAGGTGGAAAAGTCCACGGATCCCCCAGGAGAGGAGATGAGCAGAACTGGCATATATATACCGTAAGACATTCTTCAGAATTTGACACATGCCCCAGCACTGATCGACCTAGAGGACATTATGCTACATGAGATCCTCCCATCACGGAAGGACCAAAATGGTATGACTCCACTTAGATGAGGTGCCTGGATGAGTCAAATTCATGGAGACAGAAAGTGAAATGGCGGTTGCCAGGGTCTGGAGAAAGGGAGGGTTGGGGAATTAGTATCTAGAGGGCAGTGAGGTTCAGTTCGGCAAGATGGCAAGGATTCTGGAGAGACCACAATGTGAAAATGCAAATGTCATTGACCCATCTACTTAAAAATAGTTGCAAAGTCAACTTCTATGTTACGTCTGTTTTACCACAATAAGAAATATTTAAACAAAAAGTGCGCTTTCATTAACGTGAATGAGACCCAGCCTGATTTGTGATGCAGTGAGAAACCCAATTCCTGCACATACACTCCCTGGGATGATGGGGAACCCCACCCCACCCCACCCCCCAGTGCAGATCTCCTGGTCACCTTGTGCATCAGCCACCATGCCCACCCCCAACATCATGGCAGTGACATGGGACTCACCTGCCATCATGCCTCGTTTGGAGTCACAGAGTGGCAGGACACTTGGCACAATTTCTCATCTGTTCTCACACAGGGGGAATATACCCACCACCAGCTTCTCACGGTGAGAGCCCCTAAATGCCCCACTCTGGTGTTTCTTTTTTTTTTTAAGGCTTTATTAATTTATTTGAGAGAGAGAGAGAATGCATGTGCATACACTGAGAGAGAGCACATGAGCCGGGACAGGAGAGTGAGAAGCAGCCACCCCACTGAGCAGGGAGCCTGAGGTGGGGCTTGATCCCAGGACCCCAGGATCATTACTGAGCTGAAGGCAGATGCTTCACCACCTGAGCCCTCCAGGCATTCAGAATGCCCAGTCTCTTAACCTAGATGTAGCTACCACCAACAACTTTTATCTTCAGGGTAATGAACTCTGACTCATTAATCCAAACAGAGCAGTGAAACACAGGAAGTTAACAATCCATGACTCCATTAGGATAAAGGTAGAGGTTTCCCCTCTCACCCCCTTATGATTTGCATGGGGGCAGGGTGTACAGTTGAGCAGTCAGGTCTCACTGAAACTCACCACCCCACCCCAAGAACAGGTAGCAGCCTCTCCCAGAAGGTTGTGAGCCTGTCCCCACTGGGCTTCTTGGGGACTGCAAAGCAGGAGAGGGTCATCTCCAGAGGTTGCCCAATAGGCTAAGCAGGATCGAGGTAACAAAATCTGCCTTTGGCAAACATAAAATGTCTAATTAAAAAAAAGTATAACTTTGGAGTCACAATGCTAAAATTAGGAGTAAGAAGCAGAAAGGAAAACCAAAGCGCATTCAGCTGCAAAGTGTGAAGGAGAAACTTAAAATGAGAGTTGAAAATGACAGGGAATTGCTGAATGGAGAGCCTTGGCTCTGGGGTGCTGTCCAGCCCCCTGACCAAGGAGCTGCGGGGAGACTGGCAGTCAAGTGGCAGGCGTCTGAGGCTCTGCACAAGGTGCTGGAGCCGGGAACTTCCATCTGCCTCTCCCCTGTGTCCCCTATCCTTCTGATTCATTCCTGGCCTACAGTGGTTCCTCAGGATCAGGCTCCAGGTTTGGAGTGATCCAGAGAACAAGAGGTATAAGGGCTGGTAGGAGGATCTCCTAAGACAGCAGCTTCAGAGAGAAAGGATATGAAAGTCAGAAAGGCAGAGAGGGAAGTGAACTCGGAGACACCGCGTCCAGGCCAGATACAAGTCTAGGATGGCCATCTTCACTACCTTGTATTTACCTGAACCAAGATGCCCTGAGATGCTGAGCAAGTCCCCAGCCCAGGATGAGGCAGGTGATGCGTTTTCCCAATGCTGAGCAGCTTTCTTTGCTGGCACCCAAACATGGACGAAACCACCTTGGCTGCTCTGCATTTCACTCCCACCAGAGAGAAACCATTCCCTCTGGTGGCTCCCTCCCCCTTCTGTTTATCTTCCCATATCAGTCCGCTGTTCCCACTCCGCTTTACCTGCCCACTGGCGTCTTCTGCCCCTGTAGAGACCAGACATGTATGATTATGATCTCAGGCTGACTTCATGGGTGAATGGAGTTCTTTGGTAGGTAATCAGCTCACTTTGGGGTACCGGCTGAAAAGGCGCCTCCTGTTGGAAAGTAATACCCCAATACGAACGAGAGTGCCCTGTGTCTGGGGACCAGCATTAACTTGGAGACTGGTTGAAAGCACTCCAAAAGAGCAAAGGATCGTGGGGAGAAATTGTGGGAATCGGGGCGGCTAGGGACAAGGGCTTAAGTCCCCAGTCCCAGGACAGCCTCCCTTGCGCTGAGGCAGAGAGAGTGTGGCGGAGAAACCAGGTCTTGGTCCCTAAGCCGCCAGCGCGCCCGAGAATGCGTGGGTTCTAGCTCCTGTGAGGGGATGGGAGCCACGCGGTCGGGAGAATGCGCAAGCCCTACCACAAAGCCTGAGATACACGCGCTTGTCCATCATGCTCCCCTGAGAGAGTTATAAAGGCCCGGCCGGGGCTCTTTGACCCGCGCCATTGTTTCCAAAGCCTAAGCTGCACGCCCCAAACTCTCCCCTGACAGAGGTGCGCAAAAGCCCAGCCTGGTGCTTTCGGACCTGCACCCCGTTCTCAGTGCCTGAGACACGCGCGCGCGATCCATAGCCGCCTCTGAAAAAGGCGCGCACAAGCCGGCACTCTTAGACCCAGCAAGACCAGGCACTCCGAGCCCAGGCTGGCGGCAAAATCTCAGTGTGCGATCGCTGCTTGGAACCTCTCTGGCAGTCGGGAGCTCCCAGACAGCCGCCTTTGCCTTGGCTTTGGGTACAAGCAAAAGTTCCTGCGCCCCCAGGGTCTGCAACTTGGAACCTGCTCTGCCAGCAGCCAAGGGGGAACCTATTTAGGCTCTGCACCCAGACTGAGGCTTCTCTCTGAGAGGGAGATGAGGGAGCAGTTTGTTTTCCTCTAAAACTACAAAAACCATCAAAGGTGGTCAAGGTGAGAGAAAAAAAAAAATGTGAACAAACAAAAACCGCCAGAGAACAAAGGCCTGAAAAAACCAGTTTCCTCAGAGCCCACCCCCTTGAGGGGGGCGGGAGGACTTAACTCAGGAAACATCAGTGACTGCCAACCCACGTGGCAGACCGCTCCCCAGAAAACAAACCAAGAAAGCAAAAAAAAAAAAAGAGAGAAAAGAAAAGGACTACAAGAGAACAATCACTACTTCATAGGAAAACTTGTATTGTTCACTCATTCCCACTATTCTGATTCATTTTTTTTACACAAAGGTAATATTTTTAACCAATTTACCATCACAGCGAGCTGTACAGTACATCAAATTCCAAAATAGCCTTCTATCGTGAACTTTTTAATACATACACCTATGTTTTTCTTTTGCATTTTTACTTTTTGAATTTCTTTTTTTAAATTTTATTTTAGTTTAGTCTAGTTTATTCCTTTTCATTTTTATCCTCTAATATTCATATAGAGTTAAACTTCAAAGTAATCCCCTTTCCCCAATCAATACTACCCATATAGGTAAACCAATTTTTAATGCCCTTTTTCTTAGGAAAGTTGAGTCCTTTAACAAAGATATCAAGTTACATGCAGGAAGAATCAAAACAAACTTCCTCGCACACACTGAGAATTTATATAAGAACTCCCCCATCTTCTTCTTCCACCAGTGTTTCTGTGTTTTTGTGTTTTTCCTGATAGCATATAAATCTTACACTTGGGGTTCTTTTTGTCGAAGTTCTTCCTTTATTTGCATATATATATATATATATATATATATATATATATATATATATTTTCTCTTGTTATATACTTGTATCAGTCTTTTTGTCTCTTTTTCTTTGCCTACTTCGTAAATCTTACCTTGGGGCCCATCTGGGCTAAACCTTCTCTTTCATCTTCCCTTTCTTTCCTGTCTCTCTCTCTCTCTTCATTTTTTTTTTCTTTTTTTATTCTTTTCTTTTGTCGCTCGTTTGGGTGGGGAATCCCGATTGCTCAGAAGTGTTCCAGGGTGCACCTTGACTGCACCAGAGTTGATACATCCAGCTACATCTGTTCAGTCATCTCCCACAAAAATGACTAGGAGGAGGAATGCCCAACAAAAGAAAAATACAGAGGATGGACCTTCTGCAACAGAGCTAACGGCTATCAACATAGACAATATGTCGGAAAGAGAATTCAGGCTAACAATTATCCAGGCAATAGCTAGGTTGGAGAAAGCCATGGGTGACCAAACAGAATTGATTAGGGCCGAAATGAAAGCGACCAGACAGGATGTTCACAATGTTAGGGCGGAGCTTAAAGCTACCAGGGAGGAGGTTCACAATGCTCTCAATGAGTTCCAATCTAACCTAAACTCTCTCAAAGCTAGGGTAACTGAGACAGAAGATAGAATTAGTGATCTGGAGGACAAACAGAGAGAAAGATCAGGAGGAAGCCTGGAACAAACAGCTTAGAAACCACGAAAACAGAATCAGGGAAATAAATGATGCCATGAAGCATTCCAACGTCAGAATTATTGGAATCCCTGAAGGGGAGGAGAAAGAAAGAAGTCTAGAAGATATCGTGGAACATGTCCTTCATGAAAATTTTCCGAATCTCGCGAATGAAACCAGCGTTCATGTACTAGAGGCTGAACGGTCTCCACCCAAGATTATACATTCCAAAAAAACAACACGACACCTGATAGTCAAACTGAGAAATTATAATTGTAGGTATAATCTCTTGAAAGCCGCCAGGGCAAAGAGGCTCCTTACTTACAGAGGGAAGCCCATCAGAAAAACGTCAGACCTGTCCACAGAGACCTGGCAAGCCAGCAGAGGCTGGCAAGATATATTCAGGGCACTAAATGAGAAGAACATGCAGCCAAGAATACTTTATCCAGCAAGACTGACATTCAAAATGGATGGAGAGATAAAGAGTTTCCAAGACCGGCAAGGCTTAAAGACTATGCAACCACCAAGCCGACACTGCAGGAAATATTAAGGGGGGGTTCTATAAAAGAGGAAATATCCCAAGAATAGCATTGAACAGACATATAGAGACAGTCTACAGAAAGAAAGACTTCAAAGGTAACTCGATGTCAATAAAAATGTATCTATCAATAATCACTCTCAATGTGAATGGCCTAAATGCACCCATAAAACGGCACAGGGTTGCAGATTGGATAAAACGACAGGACCCATCCATATGCTGTCTACAAGAGACCCATTTTGAACCTAGAGATACACGCAGACTGAAAGTGAAGGGGTGGAGAAGCATCTTTCATGCCAATGGGACTCAAAAGAAGGCTGGGGTAGCGATTCTCACATCAGATAAATTAGACTTCAAACTAAAGACCATAGTCAGAGATACACAAGGACACTACATAATCCTTAAAGGGACTACCCACGAAGAGGGTCTAACAATTGTAAATATCTATGCTCCCAATATGGGAGCAGCCAATTACTTAAGAAAACTGTTAATCAAGATAAAGAGTCATACTAATATGAATACATTAATCGTAGGAGATCTTAACACGCCTCTTTCAGAATTAAACAGATCATTGAAGCAGAAAATCAATAAAGAAACAAGAGCATTGAATGACACATTGGACCAGATGGACCTCATAGATATATACAGAACATTCCACCCTAAAACAACAGAATACTCATTCTTCTCAAGTGCACATGGAACCTTCTCCAGAATAGACCACATACTGGGTCACAAATAAGGACTCAACCCATACCAAAAGACTGAGATGATTCCCTGCATATTCTCAGATCACAATGCTTTGAAACTGGAGCTCAATCACAAGGAAAAGTTCCGAAGGAACTCAAACACCTGGAAGCTAAAGACCACCTTGCTTAGGAATGCTTGGATCAACCAGGAGATCAAAGAAGAACTGAAACAATTCATGGAAACCAATGAGAATGAAGACACTTCGGTCCAAAACCTATGGGATACAGTAAAGGCGGTCCTAAGGGGAAAATATATAGCCATCCAAGCCTCGTTCAAAAAAATTGAAAAATCCAGAACACACCAGCTGTCTCTTCACCTTAAAGAACTGGAGGATCAACAACAAATCAAACCAACTCTACACATAAGAAGGGAAATCATCAAGATTAGAGCAGAGATCAATGAGGGAGAAACCAGAGATACAGTAGAACGTATCAATGAAAATAGAAGCTGGTTTTTTTGAAAGAATCAGTAAGATCGATAAGCCACTGGCTACACTAATCCAAAAGAAAAGAGAGAAAGCCCAAATTCATAATATTATGAATAAAAAGGGAGAGATCACAACTAACACCAAGGAAGTAGAAACAATCATCAGAAGTTATTACAAACAGTTATATGCCAATAAGCTTAGGAACCTAGATGAAATGGATGCATTCCTGGAAAAATATAAACTACCAACATTGAGCCAGGAAGGAATCGACAACGTGAATAGACCGATATATAATAACGAGATTGAATCAGTGATCAAAAACCTCCCAAAAAACAAGAGCCCAGGACCTGACGGATTCCCTGGGAAATGAGTTCCAATCTAATGTAAACTCTCTCAAAGCTAGGGTAACTGAGACAGAAGATAGAATTAGTGATCTGGAGGACAAACAGATAGAGAGAAAGATAAGGAGGAAGCCTGGAACAAACAGCTTAGAAACCATGAAAACAGAATCAGGGAAATAAATGTTGCCATGAAGCATTCCAACGTCAGAATTATTGGAATCCCTGAAGGGGAGGAGAAAGAAAGAAGTCTAGAAGATATCGTGGAACAAGTCCTTCATGAAAATTTTCCGAATCTTGTGAATGAAACCAGCATTCATGTACTAGAGGCTGAACGGTCTCCACCCAAGATTATACATTCCAAAAAAAAAAACATCACGACACCTGATATTCAAATTGAGGAGTTATAATTGTAGGTATAATGTCTTGAAAGCCGCCAGGTCAAAGAGGCTCCTTACTTACAGAGGGAAGCCCATTAGAATAATGTCAGACCTGTCCACAGAGACCTGGCAAGCCAGAAAAGGCTGGCAAGATATATACAGGGCAAAAAATGAGAAGAACATGCAGCCAAGAATACTTTATCCAGCAAGACTGACATTCAAAATGGATGGAGAGAGAAAGAGTTTTCAAGACCGGCAAGGCTTAAAGACTATGCAACCACCAAGCCGATACTGCAGGAAATATTAAGGGGGGTTCTATAAAAGAGGAAAATCCCAAGAATAGCATTGAACAGACATATAGAGACAGTCTACAGAAAGAAAGACTTCAAAGGTAACTCGATGTCAATAAAAACGTATCTATCGATAATCACTTTCAATGTGAATGGCCTAAATGTGCCCATCAAACAGCACAGGGTTGCAGATTGGATAAAACGACAGGACCCATCCATTTGTTTTCAACAAGAGACCAATTTTGAACCTAAAGATACACGCAGACTGAAAGTGAAGGGGTGGAGAAGCATCTTTCATGCCAATGGGGCTCAAAAGAAGGCTGGGGTAGTGATTCTCATATCAGATAAATTAGACTTCTAACTAAAGACCATAGTCAGAGATACAGAAGGACACTACATAATCCTTAAAGGGACTATCCACCAAGAGGATCTAACAATTGTAAATATCTATGCTCCCAATATGGGAGCAGCCAATTACTTAAGAAAACTGTTAATCAAGATAAAGAGTCATATTGATATGAATACACTAATCATAGGAGATCTTAACACGACTCTCTCAGAAATAGACAGATCATCGAAGCAGAAAATCAATAAAGAAATAAGAGCATTGAATGACACATTGGACCAGATGGACCTCATAGATATATACAGAACATTCCATCCTAAAACAATAGAATACTCATTCTTCTCAAGTGCACACGGAACCTTCTCCGGAATAGACCACATACTGGGTCACAAATAAGGCTCAACCCATACCAAAAGACTGAGATGATTCCCTGCATATTCTCAGATCACAATGCTTTGAAACTGGAGCTCAATCACAAGGAAAAGTTCTGAAGGAACTCAAACACCTGGAAGCTAAAGACCACCTTGCTTAGGAATGCTTGGATCAACCAGGAGATCAAAGAAGAACTGAAACAATTCATGGAAACCAATGAGAATGAAGACACTTCGGTCCAAAACCTATGAGATACAGCAAAGGCGGTCCTAAGGGGGAAAATATAGCCATCCAAGCCTCTTTCAAAAAAATTGAAAAATCCAGAACACACCAGCTGTCTCTACACCTTAAAGAACTGGAGGATCAACAACAAATCAAACCAACTCCACACATAAGAAGGGAAATCATCAAGAATAGAGCTGAGATCAATGAGGGAGAAACCAGAGATACAGTAGAACGTATCAATGAAACTAGAAGCTGGTTTTTTGAAAGAATCAGTAAGATCAATAAGCCTCTGGCTACACTAATCCAAAAGAAAAGAGCGAAAGCCCAAATTCATAAAATTATGAATGAAAAGGGAGAGATCATAATTAACACCAAGGAAGTAGAAACAATCATCAGAAGTTATTACGAACAGTTATATGCCAATAAGCTTAGCAACCTAGATGAAATGGATGCATTCCTGGAAAAATATAAACTACGAAAATTGAACCAGGAAGAAATCGACAACCTGTATAGACGGATAACTAATAACGAAATTGAATCAGTGATCAAAAACCTCCCAAAAAACAAGGGCCCTGGACCTGATGGATTCACTGTGGAATTCTACCAAACCTTCAAAGAAGAAATAACACCTATTCTCCTGAAGCTGTTTCAAAAAATTGAAGCAGAAGGAAAACTTCCAGACTCTTTCTATGAAGCCAGCATTACCCTGATCCCCAAACCAGGCAAGGACCCTACCAAAAAGGAGAATTTCAGACCAATATCACTGATGAATATGGATGCTAAGATTCTCAACAAGATCCTAGCCACAGTATCCTACAGCACATTAAAAAGATTATTCACCATGATCAGGTGGGATTCATCCCTGGGCTACAAGGATGGTTCAACATTTGCAAATCAATCAATGTGATACAACAAATTAATATGAGAAGAGAGAAGAACCACATGGTCCTCTCAATTGATGCAGAAAAAGCATTTGACAAAATCCAGCATCCGTTCTTGATTAAAACGCTTCAAAGTATAGGGATAGAGGGAACATTCCTGAACCTCATCAAATCTATCTATGAAAGACCCACAGCAAATATCATCCTCAATGGGATAAAGCTTGCAGCCTTCCCATTGAGATCAGGAACAACACAAGGATGCCACTTTCACCACTCCTGTTCAACATAGTATTAGAAGTCCTAGCAACAGCAATCAGACAACAGAGAGAAATAAAAGGTATCCAAATTGGTAATGAAGAAGTCAAACTCTCTCTCTTCGAAGATGACATGATTCTTTATGTGGAAAACCCAAAAGACTCCACCCCCAAAATACTAGAACTCATACAGCAATTCAGCAACGTGGCAGGATTCAAAGTCAATGTGCAGAAATCAGTGGCTTTCTTATACACTAACAATGAAAATACAGAAAGGGAAAGTAGAGAATCGATTCCATTTACTATAGCACCAAGAACCATAAGATACCTGGGAATAAACCTAACTAAAGAGGTAAAGGATCTGTACTTGAGGAACTACAGAACACTCATGAAAGAAATTGAAGAAGACACAAATAGATGGAAGACCATTCCATGCTCTTGGATCGGAAGAATAAACATTGTTAAAATGTCTATACTGCCTAGAGCAATCTATACTTTTAATGCCATTCTGATCAAAATGCCACCGGCATTCTTCAAAGAGCTGGAGCAAATAATCCTAAAATTTGTATGGAATCAGAAGAGACCCCGAATCGCTAAGGAAATGTTGAAAAACAAAAATAAAGCTGGCGGCATCACCTTACCTGATTTCAAGCTTTATTACAAAGCTGTGATCACCAAGACAGCATGGTACTGGCATAAAAACAGACACATAGACCAGTGGAACAGAGTAGAGAGCCCAGATATGGACCCTCAACTATATGGTCAATTAATCTTCGACAAAACAGGAAAAAATATACAGTGGAAAAAAGACAGTCTCTTCAATAAATGGTGCTGGGAAAACTGGACAGCTATATGTAGAAGAATGAAACTCGACCATTCTCTTACACCGTACACAAAGATCAACTCAAAATGGATAAAAGACCTCAATGTGAGACAGGAATCCATCAGAATCCTAGAGAAGAACATAGGCAATAATCTCTTTGATATCAGCCACAGCAACTTCTTTCAAGATACGTCTCCAAAGGCAAAGGAAACAAAAGCGAAAATAAACTTCTGGGACTTCATCAAAATCAAAAGCTTCTGCACAGCAAAGGAAACAGTCAAAAAAACAAAGAGGCAACCCACGGAATGGGAGAAGATATTTGCAAATGACAGTAGAGACAAAAGGTTGATATCCAGGATCTATAATGAACTCCTCAAACTCAACACACACGAAACAGGCAAACACATCAAAAACTGGGCAGAAGATATGAACAGACTCTTCTCCAATCAAGACATACAAATGGCTATCAGACACATGAAAAAATGTTCATCATCTTTAGCTCTCAGGGAGATTCAAAATAAAACCACATTGAGGGGGCGTCTGGGTGGCACAGTTGGCTAAGCAAGCGCCTTCGGCTCAGGTCACGGTCCCGGAGTCTCGGGATCGAGTCCCACATCAGGCTCCCAGTTCCGTGGGGAGTCTGCTTCTCCCTCTGACCTTCCCACCTCTCATGCTCTCTCTCTCAAATAAATAAATAAATAAAAATTTTTAAAAAAACCACCTTGAGATATCACCTTACACCAGTTAGAATGGCCAAAATTAACAAAACAGGAAACAACATGTGTTGGAGAGGATGTGGAGAAAGGGGAACCCTCTTAAACTGTTGGTGGGAATGCAAGTTGGTGCAGCCTCTTTGGAGAACAGTGTGGAGATTCCTCAAGAAATTAAAAATAGAACTTCCCTATGACCCTGCAATTGCACTACTGGGCATTTACCCGAACGATACAGATGTCATGAAAAGAAGGGCCTTCTGTACCCCAATGTTTATAGCAGCAATGGCCACGGTCACCAAACTATGGAACGAACCATGATGCTTTTCAACGGATGAATGGATGAGGAAGATGTGGTCCATATACACTATGGATTATTATGCCTCCAACAGAAAGGATGAACACCCAAGTTTTGTAGCAACATGGACGGGACTGGAAGAGATTATGCTGAGTGAAATAAGTCAAGCAGAGATAGTCAATTATCATATGGTTTCACTTATTTGTGGAGCATAACAAATAGCATGGAGGACAAACGGTGTTAGAGAGGAGAAGGGAGTTGGGGTAAATTGGAAGGGGAGGTGAATCATGAGAGACTATGGACTCTGAAAAACAATCTGAGGGGTTTGAAGTGGTGGGGGTGTGGGAGGTTGGGGGTACCAAGTGGTGGGTATTATAGAGGGCACAGATTGCATGGAGCACTGGGTCTTGTGAAAAAATAATGAATACTGTTTTTCTGAAAATAAATAAATTTAAAAAAAGGATCTTTACATTCCTGAACAGGCTAAAATGTTCCTTTTCCTGAGGTTAAATTCTGACAGGTTTTTAAAAGAGTATTAACTAGATTACACAGAAAAATATGAAATAGCTCTTAACCACTTACAACAAAGCAAAAAGGAAAACAAATGTAAACTGATTTATTTGTGCAAAGTAATTTCACCCAGTGATTTATGATCTTCTACCATTTGGGTTTCTCACCTGCCATGAAGCATGGCAGATACTGTGCACATCTCTAGCCGTTCCAAATGTGACTTTGCTGAACACACAGTGAATTCCTGCCTGCTCAGGCTGCCCTGTTTCATATTCCTGTGGTGTGGCTGTGTCCCGCCAATTTTAAGAGAGCCGAAGCAGCCACCGCCACTATTCCTTTAAGTATAGGAAATAAAAACACATTTGGGGGACAGTCAAGAAAACATAGCTAAAAGGAGATCTTAAAAACCCAAAATATTAGGTCCAACATGATGTTATTAGACCTACAATCCTCACTGCCTCCTGTGTTTTCGCAGGCAGGGGCTGCCAGCATTCTTCATATGGCTTAGCATTTCAAAAAGCCTGTTGACAAGTACCACCTGCTCCACGGGAGACCAACTCTCAGAGGCAGTGCACCAGGTTCCCCTCAAGTCCACGCTGGCTGCAGAAATGATTTCTGGTTTAGGAATCTCAGGGTCCAGCCACAGGGCCAACCAGGCAAACACACGCTAGATAGTTCATGAAAGATAGTCTTGTCTTTTTCTTTTTTTTAAAGATTGTATTTACTTATTTGATAGAGAGCTAGAGCAATGACCATCTGGGGGGAGGGAGGCAAAGGGAGGAGGAGAGGCTGGTTCCCTACTGGGTGGAACTCAATCCCGGGATCCCAAGAACATAACTGGAGCCAAAGGCAGGTCTTCGCGGACTGAGCCACACAGGGGCCCGAGAGAGCGATCTCCTGAGCACGAGCGGAGCTGGAAAGAGCAAGGGAGACTCTGTTCCCAGACAACACAGGGAGGTTAAGAACAGAATGCTCTCTAGCACAGAGACGGGGAAGCCAGTGCATCAGTAGAGCACAGGGCATGTCAGCGATAACTTCTACAGAGAAAAGAAAGCCTGGCTCGGGGAGTGCCAGTGTGTCTGGCGTGAGCACTGGGAGTCAGAAGGGGCAGCAACGGGTGCTAAAAAGCCTGCAGCTAGAGCCGCTGTGGGCAATGATCCTCAGCGGGTAGTAAGGAAGGGCGAGTTGGATTTCTGGGGAAAGGAGTGCCGCGGAGAGGTCAGGATGGAGACCAACTCTCAGAAGAGGGTTCCTAGGGCAGGAAGCTGGCCTGAGGTTGAGGGCTTGGTGGGGCCCAGAAGAGGGTAGGGTTGGTCATGTCTGACATCCTGGATCCCGGCAAGAACGCTGACTTCGGACGGGGTTTATTTAAACATAACTACACAAAACCAACAAGGCAGTTCGCCCATTTCTCTCGTTCCCATGCCCCTGCCTTAAGGGCCACCCACACCCCACCCGTTCCCTGCCCCAGAGCGGTTCTCGGCTGCTGCGGTGGTGCTGGAGTTTGGGCTGAACTCGGAGCACGTGGAAGTCCACTCAGATGGCATCTGCGTCTGTCCCTAGCGGACTGCGGTCACTCGGCGTCATGGTGGCGGCCACGTCCCAGCGGTCACTCTGTCTTCCGCATGGTCAGCTGATATGTCAGTGTCTCCATGAGTGTGCATGTGTCACATGTCCTCCCACAAGCGCCTGCGGGCCCGCACCAAGCTGTCCCCTCAGGACTGTCCTGAGCAACGACAACAGCGCCGTCCACTCCGGGCGCAGGGCAGGACCCGACGCGGCCGCTTCAACTCCTGCGGACCCCCAGCCGCGCTCCCCACTGTCCAGCGGCACGCAGGGCGGCCCTGACCCGCGCTCCGACTGCACGTCCGCGATGGTGCATGGCAGCCGGCGTTCTGTCGCGCCCACGGGCCCGCGTGGCTCCCCGGTGTCCGCTCACATGTCCACACGTGTCCCGGGGGGTTCCCGCAGCAGCCGCACTGCGGTGTCCGGCGGAGGGACAGATCAGGCCCCAGAGCCGCCCTCCCGGACCCGGGCCTGGTCTGCACTCCCAGGACACACAGCGCAGGAGCCCGGCAACAGCCGAGCAAGTACAAAGCATCTTCTCCACACCGACGCCTGCACCTGTCCGCAGCTGGACCCCGCAGGCAGCGCCCTCCGCCAGGCTCCGAACTAGCGGCTGCCCCGGCCGCTCCACCGCAAACGCACCCCCACCTCCCACTCCTCCTTGACAGCCAGCAGTCGCCCACGGCCCGCGGTTCCCTGCGGTGTCCCCACACGTCCTCAGCCCCAGCTTCATCACCCGGCAGGAGAAGGCGCCTTGCTCCCACCGCACCACACCTCGCCTGCCCAGCAAGCTCCCGCCGCCCCGCCCTAGCGCCTGAGACAGCTTCTGGGGTGGGGCTGCGCCTGAGCCTGCACACAGGGCTCCACCGGGTCTTTCCCAGAGTGCTGTGCGCTGAGCTCCCGTGAGGCTCTGCGATGCCTCCCTCCACGCAGCTTTGGAGGGGACACGTGAGAGGCGCATGTGTGTCGCTGCAGGTCCCCACAAGCCTGCGGGGCAGTGGGCCTGGCCCTGTCCCGCCTGTGGCGCCAGCCCCGGCCCAGCCTGCCTTCCGGGAGCGTCTCTGCTGGCCCATGGGGCTGACAGCCGGCGTCCTAAGACTGTGAGGAGCGGTAAGCTACGGGCTGCGGGTACAGGCTGCAGTGTCGAGGTGCTGGACAGGTTGCGGGGCTGGAGCACGTGCAGCCAGCCTGCTCCGTGGCCAGGACCTCGGGCCTCGTCCCCTGCGAGCGCGGACGTCCTGGGCAGCGTTGGACGGCGAGTGCCGGACTTCCCGGTGTCTGCCCCCACGACGGTGCCTGGTTCCTTCCGCTTGTCGGGCCCTCCTGCAGTCGCCCCTCCCTGGCGTCCCGGTAACCCTGATGTGTGCCTCCTAATGCTCCAGCGCCTTGAGGCCCAGCCACCCCCCCCCCCACCGCGAGCGCCTGGCCGTGGCCTCCTGGCTGCTGCCCTTGCAGGCTCCGGGGGTCTCAGACTCAGCCCCTTGCCTGCGCTCCGGACCCACGGAGCCGGCCTCCCCGGCTGTCAAGGCTGAAACCTGCCCCCCCGCAATCCAGACAGTGGTTTTGTCGTTGGTCTTCTTAAAGTCCTCCCCTTTCTTACCTCATCTGAGCCCCATGCTCTGCCATCAGGCTCTGGGACCACCGCGCACTCTCTTCACACTGTGTTGTTGGTGACAGTCTTCCGTGAGCTTGCCCCACGCTTACTGTCCTGCATGGCGAGCTCCAGACCCTGCTGCAGGGCACATGGGACCCTGGGCTGGTTTCTCACAAACAGGGCGCACATCGTTCCCGCCACACAGACAGAGTTTGCAGAACAAGCCGTGGTGCCCCACACACCAGCCTCAGTGTTTCACCCGCCACATGATTCACATCTTGGGTCAGATTCTTCTTCGTTGCAGGGCCTGGACCGGTGCTCTGCAGGGCGTTTGGCAGCCTGCGTGTGCTCTGCCCACTGATGCCAGTACCGCACCCACCCCACCTACTTTTCACAACAACCAAGAAACCCATAATCCGTGGGATTTTAGCAAATCTGGAGACCTGAAAAATGGTCTCCATGTGAAAATAACTGGTATTCACATTTGCAAATGCTGTTCGTTTTCCTTGTATATAATACGTACTTGATAGGTAATCCCAATTTGAGACTTGATAGGTAATCCCAGTTTGGGACTATTCAATGAAGGAATGAGAACAATAAAAATAAAACAAATTCACAAACTGAGTCATTTTACAAACAACAGCTCTTATTTCTCCAGAAACAATGTCTTTTACCAGGCAGAACAAATCACTAAAAATAATTAAAAATGAAGACTGCCAAAAATGATAAATATGTGGGTAAATATACATTGTTTTACTTTTTAAAAATAAGTTCTTGGTAGTTTACTGTTTAAGCAGAAATAATACGCAAGTGTGATATTGTAATAAAAATAGGACACCAGTACCATGCTGTCTTGGTGATCACAGCTTTGTAGTAAAGCTTGAAATCAGGCAATGGGATGCCCCCAGTTTTGTTTTTCCTTTTTAACATTTCCTTAGCAATTCGGGGTCTCTTCCGGTTCCATACAAATTTTAGGATTGTTTGCTCCAGCTCTTTAAAAAATGCCGGTGGAATTTTGATCCAGATGACATTGAAATATAGATGGCTCTGGGCAGTATAGACATTTTAATAAAGTTTATTCTTCCGATCCGTGAGTATGGAATGGCCTTCCATCTTTTTGTGTCTTCTTCAATTTCTCTCATGAGTGGATCTCTAGTTCCTTAAGTACAGATCCTTTACCTCTTTGGTTAGGTTGATTCCCAGGTATCTTACGGTTCTTGGTGCTATAGTAAATGGAATCAATTCTCTAATTTCCCTTTCTGTATTTTCATTGTTAGTGTATAAGAAAGCAGCTGATTTCTGTACATTCACTTTGTATCCGGCCACATTGCTGAATTGCTGAATTAGTTCTAGTAGTTTGGGGATGGAATCTTTCGGGTTTTTCATATAAAGTATCATGCCATCTTCAAAGAGAGAGTTTGACTTCTTCTTTGCCAATTTGAATACCTTTTACTTCTTTTTCTTTTACTCTCTCAACTGGCACATTACTCGTGTCTCACTCACTACTCTCTCATGTCTCACCCACTACTATCTCATCTCGCACACTACTCTCTCATGTCTCACACATTACTCTCTCGTGTCTCGCTCACTAATCTCATCTCTCGCTCACTACTCTCTTTCACTCCACTCATTCATCTCATGATTATTTCACATTGGTTCTGGAGTCAGGGTCTCTGGCTTGTTTCTTTGTCTATCCTTTGTACCTACTTCATTAAAAGTAGGATTTTTTTAAATTCCTTGAAAGAGCATAAAAATAAAAATTAAAATCCTTTTTGTGTTAAGCAGGAAAAGTGAACAATGGAAAAATTAAATTCTTACAGAAAAGTTTCTGCAACAGCACAGTCATTGAAAGGAAACATCATTGAGCTGAGTGAGTCTCAGGGAGGCAGAGGGCAGGGAAGCTCAGGGAATCTCTAGCAGAGACTCCTGGAGATTCTTCCCAGCCCCTTGCAACACCGGCAGCTGAACATCAGAGGATGTTGTACCAACACTTGGTCTCAGGTGGAGGGACCATCAACTCTACACTTTCTACAACTTGCAGATACTGTAAATATACAAAATGCACAAGTGTGGTATGTACTTATGCATTCTGTATATGTACAGTATCTCTTCAAGTTGCAGAAATTGTGCCTGCCTGCAGTTAGAACAATTTTCCACCTTTCATGCAGAGCACATTTTATAAATTTGTATAGACAAAGGCAACAGTGAAATAAATAATAGGATTTTTCAGAAGAGGATGACAGGTTTTTACTATTTTAAAAAAATGTTAATGTAGCTGGTCTTAAAACTCCGAGATGATGAGACTTTCTGATTAGCAATCCTCAAACTTTCCAGCCAGTACTGTCGGGGCATCAGCTGAGAAGCTGGAGGTCTTCTAAATACATTCAGATTTCTCACACTGAGAGGACTGCTGGTGTGTCCCAGGGGTCTGCTAGCTTGTTCTGTAAAGGGGCAGATAACAAATGTTTTCAGTGTTGTAGACCATACTTTCTGTGTTGTAGCACCTCCCTTGTGTGAAAGCAGCCACAGGCATTGTGTAAGTGAACAAGTGTGGCTGTGTTCTAATAAAATTTTATTTAAAAACATGCACCGGTTGCATGTGGCTTTGGGCTACAGGTTGCTTGATCCCTGGTTTAGTCCATTTTGTATCTAAGGTGTGAGGTAGGGATCCGTGCTTATGGATTTTTCCAGATGGCTGCTAGTTGCTACAATATCATTTACTGAGCAGTGTTATACAGGGAACAGCATTAACATGGATGAAAAACAGACACCTGCTTGGCAATCTGAAGGAGACCAGTGTTTTTCAAGTTTCTGTCATGAGGTCTTATGGGTGACTTGTCTTAATAATGGGTTGTCTTACATAGGGGGAAAGTAGTCTTTCCCCTTATTGTTTGTTCATCTCCAGATTAAGTTTTAAACTTCTACTTCTGCCATATTTCAGAATTTGTGTCAGAGATAATCAATCTGGGATTTCCTTTACTTTTGAGAATTTGGAGGGCTTTTTAAAAGCACTTATCCCACATGAACTTAAAAGATGAACATGTTAAGCCCTCCTTTCTAAGCCTCTAACCTTACATTCTCAAGTTATGAAGTACATTCAGATAGAGAAGGAAAAAATACAAGAGGCATAAAAATTAGAAATGAAGATAAATTATCATTGTATGTTCTTGGAGAACCATAGAAAATCTCCTGGGAAATAATTTTGAAAAAATAACTCAGCAATCTACATTCTTAGGAAAATAATTTCCAAAATTAATTAATTTCTCTTTGTACCTATAAGTAATTATTTAAATGATGGAGCAGCCATGAACTTCATTTTTAATAGAATCACAAACAATAAAATTGATAAGAAATGCTCAAAAGGTACTTAGAACACCTTTAAGGAGCATCAAAGAAAAGTGGGATTAATCCTTGTCCTTGGGTATCAGGACTTGATAGTGTAATGATGTATGATGTATGCTCATCATTAACTAACCCTGAAATAAAATAAAATGAAGACTCTTTCTCTCTCTCTCTCTTCCTTCCTTCCTTTTGTCCAATTTTATTTATTTGACAGAGAGAAAGAGAGAGACAGTGAGAGAGACAACACAGGCAGGGGGAGTGGGAGAGGGAGAAGCAGGCTTCCCGCTGAGCAGGGAGCCTGATGTGGGCCTCGATCCCAGGACCCTGGGATCATGCCCTGAGCTGAAGGCAGATGCTTAACCACTAAGCCACCCAGGTCCCCCTAATATGAAGTCTTTCTAACTTTCATTTTAAAATGTATGCATGCAGAAGCAGCCACAGCAATTGGTAAAAAGAATATTATTAAAGGGAATTATTCATATTAAGTTAGTAAAATGCCTTACAAAGCTTACACGTAGCTGTTTGAAACTACTTAATATTGTTTATATTAGCATATTAATGCAAGATTAGTGAAGAAATATAATAGGGTTTATTAATAAATATATTTACAGAATTAGCAAAAAATAAATGTGGCATTTCAAATTAGTGATGAAAAATGGATTATTCAATAAATGATACTGGGACAGCCTGGAAAAAAATAAAGTTGGATCCCTATTTTATATCTTAAATAGATACAATTTAAAATAAGTCAGCCACAGAGAAAGGACTAGATACAATTAGAAAATGTTTTGTGTGGCTTATTGGAAAGAGCATGCTAAGGAAAATGGGAAAACCAAATGCTACAAAAAATAAAAAGATTGATAAAGCGGATTAATTTAAAAATGATGTGGGGAAAAAATTGCTGTGAGAAAACACCAAACATAAATTGAGGAAAAATTAAATATATATGAAAAGAAAGTTTTCTTCATTTATAAAGCATTCTTATAAATAAATGGGTAAGAGTTTAAAAATGGGTAAAGATAGGGACGCCTGGGTGGCTCAGTTGGTTAAGCATCTTCCTTCAGCTCAGGTCATGACCCCAGGGTCCTGGAATCAAGTCCCACACTGGGTTCCTTTCTCAGCAGGGAGCCTGCCTCTCCCTTTGCCTGCTCTGCCTATTTTGCCTGCTGCTCTCTGTTCCTTGGCGCTCTCTCTCTCTCTCTGACAAATAAATAAATATTCTTGAAAAAAATTGGGTAAAGATAGTAATAGGCTGTAAACAAAATTAAAGAGAGTGTTTTATAAATATATGAAAAGTTGTTCACTCTCACAAACCCTTGGAGGACAATTTCCATAAAATTAAGTAAAGGGGTTCCCAAACACCTGCTTTGTAGCTCTGAAGATGACAGGCCAGAAGGAGCAGGACCTTAAGTCCTTTCGGTACACTGTCTACACTGAGTAGAAACTCCACTCCTAGGAATGAATCCCACAGAGACATGTGAGCTGCACAGAATACTCCTGTGAGGACAGTGCTCATGTCCTCACAGTCACGGTCTGGTTCTCTGCCGCTGGCGAGTGCAGAGATAAAGCATGCTACAGTGCAGTATTGCTTAGAATGCCTTCCTTTGAAAATAGAGAGGTGAATCTATTTATTGATAACGAGCTTTAGGAAACAGTATTTTAAAGTGAGGAAAAGCAGTACGCACACTGTTCTCCCATCCAAAGTCCCTGAGATGAACATGCACATATGCATAATGTGTGCACACACAGTAATTCTGGAAAGTCACACAACAAATTAGTAATAGCATTTCTTACTCTGTGGAAGGGGCTGGGGGCTAAAAATACACAATAATTGTTATTTTTAAACTACATGTATATATTGCTGTTCGGTTAAATACTGGTTTGAAAGGATTTAAAAAACAAAAACGGCTCATTTTTATTGTGGTAAAAAGCACATAACTTTAAATTTACTATTTTAATGGGTTTATGTGTTTAAGTATAATTACTGAAGATAATTATATAAAGTTAATATGTTAAGTATATTCATATTGCTGAGCAACACATCTCTAGAAGTTTCTCATCTTGTAAAATGGAAGGAGGTCTGAACACCAAGTTCCCCTTCCTCCTCTCCCCAGCACTCAGAAACCACATTTCAGTAACTGTCTCTAGGACTTTGACTGCCTCAGGCGCTTTGTGTAAGTGGAATCCTATAGCATGAGTTTAGCTGTGGCTGGCTTGCTTCACTCAGCATAGGGTCTTTGAGGTGCATCCATGTTGTAACATGGGACAGGACCTCTTTCCTTGTAATGGCTGCATAATATTCCATTGTCCTGATACACTATCTTTTCTTTATCTGTTGTGATGATCTGAATGTTTGTGTCCCACCTGAAGTCACTGCTCTAACTCAAACCCCCAATGGTGATGATGGTATTAGCAGGTGGGGCCTTTGGGAGGTGCTTAGGTCATGGGAACAGAATCCTCTAGAATTAGACGGTGCCTTATCCAAGAGGCTCAGGCACATGCCTACCCTCTTCTGCCCTGTGAGGACGCAGTGATTGTGTGTGGCCCAGAAAAGGGTCCTTGCTGGTCATGTTGGTACACCAGCCCCATACTTCCAGCCTCTAGAACTGTGAGCAGTAATTCTCTGTCGTTTAGAAGGCACCCAGTCTACATTGTTTTGTTCTACCCGCCTGAATGGATTGAGATATCCCTTCATCCATCAATGGCCCCTTAAGTAGCTTCTACCTCTTGGCTAATATGAATAATGCTGCATTGAACATGGGTGTGCACCCATCTCTTGGAGACCCTGCTTTGACGTTTTTTGGACGTATCCCTGGAAGTATAATTGCTGGATATGTTTATTCTATTTTAAGGTTTTGAGGAAGCTCCAAACTCTTCCTCAAGGGCTGCACTATTTTGCATTCCCACCAGCAGCACACAGGAGTTCTAATTTCTCATCTACACAGTGTGTTTCTATGGTTCTCTTACCCTTGAGCTTTGTAAGGACAGGTAATCCCCGGTGGACCCTGAGCGGCCCCACATGTCCTTGCTGGGTATGCCAGGAGTGCAAGACAATGGAGGCCATTCTCAGGGTGTATCAGAATAGCAATCCTGAGAGCTGAGGGGCTGCCTCCCCAGAACCAGTCCAGGTTTGCTTCTGCTCACTCTACATGGATCCCCCCAAGCTCTGTGCTCTTGTCCACTAAAGCCATAGGACCCTTTGCATCTCTGTGGTTCTCAAGAAGGCATGATGAGCTGACCCCATATTCATGAAGCCACGTCTTCTCTGTTGGGTGAATGGCTTCCAAAACGATGTCATTCCTGTTTTTTTTTTTTTTTTCCTGGATGATTGTGACTTCCATGATGCCAGTCTTTCCCTGATGGCATTTGGAAACTTCCAGTTACTGACCTCTTTCGTTCATGGAGCTCTGTGCTGGCCTTTCTCCCCAACTACACCCTTGACATAAATTGTGTCGATTCTAAGATCTACAGGCTGATGGCTACAAGTCATATCATTTATGTGTTTTTATTACAAATAAAAAATAAAAATATGCTCACTATTTATTTGAGAGAGTCAGCTGAAATGAGGATTTAGGCGTGAGTGTCCTTCATGTAAATAGAATCTTAAGTCATCTGTTACTGTATTCCTAATATGGGCTTTTTGATGATACAGATAGGAATAAATACTATTCCAATTTAAGGAAAACTTCTTTAGGTGACTTTCATCTTGCACATAAAAGGGCAAGCTGCCTCTAGGATTATGGTTCAGAGGCCTGTGTGTATGGAGATGAGCATGTCTCTCTGTCCCATTCCTGTCTGCCAGCTGAGCTCCACACTGGAGACACCAGATCTCCTGTCAGTCATAGTCCCTGTGAAGCTATGCTGTGCTCAGAACTCTTTTTTACTTTCTTATTGGCATAATCTTTTTCCTTATGCCCTTGAGGAGAAATCAGTTAAAACTATCAAAAGAGTCCAGTTTTGAAAAAGAATCCAAGGTCAGACCCCTTTTCCAGGAGGAGAAATGTAGGAAGCAGATGCCCCTCAACTTTGCCTCATGTCACTGGGACATGGCCCCCGGGAACATGGGGTTGCCCCTGCCGCTCCAGAGAATGAAGAAGGTGGGTCAAAAACCACCAAGGAAAAGGATGCTCTGGCACAGGCATGATTTGCTCATGTCACGGTTTCGGGATGAAAAGAACAGACGAGGTGTCCACGGGCCTTTAGGGTAGGCTGGGTTTATCATCACCACTGGACTCCTTGCGCGGCTCCTTGAAGGATCTTTCCCATCAAAGCTGCTCCTGCCTCCCTTGGCCGCTGCCACATGTCTTTGCTCATGGCCTCTCGGGAATGGTGCACAAGAGATTCTGCATCTTTCTTGGCACGGGCCCAGACCTGGTCATGCTCAGGACTTGCAGCCCCAACCGCACTCTCCTGGGCAAGAGAACCGCGACAGTACGCTCTGGTCTGAGCCAGGAGGTGGAAGACAGGTCTAAATTCTCTCCCTCATAACCTCCACTACCAAACCGTCCCGGTTCTCTCCAAGCTGCTGTACTTCACGGGGACACCCAGAGCTGCAGAAGGGAAAGCGTACTTCCCCTGGGTTCACTACACAGGCTCCCGTAAATCGGAGCTTCTGCCAGCCTTCACACCCCGGCCGAGTCTGACCTGTGGACATGTTCCCAAGGGCGGGACGCCCCCATGCAGCTGCCCTGGAGAACCCCTGTCACGGGCCACGGTCCCCCAGGCCTGTGTGAAGGGGCTGCTGGACCTGCTTCACACACTTGCTGCCCCGGGTCCACTCTACCTATCACCAGCTGGCATCGAGGCACAGCACAGAGCCTCTTGGGAGCAGGGCCAGGAGGTTACGGTTCCTCTCACAAACCCACCTCGCCGGCTTACAGCCCTGGCCATGCTCTCCACTCCCTAGGCATGCCCAAACGGCAAATGTTCCTCAGGCCTGCCCAGGGCCCTACACACACCCCAACCCCAACCATTCCCGGCCAGCCTCAGCAGGAGCACTAGCAGGAATCCTGTGTTTCAGTGACCACACCGCTGGACGCTTTCCAGGGCTGCCCTGAACAGCTGAGGGCGCCTGCACAATTTCCCATGCTCCCGTCTCCATTCAACCTCTGTAACACTTAGGGAAACAGAGGGCATTGAGTTTCCTGAAACAGGTCCCTGGGAAGGTCATCCCAGTCCCTGTGCATGGGCTGTGGGGAGGTGGTGGGCCATCTCTCTCTCCCTGCACTTCCCCAGCAATCCGAGACCCATGACAGCTGCTCCCAGCACAGACGGATCAGGGGATTGATTCTGGGGGACCCAGGATATCTCCTCTCTTTCCTTGGTTGTTCCCTCCTGGACAACAATAGGACTAGTGGAGCTTGGCAGGGGGAAGGGCATGGAGCATCTCTAGGGAAGAAGGAGAGCAGGGAAGGACAGGAACAAGAACAGAGGAAGACAAAGTCCCGCAGAGGCAGTCTTAGGGACAGTGACAGCCTCCTGGGGGGAAAGGATCACACAGCCAGGCTTCCGGGTCTTGGAGAGAATCGGAGGTGGGAAGAGCAGGTGGTCAACCAGAGATTCCCCTGTACCCTGCGGAGATCAAGCGACCAAGGCCAGGGAGGACTCGGAGCTAGGGATGCACCCCACTGAGGGCAGAGCCCAGCATCCCCAGAGCGGCAGGCCGTGGGTCGTCAGCTACACTAACTCCCTTTGTCCTCTCTCACGGCCAACCCCAGCATCCTCGCTGCTCTCTGACCCAGAGCAGGATTCCACGGAAGACAATTCTGACGGAAGTAGCCACCCTGCGCCTGTAATTCACTTCCACCTCCATCTCTTGGGCTCCCTCTCTCCTCTGTCCAGAAGCGCCTCCCAGCTCTTCCCCTTTCCCTGCTTTGACGATGCCCACCCTGGAGGCCCTCGTCTCTGGCAGGCACTCAGGCTTTGCATCGGAACTGCTACATGAAATCCCTGGGCAGCCCTCCTCACCCCTTTCCTACCATCACCCTGACCCCTCACCGCTGACTCTGGGAAGTAGCCCCGGAAAGCAGAGCAGAGAGGAGGGCTGGGAGTCGGCAGGGCATGGCTTACCTGGCTGGAGGGCCGTCGGGAAGGGAGGCTGGGCGTGGGTGTCCCCACTTGGTTCTCTGATGCCGGGGAGTCTGTGCTCATACCCAGTTCTGCTCTTGCTCTCAGCTCTCAAGAAGCTTCCCTTCTGTGGACTTGGTGCAAATGACAAGGGAAGCAGAGGAAGAGGAGGATTTGGGAACGGGGTGAGTCAGGCAGGAAAAGGGGCCGGTGAACATGGACACATGTTCTCCCTCATTTCCCCGTCCCTGTTGTGGGTACCTTGGCAAACCGCACAAAACCTGGGGTGCTGCCCTAGCCTCTGACCACAAAGAGGAGAGGAGAGGAAGGTTACAGTCCCTGCAGGCACTAGGAAGCCCTGAGAACCATCCCACGGGGAACCTCCATCTGATCCATGCAACTCCCTGTGGTGGTTAGGCGCCGTCGTCCAGGAGCTGCTGATCTTGGAGGGAGGGCACTGGCTGCCTAGAGGGACTGGACCCCAGGCAGCCCAGGCATGGTGCTCTTCTGGTAAAGGGTTTCACGCCCCCCTATTGAGCCCCTCCCTCTGCACGACCCAAGCCTTGCCCTCCTACCCTGCAAAAGTCAGCAGACAGCTTGCTCCCAGACGACACTAGTCGGGAAGAGACAGTGGTGGGGTGGCCTCATCTCCCACTTCAGGCACGTGAGAAATGAGCAAACAAGACAGGCCCCCGGGCTCACAGGAGCAGGACAGCTCACCCCTCCCAGTGCTGCATCCCTGTGGGCACGGAGTCGGGCCCGGTCTCCAGCTGAGTCCTGTCCGCGGGCCACAACCATATGATCTGACCAACACCTCCCATCCCCTGAGCCTCCAAGACGCCTCATGGGAGGTAGTGGGTCCCCTCGTGGCACCCTTTTGCTTTGTGAGTTTCATACTCTAGAGACTCTCCTCGATCCTTCAGATGGCAGGGGAGACCCACCAGGGAAAGGCCACCCTGCCTGCTCCCACCTTGCCCAACACCCGCCCACAGCCCGTGGACTGTGCAAGCTCACTTCCCGTGGGAGTTGGGACCACGTCGTCTCTGCTATGTCACCTACAACACTCATGTGGGCAAAGGCTGGCCTGACAGAGAAGGGCATGTCCAGGGCTCTCAGAGAGGCTGGGGAAGGGACAGTCCAGCAAGAGGAGGACCCCGCTGTCATGGAGGAGGTCGTTCAGGGAAGGGGACTGAGGGACCCTGGCAGTGTAGCCTTCATTCAGCCCCAGGGGGCCCTCGGGAAATTCCCCTTTCTTCAGGACATGCATGGGTCCTGCAGGAAAACCTCCACCTCAACACCTCAGAAGACACGTCTCGCAAAACCCCACAGGCCTCTGGTAAGACCCAGGCCACACGCCACTCGCTGTCTCACACCATTCCACCCATTGTCTCCACAGCTCCGCCACAGGACAGTGTGCCCACCACCCCGAGGCACAAGAGGCTCCTGGGATGCTCCAACAAAGGGAGCCAGGAGGGCCCTGGGGCCCCACTTGCGGCTCTGATTTCGGCCTGGAGGAGGATTCAGCGTGAACACACAGGGAAACATGCCTGAAGGAACGGCAATCTTACGCCCGACCTCCATATGCCAAAGAGAAGACTTCTGGGCAGCCCACCAGCGGACGGCACTGGAGCCCTGAGGATGAGACGAGAGGACCCTCGGAGTCGGCTGCCACACCCAGAGTTGTCTGCCCGGGCCCTGCTGATGATGGACACTAGGAGCACGAGGCAACCAACTGGGCCCACAACAGTCCGTTGTGTGGGGAGACTGGGCCCACCTGGGACTGGGCCCACCTGGGAATGGGCGGGACAGCAGCCTTCCCGTGCCTGCTGCAGGGGCTGCTCCTCCTCCTGCTGTCCACTGCAGTCCCCGGCAACCCTGCAGAGCATGACACATGCAGGACGAAGCGGCACTGCCAGGGCCCCTTGACCACCCTGGGATCCACTCGAGGGGCAGCAGCCCTACCCCTGCTGGATTCCCCGAGGGTGCCACACCAGAACCGCCCCTGTCGCTTCGACACACATGACCGTGACCAATGCTGGGCTCAACACTGGCAGTGGCCCCACAAAACGGGCCCTGCTCAGCCTGTGTGTTTGGCAGCAGCAAGAGGTTTAGGGAGGAGAGGCTCTCCCCTGCATTCAGCGGCCTCTTCCTTTTACAACTCTGACAGCAGAGGCCTCCCCTAGCTGGGCCTCCCCCACCTGACCAGGAACAACCCTCATGGAGGGACAGCTCTACACCCCTACTCAGCAGGAAGAAGCTACAGAAGATGAGACCGTCCTCCTTCAACAACCTTAACCACGCAAGACTCCGCACTGGTCAGGGGCACATGAGGAGGGAGGAGAAAGCTAGCTGAGCACCAAGCAGGAGCTGGCACGCCACACCACCCCCCAACCTGTGATACGGGGGACATCCCTCAGTTGCTCTGACTTCCCTCAAGCTGAGGAAAGGGAAAAACAGATTCTCCCCAGATGGAGATCAAAACCCGGCAAGACCGGAGTCTCCCTCGGTTTGTAAAAGTCCTCGTGATTCTGCAGAAGAGGCTCATTTAACGAGAGCCTAGCAACCTGCCAGAAGCCTGGATCTCTGTTTCCTGAAGCCCTGACATCTCCCTCCCCTCCACGACACTGAGAGAGGCTGAGGCCGAAGGAAATGTCCGTAGGACAGAGTTTCTTTTCACACCTGCAGTCCCTTGGGAAGGACCTTGAAGGGAGGAAGGTAACATTCCTCCAGGAAGCTCCCCACCATCTTTCAATTCATGCCTTCCTAGCAGGAAATACCACCTTCCCTTCAGAAGAGCAAAGCCTCCCGTATTGTGGGTGTCCTCTGTCCTCCTGCCACGTTCTTGCAAAACCTCCCTTTTGCCTGACCTCCTCCAATGCCATCCCAGAAAGTCAGCCTCCCATCAGGACCCCAGCAAGCAGCCCTTTCTACCCAAGGGTCGTATCCTGTGCTTTAATAAAATCACCTCCTGCCAGCAAAGCCATCTCAAGACTTCTTTCTTGACCATCGGCCTTGAATGCTAACCTCTTTCCTACATCAGTCCTGTCTCTTGTAGGGCTCCTGTGGAAACAGCCCTGCAACATGGGCCCATTTCTGTCAACTCTTCCGACTCCATCCACCTCACCCACTGCACATTCTGTGTCCTCCAAGGACTGGACCCTTCTGTGATTCTTGCACTCAAACCCTCACATGGCACCACTTTCAGTCCTCGACGTGGTTGACGTTGCCCTTCTGAAACTCCCCAGAATCCAATCCTCACTTTCTTTGTCTCACAGGTTTATCTGGTCCATAGGTTCTCATCACCAATACCCTATAACCAGTTTCTGCTCCTGAGTAGAGGACACCATTTCTTTCCTTTGTCATCAAGCTCAAATCTTAACTCTCAGATGTTTGTCTCACAACTTTCAAAATTCTTCTTTCCCCTAATGCCTCTCTACCAGTTCCTCTTCTCCCTTTTTCAAGCCGCCCTCCCTCCGTCCCTCCCTCCCTCCCTTCCTTCCTTCCCTGCATGATCTTTTTGTTCTTTGTATTCCTTACACCTTCCCCCTCTTTCCTTTTCTACTTCTGTTCTGTTAGTCCCCACACAGCACTTCACTACTTTTTCACCCAGTTCCGGGACTCTTTCTGTCTGTACAAGACCCAGGAGCTCACGGCAATACGTTCCCTATTATAAAGGATGAAGGGAGACCCACACGGGGGCATCTCAAAGGTCTGCTTCTCTGCAAGTCAACGGGAAGCTTCAGGGTCATGAACCCTGGCCTTCCACACTAGAGCTTGATACGGGATACGCTAAGCATTCCCCACAATCTCCTGTCATCCAAGACCCTGAGCATACATCAGTCCCACCAGAAACCTGAAGACTTTCATTTCTCGGCTGAAATGGCCCTCGAGTCAAGCCGCCGCCTGAGTGTCTGGAAAAGTCACTGACTTCAGCACGACTCACGGGTATATAGTCTTTGAAACGGAAACATTGGAAATTTAATCAGTAGTTGACGTGGGGGTGAGGCTACCATGTAGTAACATCTATCTGAATTCCGGAAAGGAACAAGGCACGCGACTACAAGTGGCTTGCAGGGGTAGACACAGCAACCATTCCTGAAGGGAGGGGCTGGAACGCGTTCATTGAGTCAGGAAGGGAGGAACGTGAGGGAGCAATCCAGCCACAGCCCCTCGTGTTCTGGCCATTAGCAGAGGGTTCACGCTGCACAGGAACTAGGACAATTCTGGAGCACAGCACAGGGAGGTCTCACGTGCCTCACCTCACGCTGGGTGTGCTGTGTCCTGGGAAGTCAAGCCTTGTATTTGCTGACAATGTGGAAGAGCCTTCAGCCATGTGTCCCTGGTGCCAGGGACATCAGAGCTTGTCCATCCTGGATCGCAGCACACCCATCTCCCCAGTGTGGGAGAGCCTTTAGTCAGGGCTCTAACCTCGGGATACACAAGAGAACTCACCCTTCCGAGGAACGGAGACATGATACATATGGGGGGAACAACGCCAGGGCAGTGCTCACCTCTGTACACAGTAAGACCACTGGAGACGCACCTCAGGGATGTAACGAAGGTTCCATCCTCTGACCTTGCTTCAGAGAGCTCTGCTCTTCTTCATGTCCAGGACCTCACGTGGGGTAGAAGCCATGTGCTGGGATTGCTGCACAAGAGCTCACAGCAACATGCATCCCTTCGAGGCCATGGGCACGTTCCCACAGAGAGAAACTGGTTGAATGTCATCTTCAGGGGAAAGCGATTAGGCCACACCCTTAGCCAGCATCCAGGGATCCACACCGTCGGCAACCCCAACAAATGCGGACAACGTGGAAGAGCCGTTCGATACAGCTCTCACGTTTGGAGACACCATACAACTCAGAGAGGAGAAACCTGTGTCTGTCATCACTGGGGCCCCGCCTGTACCCAGAGAGCCCACCTTGCTCACCGCCACAGAAATCACACAGTACAAGCCCCTTGTCTCCCGTCCCTGAAGCAGAGCCTTCAGCCAGAAGTGGGCCCTTTCCCGACACCAGAGAACTCACACGGGGAGAGCCTCTAGCGCTGTATCCTGGTGGGAGAAGCTTCAGGTGGGGCTCAGGCCTGGGCTCCCTTCTTCCCTAGCCAGCAACGACACCCTCACACCAAGGAATCACTGATCCCAACGCAACGAGGGGAAATTCTTCCCCAGACTCTCCCATCAGAGAATCACTGGGCAACTACCTCCCAAGGAATTCCTCGGGGTGACTGAGATACAAACTCAGACACCTCAAACACATATAGCAGGGCCCCGTTCTGAGGGATGCGGAATGCACTATTCCAGTAACCAATAGCTAGAAATCAAGCACATCTGCTCTGATCCAGGAGTACTTCCATAAAGGCCAGTCTCACCGAACAGGCGGGGTCTCACAATCGTGCACACTGTGCCAAGTAAGAACGGGGGACTTCTCCTTCATGAGCTCTCACAACAGACACAGGTACTGTCTCTTGGTAGGAAGTGGGATCACGGGAAGTAACACTGCCTGGGATCCTTGAGAACATCAAGTCGAGGGTGAACTCAGAGTCTCAGAACACAAGGTGATCCACGCATGTTCACAAAAACATGAATCTATCGATGTATATAGATCGCAAGGATGAATGGCCACAAGATTCAAAAAACACATGGTTTGTGATCTACCTCTCATGTGTCCTTCATTCTACTAATATTGTCCTCACAAAGTGCAAAGGATTTACAAATTAATTACACGCTTAGAAATATCTCTATTTACTTCACTTATTGGAGAGCGACAGAGCTAGCAAGGGAGCAAGAACAGTCGGGGTCGGGCAGCGAGGAAGACGGAGAAGGGTGCCCAATACAGGGCTTGATCCCCTAGGATCCAGGGATCCTGACCTCAGCCAAGGGCAGATGCTTACCCAACTGCGCCACCCGGGGGCTGGCAAATTAATTTCATCTTTTACAAAGATGCTCTTCTGGAAGACAGGGCACGAAAACCTCCACAGTTCAGCATCAGGCAGTGAGGGCTTCCTCCCTGTCTATGAGAACATGGGAGCCAAAGGTTTTTCTCCACCACCAAGAAGAGCTACATATCTCTGGGCCTGAGAGGGTGTACAACCACTGCAGATGTGGAAATACTCCCCGATTCGGTAGATTTTAGAACAGGAGGGGGTTCTTAAGGTCCCTTCCATAAAGACAAAGCCTGTCTAGGAATGCCTGCAAGGTTCTTTCAGTTAAGGTACCAGTTTTTGGCTTTGGCTCAGGTTATCATGTCAGGGTTATGGGACTGAGCCCCGTGTCAGGCTATGGAAGGCATGTGGAGCCTGCTGAAGGGTCACTCTCATCCCCTGCAACACCCACTCCCCCGCAAAAAAAAAAAAAAAAATAAAAAAAAAAGGAGAGAGAGAAAGAACATGTGCAGAAGTCCACTCAGACATCCATTTGTAAAGATGCCTGTGATTCTTTGCTCTCGATGAATGGCCCAATAAAGCAAGTGTAGGCAGAAAGTCGATCATCAAGAGAATGTCTATTTATAAGGTCAGGCTGCAATAACTCAGGACTCCACTACCAGGAGCAACCTGGAGTTCAGAAGTCTTTTGTGGGGCCCGGTCTTGCAGAACCTTCTCCATATGTGCCACTAAGTCATCTTCCACAAGCAACCAACTCTAGACATTCTGGTTAAGGGTACATCTCCACATTAATCGACAAGAAGAGGCTCTCGTTGCCTCCGGAAGAAAGACAGAAGCCAGCAAGGAAGACACCCAAGTGAAGGCCTGAACCTCAACCCAGGTGGGAGGTTCAGAACCAAGACAACTTACCACTGCGATGCACGTGCACCAGGGAGATGGCAGCGGTCACACTCCTGGACGTGCTGCACTTCCATCTGCACTGAAGAGACAGAGGCCAGACACTTTGGATGCTGCCCATGAGGCCACATCCCCTGAGCCTCGAAGCTCCACCTGTAAAAACAAGGACAGCATTCAGTCGAGGTCTCAGGACCCGCACGTGGGGAGACACATAGTCACTCTTTTTTTTTTAAATATTTTATTTATTTATTTGTCAGAGAGAGAGGGAGAGAGAGCGAGCACAGGCAGACAGAGAGGCAGGCAGAGGCAGAGGGAGAAGCAGGCTCCCTGCCGAGCAAGGAACCCGATGTGGGACTCGATCCCAGGACGCTGGGATCATGACCTGAGCCGAAGGCAGCTACTTAAACAACTGAGCCACCCAGGCGTCCCCAGAGTCACTCTTGATGGAAAGCAGGCCCCTCCATCCCAGCAGGGAGTGCAGGTTCAAGGAGGCCAAAACCAAAGGGCCCTGCCATCTGTCAAAGTCTCAGCATTGCTGCTGGAAGACCTTCCCCTAAAGCATACTTGGCAAATTGGCTGCCAGGAATTCCACGAGCCTGAAAAGGGCCTCTGGTCTTTCCTTGCTAAGGCATGCCTCTCATGGGCCCGGGTACTCAACAAGAAAAAACAAAACAAACAAAAAAACCCACAACAATGGCGTCTACCTTCCCCTTCCACAACACTCTTCCACTTCAGGGTCATGGCTATGGCAGATTTCACACTGTGCGCATTTTGCCCTGATAAACGCCAACCCTCCAATAAAACACAGAGCAGAGAGTCAGGCTTGAGCCCCCGGTGACCCAACTGGCTGCCGTGGCTGCCTGGGCCTACCTGCCTCCCTCCCTCCCTGGCTCCAGTCCTTTCCTATGAGCATCTGCCTGGGCCCTGGGAATCTGGCTCTGCCCCAGGTGCCCCGGACCCTGGGTGCAGGCCATCAAAAAGCAGTTGAGGGGCTGCAGACTCCAGCCGGCCAGCCCTGTGCTCCCCTCAACCCAACCACCATGGGATCAACGTGGGCCCAGGTGCCAGATCCAACTGCAGCCCCCGCCTTCCTGCTCAAACACAGGGGCGCCTCGGAAGCAAGGCACGTCCGCCCCAAATAACCTGCCCCTTAGCCCCCACCCCAGCAGCCTGAATATCTCCTGGGGACAGAAGCCCCAGAAGACAACACAACCTCCATTCCAGGCAGCGCATTTCACTCATCCTCCCGTCTTGCACAGGTTGTCGGATGGGTCCAGTAAAACCCGCCTACGTTATGGCCCGCGTGCTGCTGTGATGTGAGGAACCCTTCACCTCCCCAGAGTCTGAAAGGTCACCTGACCCATTTCGGAGGGCTGTCCCAGCGACCACGCCCACTCTCCTGCCAGCCTGGGACTCTGCCTGCAGAAAAAGAACAATAAAGAGCAAGAGTTGGTGATAATGTGAAGAAAAAGGAACCTTGTGTACTGATGGTGGGGATGAAAACTGGTGCAACCATTATGGGAAACAATGTGGGGGTTCCTCAAAAAGTTAAAATTAGAACTGTCATATGTTCCAGTAATTCCATTACCGGGTATTTACTCAAAGAAAATGAAAACATTTTAAAAGATATGTTTATATTGCAGAACTATTTACAGTAGGCAAGATATGGAAGAGCCCGTCAATAGATGATTGGATAAAAAAGACGTGGTGTATATATAGATATATATATATATATAGATATAGATAAAGATATATAGATATATATAGATATCTAATAGAATAGTACTTGGCCAGAGAAAAGAATGAAATCTTAACACTTGCAACAACATGGATAAATCTAGAGGGTATAATACCAAATGAAATAGGTCAAAGAAAGACAAATATCCTATGATTTCAATCATATGTGAAATTTAAGAAACAAAACAAAGCATAAAAGAGACAAAACAAGAGACTCACAAATATAGAGAACAAACTGGTGATTACTAGAGGGAAGGTGGGTGGAAAGAGGGCATGAGACAATGAGGGTGTTTCATTGAAAAGGAAAAACAAAACTCTATCTGAAGTCAATATTATTGTCTATGTAGAAAATCTAAAATATCTTATAAAAAGAAAAAAATCTATTGGAAGTAATGAGGAAATACCAAAACATCCTAGGATACAAGGCCAATATAAAAAGTCAACTATTTTCCTATATCTGAATAAAGAACAGAATTCCAAATTTTCAAATAAAAAAATA
The DNA here is from genome assembly GCF_020171115.1 of Neogale vison. NCBI lineage: Eukaryota > Metazoa > Chordata > Mammalia > Carnivora > Mustelidae > Neogale > Neogale vison. The sequence continues at coordinate 157,632,700 of NC_058092.1, forward strand.
CCATTTACAATACACCCCTAAAAAGGGTACTCAAGTACAAAATCTCACACAATATATATATGTGCAGGAAGACAAAACTGATGGAAGAAATCAAAGATCTAAATAAATGGAGAGAGAGTTCGTAGTCATCAGTAGCAAGACTCAATATGCCTAAGACGTCAATTCTTTCCAACTTAATCGATAAATGCAATGAAATCCAAATAAAACCTCCCAGTTATCTTGCAGATACTGACAAGAAGATCCTGAAGTTTACACAGAAAGGCAAAAGATCCAGAAGAGCCAACACACTGGACAGCTGGGTGGCTCAGGTGGTTGAGCATTTGCCTTCAGCTCAGGTCATGACCCCAGAGACCTGGGATGAAGTCCCGAGTCAGGCTCCTTGCTCAGAGGGGAGCCTGCTTCTCCCTCTGCCCTCTCTGCCTGTGACATCCCCTGTTTGTGCTCTGTCTCTGACAAATAAATAACAACTTTTAAACAGGTTTAAGAAAAATAGAATAGCCAACACAATGTGGAAGAAAAATGAGAATTCACCTCACCTGGTCTTGAGACTTACTATAAAGCTACTAGCAACCACGACAGGGTGTTAGTGCTGAGAGAGACACACAGATCAACAGAACACATTAGAAGGGCCAGGAATAGATCTACCAAAATAAAGTCAAACATTTTTTGACAAAGGCACAAAGGGAATAGAAGGAGAAAAGATAGTCTTTCAACAAATGGTGCTCGAACAACCGAACACTCAAAAAGAAATGAAACTAGACACAGACCTTACACAAGTATTAACAAAAAATGAATCAGAGATCTAAATGTAAAAATACAAGAATAAAGAATACAGGAGAAAAATCTCTAGGACACTGGACTTGGTGATGACTTTTTAGATACAACACAGCAAAATCATATTCCACGGGGAAAAGCATGCGTTGGATATTATTAAAAAAAAAAAAGTCTTCTGCTCTGTGAATGACATGTTTAAGAAAATGAAAGCATAAGGCACAGACCGTGAGAAAATATTTGGAAAACAGATATCTAATAAAGGCTTGTGTCCAACATCACAAAACAGCTCTTAAAGCTTCAATAATAAGAAAACAAATGACCAAATGAAAAATATGCAAAAGATTTGAACAAACTCTTCACCAAAGATAGAAGGATAGCAAATAAATACACGAACAGATAGATGTTCCACATCACCTCGGTGGGAATATGCAGACGACATGACACAGGTATTGGAATGGTTACATCAAAAATAATGACATTGCCAATTTCAGGTCCATAATCAGAACAACAAGATTCTGATTCATAGTTGGTAGGAACAAAAACTGATACAGCAACTTTGTAAAAATAGTTTGGCAATTTCTTGTGAAGCTAAACTTACATACATACATACATAAACAACACAGCAATTTCACACCCTATGTTTTTGAAAACTTACATTTGAATATTTCTAGCACCTTATTTCAAATGGTCCCAAAGTGGGAGAATCAAGCATCCATGGGTTAACCACTCTGAAATCATGTATGCAACTCTGAAATCATGTATGTGTATTCTGGAATTGAACTATCAAGTCAATGAAATTCAGATGTTAGCTGGATTCTCACTGTTAGTGCAGGAGATTACAGACAAGCAAGGAGAGAAGGTTAGAATGTTCCATCTGGTAATGCTTACAACAGGAGACAACAGTGTGAATACTTAGCTTACTATAGACACAGATGGTTACATACTAAAATATTTATATACATGTGTATATACATGAGTGAGTATACACATATTCCCTGTTGAGTTAGCTGAGAGGGTCTTTGAGCAATGACTTAACAGTCACAACAGACACACCTAGTCCGCCAATCTTGGTTTCTCATACTATGCTCCAATGAAAAGAACCAGAACTACTTAGGGGGGAAAACTGGCTAATTCTAGGGCAGGAAAGATATAAGATGAACCTGGAAAATCTACTGCCACAGTGTAAGGTAGAAATATTCAAACAATAACAGGGTATGTCAATAGACACAGGAACCAACCGAAGGTGCTTTTTAAAAAAAATTATTTACTTGTTTTTGAGAAAGTAGGAAAAGGAGAGAAAGCATAAGCAGCAGGGAGGAGCACAGGGAGAGAGAGAGAATTTTTATTTATTTATTTGTTTGTTTGTTTGTTTGTTTGACAGAGATCACAAGTAGGCAGAGAGGCAGGCAGAGAGAGAGGGGGAAGCAGGCTCCCTGCTGAGCAGAGAGGCCAATGTGGGGCTCGATCCCAAGTCCCCGGGATCACGACCTGAGCCGAAGGCAGAGGTTTTAACCCACTGAGCCACCCAGGCACCCCGAGAGAGAGAATTTCAAGCAGGCACCACACTCAACAAAGAGCCCAACATGGGGCTGGATCCCAGGACCCTGAGTTCATGACCTGAGCCGAAATCAAGAGTCGGACACTCAACCAACTCAGCCACCAAGGTGCCGCTAGAAGATGCTTTTACTAACCAACCTGGAACAACTTGACCAACAAAAGGAACAAGGTATCATTGTACTAGAACCAAAATATAAAATAACTAGCCATGAATTCGTGCTGATATAAATGGATTAGTAAATAGGAGAGAACAGAAAAATCTCCTATGCAGAATTCCTGATAATTTATGTACATAATTGTGTAGCTACTCCAACAGGAAGGAGGTATAGTGTAAGTGGTATAGTGTAATTGCCCATTTCCTTCCAAGGAGTACAGTATGAGGACAGAGAAAACAAAGTAATAAGTCATGTCCAGAGCACGAACCCTTGGTATGAAAAGACCAAAGGACATTTTATCTCTGTGGTCTTCCTCCAAGAAACCCATAACCTCAGTCTAATAATGAAAGCAACAGCAGACAATTCCCAATTGAGGGATATTCTACAAAACACCTAACTGTACTCCTCAAAACTGCCCAGGTTATCAAAAACAAGGGAAGTCTGAGAAATTGTCACAGTCAAGGGGAGTCTAAGGAAATGACAAAGTGAAAGGTGGCATTCTGAAACAGAATACCTGCATGGGGGAGAAAACACCAGGGTCAACTATCAAAAGACAAATCACATCCAATAAAACAATAGTTTACAACCCATATAATGGACAAGCACTAGTATCCCTAATATTAAAGAGCTAGACACTGAAGTATAAGAAAAACAAAAAAAGTCACAAACCTAAGAGAAAAATGGGCAAAAGATATGAACAGAGGGTTCACAGAAACGTAAATACACCTTTCAAATACATGAAAAAATACTTAAGCTCACTCACAGTTAAGAAGCTTGCAGATATAAACTTCATAAAATACCATGTTTCTCTTTCCACGGCCAAAATTCCAGAAGTTGAACCACATGTTCTATGGGGGAAGCTGTGGACAAACAAGCACGGATGCGGTGTCGATGGGAGTGACACAAAATGGTACCACAATCCCGAATGATCAAGTTATCAATTCTATACACCCGTTGACCTGGCAGCGCACTTCTAGGAATTTATCGGAGAGAAAAAACCTATATGTACAAGGTCATTCACTAGAACATGGTTTGTAATAGCAAAAGGTTTGAAATAGTGCCTAGCTAACAATAACCAGTTAACTAACTATGGAATGTCCATGCTTGAATTACTGTGCAGCTATAACAAAGAAACAATCCATGTTCTGTTTAGATACAGATGTCTGGGACAGGCTTTTAAGAAGTGAGAAAAAAGCAAAGAAAGAACAGAAAATCATGTATAGACTCCTTACTCAAAGTGTGGCTCACTGAGCAGCAGAGTCCGCTTCACCTGGGAGCTTTTTATAAAAATGCAAAACCCAGGGCCCCCACCAGACCCACTAAATCAACATCTGCATTTTAACAGGATGCCAGCGGTGTACAGCTGCATCTACGTTTGGAAAGCCCTAAAGATGATGGATTCCCTTCTAAATAAATGTAGGGGGCATACAAGAGCATCTTTTTTTTAATATTTTATTTATTTATTTGACAGAGAGAGATCACAGTAGGCAGAGAGGCAGGCAGAGAGAGAGGAAGGGAAGCAGGCCCCCCCGCTGAGCAGAGAACCCGATGTGGGACTCGATCCCAGGTCCCTGAAATCACGACCTGAGCCGAAAGCAGTGGCTTAACCCACTGAGCCACCCAGGCACCCCACAAGAGTATCTTTTAACTGAAAAAAGAAGCACTGGTAGGACAAACAAGACAGACAGGTATCTACAGCAGGAGGACCATAACTCCAGTTTGTCTGGGACTGTCCCGATATAGCCAGTTGTCCCATCATAACTTTATGGAATCTCTTTCATTCTCAGTGGAAGTGTCTCAGTTGAGATGAAAAATGTCACCCTTCCTAGAGGGAACATCACTTAACCTTTTAACCATGTTATTACTAATTCAAAAGTATTTTATTAAAAAGACAGAGAGAGAGAGAGAAGACCAGTCAGGAAAAAACACAGACTGAAGAAAAGCAGTGAGCCAAGGATGGCTGGGCAAGAAACCCAAGGAAAGGCAACGTCTGGGGCAAAAGAGAAAGACAACTTTGTGAGGAAGAGTAAGGGGATGTATCAGAGTTAAGAAAGGAAAGCTAGCAGGCAGGTGTCAGAAACAACAAAGACTGAGGGTTATGCTGCAGGATGGTCAAGTAAGACAAAGCCAAAAACTGGATTGGACTACAATTTGGTAGCCTTTTCCAGAGCTGACTCAGGTGAATGTCAAAGAAGCAAGAATGCATTCATCAAGTTGAAATATGAATGAGAAATGCAGAAACCAAAGCCAGAACAGTCGGCTATTCAAGCTAGAGATGTGAACAAGCGGACACAAACACTTAGGGAGAGTCATCTGGAGGACACGTGGTCCCTCCATTTCACCAGATCTTCAAAGTCCTATTCCTGGATCAAGCAGGACCATGAGAGTGCTGTCTACACTAACCTCATTGTTCGGTCCCCTGAAAAGCATCCATACACTTCTAGCACAATGCTGTATCTATCAGATATGATTATAGGAAATTTCAGTGTTGTTATTAGAAAAATCAAAAGAAGTTTTACAACTTGCACAACTCTGTGAAATTAAGAGTCCTGCTTCTCATTCTACCAACTGTTCTTTGAATTTGCTTGATATACTGATATACTTCCCTTTAGGCAATTCTTGCCTATTTCTATCTTTTCGTGTTTTTTTTCTAAGATTTTATTTATTCATTTGGCAGACAAAGATCACAAGTAGGCAGGGAGGCAGGCACAGAAGAGAGGGAAGCAGGCTCCCTGCTGAGCAGAGTGTCCGATGTGGGGCTCAATCCCAGGACCCTGGATCATCACCTGAGCCAAAGGCAGGGGCTTTAACCCACTGAGCCACCCAGGAGCCACTCTATATTTTTGTTTTAAAAATATCAATCCTTTCAAATTTTAGAATACTCATTTTAAAACAAAGTGGAAATAAACAAAAAGCTCACCTGGGATGTGTTCATTTTATGCTCTTAGTGGAGGAGGGAGAGCTGAGGAAGAAGGAAGGAAGAAGGAAGTTAGAAGAGACTTGGCCTGCTTTGCAGTTCCTGGATTTACCTGCCTACACAGCTCCACATACAAGATACTTACGTGTCCATGTGTGGCTCTGACAGATGGTGAGCTTAGACATGATACTCTTCACTGAGTGAATGTAAACATTTGCTTCTTCTTGATTTATTACCTATTTAGGTTCTGTGACAGAGAAAAATTTAAAACGTGAGAAGATGAGTTTAACATTTAACAGTAACCTAAAGGAGGAACCACTATGGCTTTTTCAGAACTGATGTGGGAAAAATTAAAAATTAAAAATCTCAAGCCACACTGTTCATCTGTTTTCCTGTGAACACTATTAATCCCCTGAGGTCAGAAAATCCAAGCAACCTCTAGAAAAAAAGAGATGCGGGTGTTTAAGGCAAGATAAAAAAATAAATGTTTAATATTTCTTTCCTACAACTTTCAAAAGGTCTTTTAATAAGAAACTACCTTTGATTTAATTAATAGTGACAAAATGAGCTGAAGGAATGTTGGGTCCCATTTCAGTACGTCCTAGATGTCTAGCATTGCCGTACCTGAGGCCCAAGTTTTCCCCCAGGTGCAGCATGGTGCTTGGGGCCCCAGTTCCTCTGGCATGGTGTCTGGGTGCTCCCGAGTCAGAGCTCAGATGAGGGACAGCCTCTCCTCCCTACACCTCTCGCTGCTGCCAAACACACAGGCTGAGCGGGGCCCGTTTTGTGGGGCCGCTGCCAGTGTTGTGCCCAGCATTGGTCACGATCCTGTGCGTGGAAGCGACAGGGGTGGTTCTGGGGCAGCACCCTCGGGGAATCCAGCAGGGGTAGGGTTGCTGCCCCTCGAGTCGACCCCAAGGTGCTTTCCAAGGACATGAGCCCTGAGTTGGCTATCTCTGGAAAGGAGTGCTCTTTTGAAGAGGAAAAGTCTATTTCAAGAACCCACCTTTGTGCACGTTCACGTCTAACTCTGGTGACCTTTCCAAATGTGTCGCTTACCTAAGCTAGACAACTTGAGGTCACCCTCAGAAACATGGCCACATTAGCTCGTGGGCGGGCAGTACCCTTGCTCCTTATTCTGCGGTCATAACACCTCGAACCCATGGGCTCAGGGTTCATTCAGCATCTGGACCATGCGATTGATTACCCCATGACTGTGGAACTCAACGAGCACCTTGACCAGCTGGATGGGGCTGGTATGAGGAACTCTTTCCCTCAAAGCCAGAGAACACACTCCACTCCACAGAGTTCTCTGAGGACTAATGGGGACAATGAAGGACCACCTTCTCTAACTGGAGTGGAGGGTGCACTTGGAGTGCTCTTATCTCCAGGACAAGTTTTCTCCCACTCACCAGTGACTCCTACTAATGAGGATCTCCCAGCGGGACCTCCAATCAAAAGGGCTCAGGACTCTGCTACCAGGGCAACCTGGAGTTCAGAAGTTTTGTGTGGGGCAGGGACTTGAAGAACCATCTCCATATGTGCCAGGAAGTAATTTTCCCCCAGAGCCAACTCTAGACATTCTGGTTAAGGGTACATCTTCACATTAATCGACAATAAGAGGCTATTTCTTCCTCCGGAGGAAAGACAGAAGCCAGCAAGAAAGACACCCAGGTCAAGGCCTGAACCTCAACCCAGGCGGGAGGTTCAGAACCAAGACAACTTACCACTGCGATTAACGTGCACCAGGGAGATGACAGCGGTCACACTCCTGGACGTGCTGCACTTCTATCTGCACTGAAGAGACAGAGGCCAGACGCTTTGGATGCTGCCCAGGAGGCCACGTCCCCTGAGCCTTGAAGCACCACCTGTAAAAACAAAGAGAGCATTCAGTAGAGGTCTCAGGACCCACACGTGGGGAGACACAGAGTCACCCATGATGGAAAGGAGGCCCCTCCATCCCAGCAGGGAGTGCAGGATCAAGGAGGCCAAAACCACAGGGCCCCACCATCTGTCAAAGTCTTAGCATAGCTGCTGGAAGACCTTCCCCTAATACATGCTTAGAGATTAGGCTGCTAGGAGTTCCATGAGGCTGAAATGGGCCTCTGGCCTTTCCTTGCTAAGATGTGCCTCTCGCGGACCCTGGAACTCAACAAGAAAAAGAAAAAAAAACCAACAATAACAACTATTTTCCCATTCCCAACACCCTTCCACTTCAGGGTCGTGGCTACAGCAGACTTCACACTGTGTGCATTTTGCCCCGATAAACGCCAACCCTCCAATAAAACACAGAGCAGAGAGCCAGGCTTGGGCACCCCGGTGACCTGGCTGGCTGCCGTGGCTGCCTGAGCCTGCCTGCCTCCCTCCCTCCCTGGCTCCAGTCCTTTCCTATAAGCATCTGCCTGGGCCCTGGGACTCTGGCTCTGGCCCAGGTGCCCCGGGCCCTGGGTGCAGGATGTCAAAAGGCAAATGAGGGGCCGCAGATTCCAGCCGGCCAGCCCTCAACCCAACCACCATGGTGACCAACGTGGGCCCAGGTGCCAGATCCAACTGAGGCCCCCACCCTCCTGCTCAAACACAGGGGGCGCCTCGGAAGCAAGGCACATTGGCCCCAAATAACCTACCCCTTAGCCCCCATCAGCCTGAATATCTCCTGGGGACAGAAGCCCCAGATGCCAACACAACCTCCACTCTAGGCATTGCATTTCACTCGTCCTCCCGTCTTGCACAGGTTGTCTGATGGGTCCAGAAAAACCCACCTACATTATAGCCCACGTGCTGCTGTGATGCTAGGAAGGTTTCAACTCCCCAGAGTCTGAAAGTCACCTGACCCATTTCAGAGCACTGTCCCAGCGACCACGCCCACTTCCCCTGCCAGCCTGGGACTCTGCCTGCAGAGGGAATGCCCCTCATGGCTGGTCAGAGGCAGGACACTCTAACTGCCCAAGCTGACCTGAGCAGGACCCCCAGCAGAGGAGGTGAGAAGGGACAGGCCCTTGGCTCAGAAACAAGCCCACATGGCGCTCCACGGGACATGACATCCCTCTGGGAGCGGCCAAAGAAGGGGCAGCTAGGACAACAAACTCAGGGGCCTCATTGTATCACAAGGACTATAAACAATGATCCATGGGGCTTTCTCAGACCTGAGAAGGGGCTGTGACCAGCAGGTCAGGCTGACGTAGATATCGGGTTGCTATGGGCCCACCTGGCACCGTGGGCCACCGAGCACAGACTTCTCTGCAGAGGCCAAGGTCCGCACATGCCTAGATTCCCTAGGAGGCATTCCCTGCCTCTCTCTGGCAGCACGTCCTGGGAAGCAGGAGGATGCCTCCACGGGTGAAATAATCCCTCAGTTCTGAGGGCAAGACTGGAAGCATCTCTCTGCCCATTGGGTTGGTCCAGCCCTCCACAGATCTCCTCGTTCCCATCAGGGAACTGGAACCCACCCACAGTCACCCCTTCCCACGGTTCCCCGGAACTAGGCTCCTCAACAGGGGCACGCTTCCAGGCCCCTGAGAGAGGCAGGCCAGGACTCCCAGAGGGCAGGGGCACCCAGAGCATACCGGTCTCCCTCACAAACACCTCCACGGTGCGCTAGATGGGCTCAGGCCGATGCTCTCAGAGACCTCCAGGATGACCCCAAAGGGCCGGTATTTCTTCACACCTACAGGTGGAAAGAGACAGGGATCAGGGGGTCGGGAACCACGTCCCTCTCTTGGAACCGCACTGAGCTTCTGTGGGCAAAGCCCCGGGCATCCTCAGAGGGTCTGTGTGGAGCGGTGTCCTCCTCCTTCCCTGACCAGAGACTTTCATCCACCCAGCACAACAGCAGACCCACCCAGCCCCTCTGCGCTGAGGGTCAAGGGGACAGCAGGCTTGCTTCCAGAGGAAGAACACAGGCACCAGAACACAACGGCATGGGTCTTGCCATTCCTCCAGAATCTCTCTGTGAGAACGGATGAGGAAAGGCCCCAGCATCGAAGCAAGAAATGCACTGTTTGGACTCTTGAGTATTTTAAATTGTCATCTTCCAGTGGCTTCTACCTTGTGTTTCTCCTTGCAGTACTACTGAAAATGTCAAAATCAGTGTTCCTCCAAGAATGCAAGTCAGCCATCAGGACTACCCAGAAATGAGACCCTAAGTCCCATCGGGATGGGCCATCCTCAAGCCTTCTTCTTAGCGGGATGCAGTCTGAAGACTCAACTAGCTTGGATGATCCAGGAACTAGGAAACTGCCACCTTCCAGGGGCAGAAGGGACCTGAAGCAGGATGCCAGCCACCCAAACAGTGAGAAGGGATGGTAGGAAATCACACTCAGATCATTGCTATTTTCCTGTTAGAAGGATGGCAGAAAAGAGATAGATGAGAATTCTCAAGGAAGATTCGTCATGATGGAAGCTTTGCTAAGAAAGCCACTCTGAAACTAGAGTGTTAGGGACAATCAGGAAGGAAACCCTAGGCACATCTCCTGTGTCAAAGGTCCGAGCACCAGGAACTTTTGACGTCCGGCCCATGGACCTGCTCAGTGACAGATCCCCCACCACCTGGTACACATCCCTCTACTCTGGACTGAAAGAGAGACACCTGTTAGCTGCCAGCACTCATCGTCGTCCTTACAAAACACATGCCTGTGCTTTTCCCTCATGAACCTGTACGCCCTGCTCCAAATTGGGAGCACACCTGATTTCCCTCCACTCTGTGTCTCCCAGAGGACCATCCCTAATTCCCCAAACAGAAGTGTTCCTTTTTTTGTTTGTTTGTTTTCTTTTCCAGCACCCACTTCTGGACTGACATAAAGATGTACCAAGACAAAGGGTCACGGTAGGCTATTTACACATCGTCAGGTGGCGGCAAACATCAGAGGAAACTTTCAAAGGCCAAAGTCCACCTCACCTTAAATGTAGATTCCTGAAATCGATGGGTTTCTAATTCAGTCTTTTTGGAAAATTTCTCTCCAAAGAATCATCCCCGACTGTCGGAAATAAAATGTCTGTTTTGGCGGTGCCTGGGTGGCTCAATGGGTGAAAGCCTCTGCCTTTGGCTCAGGTCACGATCCCAGGGTCTTGGGACCGAGCCCCATATTGGGCTCTCTGCTCCGCAGAGACCCTGCTTCCTCCTCTCTCTCTGCCTGCCTCTGCTTACTTGTGATTTCTGTCTGTCAAATAAACAAGTAAAATCCTTTAAAAAAAAAAGTCTACTTTGACAGAACGTCACAAATCCATCCAATTTCCTCCATCATAGTCTCTAAGATACTCTAAATAGCTACACTTGTCTTCACACCATCACCACCAAGGAAACCCTCGCCAAGTCGTAAACTCCAATTAATTGTTATCTGACATTTCCCAGAAGGACAGAGATGACTGGGTATTAATCAAAACTTAACTTCTTAAAAATGCATATTTTAATAATATCATTAAGAAAGGTTTCCAGAACTGTGACAGAAAAATGATCTATTAATATATCAATTGGGTCAAAGGGTAGAATTGTGTAACCTGAAGCAGCATGATGACTGTATTGTCGTGTGTAAATACATGCTGTTACTAGTTTGGCTTTGCTCCCCCTACCATTGTATGACATTGCAGAACTCATAAAATATCTTCATTTACGTATCACTTCCATTAACTTGTTAATTTATATTGTAACGATTTTACTCACTTCTTTGGCAGAGAGAGAGAGAGAGAGAGCTCCCAAGCAGTCCGAGCGACAGGCTGATGCAGAGGGAGAAGCAGGCGCTCCTTCCCTGAGCAGGGAGCTCGACTCGGGCTAGATCCCAGGGCCTGGACCGGAGGTGAAGGCAACTGCTGAAGTGACTGAGAAACCCAGGTGCCCCAGGCAGAAACTGTTGTAAAGAAACCACGTTCTATTTGCTGCCAGTAAATGCCTACATCTCCTGGGTTGTTGCCAAGGAGTTCTCGATGGTCACTTTCCAAGAGACCACATGGCAGTGGCCAGGCCTGCAGGGACTTACAGTGGATGCAGCCCCCTGCATGTCAAGCTCCTGGGAATGCACGCACAGGGGTGAAACCAGCAGAGAGGTTTTGGGTCCAAACACTCCAGGGTGCACAGACTGACCTCGGCAGCCAAGAGGGTCCTATCCAGCTGTCAGTTGCCTCATCCTCTGTGTCCATGCAGGGACACCACATGTGCGTGCCATGTATGCTGGCCCCGGAGGTGCCATCCAGTGCTGGAGACGACCCGCTGTCCACAAAGGGCGACCCTCCCTGCAGAAAGAAAATGGATGGGGGGCAGGCAAGAGGGAGGTCCGTGCACTAAGGGCCTTTGAAATCGGACACGCACGGAGAATCCAGGCTTTGCAAAGGGTATCTCTCTGTCCCCTGCAGAAAGGGCACATTATGATCCACATTAATGCAGCTCACTGAAAAAAGACAGATGTATGTTTGTATCTTCAGCTCGTGGCTCAGGCATTCGGCCCCACAGACAATAGTAGGAACAGTCACTCTTGGCTCCAAGGGGCTCGGGGAAGGCATACAGAGCCTTCCTGGAGAGGGGAGCCCCGCAGAAAGCCCTTTACATATTTTCCTTTTATTAAATTATTTATCTATTTTCTGTTTTCAGCGTAACAGTATTCTTTGGTTTTGCACCACACTCCATGCTCCATGCAATCCGAGCCCTCCTTAATACCCACCATCTGGTTCCCCTAACCTCCCACCCCCTGTCCCTTCAAAACCCTCGGGTTTTTTTTCAGAGTCCATAGTCTCTCATGGTTCACCTCCCCTTCCAATTTCCCCCAACTCCCTTCTCCTAATTCTCCTTCTCCTCCATGCTATTTCTTATGCTCCACAAAGAAGTGAAACCCTATGATGATTGACTCTCTCTGCTTGACTTATTTCACTCAGCATAATCTGTTCCAGTCCTGTCCATGTTGCTACAAAACTTGGGTATTCATCCTTTCTGATGGAGGCATCCTACTCCATAGCGTATATAGACCACATCTTCCTTATCCATTCATCTGTTGAAGGGGGGGCATCCTGGTTCTTTCCGCAGTTTGGCGACGGTGGCCACTGCTGCTATAAACATTGGGGTAGAGATGGCCTTTCTTTCCACTCCATCTGTACCTCTGGGGTAAATGCCCAGTAGTGAAATTGCAGGGTCCTTATTGGACACAGCAGGCAGGACTTGGGGGAGGGGCAGAGGGAACAGCACTCCCCCTGAGCAGGGAGCCTGAGGCTAGGTTTGATCCCCGACTCCAGGAGCAGGACCTGAGCCGATGGCCAATACTTAACCCACTGAGCCATCCAAGAACTCCTGGAGAGACTTTGTGAAACAATCGCCTATAAATAGGAGTTTTCTAGAGTAGCAGATAGAAAAATGAACATTTCAAGTCTCCTAGGTGCCCTCAGGAGTATCCTTCTTTTAATGTCCAAAAAAAAATGGAGTTAGTTAACACAGCACAGTGTTGCATTCTGCAGTAAAACTCAGAGACTCATCACTTCTCTCCACCACTCAGAGCTGACCACAACAAGTGCCTTCTTCAAAGCGCATCATCCATCGACCCCTCCCCAACCCACTTCCCTCCATGACCCCACAGTGTGCAGGGATGCCTTCACCCTCAGAGTTCTGTCATGACCCATCAGCACAGTGACCTGATGACACGCATCCAACATTCCGTTTCAACTGTCACTCTGTGAGCCGAGCCCCTGGCAGTTGGGCGAACAGGACTAACAGTCCCCACGATGGGGAATCTTAACTGCTGTTGTACGGGTATATGCCTACCGATTTTCTCAATTCTCTTCTCTGGAGCTGGCTGCCTCCCTTTCACAGAGACAGGCTTCTTCTCTTTGGCTTTTCCTCTTCACCCTCTGATTCCTCCTCCCGGTTCGATGCCTGTGTTTGTTCGTTTGTCTGGGTTGTTTCATTGGGATTTCGTGGGGAAGCTGCCTTCCTTAAAGCGCTTCAACATTCAGAAAACCGTACTCTTTCTGAATGCCCATTTCGGACACAGTCCTACAGGGACAACACACAGGTCACACGCCACACTGCTGTCCCTGGGTCAGGAGAACCTTGGTGCCACCCAGGCACCACATTTGAGGGAAACGAATTGCCCTATCGGGAAGAGGTGACCCGATAGACATGACAAAATCAGAGAGGAACGGTCAGCAGTCGAAATGCAGCTGTTTTTAGAAGGAGAGACACTGGAGGATAGCAGGGTGTTCTCATGGTTTGATGTGCAGGGTTTCCCGGGCCGTCTGCTTGATGCCTGGGAGTGCACGGGAACAGGCTGTGCCACCAGGTGGGTGGACGGAACACACGGCAGCTGCACGGTGGACTGTCTGCTGCTCTCAAAGGTACTGCTGGGCTGGGTTCTCCAGGCCCGGCCTAGGGAGGGAGACAGGAGACTGTCCGCTAAACCTACAGTCTTCAGAGGGGATCAAGAGACCTGAGAGTAGACAGTAGACTGGCGAAGAATGAGAGAGCAGGGCGGGACTCAGTCCAGCCAGGGTAGCTTCACGTCCATCCAGGCTCCTCAGAGCAGTCTCCACGGCAAGGGCGGGACCCTCAGCATCATCCTTCTCCTTCCTGAAACCAACCGCCCCCAGCCCACATGGCCACCTCCATGTACATTCATACCATCATCTGCTCCTCGGGATTGCCGAGCTCAGGGAAGTGAGTTCTCAGCAGGGTCAAAGTGTGACCTTTGGGAGCAGAAGGCAAGCGAGTTCTCGGCGGGGTCCTATGTGACCGTTGGGAGTCTGAATCAGCTTGGGAGCCAAGCAGAACCCCAGGAGCCGTGGGCTGCAACTGGCCTTCAGGACAGCCTTGGTGACTGAGCTGACCTTGCAGAGAGAGGTGAGGGAACAAGGTCCATGCTACATGTTCCTGGTCCTTCACCAGGGCCCCACTGGGCAAAAACCGCCACCTAGTTGATGTCAGGGCCCCAAACACAGGTGAGTGAGGACTGAGGCTGGTCTCGTGGCCCTCGCTCTCCCCTACAGAAACACTGGCACAGAGGGATTTGAGATTGTGAGGGCAGCTCTTGGTTCAGGGCTTCAGGACCTTTTCTCAGGGGCCATGGGTTGGTGTCCGGGGCTGGGGGATCTCCAGCCACAGGGAAACGACATTCCTGTCCCAGATCCATCCTTCATCAGGGTGGCAACTCTAGACGGTCCCTTCACCACCCTACATTTCAGGGCCCTCCACTGTCCAATGGGGCTTCCAGCCTGTCGCCACTCCCATCGGTGCTGCTGTAGGGAGGACAGGACAAAGGCACACGGATTCTCTGTTGGCTATCAAGCATCATTCTCATGGGAAGGGTAAAGAGGGGGCTTCCATCCTTCCGTGCAATAGAGACATCCGAAGTCCCACATCTGGCTTCACCCACAGCCAGCCGTCTAGCTGAGTCCCTAGGCGGTCCCTTCCTCAACACCTGCCGAGTGGCTGGGAAGCATCCCGTCCTCCCCTAGGTCCCAGGCGCTCCTTGGACTCAATCACTTGGGACACCGTGGCGGCACACCAATGTCTAGGCCGGAGGGCAGGGAAACGGGGAACAGAGGGTTCTGGGGAACACTCTCAGGTAGGTGTGGCTGCTCAATGGATATATACCCAGGCCATCACACGTGCTCACGGTGCTCTGTTGCGTTTCTGTCCTGTCTCTGCGCCATATAAGCTGTTGCCCAGAGAACCTGTGGGTGTGGGAGGGGTCGGAATTCAGAGCACAGCACACGGCGACCCCTTCCTAAGTCCCACCTGGAGGGAGGAATGCCTGCTGGGCAGCTGGCGAGTAGGGGCAGGAGACAGATGGACTAGAAGCAAAGAATGTCCAATCCCTCTATGGGCTTCTGATGACAAGATGCTGACACTGCTCTCCATTTCTATGTGTCTCCCAGAAACCTGTGGGGTTCTCCCTGAAGATGTGGAGCCGCCCACAACCATGCCAGACTCTCCATGACCACCCAAGAAGAGAGTCCGGTTCTCCCTCAATGATCAGGTCTTCTCCATCGAGGACACTGAGGAAGGTAGGTACCTTGGGGATTGACTCATTACATTGATTGGAGACGCGTTCTTCCGTTCAGTAGCACAGACAATCAAAGCTTTTAAAACTGCTGAGACACATTGTCCTCTGATTTCACTGGCAGCCGTTTCCCTCTACGCCATCTGTCCATCCTCTTTTAAGTCCACAAGTCACAATGAGAGTCTCATTCAAACTGGATCCACAGGGCACAGGAAAAAAGTGTCTACTAGCTGAAGGGATGGATCTTAGGTCTTTCTGGCACACACAGGTCCCTATAGGTCTCCCCAGAAAACATGGTTCTTTGATGTGTGGGAAGGCGGAGACTATGTTTTCCTCCAGGAAGGCTGAACAGAAAAAAGGAACAGAATACGACAGGGTGTTTCCCGATCTCCCCCCTCCACTTCCACCCATTAGCCACATCTTACATGGGTGTGATACGTAATTTCAAAGCAACAAAACGACCTCACCACATTTGGGGAACTCAAGTACCCAGTACATTCCATGTGGTTACCATTCTACAAATTGGGCCAATGCATTCGGGGACATCTTCTCATTCTGGAAACACAGAAATCTGCACACTAATGTCTCACACAGCTGGGTTCCCAATAGCCACAGACAAGCACAGCCCCCAAATACATCATGGGAGGAAAGGACACATTCAATGGCATCTATACACATTATGGAGTGCAATTCAAGCATTAGAAGAAACAAAGGTTTCCAGTATTTTAGGAAACACATGGAACCTGGAAACCTAACATACATTTTGAAAGCAAGCACACAAGGAAAAAGGTACACTACATGATCCCAGGCTTTGAGGACACTCGAGTAGGGACATTTGTAGACCCAGAAAGTGGAAGGGACGGTGCAGGGAGGAAAGGGGGAGGGCCGGTCATGTCATCACGGGTACAGAGGTTCCATGAGATAGGATGGCAATGTTTTCCCCGTAGATGGCAGCGCGGTCTACAAAGCATCAGGGATGTGAACAGTGTCACTTAACATACCCGCACAAACAAATACAACCATCCACAGTACTTAGATTTCATCACCGAAGAACCCACTACACCAGGGTGATAGAGGACAGACAGGGTCACGGCAGAGGTTCAGGGAAGACAGCTGAACAGGCCCCATGACCAGCTGAAGAAGTGGCAAGCTGGCTTGGCTTCACAATGGGCAGGAGGGCTCAGGGGACTGCGCCCTGAAACCCAGGGTGCCTTGAGTGTTTCCCAGACAGACGCTGATGAGTTCCCACTGATGACATCCCCTCCGTTGGAAAGCCAAGGCCCCATTTCCCTTTTCCATCCTGCTCCCCTCCTCTGTGCTTCTGTGTACACCACTGTGTACTGTGTCCACCACTGTGTCCACCACTGTTCGCCCACTGGCAAGTCAGGCCTTGCTTGGTCACCCTTCACATCCATTCCCTCTGGCCCCGCATCCACATCCAGCAGACTTAACTCCCCGAGTCATTCCTGAGTAGCACAGCCAATGTCCTGAAAGCTCCTCTCTGTTCTCCTAGACCCTGTGGAGGGCCAGTCCAAGGACCTCCCTAGGGGCCAGACAGCGGAAGGCGCCGCAACTCTCCCCGAGGTAAGTTCGCCTCTCTTTTTCAGAGACACAAATGGTGCTTCCTTGATTTCTTCCATCCATGGAGTTTGATAAACATCTGGCACTTTACCTCCCAGGGGAAGGGGGCAGCAGTCTCCCCTCATGGAGGAATCCTGGGTCCGACCCAAAAAGGGTGAACCCAAAAAGGGTGAGGACACAGGACAGCCTCAGTTACAAACTCCATGGGATCAAACACCTTCTTCAGCAGAAAAGGCTTCTCCTTGAAAAAGAACGTTCTGTCTGTTGATCAGAAAGGACTTTGGAGATTGAATGATGCTCCAGCATCATTCAAACGGTCCTCTTGAACTCAGGTGGGAGGACATGGACTCAAACACGGGACCTCATCCAATTAACTGCCCAAACCAAAGAGCTGGCCCAACAGCAGACAGGATGCTGGGATCCTCACTGTGTTTCCTTTTCCCCAATCACAGGTAGACGCTGGGAGCAAGGACAGCTGTACGTATTTAAGAGCATCGGGCTCTGGGAGGAAATCTAGAGTACAAAGAAGCCTGCCCCGATTCTGGGTTCCAACATGGAACGTGGTTTGGGGGATACGGACCTAGACTGTCCAGGGAGGCACGGTCACCACGTCAAGCAGGGCCTGGAAGAACTCGTACATACGGAAGGGGTAATCTATGTGCACATGAGATGAAGGCCCTGTGTGCGTGGGTGCATGGGTGTGTGTCTGTGTGTGTGTGTGTGTGTGTGTCCCCCCATGCGTTATGCTTGTGAACATGATTGTATACCTTTCCCAGGAGATCTTTCTCACACTTCCGTCACAATCACTGTCACCCTTCCAAAACACTCTCATCACCCTGGCACACTTTACATACTCCTTCCCCTGATCACCACAGCTATACCTGGAGAATGTTGCCCTTTGCTTTCCTGAGATGGGCATGGTGCAGAGATGAAGGATCCAAAGCCCTGACCTCCTACTTGGAAAGCCAAGACTGGAGCTCAGGTTCCAATCTGAGAGTTGCTCTGGCCTACACACCTGTGTTAGTCCCTCAGCCAGGGGGTCATGATGTACCATGGGTGCTAGCTAGCAAAGGGCCAGCATCTGTGCACTCAGCCAAAAACCTAGATTCTATGATGGTCCCAGACAGGACCCAACATGACATAATGGCTTCCAAGGACACAGAATCCAGGGCAAGGTTAAAAGCCCACGTTAAAGATTACAGCCTGGTCCCTGGAGTCAAGTGCAGAGAGAAAAGCCACATCCACGTGCTCAAGCCCACATGGCTGGAAAGCGTGTGGACCCGTGGAGGACAGAACAGGGCAACATTGGTCATAGCCGGTCTCAGTGTGTACACACGACCGACCAATGGCAGAAAAGCATCACGGAGGGAACTGACTGTACTTGATAAGATTTCCCTACGCCTCAGGAAGATTCAGATTCTCTAAGCACACACTCACACACGACTGGCCAATAGGAAATCAAGGTCAAGCTTGGGTAGATGCTTTGGCCCCAACACCCCCAGGGCAAATCTCCTGCAAAGCAGGCCTACAGCCTCTCAGCACACACTCCAAGACTCCTCTGTGTAAGCAACTTCCCACTGGTCAGAACACCTGGGAGGGTTCAGACAGCCACTGTCTTCATGGGAAACACACACATAGGACAGCTTAAGAATAGTGGAAGGAATCTATCACACTCATTGACGGTGCCAGCTGTTTACAGAAGCTACAATGTCCAAGCTCTCCAGCGTTGCACATGGGATTTTCTGAAGACAAAAAAAGGGTGAGTGAAGCCAACTACTAGGCTTCTTTTCTGAGGGTTGAATTCAGCCCGGCAGGCAAGGCTGCTTTTTATGCCATGCAAAATCTTACAGAGACATGATGCATATAGTCACAGCCTATGGGGATCTTGGGCACAGAGCTGATTTCCAAAGAAGCAGTGTGGGACACCTTAGTGGCACATCAGTCAGGAGAGATTATGGGACTTGGTCCTCACACAGAAGCCAGCTTAGGCTTTACATGTATTGGACTGACTATTTGGCTTTGATCGGACTGCTTTAGCCAGGAAGACAAATATCTTCTTCTCTTTTTGCTTCCTGCTCCTCTCCCATCCCTTCCTCTCTGCACCAAGGACAAGGCCCGGCAGCAGTGCAGCCCGTACCTCCAATGGGCCCGCACGCACACACTCGCCTCCTGTCCTCATCTATCCAAACTCCCCGCCTACTTCCTGAGCAGCCTCACCAGTGTCCTCACAGTGCCTCTGTACCCTCCTAGCTCCCTGCAAGGACCTGACGGAAGAGCTACCCATTTTGAGGGCTGAGGAAGAAACTGCAACTCTCCCTCAGGTAAACTCATTTTTCCTCAAGATTTTATTTATTTGAAAGACAGAAAGAAAGAGAAGGGGGGAGAGAGACAGACAGACAGCACACGGGAGCGCAAGCAGGGGGAGTAGCAGAGGGAGATGAAGAAGCAGGGTCCCCTTTTGAGCAGGGTGCCCAAAGTGGGGCTCCATCCCAGGACCCTAGGATCAGGTCCTGAGCTGAAGGCAGAAGCTTCAATGTCTGAGCCGCTCGGTCACCTCGGTAAAGTCATTTTGTGCTTCTGAGGGACAGCCAGTGTTTGATTTCTCTTTCCATGAACATCTGAGCATGGACATGCCAGAAGGGAGAGACAATGTCCTAGGTGATGAGAGCCTGCCGTGAGTTTATACCATTAACGGACAGCAGATTGAGATGGGCACTGAGCAAATATCACCACCATTGCTTAGGCAATGGATGATCCTGAGCATTTTCCACCAGGTCATTCTGTCTATGGGAAATGGCTTTGGAATGAGTTGCCGAAGAAAATGGACAGGGCAGTTTTCACATTCCAAGCCGGAGCCTTTTCTGGAGGTCATTTTCTCCTTCTCTGGATCATAGGCACAATGACTGCATCCCATCTAGCTTGCTTACGACACCAAGGGCACAGAGATGTGTGCACATGGTGTGCACAGGGTGCTGGGACCCTCACTGGGTTTCCCTTTGTCCAACTGCAGGAGGTGGCAACTGGATATGTCCCATGTGGTTGTTCCCCCATCACTCACTTTAGGGGGACATTTCTAGCTGAAGAACAAAGTAGGGCTTTCTCTCCTCCTTTGTTCTGGAGAGCTTCCCCCATTCTGAGTTCCTCCTGGGAATGGAGGCTGAGGCAGACTGAACAAACGGGAGCGTCCTGTAGAAAACTGGGACCCTGTGCTACAGTCCCTGCAAACCAGTAGGTCATTCAGGCGGTGTGCTTGGTGCGTTGGAGGGTTGGGGCTTGGTTTTATGTGGGTCGATACGACGGTACCGGGCATGTGGGTGTGTTGAGTGTGTGCGTTTCATCAGAAGACTTCTCCCACTGAATGGACTTGAGAGCACGGGTCAAATTTTCGAAGCCATACTTCCTTCATTCCCGCTGCACACACCCCCCTAGGACACCACATTCCTCCCTGACCACAGATCCACCTGGAGGGCTGCTCAGGATTCCCTTTCCTCAGACAGGGATGGGGAGAAAGGAAGGGGCCCACATCTGTCCTAGCTCGGGATGTTTCTCAGACAGGGTCAAAACACAAAGGAATCAGAAGCTACTTTAGTCGACCAAACCATCATCACCAGGCTTACAAAAACGCTCCCATCTTGAATGCACAGAGGGAAGGTTCACTGGCAAATGGCAATGGCCAGGAAAGCTTCATCATTAGCTTGGGGCCCGATCCGACTTCCTGACAATCTGTTACATGGCCAGGTTAGAGAGTGCCCTTCTCTCGCCTGGCCTCTGCTCTCTCATGAACTTGCGGGGTCCTGACTGGGGGAGGTGGGTCCTGGGAAACTGGGTCCCACAGACTCCAAGGACACACTCGCATGCCACAGGAAAGGAAAACTGGGAAGAATCAGCACTTTGTGGATGGGGACTCTGTTGGAGTGGTCAGATGTCAGTACGTAGAAATCCTGGGTCTTTGGTTTTCCTGACCCTGCATGACTCAGGGACAAATGAAACCTCTAGGGTACTTGTGCTTGCATTGAATGCAACCCTGCCACACAGCATTCTTCTGCAGAAACACAGTCTCCTAGAAGAGGTGAGAGATAGGTGGGAGCGCCCAAGAAACAGTCTTAACAACGACCACGACACAGTCACTGGTTGGAGGAACTTGCCCGTCAGTACAATGGACCGTGTCTCTTAGTGTTCACCCTCTTTTGGCTTGAAGAGGTCCCTCTGATTCCATTCCCTGTAGCTCAAGTTCAGACTCAATATTTCTCCGTCCGTTCCTGCTCCTTGCCTTGACCTCTCTCCATGCAGCAGCAGCTTGCTCAGTCCATACCCATGCAACCCAATGTCGCCATACACTCCTGGGCATGCCCACCCCAAGCAAAACTCCCTGAGCTCTTCCTGACGAGCCCCACCAGTGGACTGACCATTCTGTGGATCTCACCCTACCTTGGCTGGATGGACAGGTGGGGGAACGTTTGACAGGAACGACAGAGGAAGACGCCCCGTTTTTCACCAGAGTGGCACGCTGGCCTTTCTTTGTGGGAGACAAAAAATTCTTCTGGCTTTTTTAATCAAGGTCACATAAAAAAAAAAAAATCTCAGCATGCACAATTGACAGGGTAGGGAGAAGTTTGAGAGAGAATCTGTTACCAAATGCTACCTAACCCCGAACGCATTGCAGTGGGGCAGGGACAACCACAGCAGGATCACCTACCATCTGGAGGGCAGGGAGCTTGGGTACGGGTAGCAGCTATTCCTCCTCGCCACCTATTTTGTCCAGTGGGACCCGGAACGTGGGACCTCTAGGAAGACTGGGCGCACCTGTGGAGGACTCGTTTTGCTCGTCATACTTTGGGGCTCACGGGCCTCTAGCACACTTCCCTATCTGGCTTTCTCCCATCCCCCAGGGAACAAAAGATCCATGCAAACAGGACAAAGCCTGAGTTGACGTTCATACTGTTTTCTTTTCTGAAATCACAGGTGTCCATGCTGGAAGGGGGCGGTCTTAAATATTCTGTACTCTAGAGTCACTCACTTGTTTGCAACAACCTGGAAAAGGGGCAATCGGGCTTCCTCGCAGGCTCCACGATGGGAACCACCCTGATTCCAAGTCTGGCGGGACTGAGAAGAAGGGTCGGAGTAACAGCAAGGGATTTTCTGGGGAAATACCCGTTGCCTCATGGCCCTATCCCCGGGAACTACTGTGCTGCTCTTAGGTGGTGCAGGTTTGGGAGCAGGCAGTAGGTGTGCCTTGGAGATGGGCTGTTTCACAGCTACCCTAGGCCCTGGAGCTCCAACAGGAGGCAGAGTTTCTATTCACATCCCTGCTCCTCTCCAGGACCTTTCATCCTCCATCCAGGAAGGGCCCACTGCAGCTCAGTCCATACTGATGAGCTCCCCACCTCCACACTCTTGTCCACACATGCACACCAAGCAAAGCCCCCCGAGCGATTCCTGAAGATTTCTGTCACGGTCCCGACACTCTCTGTGTGTATCCACCTAGATCCCGTGGCTAGCCTGTACGATGGCCTAGACGTGGACAGCACACGGTCTTGACAATGACCACGACACAGTCACTGGTTGGAGGAACTTGCCCCATTGTTCACCCAGGTGGTAAGTTAGCCTTTCTTCAGGTAAGGTCCAGCATCCCTTGTTTCTCTGATACTTGCAATCAGGTCCGAACGCCTCAGCATGTACAATGTTCTTGGTGGGCAGATTCTTTTTTTTTTTCCAATTTATTTATTTTTAGAAAAACAGTATTCATTATTTTTTCACCACACCCAGTGCTCCATGCAAGCTGTGCCCTCTATAATACCCACCACCAGGTACCCCAACCTCCCATCCCCCTGCCACTTCAAACCCCTCAGATTGTTTTTCAGAGTCCATAGTCTCTCATGGTTCATCTGGTGGGCAGATTCTTGAGGGAGCGATCCTTAGCCAGGGAGACCCCATTCCAAAGACCCTGCAGGAAACAGCAGGTTCGGTTACAGTCCACAGGGTCGTGAGCTTTTTCACGGGTGCTACTGACACCGCCATGCCACCTGATGGCCCAGGGCATGCGACATCTAAGTGGATTCCATATCACTGCCCATGACCCTGCTCATCACCAAGAGACCAAAAGAGCTGTGCACACAGGACGAGGCAGGACTTGATGTTCGTCATGTTTTCTTTTCTGAAATCGCAGGTGGCCTTGCTGGAAAGGGAGAGTGGTAAATATGTTGTCCTCTAGATTCACTCATTGTTTTCGAGCAACCTGGACAATGGGCAAGATGGGGCTTCCTTGCAGGCTCCATCTTGAGAGCCACCCAGATGCAGATCCTGTTGCAACGAGACTGAGGGTCATGTTCCAGACCGAGACCCGAGGCCTCGTGACCCTGCCCCCGGAAGCTACCGTGCTGCTCTTAGGTGCTGTAGAATCGGGTGCTGGGCACAAGGTCTGTTTCCATGGGAATCCATGCGCTGTGACTCTCAGGGTTGGTGTGTGTGTCAGGTGGGTGAATGCTGCACTCTAGAACGTGTCTGGTCCCCTCAAAATGGTGATTAATGGTGTCCACGTTCTCAGGGACGTTTCCCATTACTGTCACGTCATGAACGTCCATTCATGGGAAAACTCTTCAACACCTACAATTGAAAGAGGTGTTCTTTCCTTGTATTTGCAAGGAAAATTCCCCCAGAAAACAAATCCCGTCACTAACTAGGAAGGGCTAGACAGTGCCCCAAAGATACAAGTGTGTCCCTGTTACTGAGTCAGTGTCCATGGGGATCACCCGACAAGGTAGGTCTCAGGCAAGTATGGTCACAGCACCTCCCTCTTGACACTGCACTCACACACACACATCTCTGCATCAGAGGCCCCACGATGCGTCTTCCCAACCTCATCGGAAGCATTGAGTGCTGGGACACACTTCCTCCCTTCTGCAGGCAGCTCCCAGGGCAGCCATGGGCAACAGCCCGTTCGGGGGCGACCCGCACAACGGGGCAGTGGCCAGGGAACAGATGGGGCCAATTCACTCCGTGTTTCTCCATGGAGAACTACCATTTCCCTGCAGATACTGTGTCTAAGAATGCAACTTGTCTTGTCCCTGGGGAAATCCCACACCCACCACTGGTCCTCGCTGGGCTCTCGGAGGCAAGCCCAAAAGGTGTCCTAACCAAGGCGGAATGAGGTGGTCTTCAGGGACTGAGCCTCACTGGGGGCACCTGGGCCCCCTCCATGCAGGAACGAAGGGTGCCCTATGCATTGCAAGGTCCCAAAGAGAACCTCAAACCTCAACAGGTGTGACAGGACAATCACCGCCCATTTCGCTGGCCATCTGTCCATGCAAGTGGGCCTTGTTAGATTCAGAAGGTTTGGGCCAATAGACAACAGAGTTCAGTGCCTGGGATTGGAAACAGAGCCAAATCAGGGTTTCAGGGTTCTTTGGCAGCCAACAAGACTTTCTCTCGTAAGAAACACCTATGGGAACAGAATCTGATTTTCCGACATCTCTTTTCCTCACTCGCATGCGTGGGATCCACGGGAGTACCTTTTGCTGCTCTCCGAGGACACTCAACGGGCTTTTCCAGGGTAGTTGCACCAGTCTGCATTCCACGAATTGCATACATAGTCTCCAATTTTCTGCCAACTTCCGACATGGGTCCTGGGTTTGAATTCCTGGTTTGGGTCCTCGCTACCCTAACCGACAATGCCACAGCTCAGCATCCTTTAGATTTCCATTGCCCTCACGATGCCTTAAGTTGAGCACCTTTTCGGACGACGTCTGTCTGACTGGCCGAGTCATTCTTTCCCTTTGCAGCACAGACTATTCAAGTCTTTTTCTCGATTCTTTCATTTGGTGAAATCTCGGTCTTCTTTTGTTTGGTTCGTTTACTTTCATGTTTTTCCTTTTTGCCAGTGAACACACCTTTTCTGAAATAAGGATTGCCAAGGGTGTCTCCAGTCTGTGGGCTGCCTTTTCAGTCTGTTCGCTATTTCAGAAGAGGTTGCTTTTTCTGGGCGGTCCTCTTGTCAAGCATCGTGATGCCAACATGAGCGCATTTCCTTGGGCATTTCTCTTCCGCTCCCAGGTGCCCCTGCCTCTTTGTATGCCAGCACCCTCCTGTTGGCTCAGGGGAGTCATCCAAGGTATTGGAGGGCAGCTTCTAAGGACACACCACCGACTTCGTCATATTCAGAAACGTCGTGGCTCGTTGTGCTCCTTTGTGGTTCCCTTATCTACCGTAGCAGCTCCTCTGTCCCGAGAACATCACATTGTATTCTTTTGGTCAGTGCTGCATGGAATCCGTTCCCCATTTATTCTAGGAACTGGGGCTTCACCTTAATCTCTTCGGGTCCAAAGACCTCCAGCAGCGCCTGGTGGGTGTGTGTGAGCCCGGGAACGTCTTCCCTTGATCAACGTCCCTGTCAGGCCAGCCACGGATGCCCGAACAATACGCAGGAGAGCAGGACTTGTCTCTCGCTCCTGATTGGTTTCTAGCGCTGAGCGATCCTGGAAAGAGTCTGTCTAGTATCCATCGTACACAGTCATTAATTATCTCAGCGCAGTACACGGAAATAATCAAGGGAATGAAAATGTCCAGTTGCTCACTCCCACTAGCCACACGTCAAGAGTCCCATAACGACTGGAGTTTCCGATGGTTGTGCTGGGAGGGGACAGCGGTCATGGGCATGCAGAACTGACACTGAGGTGACTGCTGCAGCATCCTGGTCTCATTAGAAGGCATGAAACTCCAATCCCTGTCTCCTCCAAGGGCTCTAATCCGCCAGCCCCGTGAACCTCTGAGAGCACAGCAGAAGGGTCAGGCAGATGCTGCATGGCCCAGAGACATCTCAATGTACCTGGGATGAAGGGGTGAGGTGGTTTCTCTCCTAACAGCTTTGCTCTTCTTTCAGTTCCTACAGATCTATTGGTAGAGAGCATCGACGACTACTCCACCAGTGAGGACGAAGTCTCTTCAGGTAGGGAACGGCACCGAGGAGGTGGAACACTGGGACAGGGCTCCCGGGAACATGGGGTTGCCCCTGCCGCTCCGGAGAATGAGGAAGGTGGGTCAAAAACCACCAAGGAAAGGGATGCTCTGGCACAGGCATCATTTCCTCATGTCACGGTTTCGGGATGAAAAGAACAGACGAGGTGTCCACGGGCCTTTAGGGTAGGCTGGGTTTATCATCACCACTGGACTCCTTGCACGGCTCCTTGAAGGATCTTTCCCACCAAAGCTTGCTCGTGCCTCCCTTGGCTGCTGCCACATGTCAAAGCTTGGCCGCTTTGCTCATGGCCTCTCGGAAATGGTGCACAAGAGATTCTGCATCTTTCTTGGCACTGGGCCCAGACCTGGTCATGCTCAGGACTTGCCGCCCCAACCGCACTCTCCTGGGCAAGAGAACCGCGACACTATGCTCTGGTCTGATCCAGGAGGTGGAAGACAGGTCTAAATTCTCTCCCTCATAACCTCCACTACCAAACCGTCCCGGTTCTCTCCAAAATGCTGTACTTCAAGGGGATGCCCAGAGCTGCAGAAGGGAATGCGTACTTCCCCTGGGTTCACTACACAGGCTCCCGTAAATCGGAGCTTCTGCCAGCCTTCACACCCCAGCCGAGTCTGACCTGTGGATATGTTCCCATGGGCGGGATGGCCCTCATAGCTACCCTGGAGACCCCCTGTCGTGGGCCACGGTCACCCGGGCCTGTGTGAAGGGGCTGCTGAACCTGCTTCACACACTTGCCTCCCTGGGTCCACACTACCTCTCACCAGCTGGCGTCGAGGCATAGCACAGAGCCTCTTGGGAGCAGGGCCAGGGAGTCACGGTTCCTCTCACAAACCCACCTCACCGACACACAGCCCTGGCCATGCTCTCCACTCCCTAGGCATGCCCAAACGGCAAACATCCCTCAGGCCTGCCCAGGGCCCTACACACACCGCTACCCCGTCCATTCCCGGCAAGCCTCAGCAGGAGCACCGGCAGGAATCCTGTGTTTCAGTGACCACACTGCTGGACATTTTCCAGGGCTGTCCTGAACAGCTGAGGGCACCTGCATACTTTCCCGTGCTCCCGTCTCCATTCAACATCTGTAGCACTTAAGGAAACACAGGGTGTTGCATTCCCTGAAACACGTCCTCAGGAAGGTCATCTCAGTCCCTGGGCAGACATGGGCTGTGGGGAGGTGGTGGGCCATCTTTCCCTGCACTTCCCCAGCAATTCCAGACCCATGACAGCTGCTCCCAGCACAAGGGGTTCGGGGGATTGATTCCGGGGGACCCAGGATGTCTCCTCTCTTTCCTTGGTGGCCCCCTCCTGGACAACAATAGGACTGGTGGAGCTTGGCAGGGGGAAGGAGATGGAGCATCTCTAGCGGGGGAAGTAGAGGAGGAGGAGGAGGAGGAAGAAGGAGAGCAGGGAAGGACAGGAACAAGGACGGAGGAAGACAAAGTCCCACAGAGGCAGTCTTAGGGACAGTGACAGCCTCCAGCGGGGAAAGGATCACACAGCCGGGCTTCTGGGTCTTGGAGAGAATCGGAGATGGGAAGAGCAGGTGGTCAACCAGAGATCCTCGCCCACGTACCCTGCGGAGATCAAGCAACCAAGGCCAGGGAGGACTTGGAGCTAAGGACGCACCCCACTGAGGGCAGAGCCCAGCATCCCCAGAGCGGCAGGCCGTGGGTCGTCAGCTGCACTAACTCCCCTCTGTCGTCTCTCATGGCCACCCCAGCATCCTCGCTGCTCTGACCCATACGAGGATTCCACGGAAGATGACAGTTCTGACAGAAGCAGCCACCCTGCGCCTGTAATGCACTTCCACCTCCATCTCTTGGGCTTCCCCTCTCCTCTATCCATAAGTGCCTCCTCCCAGCTCTTCCCCTTTCCCTGCTTTGACGATGCCCACCCTGGAGGCCCTCGTCTCTGGCAGGCACTCAGGCTTGGCATCGGAACTGCTGCTTGAAATTCCCGGGCAGCCCTCCTCACCGCTTTCCTCCCATCACCCTGACCCCTCCCCGCTGACTCTGGGAAGCAGCCCCAGACCGCAGAGCAGGGAGGAGGGCTGGGAGTCTGCAGGGCATGGCTCACCCGGCTGGAGGGGCCTCAGGAAGGGAGGCTGGGCCTGGGTGTCCCCACTTGGTTCTCTGCAGCCGGGGAGTCTGTGCTCATGCCCACTTCTGCTCTTGCTCTCAGCTCTCAAGAAGCTTCCCTTCAGTGAAGATTACACAAACTACAAGGGAAGCAGAAGAAGAGGAAGACTCAGGAACGGGGTGAGTCAGGCAGGAAAAGGGGTTGGTGAACATGGACACACACTCTCCCTCGTTCCCCGTCCTTGTTGTGGGCACCTTGGGAAACCGCACAAAACCCGGGTGCTGCCCTAGCCTCTGATCACAAAGAGGAGAGGAGAGGAATGTCCTAGTCCTTGCAGGCACTAGAAAGCCCTGAGAACATCCCATGGGGAACCTCCACCTGATCCGTGCAACTCCCTGTGGTGGGTGGGTGCTGTCGTCCAGGAGCTGCTGATCTTGGAAGGAGGGCACTGGATACCTGGAGGGACTGGACCCTAGGCAGGCCAGGCATTGTGTTCTTCTGGCAAAGGGCTCCACGCCCCCTGTGGAGCCCCTCCCTCTGCATGACACAAGGCTTGCCCTCCCACCCTGAAAAAGTCAGCAGACGGCTTGCTCCTGGACAACACTAGTCGGGAAGAGACAGTGGTGGGGTGGCCTCATCTCCCACTTCAGGCACGTGAGAAATGAGCAAATAAAGACAGGCCCCCGGGCTCACAGGAGCAGGACAGCTCACCCCTCCCAGTGCTGCATCCCTGTGGGCACAGAGTCGGGCCTGGTCTCCAGCTGTCCGCCGGCTATTCCTGTATGATCTAACGACACCTCCCATCCCCCGAGCCTCCAAGACGCCTGTGGGAGGTAGTGGGTCCCCTCGTGGCACCATTTCCCTTTGTGCGTTTCATACTCTAGAGACTCTCCTCGATCCCTCGGTCAGCAGGTGAGACCCACCAGGGAAAGGCCACCTTGCCTGCTCCCACCTCGCCCAACACCTGCCCACAGCCTGTGGACTGTGCAAACTCACTTCCCGTGGGGGTTGGGAGCACGTCGTCTCTGCCACACCACATGCAACACTCGTGCGGGCAAAGGCTCCCCCCACAGAGAAGGGCATGTCCAGGGATCTCAGAGAGGCTGGGGAAAGGACAGCCCAGCAGGAGGAGGATCCCACCGTCATGGAGGAGGTCAGTCAGGGAAGGAGCCTGAGGGACACTGGCAGTGTAGCCTTCATTCAGCCCCAGGGGACCCACGGGAAATTCCCCTTTCTTCAGGTCACGCATGGGTCCTGCAGGGAAATCTCCACCTCAACAGCTCAGAAGACACGTCCCACAAAACCCCACAGGCCTCTGATAAGACCTGGCCCAGGCCACACACCACTCGCTATCTCACACCATTCCACCCGTTGTCTCCACACCTGTGCCACAGGACAGTGTGCCCATGACCCCAGGGCAACAGAGGCTCCTGGGGTGCTCCGACAAAGGGAGCCAGGATGGCCCTGGGGCCCCCCTTGCAGCTCCGATTTGTGCCCGGAGTAGGAGGAGGTGTGAACACACAGGGAAACACGCCTGAAGGAACGGCAATCTTACGCCTGACCTCCGTAGGCCAAAGAGAAGGCTTCTGGGCAGCCCACCAGAAGACGGCACTGGAGCCCCGAGGATGAGACGAAAGGACCCTCTGAGTCGGCCACCACACCCAGAGGTGGCTGCCCGGGCCCTGACAATGATGGACACTTGGAGGACGAGGCAACCATCTGGGCCCATAACAGTCCATTGTCTGGTGAGACTGGGCACCTGGGACTGGGCGGGACAGCAGCCTTCCCGTCGTCTCCCCTGCCTGCTGCAGGGGCTGCTCCTCCTCCCAATATCCCCTGCAGTGCCCGGCAACCCTGAAGAGCATGACACATGCAGGACAAAGCGGCACTGCCAGGGCCCCTTGACCACCCTGGGAACCACTCGAGAGGCAGCAAACCTAGCCCTGCTGGATTCCCCGAGGGTGTCGCCCCGGAACAACCCGTCGCTTCCATGCACAGGACCGTGAACAATGCTGGGCTCAACACTGGCAGCGGTCCCACATAACGGGCCCCGCTAAGCCTGTGTGTTTGGCAGCAGCAAGAGGTGTAGTGACGAGAGGCTGTCCCTCATCTGAGCTCGAACTCAGGAGCACCCAGACACCACGCCAGAGGAACGGGGGCCCCAAGAACCATGCTGCACCTCGGGGAAAACGTGGGCCTCAAGAATGGCAATGTTAGACATCTAGGACGTACCGAAATGGGACCCAACATTCCATCAGAGGAACGTGAAAGCATGGTGCGTTTGATTCTGCCTGAGCCCTCCAAGTCAAAAGGTCTCAGGAAGCATTTCCTCTCCCATGGCAACCCTCAGCATCCCCTGATGTTCCATGAGAATCTCTTCACCTTGGAACGGGGCCATCACTGGAAACATGGCTGATCTGACCAAGGCTTGGATGGGACTGTCCTACGGAGACACCTAGGCCGAGACCCAGATGGGACCAAAGGGCTTTAAGGGACTGAGGCTGACTTTCGGGAAGCCGGCGGCTAGCAAGCCCCTGGGAATGCTGGCCTGACCCCTTGGCCTCCAGACTACCCACCACCTCACCAGGAGCAGAAAGAGTGTCACTTCCTGGCAGGAGTAGGAACCCCAGGATCTATCGGGCACCTCAGGAAAAGGAACCTGCCCAAATCCACAGGTATCAAAGGCAAGTCCGATGGCCAGCCCTTCCCTTGGCCTCTGGCCTCGAGAGACAGCGGTTAGAGATTCCTCGGAAAAGTCCCAGCGATGCAGATTCTAAGAGATCACTCCAGATCGATCACAAGGCTTGCTGACCTTAAGTCGATAAGGGGGCCATGTGAGTTAAAGCGCAGCTTGCTTTCCGTGGAACATGAGCCCTGAGTTGGCTATCTCTGGAAAGGAGTGCTCTTTTGAAGAGGAAAAGTCGGTTTCAAGAACCCACCTTTGTGCACGTTCACGTCTAACTCTGGTGGCCTTTCCAAATGTGTCGCTTACCTAAGCTAGACAACTTGAGGTCACCCTCAGAAAAATGGCCACATTAGCTTGTGGGAGGGCAGTCCCCTGGCTCCTTTTTCTGCAGACGTAACACCGGGACCCCATGGGCTCAGGGTTCACTCAGCAACTGAACCATGCGATAGATTCCCCCATGACTGTGGAACTCAACGAGCACCTTGACCATCTGGATGGGGCTGGGATGAGGAACTCGATCTCTCAAAGCCAGAGAACACACTCCACTCCACAGGGTTTTCTGGGGACTTATGAGGACAATGAAGGACCCCTCTCTCTACCTGGAGTGCAGGGTGCACTTGAGGTGCCCTTATCTCCCGGACAAGTTTTCTCCCACTCACCGGCGACTCCTACTAAGAAGAATCTTCCGGCGGGACCTCCAATAAGAAGGGCTTCTTGCAATGGTTTCTTCCCTCCCAGTCCTACTGATCAAAGAAGCCACCCCTATTCAGGTACACTGGCAAACAAAGGCTTTAGCTAAGCATCCAACTGCCCTCCTGGGAAAAGGAACCTCCCAATTCATACGGGGATGGCCCCTGATTCTAAGGACTTGGCATCAGCTCCTGAGCGTCCCAGAGAACAAAGGCCACCAAACCATGACAGCAGGCCCATGATATTACCAAGTACCACCTTACGCTTCCAGATAATCCTAAACTAACACCCGAAACCAGCCCAAATGGAAACCCAGCGATCCTTAGGCCTGGACCCGACCGCTCTACGCCCATGGCTCCTAACTCTGGAAAGGCTCTGAAGTCCACCACACTGCAGAGGCCCCTAAAAAATGCGGAGGACAGGTGCTTTAGCAACAGCAACAGTTTCAGGGAAAGGTGGAAAGAAGAACCAGGAGTGCCGTCATCACTCGAACTCGTACTGCTGAGGCCAAAGCCTGTCAGCAAACATGTCTGCCCCCAAAGCAGAGATCCTAGTGCTCACCTGTTGGTTCTCATAGGCAACAAATCATACAAGCATTTATCCGGACTCTGACAGGACTTCCTTGTCCTCGTCGCCCATGAAGCACTGGACAGAAATGGCTCTTCTTCCCAAGCCAGAACCTGCAAACCCGATATGGGCCTGAAATGCTTGCATGTTCCAAGAATGGCCCTCCTAACCCGAGGACCCCTTGAAAGCCTGACTGTGGTTCAAGGAGACTCAGGATTCGATAAGGGTCCCTAGCTGGGATGCAATGGCCATGAAGCTCTAACCTGGGCCCATGGCTTCCCCAAGCTCCAGAGGCCCCCGGACATTTGGCCTGGGCCAAATGCATGGGCGCATCATGAAAACCACCACCGACCCAACCGACCTTCCCCATTTTAAGCAACGGTGCACGGGTGCTCTGTTCCACTGACGTAGCCACCTAGCATCCATTGTTGCCCCTCTTTGGGAATGGAGGATGTCGTGGGGCATGGGGAAGTCCTTACTGAGTACACAGTCAAGGCCCACCGTGTCACCCCAAACAGGATTTCTCAGTGAAATACGGGAATGATCCCAACGCACAAGGCAGTTCTACAGAACACAAAGGCTTCAGAGGTGGTAACTGCTGCACAAGGTGGAGCCTGTGCCCATCGAAAGACACAATGCTGTGCATACATTCCCCATGATCTCAAAGAGAACTCTGGGTTCCTACCAGACACCACTGCTCAAAGCCCCACTTCCAAGGATTCCTCTCCTTAAAGACTGGCTCAACTCTTGGCCTGGGGGAGGGTTCTCACCCACTATCAGAGGACTCTTCATGGGGATTCTCTTTCTCTTTCTTCTTCTAATCTCGTTGTGTTGTTTCCCACCCCCTCGTCCTGTCTCTGCAGGTGGTGCCAGAAACCCTTCACTGCAATAACTTCCAGAGGACAGATGGTCCTTTCCGCTCAGAAAGATCCAGTCACAAGTTCTCCCCTGCACTCAGTGACCTCTTCCTTATATGACTCTGACAGCCGAGGCCTCCTCCAGCGGGGCCTCCCCCACCTGAGCAGCAACGACCCATGAAGAGGGACAGCTCTACGCCCCTACTCAGCAGGAAGAAGTTACAGAAGATGAGACTGTCCTCCTTCAACAACCTTAACTGTGCAACGCTCTGCACTGGTCAGGGGCAAACAAGGAAGGAAGAGAAGTCTAGCTGAGCACCTAGCAGGAGCTGGCATGCCACACCACCCCCCAACCTGTGATACGGGGGACATCCATCAGGCGCTCTGACTGCCCTCAAGCTGAGGAAAGGAAAAAACAGATTCTCCCCAGATGGAGATCAAAACCCGGCAAGACCAGAGTCTCCCTCAGTTTGTAAAAGTCCTCGTGATTCTGCAGGAAGAGGCTCTCTTCACGAGAGGCTAGTGACCTGCCAGAGGCCCGGATCTCTGTTTCTGCAGTCCGTTGAGAAGGATCTGTGAGAGGAGAAAGATAACATTCCTCCAGGAAGCTCCCCACATCTATCAATTCATGCCTTCCTAGCAGGAAAAAACACCTTCCCTTCAGAAGAGCAAAGCCTCCCGTATCCTGGGTGTCCTCTGTCCTCCTGCCACGTTCTTGCAAAACCTCCCTTTTGCCTGACCTCCCCCAATGACATCCCAAAGAGTCAGCCTCCCGGGATGACCCCAGCAAGCAGCCCTTTCGACCCAAGGATCATATCTCTGTGCTTTAATAAAAATCACCTCCTGCCAGCAAAGCCATCTCAAGACTTCTTTCATGACCATTGGCCTTGAATGCTAACCTCTTTCCTACATCAGTCCTGTCTCTTGTAGGGCTCCTGTGGAAACAACCCTGCAACACAGGCCCATTTCTGTCGACTCTTCCGACTCCATCCACCTCACCCACTGCACATTCTGTGTCCTCCGAAGACAGGACCCTTCTGTGATTCTTGCACTCAAACCCTCACATGGCCCCTCTTTCAGTCCTCGACGTGGTTGACGTTGCCCTTCTGAAACTCTCCAGCATCCCACCCTCACTTTCTTTGTCTCGCAGGTTTATCTGGTCCATAGGTTCTCATCACCAACACCCTATAACCGGTTTTGGCTCCTGAGAAGAGGACTCCATTTCTTTCCTTTGTCATCAAGCTCAAACCTTAACTCTCAGATGTTTGTCTCACAACTTTCAAAATTCTTCTTTCCCCTAATGCCTCTCGACCAGTTTCTCTTCTCCCTTTTTCAAGACCACCCGCCCTCCCTTCCTTCCTTCCGTCCCTGCATGATCTTTTTGTTCTTTGTATTCCTTCCTCCCTCCCCCTCTTTCCATTTCTCGTTCTGTTCTGTTAGTCCCCACACAGCACTTCACTACTTTTTCACCTAGTGTTCCGGGACTCATTCTGTGTGTACAAGACCCAGGAGCTCACGGCAATACATTCCCTATTATAAAGGATGAAGGGAGACCCACACGGGGGCATCTCAAAGGTCTTCTTCTCTGCAAGTCAACGGGAAGTTTCAGGGTCATGAACCCTGGCCTTCCACACTAGAGCTGGATACGGGCTACGCTAAGCATTCCCCACAATCTCCTGTCATCCAAGACCCTGAGCATATGGGCTGTCCTACCAGAAATCTGAAGAGTTTCATTTCTCGGCTGAAATGAGCCTCGAGTCAAGCCGCTGCCCGAGTGTCTGGAAAAGTCACTGGCTTCAGCACAACTCACGGTTATATAGTCTTTGAAATGGAAACATCGAAAATTTAATCAGCAGTTGATGTGGGGGTGAGGCTACCATGTAGAAAGATCTATCTGAATTCCGGAAAGGAACACGGCACCCGACTACAAGTGGCTTGCAGGGGTAGATGCGGCGACCATTCCTGAAGGAAGGGGCTGGAACGTGTGCGTTGAGTCAGGAAGGGAGGAACGTGAGGGAGCGATCCTGCCACAGCCCCTCGTGTTCTGGCCATTAGCAGAGGGTTCACAATGCACAGGAACCCGGCCAGTGCTGGAGCATAGGATGGAGAGGTCTCATGTCCCTCATCTCCCTCCGGTTGTGCGGTGTCCTGGGAAGACAAGCCTTGTATTTGCTGACAGTGTGGAAGAACCTTCAGCCATGTGTCCCTGGTGCCAGGGACATCAGAGCTTGTCCATCCTGGATCACAGCACACCCATCTCCCCAGTGAGGGAGAGCCTTTAGTGGGGGCTCTAACCTCGGGAGACACGAGAGAACTCACCCTTCCAAGGAAAGGAGACATGATACACATGGAGGGAACAACCCCAAGGCAGTGCTCAGCTCTCTACACAGTAAGACCACTGGAGACACAACTCAGGGATGGAACGAAGGTAGGAGACCCTTGCTTCAGAGAGCTCTGCTCTTCTTCATGTCCAGGACCTCACACGGGGTAGAAGCCGTGTGCTGGGATTGCTGCACAAGAGCTCGCAGCAACATGCATCCTTTTGAGGCCATGGGCACGTTCCCACAGACAGAAACCGGTTGAATGCCATCTTCAGGAGCAAGCATTTAGGCCAGCCACACCCTTAGTCAGCATCCGAGGATCCACACCAGCGGCAACCCCGACAAATGTGGTCAATGTGGAAGAGCTGTTCTATACAGCTCTCACATTTGGAGACACCAGACAACACAGAGCAGAGAAATCTGTGTCTGTCATGACTGGGGCCCCGCCTGTACCCAGAGCGCCCACCTTGCTCACCGCCATAGAAATCACACAGTACAAACCCCTTGTCTCCCGTCACTGAGGCAGAGCCTTCAGCCAGAAGTGGGCCCTTTCCCAACACCAGAGAACTCACACGGGGAGAGGCACTAGCACTGTATCCTGGTGGGAGAAGCTTCAGGTGGTGCTTAGGCCTGAGGCTTCTGCTACCATCTCAGAGTGTGCTTCATCCCTCACATGGGAGCGAAGGTGCAGGCACCCCTGGGACCCCCTGCCTCATCGCTGTGGCCGAATGCCGAGGACATCCCAGACGGGAATCCCATTCCTCACGGAGTCAACACAGGAATGACCTGGGTGGATTCGCACACAAGTAATTCCTCTCCTCTCAGTCTGATGAGCAAAGGAATGGGCTCAGGTATCCTTCTTCCCTAGCCAGCAACGACAGCCTCACACCAAGGAATCATTGATCCCAACGCAATGAGGGGAAATTCTTCCCACCAGAGAATCACTGGACAAATACCTCCCAAGGAATTCCTCGGGGTGACACTAAGATACAAACTCAGACACTGCAAACACATACAGCAAGGCCCCGTTCTGAGGGATGCGGAATGTGCTATTCCAGTAAACAATAGCTAGAAATCGAGCACATCTGCTCTGATCCAGGAGTACTTCCATAAAGGCCAGTCTCACCGAACAGTCTCACAACTGTGCACACTGTGCCAAGTAAGAACGGGGGACGTTTCCTTTACAACCTCTCACAACTGACAGGTACTGTCTCTTGCTAGCAAGTGGAGTCACAGGAAGTACCTCTGTCTGGGATCCATGAGAACATCAAGTCGAGGGTGAACTCAGAATCTCAGAACACAAGGCGATCAATGGATGTTCACGAAAACAGAAACCTATCCATGTAGGTAGATTGCAAGGATGAATGGCCACAAGATTCAACAAACACATGACTTGTGATCTACCTCTCATGTGTCCTTCATTCTACTAATATTGTCCTCACAAAGTGCAAAGGATTTACAAATTAATTACACGCTTAGAAATATCTCTATTTACATCACTTATTGGAGAACGACAGAGCTAGCAAGGGAGCAAGAACAGTCAAGGTTGGGCAGCGAGGAAGACGGAGAAGGGTACCCAATACAGGGCTTGATCCCCCAGGATCCAGAGATCCTGACCTCAGCCAAGAGCAGATGCTTACCCAACTGTGCCACCCGGGGGCTTGCAAAGAAATTTCATCTTATACAAAGGTGTTCTTTGGAAGACCTGTTGGGACCAGGGCAGGAAAACCTCAACAGTTCAGCATCAGGCAGTGATGGCTTCCTCCCCGTCTATGAGAATATGGGAGCCAAGGGCTTTTCTCCACCACCAAGAACAGCTACGTATCTCTGGGCCTGAGAGGGTGTACGACCACTGCAGACATGGAAATACTCCCGAATTCAGAAGATTTTAGAACGGGAGGGGATTCTTACACTCCCTTCCATAAAGACCAAGCCTGTCCAGGAATGCCTGCGAGGTTCTTTCAGTTAAGGGACCAATGTTTGCTTTTGGCTCAGGTTAAGTCAGGGTTATGGGATTGAGCCCTGATTCAGGCTATGGAAGGCATAGGGAGCCTGCTGAAGGCTGTCTTTCATCCTCTGTAACTCCCACTCCACCCAAAAATGAAACAGGAGAGAGAGACAGAGAGAGAGAACGTGTGCTGAAGTCCACTCAGACATCCATTTGTAAAGATGCCCAGGATTCCTTGCTCTAGATGAATGGCCCAATAAAGCAAGTGTGGGGAGAATGTCGATCATCGAGAGAATGTTTATTTATTAAGTTTTAATTTCTAAAAAATAATTTATTTTTTATTAAGTCCGTCATGTGTTTCATAGAGTCAGGATGCAATAACTCGGTACTCTGCTAAAAGGGGCAACCTGGCGTGCAGAAGTTTTATGTGGGGCAGGGACTTGCCGAAACTTCTCCATTTGTGCCAAGAAGTAATTTTCACCCACAACCAACTCTAGACATTCTGGTAAGGGTACATCTCCTCGTTAATCGACAAGAAGAGGATATCTTTTGCTCCGGAAGAAAGACAGAAACCGGCAAGAAAGACACCCAGGTCAAGGCCTGAACCTCAACCCAGGCGGGAGGTTCAGAACCAAGACAACTTACCACTGCGATGCACGTACACCAGGGAGATGGCAGCGTTCACACTCCTGGACGTGCTGCACTTCCATCTGCACTGAAGAGACAGAGGCCAGACGCTTTGGATGCTGCCCATGAGGCCACGTCCCCTGAGCCTCGAAGCACCACCTGTAAAAACAAGGACAGCATTCAGTCGAGGTCTCAGGACCCACACGTGGGGAGACACAGAGTCACCCATGACAGAAAGCGGGCCCCTCCCTCCCATTAGGGAGTGCAGGCACAAGGAGGCCAAAACCACAGGGCCCCACCATCTGTCAAAGTCTTAGCATAGCTGCTGGAAGACTTTCCCCTAATACATGCTTAGAGATTAGGCTGCCAGGAGTTCCATGAGGCTGAAATGGGCCTCTGGCCTTTCCTTGCTAAGACGTGCCTCTCACGAACCCTGGAACTCAACAAGAAAAAAAAAAATCAACAACATCCACCTTCTCCTTTCCCAACACACTTCCACTTCAGTGTCGTGGCTACGGCAGACTTCACACTGCACATTTTGACCGAATAAACGCCAACCCTCCAAAATAAAGCACAGAGCGTAGAGCCAGGCTTGGGCACCCCGGCGACCTGGCTGGCTGCCATGGCTGCCTGGGCCTGCCTGCCTCCCTCCCTGGCTCCAGTCCTTTCCTATGAGCATCTGCCTGGGCCCTGGGACTCTGGCTCTTCCACCCTTGCCCTGGGCCCTGGGTGCAGGATATCAATAGGCAGTTGAGGAATCACAGACTCTAGCAGGAGGGCCCTGTGCTCCCCTCAACCCAACCACCGTGGTGACCAACGTGGGCCCAGGTGCCAGATCGAACTGCGGCCCCCGCCTTCCTGTTCAAACACAGGAGGCGCCTCAGAAGCAAGGCACATCTGCCCCAAATAACCTGCCCCTCAGCCCCCACCCCACCGGCCTGAATATCCCCTGGGGACAGAAGCCCCAGAAGACAACACAACCTCCATTCCAGGCAGCGCATTTCACTCATCCTCCCGTCTTACACAGGTTGTCTGATGGGTCCAGTAAAACCCGCCTACGTTATGGCCCGCGTGCTGCTGTGATGTGAGGAACCCTTCACCTCCCCAGAGTCTGAAAGGTCACCTGACCCATTTCGGATGGCTGTCCCAGCGACCACGCCCACTTCTCCTGCCAGCCTGGGACTCTGCCTGCAGAAAAAGAACAAGAAAGAGCAAGAGTTGGTGATAATGTGAAGAAAAAGGAACCTTGTGTACTGATGGTGGGGATGAAAACTGGTGCAGCAATTATGGGAAACAATGTGGGGGTTCCTCAAAAAGTAAAAATAGAACTGTCATATGTTCCAGTAATTCCATTACTGGGTATTTACTCAAAGAAAATGAAAACATTTGAAAAGATACGTTAATATTGCAGCACTATTTACAGTATGGAAGAGCCCGTCAATAGATGAGTGGATAAAAAAGACGTGGTGTATATATAGATATAGATATAAATACATAGATATATCTATATATATATAGATATATCTAATAGAATAGTACTTGGCCAGAGAAAAGAATGAAATCTTAACATTTGCAACAACATGGATAAATCTAGAGGGTATAATACCAAATGAAATAGGTCAAAGAAAGACAAATATCCTATGATTTCAATCATATGTGAAATTTAAGAAACAAAACAAAGCATAAAAGAGACAAAACAAGAGACTCACAAATATAGAGAACAAACTGGTGATTACTAGAGGGAAGGTGGGTGGAAAGAGGGCATGAGACAATGAGGGTGTTTCATTGAAAAGGAAAAACAAAACTATCTGAAGTCAATATTATTGTCTATGTAGAAAATCTAAAATATCTTATAAAAAGAAAAAAACCTTTTGGAAGTAATGAGGAAATACCAAAACATCCTAGGATACAAGGCCAATATAAAAAGTCAACTATTTTCCTATATCTGAATAAAGAACTGAATTCCAAATTTTCAAATGAAAAGAATACCATTTACAATACACCCCTAAAAAGGGTACTCAAGTATAAAATCTCACACAATATATATATGTGCAGGAAGACAAAACTGATGGAAGAAATCAAAGATCTAAATAAGTGGAGAGAGAGTTCGTAGTCATCAGTAGCAAGACTCAAAATGGCTAAGATGTCAATTCTTTCCAACTTAATCGATAAATGCAATGAAATCCAAATAAAACCTCCCAGTTATCTTGCAGATACTGACAAGAAGATTCTGACGTTTACACAGAAAGGCAAAAGATCCAGAAGAGCCAACACACTGGACAGCTGGGTGGCTCAGGTGGTTGAGCATTTGCCTTCAGCTCAGGTCATGACCCCAGAGTCCTGGGATGAAGTCCCAAGTCAGGCTCCATGCTCAGAGGGGAGCCTGCTTCTCCCTCTGCCCTCTCTGCCTGTGACATCCCCTGTTTGTGCTCTCTCTCTGCCAAATAAATAACAACTTTTAAACAGGTTTGAGAAAAATAGAATAGCCAACACAATGTGGAAGAAAAATGAGAATTCACCTCACCTGGTCTTGAGACTTACTATAAAGCTACTAGCAACCACGACAGGGTGTTAGTGCTGAGAGAGACACACAGATCAACAGAATACTTTAGAAGGACCAGGAATAGATCTACCAAAATAAAGTCAAACATTTTTTGACAAAGGCACAAAGGGAATAGAAGGAGAAAAGATAGTCTTTCAACAAGTGGTGCTCGAACAACCAAACACTCAAAAAGAAATGAAACTAGACACAGACCTTACACAAGTATTAACAAAAAATAAATCAGAGATCTAAATGTAAAAATACAAGAATAAAGAATACAGGAGAAAAATTTCTAGGACACTGGACTTGGTGATGACTTTTTAGATACAACACACCAAAAGCATATTCCACGGGGAAAAGCATGCGTTGGATATTATTAAAAATAAAGTCTTCTGCTCTGTGAATGACATTTTTAAGAAAATGAAAGCATAAGGCACAGACCGTGAGAAAATATTGGGAACACAGATATCTAATAAAGGCTTGTGTCCAACATCACAAAACAGCTCTTAAAACTTCAATAATAAGAAAACAAATGACCAAATGAAAAATATGCAAAAGATTTGAACAAACTCTTCACCAAAGATAAAAGGATAGCAAATAAATACACGAACAGATAGATGCTCCACATCACCTCAGTGGGAATATGCAGACAACATGACACAGGTATTGGAATGGTTACATCAAAAATAATGACATTGCCAATTTCAGGTCCAGAATCAGAATAACAAGATTCTGATTCATAGTTGGTAGGAACAAAAACTGATACAGCAACTTTGTAAAAATAGTTTGGCAATTTCTTGCAAAGCTAAACTTACATACATACATACATAACCAACACAGCAATTTCACACCCTATGTTTTTGAAAGCTTATGTTTTAAAACCTACACTTGAATATTTCTAGCACTTTATTTCAAATGGTCCCAAAGTGGGAGAATCAAGCATCCATGGGTTAACCACTCTGAAATCATGTATGCAACTCTGAAATCATGTATGTGTATTCTGGAATTGAACTATCAAGTCAATGAAATTCAGATGTTAGCTGGATTCTCACTGTTAGTGCAGGAGATTACAGACAAGCAAGGAGAGAAGGTTAGAATGTTCCATCTGGTAATGCTTACAACAGGAGACAACAGTGTGAATACTTAGCTTACTATAGACACAGATGGTTACATACTAAAATATTTATATACATGTGTATATACATGAGTGAGTATACACATATTCCCTGTTGAGTTAGCTGAGAGGGTCTTTGAGCAATGACTTAACAGTCACAACAGACACACCTAGTCCGCCAATCTTGGTTTCTCATACTATGCGCCAATGAAAAGAACCAAAACTACTTAGGGGGAAAAACTGGCTAATTCTAGGGCAGGAAAGATATAAGATGTACCTGGAAAATCTACTGCCACAGTGTAAGGTAGAAATATTCAAACAATAACAGGGTATGTCAATAGACACAGGAACCAACCGAAGGTGCTTTTTAAAAAATTTATTTACTTGTTTTTGAGAAAGTAGGAAAAGGAGAGAAAGCATAAGCAGCAGGGAGGAGCACAGGGAGAGAGAGAGAATTTTTATTTATTTATTTATTTATTTATTTGTTTGTTTGTTTATTTATTTGACAGAGATCACATGTAGGCAGAGAGGCACGCAGAGAGAGAGGGGGAAGCAGGCTCCCTGCTGAGCAGAGAGGCCAATGTGGGGCTCGATCCCAAGTCCCCGGGATCACGACCTGAGCCGAAGGCAGAGGTTTTAACCCACTGAGCCACCCAGGCACCCCGAGAGAGAGAATTTCAAGCAGGCTCCACACTCAACAAAGAGCCCAACGTGGGGCTGGATCCCAGGACCCTGAGTTCATGACCTGAGCCGAAATCAAGAGTTGGACACTCAGCCAACTCAGCCACCCAGGTGCCGCTAGAAGATGCTTTTACTAACCAACCTGGAACAACTTGAGCAACAAAAGGAACAAGGTATCATTGTACTAGAACCAAAATATAAAATAACTAGCCATGAATTCGTGCTGAAATAAATGGATTAGTAAATAGGAGAGAACAGAAAAATCTCCTATGCAGAATTCCTGATAATTTATGTACATAATTGTGTAGCTACTCCAACAGGAAGGAGGTATAGTGTAAGTGGTATAGTGTAATTACCCATTTCCTTCCAAGGAGTACAGTATGAGGACAGAGAAATCAAAGTAATAAATCATGTCCAGAGCATGAACCCTTGATATGAAAAGACCAAAGGACATTTTATCTCTGTGGTCTTCCTCCAAGAAACCCATAACCTCAGTCTAATCATGAAAGCAACAGCAGACAATTCCCAATTGAGGGATATTCTACAAAACACCTAACTGTTCTTATCAAAACTGCCCAGGTTATCAAAAACAAGGGAATTGTGAGAAATTGTCACAGTCAAGGGGAGCCTAAAGAAACGACAAAGTGAAAGGTGGCATTCTGAAACAGAAAACCTGCATGGGGGAGAAAACACCAGGGTCAACTATCAAAAGACAAATCACATCCCATAAAATAATAGTCTACAACCCATAAAATGGACAAGCACTAGTATCCCTAATATATAAAGATCTAGACACTGAAGAAGAAGAAAAACAAAAAAAAAGCCACAATCCTAAGAGCAAAATGGGAAAATATATGAACAGAGGGTTCACAGAAACGTAAATACACCTTTCAGATACATGAAAAAATACTTAACCTCACTCATAGTTAAGAAGCTTGCAGATATAAACTTCATAAAATACCATGTTTCTCCTTCCACTGCCAAAATTACAGAAGTTAAACCACATGTTCTATGGGAGAAGCTGTGGACAAACAAGCACGGATGCGGTGTCGATGGGAGTGACACAAGATGGTACCACAATCCCGAATGATCGAGTTATCAATTCTATGCACCCGTTGACCTGGCAGCGCACTTCTAGGAATTTATCGGATAGAAAAAACCTATATGTACAAGGTCATTCACTAGAACATGGTTTGTAATAGCAAAAGGTTTGAAATAGTGCATAACTAATAATAACCAGTTAACTAACTATGGAACGTCCATGCTTGAACTACTGTGCAGCTATAACAAAGAAACAATCCATGTTCTGTTTAGATACAGATGTCTGGGACAGGCTTTTAGAAGTGACAAAAAAGGAAAGAAAGAACAGAAAATCATGCATAGACTCCTTACTCAAAGTGGGGCTCCCTGAGCAGCAGGAGTCCGCTTCACCTGGGAGCTTTTTAGAAATGCAAAACCCAGGGCCCCCACCAGACCCACTAAATCAACATCTGCATTTTAACAAGATGCCAGTGGTGTACAGCTGCATCTACGTTTGGAAAGCCCTAAAGATGATGGATTCCCTTCTAAATGAAAGTAGGGGGCATGCAAGAGTATCTTTTAATTGAAAAAAGGAGCACTGCTAGGACAAACAAGACAGACAGATACCTACAGCAAGATGACCGTAACTCCAGTTTGTCTGGGACTGTCTCGATATAGCCAGTTGTCCCATCCTAACTTTACGGAACCTCTTTCATTCTCAGTGGAAGTGTCTCAGTTGAGATGAAAAATGTCACCCTTCCTAGAGGGAACATCACTTAACCTTTTAACCATGTTATTACTAATTCAAAAGTATTTTATTAAAAAGACAGAGAGAGAGAGAGAAGACCAGTCAGGAAAAAACACAGACTGAAGAAAAGCAGTGAGCCAAGAATGGCTGGGCAAGAAACCCAAGGAGACGCAATGTCTGGGGCAAAAGGGAAAGACAACTTTGTGAGGAACAGTAAGGGGATGTATCAGAGTTAAGAAAGGAAAGCTAGCAGGCAGGTGTTAGAAACAACAAAGACTGAGGGTTATGCTGCAGGATGGTCAAGTAAGACAAAGCCAAAAAACTGGATTGGACTACAGTTTGGTAGCCTTTTCCAGAGCTGACTCAGGTGAATGTTGAAGAAGCAAGAATGCATTCATGAAGTTGAAATATGAATGAGAAATGCAGAAACCAAAGCCAGAATAGTCGGCTATTCAAGCTAGAGATGTGAACAAGCGGACACAAACACTTAGGGAGAGTTATCTGGAGGACTCTTGGTCCCTCCATTCCACCAGATCTTCAAAGTCCTATTCCTGGATCAAGCAGGACCATGACAGAACTGTCTACTCAAACCTCATTGTTCGTTCCCCTGAAAAGCATCCATACACTTCTAGCACAATGCTGTGTCTATCAAATATGATTATAGGAAATTTCAGTGTTGTTATTAGAAAAATCAAAGGAAGTTTTACAACTTGCACAACTCTGTGAAATTAAGAGTCCTGCTTCTCATTCTACCAACTGTTCTTTGAATTTGCTTGATATACTGATATATTTCCCTTCAGG
This sequence comes from Neogale vison, assembly GCF_020171115.1. Classification (NCBI taxonomy): domain Eukaryota; kingdom Metazoa; phylum Chordata; class Mammalia; order Carnivora; family Mustelidae; genus Neogale; species Neogale vison. The sequence goes on from NC_058092.1 coordinate 157,677,310, forward strand.
TAATTCTTGCCTATTTCTATCTTTTCGGTTTTATGTTTAAGATTTCATTTATTCATTTGACAGACAGATCACAAGTAGGCAGAGAGGCAGGCGCAAAGAGAGAGGGAAGCAGGCTCCCTGCTGAGCAGAAAGCCTGATGTGGGGCTCGATCCCAGGACCCTGGGATCATCACCTGAGCCAAAGGCAGAGGCTTTAACTCACTGAGCCACCCAGGAGCCCCTCTTTTTTTTTTGTTTTAAAAAATATCAATCCTTTCAAACTTTAGAATACTCATTTTAAAACAAAGTGGAAATAAACAAACAAAAAGCTCACCTGGGATGTGTTCATTTTCTGCTCTTAGTGGAGGAGGGAGAGCTGAGGAAGAAGGAAGGAAGAAGGAAGTTAGAAGAGACTTGGCCTGCCTTGCAGTTCTTGGATTTACCTGCCTACACAGCTCCACATACAAGATACTTACGTGTCCATGTTTGGCTCCGACAGATGTTGAGCTTAGACATGATACTCTTCACTGAGTGAATGTGAACATTTGCTTCTTCTTGATTTATTACCAATTTAGGTTCTGTGACAGAGAAAAATTAAAAACGTGAGATGATGAGTTTAACATTTAGGTTTAACAGTAACCTAAAGAAGGAAACACTATGGCTTTTTCAGAACTGATGTGGGAAAAATTAAAAATTAAAAATCTCAAGCCACACTGCTCATCTGTTTTGCTGTGAACACTATTAATCCCCTGAGGTCAGAAAATCCAAGCAACCTCTAGAAAAAAGAGATGTGGGTGTTTAAGGCAAGATAAAAAAATAAATGTTTAATATTTCTTTCTTCAACTTTCAAAAGGTCTTTTAAAAAGAAACTATCTTTGATTTAATTAATAGTGACAAAATGAGCCGAAGGAATGTTGGGTCCCATTTCGGTACGTCCTAGATGTCTAGCATTGCCGTACCTGAGGCCCAAGTTTTCCCCGAGGTGCAGCACGGTGCTTGGGGCCCCAGTTCCTCTGGCATGGTGTCTGGGTGCTCCCGAGTTGGAGCTCAGATGAGGGACAGCCTCTCTTCCCTACACCTCTCGCTGCTTCCAAACACACAGGCTGAGCGGGGCCCGTTCTGTGGGGCCTCTGCCAGTGTTGAGCCCAGCAATGGTCACGGTCCTGTGCGTGGAAACGACAGGGATGGTTCCGGACAGCACCCTCGGGGAATCCAGCAGGGGTAGGGTTGCTGCCCCTTGAGTCGACCCCAAGGTGCTTTCCAAGGACATGAGCTCTGAGTTGTCTATCTTGGAAAGGAGTGTTCTTTTGAAGAGGAAAAGTTGGTTTCAAGAACAAACCTTTGTGTACGTTCACGTCTAACTCTTGTGGCCTTTCCAAATGTGTCACTTAACTAAGCTAGACAACTTGAGTTCACCCTCAGAAACATGGCTACATTAGCTTGTGGGCGGGCAGTCCCCTTGCTTCTTATTCTGTGGGCATAATACCGGGACCCCATGGGCTCGGGGTTCATTCAGCAACTGGAACATGTAACTGATTTCCCCATGACTGTGGTACTCAATGAGCACCTTGACCAGCTGGCTGGGTCTGGGATGAGGAACTCTTTCCCTCAAATCTAGAGGGAAACACACCACTCCACAGGGTTCTCTGGGGACTCATTGGGACCATGAAGGACCCCACTCTCTACCTGGAGTGGAGGGTGCACTTTGGGTGCCCTTATCTCCCGGACAAGTTTTCACCCACTCTCCAGCGACTCCTACTAAAGAAGATCTTCTGGTGGGACCACCAATCAAAAGGGCTTCTTGGAATGGTTTCTTCCCTCCCAGTCCTACTGATCCAAGAAGCCATCCTTATTCAGGTACACTGGCAAACAAAGGCTTTAGCTAAGCATCCAACTGTCCTCCTGGGAAAAGGAACCTCCCAATTCCTATGGGGATGGCCCCTGACTCTAAGGACTTGGCATCAGCTCCAGAGCATCACAGAGAACAAAGGCCACCAAACCATGACGCCCAGGCAATGCTATTATCAAGTACCACCTTACGCTTCCAGATATGCCTGAACTAACATCCAAAACCAACCCAACTGGACACCCAGCGACCCTTGGGCCTGGACAAGACCACTCTACGCCCATGGCTCCTAACTCTGGAAAGGTTCTGAAGTCTACCAGACTGAAGATGCCCCTATGAAAATGCAGAGGACAGGTGCTTTTACAATGGCAACAGTTTCAGGGAAAGGGAGTAAGAAGAACCATGTATGCTGTCATCAGTCAAACTTGGACTGCTGAGGCCAAAGCCTGTCAGCAAACATGTCTGCCCCCAAAGCAGAGATCCTAGTGCCCACCTGTTGGTTCTCATTGACAATAAATCATACAAGCATTTATCTGGACTCCAACAGGCCTTCCTCGTCTTCTTCGCCCATGAAGCAATTGACAGAAACGGCTCTTCGTCCCAAGCCAGGACCCGCCAACCCGATATGGGCCTGGAATGGTTGCATGTTCCAAGAATGGCCCTCCTAACCCAAGGACCCTTTGAAAGCCTGACTGCGGTTCAAGGAGACTCAGGATTCGATAAGGGCCCCTAGCTGGGATGCAATGGCCATGAAGCTCTAACCTGGGCCCATGGCTTCCCCAAGCTCCAGAGGCCACCAGACATTTGGCCTGGGCCAAGTGCGTGGGTGCATCATGAAAACCATCACAGACCCAGCCGACCTTCCCCATTTTAAGCAACGGTGCACGGGTGCTCCGTTCCACTGATGTGGCCACCTAGCATCCATCGTTGTCCCTCTTTGGGAATAGAGGATGTCGTGGGGCATGGGGAAGTCCTTACTGAGTACACAGTCAAGGCCCACCCTGTCACCCCAAACAGGATTTCTCAGTGAAATACAGGTATGATCCCAACACATAAAGCAGTTCTATAGAACACAAAGGCTTCAGAGGTGGTAACCGCAACACAAGGTGGAGCCTGTGCCCATCGAAAGACACAATGCTGTGCATACATTCCCCATGATCTCAAAGAGAACTCTGGGTTCCTACCAGATACCACTGCTCAAATCCCCACTTCCAAGGATCCCTCTCCTTAAGGACAGGCTCAACTCTTGACCTGGGGAAGGGTTCTCACCCACTATCAGAGGACTCTTCATGGGGATTCTCCTCTTTCTTCTTCTAACCCTGTTGTGTTTTTTCCCACTCCACGCCCCATCTCTGCAGGAACCTTCACACTGCAGTGACTTCCAGAGGACAGATGGTCCTTTCCACTCAGGAAGACCCAGTCACAAGTTCTCCCCTGCACTCAGTGGCCTCTTCCTTTTACAACTCTGACAAGAGAGGCTTCCCCCAGCTGGGCTTCCCCCACCTGACCAGGAATGACCCACAGGGAAGGACAGCTCTATGCCCCTATTAAGCAGGAAGAAGTTACAGAAGATGAGACTGTCCTCCTTCAACAACCTTAACCACACAAGGCTCCGCACTGGTCAGGGGCACATGAGGAGGGAGGAGAAGGCTAGCTGAGCACCAAGCAGGAGCTGGCACGCCACACCGCCCCCCAACCTGTGATACGGGGGACATCCCTCAGGCGCTCAAGCTGAGGAAAGGAAAAAACAGATACTCCCCAGATGGAGATCAAAACCCGGCAAGACGGGAGTCTCCCTCGTTTTGTAAAAGTCCTCGTGATTCTGCAGAAAGAGGCTCACTTAACGAGAGGCTAGCGACCTGCCAGAGGCCTGAGTCTCTGTATCCTGAATCCCTGACATCTTCCTCCCCTCCACGACACTGAGGGAGGCTGAGGCCGAAGGAAATATCCATAAAACAGAGTTTCTTCCCAAACCTGCCATCCCTTGAGAAGGACCTATGAGAGGAGGAAGGTAACATTCCTCCTGGAAGCTCCCCACCATCTTTCAATTAATGTCTTCCTAGAAGAAAAAACCACCTTCCCTTCACAAGAGCAACGCCTCCCATATCCTGGGTGCCCTCTGTCCTCCTGCAACATTCTTGCAAAACCCCCCTTTTGCCTGACCTCCCTCAAAGCCCTCCCAGAGAGTCAGCCTCTGGTCATGACCCCAGCAAGCAACGCTTTCTACCCAAGGATTGTATCCCTGTGCTTTAATAAAATATCCTCCTGCCAGCAAAACCATCTCAAGTGCACCCTCGATGTATGTTCAAGAAAACCTTAACCTATTGATGTATGTATATAACGCAAGGATGAATGGCTACAAAATTCAACAAACACATGGTTTGTGATCTACCTCTCATGTGTCCTTAATTCCACTTATATTGTCCTTACAAAGTGCAAAGGATTTAGAAATTAATTACATGCTTAGAAATATCTCTATTTACTTCACTTATTGGAAAGCGACAGAGCTAGAGAGGGTGCAAGAACAGTCGGGGTCGGGCAGCGAGGAAGATGGAGAAGGGTGCCCAATACAGGACTTGATATCCAGCAACCAGGGACCCTATCTCAGCCAAGGGCAGATGCTTACCCAACTGTGCCACCCGGGGGCTGTCCAATTAATTTCATCTTTTACAAAGAAGCTCTTCTGGAAGACCGGTTGGGATCAGGGCAGGAAAACCTCGACAGTTCACCATCAGGCAGTGAGGGCTTCGTCCCCATCTATGAGAACGTGGGAGCCAAGCGCTTTTCTCCACCAACAAGAACAGCTACGTATCTCTGGGCCTATAAGGTGTACGACCACTGCAGATGTGGAAATACTCCCCGATTCAGTAGATTTTAGAACTGAAGGGGGTTCTTACGGTCCCTTCCATAAACACAAAGCCTGTCCAGGAATGCCTCCGTGGTTCTTTCAGTTAAGGGACAAATTTTTTTTTATTTTTAATTTTTTATTGTTTATAAACATATATTTTATCCCCAGGGGTACAGGTCTGTGAATTGCCAATTTACACACTTCACAGCACTCACCAAAGCACATACCCTCCCCAATGTCCATAACCCTACCCCACTTCTCCCAACTCCCCTCCCCCCAGCAACCCTCAGTTTGTTTCATGAGATTAAGAGTCATTTATGGTTTGTCTCCCTCCCTATCCCATCTTGTTTCATGGATTCTTCTCCTACCCACTTAAGACCCCATGTTGCATCACCACTTCCTCATATCAGGAAGATCATATGATAGTTGTCTTTCTCTGCTTGACTTATTTCGCTAAGCATGATACACTCTAGTTCCATCCATGTTGTCGCAAATGGCAAGATTTTGTTTCTTTTGATAGCTGCATAGTATTCCATTGTGTATATATACCACATCTTCTTGATCCATTCATCTGTTGATGGACATCTAGGTTCTTTCCATAGTTTGGCTATTGTGGACACTGCTGCTATAAACATTCGGGTGCACGTGCCCCTTTGGATCACTACGTTTGTATCTTTAGGGTAAATACACAGTAGTGCAATTGCTGGGTCATAGGGCAGTTCTATTTTCAACATTTTGAGGAACCTCCATGCTGTTTTCCAGAGTGGTTGCACCAGCTTGCATTCCCACCAATAGTGTAGGAGGGTTCCCCTTTCTCCGCATCCTCGCCAGCATCTGTCATTTCCTGACTTGTTGATTTTAGCCATTCTGACTGGTGTGAGGTGATATCTCATTGTGGTTTTGATTTGTATTTCCCTGATGCCGAGTGATATGGAGCACTTTTTCATGTGTCTGTTGGCCATCTGGATGTCTTCTTTGCAGAAACGTCTGTTCATGTCCTCTGCCCATTTCTTGATTGGATTATTTGTTCTTTGGGTGTTGAGTTTGTTAAGTTCTTTATAGATTTTGGACACTAGTCCTTTATCTGATATGTCGTTTGCAAATATCTTCTCCCATTCTGTCAGTTGTCTTTTGATTTGGTTAACTCTTTCCTTTGCTGTGCAAAAGCTTTTGATCTTGATGAAATCCCAATAGTTCATTTTTGCCTTTGATTCCCTTGCCTTTGGCGATGTTCCTAGGAAGATGTTGCTGTGGCTGAGGCCTCAGTTTATGAGGCCAGTATCACCTTGATCCCAAAACCAGACAAGGATCCCATCAAAAAAGAGAGCTATAGACCAATATCCTTGATGAACACAGATGCGAAAATTCTCACCATAATACTAGCCAATAGTATTCAACAGTACATTAAAAGTATTATTCACCACGACCAAGTGGGATTTATCCCAGGGCTGCAAGGTTGGTTCAACATCTGCAAATCAGTCAATATGATACAACACATCAATAAAAGAAAAAACAAGAACCATATGATACTCTCAATACATGATGAAAAAGCATTTGACAAAGTAGAGCATCCCTTCCTGATCAAAACTCTTCAAAGTGTAGGGATAGAGGGCACATAACTCAATATCATCAACGCCATCTATGAAAAACCCACTGCAAATATCATTCTCAATGGAGAAAAACTGAAAGCTTTTCCACTAAGGTCAGGAACATGGCAGAGATGTCCATTATCACCACTGCTATTCAACATAGTACTAGAAGTCCTAGCCTCAGCAATCAGACAACAAAAGGAAATTAAAGGCATCCAAATCGGCAAAGAAGAAGTCAAATTATCACTCTTTGCAGATGATATGATACTCTATGTGGAAAACCCAAAAGACTCCATTCCAAAACTGCTAGAACTTGTACAGGAATACAGTAAAGTGTCAGGATATAAGATCAATGCACAGAAATCAGATGCATTTCTCTACACCAACAACAAGACAGAAGAAAGAGAAATTAAGGAGTCAATCCCATTTACAATTGTACCCCAAACCATAAGATACCTAGGAAGGGACCAACTTTTGGCTTTGGCTCAGGTAATGACGTCAGGGTTATGGGATTGAGCCCTGTGTCTGGCTATGCAAGGCATGTGGATCCTGCTGAAGTGTCTCTCTCATCCTCTGCAACTCCCACTCTGCCCACAGAAAGAAACACACACAGAGAGAGAGAGAGAGAGAGAGAGAGAGAGAGAATGTGTGTGGAAGTCCACTCAGACATCCATTTGTAAAGATGCCCGGGATTCTTTGCTCTAGATGAATGGCCCAATAAAGCAAGTGTGGGCAGAAAGTTGATCATCGAGAGAATGTCTATACAAGGTCAGGCTGCAATAACTCAGGATTCTGCTACCAGAGGCAACCTGGAGTTCAGAAGTTTTTTGTGGGGCAGGGACTTGTAGAACCTTCTCTACATGTGCCACTAAGTCATCTTCCCCAAGCAGCAAACTCTAAACATTCTGGTTAAGGGTACATCTCCAAGGTAATCGACAAGAAGAGGGTATTTTTACCTCCAGAAGAGAGACAGAAGCCGGCAAAAAAAGATACCCAAGTCAAGGCCTGAACTTCAACCCTGGTGGGAGGTTCAGAGCCATGACAACTTACGACTGTGATATACATCCACCAGGGAGATGACAGAGGTCACATTCCTGTATATTTTGCACGTGAATCTACACTGAAGAGACAGAGGCCAGACGCGTTGGATGCTGCCAATGAGGTCAAGTCACCTGAGGTTTGAAGCACCACCTTTAAAACAGGGAGAGCATTTAGTTGAGGTCTCCAGACCCGCACTCGGGAAGACACAATGTCACACAAAACTGAAAGCATGCCCCTCCCTTCCAGCAGAGAGCACAAGCTCAAAGAGGCCAAAACCACAGAATCCCAAAATTTAAAGATTTAGCATTGCTGCTGGCAGACCTTCAAATGATACATGCACGGTCAACTGGCTACCGGGAGTTCCACGATATCTTTGCCAGACCCAAGCAGGAGGATGTGGGCCAGGAAATGGCCCAGAGGTCAACCACCATGTGCAACTAGTGACAGGAGTCTAAATAAAGTTTCTGCTGCTCCCATAAATCGAACAGAAGATCTGCATAAACCCTATTTCAACTGCATTTTGCATGACCATCCTAGGGTTGCTTACTTCTCCTTGAATCTTCGTTCACCTTTGACATGCATTCTTATTCATCTACCCTGTAACTTCAGTGACACGGAACTCCCATTGGAGATATGCATATACTCTACCTCCTCAATGTCTTTTCAACTCTATGTGAGTGACTCTGTTAGTCTTGCTTCCTTTCTTTCCTCACAACTCTATTTGGCTGAAATGAGACTCTGGTCTTTCCTTTCTAAGACATGCCTCTCATGGACCCTGGAACTCAGAAAAAGAAATAAAAAACCAACAACTAATCACCACCCAATATGAATGTAACCTATACCTTGGAGATCAAAGTTGCTTCACTCCTAACCAGAGACTATGCTACTGACCTAAAGGGCAAGCCCTCCAACAACCAGCTTCTAGAGGATTCTGGGACGATTTTGGGTATAGTTTTGATAGGATTTTCCCAATCCGAAAACACTGCCACCCTACAAAGTGAGGTCCCCAAACCTGATTTTGAATTAAACAGATTCAGAGCTTCACAGGACCCATTGTGAGGCACAGAAACGCCTGGCGGTGGTGGCAGCAGGTGCCAGTCCACATGGGTGATGGCTTTCAGTTCAACAGATTTGGGATGGTTTCTTAGATGCAAGAAGGCAGCCGCAAGCACACTTGGTTTCTTAGCATCTATTCTAACTAAGCCTGGCAGGCACAGTGACGGACCATTCCATACAGCTTTTGAAACCCTGCTGTGTTGGAACTTCTCATGAGGAATCTCTAGAGTGAACTTTCAGTAGTGTGTCCAGGCCAAAGCCAGCGCAATACTCCCATCAGACTTGACTGCAATACCTGTTGATTTGGGTGGATTCCTATTCTCGAGGTCTCCCAAATATCCTGAGGTTCCTATACCTGCCAACAGGTAACATTCCCTACTCATCTGGCAAGGCTCCTGAGTACTGTGTCATGGAGGTGTGAAGCCGCTATTGCCAAGGGGCTCCACAAAGTCACCCTTAATTCCTGAAAATTGTCTGGTCATTATCTGAGTCTATACACATTACTGTCAAATTGGACATTTCACTCAATCCCTTGGTAAAATAACCAATACCAGCAGTGTCCTGTTAACAAGAAAAAGGCGCTTGTGCTGAACTTGTGCCAATAATCCTAAGTACCTTGGAAGAAAGAATTCTCCCTGAGAGTTTCTGAATGATGGAGGGTTCAGGAAGGGAGACAAGTTAAATTCTCCCATTTGTTCACACAGAAATATTTCATCACACTTCTGTAGATCATGGATATTTTCAGATACAGTTTCCCTAAATCTGGAAGAAGAAATATTAAAGAACCAGCAACATTTCAAACAAGAGTCACAAAGGTAGGCTTATATTCCCCAACTCACTCAGTCCCCATTTACTAATTCTTGATTGGCTTGAATGCAGCTTTTCCATGAGTTCTGCAAATCCGTACCCAGTTGAGTTTGAGAATTTTCACGATCGGAAACTAAGACCCCACAAGACACATCACCGAGTATAGTCACAGACATTTAATGGTGGAGTAGGGATAAAAGGCCTGTGGACACACACTTAATGAGATATATTTTCACCTAACATAGAAGGCAAGACATCAACATAAAGCAGAGAGGCCACAAGACCTGCATCCTGATCGCCAGGGCATGGTGTGTCCATGAGTTTCCGTATCTCCAAGCCAAATACGCTTATGTGTTCTGAGCTAAGGTTTCTGCTTCTAGAATTTTCTCCCAAGGAGAAAACCAAAGAGGTTGTAAAGGATTTGCAACAGCGTTTACAGAGGCTTCCTGGATAATGGCAAAGCCCTGCAGCTCACCGCCTTGACCAAGGCCCACAAACCTGTTCAGTGCCCCCTTTGCATCCACCATGGTCAGGCAGGTCTAGCCCTTTTTCCCCCAGTTGCACAGCACACCTTCTCCTGGTGTCCACCAGGTCTCTAGGCCTCTGTGTTCCATGTCCTCAATGGATCTCTTTGGAAGAAGATTACGCGCATCGTGGTGGAAAGAGCAAATATACTCCTTCCTTTCTCCCTCCTTGCACCCAACCAAGGTTTCTGCAAAGACAGGCAGATGAGGTTCTTCTTCTGTGGCGCCTCCAAGAATCCCCTTGCACAAAACCTGAGCCTTAGCGCTTAGCAGGCTATTTTGGTCTCTACCCCCACCACCCACCTCAGCCATGGGGCAGCATTCCACCTGCCAGCCTACTCAGAAAGAACTCCCGCACCCTAGCTAGCTGCTCTCTGTTCAACGCCCAGGTGCTGACCTAGGCATCTGAAAGGAGACTGGATGAGGAGACACGCCCATCGCACCCAGGTGCATAAATGCATGCCACACCACACCGTCTACTTCAGGGTTGTGGTGATGGCAGACTTCCCACTGTGTGCTTTTTGTCCTGAGATATGCCAAACCTCCAATGCAGCAGAGAGCAGAGAGCCAGGCTTCAGCCCCCCAGTGACCTGGCTGGCTTCCGTGGCTGCATGGGCCTGCCTGCCTCCCTCCCTCCCTGGATCCAGTCCTTTCCTATGAGCATCTTCCTGGGCCCTGGGGCTCTGGCTCTGCTCCAGTGCCCCGAGCCCTGGGTGCAGGCTGTGAACAGGCAGTTAAGGAACCACAGACTCTGGCTGGCAGGCCTTGTGCTCCCCTCAACCCAACCACCATGGTAACCAACATAGGCCCAGGTGCCAGATCAGACTGCAGCCCCCGCCTTCCTGCTCAAACACAGGGGGCTCCTCGGAAGCAAGACATGTCAGCCCCAAATACCTGCTCCCTAACCCCCTCCCCACCAGTCGAATAACCCCTAGGGACAGATGTATAGAGAAGCCAACATAATCTATACTCCAGGCACTGCATTTCACTCAGCCTCTCACGGTACGCAGGTGGGTCAGAGGAGGATTCAGCATAACAGCACAAATAACGCTTGAGTAGTGAGCAAATGTGTTTCTCCCAGGGTGGCAACATTTCCAGATAGGCCTGGTTGTCAGTCTACCTGTGCTCTAGTAAGAGCCCTGCTCTAACATTGATGAGCAAGCCACAGACCAAGAGTACCTCTGCAGGTAAATGGGCCCAAATGTATCCTGGATCCTTTCATTTTGTTGTTTTGATTTTGCTCCAAAGTCCAGGGAGATAGCTCTGGGGCATGGCTGGGGCTCTCCGTTCAAGAGCACAGGTGGTAAATGAGCCAATGTTCCCCTCAACATCACTCCTGGGATAGGCCGAGTCAAGCTACCACCCGTGTGCTACCCTGTGGCCTCAGCAGGGCCAAAGCACAGCCTGCTCCCTGGATGTGGAGAGAACAGGGATGCAGTCCCTGCGCCACACATTCTGAAGCCAGAACTCTAAGGGAACTATGCATGTGGGCTGGTGGTAGCACAGAAACTGGCAGGCACCACGCTGCCCTGAGAGCCATGTAGGCTCCTGGCAGCCTCAGAGTGGGGGTGCAGTGCCTGCTCTGCATTCCAGATTGCCCCTGCTCTGTCCTGACTCAGACCTAAGTTGGAACCCTTGTGGTCCCTCCAAGTTCAGGTGGCATAAAAAGGGCCTATAGTAGTTGAGGTGCCCCTGGGAAGGGAACCCCCTGAGGCAGATCCCAGGATGAGGCTGGATGGCATATCAGGGGCTCACTGAGATGGGAACCCACAGCAGATTGCTGTGGGAACAGGGAGCCCAGTGTCTGTGGAGGGTGTTCACATCACTGCCTCAACATCTATGTCCCTGGCAAATGACTGCATCTGTCTATGCCCCATGTCTTCTGTAGAACTGGACCTCACAGCACTTTGTCCCCCAGAATTTAGTTTAGGATAAACCAAGACAATGAACAATAAGCACCTCACCAGGGCTTGGAACAGAAGTGCCATCCATGAAGACACATCTTCCTAGGATTTCTTGGTAGGAAACGTGTTTTGGAACCCCTGGCTCAGCTGATCATGTGGTCTTGAACATCAGAGAAAAAGCACCTGGCTTCAGGGAGCCTCCCTCCAACATGGTGACTTAGAGCCATCGTGATCCAGTTACACAACCTCCTCTCCAGGGACATTCCTGCCTATCTGGTAAATACCGGGCTATGTAGATGCACTACCCTGCAAGCCCTTCCCCAGGAAGCCTTGGTCCCAGCTGTCTTCCCACATCACCAGGACAATGGACCTGGGCCTCTGGCCTAACCTCGCTACTCAGTGATGATGATGGTGGCCTCTAGGGGCTCCCCCAGCCCTGCCTCATCTTGATCATCAGCGTGAAGATGTACGCTGACTCTGGGTCCAGCTTGGTGGCCATGAATCGCCTCACCATTTCCACTGTGGTGAATGTGCTGGAGTTGCTGTTGGCCAGGCAGTAGGCGGTCTGATATCCTATGGGTGGGACAGGAGGGCCACGCATCAGTCTCATCACCCCACTCGGACCCCACACTCCTGCCACCACCACTCTGCCGTGTTTCCACCATGTCCTTCATCCTCTGCCAGCATCTGAGAGGAATGGCACAGCCGCAGTGGCAGACGGAGCCTCTGAGTGCTGGGCCCCCATGAATCTCGTTCCCCTTCATCCATCCCACCACCAAGATATGGAAATAGTTTCATCTTTAGTGATTCATTACTTACATAAAACACCAGTACTCATCATATCAGCCATTTAAAAAATCCCAAAAAAACAAGTTCCAGAACCAGATGCCTTTCATGGTAAATTCTACCATTCAGGGAAGGATTCATACCAGTCCTTTGCCTGCTTTTCCAAAAAACAGAAGTAAAAGCTTCTAAACCCACTTGATGAGGCCAACATTACCCTGATACGAAAAAAAACGAGGACACCCCAAGAAAAGAATCTTGCAGTCCAACATCCCTGATAACCATAGATGCAAAAATATTCAACAAAATACTAAAAGCCCAAGTTCACCAATATGCTGAGATGATCATATACTATGATCAAGTGGGATCTTGCAGGAATGCAATGATGGTTTACAGGAGCACATCGATCAAAGTGATATAGCACATTAACAAAATAAAGAATAAAAATGATGTGATCATCTTGAGAAGCAGGGAAGCATTTGACAAACTTTAATATCCGTTTGCAATCAAAATTCTCAACAGAGCACGTAGACCAGGAACATACCTCAACACCTAAAAGGCCATATATGGGCCACCTGGGTGGCTCAGTGGGTTAAAGCCTCTGCCTTAAGCTTAGGTCATTAGCCCAGGGTCCTGGGATCGAGGCCCGCATCGGGCTATCGGCTCAGCAGGGAGTCTGCTTCCCACTCTCTCTGCCTCTCTGCCTACTTGTGATCTCTCTCTCTCTCAAATGAATAAATAAAATCTTTTTTTAAAGGCCTTATGCGACAACAGATTACGTCACATCCCATACTGAAAAGTTTTAGCTGTTTCTATTTCCTCTAAGATTGCCGAAGTTAGGAACACTGCCACTTTTTCCTTGCCACTTTTACTGAACACAAGATTAAAAATCCAAGGCAGAACAATTATGCAAGAAGATAATCAGAAGGCATCAAAACTGGAAAGAAAGAAGTAAAATGGTCACTATTTGCAGATGATACAGAATATGAGGAAAACCTCAAAGAAGCCAGTGAAAACTTGTTCAAACTATGACTAAATTCAGTAAAGGGACAGGATACAATATTACTACCCCAAAACCTACTGCATTTCTACACTAACAACAAATCATCAGAAAATAAATTGGGAAGATCATCCCACCTTAAATTGCATCAAAAAGAATAAAATACCCAGGAATACACTTCACCAAGAGGTAAAATCTTGTATAATTGAAAACTACAAGACAGTAAGGAAAGAAACTGAAGGCAACACACATACACCAAAAGATATCACATATTCATAGGTGAAAAGAATTAATAGTGGTAAAATGTCCATACTTCCCTAAACCATCTACTTTCTAATTCCTATCAAAATTCCAAGGACATTTTTCACAGAAAGAGAATAGAAGGGTCTAAAAAATTGTATGATGCCTGAATACCAGAGCAATCTAGAGAAAGAAGAGCCACACTAAAGGCATTGCACTTGCTCATTTCAGACTAATGACAAAGCTTGAGAATCTAAACAATCTAACGTTGTCATAAAAACAGACATACACATCACCAGAAGACAGAAGTAAAACACACATCTATGGTCCGGGACCTTTATGACAAAGGAGCCAAGAATAAACAAGGGGGAAAAAACAGTCTCTGTCATCAATGGTGCTGGGAACACTGGAGAGCCACATGCAAAAGAACAAAACTGCACCATTCTCGTACACCATACACAAAATTTAACTCAAAATGCGTCAAATACTTGAATATAAGACCTGGAATTATAAAACTTGTAGCAGAAAACACAGGATTTGGAAAGGTCCTTGACATAGGTCTTGGTAGTGGTGCTTTTAAGCTGATACCAAAGTAAAAACAAAGAAGCAAAGTGTGGGCCTACATCAAACTATAAAACGTACAAACAACAAAGGAAACCATCAACAAAATAAATCTGTAACCTAAGGTAAAACATTTGTAAATTATGTATCCAGTAAGGGGTTAATGTTTAAAATATAAAAAACTCATGCAATTCAACAGAAAAACAAAACAAAACAAAAAAAAGCACCAAAAACTCCACAAGTAATCTAATGTAACAGCAGCAGATCCAAATAGACATTTACCTGAAGAAGAAATACAGATGGTCTACATGAACACGAAAAGATGCTCAACATCATTAATCATCAGGGAAATGCAAACCAAACCAGAATGAGGTACCACTTCACACCTGTCAGAAGGGCCATACCAAAAACACAAGAAATAGCAAGTTTTGGTGAAGATGTAGAGTAGAGGAGAACTCTAGTGCACCAGTACTAGGAGTATAAAAGGGTGCGGCCACTATGGAAAACAGTACAGAAGTTCCTCCAAAAAAATGAGAAACAGAACAACCAAAGGAGCCAGCAATTCCCTTTCTGAGTATTTATCTGAAGGAAATGAAAACACTAACTCACAAAGGTATATTCACCCCTGTGTACACTGCAGGATTATTTACAACAGTGAAAGTAAAGAAACATCAGTGGATGAATGAATAAGGAAACTGTGGTCGATAAACACAGTGGAATTCTACTCAGCCATAAAAAAGGATGAAATCTTTCGATTTACAACATGGTGGCCCTTGAAGGCCTTATGCGAAGTAAAACAGGCCAGACAGAAAGACAAATACTAGAAATCACATGTAGAACCTTAAACAAAACAAAACAAAACAAAAACAAAAATATGAGCTCACAGAACAGATGAGGGTGGAAGAAGTTTGGGGTTGGAGGTGGGAGAAATGGGTGAAGGGGTCAAAAGGAAAAATGAAAACAAGCCCAAATATAACATCTTTTTTTTTTTTCAATTAAGTAATCTGTACCCCCAACATGGCTTAAACTCATAACCCGGAGGTCAAGAGTCAGACACTCCACTGACCCAGGCAGCCAGGGTCCTGGAATTGTAGCATCTTTCGATACTCAGTGTATGGAGAAAGGGGAAACTAATTTAATCTATGATATTTTGAGGGTACGTATTTTTTGGTAAATGTAAAAAGTAAAGAACACATTCTTCAAGGTCACACACTCAGGGCTATATCTAGTTCTAACATTTAACATGACACTGAGCAAGTAACTTACATTTCTAATTTAATTATTTATTTAAGAGTCGTTGGGGGGACATAAACAGGGAGGGGACATAAGCAGGGGGAGGGACAGAGGGAGAAGACGACTCCCCACTGAGCAGGGAGCCTGACCTGGGGTTCGATCCCAGGAACCTGGGATTATGTCCTGAGCCAAAGGCAGAAGCTTCAATGACTGAACCACCCCAGTGCCCCTACTTAACCTCTTTTCTGCCTGTTTGCCCACCTCTGAGGATATTATGAATATTTGCTTTCAGAATAGCTTCTATTTAAATTTAAAACTAGTTTTTAGAATTGAGTAAAATAAAGATCACTTAGAATAGTACCTATGAGAGTAAGCCCTCAAAAATGTTGTAAAAAATCTTATTCTGGGGGTACCTGGGTGGCACAGTCAGTTAGGCTGCTGACTCTTGATTTTGGCTCTAATCAAGAACCCAAGCTCCTGGGAGAGAGCCCTGCACCAGGCTCCACACTCAGCGGGGATGCTGCTGGAGGATACCCTCTCTCCCTCTGACCCTCCCTTCTCTAGCATATGCTTGTGCACTCTCTTTCTGTCTCTACAATAAATAAATATGTCCTTAAAAATCTTATACTGAACATTTGGTGGTTGCACAATCACTTTCATAATTGGGCAGTATCTCCTACTAGTTTATAAAGCACTTTTATACACATTCTCTTATTGGAGTCAGGATATGGTCATGGGAGAAGAATTTATTGTGTTTATTTACAGAGGAAAAAAATAAGAAAACCAGACTTAGAGCAGGGGTGTGCTTTGTTCATGGCTGCAGAACTAACAGATGATCTTCTGATTTTCAGTCCAATGGGGGAGAAAAAGAAAAAAATCCAAACACTGTAACAAGAGCCAATGAAGGGCACTACAACTGATAATGTAATTAATGCAGTAAAACAATGCAACATTTATAAATATTTACCCACCCAGCAGTGGAGCAACTAAATATGTAGAGCATATATGAACAAACCTAAGAGAAGCAATCAGCACCAATACCATACTTTAATACCTCACACTTCTCTCAATGATCCCCCATCCAGACAGAAGATCACAAAGGAAACATCTGCCTCAGACAACCCGTTACTTAGATGGACTTGACAGATACACACAGAACCCTCCATCCAAAAGCAGCAAATGGAATATACTCCTCTCAAGTGCCCCTAGAACGTTCTCCACCTTAGGTCATATGTAAGGCCAGAAGACAAGTCAATAAATTCCAGAAGCCTAGAATTTTCCCAAATGAGGACTGAAATCAAATCAACCATCTTTTCCAACCACAGTGGTATAGAACTAGAAATCAATTACAAGAAGAAAACTGGAAATTCATAAACACAGAGACTAAACAACATGCTACTGAACAACCAATTGGGTTCATGGGCAAACCAAAATAGGAACACAGAAATACTTTGAGGTAAATGAAAAAATAATACAATGAAACAAAATTCATAGAATGCAGTAAAACAGGTTCTAAAATGGGGCACCCGATTAGTCGATTAGTCTAGTCGATTAGTCAATGGAGCTCTGTGAATCCTGATTTTGTGGTTTTGATTTTCAACCCCACACTGGGCATAGAGCTCACTTTATTTTTTTAAAGATGTCATTTATTTATTTGACACAGAGTGGGAGAGAGAGATAGACAGACTGAGCAAAGTGGAAGGAGCAGCAGGCAGTAGAAGAGGGAGAAAGGGGCTCCCCGTGCTGACCAGGAAGCTCATGCAGGGCTCAATTCCAGGACCCTAAATTCATAACTTGAGCCAAAGTCCAACACCTAACAGACCAAGCCACACAGGCAGCCCTTAGAGCCAACTTAAAAAAAAAAAAAAAAGTTGTTCTAAGTAGGAAGTTTATAGTGATACAGGCCTAACTCAAGAAACATCTCAAATAAGCAACCTAACTTGATACCTCAAGGAAACAGAAAAGAACAAATAAAGAAGACAGGAAACAACATGTGTTGGAGAGGATGTGGAGAAAGGGGAACCCTCTTACACTCTTGGTGGGAATGCAAGTTGGTGCAGCCTCTTTGGAAAACAGTGTGGAGATTCCTCAAGAATTTAAAAATAGAACTTCCCTATGACCCTGCCATTGCACTCCTGGGTATTTACACCAAGTTACAGATGTCGTGAAAAGAAGGGCCATCTGTACCCCAATGTTTATAGCAGCAATGGCCACAGTCGCCAAACTGCGGAAAGAACCAAGATGTCCTTCAATGGACGAATGGATAAGGAAGATGTGGTCCATATACACTATGGAGTATTATGCCTCCATCAGAAAGGACGAATACCCAACTTTTGTAGCAACATGGACGGGACTGGAAGAGATTATGCTGAGTGAAATCAGTCAAGCAGAGAGAGTCAATTATCATATGGTTTCACTTATTTTTGGAGCATAACAAAAAGCATGGAGGTCATGGGGAGTTAGAGAGAAGGGGTTTGGGGTAAATTGGAAGTGGAGGTGAACCATGAGAGACTATGGACTCTGGAAAACAATCTGAGGGGTTTGAAGTGGCGGAGGGGTGGGAGGTCGGGGTACCGGGTGGTGAGTATCATAGAGGGCACAGATTGCATGGAGCACTGGGTGTGGTGAAAAAATAATGATACTGTTATGCTGAAAATAAATAAATGAAAAAAAAACAACAAGAACAATAACAGATCAACAAAGAGCTGGTTCTTTGAAAAGAACAAAGCTGACAGAGTCTCAGCCAGACTCAAAGTAAAAAAAAAAAAAGAAAGAGGACGCATCATCAGAAATGAAAGAGGTGTTCCCTGAAACCATTGATATGCAAAGGCTCATAAGAATGTACTATGAACAATTACACCCCAACAAGCTGAAGCTGGATAATCCAAAAGAAAAGGATACATTTCCAGAAACATACAAAGATCGAATCCTAAAGAAACAGACATCTGAACAGACCAATGAGCAGTAGAGAGATTAAATAAGAAATCAATTGCAGGGTCATAGAGAGGAGAAGGGAGTTGGGGTAAATTGGAAGGGGAGGTGAATCATGAGAGACTATGGACTCTGAAAAACAATCTGAGGGGTCTGAAGTGGTGGAGGGGTGGGAGGTTGGGGTACCACGTGGTGAGTATAATACAAGGCACGGATTGCATGGAGCACTGGGTGTGGTGAAAAAATAATAAATACTGTTATGCTGAAAATAAATAAATTAATTTTTTAAAAAATAAGAAATCAAAAACTTCCAACAAGCAAAAGTCCAGGACCCCATGGTTTCATTGGTGAATTCTACGAATCATCCACAGAAAAAAATGAATACCAATCCTTCTTCAACTCTGCCAGAAAAACAAAAGGAAGGAACGCTCCCCACTTCATTTTATGAGGCCAGCATGGCCCTTATCGAAACCTCCCAAGGCGCCCCAAGAAAATTACAGACTAGTATCTGTGATGAACGTAAACCTAAAAATCCTCACCCAAATATCTGCAAACCAAATTCTACAATACAGGAAGAGGTACGATCCAGTAAATTTATTTCAGGGATGCAACGGCAGTTCAACATCCACAAATCAAACTAACGTGTCGCATTCACAAAACGAAGGATCAACATCATAGGACCATCTCAACAGATGCAGAAAAAGCATTTGATAGCGCTGCTACCAAATCACTGGCCCCCCGACCTGTGCTTCTGCCGTCTGGCTGGTCCCCACACCCTGTACCACTGCCACCCCACTGTGCCATCCCCCACTGCCACCCTGCTGCACCCCACACACCCACCGCTGTCCCTTCCATCCCCCCATTCCTGACAGGGCACTGCCACCAGCGATGCCACCCTCCACCATGGTACTCCACACCAGTGCCCCTTTGTTCCACAATGGCTAACCCTTACCATAGCTGCCCTGCTGTGATGCCCTGCTGTGCCACCCCCAGTGCCCTTACCGCTCTCTTGTGCACCCCCCAGGACTCTGCAACCCTGCTGCGCCACCCTCCAGTGCTTCTACTGCCCTGGTGCCTCTGTTTCCAACAGCACCACCACTGCTACCGTGGTCACCCTGCTCCTGCCCATCTCCACTGCCCCACCCAGCCCCAAGCCATGCTGCGCCACTGGTCCCTCCCAACCACATCCAGGCCAATCCCTCCCCACTTTCGCCTCCCTGCTTTGCCTCCCCATCTGCTGCCATCTCAAATCACTGCCTTCCTCAAATCACTGCTGCCTCCCTGCCGTCCCCCACCATTTCTTCACTGCATACTGTCCCCTTGCTGCTGCGGCTGTGCAGAGCCCCCGCCCAGCCCACACAGCTATTAACCTGACGCTCTTTGCCCTGATGGTCCCACCAAACAAACCTGAACTGCTCCCGCCTGTCGGCCCCCCACCCCTGCTCCAGTGCCTCCAGATTCCCTACCCGTTGACCTGCTGCTGCCGCCCCATGCATCCCAGCCTTCTCCCAATGATGCTACTGCCTGGGTACCCCCGCCTCGTGACCCTGCCGTCTGCAGCACACCCCTCATACTGTCCACCTTACCACCACTGCTGCTGCTAAGCTGCTGCCCTGTGCCCCGGGCCACTGCTGACCTTCACTGTCCAGCCCCATTGACATGCAGTAAGGCCCTACCCTGCCCTTCATGCCCTACCTGAGCAGTTGCTGTGCCGCTGCCTCCCAGCTGGTTCCGTCCCCCCTTCTCCGCATGCCACCACCTGCCTGCCACCCCACATGCACCCGTGCAGCCGTGCTGTCCCACCCCGCCCACCACCATGCTCAGTACTGTCCTTATGCCCCACCACTTTCCTGATACCACCCCTCTCTGCTCTCCCCACACCCCCAATACCAATCCCCTGCCCCTCGCCGTCACTACCCCCTTACCGCTACCCTGCTTCTGATCTGCTGCCACCCTGGGTCCCACTCTTGCCCTATGTCCTGCTGCCTCCCTGTGTCCTTCAGCTGCTGGTCTTCGTAGCCCAGCCTTACGCAGCCCTGCCCTGTTGACATGCATGACTGCCCCACCTGCCACGCTGCCCCCCTGCTGTTCCTGCCCACCCCTCCCTGCAGCTACCACCTAGATGCTACCCCTGTCCCCTACACCAGAGCCTTCCCAATTCTCTACTCCTGTTGCTGCGTTCCTGCAGCCCCATGAGTCCTAGTCCACCTTCCCCGCACTGGTACCACCAAGCTGCCCCCACAACGTGAGCCCCTCCCACCGCGCTGCACCACCGTCCACAGCGCCCCCACTTAAAACCACCATTGCCTCTCTGCTGCTACCCTGGGTCCCCGCTGCTGCTGCTAACAGTGGTCCCACCCTGTAGACATGTACCAAGCCCAGCAAAGCCAGACCCTTGCTTCGCTGCCTGACCCACCACACCATGACATTGAGACCCCACTCATACCCAGCTAGTCCTGCCCACCCCCAAGGACAATACCCCCTAACTACTCCCCTTCCCACTCCGATGCCTCCTGGCTGCCGAGCATGTGGCTGCCCAGCATGTCCACCACCCCCCGCGTGGCTACCAGCTTGCTGCCCCCAAAAAATGTACCCCTGCCACCCTGCTGTGCCACCCCAAAGGCCCCCTTACTGCCGGGCCGCCTCTGTCCTGTGCCCCTGGGCTCTGCTGTGCTTGCTTCCCTGCCTCATTGGCATGCACTATGAGCAGGTCCAGCAAGCCATCCAAGCTGTCTCTGTGCTGCTGCCTCAGGGCTGGTCCCACCCTCCCTATACTGCCCTGCCGCCTCTATTCCACCCACCCTCTCCAGGTGCCACACTGCTGACCCCCTCAGATGGCACACAGCTCCTGACCCACGGCTGCTACCCCTCCCTGCACCACTACTGACTGGTTGCCCCCTCCCCCGACTCCGGTGACCCCAGCTCTCTCCTCCACTGGTCCCGCCCCCATACCTGAGCGTTTTCACCTCTCTGACACCTCCTGGCACCATTGCAGCCCTGCTACCCACCCACCATGCCAAAACACTGGCCTCCCAATGATGCCAGGCTGGTCCCTCCCTTCCACCCACCACCACCACCTAGCTGCTTCGCCCTCCCCTGGCTCCGTTGTCTCCCCGCTGCCAGCCACATTACCATGCTACTAGCGCCCTATCCACTACCTCCCCATGCTTCCACCACATTGCTACCTCCCCCATACATCCCTGCCCCCCTTACCTCAGCTGCCGCGGCTCCACTGCAGCCCTGTGCCCCAGGCCTCTGCTGCGCTTTGCCGCCCCACCCCCTTGACGCACACGATGGGCCCGCCCACCACCCCTTCCTAACTGTTGCTGTCCCGTTGCCTGAGGCTGCTCCCAACCCCTCACCTCCTCACCTCCTCACCCCCTCATCCCCTCTGCTGCCACCTAGATTCCGACCATGCCCCAGAGGTGCCATGCAGCTCCCATCCCTCCCTGTGCCACTACTGTATGTTCCCTTCCCCGCCTCTGGGGACCCCCGCTCCCTCCTCCGTGATCCCGCCCCCCTACCTCAGTATTGCCTCCCAGCTGCAAACCCCTCAGGCCCATGCAGACCGGCCCACCACGCCCTGACATTGACGCCCTGCTAATGCCCCGCTTGTCCTGCCCCTAACCCCCCACTACTGCCTGACGGCTTCCCCCACCCCCCTGCTCCATTGCCTCCCTGCTGCCAGGCATGTTACCGCTACTTCCGCCCTGAATATCCACCCCCCTCCCCGCGCCTCCTCCACATTGCTACAGCCACATGCACCTGCCACCCTGCTGTGCTCCTCACCCTGCCCCCCTTACATCAGCTGCCGCCCATCCGCTGTGGCCCTGTGTCTCAGGCCTCTGCAGCGCTTCTCTGCCCTGCCCCCTTGGCACACACGATGGTACCGCCCACCACACACCCCCCCCCGCCGTTGCTGCACTGCTGCCTGGGACTGCTCCCATCCCCTCACCCCCTCTGCTGCCTAGATTCTACCCATCCCCCAGAGGTGCCGCATGGCTGCCCCGCTCGGGTGCCACGCAGCTCCCACCCCTCCCTGTACGACTACTGCCTGCCCCCTTCCCGCCTCTGGTGACCCTTGCTCCCTCCTCTGTGATCCCGTACCCCTACCTCAGTGTTCTCTCCCGGCTGCAAACCCCTCAGGCCTATGCAGCCCGGCCCACCATGCCCTGACGTTGACACACCGCTAATGCCCGGCTTGCCCCGCCCCCAACCCCCCACTACTGCCTGACGGCTTCCCCCTCCCCCCTGCTCCGTTGCCTCCCTGCTGCCAGGCATGTTACCGCTACTTCCGCCCTGAATATCCGCCCCCCTCCCTGCACCTCCTCCACGTTGCTACAGCCCACATGCACCCTGCCACCCTGCTGTGCCCCTCTCTCTGCCCCGCTTACCTCAGCTGCCGCGGATCCGCTGCCTGTGCCCCAGGCCTCTGTGGTGCTTCACTGCCCTGCCCCCTTGGCGCGCATGATGGTCCCGCCAACCACGCCCACCCACCCCCCTGCTGTTGCTGCATTGCTGCCTGGGGCTGCTCTCATCCCCTCACCCACTCTGCTGCCTAGATTCTACCCATCCCCCAGAGGTGCCGCATGGCTGCCCCGCTGGAGTGCCATGCACCTCCAACCCCTCCCTGTACGACTACTGCCTGCCCCCTTCCCCACCTCTGGTGACCCCTGCTCCCTCCTCCGTGAACCAGTCTCCCTACCTCAGTGTTCTCTCCCGGCAGCAAACCCCTCAGGCCCGTGCAGCCCGGCCCACCACGCCCTGACATTGACACACCGCTAATGCCCAGCTTGTCCCGCCCCCAACCCCCCACTACTGCCTGACGGCTTCCCCCTCCCTCCCTGCTCAGTTGCCTCCCGGCTACCAGGCATGTTACCGCTACTTCCGCCCTGAATATAGCCCCCCTCCCCGCGCCTCCTCCACTTTGCTACAGCCCACATGCATCCTGCAACCCTGCTGTGCCCCACACCCTGCCTCCCTTACCTCAGCTGTCGCTGATTGGCTGCGGCCCTGTGCCTCAGGCCTCTGCGGCCCTTCGCTGCCCTGCTCCTTTGGCTCTCACGATGGTCACCCCCACCACACCCCCCCCCCCCACCACACCCGCCCCCCCACCACACCCGCCCCCCCCAGCTGTTGCTGTACTGCTGCCTGGGGCTCCTCCCATCCCCATGGACGCAAACAAATGTTACAAATTATGGCTACTTTTTCTTGTTGTTCTGAACAATCAACAGATAAATATTTTCTATCACATCACTCTTCATAATAGTGAATTCTATACAATTCTGTTATTAAAATGGCTAAAAGTATAAAATTATGTTTTTAATGTGATATAAGTGGACTTCAGAGTGAGATATGGAAAAGTCAAAGAAATAACAATCCTTGAAAGAAAGTGATGAAAATGGAAGGATTATTATTTTCTATCAGAGGATATTCTCATAAGTAGAGGAAGAATTTTGATATATAAGGTATACGGAATGAGCCGTTGTAGTAAATTTTGTATTGTATGTATGTAAATTGACACAAAATAAATAGAAGCAACATACCATGAATAGATAAATTCTGTTCCAGGAACACACGGGCATTCCTGTTCCAAAAAAATATATGAATCTACTCTTATTCATCAATTGGTCAAATATGACAATAACAATTATTTTAATAGATGAAGATAAAGCATTTGATTAAAAGTGTTAGTAATTAGATACAATGGATAATGGCATATGCAATATACATATAGAAAAACTCAATAATTTCTCTTACATAAGTAAATGATAGTTACAAAATGTAATCATTACATATGACCAACAAAAATGCTTGATTTTATAAATATAAACATAAACCTGAAATATGCTGCAAATATTAACCAGATAACATATTGTGAGAGATTTTTATTTACTCCTTAGAATTTTCTGTTTAAAATTTCTCTACAGTGAAACATCAAGACTACGTAGATTATGAAAAGGAACATAGAGACCAGACCTCATTCACAAAAGCAACAAAAACTTAAAATATCCAAGAGTAGCTTTATTTTTTTAAAGATTTGTTTATTTTAGAAAGAAGGAGTGTGTGTGTGTGTGTGTGAGAGAGAGAGAGAGAGAAAGGGGGTGATGGGCAGAGGCAGAGAATTTTAAAACAGACTCCCTGCTGGGCACAGAGCAGGGAGTGGGCTCTGTGCCCACTCTGGGCTGGATCCCAGGAATGAAAAGATCATGACCTGAGCTGAAACTCAACAACTGAGCCACCCAGATGCCCCTTCAAGAGTGGCTTTAAATGAGAAGAAATTAAAATTAGATCAATCTTAAATATGTAAGAATAAAAAGGAAGAGTAGAAGGAAGAGAAAGAAGAAAGACAAGAGTAGAAGAAGAGTAGTCAAGGAGTAATATGAATTTTACTAAAGCTGGCATGGGACAAAACTAGAAAGAAAGAAATAATTTCATTAGTAGTATCTTTGTGGTATGACCAAATGTTTGTTTTTATTCTATATGCTTGAAAAAAATATCTTCCTATTTTTATTTCATTTTTAACTTTAATATTTAACATTCAAAGAAATATTTGGGGACTTCAGGCAGGAATTTTCCTCAACCACACTGCATCCCCAAAGTTTTTCCATATGGTTGATCCCCCACCATATCTTAGGTCTTGGAGATGATCATTATTTTCTCTAACATGAACCAGTAATAATAGACATTCCTGAATTATGTTTGTTTCTTTTATTGTCCTTACCACAATAAGTCCTCATTAACTTAGTTATGTACATGTTAAATGTCTCTTTTTTTTTAGTGATTATGAAAACTTTATTGAAGTATAATTAGCATAGTCTTACATTAGTTTCAACTGTACAATATAATGGCTCAACTATTCTTTACACCTCTCAGTTCTCATCACAGTAAATACATTCTTAATCTGCTTTACTGAGTTCCTCTATCCCCACCCATTTCCCCTCTGGCAATTATAGATTTGTTATTTGTAGTTAAGAGTCTATTGCTTTGTCTTTTCTCATTCCTTGTTCTGTTCCTTTTTTTTAAGCTTTGTTTATTTGAGAGAGAGAGAGCACGAAGAGGGGAGGGGAAGAGAGAGAATCTCAAGCAGACGGCGCTGAGTACAGAGCTGGTTGCAGAGCTTGAATGCGTGACGCAGGAGATCATGAGCCGAAAACAAAAGTCGGAAGAGGGCTTGGTTCAACTGAGCCACCCCGGGCACCCCCCTTTGTTTTGTTTCTTAAAGTCCACATATGAGTGAAATCATAGGTGTTGTCTTTCTTTGTCTGACTTATTTCACTTGACATTATGCCTTGTAGATCCATTCATGTTGTTGCATATGGCAAGATCTCATTCTTTTTTACAGCTGAATAATCAATCAATCAATCAATCACTTCTCTATATCCATTCATCTAGGGGTAGATTTTGGGTTGCTTCAATATCTTGGTTATTAAACACAATACTGTAGTAAACACTGGGGTTCATATATCTTTTCAAATAAGCATTTTTATTTTCTTTGGGAAAATACCCTGTAGTAGGATGAGTGTATTAAATAGTAGTACTATTTTTAAGTTTCTGAGGAAACTCCATACTCTTTTTCCACAGTGGCTGTACCAATTTGCATTCCCAACCAATAGTGCACATAGATTCCTTTTTCTCCACATCCCTCCCCCAATATTTGTTATTTCTTATCTTTTAGATTTTAGCCATTCTGATTAAATGACATCACATTGTAGTTTTGATTTGCATTTCCCTGATGATGAGTTAAATGTCTCTTGATCTCTCACTTATCATTAACTCCAAAAGGGCAGTCAGCTTTTGTTTTCTTCGCCAATATATAATCAATCGTCTAGCCCATGACACATTAGGTAGGAACTCAAAAAACACGTTTGGTTGAATAAACAATGTAAATGAGGAAAGTGAAATTATAACAGAGTTTGGAAATTTAACTGAAAATCTATAAGTACAAAATAAAAATTGATTTTCTGGACAAATGGTTGCAAATTTGTCATGACAAAACTGGCCATCTCTGTCCAGATTTTGTTTTCTGTAAACAGACTCTGTAAGTCTGTAAGTGAGTGACTCTGTGAGTGACTCCTTAAATTTTGCACCCTCGGGAACAAACGTGTCTCATTCTGATATCTCTGTTAATTTATCTATTATTTATTATATCCATAAACTTATCTTTGAAAGAGAAAAGAGGTCATCTCCAGGCTATTTCATCTTCCCAACTACCGGTTCCTGAACGCCTTTCCTTTCATACAAAAAGTATTATCTGTGTTCGGACTTTGTTCCTCTCCTTTAATATGATGTTGACTATTGTTGGCCTTCTTCTTTCAAGTAAATTTAGAATCAGTTTGCTGATATCCGTAAATTAACTTGATGGTATTTTGACTGGGATTGTCTTGAATCTACAGACCAATTTGTGAAGAACCTGCATCTTGACCATATTGAATCTTTTTATGCATGAATAAGGAGACTTTCTCCCGTTCTTTTGCTCATCGTTACTTTCCATCAGCATCTTGAGTTGTTCTTATATAGATAAATGGTGATGTTTCCCTTTCTCCTGCTACAGGCATGAGGAAATTTTTCTCCACTATTAACTATGAGGACCTGGTAGATCCCCTGGAGGTAAAACTCACAAATGTATAGAGGCCCCCTATGGCTGGGTCCCCTTGGAGTTTGTTTTGGTTTTGTGGGGCTTGTCCCCACTTAGAGTTCTTATCGGAGTCATATCCACACTAAACCTCCAAGCAATTCAATAATTACAGCTCAGGTTTCCCAACCCCACGACTGGTTTCTGTGGAAGTTTCTGCTCTGGAAAGTTGTAATTCTCTGTCTCTGCCTGTCTGTCTCTCCAGTTTTAGAAGCAGTGGTTTGTCCATGAACTCACTCTCTGAAATATCTAAGGAGAATTGCTTATTTATCAGTTTCTTCAGATTTTTACTTGTTGGGAAGGAGTGACAATTTCTAAGCTCCTTATTTCTCAGACCAAATCAGTTGTGCTTATTTTTTTAAGCATTTTTTTTAATTTTTTTAATTAAATTTATTTATTTTCAGCATAAGAGTATTCATTTTTTTTCACCACACCCAGTGCTCCATGCAATCTGTGCCCTCATTAATACCACCTGGTACCCCAACCTCCCACCCCCCCTGCCACTTCAAACCCCTCAGATTGTTTTTCAGAGTCCATAGTCTCTCATGTTGCTTATTTTCTTTTAAGATTTATTTATTTGAGAGAGGGAGAGAGAGAAAGAGGTGGGGGGGCAGAAAGAGAGGGAGAGGAAGAAAAAGTACTAAGCAGACACCCCACTGAGTGTAGAGCCTGATACAAGGCTCCATCTTTTGACCCTGAGATCAAGACCTCAGCCAAAACCAAGACATCACCACCCAGGGACCCCAAATTTTCCTTATTTTTTAATCAACATCTTCAGGTCTTGCAAACCCTTATCTCTCTTTTCTAACTTGCCTTTCCAGTGATTGCCAATTAAATCACTCACTGAACAAAAGTTACAAAGTACCTGTTAAATTTAGTAAGACCTCTGCAAACTGAAGGGAATTATACAGTAATCTGTAACCAAGATGTACCTGCTTTTATGATTTTATAACCCAGAGGAATAAACCTCAGTGAATTTCTTCCATTTCTATTACCTGACTTTTTGATCTAGTTAATAAACCATTTCATTAAACATTTAAAAGTGTTCTTATATGATATCATAATCTACATGGAAAAGGATTATACCTTTTCCATGTAGATTATGATATCATATAAGAACACTTTTAAATGTTTAATGAAATTTATTTTCAGTAATAAATAAAGCAAACACAAAGTTAAAATTGTTGTGGTCCCTGAAAGTAATTTCAGTCATGAACTGCAAAAAGTTTGTCAATAGTTACAAGTGGGAAATACATTAGCAATGGAAAGACAATGCACTGGGGAGAGATGATTAAAGAAAATTGGATTTGGGTACTGGTAAAACATATTTTCTTTTAAACAGAAAGTCACTACTTCAAGTTACCTCTAAGTTTTAGGCAAAACTGTCTATGATATTTTTTATTTATGTACTGTGATTTAGGTAAAACAAAAAGTAATTTGAGATTTTGCTATGGTAACAAATGTGAAATTGCCAAAGTAGTAGGATGACACACTCAGTAAAAAGCACTCTCTGTTTGCCAAGAGGATCTGCACCACGACTCACTTCAAGGAATTTAAATAAGTCTACCTAACTAAGTGGGAAGTTTGCAAGGAGGAAAGAACTTGTAGCCTTTCCAGAAATACAATATTACCTTGTTTTACTTATTTTCCAAGTAAACACATTCCATAATTTTTTAGGAAAATTGTAAATTTGTTCTAACAAAAACCTAGGTGGTAAAAATATTCATCATGTGATTTAAATAAATACTTCTCAAGGAATCAAAAGCAAAAATGAATTTTTGGGACATCATCAAGATCAAAATCTTCTGTACAGGAAAGGAAACAGTCAACAGAACAAAGAGGCAATCCAAAGAATGGGAGAAG
Organism: Neogale vison; assembly: GCF_020171115.1. Lineage (NCBI taxonomy): Eukaryota > Metazoa > Chordata > Mammalia > Carnivora > Mustelidae > Neogale > Neogale vison. The sequence continues at coordinate 157,706,149 of NC_058092.1, forward strand.
ATATTAGCAAATGACAATACAGACCAAGGGCTGATATCCAGGATCTATAAGGTACTCCTCAAACTCAACACACACAAAACAGATAATCATGTCAAAAAATGGGCAGAAGACATGAACAGACACTTCTCCAATGAAGACATACAAATGGCTATCAGACACATGAAAAAATGTTCATCATCACTAGTGATCAGAGAGATTCAAATCAAAACCACATTGAGATACCACATGATACCAGTTTGAAGGGCCAAAATGAACAAGACAGTAAACAATAAGTGTTGGAGAGAATGTGGAGAAATGGGAACCCTCTTACACTCTTGGTGGGAATGCAAGCTGGTGCAGACACTTTGGAAAACAGTGTGGAGATTCCTTAAGAAATTAAAAATAGAGCTTCCCTATGACCTTGCAATTGCACTCCTGGGTATTTACCCCAAAGATACAGATGCAGTGAAATGATGGGCCATCCATACCCCAGTGTTCATAGCAGCAATGGCCACAGTCACCAAACTGTGGAAAGAACCAAGATGCCCTTCAACGGATGAATGGTTGAGGAAGATGTGGTCCATATACACTGTGGAATATTATGCCTCCATCAGAAAGAATGAATAACCAACTTTTGTATCAACATGGACAGGACTGGAAGAGATTATGCTGAATGAAATAAGTCAAGCAGAGAGAGTAAATTATCATATGGTTTTGCTTATTTGTGGAGCATAAGGAATAACATGGAGGACATGGGGAGATGGAGAGGAGAAGGGAGTTGGGGGGAAATGGAAGAGGGACAAATCATGAGAAACTGTGGACTCTGAGAAACAAACTGAGGGATTTGGAGGGGCGGGGAGTGGAAGGTTGAGTGAGCCTGGTGGTGGGTATTATGGAGGGCACATATTCCATAGAGAACTTGGTATAGTGTGGAACACTGAAAAGAAATTTTTAAAAATTAAAAAAAATAAATAAAAATTAAAATAAAAGAAGTGGGGAAGAATACCAGGTGTTGTAGGAAAGTGTTGAATCACTAGATTTTTACACCTTAAACTAATGTTATTCTGTACATTAACTGAAATATAAATAAAATCTTAAAAATAAATAGATAAAAAATATTGCTCTTAGCCTATGTAACATATTGTTCCCATGTTTGGTTTTTTTCCCCTACATGAATTTTTAGTTCCATATGTTTCCATCTTCTTATGTCAAGCCTTCAGCACCTTTGTGTTCATTCAGAGTTCAAGTAAAAAATTTTAACATTGGTAATTATCAAACTAGCAATTAATTGTGATATTTAATAGAAATCAATAAGACAAAACTGCTTGTAGGTTTGAGAACACATTGATAAATCAAATTAATGAGCAGTATATTATGGAAATACAAAGTATAACAAAACTCAAGGAAGCATAAGATTCATCTTTGACTTCCAGCTTCCTGAAATGTATACGTGACCCTCTGCAAATAACAAAATTCTCCCTTATTTATTATTTCCAAATGTAAAAAAGATATCATCATTTATTAACTTTGCACTTAACATGTATTCCATAATTTCCAGCTCCTGTAGATTCAACAACAAATTAACAAATCAGATCCCAGCCTTTTCCCTTTTGAAGGTTTGAATTTGTGGTCCCCACCTGAGGATGGCAACTCCTCTGGTTATCATTCATCTGCCTCTTCTTCATTCAGTTCTTAGTAAAATATTTCTCTTTAGGCCCTCTGTGATCATCCTGCTGAATGGTCTACTATTCTATCCTCATCATCTTTTTTTTTTTTCTTTTCAGCGTAACAGAATTCATTGTTTATGCACCACACACAGTGCTCCATGCAATATGAGCCCTCCATAATACCTATCATCTTCTATCACAAAACTGGCTGGTTTGCTTAATCAGTTTTTTAAATTAATTTATTCATATTTTTGTTTATTTTTTTCATACTTTTCTACCACAGTATAATGAAAATCCCATAGAGTAGACTTTGGCTGCACCTCCAGCAAAGTGACCAATACATTCTACATATATTTGTCAATAACTCTTACTTGAATTAATTAACTAATTCATCAGTGAGAAGAAATCAGAGAGGGAGAAAAACCATGAGAGACCCTGGAGTCCAGAAAACAAACCGAGGGTTACAGAAGGTAGGGGCATGGGAGGATGGGGTAATCGGGTGATGGGCATCAAGGAGGGCACATGTTGTGATGAGCACTGGGTATTATACAAAACGAATGAATTGTTGAACACTATATCAAAAACCAATGATGTACTCTGTGGATAATTCATTAGTCTCCTCCAACTCTTCTGAGGTTGTTTCTGCTCTCCAATAGGCTCTTTATTCATTTTCTCAAAGAAAGTGATTACATTTTATGTGGCTCAGAGATTGTCTAGCAGGAGGTAATTATGGGATTACTGAAAAGGTAATTATCATATGGTTTCACTCATTTGTGGAGCATAACCAATAGCATGGAGGACAAGGGGCATTAGAGAGGAGTAGGGAATTTGGGTAAATTGGAAGGGGAGGTGAACCATGAGAGACTATGGACTCTGAAAAACAGTCTGAGGGGTTTGAAGTGACGGGGGGGTGGGAGGTTGGGGTACCAGGTGGTGGGTATTATAGAGGGCACAGCTTGCATGGAGCACTGGGTGTGGTGAAAAAATAATGAATACTGTTTTTCTGAAAACAAATAAATTGGGGAAAAAAATGGTAAGGAGTAAGGTATGGCCCTTTTTCACTCCATTGATATTTTGTCCCATTTTTTTCTCCCTCCTGTAGCATAAGGGGTGGAATCAACTTTTCCCAAAGATCTTGCATATGCACTAAAGTATTGCAAACTGAATTTAAAAATGGGAAATGGTTGTTTAAAGTCCACTCACAATCTCTGGTATATCCGTAGAATAATTAATGGGCTTAAATTAATTCAAACTACTATTACCATAATAAATTTACAATTTTTTTTTCTTTTCAAAGACAAATGTAATTTTTCTAGTTGGGTAAAACTTTAATTTTTTTTTATTTATTTTCAGTGTAACAGTATTCATTGTTTTTGCACCAAACCCAGTGCTCTATGCAATCCGTGTCCTCTCCAATACCCAAAACCTGGTTCCCCAACCTCCCACCCCCTGCCCCTTCAAAACCTCAGATTGTTTTTCAGAGTCCATAGTCTCTCATGGTTCACCTCCTCTTCCAATTTCCCTCAACTCCCTTCTCCTCTCCATCTCCCATTGTCCTCCATGCTATTTGTTATGCTCCACAAATAAGTGAAACCAAATGATAATTGACTCTCTTGCTTGACTGATTTCACTCAGCATAATCTCTTCCAGTCCCGTCCATGTTGATACAAAAGTTGGGTATTCAACCTTTCTGATGGAGGCATAATACTCCATCGTGTATATGGACCACATCTTCCTTATCCATTCGTCCATTGAAGGGCATCTTGGTTCTTTCCACAGTTTGGCGACCGTGGCCATTGCTGCTATAAACATTGGGGTACAGATGGCCCTTCACTACACTGTACTACACTACATCTACAAAGATACATCTACACTACACCTCAAAGATACACTACATCTGTATCTTTGGGGTAAATACCCAGTAGAGCAATTGCAGGGTCAAATTCAGGAGATGTATATTTGCATTTTTATTGTGTTATTCGCAAATTTATGTACATTAGTGAAATGTCATCCAAAAAAGAATAAAATAGGCTAATTGCAACTTTACATTCGCCACTTTCAGTCCTTGAATTTTTATAGTTCCCTAATATCTTCTTTAGTTGTCTGCTTTCTTTATGCTTCCATGATCATGGCTAATGCATGCATGTCACATAGCTGTTGGAATTGGAGAGTCCTGAAAACTGCCCATGTCATTGAATTAAGAGTATCTTTGCAAAGACAGTTAAACATCAGAGACTTTTTCTCAGGCAGGGTCAAGTTAAGGTCTTCCACAGTGTTTTTGTAAATTTAACTGCTCTTGGTATTCCAATGTTACCTAACTTTAAATATGGCAAGGCATACAAGCTATTTCCTGTGCATATTTAATTCAGGTTTTTTGTTTGTTTGTTTTTTGTTTTTGTTTTTGTTTTTGTTTTTTTACCAAAACCTTCTTTATAAATATGTTTATATTTTGGTGTGTTAGTTTTGGGAAGCTAGCTTTGGTTCTATTGGTGAATTATTTACATAATGGTTTTGTTATCTCTAAAGTGAGTAGGTTGCACAAGATCACCATGATGTTCCAACCTCCTGCAGAGTTCTGGCTGCTAAAATGTGACTACCCTCATGCTATTCCCTTGCTCAAGAAGCTGTGCTGGCTCCCAAGTACCTCATGAGATCAGATTCCTCTGTTAGAATTTCTAGGCTCTCCCCCTTCTAGGGTATCTCTCCCTCATATTAACTCTTGGTTCTCTGATACACAAACACACTGCACCTCATAGAGGTTGTCTAGGATTTAGGTGCTGGTGCCAGAATATTTTTTTAAATATTTTATTTATTTATTTGACAGAGAGAGATCACAAGTAGATGGAGAGGCAGGCAGAGAGAGAGAGAGGGAAGCAGGCTCCTTGCCGAGCAGACAGAGAGCCCGATGTGGGACTCCATCCCAGGACCCTGAGATCATGACCTGAGCCGAAGGCAGCGGCTTAACCCACTGAGCCACCCAGATGCCCCGCCAGAATATTTTTAATCTCCACATTCTTTCTTCACTGAAATGTTTTTTTTTTTAAGTAGAATACATGAAATAGTGTATTTAGTGATATAGTACAAATTGTGATTCTAAAGACTGATGGGTCAAATTGAGATTATTCTTTTTATGTGGACATAATACAAAAGCTAAACAAAAACTGTTGCTTCATGCTGAAGTATAATGGCTTTTAAGAAGAAAATTTTGTTGAATTATTTGACTTGCAGAGTAAAATCTCATCACTTATGCAATGTAAGAATCTAGTTTGGTCTCAACATTTTAAAGTTGTAAAGTAAGCACCCACTTTAGTTATTTGGTATTTCTGGTATTTCTAATTATTTAATACTTCCATGAAAGAAAGGAACAATGTTTTATTTTAAATTTTTCTATTTTTAAAAAAAAAATTAAAGATTTTATTTATTTGAGAGAGAGAAAGAGAGGGAGCACAAGGAAGCAAAGCAACAGGCAGAGAGAGAGAGAGAGAGAAGCAGGCTCCCCACTGAGATGGGAGCCCGATGTGGGGCTTGATCCCAGGACACTGGAATCATGACTTGAGCAGAAGGCAGCTGCTTAACCAACTGAGCCACCCAGGCGCCCCTGGAATGATGCTTTTAAAGGCAAAAACAAAAGTGAGATTCATGAGATAAGAGAACTCCTACAGAATGTTATGTGATCCAGAATTCAGTAACAATTATTCAGTAGATAGGTAGTAAACTTAATAATTCACCCAAGTAAAGTTGTCAACAAGGTCCTCATAAATTTGGTAGAATGATTTAAAGTCCTTTTCCATCAAAAGAACACTTACAGATATTAATGAAATCCAAGATCAACTTCTTTCATCATAAGTTAAGTAAAGCTTAACAATAACTGTCAGGGTAAACTGTTGGCGCAGGCTACTGATGAAGAATTAAAGACGAATTTTGAAAATATAACATCACATTCTTTATCCTAAATAAAAAAAATTAAGAATGAGTATCTTGAGCTTACTGAAATTGCTTTAAAATCACTTCTTTCACTGCTATCAAAATATCATTTTGAGACTGATTCCTCTATGATAAGTTTTAAGAAACTGAAATAGTTCAGGTATGTTACTCCCTGTGAATACTGTTGTGGCCAATAGAGGCTATATTAGATTAGTTAAGCAAGGAACAAGTTCACTTTTACATTACAACTTTATATTTTGATGTGTAAGGTGTCTCTTCAAATTGTGAAGTAGGCATTCCATGTGGAGAATCACTATTTTACTCATAACTTCTTTAATTTCTCTTATGGAACTACAAAAAGTCCAAGTGTAATTGTGGTTCTTTATATGATTGCTGTGATGCAAACTTTCGATGAACAATATGCACAGTTTTTAAAACTTTCCTGTAATGCTTGTTCTGATTATATTTTTTAAATGCCATATATTTTCAGTTGAATCTAACAGTAAAAATTGGGTTGTATTTTGTCTGTTTTTAATTCAATTTCACTTTCCTAGTAATTTATTTTATTGGATTTTACAGAAGTATAGTTTTTGTAACAAACCAGAAATATTTATAACTGGACTTTTGGGGGAACCTGGGTGGCTCAGTGGGTTAAAGCCTTTCCCTTCAGCTCAGATCACGATCTCAGGGTCCTGGGATAAAGCCTCGCATCGGGCTTTCTGCTCAGTGGGGAGCCTTCTCCCCCCTCTTTCTGCCTGCCTCTCTGCCTACTTGTGATCTCTCTGCCAAATAAATAAATAAAATCTTTTTTAAAAAATCGGCTTTTTGCTCTAGTTAAATGAGACACAGTGCCCTATACTTCCTGAGTGTCTATACTTCCCAAATGATAAAGTGATAAGGACGTATTAAATGTTCAGCAAATATCTATGGATATAGAGATTTTTTACCAATTAATTAGGTCACACTTTCTGAAGGGAATAATTTCTCTGAGTGGATCGCTATACCTATAGGGGGCTTCTTTGCATCTGTCAGTTTCCAGGGGTAGAAATAATTAGAGTACAGAACATGAACTGAATTGTGTATAATTCTTCATAAATTTTGAAATGTGAATGTGGTTGATGTCACAGAAAACTGCATGGAATTTAGTACTCCTCTAAATAAAGCAAGCACACCTTCTCTGTTCTATGAACTGTGTCTATCATCATGCAGCAAAACAATAACTTAGAATGCCTAAAAACCATCAGGGTGTTATGTGACCAGGAAAAAACTTCTTAAAAGAATAAAAAAAGCAGGGACACCTGGGTGGCTCAGTTGGTTAAGCAGCTGCCTTCGGCTCAGGTCATGATCCCAGCATCCTGGGATCGAGTCCCACATCGGGCTCCTTGCTCAGCAGGGAGCCTGCTTCTCCCTCTGCCTCTGCCTGCCATTCTGTCTGCCTGTGCTCACTCTCTATCCCTCTCTCTCTCTCTGACAAATAAATAAATAAAAATTAAAAAAAAAAGAATAAAAAAAGCAAACACCCTACTGCCTTTTGTTTTGGAAGTTTTGATGTTAGGAAACTAGCCAGGCTGAGATTCTGTTTGACTAAACAAAAGAATACTATGAAAGTAAAAAATTAAACATTATGTCAAGACTTTGGCATTTCATTATTAGTCTCACAGGATACAAAGTCAGTGTATCCCTACATGGAGGTCCATGGGAAAAAGGTCAAAAACAAACTGAAGCAGTTGATGGTCCTTGATCTCTTCTTTAAGATCTATAACTCCCGGTATCTGGAAATTCAAGAAAACATTTACTGTAGTAAGTAACTATAATTCTTTAAAATAAACTTTTAATCAAGATCAGCTTTTACCTTTAAAATAAACCTTTAATCAAAGTCTTAATTTCTTCTCCACCTGTGGGTTCTATCTGGAATCCTAGGAAGGACAATGGAGTATGCTCATTTCCTCCCTGAGTGGACAAGCTGAGTGCCCTTGTTATTCTATGGAATCCTTACATTGCTTTTCCTGTTGTGTGAACCAAGAATATATTTTTTCTCTGAATGATGTAAAATGTGATTGGCTGTTACAGTGATTGTCAGTTGTGTATGTGCATTATTGAATTACACAATGGCTTTCAATAACCCATCAATAAAGTTCATAAGGGAATGAAATTCTATCTCCTATTTTTCCAATGGGGGTAACAGTATGAACCATTATAGTCAAATGCTGTTTCCATAGTGTAACTAATTGAACTTGCTAATATTACCTATTACCATGTCAAAGTTAACATAAAAGAGAAACATTAGCATGTTAGGACAATTTAGATACAGGAGAGTATTTCTATAAGAAACCCCACAGAGTTGTAAGTGAGAGAACATAGCAGCCTCCCCTTTCTCAGCAAGTTGATCTTTTTTTTTTAGACTAATCTATATCCCATGGGCCCACCAGACTAAGAAACTTTTATAAATTTTCTGCCAGGATCAAATACAGAAATACATTCCTATTTTGATCAAAACAAAACAAAACAAAACCTGATGCTGGGGCCCCTGGGTGGCTCAGTGGTTTAAAGTCTCTGCCTTTGGCTTAGGTTATGATCTCAGGGTCCTGGGACTGAGCCCTGCATTGGGGTCTCTGCTCAGCAAGGAGCCTGCTTCTCCCCCTTCCCTCTCTCTGCCTACTTGTGATCTCTGTCAAATAAATAAATAAAATCTTTAAAAAAAAACCCTGATTCTATTGCACTACAAGGTCTTTATCCCAAAGATACAGATGTACTGAAAAGAAGGGGCACATGCACTGCAATGTTCATAGCAGCCACAACTGTCAGACTGTGGAAAGAGCCCTTCAACAGACCAATGGATAAAGCAGATGTGGTACGTGTATACAATGGAATATTATTCAGCCATCAGAAAGGATGAATGCCCATCATTTGCATCTACATGAATGGAACTGGAGGGGATTTTGCTAAGTGAAGTCAAGCAGAGAAAGACAATTATATGGTTTCACTCACAAGTGGAACATAAGGAATAGTATGGAGGGCATTAGGAGAAGGGAGAAATGAAGGAGGAGAAATCATAGAGGGAGAGGAATCCTCATAGTCCAGGACTATGGACCCTGGGAAACAAACTAAGGGTTTAAGAAGGGAGGGGCTGGGAGAAGGGGTACCAGGATGATGGGTATTAGGGAGGGCACATGTTGTGATGAGCACTGGGTGTCAGAAGCAAATAATGAATCACTGAACACTACATCAAAAACTAATGATGTACTATAGAGGGGCAAAATGAACATTAAAAACAAAGACCAAAGAGTAAACCTGATGCTCTCTTGCAAATCATGGGTCTCTTGAGCATTTTGGGAGCACATTAAAATGTAGTTTATGGTCTTCTTTGTTCAAATTATTGATGACCTGTCAAAATATGTAATATGTATTTCAGTATTAGAAGGAAATATCCAAAACAAAATCCAAAAAGAGGAGAAGACTATTTTTATGATGACATAGAAAAAATAATTGGTATACTTTTAATCAGTTCCTTCCTTGAACTAGATAATTTAAATTACTCTTTTCTAGTGGACTAGAAGGAAGTGTTTGCTATAAAAATTCCCCCAGTCCTTAGATTTGATTTCTGAGCACTTTTAGAAATTTTCTTTTTTCTTTTTCTTATTTCTGTTCTTAACAGGGAGGGAAGCTGTGCCTTTCCCTATAGACAAATCACGGACAACAGCCTAGCCTGTGGCCCACTTTAGACCTTACCCATCTGAATTTAAATTGCTATCAGAGGGTGCCTGATTGGCTCAGTCCTTAAGCATCTCTTTTGGCTCAGGTCACAATCTTAGTGTCCTGGGATCAAGACCAACATCATGCTCCCTGCTTGGCAGGAAGCCTGCTTCTCCCTTTCCCACTCCTCCTGCTGTGTTCTCTCTCTCGCTCTGTCTCTCTCTGTCAAATAATTTTTTAAAAACCTTTAAAAAATAAAATAAAATGCTATCACAAGATTTCTTCTAAATGACCAAAATTTAATAGGTCATTTTCTCTCTGGATTTCTATTTGCCACTTACTCTATACTTTGATGTTGCAAAACCGGTTCAAATTTCCTCTTCTCTCTCTATGCCTAATATATAGTTTCTTCTGTCAGCAAAATCAGTAAAATTGTCTTTCATCATAATTTTTAAGATAAATTCATCATTTATATTGGGCTTATTATTTTAATACTGAAGCAAATAACTTATTTGCTATTCACTGCGTAAGACTAGTTTTTAATGTTCATATGAGACTGTTCATGTAAAAGAGAGATAATTTGTCATATATAGATAGATAGATATAGATATATAGATATAAATATAGATATAGATATAATTTGGAGAATAGGCAATGTCTACAGTCTACCAGCAGCAATACATTGGAAGAGACCAATCTCTAAATGTACTTCCATGTAATTGAGACTTTTGAAGTTATAGTTCCAAGATCATGATGTAATTAGGAAGTATTCCATTGAAAGTAACATGCCCATTTTAAGCAAATTTAGTTACATGGCCTATTGCTAAAATAATTATATTTACATTGCATGTGTAGCAAGATATAAAAGTATCTTAGACTTTAAAATACAAAAACTAAAAAAAATAAAAAATAAAATAAAATACAAAAACTAAAAAGTTTGAGTTTAGTTTATGACATTTCCAATAAAAAATGAAGGGGTGGCCTGGGTGGCTCAGTGAATTGAGCTATGGACTCTGAATTTCAGCTCAGGTCATGATCTTGCAGTCCTGGGATTGAGCCCCATGTCAGGTTCTGAGTTTAGCAGGGAGTCTTTTTCTAGCTCTTCTTCTTGTCCTTCCCCTGTGCATGTGCACTCTTCTCGCTCAGATAAATAAATAAATAAAGTCTTTTTAAAAAATGAAAAGTAGGAGCTAGCACCAGCTCCGCGAAGCTCAGGGAAGATTGGGGCGGACTCGGCCGCTTCTGAGCATCGCCTGTGTGGGCGGCAGGGCCACGGCCTCTCCGCCGGCAGCACCACCTGTCGCGGGCCGAGACTTCGGGTGAAAGGAAAGATGCTGTCCCGGTTAAGAACAATCGCTACTCCCTATACTCTAGCATGTCGTCACATGCACATAAAAGAAAAAGGCAAGACACTCATGTTGGACCCAAGAACAAACAAGGGAATGGCATTTACATTACAAGAACGACAAATGCTTGGTCTTCAAGGACTTCTACCTCCCCAAATAGAGACACAAGATATTCAAGCTTTATGATTTCATAGAAACTTAAAAAAATTGAATGGCCCTTTGGAAAAATACATCTATATAATGGGAATACAAGAAAGAAATGAGAAGTTGTTTTATAGAATTCTGCAAGATGATACTGAAAGTCTGATGCCAATTGTATATACACCAACAGTGGGTCTTGCCTGCTCCCAATATGGACACATCTTTAGGAGACCTAAGGGATTATTTATTTCAATCTCAGACAGAGGTCATGTTAGATCAATTGTGGATAACTGGCCAGAAAATCATGTTAAGGCTGTTGTGGTGACTGATGGAGAGAAAATTCTGGGTCTTGGAGATATGGGTGTCTATGGAATGGGAATTCCAGTAGGAAAACTTTGTTTGTATATAGCGTGTGCAGGAATACGGCCTGATAGATGCCTGCCTGTGTGTATTGATGTAGGAACTGGTAATCCAGCACTCTTAAAGATCCATTTTACATGGGCTTATATCAGAAAAGAGATCGATCACAACGTTATGATGACCTGATTGATGAGTTTATGAAAGCCATAACTGACAGATACGGACAGAACACACTTATTCAGTTTGAAGACTTTGGAAATCATAATGCATTCAGGTTCTTGAGAAAATATCGAGAAAAGTATTGTACCTTCAATGATGATATTCAAGGGACAGCTGCAGTAGCCCTAGCGGGTCTTCTCACCGTACAGAAAGTTATAGGTAAACCACTCTCAGATCACAGAGTCCTATTCCTTGGAGCAGGAGAGGCTGCTCTTGGAATTTAAAATCTCATAGTTATGGCTATGGTTGAAAATGGCCTCTCAGAAGAAGATGCGCAAAAGAAAATTTGGATGTTTGACAAGTTTGGTTTGTTATTTAAGGGGCGGAAAGCTAAAATAGACAGTCATCAGGAACCATTTGCTCACTCAGCCCCAGGGAATATACCTGATACTTTTGAAGATGCAGTAAATATTCTCAGTCCTTCAGCTATAATTGGAGTTGCAGGAGCTGGCCGACTTTTCACTCCTAGTGTAATCAAAGCCATGTCCTGTAATATTTGCATTAAGCAATCCTACAGCAGTGGCTGAGTGCACGGCTGAAGAAGCATATACACTTACAGAGGGAAGGTGTTTGTTTGCCAGTGGCAGTCCATTTGAACCAGTGAAACTCAATGATGGGCAAGTCTTTATACCAGGTCAAGGCAACAATGTGTATATTTTCCCAGGAGTGGCTTTAGCTGTTATTCTCTGTAACACCCGGCATATCAGTGATCATGTTTTCCTAGAAGCTGCAAAGGCTCTGACAAATCAGCTAACAGATAAAGAGCTGGCTCAAGGGAGACTTTACCCACCACTTGCTAACATTCAGGAAGTTTCTATTAACATTGCTATTAAAGTCACAGAATACCTGTACACTAACAAAATGGCCTTCCGATACCCAGAACCTGAAGACAAGGCCAAATACATTAGAGAAAGAATCTGGCGAAGTGAATACGATTCCCTGCTGCCGGATGTCTATGACTGGCCAGAATCCCCACTAAGCCCTCCCTTCATAACGGAAGAGAAGCACACCCACTGAAAAATACTTTCAATGCTTCAGGAAACACCCCTTATTTTTTTCTTTTTCCAGAGAAAAATAGATAATCTCAAATTTATGGTTTTTTTCATGTGTTTTATTCTCCCCCACTGCTTTGTTTGACTTTTTTTTTTCCATGAATCTGTACTTCCTTAGAGGATCAACATGTTGGCTACATTGTGAATGCCCACCAGCACCCTGCAGTCAAAATAGCCATGATGCTTTTCTTCTGATTCTAGCTCATAGCACATCAAAGATATGTCACAGATGTATTTGTAAATGTCTTCACTTGTGCTATTGTTCATGCTTGCCAGAGTATTTGCTATTTACTATTAACAGTAATCATCTTCTCTCCCCAGCTCTTTTAGGGCTACTAAGAAATTTACTTCTGTGGATATGAGTATAGAGTTTTAAGAAGCCAAATTTAATCAGATTATAAGGACAAACTGTCAGTGTCTAAAACTTCTTTTATTTCAGTCTTATTTTATCTTCATGCTCTGAAATTCCTTTCCAGCTGATAAATCTAGAGAAATGTGAAAAATCTACCCTGTTATTTATTTTCTGTACCTAAATTGAGGCCCAACTATAACATCAGGAGAGAGAAATGGGAAGTACCGCTGTCTTTAGAGAGATAAACAAAATAGTCATTGTTTCAACAGTGTATAAAAATCATAGTGTAACTTTTTTATTTAATAAAGGTATTATCTTAAATTTAAAAAAATGAAAAGTAGAAACAACATGACAATTTCAAATCAAATAAAGATATTTAGAGCTTCCAATATTTTAATATTCCATCATTGTCTTTTATGACCGAATTTAAGCTCATCTTTTCCTGTTTTCCAACTGAATTATCTTAGCAGTGTGATGATGTTGGTGTCTTTTTCCCCACTGACCATGATATTTGACTACTTCCTTTTTTTAAAATTCACATATAATCTATTATTTGTTGCAGGGGTACAGTTCTGTGATTCATCAGCCTTACACAATTCACAGTGCTCACCATAGCATATACCCTCCCCAATGTCCATCACCCTGTCACGACACCCCGCTCACCCTCCTCCATTCCAGCAACCATTGATTTGTTTCCTGAGTTTAAGACCCTCTTATGGTTTTTCATCCTCTCTGGTTTCATCTTGTTTCATTTTTCCCTCCCTTCCTGTATGATTTTCTATCTTGTTTTTCAAATTCCTGATTTCAGTGTGATCATATGATAATTGGTTATTTCTGATTGACTTATTTCACTTAGCATAATACCCTCTAGTTCCATCCATGTCATTGCAAATTGCAAGATTTAGGCGGGGTTGATGGCTTCATAATATTCCATTGTATATACAGACCACGCTTTCCTTATCCATTCTTTTGTTGATGGACATTTAGGCTCCTTCCATAGTTTGGTTATGGTGGACATTGCTGCTATAAATATTGGGGCACGTGTGCCCCTTCAGATCACTACATTTGTATCATTGCAATAAATGCCCAGTAGCACAGTGCTGGATCATAGGGGAGCTCTACCTTCAACTTTTTGAGAAAACTCCTAATTGTTTTCCAGATTGGCATTCCCAATGAATTCCCACCAACTTGGATTCCCAACTTGAATTCCCACCAACAGTGTGGGAGGGTTCTGCTTTCTCCACATCCTCACCAACTTCTGTCATTTCCTGACTTAATTTTAGCCATTCTGACTGGTGTGAGGTGGTATCTCACTTTGGTCTTGATTTGTATTTCTCTGATGCCCAGTGATATTGAGCACTTTTCCATGTGTCTGTTAACCATTTGGAAGATTTCTTTGCAGAAATATCTGTTCACATCTTCCACCCATTTCTTGAGTGAATTATTTGTTCTTTGGGTTTCGAGTTTGATAAGTTCTTTTTTTTTTTTTTTTTTTTTTTTTTTTTTTTAAAGATTTTATTTATTTATTTGACAGAGAGAGATCACAAGTAGGCAGAGAGAGAGAGAGGAGGAAGCAGGCTCCCTGCTGAGCAGAGAGCCCGACGCGGGACTCGATCCCAGGACCCTGAGACCATGACCTGAGCCGAAGGCAGCGGCTCAACCCACTGAGCCACCCAGGCGCCCTGATAAGTTCTTTATAGCTGTTGGCTAGTAGCCCTTTATCTGATATGTCATTAGCATATATCTTCTCCAATTCTGTTGGTTGTCTTTTCTATCTGTTTTCTTTTTTGTCCCAAAGCTACTTATTTTGATGAGGTTCCAGTAGTTCATTTTTGCCTGTATTTCCCTGACCTTTGGAGATGTGTCTAACAAGAAGTTGTTGGGGTAAAGGTCAAAGAGGTTGCTGCCTGGGTTATCCTCAAGGATTTTGATGGAATCCTGTCTCACATTGAGGTCTTTCATCCATTTTGAGTCTATTTTTCTGTGTGGTGTAAGGAAATGCCCCAGTTTCATTCTTCTGCATGTGGTTGTCTGATTTTCCCAACAGCATTTGTTGAAGAAACTGTCTTTTTCCCATCGGATATTCTTTCCTGATTTGTTAAAGATTAGGTGACCCTAGAGCTGAGGGTCCATTTCTGAGCACTGTGCTCTGTGCCATTGACAAATATGTCTGCTTTTGTGCCAGTACCATAATATCTTGATTTTTTTATGCACAGATAATTTAATGGAATTTACTTGATTTTCCCCTCTCAGGGTCTGACTTCAGGAAATCTAATTACAAAGTCATCGTCATATCCTAGATTTATTACAACTGACCTGCAGGCAAAAGGATAGAACTATTACATAAACACTTTGATTCCATGTATATATCTTAAATAGAGGAGGGTTCAAACAAGAATACAGGATAAAATATTCCCAAGCTCCAAGAAGCAGGTCTGTTACTGAGTTCCATTTGTACAGACAAATAAAGCAATATCTCTGCACATTAGCTTTTTGATGATTTTTATACATTTTTCTATGGTACAAGAGAAAAATAACCAGAGCTCACAATATACAGTTCTTACACTATTTTCACAGTTTATGAACACTATACATCCTTTTGTTTTAATAAAGACACATTGTACTAAGCTCCTTGCCCTTAAGTTTATAGTTTATAATAATCTATGATTAATACGCTAAAATTGCCTTTTCACGTGGTCATCCACACAAGTGAACAGTCATGAAGCTCCTGGACAGTCAGAATTGCTTTTATCCCCACGTGTCCAATGGCAAAGTGACCCTATGCGGAGCCAGATGGGAAGTGGACAGCAGAGCAACAGATTTCCTCTTGAGTCCCCGGGAGCAACGGAGGACGATGGCTTGGTGTGGTCAAAGGAAGACACACAACAAGGCTTCCTTTCAGGGCACTGGGGGGGTCAAAGGTTTAGGAGGCTGGGAAAACTAGGGAAGTGGACCGAAGCGATAATTCATTTCTGAAACTTGGAGATTCACGGGGATGTCATGTGACACAGCACCGTCCTCCCTGGATTGTTTTACAGCATTTGGTATAGTCGCCCTGGGAGGGCGCTCCCCCCACCCTGCCCCAGCACCACCGGCCACACCTGCTTCCAAGGACACCACGGCTCTCAGCCTCCGCCACCCTCTCCCCTGCACTAGAACTGCTCACGGAGGTGCTTCACTGCCGCACAGAGCCACACGCTCGGGGCCAGCGAGGCCAGCATGATACCAGAGGGGGCCACCTAGCTAATGAGTTGGTGATGGAGCAGAACATTAGGGGGCAGACCTCAGTGGCATCACAACTACTCTGGGGTGGTTTGGGGGTTTGGGTTAGTTTGGGTTTTTTTGTTTTGTTTTGTTTTGCTTTCAATAGAATTCCAATTCTAAAAAATAGTGATCTGCCAGAGACTCTCACCAGCAATGAGCTTCTGTAAGGGACTCTTGCCTGGACCGATGTGTCTCCGGAAGACGCTTCTTCACCACCCGCCACATCTGTGGGGCCCTACGTTTTACAGCCTTTTAAACGTTACAGAGTGGGAGGGACTGGGGGCTAAACATCCCTGGAAATTAAAAAGGATTTTGCTACAGGATGGGGGGAAAAAAGCAAAATATTGGATTAAGCAAAAGTCACAGAGTGGCAACAGACCAGACGGGAAGGGAGGGCGATTCTGAAACTGAAGGTCTGGACCAGTGAGAGCAGAAGGTTGAGGTCTAGTCTTGTGCTGCCCTACAAGCACTCTCTACCTATCAGTCAAGGCACATCGCTTCTAGCTGCTTCTCCCTGTGCATGAGCTGTGGTGGCTGAAGTCTCAGGCATGGGACTGAGGGGAACCCAGAGCTGCTATAAGTCGTTCTGGGTCAGATGCTCGGCATGGAAACATCTGTAATCTTTGCCCTCAGTACGTTTTTCTTGTTTCAGTTCAGTGGTTTGTGGCAGATGGAACATCAAGTTGGCAGCACACCGAATTTGAGAATGAAGATTCTTAGGATCAGCACCTTCTCTGACAAAGTGGCAGACTCCTGAGTCTTCCCGACGAAGAGCAGAAGGACCGGTAAAAGAGAAAAGAACACATTCTGTTCCTTCTCAATATTTCTGTGTCCGCCTCTTTGAACGCAACATGGTTTTTGGTAAAGATAAATTCATTCTAATTTAATGTGATATTTCAAACAGGAAATTTGGCTGAGCACATCGATCCCCGAACACCGACTGACGGTAAAGCAACAGAATATCAAATCAGTAAATCTATTGACTTGGTGAAGAAGGTAAATTCCTCCCTGGTCTCCCAGTTCCAGAAGGCTGTGGGCCTTGTGGGCTTCACCAGCTCTCTCACTCAAGCTGGAGTCTCTAGGTGCAGACGTCATACGTCCATCACCACATTCTTCCGGCATCTGGAAGTCTGACAAAACACCACTCCAGTAGCTGTGTCTTCAGGTTTTGAGCCTAGAAGTGAATTTAAGAAGTGATCTAATCACACTCAACAAATTGATCGTACTGACTTCCACATTTCATGAGTAAATTCATCACACAGGAACAGGATGCGGTCTCTCTGACCAGCACTAACACTGTGATCAGTCAGGTATCATGGGGATGCGTGTTCTAAATGACGGGAGTATACAGACAGGATGGGAATGAACACCAATCTTATTGCATATGGTGTCTGGGCGAGCAGTAAAAACACTGTGATATGGGATGAAAATTCTTTACGTCTTGCTTCCTCTCAGCCCTTTTTTTCTCAAATCTGACGCAGCAGCAAGATCAGTCGACATACGTGGGAGAGCTGGGAGTCACTGGCATCTGATCCAGGATCTTACAAACATAGCAGGCAACCTCGATGATACGTTCTTCATACATCAAAATAAAGGGATGTTTCAGAAGGTCTTTATACTTTGGCTTTTTGGATTCATCCTTCATAAGGCACAAGTTGACAAAGTTGATGAAACTTGGGGAGAACTTGCATTCTCCAGAGTTGCTCAGCTGCGGAGGGTCCCCTTTCACAACGTGCGTGAGCTGATCGAACACATCTAGTACCACTTCGGGTAAGGAAACCGGCCTGTGGCTAACTCATACAATGTGATCCCCAAACTCCAGACTTCAAAGTGGACATCATATCCTTGTCGTGATGCACTCGGGTCTATTCTTTCAGGTACCATGTAAAGCCTACACCCGGCATCTCTTGTCTTAGCAATGGAGTCCACCAGCTGTCCACTGATGCCAAAGTCGCAGAGCTTAATATTTCCACTCCTGTCCAGAAGAATATTAGAAGGTTTGATATCTCTGTGAATGATTTTCAAGTTTTCTTTTAAGTGGTTTAGTGCTTTCACAGTTGCTAAAGTGATTTTGCCTAAAATTTCTTCTGAAATAACATCATCTAATACACTATATACATATTTGTAAAACTTATCAAATGAGGTAGACATGAGTTCCATACAGATCCAACAGTCACCCTCTCTGAAGAGTGCACCATAAAACTGAACAATGTACAGCAATCACTACTCCGCATTACTACATCCAAATCCATAAGAAGTTGGTTTTGTTCTTTTTCATCCACTGTTGACCGAACTCTTTTAACTGCCACTATTTGCCCACTTGGTTTGGGACATTTTTGTTGACAGAACCATAGGCTCCTCGTCCAATTTCTCCAAGGTCTTTCCAGTCCTCTGCAGTGAAATCCCAGTGCTGCTCAGGCGAGATCTTCAGTTTTCCTGACGATTGAATGCTGTGTGTTTTCAGTCTCTGTATAGGTGGGTTTTGAACTCCTGTAGGGTTGGGATTCAGAGTAAACCTTGCTGTAGATTTGAAAGGTGGATTTGCAAAATTCAACTTTAATGCTTGCGTTACCCTGCATGCTGCTGACAGCCGGGTAGCCCGGTGCCAGGGTCCCCAAGGGGCTGGGGTGCCACTGCCGCTGCTGCTCCTGGAGCCTTGGCCACCGCTCGGGCTTGGAGCCACCATTGTTGGGAGTGAGGAGCCCAGCAGCGCCGACGCCCGGGTGGCTGCAAGGCCTGTCTTGATTTTTATGGCTTTGTAATAGAGCTTGAAGCCCACGATGCCACCACTTTGATTTTCTTTTTCAACATACTTTTGGCTATTTAGGGTCTTTTATTTTCCATGCAAATTTTACGATTATTTGTTCCAGTACTGTGAAAAAAGTTGATAACATTTTGATAGGGACTGTATTGTCTGTGTAAATGGCTCTAGGTAGTATAGACATTTTAGCAATATTTGTTCTTCCAATCCATGAGCACGGATGTTTTTCCATTTCTTTGTGTCTTCCTCAATTCCTTCCATGAGTGTTTTATAGTTTTCTGAATACAGATCCTTTGTCTTTTTGGTTAGATTTCTTTCAGGTGTCTTGTGCTTTTGGATGCAGTTGTAAATGGGAGCTATTCCTTAATTTCTCTTTCATCTGTCTCATTGTTGGTATGGAGAAATACAATTCATTTCTGTGCATTGATTTTATATCCTGACACTTTTACTAAATTTCTGTATGAGTCCTAGCAGTTTTGGAGTGGAGTCTTTTGGGTTTTCCACCAAAAGGATCATATCATCAGCAAAGAGTGAGAGTTTGACTTCTTCGTGTTTGATTTGGATGCCTTTTATTTTGTTTCTAACAACAATGTCCACAATGGCCAAACTATGGAGAGAGCCCAGATGTCCTCAACAGATGAATGGATAAAGAAGATGTGCCATGAGGGGCGCCTGGGTGGCTCAGTGGGTTGGGCCGCTGCCTTCGGCTCGGGTCATGATCTCAGGGTCCTGGGATCGAGTCCCGCATCGGGCTCTCTGCTGAGCAGGGGGCCTGCTTTCCTTCCTCTCTCTGCCTGCCTCTCTGCCTACTTGTCCTACTTGTGATTTCTCTCTGTCAAATAAATAAATTAAAAAAAATCTTAAAAAAAAGAAGATGTCCATGAAACAGTCAACAAAACAAAGAGGCAACCCATGGAATGGGAGAAGATATTTGCAAATGACAGTACAGACAAAAGGTTGATAACCAGGATCTATAATGAACTCCTCAAACTCAACACACACAAGACGGGCAAACACATCAAAAAATGGGCAGAAGATATGAACAGACACTTCTCCAATCAAGACATACAAATGGCTATCAAAAACATGAAAAAATGTTCATCATCATTAGCCCTCAGGGAGATTCATGAGTGTTCTGTAGTTCCTTGAGTACAGTCCTTTACCTCTTTGGTTAGGTTTATTCCCAGGTATCTTATGGTTCTTGGTGCTATAGTAAATGGAATCGATTCTCTAATTTCCCTTTCTGTATTTTCATTGTTAGTGTATAAGAAAGCCACTGATTTCTGCACATTGACTTTGTATCCTGCCATGTTTCTGAATTGCTATATGAGTTCTAGTAGTTTGGGGGTGGAGTCTTGGGTTTTCCATATAAAGAATCATGTCATCTGCGAAGAGAGAGAGTTTGACTTCTTCATTACCAATTTGGATACCTTTTATTTCTCTCTGTTGTCTGATTGCTGTTGCTAGGACTTCTAATACTATGTTGAACAAGAGTGGTGAAAGTGGGCATCCTTGTCTTGTTCCTGATCTCAATGGGAAGGCTGCAAGCTTTTTCCCATTGAGGATGATATTTACTGTGGGTCTTTCATAGATAGATTTGATGAGGTTCAGGAATGTTCCCTCTATCCCTATACTTTGAAGCATTTTAATCAGGAATGGATGCTGGATTTTTGTCAAATGCTTTTTCTGCATCAATTGAGAGGACCATGTAGTTCTTCTCTCTTCTCATATTAATTTGTTGTATCACATTGATTGATTTGCGAATGTTGAACCATCCTTGTAGCCCAGGGATGAATCCCACCTGATCATAGTGGATAATCTTTTTAATGTGCTGTTGGATCCTGTTGGCTAGGATCTTGTTGAGAATCTTAGCATCCATATTCATCAGTGATATTGGTCTGAAATTCTCCTTTTTGGTAGGGTCCTTGCCTGGTTTGGGGATCAGGGTAATGCTGGCTTCATAGAAAGAGTCTGGAAGTTTTCCTTCTGCTTCAATTTAAAACCACATTGAGATATCACCTTATACCAGTTAGAATGGCCAAAATTAACAAAACAGGAAACAACATGTGTTGGAGAGGATGTGGAGAAAGGGGAACCCTCTTCCACTGTTGGTGGGAATGTAAGTTGGTGCAGCCTCTTTGGAGAACAGTGTGGAGATTCCTCAAGAAATTAAAAATAGAGCTTCCCTATGACCCTGCAATTGCTCTCCTGGGTATTTACCCCAAAGACACAGATGTCGTGAAAAGAAGGGCCATCGGTACCCCAATGTTTATAGCAGCAATGGCCACAGTCGCCAAACTATGGAAAGAACCAAGATGCCCTTCAACGGATGAATGGATAAGGAAGATGTGGTCCATATACATTATGGAGTATTATGCCTCCATCAGAAAGGATGAATACCCTACTTTTGTAGCAACATGGATGGGACTGGAAGAGATTATGCTGAGTGAAATCAGTCAAGCAGAGAGAGTCAGTGATCATATGGTTTCACTTATTTGTGGAGCATAACAAATAGCATGGAGGACATGGGGAGTTAGAGAGGAGAAGGGAGTTGGGGGAAATTGGAAAGGGAGGTAAACCATGAGAGACTATGGACTCTGAAAAACAATCTGAGGGGTTTGAAGTGGCGCATGGGTGGGAGGTTGGGGTACCAGGTGGTGGGTATTATAGAGGGCACGGATTGCATGGTGCACTGGGTGTGGTGCAAAAATAATGAATACTGTTGTGCTGAAAATAAATAAAAAATAAGAAAAGGGATTGAACGCTGGTTTCAGCTGATTATATAAAAAAGTGATGATGGATAAGTGGTCTTTTAAAAATCAACATCTGTTCCCTGTGTATCCTCTAGTCATATTTGCTTAGTTTACAATTCAGGCAAAATCTGGGCTGTTTTTAGCAAAGCCAACACATCAATGGAGGAAAACGCTGAATACCATTCTGATTTTGCATATTTACTTTACTGTCCTCTGAGTCTTTATTACTGGTGATGATTCAAGTATCATTGTAGCATGAAGATAAAACCAACAGTTACACTCTTCCATCTACAGACAGTTCCTATTATATGTGCATGGAACGCCTGGGGGCTGAGTCTTAAAACAGAGCTAAAATCCCGACTGCATAATGGGATTGTCGACTTCATCTCTTTGAGTACTAGAAAAATTGCCACATGAGATGATAAAATTGACAAGAAATAAAATACCGATATTTATTGTGCAATAAATGCAAAGAGGTCCTGTTAAAATATGCTGCCATTTGCCCCATATTCTGAAGTACTGAGGCACAGGTGTTTGAAGTAGGTTGATTCTGACTTGATCGATGAAGCTCATTGTTTTGCTAGCTGTGTGACTTACTTGAGTCATCTGGTGTTTTCGCAAATTCCCCATCTATAAAATGAAGATAGTACTTGTCTCACAGAGTTTTTCCAAGAAATAAGAGAATAGGGGCACCTTGGTTGCTCAGTGGGTTAAGCCTCTGCCTTCAGCTCAGGTCATGATCCCAGTATCCTGGGATTGAGCCCCACATCGGGCTCTCTGCTCAGCCAGGAGTCTGCTTCATTCTTTCTTTCTGCCTGCCTCTCTGCCTACTTGTGATCTCTGTCTGTCAAATAAATAAATAAATTCTTTTTTTTCCGATTTATTTATTTTCAGAAAAACAGTATTCATTATTTTTTCACCACACCCAGTGCTCCATGCAAGCCGTGCCCTCTATAATACCCACCACCTGGTACCCCAACCTCCCACCCCCCGCCACTTCAAACCCCTCAGACTGTTTTTCAGAGTCTCTCATGGTTCACCTCCCCTTCCAATTTACCCAAATTCCCTACTCCTCTCTAATGCCCCTTGTCCTCCATGCTATTTGTTATGCTCCACAAATAAGTGAAACCATATGATAATTGACTCTCCTTTAAAAAAAAAGGAAGAAAGAAAGAAGAGAATATAGGGAAAGCTGCTAGTGCATCCCCAATGAATGTCAGTTCTTATTAATATTAGTAACAGATCTACATGTTCTCTCAGGCTCATGAGCCCTAATTTTCCTACTGAAATGCATTTGATTTCTTTTTTACACTTACCATACACTTTTAATATAAAGTTGCTGAATTACTGAAGAAGTACTTAATACAAGTATGACCTTTTCAAAACTTTCCCATTGACTGGTGGGAAATCTGTTGTAACCAGCCGCCTATGGAGTAAAGGTTTCCAATTACGGGATATGCCAGCCTCTCACAATATTGTTTTCTGTATGTTCCCACCAGTAAGAGATAAAATGGAATGACCCAAGACAGAAAAATGAAGTGACTCTAACATTCCACATATTTTTATCAAGCGGAAGAAAAATCACACCTGTGTTTTCCAAACTATGGTTATCCATGAAACATGCAATATATTTTTTAAGATTTTTATTTTTATTTATTTGAGAGAGTGAGAGCCAGAGAGATCACAGAGGGAGAAGCAGACTCCCTGCTGAGCAGGGAGCCTGAAGTGGGGCTCAGTCACAGGACCCTGAGGCCCTGACCTAAGACAAAGGCAGATGCTTAACTGACTGAGCCACCCAGGGGCCCCCACATGTCATGTTCTTATATCTTTTATCAACCTTGAGAATCAGAGGCTGTATCCCAAAGGACAGTGATGTTCTGGGGAAAAATGAGCAAAATCAAGGCTGGCTTAGGAAAAATCATATTGATAAAGTAAACTCACTGTTAATACTTTCCAATGAAATATGTAAAATGAACTGAATGAATAAAAAATTTTGCTTCATTTTCAAAAGAAATGGTTATCTAACAAACCTGATCATTGATCTCAGAAATGAAAAATTAAAAAACTCAAGGAAACAATCAAGTTATTTTAAATCCTTCACTAAAAAACAACTAGCTGTTTTAGGGAGGATTCACATCACTGGGATATGGAAATTTTAAGAAAAAAAATAATTTCCATCCTTTTGATTCAAGAAGAACCATCTCTTTACTAAATTATTGCAAATGTAAGCAAAGTGTTTTTATTTTCCTATATGATGTGACTGGAGCAAGCAACACTGTAGACTGCAGGCTTAAGCCTCTTGCTTCTTAACAGCTTTGAGAAAACGCTTTTCCAGATAATGCAATCGTCCAACAAATGACATTTACATCCATAGGAATCCAAGTTTGATTTTAACCGTGTTTGATGAAAAACCCTCTCTGAAACGTATTAAACACCCACTGCCCTTTCCAAATAAGAAATAAATAGCAAAATCTGACACCTTCTCAGGAGCCGGGATCGTGGTAATGGGGACACGGAGGAAGCGTGTGCTGCTCTTGGCAGTCGCCTGGAGCTCGGTTTGAAGGAAGCATGGCTGCCATCTGCGTGCTTGCTGACTCTTTGCTCTATCCAGTAAAGCTAGCATAGGAAAGGTGTCGCTTCCTTCGCTCCAGAGAGGAGTCTACATAAAATCAGTTACTAAATGAAAGCCTTTCTCCCAAATGGCTCTCTTACCATCTGGTAGACGCCCACTTCTCAAAGTGACCGGCAACATCAGCATCCCTTGGGAGCTCATCGTCAGAGTGGAGGGATTTCAAGTCCCAATCCAAGCCCCCCCGAGCGGAGTCTGTTAGTGAATCAGGTTCCCGGCTGATTGGTAAGGCACGCTGAGGTTCGACTAGTGCCCATTCCGATCTTTACTATCACACATCAGATACTAGCTCTAGTTCAAACCCAGCTACCTCGCTCTGTTCTTATTAACACTGAATTTGTCGAGGGTTTGTAAAGGGTTTTTTTCTCCTCACCAATCGAAGGAACCATGCTCCGGTACTTTGGAAAACACTTATTTTTTTACACCTACGCTTGTTTTGTAGAAGAGAGGTGGAGGAAAGGGGGACTTCGACAAATTTGAAAGAGCAATGAATTTGACATTGCCCTTCACTGTAATGGGAACTTGACCTAGTCATTACAGCTCTGCTGGTTTCTGCCACCTAAAAGTACTCAAGTCCCTTCCCACGTGTAATGATTGTGCGCTTGTGCAAGTGTAGCAACAGGCATGTTTTTCAAGTCTTCAGTTACGTTCTTTGGAGCAGAGTTTCAGATACAAGCAATGTCACATCCTCCAGAGAAGGAGTTTTTCATTTGAAATAAAGACCATAAAGTCGTAGTTAGCGGCCAAGATGGGAATCCAGGTCTCAGCATTCAGACCCACAGTGCCAGTAAATTCTCCAGAAATGTGTAAATCAAAAAGGGGCTCATACAATCTTGGATTATGAACAGCCAATCTGAAATGTTCCAACTACCCATATTTTTATTAATTCTTCTTATACTCCAGAATTAATGAGTAAATATTTTCAAACATGAGATAAAATATTTTCAAGAAATCCCTAATGGGGCTGTATGGTATATTTGGAACTCATTAAGAAAATAGATCCTGACTTCCCATCACGAGGAAGAAAAAATTTTTCTTCTTTGGTTTTTTTTTTTTTTTGTATTTACAGGAGATGATGATATTAATTAAATTTGCAGCAGCGATCATTATTTTTTTCACAGTTTATGTAAGTCAGGTCATTATGCCATACAGCTTAAACTTTCACAGTGCTGTGTGATAATTATGTTTCAGTACACTGTAAAAATAAATGAACAGTGAAGGAATAAATGAGTAAAAGAAACTTAACATGTCAAAAAGGACTTTCAAGTGGGGCCCCTGGGTGACTCAGTCAGTAGAGCATCCAACTCCATTTCAGCTCAGATCATGATCTCGGGGTCGTTAGATTGAGCCCCATGTTGGGCTCCATGCTTATTTTGGAGATGGAGTCTGCTTGTCCCTCTCCCTCTGCTACTCCCCCTCATCCCACCAGTCCTGCATGCTCAGTCTCTCTCACAAATAAATAAATCATACTTTCAAGAAATTAAATGGAAATTTAAAAAAAATATTGCACTTGATAGCATTACTAAGGGGAATAGCTGAACCACTCAACTTCATGGTCATCATTCCCACCAAAGGTAATGTAAATGGTATTTCCCAAAATATACTTTACACTGAACAAAACACATGCTTTTTCACTTTGCTCCATCCATGTTACAAATAATAATAAAATTCATTCTTTTTAAAATGATTAGGAAAAATAACTCAGTGCTAGAATTTTTCTCAGGGACAAGGATGGAATGATGGAATGATACTGCACTGGGTGGCTCCATTACTTCTCAGGCATTTTAAACTATAAACTATGGGTCTCAACCCTGGGGATGCTGTACTGAGCCACATGGGTTGTCCAGGGAACTTGTGAGCAGAAAAAGTGACAAGGACAGGAAAGCATCATGTGTTTTACCTATGAAAGTACAAGTGAGAAAACAAGAGGTAAGAGGAAGAGGGAATAATATTCGTTAACAAAGTTACAGTAAACTAGTAATAAATGTTACCCAGAATACTGAGTTCTGACAAGGGACTATCAGTAGGGGGCAAGGACTGCAGAGAAGCAAACAGTCGGAAATAGGAAGAAGCAGAAAACTAACTATTTCTTTTCATAGACTTTCATCCACAGTATAGGTTTTATAAGTTCTTAAGCCCAATCTGAATTATTCTTGTTCTCTCAACACTAAATTGCATAACGTAGAAAGCATTTAATGGAATGCTGGAGAATAAAATGTGAGTTATTATAATACGGTGTAGAAGACAGGCTAAGAATGTTGCTCATATGCTTTTGAAGAGAATGAGGTTTCAGGAGAAGTGTTTAAAATAAAATGACTAGTGGGCGCCTGGGTGGCTCAGTGGGTTAAGCCGCTGCCTTCGGCTCAGGTCATGATCTCAGGGTCCTGGGATCGAGTCCCGCATTGGGCTCTCTGCTCAGCAAGGAGCCTGCTTCCTCCTCTCTCTCTCTGCCTGCCTCTCTGCCTACTTGTAATCTCTCTCTGTCAAATAAATAAATAAAATCTTAAAAAAAAATGACTAGTATATACATATAGCTAAAGATATGAATATAGACATATCCAGAGAGAGAGAGAATCATTTAAAATATCAATACGGGGTGTCTGGGTGGCTCCATCGGTTAAGGGTTCCCCTTCAGCTCAGGTCATTATCCTGGGGTCTTGGGATCAAGCCTGGCAATGGGCTCTCTGCTTGCAGGCAATCTGTTTCTCTCTATCTCTCTCTCAAATAAATAAATAAAATCTTTAAAATATCAATGCCATCTATGATAGAGAGCAATTTAAAATATTTGAGTTTCAAATAGTTTATTGAAGTAGAATACTTTCAACATAATTTTTGTAACGAATAAATATTGGGTTGAGACATAAATAACTACAGTTCATTTATAATGTGTTTTTAGGCTTTGTGCTTTTAGGTGTTTTATAACATTCACACTGTGTTATATGAGCCAATATACATACAGAAGGAATGAGGAAAGAATGTGGAAAATGAATGGAATTATTTATTTTTTTTAAACTGGGGTTTTCATTTTCTTTTTTGTTTTATTACTGCTTATTTAAATTGAGGTACAGCTGAAATATAACATTATATTAGTTTCAGGTGTACAATGTGATGTTTTAATATCTGTATATATCACAGAATGGTTGTCACATAAGTCTAGTTAGCATCCACCACCACATGTGGTTACAGATTTCTTTCTTATGATGAGAACTTTTCTTTAAGTTTTTTTTATTATGTAAATAATCTTTACACCCAACGTGGAGCTCGAACTCACCACCCTAAGATCAAGAGTCACATACCCCTCCAATTGAACTGGACAGGCACATCCTTACGACAAAAGCTTTCAAGATCTATGCTCTTAGGAGCTTTCACATGTCAATACGGTGTCATCAACTGTAGTCACCATGCTGTCTGTTACGTCCCCGTGACTTATTCATTTTGTAAGTGGAAGTTTGTACCTTCTGACTCCCTTCCTGCATTTTGCTTATCTCCCACCCCCCACCTCTGGCAATCACCAGTCTGTTCTCTGTATCTATGAGCTTGTCTTTGTTGTTGTTGTTCTTGTTGTTTTAAGATTCCACATGTAAGTGAAATCATACGCTGCACTTTCTTTATCCATTCGTTGGTCAGTGGACACTTAGGTGGCTCCCATGTCTTGGCTTTTGTAAGTAATGCTGTGAACATAATGCTGGATGTACATATCTCGTGCTTTTCTTCCCTATAAATAAATACCCAGGAGTAAAATTGCTGGATCATACGGTATTTCTACTTTTGATTATGTTAAGGCTGTAGAATTTTCCATAGTGGCTGCACCAATTTAAGTTCCCACCAGCAGTGCACAAGCATTCCTTTTCTCCACATCCTCGCCAGCCCTTGTGACCTCTTATCAGTTTCTATCAGGTGTGAGGTGACATTTTATTGTGGTCTTGATTTCCATCTCCCTGATGATGAGTGATGTTGAGCTGTATCTGTATGTCTTTGGGAAAATGCTTATTCAGATCCTCTGGCCACTTTGCCATTGGATTCTGTGGGGCCTTTTTTCTATTTCATTTTCAAATAAGGAGCAGTGAAAAAGTGAACTCTATTGTGAAATATAGTTCAAAGGGCTTTTATAATGGAAGTTACTTTGGGTCATCCTATGCAACTTGAGAAGTCATTTTACAAGGTTATCATATTTGCAAATAATTATTAGGAGGAGTTTAGGACAGATATGCATGGAGAGCCAGCTGTGTGTTGTGAATATTTTGAAACGTAGTTACATAAGAGTAAATTAGCAAATCTAAAATCATCCCCATGCTGTTCCTTTCCAATTGAGATCAAAGATGGAACCAAAACAATGACAGACCTGCAAAGATGATTTGAAAATTAAATTCTGTGATTTCTGCTTTTTCTTTCTTTTATGTAAAACTAGCAATACTCCTCAAGAGACAAGCATGACAAGGGCAACAATGACATTTTTCTCTGTCTGTTATTTAATCAGTATATTGAATTTAATTGAGCTAGCTGAATCCCTTTCTTCCATGAGCTTCCGGCCCTCCCAGTGCTGTAGAGATCTAACTCGACAGAGGTTAGCAGTACATTGATAACTGCTAGAAGAGTTTAAAGTAAATTCTGTCAGTTCTGTGTAATTTCTGTGTCTCACCACAACTAATTTCTATAGTCTATGCTGCCATCATTAGTATGCCTTTATATTGGATCTGTTGCCACTCGCTAATTGTTCCCAGCCAGAGTACAAGCTCTTGAAAGGTCATGCTTTGTGCTTTTGATTTCTCTTATGCTTCACCATGGAACTGAGCACACAACAGCCCCCTAATACCACTGATTGATCATTTGAAATGCAGGCAGCATGTGAGCGGAACGGTCAGTGGTTTACGAAAGCTGAAGTAGATCGTTTCCTGGTTATCCTGAAGAGCACATTTTATTCTATGTCTGAATCTCTTTGTTGAGAGCACCTGGAAATTTTTGGTTAGAACCCAGCAGTCTAAATGTAAAGAACCTAAAGAAAGCGTCCAGACAAAAGTCTGTTAAAGTCCTCTGGTTTCTTATTAAACCATTTCT
The DNA here is from genome assembly GCF_020171115.1 of Neogale vison. Lineage (NCBI taxonomy): Eukaryota > Metazoa > Chordata > Mammalia > Carnivora > Mustelidae > Neogale > Neogale vison. Next base: position 157,735,344 of record NC_058092.1, read on the forward strand.
GTGGTTTGAAAGCATTAAACAACACCATCTGCCATAGTGGCCATGTCCCTGTAATGAGGGAATTTATCAAGATCTATTGAGTTTATAGGCATTTAAGCTTACATTTTTTCTTTGCCCAATGTGTAAAAGCTTCTACTGGGCATGTTAAAAAAACAAAACAAAACAAAAAGGCAAATACCAAAACGCTCAACTTTCATGGGCTCTATCTAGCCTGGAGGTGATTTACAGAAAACATGACTCACACGCCACCTGGGTTCATAATGAAAAAGACTAAATACTCTCCAAACTACCTGTTTGTCACCTCGTCTTTCATGCCTAAGGAAACATGAATCGTGGGCCCTCTGCCGTTATTACTCCCAAGGAAGAAATATAATTCCAAAGGTCTAACCAGTCTGTTCTTCTAAATCACTAAGGCTGTTAGAGACTTCGGAAATATTTTTATGTGGAAAATTTACTTTAAGCTCTAGCATGTTTCCTTCACTCTTTTAAAGTGTAACGCAGCACGACTCAAAAGAATCCAGATAAGCAGAGAGAGTCAATTATCATATGGTTTCACTCATTTGTGGAGCATAACCAATAGCATGGAGGACAAGGGGCGTTAGAGAGTAGTAGGGAATTTGGGTAAATTGGAAGGGGAGGTGAACCATGAGAGACTATGGACTCTGAAAAACAGTCTGAGGGGTTTGAAGTGGCGGGGGGGTGGGAGGTTGGGGTACCAGGTGGTGGGTATTATAGAGGGCACAGCTTGCATGGAGCACTGGGTGTGGTGAAAAAATAATGAATACTGTTTTTCTGAAAATAAATAAATTGGGAAAAAAAAAAGAATCCAGATAAGTGGAAGGCATTTTAAAGTTAATTGCTCCATTTTACACATTGCATTGCTCGAATTCAAGAGTAAAAGCCATTTCCTAGTTTTTGTCAGGTACCTCTTTCCCTGTGTTTCAGATGTCACTTCATTCATAAAGTCTACAAAGATTGGACAGCCTCATTATGCAGTTCTTTCTGGTAATGCCCTTCACTCTTGACTTTGCAAATTGAAATATATCTTATTGCTCAGATGCATTAAGTTTTCAGGCACTCTCCAGCATATTCTACCTCACCAGCCCTTTAATAACACCTGCTTCAACATAAACAATGAGTGTGCCTGGGATAAATCCTTGCCTTTCAGTAATGGCTTTGAAGTGGCCAAAATGCTCCTGAGTCCTCATACGCTCCCAAGACATTTCTTAGCACTTGAATAAAAAATTACAGAGGGGTTTTTAGACTTGAAGTTGACCTGTTTTGATGAGCCGCTTCCTTGTGAAATGCATTCAGAAACCACATAACTCATTCTCCATCAAACATCTTTATGTAAGCTTCAGAAGAATTACTATTTCCAAAACACTGCCTCCATTAAGCAAGAATTTCCTTCACTATACATATACAAGGCAGACTGAATGAGATGAATGCACAATAGTTGAATATACCATTACGTCCTGTGAACCTAGTCAAGATTAATAGATTTACTACCAGATGGAATGTTTTACAGATTTGCAACACATAGCCAACACTCACCCATGCAAGCATCAGCTTTATTGATAGATGAACCATCTGGGTGGTTTGACCAGTGGGTGAAGTAAGAGATCAGCTCTTTTTACATCGTAACTAGCTTTTTTCCAACAAAGAATAGAAAAATTTTTCAGTATTAAAACTCAAAGAATTTTACAGTGAGCATCTCTAAACCCACCTCCTACAGTCAGTAAGCAGTGCTGCCACCCTACTTGCTGTAGTACATATCTGTGTCTGTCCACCCAACATGCCATCATATTTATTCAAACATGATCCCCTAAATATTTCAGCAGACCCATCAATGTAACTAATTTTTTTAAGATTTTATTTATTTATTTGACAGAGATCACAAGTAGGCAGAAAGGGAGGCGGGGGGTGGGGAAGCAAGCTCCCTATTGAGCAGAGAGCCCGATATGGGGCTCAATCCCTGGATCCTGGCATCATGATCTAAGCCAAAGGCAGAGGCTTTAACCCACTGAGCCACCCAGGTGCCCCAGTGTAACTCATTCTTATATAACCATTTCCAATAAGGCATCATTTCAGGTATCTTAAGTATCATAAGCTATTCACAATTTTCATCTAGTTAGTCTGGCTTCTGCAAAGATCTAATATTCTCCCTTCTCTTTTTTGGCTTTATCCACTGCTCCCTTGGGCCTGAGGTTAATTGTCCTACAGCACACTGACTTGTGTATGCAACCATGAATCAGTTTGAGGCCTTGAACCAAGGTGCTTAAAGCTGTGCAGGTGGTATGAATCCCCTACCAGAAAAGACGGGTGATAGCCACAGAATATTATAAATCCTGAAAGCCAGGGGTAGTTGATAGAGTGCCTCACACAGTGCCTGACACATAGATGGTACTCGATAAACATTTATGGATGGGAGAATGGAAGGATAGAAGAAGAGAGGGAGGGAGAGAGGGGGAAAGGGAGGAAAGGGATGCCAATAGCTAGGATGCTAAGTGAAGGCTCCTTGGAAGGGTTGACATGTTCTTGAGCGAGATTGCATGAAGAGAATAGATTCATCTCAGTAGGAAATTTCAAGCAAGCCCTCAGTTATACATAATCTTCTTAACACATTGATTAAAAGTGGAGATGGCCAATGAGGACTTGTATTCTTGGTGGTGGGAACTCGACTGGGGAAAGCTTCCAGAAGACAAAGTAGCATTCAAGAGTGTTTTTGAAACAGATGATTTTGTAGGCGGCTGTTTCAAGGATTTAAGATTTAGATAGAAGCTGCAGGGGTAGAGATGAGTGAGTGGCAAGTGTGGGACACATAGGAAGTTGCTAAAACCAAAAACAGATGCATAACTTTAAGTCAGTGATCCCAATATTTATAAGGAAGATGATCATGTCTCAACACACATCTTCTACAGAAAGAGCCAAAATAATGTTTTTGACATTTCCATTTGGAACCAGAATCCTTCCTACTTAGTACATGAACACAAAGAGCTTTCCTAAGTTGATTCATGATGATAGACCAACACATAGGCATAATATTGGTGTGTTCTCCAAAAATTAGGAGGTGAGGTTTATTGCTTCTGATGGTCAAAAATATTTAATAATCAAGAAAACTGTGTGTGCATGCGTAATAAAAATCAAGACAGAAATAGAGCATCTTTCCAAAATTTATCTTATAATTCCAAAAGATTCTAAAGTGACAGCCTGGATGTGAGGAAACTGAACTAGGATGTGTCATTATCTTATTTATTTAAATCACTTTTAAATTATTCTAATTATTTAGCAGTGCCAGAGGCTCACTGTAAGTGAAGTGCTTCTTCATTTGAAGTGCTTCTATTTACTCTGTCTCTGACCATGGCCAGACCTGGAAGGCAGCCAGGTAAGCCTAGGGATGAGACAGCACCTTCGGATACGAGGGGTAAAATAATGTATCAGCTGACAAAGGGCTTGTTCAGTTCTGCACGGTCTTTAATCATGCCTCGCCACTGCTGCTCTCTCTCTGAAGTCTTATGTGGTAGAACATGATCTGAACTTGCTTGGGATATTATCAGTGTGGTCCCTCAGGAAAATAGGCAGTTACGTGATACAGATGTTAATTAAAATGGCTTATCTTCTGGATATAAGGCTATAAATTACAGGTAGACATTATGCAGTTCACACTGCGTCCATCATAACTCTTCTTGGTTGCCAAAGAACGAGATGACTTCAATTTAATTAGCCGAATGGCGCACTGGCCATTTTTAGATAGATGGGAAGCCCCAACAGTTAAAAATCCTTGACTGGTTTTCAAGAGCTCTCACAGCCTGGTATTGTGCTTTCACAATATTGCACAAGCAGGTGGTGTTCTTTAATCACACACATGAATGCGTTCCCTCTTCGTATATATTGGATCATCCTTTTCCTTCACCACACTTCCCCCTCTGGAGCTGGCCCTGAGCTTTTATTGTCACTTGTCAAAGAATAGCAGAAAGGAGTAACAAGAGGAGCGTTAGTGTGTCGTTGCTTCAGTGTGTGTTCTGAAATCAGACTGCCGAAACTTCTACTGTAGTGGTTCCATCAACTGCCTCTGAAACCCGCAGTGCGCGGTGCCCGTCGCGTTCAGTCAGTCAGTAAAGCAGCTGCCCTCGGCTTGGGTCATGTTCCCGGGGTCCTGGGATGGAGCCTGCGTTGCGTGGGCTCCCTGCTCAGTGGAGAGTCTTCTCCCTCTGCCCTCCAACCTGGCTCATTCCCTCTCTCATTCTGCTGCCTGTCCTGCTCTCTCTCAAATAAATAAATGAATAAATCTTTAAGAAAGAAAGAAAAGAAACCCACAGGGAGTTGCTTAACTTCCTACCTCTGGGAAGTTTCATTTGTAGAAACGGAGATAGTAACCATAGTCACTTTATCCGGTCTTTTTAATGGATGTAAAGTTTCCATGACACATTAACCACTAACCATTTTAATTCAGAGACATTTTAGGATATTCGCAGCGTTGGTCACTTCCCTCTGTCTAGTTGCACGATCTTGTCTTCACCCCTGAAGCCCGCTCCATTCACATTAAGCAGTCACTCCCTGTTGCCCCTGACCTCCAGCCCCCAGCCACTGCCTCTCTGATTTCCATCTCTATGGACTTATTTATTCTAGACATGTCACATAAATGCAATTATATGATATATGACCTTTTGTTTATTGTTTCTTTCACTGAGTGTGATGATTTGGGGGTTTATCCACGTTGTATCAAGTGTATGTCATCACTTTGGATGGCTGAGTACTAATCCATTACATGGAAATAGCACATTGTGTTTACCCATTCATCAGCGGATGGACATTTAGGTTGTTTCCACCTTTTGACTGTCGTAAGTAATGTTGCTGAGAACATTTGTGCATAGGTTTTGGTGTGCGTACATGTTTTCATTTCTCTTGGGTGTGTACCTGGGTGTGGAACTCCTGGGTCACATGGGAAGTCTGTGCTCAAACATTTGAAGAAGTGCCACACTGTTCCCAAAGTGGCTGCCCCAGTTTATGTCCTCACCAAGAGTATGCAGGTTCTAATTTCCCTGTTATATCCCTGTAGATACTTATTTTCCTTTTTATTTTTATTTTTTATTATGCCTTACCCAGTAGCCATGGAGAGGCATCTCTTTGTGGTTTTGATTTCATTGCCCTAATAATAAATGAGGTCGAGCACCTTTTCATGTTCTTGTTGGCCTCATATTGTTTTTTAACAGAGATTGAGTAGTAGATAGTATGTGTACAGTATGTGCCATATGTCAGGCATTGTATTAAGTACTTACTAATATATATACACACGTGTACACATACCATCATTTAACCTCAAAATAGGTGAACTATTATTATATGTGAAGTATTTAAAAGTGTACTTCACAAAGGATAAATGTGAGTTAGGATGGAAAACCAGAGAGAGCGAGCATAGAAAAGAACACGGTGTCTTCCCTTTTCCTACTACATCATTAGTTAACATTTTCACTGAACCCCTAAAAGATATCAAAGTTGTTTCTCCTGCCCTCTCTGTCATTCCAGAACAGGCCAAAGTAGGATGGTCACTTCATTGCTTGTAGTTCATCAACAGTGAGGATTTTGTTCTTGAGGTAGACCAGAAGTGCTTGGAGGGTTTTGTTCGCACATAAACCTGAAAGGAGCCCTCTTCCGTTCATGCGTTCATGTGTTCCTTCATTCTTGCAACAAACATGCATCATGCTTGCCGTATGCCAGATGCTGTTCTAGGAGCTTCGTAATAGCAATTTACAAAAAAGAAAAAAAAATGTGAAGCTAGGAAGGATCTTCCTTTTGGAGATTACCATCTCAAGGCAGAAAACCAAGACAAATAAATAATAATTATGCCACATCACGTGGCAGTGAGCACCATGGAGGGAAAGAAACTGGAGAAGAGTAGGAGGGAGAGAGCAACTGGGATATGGGTATTGGAGAGAGGGTGTGTTGTGGCGAGCGTTGTGTACTGTGTAAGACTGATGAATCAAGACCTATGCCTCTGGGGCAAATAATACATTATATGTTAATTTAAGAAAAAAAGGGCAGAAGAGACGTGACCTAGGGATGCACACTGCAGGGTCAGCTGAGGAAGTGAGATGAAGTCCTGTCCCTCTGCTCCTCCAGACAGATTCCCCTCCTGTTCCTCACCGCCCCTTTGAGTCCCTGTCTGGAAGTGGGAGGAAGGGTAGGGTCATGATGAAAAGAGCAAGCACTACTGAAATGCAGCCACCCTTTTAATCCACTGTGGGAAAAATCAGCCTCTCATTCTCATATCCATAATCTTGACAAGGAGCAAGAACACACCTATCTTACTCTTTCCTTAGTATTTGCGTATGACTTAGAGATTTACTTCTTTCATCTATCATGGCCCATTGAGAGAAGCTAGAAATAGAAGGTTTGCCTTTGGCAGGGCCATTGCAACAAACACAGCCTAATTGTTTGGAAATGTCCAATGAAGTTCTGGGCAACCAGGAAGGAGCCAAGGATGTACGTAACATCAGAGGTTAGCATGAAAGTCTTTACTAACAGACAGGGCTGTGTTCCTAAAGCTCAGAAAAGATTCTGGCCTTGAACAGTGGTCTTCCCATGACCACGTGTGTTAGACTCACACCAGTCTAAAGCCACTTTTTCTCTTCTGTACTTGGATCCTCTTGTAAGAATTAAAGAGGCAGGGGGAGAGTAGAAAGAAATTAGACCCAGACAGACTTGATTTTGATTCTTACTGCTAGCATCAAGCAGTCTGACCTTGGACAAGTCCATTGCTTTACTATAAAATGGCTACAGTAACACCTGTTTTGCAGGAATATTGTTAAAATGACATATAATGAGTAAAAAAAAAAAGACCCAGGACAATATCTGAAACAGATTAGGCACTCCTACATTACAATGGTAGGAGCTACAGTGTTTACGGTTACTGTTGGTGGTAACACCTGGCCAAAATCACCCTGACCCCAGGTGAGCATGAGAAGAAGCTTCAGGAGGTGCCTGGGTGGCTCAGTTGGTTAGGCAACTGCCTTTGGATCAGGTCATGATCCCCAGGTCCTGGGATCGAGTCCTTCGTCTCTGCCCAGCAGGTAGCCTACTTCTCCCTCTTCCCCTCTCCCTGCTTGTGCTCCCTCTCTCTCTCTATCTCTGTAAAATAAGTAAATAAAATATTAAATAAATAAATAAAAATAAAAGAAGCTTCAGGGAGCACCTGGGTGACTCAGCTGCTTAAGCATCAACTCTTGATCTCAGGTCTTCATACCAAGATTCTGAGTTCAAGCTCCATGCTGGGCTCCATGCTGGGCATGAAGCCTACTTAAAAAAGAAGGAGAAGGAGAATGGGAAGAAGAATGAAAAGAAGGAGAAGAAAAGAAAGAGCTTCAGGGACACTAACACCCAACCTCAAACTCTACTAAGGCTAAAATATGCCGACCAAAGAACCAGACACTCAGCAGTTGGAAGGGAAGTCCACGTTTCATACTGTTTGCAGCCACAAGGAGAAGAAATCTGCCTACGGACCTGGCAGGTGGTGGGAATTCTCAGGGAGTCATATCTGAGATATGACTCGGGCAGAAGATCTCCACTCAAGTATTAGCTCTGTGTCCTAGACCCGTGAACCGAGCAACTCACCAGTCACCTCGCATCAAGAGAGCCTGTTATTATCTCAACTGTGAAACGGGACCCTCATAATGTCTATAAAAGCCCAGGATAAAGGAAAAAGCACTATACAAAAACATTATCATTAACATGTGTGAACACCTCTGTTTCTCCATCTAACAGCAAGCACCGTATCAAAAGTATCCAAGCCTTTTAAACTACAAATTATTACAAATTTCCTTGTCCATTAATTATTTCTAAATATGCAGATAGTGACTGATAGGGAAGAATTGAGAAATAATTAGTCCAGGCAGCTCAGACTTGTGGCATCAAACGCTCCAGTCATTCAGTTTATCCAAGAAATCTGAACTATTTCAAATACCCCTTAAATTAATCCCAAGCAGTTACAGTCATATCTATGGCTTTGTTTTAATACTGTCCTTTGAACGCAGTGATTATTGTCCCTATCCATGGGCTGAGAAAATGGAGGACTGAAGCTGTGCAGTCCCCAGGGTCACAAAAGTCACTTAATAGGAGAAATTTGACTGTGATTTAGGAGGCTGTTTTTCTTCTTGTCACTAATGTCTGTTATTAATAGTATTCAGTGCATACTCTACCAGGTATGTTCCCTGAGTTGGGGCCTGGGCTGAGCCCTGGGGATGCACCATGCGGGAAAGAGGCCTCAGAGCTTCTAAAGGGGAAAGTAACGTGTGGTCTGGGAACAACACAAAGTCACAACTGGAGAAATGTCCTTGCGTTTGGGAATCATGGCATCTGCAGGGGAAGCTGAGGCCAATAGGGAAGGACTTCCCGGGGAGATGACGGTGGAGTTGACATCTGAGTGAAGGCTGTGGATAGTTCAGCAAGATGGATCCAGATAGAAGAAAGAGCCAGAGCTAACTGTGGCCACCACGGCCACAGAGACTGTGCAGAGGGGGGCCGAGACAAGGCTAGGGATGCTGACAGGGCCATGCAGGGCCTCACAACCATCCCCATGACCAAGGAGGGCAAGGTGGGGCAGCAGATGCTGAATCACGTGTTCAAGATCACACGGACTACTCATCCCCTTTTCAGAGGCCACCTTCTCCGTGAAAGCACATCTCTGATGACTTTGGAAATGTCCCTGGGAAACTCAGGGCTAGGCCACTGAACCTGTATCTCATTGTGTTTTCTTGTTCCAGGGCTTCTTAGTTTGAGTGATTTTAGTAATTGATGAACTGATCAAATCAGAAGAAAAAAATAAGTATTTTAATAGAAAGACAGAATGGCTTTTGGAGAGAGGAGCAATTTTGCCAACAAGAAACGAAATTCTCTAAAACAGGCTTCTCTTTGAGACTGTCTGTGGGCCCATGCTAGAGGTCTCAGAAAGATTCAGAACAGCTCGCAGTCCGTGAGCCTCCATCTCTGGTTTCCGGGACGTGACGGCGCATCTCTCTCCAGACCCAGCCTCTCTGTTCACGCAGGATGGCTTGTCTACAGGAAGCCTGCAAAATCAGAGACCGTGGAGCCCTCTAGAATCCATGGAATTCTCTCACAATTTTGTGTCTATTACAATCCGATGTGAAGACAAGAGGAGGTTTGCTATGTTTCTCAGTAATTGTTCAGACTTCGAGAAAAGACAAGTTTTAGATTAGTGGATTTCCCTCTTCCGTGAGCAACCCAGGTATTAAAAAGGAAGCCGTGTCGGAAAATTGAAATATCTCTGCAGCATCACGGCTCGTCCCTTTGACTCCATTTACGGATTATATCAAAGAAAAACACTCGCGAGGACAGGTGCGTCCGTGCTGTGATGACTAGACTAGGAAGTCATGGAATGCCAATGCCAACGACATTATTTTTACTTTGTTGTCTTCACTGAGTCCCAAGAGCATGGTAGAACATGAGAAAAGATGAGGACTGACATTTTAAAAATAGCACTTCGAGATCTTCGGGTGGGGTATGTTGAAACATGTAGGCAAATCATTAAATTTCATGTTTTGGGAGTTATTAACTTGCTTTCTGTAAGTGGCCTATTACTTAGTAACAGGCTGTAAACTTAAACATTTGACTAAGACTGTCACGCCGCTTCCCGGCACAGGAAGCAAAAAACAAGAGCTCAGAGGTTGAGTCACCCAAGCTTGGTTCACGTTCGCAAGCCCTCCTTCCATGTACCTATATGGGTCAAAGCACCTGTGCCCGTGAAGTTCAGGGGAACTTTACAGAGACAATCACAGCAGTTTTCCAATTTACTTTCAACTTTATAATTCTAAATGAAAAGCATGCGAAAGCAAGATTTACAGAAAAATGCCTCTAACCCTTGGATCATTAAAGTGGATGTGAGGTGACAGAATCCATTTGTTTTCAAAAATATCTTTGAGCCTCGGGATACCAGGAGGCATTTTTGCCTTGAGGAACCTTCCAGGCCGGTTAGGAGTCTTGGCGCAAGTGGTGGAAGGCTGAGGGAGGTGAGGCCAGAGCTCACACCCAGGCCTGCTCCACTCCGAATCCTGTACTCTTTACGGCTAAGCCATGTCTTCTTGTGTTGTTGGGTTCTCAATATTATTGCAAGGAAAAGACACTTGGCACACAAGCTCAGCCCAGGTTGTTCTCAAGGCCATCCTCTGAGAGCATGGGGGTACCTACTGGCTTTATTCAGGCTGTGGTGCCATGCCTGCAGTGACATGGTCATCATTTTCTAAGGCCCTGAGCTGCCTGAGCTGCTTTCTCTTTCTTCTGTGCAGGCAGCTCAGGTGCAGAACCCCACGGGCTGAATGCATCAGTTCCCAAGTCACTGTGCATCGAGGTGACCTTACTGGCCAGAAGCTCGCTCCAGAGCACCTGACTCCAGCTGCTGGGTGTCACCCCACGGGAGCCTAGCAGCCGAGGTGGCAGATGGAACCACTACGGGCTAGTGTCTTAAAATGGGACCATGAAGGGCAGCCTGCTCTCCCCCCTTGCCTGTGTGTTCCCGCTCACTTGCAATCTGATAAATAAATAAATAAATAAAATCTTAAAAAAAAATTAGACCATGAAGAGTGCTGTGTGTAGGCAGTGTCCAAGGGGAATTGTACCAGACTTTTTAGGAAGAGATGACCCGGTGCTCTTCAACTTGTTCAGGACACAGCGTGGAGTTGGCAGGGAGGGCAGAGAAACCTAACAAAACAAGCACATGATGATATAAAACTCACCAAAGGACAAAAATCACCAATAATATTCTGTTTGAAAAGGGATGGACCAACCCTTAATAGGACAGTGGCAGCCAGGACACAGAGCCATTCAGATTAGGATGAAATGCCCCACGACCAAGCTTTGCTTATTCCAGGAACAGAAGGACGGTTTGCCATAATGAAAACAATTAATACAATTCCATGCACTAAGGGATCAAAGGAGAAAATGATAAGATCTGCTGCATAGATGCTACATCTTGAGTCCCAAACAAGCACCGAGCCTAAAGGGGAAAGACCAGACACATTTCAGTTCGATCAGGAGTAAGACAAGGAGGGTCTGCCCCCACAATCACTAAAATTGTTCTGAAATTGCTGCCATCAAACAAGAAACTAGAAGTAGGGATATTTTATTAGCTGATTCCCAACTGAGCAATTCTCAAAGAACAGACTGATGTGCAGATTAAACTCCTCAAGATCTCTGTCAACCTCTCAGACTGGAGAAGACTAGCAAGAGTGAGCCGACTCTGGCCTGCTCGCACCTTGCTGATGGGAGTGTGAAATGTTGAGTCTTCTCCGAAGGCAGCTGTAGCAGCCTCAGTCACAATCACAAGCGCAAGTCTCTCTCCACGGTCAAGTGCTTGGCTGGGAATATTTACACGCACCAGTTACACATGTTAAGTAAGGGAAGGACATAGACGGCAACGTTGTGTCTAATAGTAAAAACATAGAAAGAACCAAAGTGGCCGCCAGTGGACTAAGCTATCATCCATCCATCCATCCATCCATCCATCCATCGTGATCCATCCGTGAAGTCGAATGCAGCCATAACGGGAAGGAGGACTCTCCCTTGGGAAAGGACGTGGACAGGTTCTCCTCCGTGGTATAGCAAGTGAGAAAGAGCAAGACAGAGAACAATATCTATAGTAAACTCTATTCTGTGTACAGCATGCTCCCATTTCTATGAAAAGAAAATAATATACACACTTATATATGTATAAAACATCCTTTAAAAGGAATCATGGGACACAGAAGGCATTGCAAGTCTGTGGGGCAGAACACTCAGTGTCTGAGGGATGAGCATGTCAGGGAAACATTTTCAGATGGAGGTTTTGGATTTTGAACCATCTGAATATATTCCCTTCTCAAAAAAATCAGTGAACAAAATGCATATGAAGGAAGAAAGGAGAAAGCAGGGGAAGAGCAGGGGGATAGGGTGGGAATCGCCCTCATAGGCTGATGGTGTCCCAGCAGATAGAAGAATGCACCCTGTGGAGGAGGGGTGAGGGGAGATAGAAGGGGTGAGGGGAGAGAGAAGGGGTGAGGGGAGAGAGGAACAGTGTGGGCGTGGTCTCTGCTGGGACTCCTGGAACAGGGTCTGGGCTGGAAAGTGCAGGAGGGGAGGGTGTTCAGAGGGTCACAGGAACTCAGGTTTCACCGGGATGAGCAGAGCAAGAATCAAAGGCAGAAAGACTGGGACAGCATTGCATAGGGCACCAGGCTCCAGGCTTGATGGGGTGCCTTTTATTTGGAAGACAATGGAGAGCCATCAGAGGCTTTTCATTAAAGGAGAGACATGATCAAAGCTGTGCTATTAAGGGCTTAACCTGATGCCAGCTGGGAGAATGACTTTAAAGGAACCACGTGCCAGACACTGTTCTAGTGTGTTCCATGAAGGGCTTCATTTAATCCTAGTCACAGCCTTAAGAGGGTGCTCTACTATTGTTCCCATTTTGCAAATGGGAGAAATTGAGGGTAGGGTTCATTGAAACCTTTGCCCAGAGTCAAGGCCAGGCAGGGTGGAGCTGGATTCACCAAACACTGTAGCTGTGTAGTCTGTGATCTTAAAGAATATTAAACTCTGTTTAAACACCTCTGTAAACTAGGATTGTGGTGGTGGACATGAACGGGAAGGCAAAAATTCAGGAGAAATCCAATAGCACACTAAGCCAGAAATGTTAGGCTGATACCTTCACAGTTGCCGTTGAATAAGATAATGAATGAGAAAGAAGTTTAAGGACAAAGAAAACATAATGCAACATATGTCTTTACCCATTCAACAAATATTAATTACTGCATGCAAAGAAATTCACCTGACTGAATACAGGATGAATAGTAAATACAAGCCCTATTTCAAAACATATATTAAAAACAGTAAATATCAGGGATGCCTGGGTGGCTCTGTCTGTTAAGCGTCTGACTCTTGATCTCAGCTCAGGTCTTGATCTCAGGGTCATGAGTTCAAGCTCCGTGTTGGGCTTCATGTTGGGCATGGATGCTATAAAAAATATATATATATATATATATATATATATATATATATATATATATATATGTTATATGTTGTTACTATATATATATATATATATATATATATAGTAAATATCCTTTATCATTAATCACTTGGGATTAATAAACCTTTACTTGGGATTTTGTATAGACCTGCTCCTGGAATTCAGCTATCATGCAATACAATAGATATAACTATTCCAGTTTTATCTAGGAAGAATGGATACGTAGGAAACTGCCTTGCCAAAGGCCACACAGATAGTGTGTGGTAGACCTTCAGGCCTTCATCCTTGGACTCTGGAGACCTGGGTTGCCTCCCGGGGCTCCCCCTCCCTGCCAACCTCCTACCAGCAATGTCTGCACAGAGAGCTTTTCTAGCCCAAAGCCTCCATCAGGCACCCACAGTCTGGAGGGACATTGCTCTATTCCAGTCCAAATAGAGTTCTAAGACAAATAAATACAATGCCGTTTCTGGGACACCAGCCGGGGAAAGGATGGTTTTTAAATGCAGACTGTGCTGAGAATTAGTGAGTCTCCGACTATGTTCTGCATTTTTGAAAACGGTATCAGATGGTAGGGAACAGAAATATGCCCTCTTGGAGGACTGCATTTTCCAAGACACACTGACAGTAACGTGCCACCTGTGACTTCCGTGGTGTGAGCCCTAAGAGCCCACCAGAGATGTACGGTGTGCTCTTGTTGCCGTGTCCCTAGCCCTGCTCTTGGGCCAGAGACCACACACGGCCCCTCTCCAAAAGAACTTTGACTGTGCATGGGGGGGGAAGCCCCCAGCCTGGGGAGGGGCGGGGCCACACTTCTCCTGATTGTGAGCATCCAGAAGGGCCTACAGCCTCCAGTCTTGCATTTAGCAGGACCCGTGTGAGCCCAGGAGGAAAATGAGGCGAGGCAGAAGCCCACCAGCTGCATGCCCACGGCAGCTCTTCTTCAGATGCTGCCGGCCTAAGCCTCTCCCGCCTTCCACACATCGTAAAGAGAGCCCACAAGCCAGACCTCGGATGGGGTTTGCAGGAAGGTAGGACCCCACCGTGGGGACCTCCTGGTGCAAGTTTCTATAAGCCACATCACAGGACCGGAAAGGATTCTGCTGCTTCAGGGGACAAATTTCCAGTGGGCGTTTGACTACATAAATGCTGCCTGTGCAGCTTCTCACGGAGCAGCTGCGCTGCCAGGCAGTGGCCAATAGAGGCGCTGTTCACTCTACATTTTCTCTCCGGCTAGGTCTCCGTCTGTCACTGCTCCTGAGATTAAATGGTAGATAACTCAATGTGGTTTTAATTTGAATCTCCCTGAGGGCTAGTGATGATGAACATTTTTTCATGCGTCTGATAGCCATTTGTATCTTCATTGGAGAAGTCTCTATTCATATCTTCTGCCCATTTTTTGATAGGATTGTCTGTTTTGTGTGTGTTGAGTTTGAGGAGTTCATTATAGATCCTGGATATCAACCTTTTGTCTGTACTGTCATTTGCAAATATCTTCTCCCATTCCGTGGGTTGCCTCTTTGTATTTTGACTGTTTCCTTTGCTGTGCAGAAGCTTTTGATTTTGATGAAGTCCCAGAAGTTTATTTTCCCTTTTGTTTCCTTTGCCTTTCGAGACATATCTTGAAAGAAGTTACTGTGGCTGATATCAAAGAGATTACTGCCTATGTTCTCCTCTAGGATTCTGATAGATTCCTGTCTCACGTTGAGATCTATTATCCATTTTGAGTTGATCTTTGTGTACGGTGTAAGAGAATGGTCGAGTTTCATTCTTCTACATATAGCTGTCCAGTTTTCCCAGCACCATTTATTGAAGAGACTGTCTTTTTTCCACTGTATATTTTTTTCCGTTTTGTCGAAGATTATTTGCCCATAGAGTTGAGGGTCCATATCTGGGCTCTCTACTCTGTTTCACTGGTCTATAGTAGATAAGGAACACCCCCAGTAAAGCCCACTTGACTATGAATTTCCAGGAGCTATTTATATCCTCACTCATGGCTTCAAACCCTCAATCCATGACCCCCACTCTAGAAAGTTCTCCTGCCCTTCCCAAGCCCCGCTGGCACTCTACATTCTTCTTTACCTCCTGCCTCCTTGCCCAGCATTTCTTTTCCGCACAGACTCATCCAGGAATCAGGTAGGGGCCCTGGAGCCTGGGGTCCACTTTCAGCCCCGCAGAAAGAGAGGAGGAATTCGTGACGTTCAATGCTGAGAGCGAGTGAGCCTGGTTCCGTAGAGGACCGGTTGTCACTGTGACTTTGTGAGTGGAAGCCCCAGCTTCAGCTGAGCGAGTGTAGATAAACAGCCTGCCTCACTTGAAGTATACCTGCGAAATTGTGTTTTAAGCCTTAGGTCTAGTTCCTAAGAAGCAGAGCCTGAGGCGAGGGTTCATGTGTCCGCAGAGGCTGGGGATGAGGCAGCATGGTCTCAGGAGCTGAGCAAGGATGGGTCTGGGCTGGAGCCTGCTTCAGCCTGATCCCTGGATGGCTCTGGAATCCACCTGTCTGCAGAGTTGTCCCCACCATGGTGCCAGGCCCCAGCACAGCCGGGTGGAAGGGAGCCCCGCTAGTGTCAGCTGCTGGTCAGTGGGGGGCCATGTACAAGTGGGATCTACCTGAGACCCCAACAGCCGGTACTAAAAGCAGCCACAAAAAGTCACACCTACAGACTGTCAACCGGGTGTGGTGATACAAACAGGGCTTAGACTCGGAGGGAGATGGCAGTGAGTCTGTCCAATAGCAATGACCAGAGGTTAGCCGGGAAGGACCCAACCACACTCTCCCACTTCCAACGCTGACCTCTCTGTCTGGGAAGAGCCTTGTAAGCCAGGGCGGGGGAATCAGGCAATTAGGTGGGGCACTGAATCCTCTTGGCCTCCAGGCCTGCCCTCCCTTCATGGAGGCCTCCCTCATGTGTGGCCTCGCCCTTGAGCCCTGGTCCCGGCTGTCTGGAACTAGCGCTTCCCAGGCTGGCCTCACCCCAGGAGCTGGGTGCATGCCTGGTACAGGTTTTATTGCTCCTTATTAGATATGATCTCTTCATGTGCCCAGACTGTGAATTCTTGTAAGCAGGGACTATGTCTAAATGTCTCTGTGCCTCATGCTTCAAGGGTGTTTGGCAAATACTCAACGGGTTGGTCACTGTTTGACTCGTCGGGGGCCAGAGGCTCCAGACAGCTGCAAAGGGACAGTCTGTGGAGGAAGGAGCACTCGAGGGGCACTTGCAACTCACTGATTTCTGGTTTTGAGAACATTCTCTTCTGTATAGAACAGGTCATTTTGCCATTATTCCTTTTTTTTTTTTAAGATTTCTTTTTCAGTAATCTTTACACCCAAGGTGGGGCTCAAACTCACAACCCAGAGATCAAGAGTTGCGTGCTCTACCGACTGAGCCAGCCAGGCACCCCTTGGGATTCCTGTTTTTGCTGCCATGTGAATTGTAAGTTGAGGGGGCCATGCTGGTGTTCTTGTTCTTGAGTTGTTCCTTGGTACTAGAAGCTGGATAGGACTGAGGCCCACCCTTGAGGTGCTCCGGGAAGATTCTAAATGCATAAATGGTACAGTCTTTGCACACAAGGAGTTTATTATTTGAAGAGGGACAGAATAGGTGTTTGTATGCTGTGCTGAAGAAGGAAATAGAGCCAGAAGTCACGTCTCTGTGGAGTCACGTGTTTATACTCCGGACACTGAGAGAGGCTGGGGGCAAAACGCTGAGTGGCCATCCATCTCCCAGGTACGCACAGTTGTCCAAATAAGCAGAATTGTCCCTTCCGGGCAGGCAGGACAGATGAAACCTTGTCTTTTAGCTTCCTGTGAAGGCCTTCAATTAAGTCATATGATAAGGATTAATATTGTTTGTTGAGTGTCAGCAATGAACCAGACATACAACACCATCTGTTCCCGGGAGCGCTAGACAGACGAGCAATTCAAACATAAAATGGACCCGCTGACGGGCTGGCCAAGGCTCGGAGGTGAGCACTTTCAGGGTATCTGGGCTGGTTCGCTCTTTGTTTGTTCTTTGGTGATTTTTCCCCAAAATTCCACCTGCTGCTCTGGGAAGGAACACCGTCCCTCCTGTGTATTCTGCGCTCTGCGTTCACTCCGTGTTGATGCTTCTAGAATAGCTGTGGACCTTGTTAGCCACTTTCTTTCATATGGAAATCTAGTCAAAGCAGAACTGCTCTGAGGAGATCCTGCTTTCCATACATTCTCACTGGTGCGTTAAGTGCGCGCCAGATCGTGGGTACCGGGTGTGTTTATCCTCTCGTTGGCTTAAATGACGATCATTAGTTTTCACCCGAGGCATTCCTGAAAGTAAGCTTCACTTGGAGGGAGCAAGGCAGAAATGTAACAGCCAGCCACAGAGGTGATTTTGTGTCTCCCTTCTCCCTGCATTATCCAGACCCCCGGTCGTGTGCTCTAGTTCTGATCTAAAGTACGTTTTCCGACCATCCCAGCAGGGTCCCCCCTCTTTGAGATGTGCTCCCAGTGGGTTTTGCAAATTTAGGTTTGTGGAATCAGTCCACACACGTAATAGTGAGAGAAGACGATCAAGAAAAGTGGATGGGGCACTTGTGTGGCTCAGTAGGTTAAGTCTGCCTTTGGCTCAGGTCATGATTCCAGGGTCCTGGGATCAAGTCCCACATCGGGCTCCCTGCTTAATTGGGAGCCTGCCTCCCCCTCTCCCTCCACTGCTCCCCTGCTTGTGCACGCTCTCACTCTCAAATAAATAAATAAATAAATAAAATCTTTTTTTTTAAAGATTTTTATTTATTCATTTGACAGACAGAGATCACAAGTAGGCAGAGAAGCAGGCAGAGACTGCTAGACTCCGGTCATCACCACAAACTCTACTTTGACTGGTGGGCTATAGTCTCCTTTTGAGTGAGCCGATATAGGGCCCTACTTTTCTCCTGGAGTCCTTTCACGGGTTTGAAAGTTGCACCCAAGAGTCTGGGAAGCTAAAACAACAAAGAAAAAAAAAACAAAAAGAAAATAAAAGAAAACAAACCAGCTAAAAGACTGAGAAGCTGAGCAGAGCCTTCAGCACTCCCGTGGGGCAGGACACACAAATATTATGACCCACCAAAGAGGAGAGGCCATGACCAACCCCCAATCTTGCAATCGGGACCCCAGGGGTCATTCCATGAAAGGAGGGGGAGACCATGACATAAACGTGCTTCCCCAAGTTGAAAGTTTTAGCTTCCAGCCAGCTCCACCCTTGATCGGATCAGGATCATTTGCCCCAGTCTGTCTGCAGAATAATAACTAATCCTCTCTGGAGAAAGATAAAATCACCCAAAGCCTCAAGTTATCCCTCAGAATGTTTATGCTCAATGTCCAGCACTGAAGTAAAAGCAAATTGAAGTGGCGGGGAGGTGGGAGGTTGGGGTACCAGGTGGTGGGTATTACAGAGGGCACGGCTTGCATGGAGCACTGGGTGTGGTGAAAAAATAATGAATAAGGTTTTTCTGAAAATAAATAAATTGGGGAAAAAAAGCAAATACATCAACAATAATGCAAGAATCAAGGGAAAGAATTTTTTTTTTCAATAGATGATGCTAAGTCAATTGTGTATCCACATGAGGGGTAAACCCGCACTACACAAAAAGATCAATTCTATACAGATTGTAGATGTAAATGTGACAACTAGAGGCTCCTGAGTGGCTCAGTCAGTGAACCGTCTGCCTCCGGGACAGGCCATGATCTCGGGGCCCTGGGATCAAGCCCCATGTTGGGCTCCCTGCTGAGTGGGGAGTCTGCTTCTCCCTCTCCCTCTGACCTTCCCCCTACTGGTGCTTTCTCTTTGATTTTTTTTCCAATTTATTTATTTTCAGAAAAACAGTATTCATTATTTTTTCACCACACCCAGTGCTCCATGCAAGCCGTGCCCTCTATAATACCCACCACCTGGTACCGCAACCTCCCACCCACCCGCCACTTCAAAACCCTCAGACTGTTTTTCAGAGTCCATAGTCTCTCATGGTTCACCTCTCCTTCCAATTTACCCAAATTGCCTACTCCTCTCTAACGCCCCTTGTCCTCCATGCTTATGGTTATGCTCCACAAATAAGTGAAACCATATGATAATTGACTCTCTCTGCTTGACTTATTTCACTCAGCATAATCTCTTCCAGTCCCGTCCATGTTGCTACAAAAGTTGGATATTCATCCTTTCTGATGGAGGCATAATACTCTATAGTGTATAGGGACCACATCTTCCTTATCCATTCATCCGTTGAAGGGCATCTTGGTTTTTTCCATAGTTTGGCGACTGTGGCCATTGCTGCTATAAACATTGGGGTACAGATGGCCCTTCTTTTCACGACATCTGTATCTTTGGGGTAAATACCCAGGAGTGCAATTGCAGGGTCGTAGGGAAGCTCTATTTTTAATTTCTGGAGGAATCTCCACACTGTTCTCCAAAGAGGCTGCACCAACTTGCATTCCCACCAACAGTGGAAGAGGGTTCCCCTTTCTCCACATCCTCTCCAACACATGTTGTTTCCTGTTGTGTTAATTTTGGCCATTCTAACTGGTGTAAGGTGATATCTCAATGTGGTTTTAATTTGAATCTCCATGAGGGCTAAGGATGATGAGCATTTTTTCATGTGTCTGATAGCCAATTGTATTTCTTGATTGGAGAAGTGTCTGTTCATATCTTCTGCCCATTTTTTGATGTGTTTGTCTGTTTCGTGTGGGTTGAGTTTGAGGAGTTCATTATAGATCCTGGATATCAACCTTTTGTCTGTACTGTCATTTGCAAATATCTTCTCCCATTCCGTGGGTTGCCTCTTTGTTTTTTTGACTGTTTCCTTTGCTGTGCAGAAGCTTTTGATTTTGATGAAGTCCCAGAAGTTTATTTTCGCTTTTGTTTCCTTTGCCTTTGGAGACATATCTTGAAAGAAGTTGCAGTGGCTGATATCAAAGAGATAACTGCCTATGTTCTCCTCCAGGATTCTGATGGATTCCTGTCTCACATTGAAGTCTTTTATCCATTTTGGTTCATCTTTGTGTATGGAATAAGAGAATGGTCGAGTTTCATTCTTCTACATATAGCTGTCCAGTTTTCCCAGCACCATTTATTGAAGAGACTGTCTTTTTTCCACTGTATATTTTTTCCTGTTTTGTCAAAAAAGTAATTGACCATAGAGTTGAGGGTCCATATCTGGGCTCTCTACTCTGTTCCACTGGTCTATGTGTCTGTTTTTATGCCAGTACCATGCTGTCTTGGTGATCACAGCTTTGTAATAAAGCTTGAAATCAGGTAAGGTGATGCCGCCAGCTTTATTTTTGTTTTTCAACATTTCCTTAGCGATTCGGGGTCTCTTCTGATTCCATACAAATTTTAGGATTATTTGCTCCAGCGCTTTGAAGAATGCCGGTGGAATTTTGATCGGAATGGCATTAAAAGTATAGATTGCTCTAGGCAGTATAGACATTTTAACAATGTTTATTCCTCCGATCCAAGAGCATGGAATGGTCTTCCATCTTTTTGTGTCTTCTTCAATTTCTTTCATGAGTGTTCTATAGTTCCTCAAGTATAGATCCTTTACCTCTTTAGTTAGGTTTATTCCCAGGTATCTTATGGTTTTTGGTGCTATAGTAAATGGAATCGATTCTCTATTTCCCTTTCTGTATTTTCATTGTTAGTGTATAAGAAAGCCACTGATTTCTGCACATTGACTTTGTATCCTGCCACGCTGCTGAATTGCTGTGTGAGTTCTAGTAGTTTGGGGGTGGAGTCTTTTGGGTTTTCCATATAAAGAATCATGTCATCTGCGAAGAGAGAGAGTTTGACTTCTTCATTACCAATTTGGATACCTTTTATTTCTCTCTGTTGTCTGATTGCTGTTCCTAGGACTTTTAATACTATGTTGAACAAGAGTGGTGAAAGTGGACATCCTTGTCTTGTTCCTGATCTCAATGGGAAGGCTGTAATCTTTTTCCCATTGAGGATGATATTTGCTGTGGGTCTTTCATAGATAGATTTGATGAGGTTCAGGAATGTTCCCTCTATCCCTAAACTTTGAAGCGTTTTAATCAGGAACGGATGCTGGATTTTGTCAAATGCTTTTTCTGCATCAATTGAGAGGACCATGTAGTTCTTCTCTCTTCTCATATTAATTTGTTTTATCACATTGATTGATTTGCGAATGTTGAACCATCCTTGTAGCCCAGGGATGAATCCCACCTGATCATGGTGGATAATCTTTTTAATGTGCTCTTGGATCCTGTTGGCTAGGATCTTGTTGAGAATCTTAGCATCCATATTCATCAGTGATATTGGTCTGAAATTCTCCTTTTTGGTAGGGTCCTTGCCTGGTTTGGGGATCAGGGTAATGCTGGCTTCATAGAAAGAGTCTGGAAGTTTTCCTTCTGCTTCAATTTTTTAAAACAGCGTCAGGAAATAGGTGTTATTTCTTCTTAAAAGGTTTCGTAGAATTCCCCAGGGAATCCGTCAGGTCCTGGGCTCTTGTTTTTTGGGAGGTTTTTGAGCACTGCTTCAATCTCGTTATTAGATATCGGTCTATTCAGGTTGCCGATTTCTTCCTGGTTCAATTTTGGTAGTTTATATTTTTCCAGGAATGCATCCATTTCATCTAGGTTGCTAAGCTTATTGGCGTATAACTGTTCATAATAACTTCTGATGATTGTTTTTACTTCCTTGGCGTTAGTTGTGATCTCTCCCTTTTCATTCATAATTTTATGAATTTGGGCTTACTCTCTTTACTTTTGGATTAGTGTAGCCAGTGGCTTATCTATCTTAATGATTCTTTCAAAAAACCAGCTTCTAGTTTCATTGATACGTTCTACTGTATCTCTGGTTTCTCCCTCATTGATCTCAGCTCTAATCTTGATGATTTCCCTTCTTATGTGTGGAGTTGGTTTGATTTGTTGTTGATCCTCCAGTTCTTTAAGGTGTAGAGACAGCTGGTGTGTTCTGGATTTTTCAATTTTTTTGAGCAAGGCTTGGATGGCTATATATTTTCCCCTTAGGACCGCCTTTGCTGTATCCCATAGGTTTTGGACCGAAGTGTCTTCATTCTCATTGGTTTCCATGAATTGTTTCAGTTCTTCTTTGATCTCCTGGTTGATCCAAGCATTCTTAAGCAAGGTGGTCTTTAGCTTCCAGGTGTTTGAGTTCCTTCGGAACTTTTCCTTGTGATTGAGCTCCAGTTTCAAAGCATTGTGATCTGAGAATATGCAGGGAATCATCTCAGTCTTTTGGTATCGGCTGAGTCCTGATTTGTGACCCAGTATGTGGTCTATTCTGGAGAAGGTTCCGTGTGCACTTGAGAAGAATGAGTATTCTGCTGTTTTAGGGTGGAATGTTCTGTATATATCTATGAGGTCCATCTGGTCCAATGTGTCATTCAATGCTCTTGTTTCTTTATTGATTTTCTGCTTCGATGATCTGTCTAGTTCTGAAAGAGGCGTGTTCAGATCTCCTACGATTAGTGTATTCATATCAATATGACTCTTTATCTTGATTCACAGTTTTCTTAAGTAATTGGCTGCTCCCATATTGGGAGCATAGATATTTACAATTGTTAGATCATCTTGGTGGATAGTCCCTTTAAGGATTATGTAGTGTCCTTCTGTATCTCTAACTACAGTCTTTAGTTTGAAGTCTAATTTATCTGATATGAGAATCGCTACCCCAGCCTTCTTTTGAGTCCCATTGGCATGAAAGATGCTTCCCCACCCCTTCACTTTCAGTCTGTGTGTATCTTTAGGTTCAAAATGGGTCTCTTGTAGAC
This sequence comes from Neogale vison, assembly GCF_020171115.1. Lineage (NCBI taxonomy): Eukaryota > Metazoa > Chordata > Mammalia > Carnivora > Mustelidae > Neogale > Neogale vison. The sequence goes on from NC_058092.1 coordinate 157,758,118, forward strand.
AGCATATGGATGGGTCCTGTCGTTTTATCCAATCTGCAACCCTGTGCCGTTTTATGGGTGTATTTAGGCCATTCACATTGAGAGTGATTATTGATAGATACGTTTTTATTGACATCGAGTTACCTTTGAAGTATTTCTTTCTGTAGACTTTCTCTATATTTCTGTTCAATGCTATTCTTGGGATTTTTCCTCTTTTATAGAACCCCCCTTAATATTTCCTGCAGTATCGGCTTGGTGGTTGCATAGTCTTTTAAGCCTTGCCGGTCTTGGAAACTCTTTATCTCTCCATCCATTTTGAATGTCAGTCTTGCTGGATAAAGTATTCTTGGCTGCATGTTCTTCTCATTTAGGGTCCTCAATATATCTTGCCAGGCTCTTCTGGCTTGCCAGGTCTCTGTGGACAGGTCTGACGTTATTCTGATGGGCTTCCCTCTGTAAGTAAGGAGCCTCTTTGCCCTGGCGGCTTTCAGGATATTATACCTACAATTATAATTTCTCAATTTGACCATCGGGTGTCGTGATGTTTTTTTGGAGTGTATAATCTTGGGTGGAGACCGTTCAGCCTCTAGTACATGAACACTGGTTTCATTCGCGAGATTCAGAAAATTTTCATGAAGGACTTGTTCCACGATATCTTCTAGACTTCTTTCTTTCTCCTCCCCTTCAGGAATTCCAATAATTCTGACGTTGGAACGCTTCATGGCATCATTTATTTCCCTGATTCTGCTTTCGTGGGATCTAAGCTGTTTGTTCCAGGCTTCCTCCTGATCCTTTCTCTCTATCTGTTTGACTTACAGATCACTAATTCTATCTTCTGTCTCAGTTACCCTAGCTTTGAGAGAGTTTAGATTGGATTGGAACTCATTGAGAGCATTGTGGACCTCCTCCCTGGTAGCTTTAAGCTCCGCCCTAACATTGTGAACATCCTGTCTGGTCGCTTTCAGTTCAACCCTAATCAATTCTGTTTGGTCATCCATGGCTTTCTCCAACCTAGCTATTGCCTGGATAATTGTTAGCCTGAATTCTCTTTCCGACATATTGTCTATGTTGATAGCCGTTAGCTCTGTTGCAGAAGGTCCATCCTCTGTATTTTTCTTCTGTTGGGCATTCCTCCTCCTAGTCATTTTGGTGGGAGAATACTGAACAGATGTAGCTGGATGTATCCACTCTGGTGCAGTCAAGGTACACCCTGGAACACTTCCTGATCTCCGTCTCAGAGAGAAACCTCAGTCTGGGTGCAGAAGCTGAATAAATTCCCCCTTGGACGCTGGCAGTGCAGGTTCCAAGTTAAAGACCCTGGGGGCACAGGATCTTTTGCTCGTCCCCAAAGCCAAGGCAGTGGCGGCTGTCTGGGAGCTCCTGACTGCCAGAGAGGTTCCAATCAGGGATCGCACATTGAGATTTTGCTGCCGGCCGGGGCTGGGAGTGCCCAGCTTGCGCGAACCTTTTTTCAGAGGCGGCTGTGGGTCTGGCGCGCGTCTGGGGCACTGAGAACGGGGCGCTGGTCCATAAGCCACAGGCTGGGCTTTTGCGCACCTCTGTCCGGGGAAGCGCTCGGCTTAGACTTTGAAACAATGGTGTGGGTCAAGAAGCGCCCCCGGGCCTTAGAAACCCAGGAGAGCTGGAGGGACGTGCGCGCGCATCTCAAGCTTTGTGGTAGGGTTAGAGCGCGTTCTACAGACCGGCACAGCACGATCCTCTCACAGGAGCCGAAACCCACGCGCTCTGGGGCGTGCTGGCAGCTTAGGGACCAGGATCTGGTTTCGCCGCTGCACTCTCTCTGCCTCTGCGCCGGGGAGGCCGTCTGGGACCGGGGACTTAAGCCCCTGTCCCTAGCCGCCCCGATTCCCACAATTTCCCCCCGCGAGCCTTTGCTCTTTTGGAGTGCTTTCAACCAGTCTCCAAGTTAATGCTGGTCCCCAGAGGCAGGGCACTCTCGCTCGTATTGGGGTATTACTTTCACACTGGTCGCCTCTCGTGGCTCCCTCCCCCTTTTGTTTATCTTCCGATATCAGTCCGCTGTTCCCATTCCGCTTTACCTGCTCACTGGCGTCTTCTGCCCCTGTAGAGATCCAGACGTGTATAATTCTGATCTCAGGCTGATTTCATGGGTGATCGGAGTTCTTTGGTAGGTAATCAGCTCACTTTGGGGTACCAGCTGAAAAGACGCCTCTTCCTAGTACCCCGCCATCTTGTCCCCCCAGGGGACTTTAACATGCTACTTACAGCAATGGACAGGTCATCTGAGCAGAAAATCAACAAGGAAACAATGGCTTTGAATGACACTGGACCAGATGATATTTTATATCAAATATAAAAATTCAGAACAATTCATTCTAAAGCAGCAGAATACACATTCTTCTTGGGTGCACATGGGACATTCTCCATAATAGATCACAAATCAGCCCTCAACAAGTACAAAAAGATGAAGTCAACCTCAAGAAAAAAATTGGAAAGACCTCAAATACAATGGTATTTTTAAATTAACATGTAATGAATTATTTTGTTTCATGGGTGCAGGTCTGTAAATCATCAATCTTACATAAATCACAGAACTTACCAGAGCACATAACTTCCCCAATGTCCAATCACCCAGCCGCCCTATCCCTCCCCGCTCCTCCAGCAACCCTCAGTTTGTCAAATACATAGAGGTTAAAGAACATCCTATTAAAGAATGAATGGGTTAACCAGGAAATTAAAGAAGAATTTTAAAAATACATGGAAGAAAATGAAAAAGCACAACAGCCCAAAACCTTTGGGATGCAGCAAAGTCAGTCCTAAAGGGAAGTACATTGCAGTATAGGCCTACCTCAAGAAGCAAGAAAAGTCTCAAATACACAACCTGTCCTTACACCTGAAGGAGCTAAAAAAGGAACAGCAATAGAGCCTAAAGCCAACAGAAGAAGGGAAATAATAAAAGTTAGAGCAGAAATAAATTATGTAGAAACAAACAAAAAGAAAACCAGTAGAATGGATTATCGAAATTAAGAACTGGTTCTTTAAAAGAATTAATAAAATTGATAAATCCCTAGGCCCGTTAATCAAAAAGAAAAGAGAAAGGACCCAAATATATAAAATCACTAAAGATAGAGGAGAGATAACAATCAATACCACAGAAATACAATTTTCAGAGAATACTATGAAAAATTATATGCCAACAAACTGAGCAACCTGAAAAAAATGGACAAATTCCTCGAAATTTATAAACTCTCAAAACTGAAACAGGAAGAAAGAGAAAATTTGAACACACCCATAAGCAGGAATGAAATTGAATCAGAAATCAAAAATCTCCCAACAAACAAAAAGTCGGGGACCAGATGGCTTCCCAGGGAAATTCTATCAAACTATCAGACATTTAAAGAAGAGTTAATATATATTCTTCTCACACTGTTCCAAAAAATAGAAATGGAAGGAAATCTTCCAAATTTATTCTATGAAACCAGCATTACCTTGATTCCCAAACCAGATGAAGACGCCACTGAAAAGGAGAATTACAGGCTAATATCCCTGATGAACATGGATGTGAAAGAAAATTCTCAACAAGATAGTAGAAAATAAAATTCAACAGTACATTAAAAGAACTATTCACCATGATCAAGGGGAATTTATTCCTGAGTTGCAGGGGTGGTTCACTATTCACAAATCAATCAAAGTGGTACATCATATTAATAAAAGAAAGGATAAGAACCATCCTGTAAATAGATAGAGAAATAATCTGACAAAACACAGCATCTTTTCCTGACAAAAATGCTCACCAGAATAAGAATAGATGGAACATAACTCAATATAATGAGGGCCATATATGAAACACCCACAGCTAATATCATTTTTCAATGAGGTAAAACTGAGAGCCTTTCCTCTACAATCAAGAACAAGATAAGGATGTCCCCTTGCACCATTCCTATTTAACATATTCCTGGAAGTCTTAGCCTCAGCCATAAAAAGAAATAAACAACAAAATAAATAAATAAAAGGCACCTAAGTTGGCAAAGAAGAGTAAAAGTTACACTATTTGGAAATGACATGGTACTCTATGTAGGAAATCTGAAAAACTCCATGAAAAAGTTACTAGGACTCATACATGAATTCAGCAAATTTGCAGGGTATAAAATCAATGTGCAGAAGTCTGTTGCATTTCTATATACCAACAACAATATAGCAGAAAAAGAAATCAAGGAATGGATCCCATTTACAATTACACCAAAAACAATAGGATACTTAATAATAAATCTAAATAAAGAGGTAAAAGATCTATACTCTGAAAACTATAAAACACTTATGAAAGAAATTGAAGAGGACACAAAGAAATGGCAAACATTCTATGCTTCAGATTGGAAGAACAAACATTGTTAAAGTGTTTACACTACCCAAAGCAATCTATACATTTATTAACACATTTTAATAACACCAACATTTTTTCACAGAGTTAGAATAAATAATCCTAAAATTTGTATGGAACCACAAAAGACCCTGAATAGCCAAAGCACTTCTGAAAAAGAAAAACAAAATTAATTGGAGGCATCACAATTTTGGATTTCAAACATATTGCAAGGCTGTAATCATCACAGCAGTATGGTACTAGGGTGCCTGGGTGGCTCAATTGGTTTAGCACCTGACTCTTGATTTTGGCTCAGGTCATGATCTCAGGTCTTGGGTTGGAGTCCCACAACAGGCTACCCACACAATGAGATGTCTGCTTGGACTCTCTCACTCCCTCTCCCCCTCCCCCTCAATAAATAAATAAATCTTAAAGGAAAAAAAAAAGACAGTATAGTACTGGCACAAAAACAGACACATAGATCAATGGAACAGAATAGAGAATCCAAAAAATGGACCCACAACTATACAGTTAACTATATAGTTAACTAATCTTCAACAAAGCAGGAAAGAATATCCAATGGAAGAAAGAGAGTCCCAGCACCATTAGGAAAACTGGACAGCAACATACAGAAGAATGAAACTGAACCACTTTCTTATACCTTATACAAAAATAAATTCAAAATGGATTAAAAACCTTAATGTGAGACAGGAAATCATCAAAATCCCAGAGGAGAACACAGGCAGAACCCTCTTTGACCTTGGCCATAGCAACTTCTTACTGGACAGGTCACCACAGACAAGGGAAACAAAAGCAAAAATGAATCACTGGGATTTCACCAAGATAAAAATCTTCTGCATAGCAAAACAAAACAAAACAAAACAAAACAATCAACAGCACTAAAAGCAGCCTATAGAATTGGAGAAGATATTTGCAAACAACAGACTTGCTGATAAAAGGTTAGTACCCCAAATCTACAAGGAACTTATCAAACTCAACACCCAAAAACCAAATAACCCAGTTAAGAAATGGGCAAAAGACATGAATAGACACTCTTCCAAAAGAGACATCAAGATGGCTAACAGACAAATGAAAAGAAGCTTGACATCAGTCATCCTCAGGGAAATGTGAATCAAGACCACAATGAGATACTATCTGAAGCCTGTCAGGATGGCTAAAACCAACAACACAAGAAACAACAGGTATTGGCGAGGTTGTGGTGAAAGGGGAAGCCTCTTGCACTGTTGGTGGGAATGCAAACTGGTGCAGAAACTCTGGAAAACAATATGGAGGTTCCTCAACATGTTAACAGTAGAATTACCCTACAAATCAGCCATCGCACTACTACATATTTACCCAAAGGATAGAAAAATACAGATTTGAAGGGCTACCCCCCCAATGTTTATAGCTGTATTATCAACAAGAGCTAAACTATGGAGAGAGCCCAAAAGTCCACTGAATGATGAATGGATAAAGAAGCTGTGGTATTTACCTACAAAGGACTATTACTTAGCCATCAAAAAGAATTAAATCTTGACACTTGGAACAACAAGACCAAGAGAGTATTATGCTGAGTGAAATAAGTCAGAGAAAGACAAATACCATACGATTCACTTATATGTGGATTTTAAGAAAGAAAACAGATGTACTTATGGGAAGGGGAAAAAGAAAAAGGAGACAGGTACACAAGTTATGAGACTCTTAATGATAAGAACAAACCGAGGTTTGATGGAGGGAGGTGGAGGGGGATGGGCTAGGTGGGTGATGGGCAATAAAGAGACCACTCATTTTTTTTAAAGATTTTATTTATTGATTTGACAGAAGCAGGAGAGCACCAGCAGTGGGAGCTGCAGAGGGAGAGGAGAAGCAAGCCCCCCCACTGAGCAGGGATCCCAGTGCAGGGCTCGATCAAAGTACCCTGGGATCATGACCTGAGCTGAAGGCAGTCCCTTAACCAACTGAGCCACCCAGGCGCCCCAAGGAAGGCACTCACTGGGATGAGCCCTGGGTGTCGTATGTAAATGATGAATCACTGAATTTTTCTCCAGAGTCCCGTATTGCACTGTATGTTAACTACCTAAAATTTACATTAAAAAAAAAGAGAGAGAGAGAGAGAAAGAATTCCTGATACTCCTGAAATTAAAGCAGAACTCTCTGTAGAAAAGTCAAGGTTATTTTGCCAGATGCCCTGGGAGGCCATTAACGCATTGTCCCTTCAAGCTACATTTCCTCTTGAGTGTTGTTGTTGTTTTAAGATTTTATTCATTTATTTGACAGACAGAGATCACAAGTAGGCAGACAGGCAGGCAGAGAAAGAGGGGGAAGCAGGGTCCATGCTGAGCAGAAAGCAGGGCTCAATCCCAAGACCCCAAGATCATGACCCAAGCTGAAGGCAGAGGCCCAACCCACTGAGCCACCCAGGTGCCCTGACTGTTGTTGTTTTATCCAGGCAGTGGGAGTCTGTGCTGCAAATGTGTATAAGGTCTAGCCTGTGGCCGTGACTTCCCATGGGCGGGGTTTCTCTTCTGCTGGACCCCAAGGAGCTGGGTGATTTTCCTCCTAGTGCTGTGCAGTGGTAAGGGGAAACTTGGGTCTATTTTCAGATCAAGCTGACACTGAAGGTGTGATTTTTGGGTGTCCCAGCTTTGGGGGACTAGGGTCTTCTGGGATGTGCCACTTTGGCTGTCCTGTGCTGCATCTCCATCTCCTAGGCTCCACGAAGCCGTGAGCACCGGAGCTCAGTGTCACCAAAGTTGGCAAATGCCCCAGGTGGAGAGCCAACTCTGTTAATTCCCTCTGTTTCCATGTTCCCTTGGATTCTGCCCTGTGTATGCCTTGATTTCTTGCCAGCTCATCAGTGCTTTGAAGAAGCCTTTGATTTTCAACATTTTTAGTTATTTTCAGCAAGAAGAGATGATTTGGGTAATTAGGTTGCCATATTGCCAGAAAGAGAACCCTGCAGGGCTTGTGTGTGTGAAACATCAAGAGAAGAAAATGATGCCTAATAAAATGCACAGGTTAGTAAATAAAACTCTGCTTTAATTTTGTAAACAGGTGTTTCAGTCCTATTGTGTGACTGACACACATTGTGGCTTTTGCTTCTGTGCCGGGAGGTACGAAGTGCTACAAGTCAGCCAGGTGACTTTCTCAGGAAGAGAGAAAAGACATGTGAGAAAGGAAGCGGATGACAAAATCGAGTGGGAGAATTTCCTCCCCTTGTTTAGGATTGTGCCTTTCCCATGTGAAGGGAAATATATCTATGCCAGTGCAGACTAATTATAGGAGGAGAAACAAATACTCTTGAATAAATCACATTAATCTTTCGACTTTCTTAAAACAGACTTATAAAAATATGTCGAGTTTACCTGCTTAACTTCCCCCTCAATAGAGTCATAGAAAGTAAACTAGATGGGAATTCGTCTCTCCTTCACCCACATGTAAAACTCATTTTTTTCTAGGTGGAAGTGGGAGGCACCAGTCCCAAGTTCCTCAATTTTAACTCATCAAAAAATGAGCAAAAACACCCCAGGGGCAGTCTGCTTTCTAAGGAACACTGTGCCGTCATCCCCGCCATGGAGGCTCCCCTTGCATGCTGGTAGACACTGACTTTTCTTCCTTTTGTGGGGTATATGGGGTCTGTAGGTGATACTAGACTGGCCTGGGGGACTGCGGACCAGGAGCCGAGACCTTTCCATGGATTGTGTGTATAGGGCTCAGCTCGGTGCCTTATTAACAAAACTGTGGGCTAAATCAGAATATGTCTAAGATCCCTCCAGCACATTAAAACAAATTAAAAAATTTGTGGGAAGCCTCTGATCTCCCAGAGTCAGCTCTCTGGCTAGAGTCAACTCTCTGGCTCTTTCTCCTGAAAGTCTTTCCAAATCCCAGTGGAGGCTGAACTGTCCTCCCTCTTCAAGGACTTCACACCCACCCTAACCTCCCCCAGAACTCGGTCCTGCTTTGGCCCTGGACTCAGCATGCTAGCCTCAGATGGACTTCAGCTTCTAGAATGCTCTTATGGAAGGACTTTTATGAGGGAGTGAGTGGCCCCGGGAAGAGAAGTTTCTAATTGGCATAAGGTGATAGCAAGGCACAGGGAATGGAGAAGTGAGGCTCACTTCGATGCTGAGCCGGGAGGGGGCATGAGGGATGAGAAAATAAGGATTCTGCTAAGTTGAAACTGACATCCTCATGCTGGAAATAGGCCACACTTTTATAGCTTCTCTGACTCAAGTTCACATTGCCTGCCGTGATCGATTTAATCTTCCTAAAGACTGTTATTATCACCCTGCTCTCATGCCCCAAATCATTGCGTCTGCCTTTGGCTTGCACAATAATGTCCAAATACCTTAGCCTGGCTGTCAGGGTCCTCTAGGATCTATCACTGGCGTATAACATTCTCAAATTCTAAAATTCTAGCGTCCCAGAAATGCCTGGATCCACACCCACCCTTGAACTTCTTACTTTGTAGAAATATTCCCCTTAATTCTTTCTGTGAAATATGGTGGGACTTTGTTCTGGAGTTGACTTCTACTTGGGTAGGAAGAAGATAGAATGTTCCAGGACAGAGGCAGACAGCAGTCTCAGCTTTGAAGGCACTTAGATTTGGCTCTGTACCTCCCAGTCTTGCTTCTGCAAACCATCCTCGTTTGTGACCATATGACTCACCACCTGAGTCCCACGTGGTTACCTCTCTTTAATGTCTCCCCCTGTTCTGAGACACTGCAGGGTCTAAGCTGATTCAGGCAGGCATATCTCTTTCTGAACGTCAGACTGACGCTGAGTACACATACGGAATAAGGCATTTTTCAATTCTGAGTATAGAATTGCTCCTCTATGGCTGTGCAATGAATTACCCCCAAACTTAGCAGCCCAAACAATATATTTAAGTACTTATGATCTCACACATCATAGGGTCAGGCACCTGGAAGCAGTCGAGCTGGGTGTTTCTGCCTTGAGGTATCTCATGAGATTGCCATCACACAGTCAGCTGGCTGCAGCTGTTTGAAGGACATGTGATGATGGACAGACCTCAATTCGGTGCAGGTGGCACGTGTGGAGGGCTTCAGTTCCTTGTCACCCAGGTATCTACAGGGAGACCTGCATGTCCAAAAGAGCTAATGATGAATGAGAGACAAAGAGAAAGGGAGTGCATGAGAGGGAAGGAGAGGGGGAATAGAGGAAGAGAGGAGAGAGAGAGAGAGAGAGAGAAGAGGAAGAGAGAGGAGAGAGAGAGAGAAAAGAAAGAGAGGAAAAGAGAGAGACAGAACAAAACAGAAGCCTCAGTGTCTTTCATAACCTAATTCTGTAATTTATTTACCCCCATTTCTGCTACATCCTTTTAGTCACACCAGATGTGGGAGGGTACAATACACGTGCAGTTACCAGGATGTGGAAATCTTCGTGGTCCTCCCCCAGGCTGGCTAGCACACTGACTTATGCTTTTACCCCCACACAATCTAACATCTTTGAAATTGGGATACATCTTACAATCAAAGGTATAGCATGGTTTGAAAGGCAAAATTCCCATTTAACACCATTTAAATCGTCATAAGCCTTATCACCATGATTTGAGGATATGCTATCCTGGGATGTTCGGGCTTTTAGGAGGCTTCCTGGCTCCTGGCAGCTTGCCTTGACCCCAGTCTCTCACGGCCCCAGCTTGACTGTCCACTTGCCACCTGCTAGATATGCTCGGCTCCTGTCCTGTGCCCTTGCTCACCACACCACCCCTTATGATGTGCCCTCTTCACAGTTAAATGATCACACCAGGTACTGAAGCCTCCAGAAGCTTTCCTGGACCAGCCGGAAGCATCACAGTCTTCTCTCGCTATACGACCATCTATAGTCTTAGCTACTGCTGCCGTCCATTCATCAGTACTTGTTCTTCTGGCCTTTTAGACGTGCTGCGTTTTCCGTGTAATAAATGTTGCTGTATGCATTTAGCCTGTTTTATTTATTTATTTATTTATTTAATTTGACAGACAGAGATCACAAGTAGGCAGAGAGGCAGGCAGAGACAGAGAGAGTGGGAAGCAGAATCCCCGCTGAGCAGAGAGCCCGACATGGGGCTTGATCCCAGGACCCTGGGATCACGACCCAAGCGGAAGGCAGAGGCTTCAATCCACTGAGCCACCCAGGCGCTGGACTCTTCATAAAACAACTACAACAGACTTCTGCTCCTCAGGTGAAATTGTAAAACTAATCCAGCACACATCAATAATGGACAGCTATCCAAGAATGTACAATCTCACCGTTAAAAACTGAAGCTGCAAAGATCATCGTTTCCAAAGTACATCAAACTGATGAACGTTCTATTCCCTACAACTTCTACATTCTAAGATTTGCTTAGACAAGGCTTCGAAGGGCACCATTGCATAAGATGGGGAAGGGTACCTCCTCTATTTTACTTGCAAAAAATAGGTGTTCTGTCCAGTCTCTGTGTTAAGAATAAAAAATCGGTACTTCATGACAATCTTGTAAGTGGCTTAATTTGTTGCCCTTTTTTCAGGTTTAATTCCAACAGGTGAATTGATGTTCTCTATAGAAAGCAGGTTGAAAAGGGGGAGTGGATAAAATGCATGAACTTCCATTGAAACCCAGTAGACAAGATTGTTAAATTTGAGGATTTTCTTTCAGTTATTTGCCTGCTCCAAAGGAAAGCTGTGCTGGACAATTGCCAGGAAACCGTGGGAAAGACCCAGTCTCGTTCTTCTTGGGGACAGGCTGGAAAGCATTTCTATCATTGCATGTATGTATGGGAAAACAAATCACCACTCTTGCCTCACACTATATCCAAAAATTAACTGGAAATAGATCATAGACTTAAAGGTAAAGGCTAAAACCATAAAACTTCCAAAAGAAAATGCAGGGGGAAATCTTCATATTCTTGGGGCAAGCATGCCTGGATCGGACCAGGTACACTATTCCCTGGGCACCATTTTTCAATTCAGGGCACAGGAAGATTCAAGACTATTTTGGTCTTGAATCTAAGCCATGTTGACTCATCTAGTCCTCAATACCTATCACATTTGATTGAACTCGGTTCTTATCTGTTGTCAGTCTAGGTTAGAACCCAGAAGGATGATTCATTGACACCTTCCCTCATCTCTAAGAGCACAGAGTCTAATATTCTTCCGTTTTCCCAGACTTGGGAAGAGGTGCCTTGTGGAGACATTGCAAAAAGGTGGATGAGATGATGTCTATGAAACACTCAGGTCTCTAGGAGGAAGACACCTCAGATTCACAAGGGACCACTAGCGTAACTCTTTTTCCCCAGAATATGTTCTGACTTGTTGCCAAGGACCTGTCTTTGATCTGTCTCAGGATATCTGCGTTTAAATGTACAGAGTTAATGATTAGGTTGGTGGTTGGCATGAGGGGATGGTCACTGAACAAAGGCACCCCACCTATCCTCTGCCCTCTGACTTCCTCCCTCTTCTCCAGGTCCCCTATAGCATGTGACAAGCAGAATTAGCTCACATATAGCTATCAAAGAACTCTCTGGTTAACTTAGACCCCAGGTGTCAGAAGGTGGAAAGTTTCAATGCTCTTGGTCTCTAGCTGAGCCTATGCGTGGGATTTCTGATCATGGATCATTGTGTCCTTTTATGATCTTTCCTGGGCATCAAAGGCAGAGTGGTAATTCAAAATTGAAATCTATTCTCCTTCTTTTGGGCTTAAACCCAGGCAATAAACACTAACCAAGGGAGTCCTGTTTGACAAACAAAGGAATTCAGATCTTCCTAAATAGAGTAGTGGGGAAAAACATCCACTTGAGTGACAGTTACAAACATTTTTTTCTCTCAAATCCACAAAAAGAATTTTGAAAATTTATATGACTGCACCCTAATGTTTTTATGTTGATAATTTTTTTCAATATAAGTTTCTCCAAAATGATAATTTCTGGTGCACTGTCATTGTTATGTTGCCCACAAACAATTCCAGCCTTAGAGACTGGATCCTTTCCATCTTCTATTTACAAGAGATATACGAAGTTTCCTTTCACTGAAATGTTACATCACTCCATTTATACTGGACTTGCTTTTCCATTCCACTTCCTGCAGAGAATTTTATCCTGATGTAATGTTTTTTCCACTTGGAATTTTTTTTAATTGATCACTCTACCATATGTCTCTATAAGAAAAATATTTATAGAAATTGAAATTAAATTCTTTTCCTAAATTTAACCTTACCATCATATCCTATCTAAAAAATTTTTTGGGGAAAAAAAAAACCTTTCATCTGGATTGAGTTACCTCAACAATGATTATTAATCAAATTAAGATAACCATTAATCAAAATAAGATAACTAATTAAAAATTTTGATGAGTGACTTTGAAACACAAAAGGTAAAGTTTTTGAGAAAACTTATCTCTTAACAAAACAAATAAGATTTGTTTTACAAGTCAGCCTATGAATCTACAAATAAATATTACTCATTGCTAAAATAAAAATAGGGCTGGAGGGGCGCCTGGGTGGCTCAGTGGGTTGGGCCGCTGCCTTCGGCTCAGGTCATGATCACAGGGTCCTGGGATTGAGCCCCGCATCAGGCTCTCTGCTCAGCCAGGAGCCTGCTTCCTTCTATCTCTCTCTGCGTGCCTCTCTGCCTGCTTGTGATCTCTCTCTGTCAAATAAATATATTTTAAAAAAATCTTTGAAAAATAGGGCTGGATATCACTTTAATTTGCATTTTCATTCTCTAAATATAAACACCAAAAATCATGTTCCCATATAAATACATAATTAAAGTGGAAGGAGTTGTGTTATATAAATGGCAATGGATTGTTTTTAATGTTAGATATTTTCTTTTTATTTTAATTCCAGTGTAGTTAATGTACAGTGTTGTATTAGTCTTAAGTGTACAATACAGCAACTCAACACTTTCATACTTTACTCAGTGCTCAACCCCTTAAGTGTGTTCTTAATCCCCTTTACCTCTTCCACTATCTCCCCCCACTTTCCAGCCAGTGACCATCAGTTGATCTCTATAGTTAAGGGTCTGGCTGTTGGTGTTTTGTTTGTTTGTTTATTTTGGGTTTCTCTCTCTCTTTCTTTTTCCTTTGCTCATTAGGGTTTTTTTCTTCAATTCCAAGGGCAAGTGAAATTGTATGGTACTTCTATTTCTTTCAGTATTCTCTTTCTAGATTCATACATACTATTGCAATTGGCAAGACTTCATTTTTTTGTGGCTGAATAATATTATATATATATATATATATATATATATATATATATATATATATATCTCAGAAGAACAAATCTTTTAAAAAAGAAAATAAATAAAATAAAAATAGTGAAAGTTTTGCTTCTTCCTTACTAAGTTGAATGCCTTTTATTCCTTTTCCTTATCTGATTGCTCTGGCTAAGTTTTTCAGTATTATCTTGAATAAAAGTGGTGAGAGTGGACATCCTTGTCTTGTCCCTAACTTTAGGGGGGAAAACTCTCAGTGTTTCATAGCAGAGAATGAGATTAGCTATGAGTTTTTTATACATGGCCTTTATTATGCTGAGGTATGTTCCCTCTAAATGTACTTTGTTGAGGGTTTTTATCATGAATGATAGTTGTACTTTGTCATATGCTTTTCTGCATCTATTGAAATGATCATATGGTTTTTATCTTTTCTCTTGTTGATGTGGTATATCATGTTGCTTGATTTACAAATACTGAACCACACTTACCCTTCATGGAACAAATCCCACTTGATTGTAATCAATGATATTTAAATGCATTTTTGGATTTGGCTTGCTAAGATTTTCTTGAGGATTTTTGTTTTTTGTTCATCAAAGATATTGACCTGTAGTTCTCTTTTTTTAAGAGTCTTTATCTAGTTTTTGTTATTAGGGTGATGCTGTCCTCATAGATGAAAAAACTTTTTTAAAGGTTAAAAATAGTCTTTCAAGATCCTGTGCAGTGTTGACATTCCAAACTCTCTGTTCTTTAATAGTGTTTCTCAAACAATTTCCATCAGAATCACATGGTTGGGGGAGAAAAGAATTATATGGTAAAATACTTGTAAAAATGCACTTTCCCAGGTCTCCCTCAAATCTGAGTAAGAATATTTGAGAAGGCACAAGAAACCTGCAGGTAAATGAATTACTACAGGTGTTGTATATATCCAGTATGAGGCTGAAGACTCTCCTTTGTACACTTTGCCTAAATGGGACCACATATGCAATCCCTCCTTGGCTCCGACTCTGGCGGAATAAGTCGGGCTCCTGCTCCTTCTCCCCACTAGTGTTCTTCAGCAAGCCCTTGCCACTGTCCTGAGCTATGACCAAGGATGTAGGCCTCTCACCAGAAGGCATGCCAGCACCACTCAGTCACATTTTAAAAATGAGCCAATAGGGCTAAGCCCATCATGGTTTATGCTGGCAAGGCTGAAAATAGCAACAAACAAGAAATATTTTGTCCTTCATGTGGCTTCTTGCAGCGCTGCATTTGTTGCCTCATCTAGTAAAAGTGCCAGGCCCAAGGGTAAACAGACACTTAATTAGGTTAGGATGAGTTCCAGAAACTTTCAAGCAGGCAGACCAGTAATGGCCACCATGCTCTCACTGATACTTGGTGTGTGCTAAGAAATAATTATCCCACAGCTCGGAGTGCTGTGGTTTCTCTCCTCCCTGCCCTCCCTCTTTGAACAGTGTTGCTTCAATTCTCTGACCTGATGGGGTGTTTAGTCACCAGGAATGTGATGGCACCATTTCCCGTCAACGGTGCACTAGAGTAGATGTGCCTCGAAGCACCTAGAATCCAGTGCTGCCTTCTAGATTACAGCCTCAGCACAAGACAAGTTTCAGCAACCTATGGTCTCCCCAGGAGGGGCCATGGTAACAGAAGAACACAGTGCCTCTCTGGCCTGGCTGGGAAATGACAACAAACGTGTCCCAACCAAAAAGAGATGCAGTGTTCCGAGGAAAAACTCACACTTGGTAGGTCCGACCAGGCCCAGAGGAGCTACTGTGGACATTTTCAATATGTTTCACTCTAGATTTTATGGTTATTGTTGTTCAGAATGACAGCCATCTGCTACCCATGGGCAAGAATCCCAGACAGTTGAGCTGGAGTTCGGGAAGCATCTTTTGCCTCCTGAGAGTGGCCAAGGCAGAAGTTGCTTCCATCTCTCACCTCAGCCAGGCTGACAGAAGGCCCATTCCTGTAAGGGCCAGAGGAAGCAAGGTCATGAACGCACGGGAACCTGCATGTGCTCATCCACTCTAGACCCTGTTCATTCTGGTAGGTCCCTTGCCTTGTGCTCTTTCCTGTCTTGTTTTGAGTGTTTATACTTTGTTTAAACTATGCTGTTATGACAGCTTTGTGGTTTGTCAGCTGGGTGAGGGTAAACCATGTTCCCCAAATTCCCTTCGTAGCAGGTGGGAAGGGTGAGGTATAAGAGAGGCTCTCTCATGAGAGGTACAGCAGAGAAGCAGCAAGCATCCTATAGCCCACCCCCCCCTTGCTCCCAGGTATTTAGTCCAACACGAATCTGGTGCTGCTGTGAAGGGGCCTTGCGGATGTCATGGAAGACTTTAATCTATGGACCTTCAGTTCGGGGAAATCATCTTGGGTGGGCCTTACTTAATCAGTTGAACTTTCTTAAGTGGGAACATGGGTCTTCCCTGGAGAGAAAGAGATTCTTCCCTTTGGAAGATGGTTTCAGCCCATGGGGTTTCGGCTGCTCCTGAGTTTCCCCTCCCGATGACCTGCATTAACAATCTGGATTTGCTCTCCAGTCCCAACAATTGCATAAGCCAATTTCTTGTCATAGAACCATCGATCCATCCATCTGTCTGGCCAGCCATGATCTCTCTACCTATCATCCATCTCTCCTATTGGTTCTGCCTCTGGTTAAACTCTGTCTGATACAGATGTCAGCTCCTTAATGTCATGAATTATGCCTCTTTTTTTTTAATCCACCATAGCACATACACAGTGCTCTGACATACATGGTACATTAAAGCATTACTCTGGGGTTTTTTATTTAGTGTATATTTAGTATATATTTAAATACATTTAAATATATGTAAATGTAAAATATATTTATATTTAGCGTATATTTAGTAATATTTAGTAACTAAATTTTTTATTTAGTTACTATGTGATCTACTCATCAGATAAATATCTACACAATAAATTTCTGAGATTGTTGCAGCTTATCTGTGTTTATTGAACACCAGAAAAGGGAAGGGATGTGTGTGCATGTGTGTGTGTGTGTGTGTGTGTGTGTGTGTGCTATGTATGCACGTACATGTTAGGACGTATTCCACATTAAAGCAGATCCCAAGACCTTCCCAGTTCAATCTCAAAATGGGTTTTAGTGAGGGCAACTGTAATGCGGAACTGAGGTTGCTTGACTGGCTAGACTTTTTTTCAAGTGGTGTTTGACTTATCAGTCACTCAATTTTCTAGACATTGTGGCATAAACTGCAAACCTATTCTTGCAACAATCATTGAATTCAGTAGATCTTGGAATATTTGACCCACACAGGCTACCACATATCCCTAGTACAGCAGATACTGTGGTCTATTTGCAAGTGAAGGAATTATATCACTTATTTCAAAATACCAAGAGAGGATCTTGTCTGTCAGCAATGAATTTTGAGGAATAACTTTTAGGGAGAGAAGCTGTGTTCAAGGGAGATTAAAGAAGGGAGCTTAAAGTTAAGGGGAAATCTGACAAAATGGCTGGGCAGTCCTCTGATCTAATCTTGGGAGTATGGGCCCCCATTCCTAGAATGGCAGCCCGCAGGACCGGGTAGCCCTTGAACCTCCAAGAAAATACCTGACTGCTGTCTGTGCTCTTGAAGCTTGCCACTGGAGGGAAAGTCCGTGTCTCTTTTCCCTAGATGTGTCGAGAAAGGGCTCTCTTCAATGATGGCGGACCACACACAGAGACACTGTTTCTAGACCAATGAGATGATGTTGGCAGCAGGTTTTTGCTTCTTATAAACAAACGTGATGTGCAGATGTAGGCTTGGGTCAACAACCACAGCAAGTCAATTCCTGCTTTTAAGATCTGGTTTGACTAACTCGTTAAATGTTGTGATGTCACTGCTGGCTCCCAGTCAGAAGACACAGATCCCAGTTAACACAGTCTAATAAGCTAATTTTCTACACTGATATGATCTTTGAAATGAGTTTCTAATGATTATTTTTACAAAGCACCTACAAATGTTCAGCCTATCACAGTGGCCCATTATCCAAGCGATCCCAACCTGGAACCATGCTTCTGCTTGGGCTGCTACTGTTTTGCTAGAGAAGACGGTACCTTCCTCTAGAAGACCAACCAGAGATCATTTTGACAGAAAATTCTTTTGACTATGTTGAAGTGCTTCCTTCCTTCTCTCCTACCCTAGGCTAAAAATCATTAAGTATCCAAATAAGACTGCTTCCTCCATCCCATGTTAATAGCTGACTTCTCAAATCCTTTCTGTCCAGACTAGAAGGAATTAGCCTCTGCCTGATGAGGCACCTCCATGGGTCATGACTTTGGAAGCAGGACCCTATATGTCCCATTGGAGGCGGAGGTTTCTAAGCTCAGGAGTCTGGCTGTGACTCTGGCATGGTTCTCTACAGATACGTAGAGCAGGGAAGATGTCTCAGGCTGGTATCCTGGTGGCCCCAGACTGTAGAGTTCCTTCACCTGCTCACTCTTTTTTCTTGGATGTTTTGGAAGACATGGAAGGATGACTGAGCAGGTGTGCTCTAGGACTACAGGTGTGTTCATAGTTGTCCCTGGGGGAAGACAGTATGGTGGGGGAGGGCTACCACTTCCCCCCCACCAAGCCCACCACACTGACCCTTTCTGAAAACCAGCAGATGTCTATGGATGAGATTGGTAGATTGAGTTTTGCAGAAAAGATTTATTTTTTTAAAGATTTTACTTACTTGACATGCAGAGAGAATGAGAGCGCAAGCAGGAGGAGCGGCAGGCAGAGGGAAAAGGAGAAGTGGGCTCCTCACTGAGCAAGGAGCTTGATGCAGGGTTTGATCTCAGGACCCTGGGATCATCACCTGATCGAAAGGCAGATGCTCAACCACTGAGTCACTCAGGTGCCCCAGCAGACAAGATTTAAAGTGTCAAGGGGCCAACATCACACTTTAGGCATTGGAGGTGTGGGGGAAATTAACTAAGTGTTGTGGAGTTTAATCTATAGCACACAAATGAGAAGCCTGGGGGCTAGATGTGACCCATGGATATATTTTGGTTTTCCCCCACAAAGTTAGACCACACTGTGTTTTTAAACAATTCAGCTAGATCTCCTGGAAGGCATGGTCGGTTAAGCATCTGACTCTTGATTTCAGCTCAGGTAATGATCTCATGGTGGTGAGATTGATCCCTGCATCAGGCTCGGAGCTCAGCGTGGAGTCGGCTTGAGATTTCTCTCCCTCCCCTTCATCCCCTTCCCTCTGTGTTCTCTTCCTCTTTAAAATAAGTAAACAGGGGTGCCTGGGTGGCTCAGTAGGTTAAGCCTCTGCCTTCGGCTCAGGTCATGATCTCAGGATCCTGGGATCGAGCCCCACATCGGGCTCTCTGCTCAGCAGCGAGCCTGCTTCCCCCACTCTCTCTCTCTGCCTGCCTCTTTGGCTACTTGTGAGGCAGCTATCTGTCAGATAAATAAATAAAATATTTTTAAAAAATAAAATAAGTAAACAAATCTTAAAAAATAGATTTAGGGGCACCTGGGTAGCACAGTTGGCTGAGTATCCATCTCTTCGTTTCAGCTCAAGTCTGATCTCCCGGTCGTGAGATCGAGCCCCCATTGTGCTTCTCTCTCCCTCTCCTTCTGCCCCTCCCCACTGTGCCATCTTTCTAAAATAAATAAATCTTAAAGAAAAATTTTGGGTGTACATTCCCATTTCAAAGCAGATTTTATTTTATTTTATTTTATTTTATTTTGTGGCTTGACACAAAAATTTATTTCTTGCTCTTGTAAATGGGGTCAGAAAGGTTGGTGGTGGGTTGGAGATGGTACTCTGCTCCCAGGGGTCGTCCAGAAACCCAGGCTCTTTCCATATTTTATCTTCATTACTTAGGGCCTCGGAATCAAAGTTGGATGCTCTTCATGTCACCAGCAGAGGGAAGAAGAGAGCACAGGTTGTCACAGGACCTGGAGGTGCAGCATAGTACTTACCTTCATTCTTTGGCCACTCCTGTGAGTGAGGTTGGAAAGAGTATCTCAGCTATGGGGCCAGAAGGAAAAGAAACTGGTCTTGCTGCACACAGAGCATTCCAGTCAAGGGTAAGAGCTCTGTCCTGATGTTTCTTTTCTCAGAAAGGAAGCGCTTCACGAGGCCTTAACAAGACCTTCACAAGGTCCTCACCTCCATCCTCTTCCAAGAGTTAGACAAGATACCATTACCATCACCATAATTAGCATCATCATCATAATTTCCCTGGTTCCCTGGTTTATTGAACTGCCACACAATCGAGTTTTGCCTTCTCCTCCCATTACCTCAACCTCCCCAGGGCAATCAAATTAGTCACCAGGATGCTATTGACCCTGGTCATGGGACAGAGGCCCCCTGTTTATGACCAGTGCTCCACGTTTAAATGCCAGGACCCAACACTGAGATTTATCCCTTGGATTTCCCACAGCCCTCCAGAGGGGAGGAAGGGACTCTTCCATTTTGTGTCTGTGCTTTGCCCCTCCTGCTGCCTTGACTAAACATCTGGGTGGATCCCTCAGATAGGTAATAATGATAAAGTACAATCAGAAATGAGTCATTTCTTCCAGGACGGAGATGGTGGATACCTTCCTGGCTAATCAGGACTTTGGATTCGAGCTCTGCCCACTCTAGCAATGTTTATATCATAGTTCCTGATCCAAGGAAGATGAAGTACTTGGGCTGGCCTAAAGATATTCATTTCCTTGGCATGTCCCCTGGGGGCACCAGTCCAATAGCCCCTTCTCTGCACCCTCAATATCTTCTTTTTTTTTGCAGTTTTTTAAAATATTTTTTTCCAATTAATTTATTTTCAGAAAAACATTATTCATTATTTTTTCACCACACCCAGTGCTCCATGCAATCCATGCCCTCTATAATACCCACCACCTGGTACCCCAACCTCCCACCCCCCCCGCCACTTAACCCCTCAGATTGTTTTTCAGAGTCCATAGTCTCTCATGGTTCACCTCCCCTTCCAATTTACCCAAATTCCCTTCTCCTCTCTAACGCCCCTTGTCCTCCATGCTATTTGTTATGCTCCACAAATAAGTGACCATATGATAATTGACTTTCTCTGCTTGACTGATTTCACTCAGCATAATCTCTTCCAGTCCCGTCCATGTTGCTACAAAAGTTGGGTATTCATCCTTTCTGATGGAGGCATAATACTCCATAGTGTATATGGACCACATCTTCCTTATCCATTCATCCGTTGAAGGGCATCTTGGTTCTTTCCATAGTTTGTCGACCGTGGCCATTGCTGCTATAAACATTGGGGTACAGATGGCCCTTCTTTTCACGTCATCTGTATCTTTGGGGTAAATACCCAGGAGTGCAATTGCAGGGTCGTAGGGAAGCTCTATTTTTAATTTCTTGAGGAATCTCCACACTGTTCTCCAAAGAGGCTGCACCAACTTGCATTCCCACCAACAGTGGAAGAGGGTTCCCCTTTCTCCACATCCTCTCCAACACATGTTGTTTCCTGTTGTGTTAATTTTGGCCATTCTAACTGGTGTAAGGTGATATCTCAATGTGGTTTTAATTTGAATCTCCCTGAGGGCTAAGGATGATGAGCATTTTTTCATGTGTCTGATAGCCATTTGTATGTCTTGATTGGAGAAGTGTCAAAGTATAGGGATAGAGGGAACATTCCTGAACCTCATCAAATCTATCTATGAAAGACCCACAGCAAATATCCTCAATGGGAAAAAACTTGCAGCCTTCCCATTGAGATAAGGAACAAGACAAGGATGCCCACTTTCACCACCCTTGTACAACATAGTATTAGATGTCCTAGCAACAGCAATCAGACAACAGAGAGAAATAAAAGGTATCCAAATTGGTAATGAAGAAGTCAAACTCTCTCTCTTCGCACATGACATGATTCTTTATATGGAAAACCCAAAAGACTCCACCCCCAAACTACTAGAACTCATACAGCAATTCAGCAGTGTGGCAGGATACAAAGTCAATGTGCAGAAATCAGTGGCTTTCTTATACACTAACAATGAAAATACAGAAAGGGAAATTAGAGAATCGATTCCATTTACTATAGCACCAAGAACCATAAGATACCTGGAAATAAACCTAACCAAAGAGGTAAAGAATCTGTACTTGAGGAACTACAGAACACTCATGAAAGAAATTGAAGAAGACACAAATAGATGGAAGACCATTCCATGCTCTTGGATCGGAAGAATAAACATTGTTAAAATGTCTATACTGCCTAGAGCAATCTATACTTTTAATGCCATTCTGATCAAAATTCCACCGGCATTCTTCAAAGAGCTGGAGCAAATAATCCTAAAATTTGTATGGAATCAGAAGAGACCCCGAATCGCTAAGGAAATGTTGAAAAACAAAAATAAAGCTGGCGGCATCACCTTACCTGATTTCAAGCTTTATTACAAAGCTGTGATCATCAAGACAGCATGGTACTGGCATAAAAACAGACACATAGACCAATGGAACAGAGTAGAGAGCCCAGATATGGACCCTCAACTCTATGGTCAATTAATTTTTGACAAAACAGGAAAAAATATACAGTGGAAAAAAGACAGTCTCTTCAATAAATGGTGCTGGGAAAACTGGACAGCTATATGTAGAAGAATGAAACTCGACTATTCTCTTACACCGTACACAAAGATAAACTTAAAATGGATAAAAGACCTCAACGTGAGACAGGAATCCATCAGAATCCTAGAGGAGAACATAGGCTGTAATCTCTTTGATATCAGCCATAGCAACTTCTTTCAAGATATGTCTCCAAAGGCAAAGGAAACAAAAGCGAAAATAAACTTTTGGACTTCATCAAAATCAAAAGCTTCTGCACAGCAAAGGAAACAGTCAAAAAAACAAAGAGGCGGAGGAGGAGTCAAGATGGCGGAGAAGTAGCAGGCTGAGACTACCTCAGCTAGCAGGAGATCGGCTAGAGAGCTTATCTAAAGATTGCAAACACCTGCAAATCCATCGGCAGATCGAAGAGAAGAAGAACAGCAATTCTAGAAACAGAAAAACAACCACTTTCTGAAAGGTAGGACTGGCGGAGAAGTGAATCCAAAGCGACGGGAAGATAGACCCCGGGGGGAGGGGCCGGCTCCTGGCAAGCGGCGGAGCAACGGAGCACAGAATCAGGACTTTTAAAAGTCTGTTCCGCTGAGGGACATCACTCCGGAGGCTAAACTGGGGCGAAGCCCACACGGGTTCGGCGTGACCTCAGGTCCCGCGGGGTCACAGAAGGATCGGGGGTGTCTGAGTGTCACAGAGCTTGCGGATATTGGAACGGGAAAGCCGGCTGCAGAGACAGAGCCGACAGTAAGCTCGCAGCTTGCAGTTGCCTTGAACCGGTCGCAAGCTCGGTGAGCTCAGAGCGCGGCCTGAGTTTAGGCAGACGCGAGTTACTAGGAGCTGTTCGCTGAGGGCGCACAGGGGAGCGGGGCCCTGGGCTCTCGGCTCCTCCGGGCCAGAGACCAGGAGGCCGCCATTTGTATTCCCGTCCTCCGGAACTCTACGGATAGCGCTCAGGGAACAAAAGCTCCTGAAAGCAAAGCCGAGCAGATCACTCAGCCCGGCCCTGGTAAGGGCGGTGTAATTCCGCCTGGGGCAAAGACACTTGAGAATCACTACACCAGGCCCCTCCCCCAGAAGATCAACAAGAAATCCTGGCAAGACCAAGTTCACCTACCAAGGAGTGCAGTTTCAATACGAAGGAGAGAGCAACAGAATTCCAGAGGAGGAGAAAACAAACCACGGAACTCATGGCTTTCTGCCTGTGATTTTTTAGTCTTGCAGTTAATTTATTTTTTTTTCTTTTTCCTTTTTTTTTCTCTTCTTCAAAAATTTTTTATAATTTTACCCTTTTCTTTTTTAACGTTTTTTGAACTAGATTATCATATATATATATATATTTTGCTTTTTTATACTTTTCTTTATTCATTTTCTTTTTTTTAATTCTTTTTTTTGCTTTCTTTCTTTTTGAACCTCTTTTTATCCCCAAATCAGAAGAGATCCTAATCTCTTCAATCTTTTTTTTCTTAATTCTTTTTTAAATTCTTGATTGAATTTTTAATTCAATCTCTTCTTTTTAATTCTTTTTTTCTTTTTTTTTCCTTTCTTTCTTTTTGAACCTCTTTTTATCCCCAAATCAGAAGAGATCCCAATCAGAAGAGATTGGGAGATCCCAATCAGAAGAGATTGGGAGATCCCAATCAAAGGAGATCCCAATCAGAGGAGATCCCACACCCAATCGTGAGGGGGGAGAAATCCCCCCGCATGATTTGGGATCTCTTCTGATTTGGTTAAAGCATATTTTCCTGGGATTGTTGCCACCCTTTTAGTATTTTACTTGCTCCTTCATATACTCTTAGCTGGACAAAATGACAAGGCAGAAAAATTCACAACAAAAAAAAGAACAAGAGGCAGTACCGAAGGCTAGGGACCTAATCAATACAGACATAGGTAATATGTCAGATCTAGAGTTCAAAATGACAATTCTCAAGGTTATAGCCGGGCTTGAAAAAGGCATGGAAGATATTAGAGAAACCCTCTCCAGAGATATAAAAGCCCTTTCTGGAGAAATAAAAGAACTAAAATCTAACCAAGTTGAAATCAAAAAAGCTATTAATGAAGTTCAATCAAAAATGGAGGCTCTCACTGCTAGGATAAATGAGGCAGAAGAAAGAATTAGCGATATAGAAGACCAAATGACAGAGAATAAAGAAGCTGAGCAAAAGAGGGACAAACAGCTACTGGACCATGAGGGGAGAATTCGAGAGATAAGTGACACCATAAGACGAAACAACATTAGAATAATTGGGATTCCAGAAGAAGAAGGAATAGAGAGGGGAGCAGAAGGTATACTGGAGAGAATTATTGGGGAGAATTTCCCCAATATGGCAAAGGTAACGAGCATCAAAATTCAGGAGGTTCAGAGAACACCCCTCAAAATCAGTAAGAATAGGCCCACACCCCATCACCTAATAGTAAAATTTACAAGCCTTAGTGACAAAGAGAAAATCCTGAAAGCAGCCCGGGAAAAGAAGTCTGTAACATACAATGGTAAAAGTATTAGATTGGTAACTGACTTATCCACAGAGACCTGGCAGGCCAGAAAGAGCTGGCATGACATTTTCCGAGCACTAAACGCGAAAAACATGCAGCCAAGAATACTATATCCAGCTAGGCTATCATTGAAAATAGAAGGAGAGATTAAAAGCTTCCAGGACAAACAAAAACTGAAAGAATTTGCAAACACCAAACCAGCTCTACAGGAAATACTGAAAGGGGTCCTCTAAGCAAAGATCTACAAGTGGTAGATCAGAAAGGAACAATGACAATATACAGTAACAGTCACCTTACAGGCAATACAATGGCACTAAAATCATATCTCTCAATAGTTACCCTGAATGTTAATGGGCTAAATGCCCCAATCAAAAGACACAGGGTATCAGAATGGATAAAAAAACAAAACCCATCTATATGTTGCCTCCAAGAAACTCATTTTAAAACCGAAGACACCTCCAGACTTAAAGTGAGGGGGTGGAAAACAATTTACCATGCTAATGGACATCAGAAAAAAGCAGGAGTGGCAATCCTTATATCAGATCAATTAGATTTTAAGCCAAAGACTATAATAAGAGATGAGGAAGGACACTATATCATACTCAAAGGGTCTGTTCAACAAGAAGATCTAACAATTTTAAATATCTATGCCCCCAACGTGGGCGCAGCAAACTATATAAACCAATTAATAACAAAATCAAAGAAACACATCAACAATAATACAATAATAGTAGGGGACTTTAACACTCCCCTCACTGAAATGGACAGATCATCCAAGCAAAAGATCAACAGGGAAATAAAGGCCTTAAATGATACACTGGATGAGATGGACATCACAGATATATTCAGAACATTTCATCCCAAAGCAACAGAATACACATTCTTCTCTAGTGCACATGAAACATCCTCCAGAATAGATCACATCCTCGGTCCTAAATCAGGACTCAACCGGTATCAAAAGATTGGGATCATTCCCTGCATATTTTCAGACCACAATGCTCTGAAGCTAGAACTCAACCACAAGAGGAAGTTTGGAAAAAACACAAATACATGGAGACTAAACAGGATCCTTCTAAAGAATGAATGGGTCAACCGGGAAATTAAAGAAGAATTGAAAAAAATCATGGAAACAAATGATAATGAAAATACAACGGTTCAAAATCTGTGGGACACAACAAATGCAGTCCTGATAGGAAAATATATAGCGGTACAAGCTTTTCTCAAGAAACAAGAAAGGTCTCAGGTACACAACCTAACCCTACACCTAAAGGAGCTGGAGAAAGAACAAGAAAGAAACCCTAAGCCCAGCAGGAGAAGAGAAATCATAAAGATCAGAGTAGAAATCAATGAAATAGAAACCAAAAAAAACAATAGAACAAATCAACGAAACTAGGAGCTGGTTCTTTGAAAGAATTAATAAAATTGATAAACCCCTGGCCAGACTTATCAAAAAGAAAAGAGAAAGGACCCAAATAAATAAAATCATGAATGAAAGAGGAGAGATCACAACTAACACCAAAGAAATAGAAACTATTATAAGAACATACTATGAGCAACTCTACGCCAACAAATTTGACAATCTGGAAGAAATGGATGCATTCCTAGAAACATATAAACTACCAAATTTGAACCAGGAAGAAATAGAAAGCCTGAAAAGACCCATAACCAGTAAGGAGATTGAAACAGTCATCAAAAATCTCCAAACAAACAAAAGCCCAGGGCCAGATGGCTTCCTGGGGGAATTCTACCAAACATTTAAAGAAGAACTAATTCCTATTCTCCTGAAACTGTTCCAAAAAATAGAAATGGAAGGAAAACTCCCAAACTCATTTTATGAGGCCAGCATCACCTTGATCCCAAAACCAGACAAGGATCCCATCAAAAAAGAGAGCTATAGACCAATATCCTTGATGAACACAGATGCGAAAATTCTCACCAAAATACTAGCCAATAGGATTCAGCAGTACATTAAAAGATTATTCACCACGACCAAGTGGGATTTATCCCAGGGCTGCAAGGTTGGTTCAACATCCGCAAATCAGTCAATGTGATACAACACATCAATAAAAGAAAGAACAAGAACCATATGATACTCTCAATAGATGCTGAAAAAGCATTTGACAAAGTACAGCATCCCTTCCTGATCAAAACCCTTCAAAGTGTAGGGATAGAGGGCACATACCTCAATATCATCAAAGCCATCTATGAAAAACCCACTGCAAATATCATTCTCAATGGAGAAAAACTGAAAGCTTTTCCACTAAGGTCAGGAACACGGCAGGGATGTCCATTATCACCACTTCTATTCAACATAGTACTAGAAGTGCTAGCCTCAGCAATCAGACAACAAAAGGAAATTAAAGACATCCAAATCGGCAAAGAAGAAGTCAAATTATCACTCTTCGCAGATGATATGATACTCTATGTGGAAAACCCAAAAGACTGCACTCCAAAACTGCTAGAACTTATACAGGAATTCAGTAAAGTGTCAGGATATAAGATCAATGCACAGAAATCAGTTGCACTTCTCTACACCAACAACAAGACAGAAGAAAGAGAAATTAAGGAGTCAATCCCATTTACAATTGCACCCCAAACCATAAGATACCTAGGAATAAACCTAACCAAAGAGGCTAAGAATCTATACTCAGAAAACTATAAAGTACTCATGAAAGAAATTGAGGAAGACACAAAGAAATGGAAAAATGTTCCATGCTCCTGGATTGGAAGAATAAATATTGTGAAAATGTCTATGCTACCTAAAGCAATCTACACATTTAATGCAATTCCTATCAAAGTACCATCCATCTTTTTCAAAGAAATGGAACAAATAATTTTAAAATTTATATGGAACCAGAAAAGACCTCGAATAGCCAAAGGGATATTGAAAAACAAAGCCAAAGTTGGTGGCATCACAATTCCGGACTTCAAGCTTTACTACAAAGCTGTCATCATCAAGACAGCATGGTACTGGCACAAAAACAGACACATAGACCAATGGAACAGAATAGAGAGCCCAGAAATAGACCCTCAACTCTATGGTCAACTAATCTTCGACAAAGCAGGAAAGAATGTCCAATGGAAAAAAGACAGCCTCTTCAATAAATGGTGTTGGGAAAATTGGACAGCCACGTGCAGAAAAATGAAATTGGACCATTTCCTTACACCACACACAAAAATAGATTTAAAATGGATTAAGGACCTCAAAGTGAGAAAGGAATCCATCAAAATCCTTGAGGAGAACACAGGCAGCAACCTCTTCGACCTCAGCCGCAGCAACATCTTCCTAGGAACATCGCCAAAGGCAAGGGAAGCAAGGGAAAAAATGAACTTTTGGGATTTCATCAAAATCAAAAGCTTTTGCACAGCAAAGGAAACAGTTAACAAAACCAAAAGACAACTGACAGAATGGGAGAAGATATTTGCAAACAACATATCAGATAAAGGACTAGTGTCCAAAATCTATAAAGAACTTAACAAACTCAACACCCAAAGAACAAATAATCCAATCAAGAAATGGGCAGAGGACATGAACAGACGTTTCTGCAAAGAAGACATCCAGATGTCCAACAGACACATGAAAAAGTGCTCCATATCACTCGGCATCAGGGAAATACAAATCAAAACCACAATGAGATATCACCTCACACCAGTCAGAATGGCCAAAATCAACAAGTCAGGAAATGACAGATGCTGGCGAGGATGCGGAGAAAGGGGAACCCTCCTACACTGTTGGTGGGAATGCAAGCTGGTGCAACCACTCTGGAAAACAGCATGGAGGTTCCATGGAGCCCAAGTGTCCACCTCTATTTGTTGCTACACCTGCACTAGTTTATGTCCCACCCCTATGACCCAGCAATTGCACTACTGGGAATTTACCCTAAAGATACAAACGTAGTGATCCAAAGGGGCACGTGCACCCGAATGTTTATAGCAGCAATGTCCACAATAGCCAAACTATGGAAAGAACCTAGATGTCCATCAACAGATGAATGGATCAAGAAGATGTGGTATATATACACAATGGAATACTATGCAGCCATCAAAAGAAATGAAATCTTGCCATTTTCAACAACATGGATGGAACTAGAGCGTATCATGCTTAGCGAAATAAGTCAAACGGAGAAAGACAACTATCATATGATCTCCCTGATATGAGGGAGTGGTGATGCAACATGGGGGCTTAAGTGGGTAGGAGAAGAATCCATGAAACAAGATGGGATAGGGAGGGAGACAAACCATAAGTGACTCTTAATCTCACGAACAAACTGTGGGTTGCTGAGGGGAGGGGTGTTGGGAGAAGGGGGGTAGGGTTATGGACATTGGGGAGGGTATGTGCTTTTGGGTAAATTGGAAGGGGAGATGAACCATGAGAGACTATGGACTCTGAAAAACAATCTGAGGGGTTTGAAGTGGCGGGGGGGTGGGAGTTTGGGGTACCAGGTCGTGGGTATTATAGAGGGCACATCTTGCATGGAGCACTGGGTGTGGTGAAAAAATAATGAATACTGTTTTTCTGAAAATAAATAAATTGGAAAAAGAATAAAAAAACAAAAAAAAAAAACAAAAAAAACAAAGAGGCAACCCATGGAATGGGATAAGATATTTGCAAATGACAGTACAGTCAAAAGGTTGATATCCAGGATCTATAATGAACTCCTCAAACTCAACACACATGAAACAGGCAAGCACATCCAAAAATGGGCAGAAGATATGAACAGACACTTCTCCAATCAAAGCAGATTTTAGATTACATTTGCAATTTCCTGCTTATCTCGAAGAATCAGAAAACCAGGTCACCCAAAGGCTCCTGTTCCCACATGCCACAACCCTTCATCTGAGCCACTGGGGAACTGGGATTCTCCAGGATGTGTAAATCGCACTGCTGTCTCATCTTCCACCATGGAGCCCAAGTGTCCACCTCTATTTGTTGCTACACCTGCACTAGTTTATGTCCCACCCCGAAGATCACAAGGCAGTCACCTTGTGGAGGTGACAAGTTCTCTTATGTGTTTAATATGCGAACAGAGAGTATTGAAATAACACAACTTAAGAAGCTTTTATGAAGCAAATTGGACAATTATACCTGTTTATATTACCTCTCTGCCCTTCCTGGTATTTGCTTTTGGAGGACTTCTTGTGCTGTCTAGGGTAGGGCAAGCTTCTGGGCTCACAGAAAAGAGCTTCTGAATTGAGAAGGGGCTGGGGTGACCCACTGTCCCAGTTTTCCTGGATCTGAGCGATTTTCTGAAATGAGGAGTTCTCAGTGCTAAAGCCAGAGAAATTCTTAGTAAAGTGGGACAGTTGGTCACCACAGGGGAAGGCTCCACAAAGGCGGTGAAGGGATCACTGGGTAAAGCCTGCCTTCCTCATGGTTTCCCCCAGAGAAAGCCCCTGGGGAGCTTGTCCCTTTCACTTTCCTGATTCTAAAACTGCCTGCCTCCCTGGCCCTGTGCCCTGACTCATCACTAAAGACTGTACACCCATGGCACAGGGGGACCGTCCTCCTGCTGCATTCCTGGAATGGACCTGGTTGTGGACTTAGGCATGGGGTTCTCTGCAGAAACAATCATATTGCTGGTCATTTCAGTTTGCTTCTCTCTCCAGACCTCACTGCGGTCCCTGCCCCAGATGGAGAAGGAAGGCCCGGCAGCCCCGTGATAGGCTCTGAAGGGCAGCAAGGACACAGAACGAACGTGCTCGGCCTGTTCATCTGGTTTCCGTTTACCAGCCACTCCACTTGTATTGTCCCCTGAAGTCATCTTTAAGAGGAAAGGATCCACTGTCTTTGCCAGGAGAGGATCTGGAGCATTCCCTCTTTCCAGGGTCCTCTGCTGTCTGTCAGCTGGATGTCATCCAGGCTTTCTCCTGCCAATCCTTGTCCTTCCCCACCTCAACTCAGCATGGCTTCCCCCTCAAGATCCTTTCCTCAGCTGGCTCCACCTGACTCCAGTCACCACCCTCAGCCCGGGGTCCCCTGGGTTCCCTACCTCCTGATGACCGAGCTCTGGGCACATGTGTGATTCAGATTCCACTCATTTGGAATTCCCAAAAATTCCATCTGCGCTGAGCAGAGCTTTATTGTGGCTTATGTTTCACGAAGAAAGGTTTCCACAAAACAAATGAATACTGACAAAAAAATTACATGGATGTTATTTTAATAAAGAGGACAATCTGCCAAATGCTATCTCAGCTCAGGGGCCTAGTTCAAGTCCCTCAACAGATGTAGCTGCTGGTGCACGAGACACGCGGACCCTTCTCTTTCCTGTTCCCAAAAGCCTCTATCACCAGCAACCCCCTTACCCCCCCTAACCCAGGCCAACCCTCTGGCCTGCCTCCTCTGACCCCCAAGGCAGCTGGTGCCACAGCTTCTCTAGCCTGCATCTGGCCCTTTTCTGGTCAATTCTCCTTCCCTGTGTATGTGAACCAGACAGCTCTTGCAGCCACTTCCGATATCCTGACCTCCCTTTCCTCGAGGGGCTGTTGGCCACTCTTCTGACCAGTCCCGATCAGGTGAGCAACTCTGCATGTGCTCCGACCAGCTCCCACCAGCATAGTCCTAGGGACTTCCCCCGTGTGCATGCCCCACATCTCCTTCCCAGCTGATGCCTCACATTTCCTCCCCTGTGCACATGCCCCACATCTGCTTCCCAGGTGATGGTTGCCCTATGACCCGCTAGGGGCCTCCGTTGGCTCAGCCTAAAGTGGGGAGGGTCCATGCCTATGGGCAAATTATGACCTGTAAGACCCAAACACTAAGGAAAATTTCTTCTCCCTTCTTCTTTGCAGCAATTGCCCTGAGACACATTTATTCTCGTAGCCTCTATTGGCCCCACAGGGACCATGCCATCAGTTGGCATCAGTTGATAACACATCTGGTGTGGCTCTCCAACCTTCCCTGCCCCGCTCCCATTCCTGTCTTTCCTGCTTCCGTGGGAGAGCAATGCCTCAAGAAACAGGAGCTTTGGCCTCAGGCAGTGTTTCTGAAGAACCCATGCCAAGACACCCTATATCCTTCTGATTGCCCCATCCATCACTCCCTACCTACCTTGGGGTGTCTTAGAATAAGCCAAGATGGAAACTGGAACAGGAGTCTTGGACACCAGTAAATGGGCAAGAGGTTGAGTCTTGGTGTGGTTTTGGTTCAGAAGGAGTAATTGTGGGCACAGGATAGTGAGTTCAGGGACTGAATGTAGCATTGCTGGTCTCTTCCAAAGATAATCTACAGTTTTCTTGGTTTGCGTTTTCTTTCTTGAGATAAAAGAATCATTCTTCATTGTTGCTCAGTCAATAGGGCCCATGAGTTTTATTTCTCAATAAAGCCCATGTTGTTCATGTGCTTTCCCTTAAAGATGACGAAGTGTAGGGTCCTGGTTACTATAGCCAAGCCCCTGGGGGGAGATGTGAATCCAGTATGCCTTCCCTCTAGGCTTCCAAGTCACGTGAGAACACACGCCATCTTTGATTTGCCTCAAGTGGAGCAGGTTTTCTAGAACCTGCAACAGAAAGAGTCTTAACTGTTGCCCAGAATCTGTGGCAGCATTTTGCTACTAGTTGGTAAACCTGAAAGCATTAAAATGCTTCTATTAAAATATTGATAAATTCTGATTGTTCAACGGAGATATACCTCAGCTTGTCTAAAAAGGATTTTGTATTTACCCAATTATTTCATAAAATAATGATTTTTACCATGCTCTCTGTCCCCGTCACACATATATGTTTATAATCTTAAGGTTATGGATTGTTAGAAGTTGAGGACTTGTCCCCTTCCTCTTGGGAGTCCCCAAAGCCCACTGTCTCAATGTCAATGTCATGAGCCCTCAGGGAACCATGCTGACTCATCGTGGGGAGACTTTAACGTGGTTCTAGGGCAGTCCAGGGTCTGGCCCTGATATTTAAGGATCCAAGTTAGAGCAAGGGCTGTGATGACTCCCATGTCATGAGTAGGAGGAGATATGAGGTTTCCATACAAAGACCCTTCTCAGCCTCTGAGAGTCAGGGGTTTATGGTCAAATGAAAGCTAGAAACAGTTTTTGATTTAATCCCAGTGTACCTTCTCCAAATCCAACCATGGCTTTGACCAAAGAAATAGAAGAAGCAAGAGAACACACAGGGGTCATAGGGTCCTGTTTCTGTCAGATGCTGTTTCTCACCCACAGGGTGGGCTGCACTGAGGTGTAGAGGGATCTCTTGAGGACATGGTCAACACTTCCCGCTCAGAGAGGAGGCAGGCAGGGTCCGGGGTTGGCTGATAGCATGCAAGGCCCACCATGCCAATGAACCGCCAAGCCTTTGGGACACATAAGAAGAGGCTGAGTGTTTTCAGTGGGAAGGCAAGCACTCGGGCCATTGGCTTCAGCTCTGAAGATGTCACTGAAGGGACAATCTCAAGTGATACTGGGGCCGTCACTCCTTTACATTCTTCACCAACTCTTAGTCATAGATTTGTTGTATTGTGTTAAAAAACACAGTACATGAAATTTACCATCTTAGCCATGTTCAAGTGTATAGTTCAGCACTGGGTAGCACATTCCTATTGCTGTGCAACCATTGCCACCATCCATCTCTAGAACTTTCTCATCTTCCCCAACTCAAGTCGTCTACCCAGGAAACACCAACTCGCCTTCCCTCCCGCCTCTAGTGCCTGGCCACCATGTGGCATCCTGCTCCCTGTCTCTGTGAATTTGATTCCTCTGGGACCTCACAGAAGCGGCCTCATTCAGTCTTTGTCCTTCTGTAACTGGTTTTTTTTTTTTTTTTTTTTAGCGTCCTGTCCCCAAGCTGCATCCATGTTGTGGCAAGTGTCAGACTTCCCTTCCTCATGAGGCGGAATGCATAAGAGAACTTTAAAGCATAAAATTCCTGAAGGGTTCCTCCTTTTGCTAAGAGGATAACCAGACTGAAACTCCCTCAGAGGCTGCTGCCTGGGTGATGACAGGGCTCATGGGGGGTTGGGAGGGCAGTGGAACCACCGTGACCCCACCCAGAGCAGCTCTGTTTTCCCATCCAGCATCAGGCTTCTGTGCAAGAGTTCACTGGGGACAGAAAAGACTCTGCTGTCAAAAATAGCTTGAAAACCCATAGAGTCCCCTCCTTCTTATCCTTTTCCATTCTACATTTCTCTCTCTAGCTAATCTTTACAGAGTAAATGTCAAGGTATCCAATTTACCCTGGCTCTTTGAGTAGAGGTCAAGGGTCTCTGCCCATTCAGGACTCACCAGCGATAAGAAGAATGATCCCAGTCTCTCCCGGGTCAGATGCATGGATGTTTGCGGGCACGGAGAAGGACTGAGTGCAGCTCTGGACACACATCTCACTGAAGAAATTATTCTGGGATCTGTTACTATGATATCTATTCAGTGGAGTTGAAAACTAATTTCCCATGCTGAAATTGAACTTAGTACTATCCCTACCTGGGTCCCCCTGATACCACAAAGAAAACTAGAGATTGTAATAATTATAAATAGAAAGCCACATCCTGAATTCCAAGCTCTCTGAATCACACCCAGATTTATGTCTCTGGCCGTAGACTTTGTGGGCTTCCTAACTAGAAGACCCTTTCCTGTCTTCCCAACACACTCTAAGCCTTCCTGCTTTGGTTCATTTGCTTAACACCTTTTCTCCATATGGAGAGCGCTTCATCTCCATATCCACATTCCACAGCCTGCACCAAAGGCCTAAAGTGATGTTTGCCATCTGGAAAGTAAGCTCCACCCAGGTCCTGAATCATGAGAGCAAGACCTCACAATTTTGAAAAGCCCATCCTAATCAGCAGTGTTGGGCACCAGGGGATAGTCATCATCCTCTGCCTGTGGTCTCGTGAGCACCAGGGAGGGATAGAGCACCTTGGGTCCCCAAGTGGGAATCAGACCGCAGCTTGCCAATGACACAATCTGGGGAAACTGGCCTCCAGACTGGCCTTTAAGTGCAGCTTCAGGGCAGCTAGAAACCCCCTCTAGCCCTTACAAGGGTATGCATCAGGCTGATCAGAAACCGATGATTGGGGGACTGTAGGGTTTGGTTCCAACACCTAGTTTCCGCTGGCCACTTTCCTTTATACTCTGACAAAACCTACCACTGAACCACTCATCCTGCTGGTCCTGAGGAGAAATTGCCATACTTTTTTTAAAGATTTTATGTATTTGAGAGAGAGAGAGAGAGAGATCACGAGAGAGGGGAGGGTCAAAGGAAGCAACAGACTCCCCACTGAGCAGGCAGCCCGACACAGGACTCAATCCTGGGACTCCAGGATCATGACCTGAGCCGAAGGCAGATGCTTCACCAACTGAGCCACCCAGGCACGCTGCCATAAACTTGAAAGTTCTGCCCATGACAAGACCATCACACTGTCTTGATTCCACAGAATACCTTAACCTAACACAGCTCGTTTTGCCAATGCTTATTTAAGGAATGGAGGAAACTTCTTTGTCGGGGATTCCTCCAGCTCCTCGAATTCCAAGGGACTCCAGCCAGCACTTTTATGTGCAGGGTCTGGTGACCTGAAATAAATATAATAAATAAATAAATGGACATTGACTAACAAGGTCACACATCATTTCACATGACAACATGACTTCAGCTTCTGCCCATCCACATTTCACTCCCAATTCTCCAATGTTTTAGAATCACCTGCAGCTCTGTAGCCCCAACCCATTCCCTGGCCAACTCATCTGGGAATTATAGCTAATACTGGCACAGATGACCTCCATTGTGCTTAGGTGGGTTTGAGGGACATCCTTGCTGGGTGCTTTAGGCTGGAGAATGGCAAGATGAAGAGAAGCTTTCTGATTTTCCCCTAAGACCCCCTCTGGGCTACTTTTCTAGGGCCTTACATCCGTGTTCCCCTCAGCACCCATGCTATAGGCTGTGACTGTTGGCCAAAGACGGTCACGTGGCTAAGCCCAGAGTCTGTGTTGAGGACACCACACAAGGTAATTGGAAGGTCTCTGCACTGGGGACCCTGCAGAAGAAGTCTACCCAGAAGGAGGAGATCCTCCCTTCTCACCCAACACATAACTCATTCCAGGTCATTCTGCAGAGTGGTTGGATAGAAGGTAAGCAGTCATGGTGCGTAAGTCAGCACAAACTGTGGCCCAGACACTGCCCTGCTAATATATCATAAACAGTATCACATGAGTAGAGTACATGGCCTGAATGCCCATTTTAACTTAAAGGCCAAAGCCCTACATGGACATGGTCTTCTGAGGAGCCCCTGCCTCTCCAGCTAGTCCCCCTCATCCGTTTGTAGGCCCATGGAAGAGGAAGGAGGAGCTCCCCTGCCCTCTCTCACAGACAGAGTCCTAGACCTCTGCCTGAGGTGATCCCTCTGGAACTGTCAGGGAAAGAAGAGTTTCTATCTTTCCCAGACTCTCTCAGATTATGGACCATGAGTGGGTGACAGATGGTCATGAATAATAGTGACAGAGTAAACTTACAGGGTAAAAAACCGAGAACCCATTAACCAGGAAGAATATTCTGGAATTAAAATCATGTAAGCTAATATAAGCTGGGCTGCCCTGGCAGGATGGGACACCTGTCAGTCGATGAGTTCTTACTTAGAGCAAAAGCCAGGTCTAGGAAAGACTCAAGTACCTCTTAGCCCAATAATGCTGGAGTTTTTATTCTACAAGGGATGAGGTCCCATGCATGGCAACAGAGGAATGCCCTCTTCCCATAAGAAAATGAGACTCAGGGGCGCCTGGGTGGCTCAGTGGTTTAAGCCTCTGCCTTCAGCTCAGGGTCCTGAGATCGAGCTCCACGTCGGGCTCTCTGCTCAGCAGGGAGCCTGCTTCCCCCTTCTCTCTCTCTGCCTGCCTCTCTGCCTACTTGTGCTCTCTCTCTGTCAAATAAATAAATAAATAATCTATAAAAAAATCATTAAAAAAAAGAAAAAAAAAGAAAAAGAAAAAAAAAGAAAATGAGACTCAGCTGCTCCCAGAAAGTCAATGCCTGCTTTGAGTCCCCGTGCTTCTTCTCACGCTCCTGAGGTAACTGGCCTCCGGTCCGGCCAATCTGGACACAGATGTAGAAATGGGACCTTCCCCCTACCTCCTGAGACTCAAGTCCCCCTCCCCACCCCCCTTTAATTAAAACAAGCACAGAACACCTGAAGGAGGGAATCGTGCCCATCGATGGAACCAGAGGCTTCAGGCTTGAAGAGGGACCTTCAGAAGCTCAGCTTGGGGCAAATGTCAGTCTCCTGAGGGAAGGGTTGGAGGTCCCAGGCTGACAGACCTGGCAGAGAGGAGTGGAGTGCCAGATGGAGAGACAGAAACTTGAGAGGTCCCTCCCTTTCACATCTGAGCATACGGGTCCCAGTGCCCATGTGGTACAAGGGAACCTGTGGGGGACGAAGTTACAACTTCTGCTTGGAGATCTGACTGTCTCGTTGACCAGGAACTTGGACTTACCTCCACTGTAGTCACCCAGACATGGTGTGGGAGTGTAATAACGGGGCTAGCACTGTGTCAGGGAGACCCGGAGAGCTGGGGGCACCCAGAAAAAGAGAGTCCCACTTAGAATCATCCTTACTGTCCTGAAACCCCACAACCATATTCCTCACCCCGATTCCATTCTATGGCCTCTGTTAACCCATAGAGTGCCATGGTGCAAATCTAGAAAAAGGTGCCCCAAGTGTGGAGCTTGTGGGCATCTGGGCAGATGCTGCATGTCCAAGAGTGGATTCCAGCCCCCCTCTTTGCTCTTCACAGAGTGATTTGTGATTTACATAAGTGCTACCCCTCTTCCTGGCTGTTCCCCATAAATGACCAAGTAAGCATTTGGGGACAAAATGAGGGGCCCTGTCGGAGAGAGGCTGTAATCATCACATCACAGCACGTCTTCCGGGCACTGAGCTAGCGCTCGCCCTCCATTGCCTAGTCCAGCCCTCTCAGGGAGCAGATCACTCCCATCTCTTGCTCTTTGGTAAATGAGGGTTTTGGAGGCTTCTTGAAGTAAGATAGCTGTCTCAGGACGAGCAGCAAGAAAGCAGGGGAGCCCCTGCCCACCAGCTTTCTGAGATCTCCAAGACTGGCTCTCTGACCAAACCCAATCTCCGGAGATGCTGCTTGTTTTCTGCTATTTTTGTGTCATTCCACTGATTCTCTGAGAGCTGGCTGCAGATTTGGATAAGGTCATGCCAAAAAGTAGATCCAGAAGGTCTGCCTGCCAAGCCCGGGCTCCTTCTGCTGGCCTCACTGTCTCACCTGCAGCGCCTCACTGGTCTTGCTCTCACTCGTGCCTGGAGTGGCCCAGAAAGACAGAGCTCAGAGACAGGATGTCCAAGCTCTCCCCACTCACTCTTGCTCAGGTCCAGCCTCCTCCTGTCAACCATCAGAGACCGCATCTGCTTTCCTGCCGCCCCTTTCCATCTTCCCTGCGAAGCCCCGTGCTCTCACATATGTGGGCCATCTTGACTCCAGGGACATCTGAGACAGACCCCTTGACTTTTCCATTTCTCTCGAGTCTGAACAGAAGCCTGCTGTGACAGACCACGAGGATAGCGGCTTCTCCCATGTCCTCACCAACAAAGAAATAGTCACTAAACCATTCTGGTTTCGTGGCCCCTGATTTTCCTTGTAGACAATCCCCTACAGGGTTAGGGTAGGGGTCCCCTGCGGCGGGAGGGGTGTGTGATGTCTGAGGCCCCTGCACCCCCTCACCTACCGACGGACAGTCTCAGAAGCATGGTAAGACGTGTGCCTGGCTGTCTACTTCTACGTGTATGCATGTCAGCTTTGGATTCACAAGTATTTCCGAATCACTGGCTGTGCCCATGTCACTGCTGTGTAGACACTAAGTTGGTTAAAAAAACAATAATGCTATGTTTCCGTAATTCCTAAGAAACCAAAGTGATGAGTATTAGTGTCTTTCAGGCTCTCGTGCAGATTCCAGAATGGAAATTTAGGACTGGGTGGTTCTCTCTTCTCATCTGGACACTGTGCAGTCCCATGTGCCCTGAGTGACGCAGACACGATGCTTGGCCATCCTCTTGGCACGGAGCAGAGAGCTGCTGGGGAGCTTCTAGGGAGCAAGACTGTGGCCATCAAGTGGAAGGACACTGGTAAGGAGACCTCTGCTATTCTGTAAAAGCTCAGATGCTTCTACATATGTGTGCTTTCGAATTCAGATCATGAGCAGAAAAAGAAACAAAATACAGCATTAAATAAAAAGTCCAGCAGGAATGATTTATGTGTAGCATATCATTTCATGAGATGCAACTTGGAGACAAAGGCTAGTTTTTAAGAGACAGGAAATCCTGCAGGAAAAGCAAGGGGCTACAAAAGAAATGTTTGTTTCTCAGGCTGGAAGGAGTCTTGCCAGGTTTGCGGCACCTCAGAGATGTGGGGGGATCCCTTTCCGGGGTTGGGGGGCATTGGCCTCATGATTCCAGGTGGGGAGCTCAAGGACAGGATCGCCATATGTGGTAGAAAGGTTTGAAGGGGTTACCAGATTCAGCAGATGAAAATATAGGGCACCCAGTTAAATTTAAATTTCTGATGAGCAACAAATATTTTCTTAGTATAAGTATGTCCCATAGAATCTTGGAGATGTTCTTATACTAAACCGAATTTGCTGCTTATTAGAAATTCAAATTTAACTTCGTGTCATCATTTATTTGGCAACCCAGTTAGGAAGCCTCCTTTGAGTCTCTGCCCATAATAATTAAGAGATCAAGAGACACAGGATAAGAAAGAGGTGAATAGGAATGTATATAGGGAAATCAATGTATTCTTTCTGGATAGCTGAAGGTGAAGGGATAAAAAAAAAAGCTTTGATGTTAAAGATACTTTATTTTTTTTAAAGATTCTATTTACTTATTTGTCAGAGAGAGAGAGTATGTGTACAAATGGGAGAAGTGGCTGGCAGAGGGAGAAGCAGGCTCCCCACTGAGCAGGGAGCCTGATGCGGGACTCAATCCCAGGAACCTGAGATCATGAACTGAGCTGGAGACAGATGCTTAACTGACCGAGCCACCCAGGCATCCCTTAAAGATACTTTAAAACAAACAAACAAATAAAACAACTGGGACGCCTGGGTATCTCAGTGAGTTGAATATCCAGCTCTTGATTTTGGCTCATGTCATGATCTCAGGCTGGTGAGATCGAGTCCCAACTCAGGTCTTGTGCTCTGTGGGGGAGTCTGCTTAAGATTCTTACTCTCCCTCTGCTTCTCTCCTCTCTCCCATCAAATAAATAAACAAATATATAAAATCTTTAAAAAACAACAACAATAACACTCTCAGAACAGAGTCAAGTCTGAGTCCAGTGGACTTCCCAGCATAAAATGTGGTTCTGATTAGATTGAAAGTGATTTTCTAAAAATAATACCAGTACATTAGATGGTGATTAGAAGCAGCTACTTTTAGGCAGGAAGTTCCCCAGCTCCCTTGCCCTCCCTTCCACCCTCCCTGGATCCGCCTCTTCCTTCCTCTCCTTCCTTCCACCCTCTCTTTCTGTCTTGTCATACTTACTCTCATCACGTAAATATTTACTGGTGATCAACTCCACACAAAGCAAACATTCTAAATGGTATTTTCACTTTTACCCAATTGTATCTTTCTTTAAGACTGCGAAAAAACCAAGCATCACATAAATGAACTTCTATGCATGCCCTGGGACCTGGAGAAGAAGAGCTAGAAATAAAGAGGCCAATTTTGTAGATTGCTGTGACCCTGAACGAGCTGGAAACCTGCCCCCATCTCAATCTAATCCCAGGGCCAACCAAAAAGGAAAAGAGCCGAGGCAATTGTCTTAAAAGTAAAACTCTACAATGCTCTCAGGTGTTTCTCCATCTCCCTTTGGACATGCCTCAACAGAAATGCAAGGTGACAATTTGGGTCACGGAAGAGGCAAAGCCCCAACGACAGGGAAATAGAGGTTGTTCCTATAATTAGTTTCTTGAGAAATGGTTTCTGATCAACTCCCTATCACTGTTAGCTGGATTAGAATTAGAACGAGATGTAGAAGAGAAACCGTAAAACCTGTTTTGTTTCTCTATCTGCACCATCTTTGTCCGGACATTGGGCAGGCCAATTCTGATAGCAGGACCTCCCTGTGGGATGTGAGAGACAACCCAACAGCGTAGATTGAATGAGTCATCTGTAAATATTCATCAGCTAGAATTTATTGTGCATCCCTATGAATGAAAAGCTCTGAATTCCCAAACTCTTTAAGGCCCGTGCTTACGACCTCCTCTCTCCTTGGGAGTACCAGACATAGGCTATTTATTTTCCATGGAGCTTGAGTTTGCTGGCTCTCCTGTTAGAATAATACAAACAGATGTCAGTTGCCCTCCCCAGACTCATCTTTCTAGCCCTTCTTACTCTGTTAGGGAGCTGTCACTGTGTGCAGCCTCTAATTCACAACCTGTCTCCTCTGGCTGTTTCTGGGCTTGATCTGCCGAAGCTTTGTACCAGAGCCCATCACTCTGCGTGAAAGGATGTTCCTGAGGAGGAATACGCTGCCACCTTTCATCCCCTTTCTTCAGATGGAAATTGGTTCTGTTATGAAACCATTGGTTGACACATCATTTGTTCGGGCCGTGATCTCGTAGACAATTGTACATTAAAAAAAAAAAAGCCTTGAATCCAATGGCACCCAAGCTGAAATCCTCCTGTTATTTCTCAGACAGAAGGACAAAACCCAAAATGTATCAGAAAATATTGGGAACAATGGCTGATTTTCATTAGTGTCGGATAGCCGGCTCGCACTGCTGGAATTCCAGGGGCTATAATTTAGCTCCATGCTAAGTCAAATGTATTAAACACTTCCTTTTTGGCCCATTTTCATGGCTGGAGTGACTGCCTCCTATGTGTTTTATTGTGCAGCTTCTCTTCGAATGGCTGTCTGCCATTTTGTCCCAGTCCATGGGGTCTTTAGGGCCAAAGATAGACCGTGAGTCCAAAGGACTTGTTAAAAGCAATGCTGTTAAATGACAGTGACGTTGTTTGTAAGGTCCTGAGGTCAGAACTGGACATGATAACTTTTCATTCTTTGCATCTATCTTTGGAAATTCCTACATAGCCAGTATATTCTCTTGGTCAAATTCCCATTTATTTCATGGGTCTGTCTTGTCTACTCACAGACAGGATGCTTTTTCAAACCACAGAAAGTCAGCACTAGAAGAAACTTTGAAGATCACCTAAATCAGCTGATGACTTTTTTTTTTTAAGATTAGGAAGTAGAGGGCTAGAAAAACCAACTGGTCAAGATGATTGACATCCCTCTTTGGTTTTCACAGCAAGTCATCAGTATGTATCAATTGCCTCAAATGGCAGGTATTGTTTATTTTATACATCTTTGAACTCACTGCATTCTTTTCAAGAGATGGTGCTGGGAAAACTGGATATTCACATGTAAACAAATGCCTAATGCCACATACAGAAATTAATTCAAAACAGATTAAAAACCTAAGTGTGAGTTGTAAAACCATAAAAATTTTAGAAGAAAACAGGACAAATGTTTCACAATATTGATTTTGTACTGGTATATGGGATATGATACCAAAGGCACAGGAAACAAGAGAAAAAATAGGCAAATTCAAGTTCATAAAAAGGTAGAAATGGTGTGCAATGAAAGACAATGTCAGCAAACACTTGTCAACCTGAAAAATTGGATGGAATGCTTGCAAATCCTATGGTAAGGAATTAATATCTAGACTATATAGAGAACTCCTGAAACTCAATGAGAAAATGTACAACAGACTTGAATAGACATTCTTCCAAAGAATATTTCTCTATTTGGTCAATAAGTACCTGAGAAGAGGTTCAGCATCACTTGCCATCAGGGAAATGCAAATCCAAACTACAATGAGATAACACCTCACACCCACCAGGATGACCACTATAGAAAAAGAAAAAAGAAAACCTCAGGTGGGGACTAATATTGGCAAGGTTGTGAAGAAATGAGAACCCTCAGGAACTGTTGGTGGGAATGTAAAGTGATACAGCTCTGTGGAAAACAGTATGGCAACTCCTCAGAAAATTAAAAATAGGACTATCCTATGATCTAGCCATTCCACTTCTGGGTATATACTCAAAAGAACTGAAAACAGGTCTTGAAGAGATATTTGCTCAGATTCACACAGCATTATTCACAATGACCAAAATGTGAAAGCAAAGTAAGTGTCCACAGATGATGAATAGATAAGCAAAATGTAGTATTTCCATATGATGAAATATTACTCAGCCTTGAAATGGAGGGAAATTCTGACCCAGGCTACAACATGGTTGAAACTTGAGGACATTAGGCTAAATGAAACAAGGCAGTCATGAAAAAAGATAAATTGAGTTTGATTCCATTTACAAGAGCTACTCAGAGCAGACAAACCAAAGAGACAGAAAGCAGAATTGTGTTTTCCAGGGGCTGAGGGAAAGGGAATGGGGAATTGTTGTTTTGTGGGTAAAGAGTTTCAGTTTTCCAAGATGCAAATAATTCTGTAGAATGATAGTGGTGATGATTGTACCACATTAAGAATATATTCAGAAATGGTTGAGATGGTAAATTTTTTGATATGTGTATTTTATCA
This sequence comes from Neogale vison, assembly GCF_020171115.1. Taxonomy (NCBI): domain Eukaryota; kingdom Metazoa; phylum Chordata; class Mammalia; order Carnivora; family Mustelidae; genus Neogale; species Neogale vison. Next base: position 157,801,194 of record NC_058092.1, read on the forward strand.
CAGAGGAAATTAGAAAGAAATTCTACTGAACTATTATGCTGTCCCAGGCAAGCCCTTGAATGACAAAGGGAGGAGATGCAATAATTTAAATAGTGCTTAAATATTATTTCTTAGTCCTGGACGCCAAACTAGACACTTTATGTATTTCAATGAAGACAGCCGCGGTATCCTATAGCATGGGCTTTAAAAAAAAAACCCATACTGCATTTTTTTTTCCAGATGAGAGTTTGAATATTTAAATTAGTCAACTTTTTCTGTGTAACAAACCCCTCCAAAACTCAGTTGTTTCAGTAATAACAATTTATTATCATACAATGCTGTGGGTTGCCAATATGGGTGGGGTTCTACTGATTGGTTCTTCTCTGCTGGGCTTGGCTGGGCTCACTCATATGTTTGTGATCTGTCCACTGCCCTTTGGGCTCGGTTACTGGGGAGTGGGCTTCTGGAAACTGCACAACAGAAATGAAGGGACTGTTACTGATATCCATCATCATCCAATAGGCTCGCTAACTTGGGCTTATAAACATGGTATGGAAAGGCTCCAAGTGTAGCACTAGGGAAAATGCTTCTCAAGTCTCTACTTCTGTCACATGTGCTTCTGTTCTGTTGGCCAAAGAAGGCCACATGGCTATCCCAGACATAAGGGGTGGAAGAAGACTTCATCTCCTGATGGAAGGAGTTAGAAAGCCACACACATAGGTGAGATTGATAGGAAGGAGACCTTTTGACTAGTATTACAATTTACCACAGTATCACAAGTGAAAATAAGCATGGCTCCAAGAACAAGGGAATGTTCCTTGGCAATAATTTACATGGAAGGTGACTTTTATCAACCAAAATTATGAGAAGCATCTTAAAATTCTGCTCAAAGTGTTCATGCCTCAATAACCCACCATATTAAAAAGAGAAACAGAGAACTCCCACAATATCATTTCACTAAATAGATCATGGTCCCATTTACAATGGGAAGCTGAGATGTTCTTGAGATAAGACCATAGATAATAGGAACTGGATCAAGACCTCTGTTCATCTTATTTGTCCCCTCATTTAACGTTTTGATCCACTCTGAAAATCCCAGGGTCTTCGGCACATATTTTGAAAACCCAGCTCAATGGCAGAGCCACTGGGCAAAGATGGTGACCTTGCCAGCCTCTTCTGGTTTCAGACTGCAGGCAACATTGCTGCCTCTGTCTCTAATCTCCGAGGCCCAGTGGCCAGACTCACTAGGTATCAGAGAAGCAGGCCCTCCACTGATAAGAGTGTTGACCTACAAACCCACTGCCAAGCTGCGAATGTTTATGTCAGGTTGAATGAAAAAAATAATTGCCTGTCAACACGCGTAATTGCATTTGAGAAGCTTTGTGTCCATCTTTAATTTTGACAAGGTGTCCTCCATGTTCTCTTCTTAGATCCAGAACTCTCAGCTGATATTGGCTTCAGTCTGTGTGAACGATGGACAGACTGTCGCTAACCCATTCAATTTTAGATAGTGCCGGGAGGTCCTTCTAGGTTGCAGGAAAGTTGACAATGAAGAAAGGAGTCCCCGAGGCCCTGGGGGGAGGGGAATTTTATTTATTTTTACACCACTCTCACAAAAAGGGGGTTTCAGGTGGACTCTCAAAATACATGTGTAGCAGAATTTAAAAAAACATCTAAATGAGGCAAAATAAGAACAAAAAGAATTAATGAAATATTAATTGGGCACAGAGTTTCCTTTCAGACAATTCAGTCAGGAAAATATAACCCAGTGTTCATGAGATATAATTCAGTCAGTTCCTCAGGGGAAAAGCATTTTTTCCTACCATAAGACTTCAAAATGTATTTTTCCCAAGGGTCTTTATGGAGAGAATGTTGCCTGTGGACATTTTCCTCACCGACCTCCTGATGTAGAAAATACTGGGATGGCCAGTGACAAGGGTTAGAAGTCGGGAACCCTTGAGGTCTGGAGTGACATAGATGGGCCTCCTCAGCTCAACCGCTGATAGCACCCACACAGTCAGGGCCCAGAGGATTTGAATGTGCTGACCTCTTTCAAGGGGCATAGACAGATCATTAGCAAGGGTTCAGCCTTGCCTGTGGCACCCTGAGGGATTTTTGAAAATGTAATAAGAGTCCGTTCAAGGTAACCAAAAACTGGGTTCTTCTCCTTAGAAAAGAAACATTGACCTAAAGGCCATGTACACCATGGAATCAGTAAAGGGAAAAGGGAGATTGCCCAACATAAGCATGGCTGGGATTGGGGACATCGGCCTTCTCTGGAGCGCACAGGTAGGACAAAATCCACCCAACCACTCCTGGAAGGTTCTAGACTGGGTTTCCTTGGGGAAGCTGAAGTCACCGACTATAGGGGAATAGGGTGAGAATGGGTAAGATTGCCTCAGGAAGCTCCTAAGACTGGGATAACTCCAGATTTCTAGTTCTTAAGTAGGGAAAGAACATGCAGGCTCAGCACAGGCACAGAAATTGGACATCCCTGGACTCCCGGCATTACCACCATGGGCTATGTGGAGGGAGCAAGAGAAAATCTTTTGAACCTTGGACTCCTTTGGTAAAAACAAGTTATGTACCTGCCATAATTACCCCAGGCTTAAACAGAAAGGGTGTTATTCATCTCGCACAAACAGAATTCCCAGGGACTGCACTACAGAGCTGATGGGATGGCTCAGCAGCCCCATCAGGGACTCAGGCTCCACCTTCCTTCTCGGCTGTCTTTGATTTGTACCCTTTGTTCTCATGACATCCCTCCAGGCTTGGTGTCTGAAGTCCCAGGTAGGGGGAAGGCAGGAAAGATAAAGCCTTCTGTTGCAAAGCTTCACTACTTTCTCCAGAGGAGAAAAAACTCAGAAATGCTTGGATTCATTGTATCAGTTCAATGTCGCCCAGTCATCCCTGGCTGCAAGGGATTCTGGGAAGTTGTTCTGTTTGCTGCCAGTCTTGGAATTAGAGAAGGAGGGGGGGAGGGTCCATGTGGCATGTAGGTCATTCTTTCACATTGCCAGTCCATAGCCAGTAACAACATTTCTGTCAAAGAGCTGTCTTTCAAGCATTTAGCTCACTCTTTGGGAACATGGCAAGGACACAATAAATGTTACTGTTTCTCCTGCTGCAGGGCAGAGCCCCAGAACGAGGCAGTCTTGGCTAGCCAGACCTGAGAGAACTGTCCACCAAATGTCCCAGATTTTCCAGATGAGCCTCTGTTTACAAACTATTTGTTTCTAAACATATATTAGATAATGAATCCTGATTTGCGGGTCAGAAGACAGGACCACCACACTAAAAAGCACTTCTGGTGAAAGGCTGGTGTGAAGTTAATGGACATGAAATTGACATTACTGCCCTGGACATAGGAGAAATGTCTGGGAGGTATTTCTACATAGAAATGTGGCAACATAATAATGGAAAACAAAGACTTCAAATCTCTTGGGAAAATCTAGGCCCGGAGAAAAGAATAGGGTGTTTTTTTATTCACCCAGTGAACATTTTGGAGAGGAAAAAGGGTTTTCTTAAGAACCTATTACTAACTGGCCAAAGCTAGGATCCAGAGCTCTGAACTTCAGTCCTCTCCCTCATGCACTGAGACTGAATAAAGCCCTCGCTCAGGGCATGAATACTGTGGAGCCCCTGGGGATGCAGTCTCTTGGGGGACAGGGTGGGGACCACAGTGAGTCCTGGGACTGGGTGATCATCCAGCCCTTTCCCCCTCCCGGGGTCTCATGGAATCCTTCCAAGCTTCCAAGCTGCCTTTACTGGAGGGAGCTGGACCCACCCTACCTGGTGGTTCAGAAAGCAGGGATAGGAAAAGTTTCTCTCACTCACCTGTGGGTTCCTGGAGCTGCCAGCCCTGCCGTGTCTTGAGTGTGATGCTGCATTGTGGCTTTTGGGCAATTTCAGCACAAAAGGTTCTCACTGTTATACTTGGAAGCTCGATCTATTGCTTTGTTAGGTGCTACAGTGTCCTTTTCAGTTCTTTCTGGAATTCCAAGTCTGGCCTGCTGACTCTGGAAAGCTAAGGAGGGGGTAGGGAGATAGAATACATACAAACTGATCAGAGAAGAAATTTACAAGATATGGAAGGATGCTTGATGTTTTGAGCCAATCACAGCAAAGCAAGAGGGCCAGTCTCTTGTGCTCCACCACCTAGAAGCTACTCTCTTTCTGTCAAAAGCCAGGCCAGCCCCTGCCACCATTCCAACTGTTCAGACTATGGAGACAGAAAGAGAAGCAGAAGACAGACAATCATACCCTGGCAATAAGCAACAGCCACAGCTTTCCCTTTAGAGGGAATGCACAGAAAATCCAAGAAAGAATCTACTCGATGATGCTAATTCAGGAACAGAAATCACCAAAATCTGCCTTTTGTGGGGTCCTCCAAGACAGCTCAGCCTTTCCAGGCATCACAACCCACAAGCCTCTAATGGTTGTTAAGAACAGTCCCCCATTCCTCCCTCTTGAAAATACTGGGAAATGTTATTTCAGTGCCGGCCTGAATGGACAGGGTTCCCCAGGGATCACAGAGGAGAATTGCTGAGATCCACAGCTGGGATGGGGAGAAATAGGAATTTGGAAAACTGCACGGAACTCTATCACATCTCACTAGAGTTCTCAGTGATTCCTTGGTCAGAAGGGGAGGGAGAGAACCTGCTAGTTGTCCTCTTCTTTTTTGTAGGAATAGGGACACTAAACTCCATCTTAATCTATACAGCTAGTCAGAGTAAAATTGCTTTAGTCTGTAGTGTCCTTTGCTGCTTCGGTGTGACTATATGACTGAATTTTAGCCAATGGAGTATGATGAATGACTTCTGGAGAAGGTCCTTAAGATGCCAAGTCATGCTCTTCCCTTCCATGCTTCTGCCATTTGGAACGAGCCTATGATGTGATGACTGGGGCTGGAGCAGCCACATTGGACCATGAAGTGGCTTTGGTGTAGGAGACAACTTGGAGAAGACAGGGTGTAGCTCATATAAACTTGCAGAATCACTATGATGTACAACCCATCATCAAAATCTCCCAACAAACAAAAGCTCAGGGCCAGACAGCTTCCTGAAACTGCTCCAAAAAACAGAAATGGAAGGAAAACTTCCAAATTCATTTTATGAGGTCAGCATTATCTTGATCCCAAAACCAGACAAAGACCCCATCAGAAAAGAGAATTACAGACCAATATCCTTGATGAACACTGATACAAAAATTCTCACCAAAATACTAGCCAGTAGGATCCAACAGTACATTAAAAGGATTAGTCACCATTACCAAGTGGGATTTATTCCTGGGCTGCAAGTTTGGCTCAACATCCACAAATCAATCAGTGTGATACAAGACATTAATAAAAGAAAGAACAAGAGCCATATGATACTCTTGATTGATGTTGAAAAATCATTTGACAAAGACAGCACCCTTCATTTTTTTAAGATTTTATTTATTTGACAGAGAGAGATCACAAGTAGGCAGAGAGAGAAGCAGAGAGAGAGAGAGAGAGAGAGAGAGAGAGAGAGAGGAGGAAGCAGGCTCCCTACCCAGAAGAGAGTCTGACGTGGGACCCGATCCCAGGACCCTGAGATCATGACCTGAGCTGAAGGCAGAGGCTTAACCCACTGAGCCACTCAGGCAGCCCCAACAGCACTCTTTCTTGATCAAAACTCTTCACAGTGTAGGGACAGAGAGTACATACCTCAATATCATAAAAGCCATCTATGAAATACACACAGCAAATATCATTCTCAATGGGGAAAAACAGAGCTTTCCCTTAAGGTCAGGAACACGGCAGCGATGTCCACTATCACCACTGCCTTTCAACATAGTAATAGATGTCCTAGCCTCAGCAATCAGACAACAGAAAGAAATAAAAGGCATCCAAATCAACAAAGAAGTCAAACTCTCACTCTTTGCAGATGAGATGATATTCTATGTGGAAAACCCAAAAGACTCCACCCCAAAACTGCTAGAACTCATACAGGAATTCAGTAAAGTGTCAGGATATAAAATCAATGTACACAAATCACTTTCATTTCTATACATTAACAGCAAGACAGAAGAAAGAGAAATTAAGGAGTTGATCCCATTTACGATTGCACCCAGAACCATGAGATAACTAGGAATAAACCTAACCAAAGAGGCAAAGAATCTGTACTCAGAGAACTATAAAGTACTCATGAAATAAATTGAGGAAGACACAAAGAAATGGAAAAATGTTCCATGCTCATGGATTGGAAGAACAAATATTGTGAAAATGTCTATGCTACCTAAAGCAAATTACACATTTAACTCAACCCTTATCAAAATACCATCAAATTCTTTCAAAGAAATGGAACAAATAATCCTAAAATTTATATGGAAGCAGAAAAGACCCCGAATAGCCAGAGGAATGCTGAAACAGAAAGCCAAAGTTGGCGACCTCACAATTCCAGGCTTCAATTTCTATTACAAAACTGTCATAATCAAGACAGTATGGCTGTGACACAAAAACGGACACATAGATCCATGGAACAGAATAGAGAGCTCAGAAATGGACCCTCAACTCTATGGTCAACTAATCTTTGACAAAGCGAGAAATAATGTCCAATGGAAAAAAGGCAGTCTCTTCAACAAATGGTGTTGGGAAAATTGGACAGCCACATGCAGAAGAATGAAACTGGATGATTTCCTTATACCACACACAAAAATAGACTCAGAATGGATGAAAGACCTCAATGTGAAACAGGAATCCATTAAAATTCTTGAGGAGAATACAGGCAGCAACCTCTTAAACCTCAGCCACCACAACTTCTTCCTAGGAACATCGCCAAAGGCAAGGGAAGCAAAGGCAAAAATGAATTATTGGGACTTCATCAAGATCAAAAGCTTTTGCACAGAAAAGGAAACAGTTAACAAAACCAAAAGAGGACACCTGGGTGGCTCAGTTGGTTAAGCCACTGCCTCTAGATTAGGTCATGATCCTGGAGTCCCAGGATTGATTCCTGCATTGGGCTACCAGCTCCACAGGGAGTCTGCTTCTCCCTCTGACCTCCTCCCCGCTCATGCTATCTCTCACTCTCTCTCTCTTTCTCAAATAAATAAATAAAATATTTAAAAGAAAAAAAAAGACAACCAACAGAATGGGAGAAGATATTTGCAAATGACATATCAGATCAATGGACAGTATCCAAAATCTGTAAGAACTTATCAAATTCAACATCCAAAGATCCAATAATGCAATCAAGAAATGGGCAGAAGACATGAACAGACATTTCTGCAAAGAAGACATCCAGATGTCCAAGAGACACATGAAAAAGTGCTCCACATCACTCAGTATCAGGGAAATACAAATCAAAACCACCGTGAGATACCAACTCACTCCAGTCAGAATGGCTAAAATTAACAAGTCAGGAAATGACAGATGTTGGTGAGGAAGCCGAGAAAGGGGAACCATTCTGCACCATTGGTGGGAATGCAAGCTGGTGTAGCCACTCTGGAAAACAGTATGGAAGTTCCTCAAAAAGTTGAAAACAGAGCTACCTTATAACCCAGCAATCGCACTACTGGGTATTTACCCTAAAGATATGAATGTAGTGATCCAAAGGGGCACGTGCACCTGAATGTTTATAGCAGTAATGTCCACAATAGCCAAACAATGCAAAGAACCTAGATGTCTATCAACAGATGAATTGATGAAGATGTTATATATATTCCATATATATATATATATATATGGAATACTATGCAGCCATCAAAAAACTGAAATCCTGCCATTTGCAATGGCGTGGATGAACTAGAAGGCATTATGTTGAGCGAAATAAGTCAATCAGAGAAAGATAGTTATCATATGGTCTCTTCAATGTGAGGAATTTGAGAGGCAGGGCAGGGGTTCATGGAGGGAAGAGAGAAAAAAATGAAACAAGATGGGATCAGGGAGGGAGAAAAACCATAAGAGATTCTTAATCTCAGGAAACAAACTGAGGGTTTCTGGGGGGTGGGGGAGTAGGGAGAGGGTGGCTGGGTGATGGACATTGGGGAGGGCATGTGCTATGATGAGTGCAGTGAATTGTGTAAGACTGGTGATTCACAGACCTGTACCCCTGGGGCAAATAATGTATGTTAACAAAAAACCCCAATACATTTAAAGGATAAAAGCCAATTACTTCAAGTGAACCTGAAAAGTATAATAAAATTTTCAAAATTATCTTCATTTAAATTGAGTCAGAGATGGAAATTTATAGGCATACCCAAAAGAAAAAGAGGTATGGCAACCATTCAGTCACTGGAAACCAATGTTCCGGCAGGCAGGGCTGTTTTGTGGGGTAGTAACAAGACTCTAAAATTCATCTTTGGGGGAAATATGAGAATAATCAGAGAATGTTTTTCAAAAAATAAGAATAACATAAACTGCAAAAGTGAAACAGTGCATTGTTTATTTTAAAGTGGTAATATTGATACACAAAGAAAGACTGATGGAATGGAATAAGATCTATATATATATGTACCTTATATATAATGTAAATATATTAAAGGAGTGGAATATTAAAAAGAAATCAGGGGGATGGTGGTGATAAGGATAAAGAATCCTTCTGTGGAAATGAAGAATCATTTTGTGGAAGATTTAATCACAATTGGATGTTCTTTTTTTTTTTTTTCTGGTACTTTAATTTGCTTTTTCTAGGCTTTCATTATTTGACTTAAAAAGGCAACTTTAAGAAGCGTGAAGGGTGCCTACAAGTTAACTATTTCCTTTCCTTTTAATTTTATCAATCATGATGGCAGACACACAGTACCCCGTAGATTAGGAAATTAAATATTTTCCAGTAATTCAAGATGAGTCCATTTCCCGACAGCCTCTTTATTATCTCTATATTTTTTCTTTGCAATTCTTCCAGAAAGTTCTTGTCCCCAGTCAAACAGATCAACTTGTTTTTCTCCTTTTCCTCTCCCTTCCCCTCTCCCTCCCTTCCATCTTCCTCTTTCTCCCCCACCCCCCTTGCTTCCTCCCTGCCCTTCCCTCCTTCCTCCCCTCCACTCCTCCCAACCTTCTAGTCCTCTCCCTCTCACCTCAATCTTGCCACTGCTCAAAAGAAACATTCTCAAATGCCCTAACCTTTTAGGTCTCAGTGATGAATAATGGGATTTATTATCAAGGATAGCCTTTTCTAAAACTGTAATTTTTAGACTGTTTCCTGTTTTTTGGACAGCAGCCAGCAGTGGTAACCAGGTACAAAGTGACATAAAATCATGTCTCTGCAAGTCTGGTTTTTTAAATGGTGCTTTTTAAGTCTCTGACTAGATTTGGCTCTGAGACTTTAAGGGAGAGAGCAGTGGAAGCTCTCTTTCTCTTGTAGACAGAAGGTGAAGACTCCTACCTTCCAAAACAAGAGGCCAAGAGAAAAATGGCAGGAAGTCACCTAGGGTTATTTTCTTTCCTTTTTCTCCTTTTTTCCCCAGAGGCAAATGGCCCTCCGGGTAAGTCCTAGGACAGGGAGCTCTCATGTCTGTCCCTGAAGCCCGAGCAGACGTTGGCTGAGCAGGGAGTGCTGGGAAGGACACGGTCACGGCTACTGCTCCCTAGGGCCATTTAACTGCCACATAAAAACAAACGAAGTCACAGTCTGGGGGGACAGCCTCTAGCTGGACACTGGGCCAGAAGTGCTGGGCACATGGTACTCAGTAATTAGCCGCTGACCTGAGTTACTGAATTGAATGGATTCTTCCTCCAAGTAGGGCTTGGAGGAAGCCCTACAAAAGCATAGCACAGTAGTGGAGACCTGCCACTTCAAGAGTCATCTAATTAACTCATTAAGTAGCAGCACTTCCCAAAGTATATTAGTGATAGGAATTTTCTAGAAATCATCAACTGGCGAAGACTCAGCTCACAAAGACTGTTTTTAATAAAGAAGTCAAGAGCAGGTCATGAAGGAGGAACTGAAGGGAGCTCCAGACCTGCCGGGCCCCATGCCCTCCTCTCCCGGCCTTTTGTCTATGTCCCTGAGGAAATGGAGGATAAGAACTTCCATGCATGTCTCCATGAAAGCGCCATGTTGCCAGCCTTTGCCCACTTCTGTATGTCTCTGGTGCAGAGTCCCGGAGCCCTCCCTCATTCTGAGGACTTGGCCTTCAGTCATCCCTCCTCTTGATGCTCATCTAGCCCCCACCTTGTAAACACCCCTCCCCAAGCTCTCATCATAACAATGGCAGCACAGGACCGTATGAAACTCACTGGGGCCACCACCTCTCCCCACTGCTGGTCTTCTCTTTATTTGTTTCCAGCTACCCCCCCCAGAGGGTGGCTCACCTGTCTGTTCCACCTGCGCCCCTCTCAGGGTCTCACCGCTGGCCCTGACCAAGCCTGCATTCCCCCCGGCTTCACCTGCTCTCTGCAGGGTACCCACTCTGTCTCTGATGGCTCCTTCTTTCTTGAGAGCCTTTCTCCTCTGGGCCTCTAGGACATATGTTTCCTGTCCCCTATAGCTTTTTGGCCTCTCATGTTTGCTGGTTTTCTCTCCTTTTCCCAACTTCTGAGAACAGCCTTCCTAGGACTCTATTGTTCTTTGCCCTTTGTTAGAGTCCTTTACAGAGAGAATCCTTTTTTCCTTTCTGGGCTCACTCTCTTTCCCTGGGCTTCAAAGGCATATACAGAAGGAAGACTTCCATATTTATGCCTCCATCCTGGACCTTCCTCCTGAATTCCACACTCACATACCTGACATTTCCCCTGAGGATCTATAAACCTCTCGAATTTGGCAGGTTCAAAGCCAAACTTATTATTTTAATCCACAAACATGTTCATTCTCATAGTCCTTCCCCACGTCAGCAAATGGCAAAATCATTTTTCATGTTGCTTGGATAAATAATTCTAGAGTCTCCTATTCTCCACTTCCCAGCCAAGAGCAGATCCTGTCCATTTTGTTTTAAAATATGTCCAGAATCTGATCCCTGCCATGACCTGGGCCTCATCAGGATGGACTGTGCCTGATTGCATCCTTGAACCTGGCCCATAGCCTCTGAGAGCCATACTTGTTCTCAGCCATCAGTGGCCAGAGTTGAGATACCTCATCACTGAATTTAAGGAGAATGACATGCAGGGATGTTGAAGGATACTGTCTCAGCTAATTCTTGACTCCTGGACCAAATGGCTCAATTTCCAGTTCCTTCCTTTCCCATTTTTGAGGCTCTGACCTGACAAAGGAAAATGATAGAAAAATATATCCTTTCTTTCCTTCCTTTTTTGGGGCCTAAAGATTTTGAACCTCCCTTTTCCTGGGCTGAAAGATTGTCCCACAAGTGTTGACAAGCACTTAAACAAATATGGACCTCCTTCTCAGGGTGACGGAGAAGAAAACCTAACTGAGACCCCAAAAGATAACCCAGTTAAAGCTAAGAGGTGCATTCCCAGGAGTTAGAACAGAGGTTTCTGAAGATGCCACTTACAAGAAACACAAGAAAAAGTTGGAAATTTTCAAATACAGATCTTCAAAAGATGTAATGGAACTTTATGTCTATAAACCTAGAGAAGACAGCTTTCTAAAATCATAAAGCACTAGATGAAGGTGGTAAATGATCTGATAGGTGAACACATTTACCCCTAAATGGAGAACCCCAGGGAAGGCAGGGCACAGGGGTGATATTATAGAATATCAACTAAGCGGCTATAAACCAGGAAAGAGAAATACCACCAGAACACATACACACAAAAGGAAAAATATAAGACAGGAAGAGTACAATGCAAGCGATGTAGAGGGATCCCGAAAAAGAGAAAAGAGAAAGTATAAGAAAAGAGATAATAATAATTGTAAGAAAGCTTTCTAAACACAGCAAAGAAAGACTTGTAGTACCATAGAAAAATAAAGGAAAGGAGAAGAATTTGAATTTCAAACATAAAGTAAAATATATATATATATATATATATATATATATATATATATATATATATCCAGGCAGGAATAACTGAGGAAACAGAATTTAAAAAGCTATCTGCAAAGGAATGAACAGACTTCTCTTCGAGTTCTCTTCCAGAACAATGGAGTTACCATGGAATGCTGTATGTCTAGCCAAACTGTCATTTATGTGTCATGTTAATAAGAAGACATCTTAAACCATAGAAAGATCTAGAAAATACAATACTCCATACTCTCCCTAAAACAATCATTTCTTTCTACACACTAGCCAACTGATCGATGAATTAAACTTAACTTTGAGAAAGAGAACTGTATTCAGCCTAATACCAATGAAACAGGGTTGGCTAAGCCCACGAATTCTTTTGATCCTGTTCTAATAGGATACGAAGGCCAACATCCTCATTGGACGAGATGATACAAAAGGGACCTAAATTTTCAAATAGCTCTGATTGATTGTCAGAAATCAGATCATATTCCTCAGATCATATTCAGAACAAAAGGAATGACACCAAAGGCAGGGAGTGTAGTGAAGCCCAAGAAGGATGGTCCACACTCCAGTATGGCATATGTGTGGCATGCATGCCGGTAGGACGTGGCTTTCGTGGTCCTATTGCTGGGTGTGTGGTGGGAGCCACAGCTCTTTGTTCCCAGATAAATCCAGGCTGGGAGAGAAGAAACTTAAGAGAAGATGAAGGGTGTTGTTCTAGTCCAGATGTTGAGAATAGAGAAGTATTCCTGATCTACGTCTTGAGTGTCACCATGAACCAAATAAAAATAGCATGGGTATTTCCCAAAGTTTTAAAGATAAGCAGAAAAAAAAAAGTTCCAGCATTTTCCGGAACGTTTTGTTGACTTCAGAATAACTGTATTTTGGAAACCCTTCTGGGTATTGTTAAAATGACCTCCTGAACCCTGAGGCCACTTTGTGATGATGGCTGTTGTGATTCCAACACCCAGTATGGACAAAACCAGTGAGCAGCACCTGCTTCTTTCATAGTTGTGCAAAAGTATGGACCCTTTCTGGCGAACGTGTGAGTTAGTCTGTTTTTCTGATTTTGTTTTGCTTTTAAACCCCCATGACAAAATCCTAGCAGATAGTGTCCTCTGAATGGACACATCAAGCCACATGAAAGCCTATTTGCAATTGCTTTAAAAAATTTTGCAAAACAAATACTGCTTTGGAGGACAAGGGGAGATGGAGAGGAGAAGGGAGTTGAGGGAAATTGGAAGGGGAGGTGAACCATGAGAGACTATGGACTCTGAAAAACAATCTGAGGGTTTTGAAGGGGCGGGGGGTGGGAGGTTGGGGGAACCAAGTGGTGGGTATTAGAGAGGGCACAGATTGCATGGTGCACTGGGTGTGGCGCAAAAACAATGAATACTGTTACGCAGAAAATAAATAATAAAAAAATACTGATTTAACAAGATTTATTTCTATCAGGGTCTGCTGCAGACTTTTGGGTCCAGGACTAATAAAAGGACACGGGTTTATTTCTGGTCCTCTGGAACAAGCATTTCCCAACATTCTGGAAGTTGCAACATCCTGTTGATTTGATTCTGTAGCTTTCTCTCCGGTTCCCTCCACCCAGATTAAACATGCTTAATTTATTTAATATTTAAGGGTGGGAATTTAAACTATTGTTCTAAAAATGTCTAGGCACTTTTACGATATCCTTTTACATAATCGGAGCTATTACCACAGGCTGAGAATCAGAGTTTTAAGGCAGTATTCAAAGGATGAATGGACACAGAGCCTGCAGGGAAAAATAAATCAACAGAGAACAAACGTGACACAGAGTTAAGGAGGGGGGAAAATCAGCAGGTAATTTAATTGGTAAAAGAACCCCCAGATTCTGCCCCTTACAACCTGGGGTTGGGGGAGGGTTATATTCGTGTTACTGACAGGGGGACTAAGTTGACTCAATTCAATTCAAAAAGAAGTATTTTTGAGAAGGTGCCGTATTATGGGCAGTTTGGTGGGCATGAAAACGAACACTAAAGATAAATAAAATGTTTATACCCTTCAGGAACTCCAAACCTGCCAGGGAAAAGGAATGGTCAGCTGAGTCAGAAAACAGTTAACAACTATGTTCACTAAGACAGGACCAGAAATCACACCCCGGTCACCTTCAGATTCCAGCAAAACTGGACTTCCTCTCTTGCCATCACCGCTTTGTTCCAAGCCCTGGTATACCAAACAGCTTAGGTTTGCTCATGAAATAAAATCTCTCAAGACATGAACAAAGAACAGCCATGGGAATGTATCCACATTTACCTAGTAAAGGACTTTTTAAGAAGGTTTCAGTACTGAGTGTACAGTTTGTGTAGGTAAGGAGGGAGTATGGATTTGGGAAGGCAAAAGCGAAGAAAAAAGATGAATTCTCACCATCTGAGATCATCTAGCCTTAGGTCAGAAGAGGAGAGTGCCAGGGTGAGAAGGGGGGTTTCAGAGAAAAGATTAGAGCTGACCTTCCAGGCAGCCCCAGATTTCATTTACCAAGGGCACAACATCAGCAATAACTGCTCAAAAAAGTTGCACGTCTGGAAGGCTGCCCAGATTGTGAGCGCGAGGGACTTCTGCCAGTTAGCTCAGATGTGGCTTGGAAAGTAGATCGGCCACTTTCTCAGGAAGAATTCCACAGTCTTCCACACTCTTGTGTTACATAATAATATTTTGACTCGGTGTTCCTATTGTGATCCTGTAAATACTTGCAACATAACTCTTTATTGAGCTCTGAGGACATTTCCTTTCTTGAAAAAATCATGCTTTCCCTGGATTTAGTAAATGTCTCTGCTGGATCTATACATCCGTCCGAATACTGTAAAAGAGGTCTCCTACCAGTTTAGTTCTTTTTCTAGAGCCCTTCCCCCAGGACACTTTGGTCGTCCTGCCCATGTGCAGAGGCTCTGCTCTCTGGGTCTGCTTCACAACAAGAAGCTCGTGATATCTCTCCAGCATTTCCTGCAGATTGTTTCATTTCTCTCTTGTTGGATTTCTGATCTGTGAAGTCAGTGTCTTTCTCCTATATATCTTTGTTTCCAGCAAAGTACCTATGATGTTTCTCTTTTTTTTAATTTTTATTTTTTTAATTGCTTTTCAGTGTTCCAGAATTCATTGTTTATGCACCACACCAGTGCTCCATGCAATACGTGCCCCCCTGAATACCCAACACTAGGCTCACCCAACCCCCAACTCCCTGCCCCTCCAAAAACCTCAGATTGTTTTTTAGAGTCCACAGCTTCTCACAGTTTATCTCCCCCCTCCAATTTCCCCCAACTTCCTTCCCCTTTCCATCTCCCCATGTCCTCCGTGTTATTCCTTATGCTCCACAAGTAAGCAAAACCATGTGATAATTGACTCTCTCTGCTTGACTTATTTCACTCAGCATAATCTCCTATGGTGCTTCTTAAGAGAGCGTGCATGCATGGAAGGGTTTTCTGCTTTATTTTGTTTTTAAGTCTTTGTTTTCTCAGATATTGCCATCTAAAAATGTCTTTAGTCAGGGAAGACTTTCCCCACCACCACGGAATGGACTCAGAGTTGTAGGAAGATGAGCCGGACTCTGAGGGACTTGACCAAACTAGAGGAGCCTTAAGAGATGCACAAGGTAGGGAAGAGACACCATGAGGAGTGATGAAGACAGGAGGACACGAAAAGGCAGGGACACCGAGCAGACCACTGAAGAGGAAGACCCTGCCTTAAGATGTCATTTGGTGTAGAAACCAACCAGGAGGCTGTGCACAAGAGGAAAAGCATTGGAACAGAGCTGGAGAAGAGGAAAGGGGTCTAGGAAAATGGGAGCAGAAAGTTTCCCCACCAAGAATGGAGCTAGTGGTCTTGACAAACTTGCAGAAAATACCCATTCTTTATCAGCACAGAAGACCCCGGGGAGACCTGCCAGCCCTATACTGATATGTCTCCTTGAAGTGGACCTCCACGAGATGCTAAGATACAAAATAAGTCTTTAACAGGGTTAATAGCTATCTGGGTCTGCTGCAGACTGTTCAGCCCAGCACTGATAAAGGTGCATGGGCTTGGGGCAGGCACTCCTCAACTTCCTCAACAAAGATCTACTCTTTGTTCCCAGTATTCCAAAACCATGGGCCTTGGTATATTACTTTCTTTGCCTATTTAAGTGGACATTAGGAGGCTACTTTGAATTTCAGTTCTAGGGAGTTTTATTGGATTATTTCTTGGATAATTTCCTCCTCCACTTTTCCTCTGAAACTATTCCTGAAATGCTTAGGACTCTGATGTGGATTTCAAGAAGAATCCTTCAACTTTCTAAGCTTTCTCTACTTTTTACAGTTTCTTTGTTATTTTATTCTCTATTTTAAGTTTCCTCAACTTTTTCTACCAAATATTCTAAGGAATCCAAAAGTTCTTTTTCTGAAGTGTAACATGGAACTGAATGTGTAGCTTGGAGAGTTAGCTCCAATTTAATCTACCTTATTACCATCACTCATATCAAGAAATAAAACCACATCCCCATCCAAGAAGAGTCCGTGAGTCCTTCTCTGGCACTGCATTCCCCTTCCTCTCCAAAGACGGAGGCAGCTCTGATTCAAACTCCAACTTTTAACTCTGTGTACTTTTGAACTTTATATGAATTGAATTATACTGTATGAAGACTTTCACTTCTGGTTTCTTTCACTCAACGTAAAGACTGTGAAATACTTCCATGTTGTTAAACATAGCAGCAAATATTTGTTTCTTGGCTTTGCTTTATAGTATTTTATTGTATAAATATATACAGTAGGTTATTATCTAGGTATTCCATTGACATTTAGGTCATTTTAGCTCTTGGTCAGTACTAGCAGCATTACTATCATGATTCTTCTACAAGAATTTCATGCACGCACACCTGAAATTGTTGTCATTGGTCATGAGTTTATCAAAGTTCAGAAATGTTAAACTGTGTCTAAGAGTTGTATAAACTTTCCCTCCTTTTGACAGCATGTGAGAGTTTCAGTTTCTCCATATCTTTGCTAATACTTGGTACCATCTATCCTTTCCATTTGAGTGTCTGAGTCTTATTATAGCTTTAATTTGCACGTTCCTGATTACTAATAAGTTTGAACAATTTCTTAAATCTTTGCTAGCCATTTGGAGATCTTCTTTTATGAACTACCTGTTCAATGCTCTTGCCTATTTTTCTACTTGGTGGACTATCTTTCTCCTTAACTATGTAGTATCATCTTTTTTTTTTTTCTTTCCCAATTTATTTATTTTCAGAAAAACAGTATTCATTATTTTTTCACCACACCCAGTGCTCCATGCAAGCTGTGCCCTCTATAATACCCACCACCTGGTACCCCAACCTCCCACCCCCCCCGCCACTTCAAACCCTTCAGACTGTTTTTCAGAGTCCATAGTCTCTCATGGTTCACCTCCCCTTCCAATTTACCCAAATTCCCTACTCCTCTCTAACGCCCCTTGTCCTCCATGCTATTGGTTATGCTCCACAAATGAGTGAAACCATATGATAATTGACTCTCTCTGCTTGACTGATTTCACTCAGCATAATCTCTTCCAGTCCCGTCCATGTTGCTACAAAAGTTGGATATTCGTCCTTTCTGATGGAGGCATAATACTCCATAGTGTATATGGACCACATCTTCCTTATCCATTCATCCGTTGAAGGGCATCTTGGTTCTTTCCATAGTTTGGCGACTGTGGCCATTGCTGCTATAAACATTGGGCTACAGATGGCCCTTCTTTTCACGACATCTGTATCTTTGGGGTAAATACCCAGGAGTGCAATTGCAGGGTCGTAGGGAAGCTCTATTTTTAATTTCTTGAGGAATCTCCACACTGTTCTCCAAAGAGGCTGCACCAACTTGCATTCCCACCAACAGTGTAAGAGGGTTCCCCTTTCTCCACATCCTCTCCAACACATGTTGTTTCCTGTTGTGTTAATTTTGGCCATTCTAAGTGGTGTAAGGTGATATCTCAATGTGGTTTTAATTTGAATCTCCCTGAGGGCTAATGATGATGAGCATTTTTTCATGTGTCTGATAGCCATTTGTATGTCTTGATTGGAGAAGTGTCTGTTCATATCTTCTGCCCATTTTTTGATGTGTTTGTCTGTTTCGTGTGGGTTGAGTTTGAGGAGTTCATTATAGATCCTGGATATCAACCTTTTGTCTGTACTGTCATTTGCAAATATCTTCTCCCATTCCGTGGGTTGCCTCTTTGTTTTTTTGACTGTTTCCTTTGCTGTGCAGCAGCTTTTGGTTTTGATGAAGTCCCAGAAGTTTATTTTCGCTTTTGTTTCCTTTGCCTTTGGAGACGTATCTTGAAAGAAGTTGCTGTGGCTGATATCAAAGAGATTACTGCCTATGTTCTCCTCTAAGATTCTGATAGATTCCTGTCTCACGTTGAGGTCTTTTATCCATTTTGAGTTTATCTTTGTGTACGGTGTAAGAGAATGGTCGAGTTTCATTCTTCTACATATAGCTGTCCAGTTTTCCCAACACCATTTATTGAAGAGACTGTCTTTTTTCTACTGTATATTTTTTCCTGTTTTGTCGAAGATTAATTGACCATAGAGTTGAGGGTCCATATCAGGGCTCTCTACTCTGTTCCACTGGTCTATGTGTCTGTATTTATGCCAGTACCATGCTGTCTTGGTGATCACAGCTGTGTAATAAAGCTTGAAATCAGGTAAGGTGATGCCGCCAGCTTTATTTTTGTTTTTCAACATTTCCTTAGCGATTCGGGGTCTCTTCTGATTCCATACAAATTTTAGGATTATTTGCTCCAGCTCTTTGAAGAATGCCGGTGGAATTTTGATCGGAATGGCATTAAAAGTATAGATTGCTCTAGGCAGTATAGACATTTTAACAATGTTTATTCTTCCGATCCAAGAGCATGGAATGGTCTTCAATCTTTTTGTGTCTTCTTCAATTTCTTTCATGAGTGTTCTATAGTTCCTCAAGTATAGATCCTTTACCTCTTTAGTTAGGTTTATTTCCAGGTATCTTATGGTTCTTGGTGCTATAGTAAATGGAATCGATTCTCTAATTTCCCTTTCTGTATTTTCATTGTTAGTGTATAAGAAAGCCACTGATTTCTGCACATTGACTTTGTATCCTGCCACGCTGCTGAATTGCTGTATGAGTTCTAGTAGTTTGGGGGTGGAGTCTTTTGGGTTTTCCATATAAAGAATCATGTCATCTGCGAAGAGAGAGAGTTTGACTTCTTCATTACCAATTTGGATACCTTTTATTTCTCTCTGTTGTCTGATTGCTGTTGCTAGGACTTCTAATACTATGTTGAACAAGAGTGGTGAAAGTGGGCATCCTTGTCTTGTTCCTGATCTCAATGGGAAGGCTGCAAGCTTTTTCCCATTGAGGATGATATTTGCTGTGGGTCTTTCATAGATAGATTTGATGAGGTTCAGGAATGTTCCCTCTATCCCTATACGTTGAAGGGTTTAATCAGGAACGGATGTTGGATTTTGTCAAATGCTTTTTCTGCATCAATTGAGAGGACCATGTGGTTCTTCTCTCTTCTCATATTAATTTGTTGTAAAACATTGATTGATTTACAAATGTTGAACCATCCTTGTAGCCCAGGGATGAATCCCACCTGATCATGGTGGATAATCTTTTTAATGTGTTGTTGGATCCTTTTGGCTAGGATCTTGTTGAGAATCTTAGCATCCATATTCATCAGTGATATTGGTCTGAAATTCTCCTTTTTGGTATGGTCCTTGCCTGGTTTGGGGATCAGGGTAATGCTGGCTTCATAGAAAAAGTCTGGAAGTTTTCCTTCTGCTTCAATTTTTTGAAACAGCTTCAGGAGAATAGGTGTTATTTCTTCTTTGAAGGTTTGGTAGAATTCCCCAGGGTATCCGTCAGGTCCTGGGCTCTTGTTTTTTGGGAGATTTTTGATCACTGCTTCAATCTCGTTATTAGATATCGGTCTATTCAGGTTGTCGATTTCTTCCTGGTTCAATTTTGGTAGTTTATATTTTTCCAGGAATGCATCCATTTCATCTAGGTTGCTAAGCTTATTGGCATATAACTGTTCATAATAACTTCTGATGATTGCTTCTACTTCCTTGGCGTTAGTTTTGATCTCTCCCTTTTCATTCATAATTTTATGAATTTGGGATTTCTCTCTTTTCTTTCGGATTAGTGTAGCCGGTGGCTTATCGATCTTATTGATTCTTTCAAAAAACCAGCTTCTAGTTTCATTGATACGTTCTACTGTATCTCTGGTTTCTCCCTCATTGATCTCAGCTCTAATCTTGATGATTTCCCTTCTTATGTGTGGAGTTGGTTTGATTTGTTGTTTATCATCCAGTTCTTTAAGGTGTAGAGACAGCTGGTGTGTTCTGGATTTTTCAATTTTTTTGAGCAAGGCTTGGATGGCTATATATTTTCCCCTTAGGACCGCCTTTGCTGTATGCCATAGGTTTTGGACCGAAGTGTCTTCATTCTCATTGGTTTCCATGAATTGTTTCAGTTCTTCTTTGATCTCCTGGTTGATCCAAGCATTCTTAAGCAAGGTGGTCTTTAGCTTCCAGGTGTTTGAGTTCCTTCGGAACTTTTCCTTGTGATTGAGCTCCAGTTTCAAAGCATTGTGATCTGAGAATATGCAGGGAATCATCTCAGTCTTTTGGTATCGGCTGAGTCCTGATTTGTGACCCAGTATGTGGTCTATTCTGGAGAAGGTTCCGTGTGCACTTGAGAAGAATGAGTATTCTGCTGTTTTAGGGTGGAATGTTCTGTATATATCTATGAGGTCCATCTGGTCCAATGTGTCATTCAATGCTCTTGTTTCTTTATTGATTTTCTGCTTCGATGATCTGTCTAATTCTGAAAGAGGTGTGTTAAGATCACCTACGATTAGTGTATTCATATCAATATGACTCTTTATCTTGATTCACAGTTTTCTTAAGTAATTGGCTGCTCCCATATTGGGAGCATAGATATTTACAATTGTTAGATCATCTTGGTGGATAGTCCCTTTAAGGATTATGTAGTGTCCTTCTGTATCTCTGACTACAGTCTTTAGTTTGAAGTCTAATTTATCTGATATGAGAATCGCTACCCCAGCCTTCTTTTGAGTCCCATTGGCATGAAAGATGCTTCTCCACCCCTTCACTTTCAGTCTGCGTGTATCTTTAGGTTCAAAATGGGTCTCTTGTAGACAGCATATGGATGGGTCCTGTCGTTTTATCCAATCTGCAACCCTGTGCCGTTTTATGGGTGCATTTAGGCCATTCACATTGAGAGTGATTATTGATAGATACGTTTTTATTGACATCGAGTTACCTTTGAAGTCTTTCTTTCTGTAGAATGTCTCTATATTTCTGTTCAATGCTATTCTTGGGATTTTTCCTCTTTTATAGAACCCCCCTTAATATTTCCTGCAGTGTCGGCTTGGTGGTTGCATAGTCTTTTAAGCCTTGCCGGTCTTGGAAACTCTTTATCTCTCCATCCATTTTGAATGTCAGTCTTGCTGGATAAAGTATTCCTGGCTGCATATTCTTCTCATTTAGTGCCCTGAATATATCTTGCCAGCCTCTTCTGGCTTGCCATGTCTCTGTGGACAGGTCTGACATATTTCTGATGGGCTTCCCTCTGTAAGTAAGGAGCCTCTTTGCCCTGGCAGCTTTCAAGAGATTATACCTACAATTATAATTTCTCAATTTGACTATTAGGTGTCGTGATGTTTTTTTGGAGTGTATAATCTTGGGTGGAGACCGTTCAGCCTCTAGTACATGAACACTGGTTTCATTCGCGAGATTCGGAAAATTTTCATGAAGGACTTGTTCCACGATATCTTCTAGACTTCTTTCTTTCTCCTCCCCTTCAGGAATTCCAATAATTCTGACGTTGGAACGCTTCATGGCATCATTTATTTCCCTAATTCTGCTTTCGTGGGATCTAAGCTGTTTGTTCCAGGCTTCCTCCTGATCCTTTCTCTCTATCTGTTTGTCTTCCAGATCACTAATTCTATCTTCTGTCTCAGTTACCCTAGCTTTGAGAGAGTTTAGATTGGATTGGAACTCATTGAGAGCATTGTGGACCTCCTCCCATGTAGCTTTAAGCTCCGCCCTAACATTGTGAACATCCTGTCTGGTCGCTTTCAGTTCGGCCCTAATCAATTCTGTTTGGTCATCCATGGCTTTCTCCAACCTAGGTATTGCCTGGATAATTGTTAGCCTGAATTCTCTTTCCGACATATTGTCTATGTTGATAGCCGTTAGCTCTATTGCAGAAGGTCCATCCTCTGTAATTTTCTTCTGTTGGGCATTCCTCCTCCTAGTCATTTTGGTGGGAGAAGACTGGACAGATGTAGCTGGATGTATCAACTCTGGTGCAGTCAAGGTGCACCCTGGAACACTTCCTGATCTCCATCTCAGAGAGAAGCCTCAGTCTGGGTGCAGAAGCTGAATAAATTCCCCCTTGGACGCTGGCAGTGCAAGTTCCACGTTAAAGACCCTGGGGGCACAGGATCTTTTGCTCGTCCCCAAAGCCAAGGCAGTGGCGGCTGTCTGAGAGCTCCTGACCGCCAGAGAGGTTCCAAGCAGCGATCGCACACTGAGATTTTGCCGCCGGCCCGGGCTGGGAGTGCCCGGCTTGCGCGCACCTCTTTTCAGAGGCGGCTGTGGGTCGGGCGCGCTTCTGGGGCTCTGAGAATGGGGCGCTGGTCCGTAAGCCGCAGGCTGGGCTTTTGCGCACCTCTGTCTGGGGAAGATTTTCGCGCACACGCGGCTTAGACTTTGAATCAATGGTGTGGGTCAAGAAGCGCCCCCGGGCCTTAGAAACCCAGGAGAGCTGGAGGGACGTGCGCGCGCATCTCAAGCTTTGTGGTAGGGCTAGCGCGCGTTCTGCAGACCGGCGCAGCTCCCATCCCCTCACAGGAGCCGGAACCCCAGCGCTCTGGGGTGCGCTGGCGGCTTAGGGACCAGGAGCCGGTTTCTCCGCCACACTCTCTCTGCCTCCGCGCCGGGGAGGCCGTCCGGGACCGGGGACTTAAGGCCCTGTCCCTAGCCGCCCCGATTCCCACAATTTGCCCCCGCGATCCTTTGCTCTTTTGGAGTGCTTTCAACCAGTCTCCAAGTTAATGCTGGTCCCCAGACGCAGGGCACTCTCGCTCGTGTCGGGGTATTACTTTTGCACCGGTCGCCTCTGGTGGCTCCCTCCCCCTTTTGTTTATCTTCCGATATCAGTCCGCTGTTCCCATTCCGCTTTACCTGCTCACTGGCGTCTTCTGCCCTTGTAGAGATCTAGACGTTATAATTTTGATCTCAGGCTGATTTCATGGGTGATCGGAGTTCTTTGGTAGGTAATCAGCTCACTTTGGGGTACCAGCTGAAAAGACGCCTCTTCCTAGTACCCCGCCATCTTGTCCCCCCCTGTAGTATCATCTTGATAAGAACCCTTAGTTGTGGTTATTTTCTCTTGTTTGGTGGCTAGCCTTTCATGTTTATTTTTTTTTAATTGTGTCTTTGATCAATAGAAATCTTGAATTTTATTTTATTTTATTTTATTTATTTTTTTGAGACAGCACACCTTATTTTTATTATACGAACTGAGAAATCAGCTTGAATTTTTATTTAACAAGTTGAGTCTAAGTTTCCATAAACTGGAGACCATCAGAAAGAGTTGAGTTTAGTATTCAAAGACAAGAGTCTCTCTAGGTCATTCAGCAGATCTTATGAACACGTGCCCACCCTTAGTTATTCAGGAATAGATGATCCAAGATTTTCCTTTTTTAGAATTTTCTTCCGTGTCTAGGTGTTTTACTTTTGACCTCTTGCTGTTTGTTACAGTCTCTATCAAAAAAATGGAGAAAAAATAAGGTAATATGAAAATCCTGGTATGTTGCCATATGATCTACCAGCCAGTATTTGTAGAAATAAGAGCAACTTTTTATGTAACTTGAACAAGAAGTTTAAACAAATAATAATAATAAAGTTTAAAAGGCTATGAAATTTTAATAGGCTCTCTGAAGAAGTATGGACTTACCACTATGTATGTATTTCGATTTTTTATGCAGAAGTTGTTTTCTTTTAACTCTTTTCTTATGTTTTGATATTTTTTTCTTAAAATTTGTTTTTTTTTCCCAATCTTGAAAATTTTATTTACTTCTTTCTTTTTTTTGGGGGGGGTAATTTGAAGACTGCTAAATTTTTTTTTTCTATTGGTATATTTTTTTCATTTTTTTCCCAATTTATTTATTTTCAGAAAAACAGTATTCATTATTTTTTCACCACACCCAGTGCTCCATGCAAGCTGTGCCCTCTATAATACCCACCACCTGGTACCCCAACCTCCCACCCCCCTGCCACTTCAAACCCCTCAGACTGTTTTTCAGAGTCCATAGTCTCTCATGGTTCACCTCCCCTTCCAATTTACCCAAATTCCCTACTCCTCTCTAACGCCCCTTGTCCTCCATGCTATTGGCTATGCTCCACAAATCAGTGAAACCATAATTGACTCTCTCTGCTTGACTGATTTCACTCAGCATAATCTCTTCCAGTCCCGTCCATGTTGCTACAAAAGTTGGATATTCGTCCTTTCTGATGGAGGCATAATACTCCATAGTGTATATGGACCACATCTTCCTTATCCATTCATCCGTTGAAGGGCATCTTGGTTCTTTCCATAGTTTGGCGACTGTGGCCATTGCTGCTATAAACATTGGGCTACAGATGGCCCTTCTTTTCACGACATCTGTATCTTTGGGGTAAATACCCAGGAGTGCAATTGCAGGGTCGTAGGGAAGCTCTATTTTTAATTTCTTGAGGAATCTCCACACTGTTCTCCAAAGAGGCTGCACCAACTTGCATTCCCACCAACAGTGTAAGAGGGTTCCCCTTTCTCCACATCCTCTCCAACACATGTTGTTTCCTGTTGTGTTAATTTTGGCCATTAAGTGCTGTAAGATGATATCTCAATGTGGTTTTAATTTGAATCTCCCTGAGGGCTAATGATGATGAGCATTTTTTCATGTGTCTGATAGCCATTTGTATGTCTTGATTGGAGAAGTGTCTGTTCATATCTTCTGCCCATTTTTTGATGTGTTTGTCTGTTTCGTGTGGGTTGAGTTTGAGGAGTTCATTATAGATCCTGGATATCAACCTTTAGTCTGTACTGTCATTTGCAAATATCTTCTACCATTCCGTGGGTTGCCTCTTTTTTTTTTTCGACTGTTTCCTTTGCTGTGCAGAAGCTTTTGGTTTTGATGAAGTCCCAGAAGTTTATTTTCGCTTTTGTTTCCTTTGCCTTTGGAGACGTATCTTGAAAGAAGTTGCTGTGGCTGATATCAAAGATATTACTGCCTATGTTCTCCTCTAAGATTCTGATAGATTCCTGTCTCACGTTGAGGTCTTTTATCCATTTTGAGTTGATCTTTGTGTACGGTGTAAGAGAATGGTCGAGTTTCATTCTTCTACATATAGCTGTCCAGTTTTCCCAACACCATTTATTGAAGAGACTGTCTTTTTTCCACTGTATATTTTTTCCTGTTTTGTCGAAGATTAATTGACCATAGAGTTGAGGGTCCATATCAGGGCTCTCTACTCTGTTCCACTGGTCTATGTGTCTGTATTTATGCCAGTACCATGCTGTCTTGGTGATCACAGCTTTGTAATAATGCTTGAAATCAGGTAAGGTGATGCCGCCAGCTTTATTTTTGTTTTTCAACATTTCCTTAGCGATTCGGGGTCTCTTCTGATTCCATACAAATTTTAGGATTATTTGCTCCAGCTCTTTGAAAAATGCCGGTGGAATTTTGATCAGAATGGCATTAAAAGTATAGATTGCTCTAGGCAGTATATTTATTTCTATTTTTTTCCAATTTATTTATTTTCAGAAAAACATTATTCATTATTTTTTCACCACACCCAGTGCTCCATGCAAGCCATGCCTTCTATAATACCCACCACCTGGTACCCCAACCTCCCACACCCCCGCCACTTCAAACCCCTCAGATTGTTTTTCATAGTCCATAGTGTCTCATGGTTCACCTCCCCTTCCAATTTACCCAAATTCCCTTCTCCTCTCTAACACCCCTTCTCCTCCATGCTATTTGTTATGCTCCACAAATAAGTGAAACCATATGTTAATTGACTCTCTCTGCTTGACTTATGAATTTTAATGTAGTCATTACAATTTTTCTGTCTCTTATTTTATGGTTGGTGGGGTTTTGTTCTGGTTTGGGTTTTTTTTTTGAGATTTCTTATTTATTTGTTCATTTGAGAGAGACAGAACACAAGCGGGGAAAGAGGCAGAAGGAGAGGGAGAAGCAGACTCCCTGCTGAGCTGGGAGCCTGACTCTGGGCTCCATCCCAGGATTCTGGGATCCTGACCTGAGCCGAAGGCAGATATTTAACCATCTGACCTATCCAGATGCCCTAGGTTTTTGGTATTTTCTTTTTACCCTGCTTGACAAATCTTTTCCTATCCCAAGATGCTATTGATATTCTCCTGTTAGCTTGTTGTAATTTTATTGCTCTAACCTTTTGTTGAGTTCTAAAATCCACCTGGAGCTGATTTTTTTTGTGTGGTGTGAGGTTGGAATCAGGTTTCCCCTTTTTCCATATAGAGATGCATTTGATTCTTCACCATTTATTGAAAAGACCACACTTTCCCCAGTGTTCTACAGTGTAATCTGGTTATAAACCAAGTGTCCATATAGGAGTGGGTCTCCTTATGGATTCTGTTTTCTGGTCTGTCAGCATATTTGTCTCTCCTTGCCCAAATACCACCCTCTTAACTTCCTGCAGCCCACAGTAATTCTCAAAACCTGGCAATGAAAGTCTCTTTACTTTGTTCTTCCCCGAGATTGTCATAGCTATTATTAACCATCTGTATTTTCACACAAATCTTAGAACCAGCTTGTAAAATTTCACAAAATCCTGTTGGAATGTTGATCCAGATAGCATTGACTCTGCAGAAAAGAAATTGAAAAATGCACCTGTTTACAATACTGTATCTTGTGCTTCCTGAACTTGGTTTATTTTCACATTTAGGCCCTCATTAATTTCTCTTAATAATATGAGTTTCTTCTTTTTTTCTTTTCGAAATCTTGTATGCTTTCATTAGATTTATTCCTAAGTATGTGATCCTTTAATACTGTAGGAAAAGATACCATTTTTGCAGTTTTATTCCTGAATTGCTTTTTGCAGTTATATAGAAATACAATGGATGTGATATTCACTGACCTTGCTGAATTCTCTTTCAATTCTAGTATTTTTAGCTAGAGTTGCCTTTGGATTTTCTACATGCACAATCATGTTCCCTGTGAGTAATGACATTGATTGTTTTTTATCCATCTCTAAATCTTTATTTATTTTATTCTTTTTTTTTTTTGTGCTACCTAAGACATTCAGACGACATCAGTACTTTTCACCACCTCAATCTGCAGCCTTGTTGATGAGCCAAGGTTGAATGTGGCAGGATTGTTTCCAGGAAAATAAGGAAAGAGTTTCTCTTTAAGGTTTAGAGCAGAACTGGCCTAATGTAAACCTTAGAGAGAAATTTCCATGGGAAATATCTCTAGAATAGGGCTCTAGGGAAATGTTTGGATTTTTTTTTTATCCTACTTACCTCCAGGATAATCAAGATCTCAAAAAAAATCATCCAAAAAGAATCTACAGAGATGATAGAGAACTCCCCACCCCACCCCCTAGACCATGTAGGGAGCTTTGACTCCTTTACTTGTGTCATTCCCTACAGATGGGGTCTTCAAATATTTACTGAACAAATCCGAGGGAAATTGGTACAATACAATTATTATTGTTATGGACTGAATTGTGTTCCCCCCCGCCTCCAAAAATACCCCTATGTTAAAATCCTAAGTCTCAGGGCCTCAGAATGTGACCCTATTTGAAAACAGGGTCATTTGCAGATGTATTTTGTTAAGAAAAAAATTATTACACTAGACGCTACTCAGATAGGACTGGTGTCCTTTAAAAATCTCTCTCTCTCTCTCTCTCTCTCTCTCTCACACATACACACACACACACACACACGAGAATGTAATATGAGAATGAAGGCATAAATCAGAGGGATGCTTATATCAGCCAAGGAACATCAAAGGTGGACAGAGCTAAGAGAGAGGCATGGGCCAGTTCCTTCCCTCACGGTCTTCAGAAGAAACTCACCCTGCTGACATCTTGATCTTGAATTTCTGACCTCCACTACTGTGAGACAATAATTTTTTTTTCAAGTCAGCCAGTCTATGGTATTATGTTAGGGAACCTCTAGCAACCTAATGGAACCATGTTTTAATTTGCTTCTCTCTGATTACCAGTAACAGAGAATATTAGGTGGTTTTGTTTACTGGTTGTAATTTCAAAGGGAATTTATGAGTACTAAGAAGTCACTAAGATAACAGAATTACTTCATGATGGCGTGCCACACAAGGTATGCCTTTCAGAAGTGTCTTTACTGTAGTTTCTGGAATGCTTCAATGTGTGGACCCCAGCTGTGAGCTTCTGAGGAAGATTGTCCTAGAGTGGGGTCCGGAAATCTGCATCTTTATTATGCTTCCTGGTCACTTGGATGTACATTAAGGTTTGAAAAACACTGCTCTAAAGGGGGACTTTTAGCTGTTGGTGGAGAGATGCTCCTCACTTGAGTATTTCATCCTGTGCAACTCAAATCACATCACGTTGGTTAATTCTAGGCGTCAGCTTAGCTCGGCTATAGTGTCACATAGCTCTAATCCAACTCCAGATGTTGCTGTGAAGGCATTTTTTGATGGCATTAATATTTAAATCAGTTGACTTTGAGTAAAGCCTGTGAATTTGGTGGGCCTTATCTAATCAGTTGAAGGCTTTGAAAGGAAAGACCGAGATCCTCCTGAGGAAGAAGGAATCCTACCTCCATATAGTCTCCAGATTCAAACTGTAGCATCAGATCTCCCCTGGGTTTCCAGCCTGCTAGCCTACTCTGCAGCTTTTAGACTCACCAGCCCCCACAATCATGTGAGCCAATTCCTTAAAATATACCTCTCCATATACACACTTCCTGTCCATTCTGTTTCTCTGGAGAAGCCTAACTAATACCTATGTCATGTCTAATAATGTCTATGATATCTATGATTAAGGCTGGGCCTGTAATCACCTAATGTCTTCATTAACTCCAGTTGGTTATGCCCATTCTGCCTTTCTTATGTAAAAAAAATTGGGGGGGGGCACCTACTATGTGCTGGGCAATCTTCTAGAAGTGCAGACTTTAGCACAAACAAAAATAGCTTTCTGACTTCAAGAGTTCAGAAGTTTACTAGAGATATTGAGATAAGAGACATCTAATTCTCAAAGGCATCTTGTATGTATTTACTTAGGAGTGGTAATTTGCTTGTTTTGAGCAAATTTGCCTGATGACTTAATCAAGTAAAAAGTTGATTTTTGAAGTTCCCTCCCTTGATTGGCCCAAAAGAATTCATATTTTGGCATAATGATGGCTAATTCTGCCATTCCAGCGATACAGCGGGTATTCCATTTGTGTTTTAAGCAAAGCAAATAACACTCTGCTAAAGTATTTGTTTTCCTTTCTCAAAAATATTGGTGTGTTTCTTGGTAACAAGGGGAATCTGGGGAAACATTTGTTTATGCTTGAGCACTTGACAGATCTTGAATAGAGATGACAATGTGGAAGGCTACATCAGGGAGCAAAGTCAAGCAATGGTAGACGTTCATTAGCTCTTCAAGGTCATTCTTTTTTTTTTCCCATGTAGTAAATTGCTCCAGGCAATTTAGGCCCTCAGGCCCAGGGGAGGACCTGACTCACTCAGCTTTGATTATGTGCTGAGAGTGGGTGGCAGGCCTGGAGCAAGGGCAAGTAAGGACATGCCACCACCCCCATGGCAAAGGGAACGTTCCAACCCTCATCCCTATCCATGGGTTACTAGGTTGTGCAGCTGATATCTCTTTCCTTGTTGTGGCTCTGAAGGGGCAGGAAGTTGGCATTTACTGTGAGGTTGGAGCAAAGGTGCAGGAACGCCTTTCCAAAAGAGGAGTATCTCCTAGTGATGGGATCAGATTCTGTGACACTGATTTTTGTCACATGTTAAGTTAGGCACAGCCTGATGGGTATTAGGCACCAATGAGGCTAGAATTTACTAGAGACCAACTGGGTTACAGCTACCATTTCAGTCTCTAGAAGCTGGTGGAGATAAGCATAACCATCCTTAATTTCTAAGCCATTCACTAAATCAAAACACAGTTCAGAAAGGAGGGAAAACAGTGCCCTGTGAGCAATTTCTCCTTTCTGACTTTCTGATTGGGCTTAGGGCAACAAAAATGACTTTGACCCTGATGTTACCTTTAGGCTCCAAAGACTCTTTAAGGGTGTTAGTAAATGCAGACACTCTAATTAGGAACTCCCAAATGCAGACACTGTGATTAGGATATCCCAAAGCAACAACATGGGGCTGGGCCTTGGACTTGGTGGTAGCCAATGTAAAATGGCTGCAAACCTCCATCTTCCATTTTCATAGGGATGACTTGTTAAAGGATATAGCTTGGTCAGCAAAGGACTTCTATAGAATCTGGAAGGGGATTGAGGTTTCTAACATTTTCACTCTTGGTTTAGGACCAGGGACTGTGGATATAATTTACCCACGGGACATGGATATCAAGAGAATTTAGGGTGGGAGGCCACAGAGTCATCTGTCTGGTGATGTCTCCATGAGCCAGGATAGAGTGGATGGGAACAATCCTCTGCTTCGCTCGACTCTGTATTTCTGGGTTGCAGACAAACTGCAGTGAGTTGCAATGACCTCACATTCCTGTGACCTCTGCTTTTGTTGCCCCCCAATTTACTCCCAGAGACTACACCACACCAGGGAAATGTACATGGAAAATATCTCATGAACATCTCCAAGACGGACAATAAAAACATACCATTCAGAGCTAGGTTCTAGAGCCTGATTAAGCCCCTTTGGTGATTTAAAATGAATTCCCTGGATGCCAGGGTGGCTCAGTCAGTTAAGCATCTGCCTTCATCTCAGGTCTTGATCCTGGGATCCGGGGATCAAGTCCAGAATCTGGCTACTGGCTCAGCAGGGAGTCTGCTTCTCCCTCTGCCCCTCCCCTGACATGTATGTGCGCTCTCTCTCTATCTCGGAAATAAGTAAATAAATAAAAATGAAAATGAATTGACTGAATTTCCCAGGTCATTCCCACAGCTCCATGTCACCTCTTGATGGACAGATGCCGTATCCGTGGTGTGAGTAGAGTTGAAATTTTCTAATGTTAACCTGAAAAAAATAAAACTGCCAGTTACTTTACTGGCAAAAATGGGCTAATTTGAGAAGAGCAGAGAATTGAAATTTGGGACATGTGAACTACGGCAAAACCATAGGCAAGCCTGCAGAACAAAGGAGAGGACAGAGGGGATGGGGGACTGGCTGTTATAAACAAAAAGTCCGTTGATGTAAACTGAGAGCCAGAAGTGTGCTAGCTTTTCATTGGCTGAGTTGTGACAGTCTGTCTTTGACTGGGCTGTTGCTGAGCAAGAAGAAAATCTTTCTTTCCCCTGGGGGATAGTCGGGTAAGTTTTTTCCCATTGGGAATTCAAAGCACTTTTCTTCCTGGTGGGTCTGCCATTGGTACAGACAGGCAGGGAGGCGTGAGAGCTCCCCCTTCTGGCTTCCCAGCTTCCTCTTAAATGAGGTTTCCTTGATCCAGTCTCACACTAATAATTCTCTAGCCCAGAGCCAGGCCTGGGAAAGGCCAGGTGTTAAGGCTGGAAGAAACCACAGACACCACTTGGTCCCACTGCTGATTTATACAGTTGGAAATCCAAAACAGTCAGACTAATGACTAACCCTGGACCACACAGCTAATGGAGGCGATGGAGGGACTAGAATCCAGATCTGAACTCCAACTCTGGGCTTTATTTATCTATTTTTTAATTTATTTTTTATTTTTTATTATGTTATGTTAGTCACTACACAGTACATCCTTATTTTTTGATGTAGCATTTCATGATTCATTGTTTGCGTATGACACCAGTGCCCCATGCCATCCATGCCCTCTGTAATACCCATCACTGGGCTGACCTGGGCTGTATTTAAAGACTGCTCTGCCCTGCCAGCAACAATAGGTCTGGTCATGCTGATGATGCTCCACTTTCCAGCTGAGATAGCCCCAGACTTACTTCAGCAGTCAGGAAGCCAGAGGAGCAAGGGAACAATTTGCCCCTGCAGGGTAGAGACAAAACGGCTTCTTTCACTAGTTTGCTAAATTACCCCATTTAACGTGAGCCAGAGAACAAGCCCAGAGAAAAAGTATCTCACAAACAAAACTCTTCCTGGGAGCTGGGGGCCATGAGGGCCATGTGCTTGTCCATCCACTTGCACAAGATGTCTGCTGCTACTTGAAGACGTCCCTGTGATGTGGTTATTGTTTAATTCTCCTGTAAAGGGAGTTCTGCTCAAATTCAACAGGACGGCTTAAATTCAAACCAGGGTGCAGTGCCTTGTCGTGCATTAGTTCCAGTGGCACATCGGAGCTCCAAGAAGGGGGTCTGGGGTTTCTTCAAGCACGCCAAGGGCCCTCAAAGCACCGTGCTGTGATGAGGATGGCAATCTGCGTCTCATTCTCAGATGCATTTATGTTCAGCTCTGTGGCAGGATTGCCCTGCCTGTCCCATTGGGCCTTTTGTTCAAAAGTCTAGACCTTTGAAGTAAGTGGGAAAAACTCAACCACAGAAGGCCACTTGGGCAAGGCTGTTGGCCAGAGGCTGGAAACAGGGGAGGAACAGCCAAATTCTTCACACACGGGCAAATGGGCTCCTTGAAGAAAGGGCTCTTAAGAAGCCAAATAATGAGATAGAAGATGGGTGTCTGCTGTGACTCATATGTGCCAAGCCAGAGAGAGGAATCAATGGACTCAAGTCAATAAATATTTTCCTAGAACCTCCCAAGGGTAAGAAGCAAAAGGCTGGGCCATGCTTGCCCTCAAGAGGTGGTTGTAACTTTCAACCAACTCCTTTATCACATAGGTGTCCGACTAAAACACGGACATATTAGAAATTTAAGAATAAGGGCCAAAATGCTATTTCAAGAAGGGATATCCAAGCACCGTGATTCACTGAACGAGTAACATTGTTTGCTGTGGGTCCGAGAAGGGAGAGAGTGGCCTGGCCCGGCACAGCTTTCCATTTGGCACGGACTTTGCTAGATGGCATTTATATCTGTGTACTGTGAACAACTGAGGTTTTATTCGTTTAGGGAAGGAGTTAAGAGCCACCTGACTGTCGCAGACAGCGATTCCTCTGTGATGGGATCCAGTACAAACAAAAGGAAACACAAGATTAATGATGCGATGGCCTGTTTTTAGGTCTCAGCAGTCTTTCAGGTTCATGCAGGAGACTGCCATGATTTCCGGCCACACAGCACAGCCTCCACGATGGCTCTGCCCTTGACTTTCTGACAAATAGCCCCGCGATGCCTAGTGTCACTGCCATGCGAGTTACGGTTTTCTTCACTTCTGCACTGAACCTCGTCCTTACTTTCCAAGTAATCTTCCAGGTTCACGAAAAAGGACATTTATGGAACTTCTGTTTACCTCTTGCTGTACCTGGACATTTATGGAGCTCTCGTCTTTTTTATTCTTGGGAACAGTTGCAACAATCCACCCTTTCCCCAAATTATACTCATTCCTGTGTTCATTCTATAATTCAATGATATTTAATTGAGCACCTGCTGTGTGTAGGTGCAGGAGAGTCAATAAAAACATTGGTCAAGTGAAGGGATAGAGGAAAGTAAAGAGGTTGTGGAAATACTCTGTTACACGCATGGTGCCCAACCTAGGGTGAAAGGAACAAATCCCAAAGTGACATCGAAGCTGAACCCAGTGAGTAGGAGATGGTCCCATAGAGGTTGATGGAGGAGAGCGGCTTCTGACCAGATAGGAGTGTATGTAAAAGGGCTGAGAGGCTGGGGGAGCGGCCATGTTCCAGAAGCCCAAAGGTTATTTCAGAGGGCTGAGCAGCAGTCAGTTGCTGAAGGCCTTGTAGGCATGCCAAGAGTCTTGACTCTGTCTTCAGGGCAGTGGGGAGCTCGTGGAAGAATCTTAGGGTCTTCAGCATGAAAAGCTCAGAGCAACTTGCCATGAAACATTCATTGGGCGCTTTGATCTCCCTCAGCATTTTAAAGAAATGACAGCACCCCAGGGGAGCCTTAGGGGACATGCAATGAAGCAAAGGGTTTTCTCATTTTACAGGTGAGGAAATTTGAGATACATGGAGGTGACATGGCTTTCCGAGGTCACAGAGAAGCCAAAGGTAGAAGTTGAGCAATCAGCGAAGTTTGTGACAGGAGAAGAAAATGGGATCATGGCGTGATGAATATACTGCCCAAGTAGAACTGAGCTAATGTACAATATAAATTCTTTCAGAATTTCTTTTTTTAAAGAACCAAACTCCCTGATTGAAACTTAATCAGGAATGTATCATGCAAGTTGGGACATCGAAGGTCAAGGCTTTGCAATTGCACTGCTGGTACCTCTTATCCTGCCTCCTAAAATATAGCTAGGCCAACAATGATGTCACCAGAAAGTGAGTAAAAGTGAGAGCTTCCACCTTGAGAAAAGAATGCACTTCATTAACCCTATACACTTGCTAGTGGATCTACAGTATTCTGAGTGGTTTGAGTTCCAGGGGGAGAAACAAGACACCAGTGACTTTTTCTCTGTGAAAATGAGAGAGGAGGAGCCCAGGATTGGTTATTCAGAACCACAGGGAGGTGGACAGTGGCTTGTTTCCTCCTCCATAAGAAAGGATAATAAGGCACCAAACTCATTGGACTTTGGTATGAGGATGGCTTGAGTTAATGCTCATCAAAACACTTAGGCCCATGCCAGGCATATGATACGTGCTCAATTTGTTAACCATCCTTTCCCTGAAAGATATGTGCACCCATTTGGAGAAACCTGGTGGTAGAAGGTCTTCTGCATGTAAAGGCTTCCCTGGGATCTAGAGGGGCTATAACTCTTATCTTTAGAAGAATGGAGTCAAGTGGACATGAGCCCCATCTCCCTGCAACACCCAAGAGATGCAAGTACAGAATGTCTCTCCATCATTCAAGCCATGCCCACCATGGAGCAGAGGAGAGTAAGGAGTGCCTCCATGCTGGTGCTAATGTACCACTGGGTTGGATTCTTGTGTGGACCATCAAGAACAGCTGACCATATATAA
The DNA here is from genome assembly GCF_020171115.1 of Neogale vison. Lineage (NCBI taxonomy): Eukaryota > Metazoa > Chordata > Mammalia > Carnivora > Mustelidae > Neogale > Neogale vison. The sequence goes on from NC_058092.1 coordinate 157,836,230, forward strand.
ATGGCCAAGTACATCCAAGTGAAGGGTGATTTAGCTGAAAGTGTGGTGTTTGAAAATTATTGTAATTTAAAAATTTTATTTGTGGGGTGCCTGGGTGCCTTAGTCGGTTAAGTGTTTACTCTTGCTTTCAGTTTGGGTCATGATCTCATGGGTTTGTTATCAAGTCCCACATGCAGCTCCATTCTCAGTGGCCAGGTGAGGGTGAGGAGGTAGGGGTGGAGGGGTGGGGAGGTGGGGTGGGGTGGGGTGGCATGGGAGGGAAGCATCTTGCTTGAAGAGTCTCTCCCTCTGCCCCTCCCCATGCACTCATGCTCTCTCCCTCTCTCTAAAAAGAAATCTTTCAAAAAATTTTACTGTAACTTTGTTTATGACTTTAATTTAATGTATAATATTTAGTAAAAATCCCTGGAAATCAAATTGGAGTACTACATAAAAAGGAGAGGAAGACATATCATGTTCTACTCAAAAAAGCCACCCTTCTCAAGGACTTACATCAGTTTAACAACCCCATGCTCTCTATTTTCCAATCTCTGACTGACCCTTTCTACCGATCTCTAGACCACAGATTCAGTGAGGAATGAAGACACCTCACCCTTTTGTAAAAGCTCTTGACCCTTCAAGTGGTGATTAAGGAGATAAATCTACCTAGTCAAAATCATCCTTAGAAGTCTTTTCAGTGTTCTAGGCAGAGAGCTACAGGCAGCCAAGAGCTGTCTAAATTCAGCAACAATCTATAGGCCAGTTCTTTCCTTTAGAAGGCTGCTCGTTCTTGGTCAGTGGGTCCTGGAGTAGAAGAACTGGTAGTGCCCACATCTTCAAAACAATTTCCCCACAACCATGAGTATTATTTTATTTTATTACTTCATAATTTTTTACCGAAGGATCCCCTGGTTGGTTTCCCATCGGTTGTGCATGTGGGCAGGGCTGTGCCTATGCATGGCATTTTGTTTCCCTGGATGACCTCTCTGCTTGGTCTCTCTAGGATATAGATAGAAATAGCTACCCTCAAGTTTATGCTTTCTTATATAATGAAATGCTATGACCTTCTGGAGTCAGCTTTCTCCCCCTGCCCCAGAGTTAACCAGAATGGACTTGCACAAAAATCTTGCTAATTTAATTTTTGCATGGCCATGGCATGAGTCAATACCTTTGATTTCAGCAGCAATGAGCTTTGCCTGTGACCTCTTGTCTATGGAGATTGCAAAAGCATTCTGAACCGGGAAGTTTGACTCCCTCCTGTCTTATACTCCTCCCACATGTAATGTGCTGTCTTAGGTCTGTAAATGCTTAGTTGATTAAGATTTCAGCAAGTTTCCACTATGTCTACTTAAAGGCTTTGCTTAAATTCTAGCATAGCTAATTAGGGCCAGAACCAACATTTGCTGTTTCTCTGACAAGGAATTTTTATAGAGAATATACAAAGTGCGATTATAACTCAGTAACAGGAAGACAAAGAACTTAATTAAAAATGGGAGTGGTTATTGGATACTTCCCTAAGGCAGATATATGAATGGCTGATTAGCATATGAAAGATGCTTAACATCACTGGTCAGCAGAGAATGTAAAGTGAACACATAAGATTATGCTGAGTGAAATCAGTCAAGCAGAGAGAGTCAATTATCATATGGTTTCACTCATTTGTGGAGCATAACCAATAGCATGGAGGACAAGGGGCGTTAGAGAGGAGTAGGGAATTTGGGTAAATTGGAAGGGGAGGTGAACCATGAGAGACTATGGACTCTGAAAAACAGTCTGAGGGGTTTGAAGTGGCGGGGGGTGGGAGGTTGGGGTACCAGGTGGTGGGTATTATAGAGGGCACAGCTTGCATGGAGCACTGGGTGTGGTGTAAAAATAATGAATACTGTTTTTCTGAAAATAAATAAATTGGGGAAAAAAAAAAAGAATGTTTCACCGGATAACATTTTTTGAAAAGGCCTGATGGGGTGCCTGGGTGGCTCAGTGGGTTAAAGCCTCTGCCTTCAGCTCGGGTCATGATCCCAGGGTCCTGGGATTGAGCCCCGCATTGGTTCCCTGCTGGGCAGGGGGGAGCCTGCTTCCCTTCCTCTCTCTCTGCCTGCCTCTCTGCCTACTTATGATCTCCGTCTGTCGAATAAATAAAAAATCTTTAAAAAAAAAAAGGCCTGACAATACCAAGTGTTGGCAAGGATGCTCAGCCTCCAGGGCTGTCATGCATTTCCAGTAGTGATGTAAAATTTTACAAACACATTGGTTATTTGGCAATTTCTCATAAAGTTCACAGACACCTGCCATGTGACCCAGCCACTCTACTCTTCAATGAATACCCAAGAGATAAAGACATAGACACACAAAGACGGTGCATGAATATTTATGGTGGTTTTGTTTCTTTGTTTCTTTCTTTCTTTTTTGATAGCTCAAATGTCCATTAGCAGGTGAGCAAACCCTGGTATATCAATAGAATAGAAAAAAAATGGAATGAATAAAACACTCCTTGAAATAAATTCATAGGGCCATTTCTTTCTTTACCTTGTACAATGTCAGCTTGTGGCCCTTCTTCCTCTTTGATTTCTCGGGCTTTGTAACTGAATTTATATAGATGGACCTCCTAGGTCATAACTCGTGGAACCAGCACTGTGTGTATTATAAGTGAATATAGTCAAATACACACAGAGATATATGCTACATAGCATTCTGAAGAGTAAAGACTAACCTATTTTGATGGAAATCAGATGAGGTTTTGTTTGGTGTATGTGTGGCAGTGACTATCTGGAACAAGGACAAGGGAACTTTCTGAGGTGATGGAAATTGCTCTCTGCCACCCATTTCTCGAAACTGATTAAAGGATGTTCATCCTCTAATTTAAAAAGTGCCCACTTCAGTGGTGTTGTTATGTGGGTTAAATGAGATGATGCCTGTAAAGCATTAAGCAGAGATCCCAACACATAACACATCTGGTTTCTGAAGTAGTGTTAGAAGCTTCTGGTTTCAAAATGGAAACCATAATGAAAGACTGAAATGTGAGACAGGAAACCATCAAAATCCTAGAGGAGAACACAGGCAGAAATCTCTTTGACCTTGGCCATTCTTACCAGACACATCACCAGAGGCAAGGTAAATAAAAGCAAAAATTAACTCTTGGGACTTCATCAAGATAAAAAGCTTCTGAGCAGTGAAGGAAACATTCAACAAAACTAAAAGGTAGCCTACGGAATGGGAGAAGATATCTGCAAATGGCATATCTGATCAAGGGCTAGTATCCAAAATCTATAAAGAACTTATCAAACTCAACACCCAAAAAACAAATAATCCACTAAGAAATGGGCAGAAGCCATGAATAGACATCTTTTCCAAAGAAGACATCCAGATGGCCAACAGACACATGAAAAGATGCTCAACGTCACTAATCCTCAGGGAAATGTGAATCAAAACTACAATGAGATATCACCTCACTCCTGACAGATGGCTAAAATTAACAACAGAAGACACAACAGGTGTTGGCAAGGATGCGGAAAATGGGGGACCCTCCTACACGGACACTACTGGAGGGAATGCAAACTGGTACAGCCACTCTGGAAAACAGCATGAAGTTTCCTCAAAAAGTTGAAAATATAGCTACCCTACAACCCAGCAATCGCAATACTGGGTACTTACACAAAGGATACAAAAACACAGATACAAAGGGGTACATGAACCCTAATGTTTATAGCAGCATTATCAACAATAGCCGAACTCGGAAAAGAGCACAAATGCCCATCGACTGATGAATGAATAAAGATGATGTGGTACATATATACATTGGAATATTACTCAGCCATCAAAATGAATGAAATCCTGCTTTTCATAATGGCATGGCTGGGACTAGACTGTTATTATGTTAAGCAAAATGAGTCAGCCAGAGAAAGACAAATACCATATGATTTCACTATGTACAACTGAAGAAACAAAACAGATGAATATATGGAAGGGAGGGAAAAGAGAGAGAGAGGAAAACAAACCATCAGAGACTCTTAAAGATAAAGAACTGAGGGCTGATGGAGGAAGGTGGGGGATGTGTTCCATGGGTGACGGGATTAAGGAGGGCACTTGTGATGAGCCCTGGATATTGACGGTAAGTGATGAATCAAATCACAAAACCAATATTGTACTGTATGTTTATTAGCTAGAATTTAAATAAAAACCAAAGGGAAAAAAAGGAAACCCTAATTAATTAAAGAAAAACATGTATTATGAAAGTTATCTGTCAGTTTAAAACTTCTCCCCAAGCATTCAGGACTTACAAAAGCCTGTCTAAGAGCATTAAGGAGAATGAATTAAGTGAAGGAAGAAAATGGCAAATAGCTTTTCCATTTTAGATAAGAACAAAGGAAGGATTAATTTTCTTTGCAACTTAAAATAGTCTCTTTGTTTGTATAATTAAAGTACCACTTATTTGTAAGCCTTAGTAGAGGGGCAAATTGTACACACTCAAAATTTGCAATTTAACAAAACATGTTTTAAATAAAACAAGAAAAGCATTAATTATAAGTTTGTTTGGTTTTTTAAATTACAACAAGGCAGTTCAGTGAAATCCTTCAGTTTTCTAAAAAGAGCTCTAGGCTTAGAGTCCAGGAGCAGCTTAAAAGTAATTTAAACCCACACAGATGCTTAGTTACTCCAAAATTCGGAGACCACTGGAACAAATCAAACTTGGCACTGGGGAAAAACTAGGTTAGCCTTTAAAATGTATAAAGGGGAATTCAAAAGTGGTTATTTTGTCCAAAAAGAGATTTCTAGCATAAGTGCAGATTTCTGCCATATTCCTTGGTATAAAAGTGATTCTGAGAATTTCTTTGAAATCAATTCATAGAGTTAATTATATTTCTGAGCCCTGCATCTGCCCATGTTCCTTCTTCTTCCTTTTGTTTTCTCCAGCTTTTATAGCTGGGTTGATACCAATGGGTCCCCCAAAGATGTACCCAAGACCATCCCAGGGTCTGAACTAAACAAGACTTGGTACTTTACTGTCTTATCAACTGCTCTTAGGATAAAGGGCACTGGGACACCCCCTGAGTGCCATCGTGGGCACTTGGTGTCCCCTCTCCAGCCAGACTTGGCCTCTACTGAAAGCCTGGGTTCCTACAAAGCAAAGCAACACCAACAGGCAGCCGCCAAACAGCCAGACAATGAGAAAGGGCCTCTCTGAGTCAAGTGTTAGTGTTGCAACCTGATTCAGCTGCAAATTTGACGTGTTTCACAAGTGCGATCTGTGTCACAAAGCCAAAGGCCAACTTTCCACCTACACACAGCGCTGTGTTTTGCAGACCATGCATCTGCACCTTTGGGGACATTTCTGACTAAATCACTTGACTCTTTGGTTGGAGAGAATGGGTGGTGACATTCTCTTTAGGCCAGAAAGGCCCGTGAGAACTGTTGTCACTGAACTAGACGCTCTGCATTCAGTGGGGATTTTGGAGTCCTGGGATTTGGGGATTAGACAGAAGCATTGAGCCACAGACAAGGACTCATAACAGGACAGCAGAAACACAAGCCACTCAGTGATCAGACTCTTTAGGAATCAAAATAATCGGTACTGCAATGTCTTCAGTGTTAATCATGACACCCCAGAACTGAAATATGTACTGAAATCTTAATTTCTAGAAGCAGAAAAGCTCTACATCTGGTGAGCAGAAGTCTGAGCTGAGTCACCACCACAAGAGAATATTGCAGCCTCTCAACCATTTCTCAGACTGGTGCCAGCTCACATCCAGCCAGGGCCTGGTCTGGGGTGAAGCAGAAAAGACACAAGTTAAGGTCTTAGATTTAAGGAGGCACTCACTCTCAGGGTTATATAAGTGCAGGACCAGCCCCTGCAGGACCCCGGGAATACTCACCTCCTTAAATCCTGCACACAGGTCTCTCTTGGCTCACCTTAGCCCTGATTAACAGATTCTCCCTGAATGAAAAGGAGGCTAAGCCCTCTAAAGGAAGGGCCAGGCTACACTGCAAACATTGGTACTGTGAATCCTTCTCCACAAGGAACTGTGGCCATTTACCAGAGCAATTGCGTTTTGGGGAAAGGTAAATAATCAGACCTTCCGGGGCTTACAGGACATGGACTCTGAACAGAAACTCATTTCTGGAGCAAAGCAGCACTATACTCCACTAATCAGAACCAGGGTTTATGAAATCAGGTGACCAATTAAGTTTTGATATAAGTTTCGCAGTGAACCCAATGAGCCCCCAGACCACCCTTTGGTGATTTCCTCAGTTTGGAACGTAGGAGTGGGATATAGCTACAGGTCTTGCATAAGGAATGCATAACTGGGGCATCTTCAGCAATAGGCAAACTCTCCACATTGGTTCCCTGATCTCTGGAGTGAGGATGTTAGGGTAAAACAAGATCAAATAGAAGCCGCTGACGTTGCCTCCACTGAATGAAATAGTAAAAGCAAAACTACATTCATGGAGAGATTTCAGAGATCACTGCTACCTGACCAAGGTCTTAAAAGATGCAAGAGTAGGGGCACCTGGGTGGCTCAGCTGGTTAAAGCCTCTGCCTTCAGCTCAGGTCATGATCCCAGAGTCCTGGGATTGAGCCCCACATTGGGCTCTCTGCTCAGCAGGGAGCCTGCTTCCCCCTCCCTCTCTCTCCGCCTGCCTCTCTGCCTACTTGTGATCTCTGTATGTCAAATAAATAAGTAAAATCTTAAAAAAAAAGATGCACGAGTAGGTGATTCTGACATGACCCCATTCTACTCACCTATCTGGCTTGTGCAAAAGACAGATGAGTCTGGGAGAATGAAGATGGGTTATCAAAAACCTAGTCATGCTGGGACTCCCAATTACAGTTATTATTGCAGAAGTGGTTTTATTGCTGTATTGAATCAATACATCCCCCAAGCCAATGTATACAGCTGTTGATCTAGTGAATACTTTTTTTTTCTCTGAACCTGTTAGCAGAGACCACAAGAACCCATTTGCTTTCGACTGGCAGAGTTAGAAACATATCTTAACTGTCCTATCTCAGAGCGCCAGTCCTAAACCATATTCTAAACTCCTTTCCATCACACAGGATATCATGGCAGTCCATTATATTAGTGCTGTCATGCTGATTTTTTCCTGGTGAACAAAAGAAGTGACCATTGGGAGATAATACTTTTCACATTTTTGCATGTCTTATGAGCAGAAGCACTGACTGCCTTTATTCTATCTTTTCAAGGAAATTTGTATAATGACTAGCCTTGGAAGAAGATAGAGATAATGTCTTAATGTCTCTTGAAAGCAAAAGGTAAGCATGCTTACAGGATAGTATAACAATGATAATGTCTCCTACTGGAGCAAGGGGTGGACACACTTACTGCTCATTATAAAAGATTCAGCTTCCCTGATTTCAGGGTTCTTCAGGGTTCAACTGTGTACAGCTTTCAGCTGTCAAGTGGTCCTCTTTGTGCTTCCCTATAGGAACTTGAGCTTCAGGAACCAGTACAAGAAATGCTGATACTCTCCTATTATGATTTTGAGTAATAAAGTCCTTTGTCTCTGACCTAGGAATCTCATGTCTTCTATCAGCATCCATGAAACTATGGCAGATAACTTGTTAGCTGAGGAGTAGCATAAAATCTTAGAGCCTTCACAGTTATTAACAGCAATTAGTCTAGATATCTTGATAAGACACAAAAGGTGGGAAATGAATCCCACAAAAATCCAGAAGGGTACCACCCCCTTGATTTAATTTTCAGGAGACCAGGGATTTGGACTCTGTTGGGATATCCCTTCCAAAATGAAGAATAAGCTGCCGCATTTGTCCCCTGTGATATTTCGATTCGTAATAAGAAAGATGTATTTGGCCTTTGTTCCTGTTTCTGGCACGGAGCTCCCAAAACCCTTGAAATTTCCTAGATGAGAAAAGCAGTAAAAGTGTCTTTTGTTTCATTGACAAGGTGATTTTAGAAAGCATCTAAAGATGGAGGCTGGTTGCCAGGGGAGCCAATCATGGGATCAGAAAGTTGAAACTTTTGCATGGAGCACTGCGTGTGTGCTGCATAAACTGGGTGGGATACATAAACAAGGAATCTTAGAACACTGAAAAAATAAAATTAAATTTTTAAAAAACGAGAAAAATTGAAACTTTCAGTTCCATGTCACCTGACCTCTGGAGAACGAAGAGGGCCTGGAGATCAAGTTCAGTCACCAATGTCCAATGATCTCACCAACCATGCCTATCTAGTGAAGCTTCCATAAAAACCTGAAACGAGAGAGTTCAGAGAATTTCTGGGTTGGTGAACCTGTAGAAATTTGGGGAGAGTGGTGCTCAGAGCGTCACTTTTCCCCAGATCTTACACTGTGCATCTCTTCCATCTGGTTCTTCCTGAGTTGTGTCTTTTTATAATAAATGACCTAGGGGCACCTTGTGGCTCAATCAGTAAAGTGTCTGATTCTTGACCTCAGTTCAGGTCATGATCTCAGCGTCTTGAGATTGAGCCCAATGTTGGGCTCTGCACTCAGTGCTCAGCAGGGAGTCTGCTTGAGATTCTCTCTCTCCCTTTCCCTCTGCTGCTTCCCTGCCTCACCCTGACTCTAAAATAAATAAATAAATCTTTAAAAAATGCAATCTAGTAAGAAAAATGTTCCTCTGAGTTCTGTGAACCACTAGAGCAAATTAATCAAACCCAAGAGGGGTGCTTAGAACTTCCTGATAGCTGTTGGTCAGAAGTCCAGGAGGCAACCTGAACTTGAGACTGGCCTCTGTAGTCAGGGAGAGGCACAGTCTTGCCGAACTGAACCGAAACTTGAGGAATCTTGTGCTGTCTCTGGGTAGATCACATCAGAACTGAGTTGAATTGTAGGACACTCAGCTGGTATGTGAGAACAGTTTGGAGGTGTGGACACCCTTCACCCCCACCACACACACACACAGACACACACACACACACACACACACACACACACAAATTGGAATCTTAATCCTTCTTCTCACTGAAAAACAGGCAGGACATGACTCACCTGCTCTTGCTACTCCCACCCATTTATTGAGTGATCTGAAAAGTTGCCAGTTTTGAGTGGGGCTGAAAACACTGTGGAATTATGGAAAGGCTTATTCTCCCACATTTCATTTTATCCAGCATTGCTTCTGACCAGGGGACTCACTTTTCAGTAAATGAACTGCAGCCACAGGCTCATTCCCATGGAATTGGCTACTTGTACTATGTTTCCCATAACTCCCAGTACCTGGCTTTATAGAACAATGAAGAACCATCTGGAAACTCAGTTATATTGTCAGCTGGATCCATAGAGTGTGTAATATACTTTTTAAATCAACCAACCAAATATGATACTGTTCTCCATAGCCAGAATGTTGGGGCCTGGAAATCAAGGAGTGGAAATGGGAGTGGGTCCTTTCATTATTATCCCTAATGACATATGTTTTCTTCCATCCCCATGACTTTGGGCTCTTTTGGTCAGGAGGTCTTCACAAGGAGACACACGAATGGTTCCGTTAAAATGGAAGGTAAAACTTTGGGCTTCCCTGTGCCAGTGAATCAACCAGCAAAGGAAGGGGTTACTGTACTGACTGGGGTGATGGATCTCATCTATCAAAGAAAGAAAAAAAAGGGGGGGTGTTACTATATACTGTGGGTGGAGGAGGAGGAAAAGCAGGTCAGGAATGTATCTATTGGGCATAATCAATGGAACACCAGCAACTCAACTGTAGCAGGACTGCTAATGACCAGAAACTTCTGAAATGAAGCACAGGAAGGAAGATTTGGGTCACTTCACCAGGCAAGGAATCACAATTAGCAGAAGGGTTTGTTGAGGGCAAAAGGAATTCAGAATGAGTAGTAAAAAATGATGGTCTTAAATGCCAGCTGTGGCCATGTGACCAATTATAGACATGAAGACTGCAATGGTCTGAGCATTATTTCTTTCTTTTAATATGTGTAAATTAACCATTTCTTCTTAAACTCTTCTATTTCCCTACTATCTAATATAAGTCTCCGTATGGGTTAACTCTGATCTCAGCACTAGTTACAGGATACGTGAGGGCCCGTGAGGCCCAGCTAGAACAAGATGACCACAGAAAGGTGAATAAAGAGTTAGCATACCCTCCTTTGTTTCCATCTCACTAGGAATTGCTAAATCACACTAAGCAGATGCCTGAGCTCCCAATTATCTTGACTTGGAGCTCACATCTGGCAAAGCCCTGTGCATGCCCATTCCATGGGAATGAGCCTGTGGCTGAAGCCAGGCTCACATGGGGTAGACTGCAATGACTTTGGGCTGTGTCCCCTTAACTAAACTGGAATTCCATTTTCCAGAATTCTCAGCTCTTGTCCATTTTTCTGGGTTAGCTTTGGCCTCAGGAATCATCTCAGGAAGAAAGGAGAAGTAAAGCATCAGCTGTGTGTTTCACCCACCAAGAGACAGCTCACCGCCCCAGACATGCGGTCAGCTCTGCATGTCGTCACTGATCTCCCAGCTCCCCCTGTGGCTGGGTGCACAGCTGGGCCATTATCTCCCCTGGATCCAAGGGTCTGAGGGTGTGGCTCCAAGGCAAAGACTCCTTCCTTGGTCACCCATACCACCGAGGCTGGAGGTTGTGAGAAGCAGTGTGCCCTTGCCCTTGTCCTTGTCCTGTTTCCCTTCCTGACATTAGTCTAAGTGACCTTTAGGGATTTCAGGCTGAACACCAGAAGCAGAGGCAAGCTGGCTCTTTATGAGCTCTAACTCTTATCCCCTTACTCTATGTCACCCACAGAAGCTTGGTTTCTTTGACCAAACTATATCTGATCCAGAAGGTGACATTATTAACGGGGTCATCTTTAAATAGAGAAGATAGAATTTGCTAGAAGAGGAAATATGTATGAGGGAACAAGAACAGTAATTGTGTGGCAGTGAGAGGTTCCCTCAAGGCCACAGAGAAAAGCATTGAGTAAGGGTCTTTGTGCTGGCTGGGCCCTCAGTGAGAGTGGGTGAGAGTGCGCAAGTTCATGTGTGAGTGTGTGAGTGTGTGTGTGTGTGTGTGTGTGCAAAAGGTCCTTCACAAAAGGACACCGGAAGACCATTTGCCTCTGGCCTGAAATTATCTCCTAGTACACAGCCACAGCAACACACTGGTAAGACTTGATGAAGACAGACACCATAATGGCCAACTTGAAATCATTAGCAGTCCACATCATGCACCATGATGATTAATGTTATATGTCAAAGTGGCTGGGCCATAGGGCCCATATATTTGGCCAAATGTTATTCTGGATGTTTTTGTGAGGGTGGTTTAAGGGCTGAGATTAACATTTAAACCAGTGGACTTTGAGGAAAAGCCAGATTCTCCTTCATAATGTGGGTGGGCCTCATCCAATCAGTTGAAGTCCTGACTAGAACAAAAAATGACGTACATAAAGTAAGATGGACTTCTCCAGCCTGGAGTCATTTGGACTAGAACTGTAATACTGGTTCTTCCCTGGATCTCCAGTCTGGTGGACTACCCAGCAGATTTTTTAACTTGCTAGTCCCTATAATGTGATTTTATTCCATTTCTCTGGAGAACCCTGACCGATAAACCCCTGGTGAAGTAAGGATTAATTTTGAAAAATTATTGTGATTATTTTGTGAAAAGAAGCACAGTTACATTACATTGCATTTCTTTTTGAAAATTTGATTTGTTACATGTCAGTACTCTTTTAAATTACACAATGTTTTATGATCCTGTTCTAATATTCCCTCTCTAGATTACTCTGTTCTAGCCATCCTAGCCTCCCACTCTTCAAATATGCCCCCCAAAACTTCACATTTGCTATTCCTTCTACTGGAAATGCTTTTACCTCAGATACCTGCATGGCTTGCACCCTTGCTTTCTTCAGATCATTGCTCAGATGCATGTACAGAGGCTTTCCTTACCCTTCACTCATCTGAAATACACTCTCCCTGCCACCTGCTCCTCTGGGTTCACAAAGACTCCCCAGACACCCAGAAGGCCCGCTGCTTACCATAGACTTCCTTTCTGCAGGTGGAAAATGACAGCAAATGTGACTGATCATGAGATCTCATAAAAACTAGAAGAGAAAGAATTGGCCCCAAAATGTGGATTTATATCTCAATAATAGCATTTCCAGTTCTCAATCTGTTTCATAGAGTTGCTATTTTAGAATTTAATTTTAAACACATATTAGATTAGATTTTAAACACGTATTAACTGGTTTCTACACTGATACCTGTGTAGAGCTACCTTCTATTTCTTGTCAAAGGGTTCTCCACTTGTAGAATGTCAATATTGTCTGATTAGAAAAGTGACATATTTGAAGGGCACCTGAGTAGCTCAGTTGGTTCAACTTCCAACTCAAGGTGGTGGGATCCAGCCCTCAGTGGGCTCCATGAGCAGCACTGGGTCTGCTGGGTGCAGATTTCTCTCTCTCCCCCACTGTCTCCCTCTGACCTCCCCACTCTCTAAAATAAATAAATGACATCTTTTTTTAAAAAGTGATACATTCATGTTGTCGCAAATGGCAAGATTTCGTTTCTTTTGATGGCTGCATAGTATTCCATTGTGTATATATACCACATCTTCTTGATCCATTCATCTGTTGATCTCCCTGATATGAGGAAGTGGTGATGCAACATGGGGGCTTAAGTGGGTAGGAGAAGAATCCATGAAACAAGATGGGATAGGGAGGGAGACAAACCATAAGTGACTCTTAATCTCACGAAACAAACTGTGGGTTGCTTGGGGGAGGGGGGTTGGGAGAAGGGGGGTAGGGTTATGGACATTGGGGAGGGTATGTGCTTTTGGGTAAATTGGAAGGGGAGATGAACCATGAGAGACTATGGACTCTGAAAAACAATCTGAGGGGTTTGAAGTGGTGTGGGGGTGGGAGGTTGGGGTACCAGGTGGTGGGTATTATAGAGGGCACAGCTTGCATGGAGCACTGGGTGTGGTGAAAAAATAATGAATACTGTTTTTCTGAAAATAAATAAATTGGAAAAAAAAGTGATACATTCAAGCCCACTTAGTGATGCATTATTTTGTAGAAAACAGGGAGATACAGTAAAACATATGTGAGAAAAATCAAAGTCATTGAAAATCCCAAGTATCCAGAGATAAGCAATACCAAGATTTTAATCATTCAGCTTTTATTTATTTATGTTTTATTTATTTATTTCTAGACATATGTAATATATACAGCTAAACCTTTAGATTTTGTGTAGTTTGGTTCCTTTATTTTAAAAGCTTAACATGTTTTCTTAGTCTCATTAAAATTCTTCATAAGCAGAAATTTTTCCTGGTTACATGACACAGAATATTCTATATGATTCTGTCATAACATATCTAACAAGACCTTTATTTTAGGACGTTTAAATCATTTCCACTTTTTCATCATAAGCGATAACAATAAGGTGAGCGATTTGTTCATAAATATTTGACATGAATCCCTTCTATTTTTTTATATTTTGACACAAGCCTCTTTAATATTTGAATACTAACCTTGCCTTTTTACCTGAAGCTAAGCCTACAAATGTAAAGAGAATTATGAAAAGAGAAAATTTCAGTGAATAGTTTGGTACTGTAAAAATATTAGCTAAATTTCCTGTTACAATGTGTCATTTTTTTTCTTTTTCTTTCTTTTTTTTTCCTTCTTCTTTTTTTGCCTTTATAGATATTCTAAGCCCCAGGTTTTGCTTTTCCTTCTCCTAACTGTATTTCAGAAACAGAATTTGAGAGCCAAGGACCCCCATAGAGGCTTTCTGGTCTGACTTCCTCGTGCTGCCAGTGAGAGGGGGAGGGAGGGGACACTCATCAGACCACAGTCAGTGTTAGAATTGCCAGGTTTAGCCAAGAAAAATACAGGACACTTCATTTGAATTTCAGAGAAACAATAACTTTTTAGTTTCAGAACGTTCTCGAATATGAAATGGCTAAAAAACAATATGCCTGTCTACCTGTGTTTTCTAGCAAATGGGGGTGCGGGTGCACACTGCAAACCCAGGCATCCTGCTGCCCTGGGTCACGAACTCCACATCCCCCAACACTGCATCCAGAGACACTGACCATCTTTATCCTCCAGCCCCTTCTTCCAATTCTGGGCCGTCTGTTCCCTAAATTTCCGTAAAGACTACAGAAAACATGGCTTCAGACTCTGATTTTTGTTTCCATTGCAATGCTTCTGGGATAAGTGCCCTCACTTTGGGGCTCCCCCAGGACTAATGTGGCAGAGGTGCTAGTTAGGCTTCGGGTCCTCAAGTATTTGTGGAGTCCGTGACCAGGTCCTTTTTGAGGAGCTTCTGGTTCTGCAGAGGCAGCACAGTCCGGGGGGGTGGGAGGGTGCACGGCACCCCCGGAGTCTAGCCGGGACAGGGAACTGATCTGAGGAGTGGCCGGCCGCAGCAGAATTTTGACCATGGTCAGGTCTGCGCCTGCGCACACGTGCCCGCGGGCGCTGCTCCGCATCTCCTCGTGCATCTCCAGTGTCCCTGTAAAATTGCAGCTGCTGTCCCAGGTCACTGCGCAGAGCCCATCTAGACGCTTGCAGCCGTGCCAGTACTAGCCATTTTCAGAGCAGTGACTGTGCCGCACTGAGTGATGGATCCAAACACAACACATTTGGATTTCAACGAAGCCCTCACAAATTGGGAAATAAAATCAAATTATCAAGTTATGCATTAGAGCAAGCCAGAGGATGTCCTTTCTTCGCCTGATGCAGTGCACTTGTGGGGAATTAGGGCCCTAATTCCTGGCTGTGAAATCCCAATCATGAAAACATTATTCATGATTGGGAAAACACCAAATATTGACAAGTGTAATGATGGAAGTGAACTCATTTTCCCACTTTCATCTGCACCACGCCTAATTTTGAATTACTTCTTCCCAACCATTTTTTCATGCGGCCGTTTTGAATTTCATTTCATTTCTGTGTAGTTGTAATCCCATTATACTTGTAATATCCTACACTGTTCCTTTATTTTATATTACTCGGTAGTATCTTTCCATCCTATCAGTGAAAATTTTTCTGATTGCCAATGACTTAAGTGACATGAGGGCTTTACACTCTCATATGCCCTGAGGCAGGGTTGGCTCTGGGTGCCTGTAATTTGGGGGCTCATTACAAGGAGTAGGTTTCTGGTTTCTCTGCTGCAGTCTGCAAACCCAGCTTCTTTCTGGCCTCCGCGTGTTCATGGGGGACTTCAGTGGGGGCTCAGGGACCGACTCGGGAGGAATCTCGCAGGACAGCTGGCCCACTCTGGCCCCCCAGGCTGCAGCAGAGCAGGAAGTAGTCCCCCAGAAATAAAAAGGGTATTCGTGCTAGGCAGCAAAAATCAGTGTTGAATTCAGGAAAACAGAAAGGAATCATGTCTGTAAGAGTGCAGCTCAGCACCTGGCATATAACACATTTGTTGATGAAATCGTGTGAGGTCTGATATTTTTCTTGGAAAAAAGCCTGAGGAGGGAAAGGCAGGTAGTGGGGGCACAGAAAAAAATCCTATTAGCCATGAGGTGATCGATAATCACTTAAGCAGGGTTTGGGTCTGCAGGGCCTCTGATTCGACTCTCTCTACATTTTTACGTGTTTGAAATTTTACATGATGACAAATTAGAAAAGCAGGGGGGAACAACCGTGGTGTATAAAAACAAGTTTAAGAAATGCTTCAAGGGGACAGTTCAAGTCCTAAGAGAAAGTGCCAGTTACATACCTAGCATGTTCCCCTTCCGGGCAGGTAGGAACCTTGATTGACTTCAGCCTTTGTACAAGCTTCTCTATGAATAATCTCACATCCTTCTTACTTCATATGTGAGTGTCCTGCTGGGCAGGTATTTTATTTTTATTTTTCTGTCATGGACGCCGGGGCCCAAAGAACCAGTGAGGCACTACGCACCCAGAACTCCTTGGACCCATGAGCTCACGCTCCGCCACACTAGTCCTATTTTTTCCCACAGCTCCTCCCACACTGGCTTCCTTGCCTCCCAGTCTGCACAAGGGGGAGAATGGTCCTCCAAAGCCCTCTGTCAGCCCTTCAGACTCACTTGGACTTGAGGGAGCTGTAAGAAAGGAGCGGAGTCCTGGATCTCCCAGCTGTCTGTGCCGGAAGTCTCCAGCGGGAACTGTTTTCTAGGGACAAGGAGGGGACACGCATGTCCTTATCATAACCAGGCCTGGGTCGGTGTGGGGAGGAGGCATCAGAGGGAGGCCCTGGAGCTCTTCCTTTCAAGGATCTTCACCAGCCTTTAAATTCAGGTACCAGTTTGCCAGGATTCCAGCTACTGTGAAAGCCCCCATTGGACAGAAGCTCTGCCCTTGGACATGGGAGTTACTCACAATTAGTGAGGATCTGCCCCTTGGCTTGCCTCCCCTTCCCGTGCTCATCCCATTGGCGATGTGTCCCCTGCAGCCCCACTCAAAACCCCTTCTCTGACCACCCCAGCCCTTACCAATCTCTTCTCTTTTGCCTGACTTTCTACATATTGATTTTTTAAAAAAAATAATTATGGCCAAATACACATAACACGAAATACACCGTCTTAGCCATTTTTAAGTGTGTGGTTCCGTGGCACTAAGTACATTCACGGTGTTCTATAACCCGGCCACCACCCACGCACAGAACTCTTTCCGTCTTGCAAAGCTCAAACTGTTTCTGTTAAAGAGTATCTTCCTTTTTTCCCTCCCCCAGCCACTGGCAGTCACCCTTCTACATTTTGTCTCCATGAATCTTCATGAATTTGACTCTTCTAGGGACCTCATGTGAGTGGAATCATACAGTACAGTCATTGCTTGAACAACCTAGAATTGAGCTGTGCAGGCTCACTTATACGTGGATTTTTTATGGTTCAGTACTGTAAATGTATTTTCTTTTCCTTATGATTTTCTTTTTTTTTAAAGACTTTTATTTATTTATTTGAGAGAGAGAGAGTATGAGTTGGGGGAGACACAGAAGGAGGAGCAGACACCCTCCTGAGCAAGTAGCAGGATGTGGGGCTGGAATGCAGGACCCTGGGATCATGACCTGAGTGGAGGCTTAACCCACTGAGCCACCCAGGCACCCCCTTATGATTTTCTTTTTTTTTTCCCCCAATTTATTTATTTTCAGAAAAACAGTATTCATTATTTTTTCACCACACCCAGTGCTCCATGCAAGCTGTGCCCTCTATAATACCCACCACCTGGTACCCCAACCTCCCACCCCCCCGCCACTTCAAACCCCTCAGACTGTTTTTCAGAGTCCATAGTCTCTCATGGTTCACGTCCCTTTCCAATTTACCCAAATTCCCTACTCCTCCCTTATGATTTTCTTAACAACACTGTATCCTCCATCTCACTTTATTGTAAGAATACAGTATGTAGTATATGAAACATACAAAGCAAGTGTTAGTGGACTACTTGTGTTTTCAGTCAATAGGAGGCTGTTAGTAGTTAAATTTGGGAGTCAGAAGTCATATGTGGGTATTTACTTGCTCAGGGGGTTGGTACCCCTAACTCCTGTGTCATTCAAGGGTGAATTCTGTTTGTCTTTTTATGCCTTACTTCACACAGCACAACGTCCTCCAGGTTTACCCATGTTCTATCACATGTTGGAATTTCGTGCCTTCTGAAGACTCACTAATGTTCCATTTTGCAGACAGATCACATGGTTGATCCATTCATCCATTCGTGGACACTTGAGTTGCTTCCACCGACTCTCTGTTGTGAACAGTGCTACAGTGAACATGGCTGTACAAATCTCTCTTCAAGTCTCTGCTTTCAGTTCCTTTGGATATAAACTGGGAATGGAATTACTGGATTTGGTGGCAATTCTAATTTTTGAAGGAATTGTCGTACTGTTTTCTCCAGTGGCTGCCCCATATTGTATTCCCACCAACAGTGCATGAGGGGTCCAGTTTTTCCACATTCTTGCCAACACTTGTTCTTTTCTGTTTTTGTTTGTTTGTTTGTTTACTAGTAGCCAAACTAATGTTATAAGGTGTCCATAGTACTGATTTTTGTACAGGTTTCCTTTTTTGTCATTACCTAATTGTGTTGGGTGTGTTGACATGGTTTCCAAAATAGATTATATATATATTTTAGGACAAAGAGCCTATTGTATACATGTCACCCTCTGTAAGCAGAGGTGAGAAATACAATTGATGACAATGACATTTTATTTCTTCAAAATGCCATTATGAGCAGTAAGTTGCTACCATTGATTTGTATTTCTTTCCCAAATATCTTTAACAGAGAGGAAGATTTTCAAAAGTATTGCACTGAAAAATAAGTTAGAAACTCATTTATTTATCAAACATTTACTGAACACCTAGATGCTGGGGATAGAGTGGTGAATAAGTATTATTCAGTCTCCTCTTTCATTTTTATGCCAGCAGAGGAGAAAGTCATTACATTAATTTAAGTAACTAATTATTCAGTTATGACTATGGTCAGTGAAATGAACTGGAAGTTCGGGAAGCTAAAGGAACTATATCAGGGGCATTTGGCATGTTCTGGGGGATTGGGAATGATGAATAAATGTTAGCTAGGGGAAGATGATAAAGGACAGAGAGAGACTTTAAAACAGAAGAAATAGCATATGCAAAGGCCCTGTGACAGAGAGCATGTGATTCCTCTGCACATGTGAGAATATTTTGCACCTCGTCCCTACCAAGCAGGAGCTCTAGGAAACCCATGGTTGGACAAGTCCTTCCCTACAGCAATACTGTCATCTGTACTCTCCTCCACCAAGGTGGTGTGAGAGTGCTCTCGGTATCTTGCTGAGTTATTTCCAGGCAGGGAAGCCAAGAAGCCAATTACTCTCAGCTCCTCAAACATGAGGGTCTATGGAACAGTAAACAGGACCAGGCCTTGAGTGCCTTCCCACTAACTCATTACTCTATCTACTCTTGCCTCTGTTTGGAGTATCATCATAAATAAGGACTAGAGGTAGGGGTCTTCAGGTAGAGTGGACTTTGTCTGTCCTCATCTGTATGAACATTTGCCCTATCTCACATTGGGGTGACCAAAATCAAGTATCCAGGATCGTTGCTTCACTAGCAAGTAGGGTGTTATTTATAAGGCGTAAGAACAGAACTTGCCTTCAAATGCCCCCAGTTACTTCTCTGTCACAAACTGACACTTCATACATCCAACCCCACTGGCTTTCAGACCACACAAGGTGTTAGGAAGGGGTGATGGGAAAGGAATCAAGGTACACTTCCCCTCTGGGAAAATGAAAACCCTAGACAAAGTCTGTCACAAAAGTCATTGTGTAATATAGGATGGTTTCAAAGCCACCAAATCTGATTCTGGTCTCACCCTTGGAATCTAAGAGTTTTCTGACTTTGGTTAGGAAAGACACTCTTTCTCTAAGGCTTGATTTAGGTATAAAGTGAGGGTGTGACAATCTCTGCTTGTAAGACATATAAAAATGCAGGGTGTTAATATTGATCAAGTGTTTAGTTCATGGGTGGTCAATTTTAAGGTAGTTTTAAAATACATTCACAAAATCTTTAACAATTATCCAGTTGGAAGGTACAGTCTATGTCCCCCCTATGCCTCCAGGTATAACATGCCAGGACTGAAGCTGACCTGGAAAGTTCTAGGATGGGGACACAGGTGAGTGCTCACATGGTCTATCCGGTTCCATTGCTGGGTCACAAATTACCACAAATTCAACAATTTACTATCCCACTCCTTTATAAGCTAACAGCTCTGGAGACCAAAAATCCAGTCACTAGTGAAGCTGGTTTTTCTGCCCAGAAGGTGTGTGTTGGGGTGAGTTCTCATTTGGAGGCTTTGAGGGAAATCCACACTGAAACTTATCCTTATTTTCAACAAAATTCAGGTTTTTGAGGTTGTAGGAGTGAGGTCGCCTTTCCTTTCTGGCTAAGGGTCCACTTAAGGTGATTTCATATAAACTATATACATTGTGGATAGAGTTTGAGGGACATGGAATTTGGGGGGTTATTTGTCCAACAAATAGGACTGCTGCTTCTCCCCACACTACATCTGGGAGCTCCTCAGAGCAATTCTTCTAGCCAGTGCACTGGCACTCCCTCCCCCAATCAACCTCTATAATTTCAGGTGACCTTGGCAAAGAGAGGTGGATGGATGTGTTTGACCCTATGGGGTACCACAGAGCTGTGACTAGGGCTTTCTAGTGGGGCTTTGCTGTCCCAGTACTTAGGGACACTAACCAACCCCATCATCTGTATTAGAAAGGGAATCCTTGTAGGATTCCTTGTAGGATGTGAGTGTCCTGTCCAACTTGGTCACACAAAATCTTGTGACTACTACAAGGATATTACTACCTGAGCATGACTGGTCAATATTACCTCAATTATACCAACTCTGCAAGGCTGGGAAAGCCTATGTGACTCTCCTGCCCCTCTGCCATTGTTCTACTCCTTCCTTGACAGGCTGGTGCTGTCTGTGGGAATGGCATTCTTATTCACTCACTTACACAAAATAAAATAAAATAAACCATCTACCAAGCAACTATTTTATGGGTCAGTGAACGCATGAACATCTCTCATCTGAATTGTAACAGTAGCCTTCTGACAGTCTCCCTGCTTCCAACTTGCCCATCTGCAGTCTATTTTCCACACAGATGTCTTAGGATCTTCTCCTAAAAATAACTTAGGTAATGCTACTCCTCTGTTCAAAACCCTCCAGTGGCTCTCCCACTCTGCTACAGTAAAAGCCAGAGTCCTCACCAAACCCTATAAAGCCTGAACGATCTGGGCCCCCACTGCCACTTGGACTTCATCTCTGACTCATCTGTCTCTCCCAGTCTTCTCCAGCCACACTGGCTTTTGCTGTCCCTTCTTCAGCCAAGCACTCGTGCCTCAGGACCTTTGCACACCTTGATCTGTCTTTCTAAACTGCCATCCCCCAGACTTCTTCTACAAGGCTCGCTTCCTTCAGAGCTCTGCTCAGGAAGTATCTTCTCGGGGACATCTTCCTTGATCACCCTCTGTAAAATGCACACACACCCTTTGCATTCCCCATTCTTAAAAAATTTTTTTCCATGCCCTTACCACCTCGTGGCTTTCTGTCTATATATCTTGTCTATTTGCTCTCCACACTAGAACATGACATACATCAGGACAGACTCTGTTTTCTTTACTGCCATGTCCCCCAGCACCTAGAACAGTTCCTGGCACTCAGTGGGTGGGGGAATGTGCTAACTACTATATGGCATGTTGTGTATAAAAAGAGATGGGTAAGAAAAGATCCCACAGGATCTTGCCTTTTAGGTGGCAGGAGAAGAGGCGTATATAAACAGATCCTTGTGGTGTCACAGCATGGGGTGCTCAGGGAGCCCTGGTGAGGGGCCAGGTGAATCAGAAAAGCTTTCCCTGAGTAGGGACATTGGAGCCTGTCTTGCACGGTAAGAGCTGACTGGGGAGAGAGGGAGGGTTCCCCAAACCTCCCCTTGTCCTTCTGCTTCAGTCACACCGGCTTGTGGCTGTCCTCAATCCTGAGGTCCAGGGAATGACACGGTTAAAAGGAAGAGGAACACGTCAGATAAAAGATTTAGGCTTATGGGCCTCTGGGTTAGCTACGATCATGTGTTTGCTGGAACCAATCACTGAAGGAGAAAGATGGAATGCTCTCATTGGCCAGGCCCGAGTCACGTGCCTCTACCCCGCCCTCCCACCTGGTGGGAAAGGGTGGGGAAGGAAATCAACTCTTCAGTCCTGGGGACTGGGCATGCAGAAGCCCTGGTGCCAAAAGGGTAGATCAGATGCTATTTCCATATGGGGAAATACATGCTGGGCACAAAACACGGTTACCACTTTTGATTTAACCACTTTCTTCTTTTCATATCCCCGGTAGCCTAATCTGTGTTCTGGTCTCAGTTTTCATGTGCTCAGGACCCATCACACACTACATGTTGGAACCTTTGTTCTGTATCCAGGCCGGGGAGAGGCCCCTGGACACCAGTGTGAGGGGCTGTGTGTGCGATGTAGGGGAAACATCTGGTCATGCTGGGCACAGAGAGTGAGTGTTGAGGGTGTAAAGCCATCCCAGGTCCCTATAGTGAGGAGGCCGGGAGTACCAACAGAGCAGGCTTTACCTACAGACTGTTAAATAGGCTTTTCAGTTATTAACTGACAAGGTAAGTTCTTCTGGAATAGGATCCTATGTTCAGAGCAACTGAACTCTTAAAGAAGAAAACAGCTTGCATAGTGCTTTGGTCTGTTACCTTTGCTATAACACAACACAGACTGGGTGACTTATAAATAATAGACACTTTTCACAGTTCTGGAGGCCGAACGTCTGAGATTAGAGTGCCATAATTGGGTGGGGGTGCTCTTCTGGGTGGTAGACTTCTCTAGGGTCCTCAAGAGAGTGAGGGAGGGACTACAGTGGAAGGGACTAAGCATCTCTCCGGGGTCTCATTCACAATCCCATTCACAAGGCCTCCACCTTAATGACCTAATCACTTCCCAAAGGCCCCACCTCCTAACACCATCACTTTGGACATTAATTTTCAACATATAAATTTTGGGAGGACACAAGCATTCAACCTTTGCTTTGCCCTTTGCTTTGCTTCTTAAATGCTCCTCTGTCCTTCAGCTGTAGAACAACCAGCCATCCTGGTTTGCCCAGGACAGAAGAGGTTCCAAAAACAGTTTTAAGACTAAGACAGTCTTGGGGCACCTGGGTGGCTCAGTGGGTTAAAGCCTCTGCCTTCGGCTCAGGTCATGATCCCAGGGTCCTGGGATCCAGCCCCAAGTCAGGCTCTCTGCTCTGCGGGGAGCCTGCTTCCTTCTCTCTCTCTCTTTTTGCCTACTTGTGATTTCTCTCTGTCCAATAAATAAAATCTTTAAAAAAAAGTAATATAGTCTTGGCAAAGCAGAGCTATGAAAACAAATAAACAAACAAAAACACCTGTGTTTTTAGGAGTTTCAGGATTCTGAAATCATGGAAAATTTAAGCATGTACTTACAAACTGCTTTAATAAAGCACTATACTGCTTCTTGCCAAAAGGGAGACCACTCCTAGGTGCTGCAGGAGGAAAGAATTGCAATCACCTGTTCCTTAAGTAATTATCCCATGGTTCAATTGTAAGCAAAAGTTAGACTCAGCACAATATTTTAATCACCTATTTATTCTGAAGTATGTTTCTAATTATTCTCTATTATAAATTATTTCATGTTATTGATGTACAACACATAGAGGCAACTGTACAAATCAAAAGATTTAAATCAATGGATTATCATGAAGTTAAGACACCATGTAATCACCACCCAAATAAATCGTTTTTAGTGGGGAAGAACCCACATCCAATTACAGAAGAATATTCTTTTTGTTCTCTAAGACATCAATTCTCTACATCTGGAAACTGTATGTTCTTTGAGCTACCTAAACTGATGCCCATTATTAGTTACCAGAATGCCAGGTAGAACAAAAGAAAAATAATCCAACTCCTAGCAATCCTTATGAATTATAAATGGTTTTCCAATGATGGAAATTTTTACATAATTAGCATTTAACATTTAAGTGTTCCCGATTGAATGTTTTTTATAAAAACGAGTGTATTTATGACAGTGTACATGTTTCCTTTCTTTTGGAAACTACTACTATGGGTTTACTTGGCTACATCAGCTGTTCTTGATTCCAGTTTGCATAGGTTAAAGATAAATGTAGATTAAAGGCCCTACATTATGAGTGATGCAGCTTTATAAATGTTGCCAAAATGATGGTAAGAGCTGCACAGTACAATTCTTATTTTTTAGATGATTACTTTTTAAATAGCTAAAAAACTGAGACCATCTGACTGATGTATACAGCAGACTAAGGGGAGCCCTGGAGGGCCTGTGTGGGCACAAACCAATTAAGTTGAGCACTCAGTGAAATTGCTTTCTCAGCCAGGATGGAGAATGATTGATCACAAGTCAAATCGTACACGTGTCAGGCTGGAAGAGTTTACAGGTAAATTTGGCCCAAGGCCATTGCCACTTCATTTCTCCAGCTGAAACACTTCAAGTGGTTAAGTGAGTGGGGGAAAGCCACTTAATTCTTTGTACAACGAGACCCTCCAGCTGGGTCTTGTGTTGGTTTTCACTTAAGGTACGGATGTAAGAAAGACAAACTTCTGGTGTTTATATGCACGACTGAGGTTGGGAAGTCAGCCTGATTAAGTGGTTCTCAACCCCACTGGACTTGAGAAATTGCTGGGGAGTTCAAAACAACAAAAAAGGCCCAGATACTCAGGACACACTCAAGATCAAACACTCCGAATTTTAGGGATGTAGAGCCCAGGCATCAAACCCGTTTAATCGGGCAATTCTACTGGCAGCTGTGGTTGACAGCGCTGGGCAAATTCAAATGGGTAAAAGCCTCTTCCCTTTGAAAGAAGGGTCCTGAGACCAAACTTGTAGAAGGGCTGCCCCCGCAGCCTGGGGGAATTTCAGCTCGCAGGTCTGGAGGTCAGCGGCAAGGGACGGCGCTCAGGTGCCTCAGCACCGGCTTAGTGATAGACATTCTCGCCCACGTCTCCTTGGAGACACCCTGCATGAGCCACACATTGAGGCTCAAACCCATGAGCCTGGAGAGAACGGGATCACCAACCTCCCGACCCTTCTAGGGACCGGCATTTGCGTGCGCCAAGACCGAGAACCGAAAGCGCTTGCGGGAAGGATGAGTCCAACAGAGGTACAGGACCAGATTGAAGCGGGACCCTGAGGCGCATGCGCAGTCGCGAAGGCGGGGCTTCCGGCCAGCGGAGGCGGGGCCTGGGTTCCGCTGGGGGGCGGGACCCAGTCCGGGACCCAGTCCGCGACCCAGACCCCGACCCGGACCCGACCCCGACCCAGGTCGCGACCCCCCTGCGGGCCCACCGCTATGGCCCAGCACGTGTTCCTGATGGGGCCCCCGGGTAACCTCGCCCAGGTGTTCGCTTCCGGGGGACCGCGGGGGTAGGCAAGGGGAGCGCGCGGGGGGCGCGCGAGGGGCGCCCGGGGTGGGGGCGACCCGTGCTCTCGGGGAGGCGCGGCGGGCTGCAGGGCTCTGGCTGCGGCCGCTGAAGCTCCCGACCGAAATTACAGGCTCGTGAGCGGAAGCCTGCGTGCCGCTTCCCTGAAAGCGCGATTTTACCTACGGAAGATCGGATTAGAAACGAGGCGGACGCTGGTTAAGAAGAAAGTTGCGGTTGGGTGGCGGGCTGGCTTCTCCGTGACAGTGTGGGAGAGCGGGCCGCGGCGGCAGGGTCGCTCCATGGCACCCAACTTGCGGTGGGCGCCAGCGGTGTTTCAGGCCGCCTGCCGCTAGGCGGGCCTCGCGAGGTGGCCCGTCTGTCTGTATCGCCGGTGCGCGCTGCAGGTGCTAGGGTCCGGACCCCACTCAGGGAAGGAAGCGGGGGTGTTCGCCTGAAGGGTAGTGAAACCCAAGAGGAGACCTGCCCCCTCCCAGGCTTCTGCAGGGGCAAGGCTGCAGGGTGAGAAGCCTGTCTCAGATCCTTTGTCTGTGCCCGACCCTCCTGATGCCAGTCTTTGGCAAAGCCCTCAACCCTGCGGGACTGCGAGTGGATGGCATCGTGTTCCCGCAGAGGAGCCTGGAGGAGGAGGTCATTCCCGGCCTGGAATTGTCTTTCTCGTGATTTTAATGGTTACGGTTTGCCTTAAGCAGGAAAGGCCACACTTAATAATATCGTAGACTTCAGAATTTTATTGTTACAAGCGGAGGGGAAGCCGTGAGGAGTGCGGTGGTGGTTGGAGGAATGGCTGACATCCAAAGGACTCCCTGACCTGGCAAAGGACTATCTTTCAACTGATTTGTCGGTCCTTTATTTGAAACTGGGAATGGCATTTGCTCAGCAGGCTGGCCCCAAGACACCTACGTGTTTCATAACAGAAGTGATCTGTTACTGTGTTAGCACCTGCCCTGGGTCCTGCAAGTGGCTGGGGACAGAGGTTGGCCAGGTCAACATTGGCTCTTCCTGTTTCCTTTTTTATAAAAGTCTGGTGTGCATACAGTTGAAAGACTCAAGTAATTCCACAGTATAGCTCTCCTGAGCCTGTGTTAAAACCTGGACACCCTCTCCATCTTCCTAGTGCAATTATTTTGTCATCTTTATTAGCCCAGTACATGTAAAAGCTAATCCCAGAAAAGCCACGTGGTCAGTAATTTGTAGTTTTCTTTTCCTTTTATGTACAACTTTTTTCCCCTTTGGAGTTACTGTCAGGTTTTTTTTTTCTTTTTCTAATAATTATTTATTTATTTGACAGATCACAAGTAGGCAGAGAGGCATGCAGAAAGAGAGAGAGGAAGCAGGCTCCCTGCTGAGCAGAGAGCCCGCTGCAGGGCTCAATCCCAGGACCCTAGGATCATGACCTGAGGCAGAGGCTTTAACGCACTGAGCCACCCAGGTGCCCCACTGTCAGGCTTTTTAAAATAGTTTCTATAACCAGCTCCCTCTCAGCCTCTGCCTGCTGTCTAAATCGAATCTGTACACTCAGATCATCAGGTAATGTATCTTCTCAAAGTGGCCTCTTTTCTCTATGTTGTCAGTGTCCCACCAGTGTATCCTTAACACTTAGCATTTTTCCCCAACTTCCAGCTGTCCAACTTGTGACCGATCTTGGAGGGCTTTCTCTGGTCACTAGATTCTGCTATACCAGTGCACAGGGCAGGCGTGAAGGGCTAGGGAATTCCTGTCCCCTAGGAGCAGCCTCGAACCCATGACAGATGGAAGTTGGTGGCTGAACTCCCTACTTCCTCCATCCTCGGGAGAAGTGAGTCCTGCATTTAAACTGTCCCTTAGGATCCCCAGTGGGATTAGCTACCCACACAGGCAACTCACTTGATAACACAGTTACTTCCCTTAGGGTCATGGGGTCACTTTCCAAATTAAACTACCTGTAGTTGAATCTTTATCTCACGGTCACTCTTCTGAGAGAACTAGAACAAAAAGTGTTCTAGAGCTGTCCGACCTGCTCATCTTGCCTCTGTGTGGTGTGTGGAACTGTCATTTTGGGGTTTCCTTCAGCATCGGTTACCTCTTAGTGTAGACAGCATGAGGGTAGCGGCTTAATGGATGGAGATGAAAAATTAACTGAAAGAAGATTCTAGAGCTTAGGAGGAATGGTCTTGAGCCAGTGCCTCCTCTTACTTCCCCATGTCATAGCCAATATGCAGGACACACAGAGCCTTCTTTATTACAGCTGCTCTGTCTTACCACCTTCAAAATGCAGTAACTTTCTTTCTTTTTTTTTTTTTTTTTACATTTAGAGTAAAACCCACTTAATATAAGACCAAAAAAAAAAAAAAGTTTGACAGAAGAACATGATAATCACATGGAATTGCTATGTACAGAAATAAGTGCTGTGACCCTTCCCAATTTTAGTTAAGACCCAAGCAGTTTCCAGGTAGACATGCCCCATTTCAAAAAATGAGTAAGCAAAGTTCCTTATTTAATAAAGATTGCAGGAAGAATTATATAAGAGAAAGGAGATGACAAAATAAAATGGGATAGAATTAATGGTCCTAATGAAATAAATCCATCTTCTGAAACTTATTTTTCTGTATTTTCTAAGTTTCTGGTTCTTTTAACATGGATTTGTATTCTGGATAGCAAGATAGATCCTGTCAGAGTGTTCCTCCATTTCTAACTTCAGATTTAACTCAAAATAACTATTTAAAATATCTTACCACATAGCCTAGTTTGTACAAGAGCAACATGGTTTTCCAGTACCTCTTGGGGGATACTGAGGGTCATAACTCTAAAATTACATCTGTTTTCTTAGCTCCAAAATCATTCAAAGAAATATGCCATAAATAGGAAGGTGAGCTTCATTAATGAGGAATTGGGCTCTGATCTCTATAACTCTCCTTTCTCTGAGGACCCTGCCCGCATAACAGATCTAATTACCTCTCTAATGAACTCCCATCAGCCCACATGGGACGACTGCCAGCAGCTGCTATCAGTCCTCCTCACCTCTGAGGAGAAAGAGAATGTCCTCCTGAATGCCCAAAAGAATGTGCCTGGCCCTGGCTGGCAACCTATCCAGCTTCCTAATCTGATTGATAAATATTCACCTCTGACGTGCCCTGACTGGGATCCTAATCTGCCTGAAGGTAGGAGACACCTCAAAATCTATTGCCAGACTCTAGCAGCAGGTCTCAGGGCAGTGGTCCAAAAGCCCACTAATTTGGCTAAGGTAAGAGGTGTGATCCAGGGCCCTACTGAAAGCCCCTCTCTATTTCTAGAGAGGCTTCTTGATGCCTACCGGAGGTATACTCCCTTTGACCCTCAGTCGGAGGAACAGCAGGCATCAATAGCCATGGCTTTCATTGGGAAGTCTGCAGTAGACATAAGAAGGAAGCTGCAGAGGCTGGAGGCATTACAAGGATTAACTATTAGAGATTTGGTCAGAGAAGTTAACAACATTTTTGACCTTCACCAGTCTACAGGCTCTACTCCAAGTGCAGGAAACTGGTGGACTGCCCGTCGGCACCCAACCAACCCCCTCCACATCAAGCTGGCCCGTAAGAATCCCACAACCTGACTCTGCTTCTTGGGCCAGTCCTTTCGCTCCTAGCAGCACTAACTCTGTGCAGCCAACTTAGAATGATTTATAGCAATCCCCATGCACCCCAACAAATGGCATGGGAGATTTCAAATCCTATGGGCCAGGTCGTATAGAAGATACATAGGACTCATACCCCTGGTGCGTGGTGGCCATCATTAACCCCTGATCTTTGCCAGTTATTCATGGGGTTAGATACCTGGGACATACCAGACCAAGAAGACCCGAATAAAATGCCCATTTGCATGCCTTACCCTCTTGATAAGGAGCCCTATTATGGGTGCTCGACTGCCCAGGTCCGATGTGCACTTAGCTCCCTAGATTTTTATGTTTGTCCTAAGGATGGGCAGAAGCGAGCCCAAGTTCTAAAATGTGGTGGTCCAGAATCTTTCTACTGTAAGGCTTGGGGGTGCGAGACCACGGATATGCCTATTGGTGACCCTCATCCTCATGGGATTGGATCCAAGTCCAGAGAAATAGTACCTATCACAACAAAAGGGATCCAATGCCGGCCTGTTGGACTGGAGTATCAGGATGTGAGAAGTCGGCACTGTGTAATGGCTTAAATATTACATTTACACCCGCTGGGAGAGACCCTTCTACTTTAACTCAATGGTATAAAGGAAGGCCATGGGGACTGTGGTTATATAAAGAGGGTTATGATGATGGTCTATGGTTTACCATCTGCTTGCGGACCATAGAGACTCCTAAACCGGTAGGCCCTAATCCAGTTCTCAAACCATCTCATCCAGCCCCAATGCCAGGACCCCGCTTTGGAGCCCCCTTCTCTGCCCACAACCGGCAGCCCCCCTTTGGGAACTCTAGCTCCGGGGACCTCTTCTCCCACCTCACCATCCTCGACCCAATTCCCTCTAACATCCCCCGTTACTCAGTCTCCCCCCAGTCCAGCATTAATTCACTTAATAGAGGGGGCCTATTTTGCCCTGAACGCTACTCATAGTGAGCTAACGACCTCCTGCTGGCTCTGCGTATCAGCTTCCCCTCCCTATTATGAAGGTGTAGCCAGTAATGGAACCAGTAGTTCCACCACGGCCTGTAATTAGGATGCAAAACCCCGGTTGACCCTCCCTGAGGTGAGAGGCAAGAGAACCTGCATGGGGACCGCTCCTACTACCTTGCAAGATTTGCACGCTGAAACCATGGACTCTAATTCTTCTGATCCCTATCTGGCACCTAGCTCTGGTCTATGGTGGGCCTGTGACACAGGGCTCACCCCTTGCATCTCTACTGGCATCTCCAATGTCTCTGCTCATTTCTGTGTGATGGTACAACTATATCCCCGCATTCTATATCACTCCTCCGACACCTTTGAAGACCATTTCAGGCCCCTGGTCACTCGCTACAAAAGAGAGCCTATTTCTACTTCTCTGGCTATTCTCATGGGCCTAGGGGTTGCAGCAGGAGTGGGAACGGGAGTAGGTTCCATGGTGCATACTTCCAGCCAAATTGCCCACCTACAGGCTGCCATTGATCAAGACCTTAAGGCATTAGAAACCTCTATCACTGCCTTACAGGACTCTCTGACCTCCCTAGCTGAGGTGGTCCTCCAGAATAGAAGGGGCTTAGATCTCCTGTTTATGAAAGAGGGTGGCCTATGCGCTGCTCTTGGGGAAGAATGTTGCTTTTATGCAGACCACTCTGGAGTGGTCCAGGAATCCATGGCCAAACTTAGGAAACACCTGGAGGATCATCAACGAGAAAGAGAGGCTCAGAGAGAATGGTTCAAATTTTGGTTTTCTCAGTCACCTTGGCTGACAACTCTTTTGTCAGAGCTTGGGGGACCCTTACTTATTCTCCTCCTGCTTTTGACTATAGGACCCTGTATTTTAAATAAGTTGATAGTCTTTGTGCAAGACAGAATAGGACAGATCAAGTTAATGGTAAGAAGGCAACAGTATGAAGCATTACACTCGGATGATCTTCACAATCTCTAAGGTTAGAGATACCCACAAGAAGAAGTGGGGAATGAAGAGATACAGAGCTGAAAGAGTTAAATTGTGTGGAGCTTCTGCTAACTTGCTTTTCTGTAACTGCTCTGCTGCTTTGTGGGTTGAACCTTGAGAAGTAGGAGCATGGCCTTCCCCTTGTGTTCCCCTCCATTCCCCTGAGGCCCCACATCCTGAGCATGTTTCCTGCTTAAGAGATGTCCTTGAATTATGCTTGTGGTTAACAAAGAAGAGAACTGTTTTGTCCTAGTTTCACAGCCGCCTGACCCCAGCTACACCCGGATGGTAAGATATGGCTAACTGAAAAATGTAAACTGTGCAGAGCATACCAGGAACTGTAACTGTGTAAAGAGGTCACTGTGATTGTGGCTTTGTACCAAGCCTTTGTCTAAAAAATGTATAAAAATCATATGCTCCCCTTGATCAGGGCTCTCAGCCTCTGCCTGATCTTCGGGTATGTTGCAGAGCCCCAGCATGCTGGAACAATAAAGCCCGTGCTGTTGCAGAAAGAGCTGCCTTGGTGTCATTCCTTTGCGCCTCCCTAGGTTGAGGTCTTCTCGACCCTAACACTATAAACTAGTGGCCACAAACTAGTTTACTAGTTCACTGTGGTGGGAGCATGTGCACATTTGGGGAAAGCAAGTGTATAGCAGGTTTTAGTAAACTTTTTATTGGAAACTGTCCCTCTTGCTGGGTTTTTACAAACCAAGACACCCAGATATACCAAAAAAAAAAAAAAAAAAAAGCCCAGTTGTCTCTCCACCCTCTCCTGGCCACGACTCCCCACACACCCAAAAACCCCCAACTGCATGATTATAACAATGTAAGTTACTTTTGTCTGTTTCAAATTTGTTTTAAGATTGTATTTATCAGTTTATTAATTTAATGTATTAATTTTTTTAAGATTTTATTTATTTGATAGACAGACATCACAAGTAGTCAGAAAAGCAAGCAGAGAGAGAGGAGGAAGCAGGCTCCCTGCTGAGCAGAAAGCCCGATGTGGGGCTCCATCCCAGGACCCTGGGATCATGACCTGAGCTGAAGGCAGAGGCTTTAACCCACTGGGCCACCCAGGTGCCCCTTTAATGTATTAATTTATTTGAGAGAGAGAGCTCAAGCTGGGGGAAAGAGCAGAGGGAGAAGGACAGGCAGATTTCCCACTGAGCACAGAGCCCCATACAGGGCTTGATCTCACAACCCTGAGATCATGACCTGAGCCAAAATCAAGAGTCAGGCACTCAATGGACAAAGCCACCCAGGCAGTGCTAAAATTGTTTTCATAATCACGGTGAAGTATCATATCTTGTACCAGAATCGTAATAGCATTGTGCACCTTTCCTTTTGTTCGATAGTTTGTTTTTTTTTTTTTTTTTTGTTGTTGTTGTTGTTTTAACCGTGGCTAACCTCTGAGGTATACCTTTCACAACCATATACTGGCCACTTACGAAATTATCAGTAACAATGTGTCGTAAAGGTAATGTTCCAACTTTCATAAGCATCTGCTTCCAAACAGAAGTCCGTCATTCTTGTTTGAATCCCAAGGCAGGTGTGTCTCAATGCCTGGCTCTTGGAAAGGTGTAAACGAGTAAGGTTGTTGATGCTAATAAATAAATTGGTTGAAAACATGAGTAAATAGATTTTAACTATCTAAATCGGTTAGGAAAAAGTGAGGGTAATTTCTGATCAAAGAGAGAAAATGGGAGTATAAATTGAGCTTTCCAGCAAGATTCTTCAAAACCAACCCTCTTTCTCGGGTTTACTTGCAAGTTGCATTGAGGAGTGGCAACGAGGGGGGTGTGAAGCCTGGGTGGCATGGGCGTGTCTGGTTTTCAGAGTCAGCCTCTGACTGAGCCAAATAAGCAGCCTGTGCTCCTACAGGAGAGGCAGGCTTGACAAATGGAATCCTTTGTCTCCTGAAGGCTTGATTGAAGAGGACAGTCTTCTCCTGGGGTCTAGGAGAGAGACGGAGTTCATGGAGTGAGAAGGACAGGAGCATGATGGAGGCCCTGAAAGCTTGGGTGAGAGAAGTGACCCAGTCTGGCTGGTCTTTCACAAAAGCACAGGCTCCCCTTATGGGCCTAGGGTGTTGACCAGGGTGGACACAGACAGAGAAGTTAATGTGATCAGGGGCAGATGGTGGTAGTGAAATCAGGGTGGTAACCAGGGAGGAGGTGAGAAGTCGTTAGATTCAGCTTGTATTTTATATTTTATTTTAAAGTGTGGTATTGCTCCTATTCTTTTTCCACAAGTGATTTTTTAAAGCCTTTGTTGATTTATTTGACACTGTTTTTTAAAAGCTTTTATTTATTTATTTGACAGAGATCACAAGTAGGCAGAGAGGTAGGCAGAGAGAGGGGGAAGCAGGCTCCCCGCTGAGTGGAGAGCCCAATGCGGGGATCAATCCCAGGACCCTGGGATCATGATCTCAGCCAAAGGCAGAGGCTTAACCCACTGCACCACCCAGGTGCCCCTATTTGACACACTGAGAGAGAGTGAGAGAGCACAAGCAGGGGGAGCAGCAAGCAGAGGTGAAGGAGAAGCTGACTCCCTGCTGAGCAGGGACCACCCCCCCCACCCAATGTAGGACTCTGGGATCATGATCTGAGCCAAAGCCAGATGCTTCACTGACTGAGCCACCCAGGTGCCCCGTATTTTAGTTTATAGTCAGTAAAGTATTCTCTCATATTACCCATGACATGGACACAGAAGCAGGAGTGGAGGCAGGCAGAGGAGCCTGAAGACTTGGCCGCCGTGACTCGTAAACAGCCATGGAGCGGGTTTATGAGGGTGAGAACTCCCTTTAGAAATGTTTGTCGATCCCCACACAGAGGTGTGAGGTGGACCTACATGCTGAGATAGACAGGATTGGTCAGCTGGGAGTCATGAGGTTATGGACACTTCTCAGACAATGACATGTGGCCAGGGTCCACCAGGACCTGACTGGGAGGAGGAGGACACAGTCCAGCCCTCCCTCCTGGCCTTTCCAGCTGTCAGGAGCAGTGGAGAAAGGGACAGATCAGCAAAGGAGAATGAGGAGATGCGGGGAGCAAAGCCAGGAGGAGACCAGGAGAAAGGGCTGTCTGGAAAGGCTGCTGAACAGTGCTTGAAATGCTGAAGATAGGTCGCAGGGATAAGGCCTGAGAACAATGCCTGCTTGCATCCAGGTCAGCGTCCTGATGGTTTTCCAAGAACAGGTGTGTGAGGCCAGGGCCGAGCCTGACCTAGGCGAGGGGGTGGGGTGGAGTGGGGGGCTCAGGAACAGCTGTGAGGAGGGACCCCCCCACCAGTGGTGAACACATGGGTGTGACGAGTACGTCTTACAGGTTCACCACAAAAATCTCCTGACTGCCAAGGAGAAAATGATCTCCTCTTACTTTCTTAGAATTTATTTCCATGTCTTTTTTTTTCAATTTATTTATTTTCAGAAAAACAGTATTCATTATTTTTTCACCACACCCAGTGCTCCATGCAAGCCGTGCCCTCTATAATACCCACCACCTGCTACTCCAACCTCCCAACCCCCCGCCACTTCAAACCCCTCAGATTATTTCCATGTCTTGATCATTGCCCCCATTTTCACTTTTTCCCCTAAATCCTACTATCTACTTGAAAGGGTTCATGTTAGAGATGTTGAGACTGCTTGCCACCAGTCCTCAGGTGCAGGGAGGGAAGGGATTATCCACACTTGCTCGTTTTAATATTGAAAAAGGAGTAGTTTGTCTCTTTCAGTGTTTTGCTCTCCAAAGTAACTAAATAGTGTATTTTTCTTCTACTTTTGCTTTCTTGGCTTTTAGTTTCATTACTGAAAATGGGACTCATGCCCAGAAAGAGTCCAAACAAAATCTGGCTTTTAAATATAATGCTTAACTTGTAACTACAGATGCGGTAGATATAAATAAAGTTACATTTATGGGATGAAGTGATCTCTTAAAAACGCCGGCTCATTTCACTTGACCTGCTTTTTGTGCTTCTCATCTCATTCACCAGTGATTACAGGGGAACCAAATAAGTCAGATTTTTGAGAATTTCTACTTATGTTGTTTAGAAGCAGAGAGGGTAGGATGACAGGTCTGATGCATGGTCTTGCAGCAGAGCAAAGTGTAATAGTATTAATTTGTGTTAAGTGCCATATTTTACCTCTAATTAATCTGCAGTATCCACGTTATTAATATTCTTTCCTGCCACTAATCTCTTCCATCCATCTTACATTTGTATATTCATTTGCATTCTCTGAATTAGACAAACATGTTGTGAATTTCCCTCCATAGCCTCTCATAAATCAAGACACCTGAATTTGGGTGCTTTCCTGTCTGTTTCTTACATGTGATGCGGCCTTGAACTTAAAACTTATCCTTCTCCTTCTCCATGAACACAAAGGAATATGTGTTTGTGTTTAGAGAGGGGTATACAAAAGAGAGTCGGGGTTAAGAATGTGGACCTTGGAGACAGATACCTGGCCAGCTCCCCTGAAACATTGAAATCAGACAAAGTATGTGATAGCAATCCAAACATACCGACCATACTAATGACAAACTAATGTGAGGGTTAAAAGAGTTTCACATGTTATGTTTAAAGATGTGCAGAATTAGAATCTTCTCATAGATCTGATTTGAGTTTTATTTCCTTTTCATTGGATTACTTTGTTTTCATCATGCAGATAATAACATGTTTTCTTGGCTTCACAACAGGCAGTAAAAATTAACAAGCTGAATGTAAAACATAAACTTCTTTCACCGGAATAAAATTTGGCTTTTCGTTTTCCTGTCACCGTCCATAAATTGTTTTCCTGTGTGTTTATTGGGCGAGGGGGGTGGGGACAAATGATAGATTTTGTGACTTTACATGACATCACTAGTATGTCCATATGGATAGGACATAATGGCTTTTGGAATAATTAGCCACAAAATAAAGGTGAGAGATAGGGGCGCCTGGGTGTCTCAGTGGTTTAAAGCCTCTGCCTTCAGCTCAGTTCATGATCCCAGAGTCCTGGGATCAAGCCCCGCATGGGGGGGTGTCTCTGCTCAGCAGGAAGCCTGCTTCCTCCTCTCTCTCTGCCTGCATCTCTGCCTGCTTGTGATCTCTGTCGAAAAATAAATAAAATCTTTAGAAAAAAAATAAAATAAAGGCAAGAGAGAAAAGGTCCTGTTCAGAATGACTTGCATGTACGAATTGCTCCTGCTTTAATCAGATCACAGTTGCTGGGTCGGAACCCCATACGGACCAATTAGTTTCATCCAGTATAAAAGCAATGTTTTCTGGTCTTCGACTGTACCTCTCACCCCGATCAGCTGTGCTCAAGGAGCCTGCTGTGTTTCACAGAGGGGAAGCCTAGAAGAGTGTCCATGGCTCAGCACAAATTAATCATAACCTCTGGATGCAGAAGGAGCTACCCATGGTGTCAACAGCACATATGGGCTATGTGTGGGAGGAATACATAATTCTAGAAAAAGCTACACATTATTTCAGGATTATTGTCCTCAGTGCAGAGCAGAGCTCATGAATGTTTTACACTGTGGACCCCTCTTGGCAGTCTGTTCCCAAAGAAAATTCAAATGCACAAAATGAATGGGATAATGTTATAGAGGGAATCTAATTCATTGAGATGGAGTTACCAAAATATTTTTTAAAAAGAGTTTTTATCCATGCTTTAAATAACATAATGCTACAGTGACTTTATTAATTACCATAAATTCAAATTAGTAATTAGCATAAATGATATTTCAGAATATCTTCAATATTAATACTAATGTGAAGGGAAGAAAGTATTGTGATTTTTCTTGGTTCAGAGTTACCAGCCTTGCTAACATCACTGTGATTTGTTACTTACCCTATTAGTTGATGAAAATGCTAAATTACAATTGGAGGAAAGTGCACGACTGTCTTCTAGAAGGCCTAGGTTCTTGCCTCTGGGTTGAAAAATCAGAGATATGTATCTGAGCTTTTTATAAATTTTCATGAACAAAATGTTATTATTTCTTCCAGGAAAGCACTCCACTATTTAATGTAAAATATTTAACTTTCACCTGGAATTGATTTCAAAATACAGCTCTTGTGGTTATAGGGAAAACTTATTAATAAAAATTGACAGTGGGGACTTTGAATTTATTTTAGTAAATGTACATTATATTGGGTTGTATCAAGGTTTCCCCTAACAGGTGGAGGAAATTTTCCAGAACTCAGATGTGATGAAATCTTCTCTCAAATAAAACTTTTAGATTCATATAGAACAAGACAAATTTTCTTAATAAAACAAAAAGTCAGGGGTTGGTGTTTCCCTAATTCCCAACATGACTACATGGCCATGGAAAGAAAATATATTAAAAATATCAATTGTCATCAATTTTTTTATACTAAAGAGGAGAAAAAAAACAGGAAAAAAAACATATTTCTAGGACATGAATATCAATTTTACTTGAATAATGTATGCAATTAAATAATATTTGAAATTCTATAACTACTTAAAGTATTTCATTGAAATCATCTCTGTCCCATATATGAAGCTTTTGAGGACTTTCCATGGGCAGAAATGTAGTCTTAATCTATTAATTTTATATGGAAATATGAATTATTTGGGGATTAGATCATTCATGTGGAGTTAGAAGACACAGAGAAGAATAAGGTAAATATGATACGTTATGAATCTTTTTTCCTTGGACTTGCATATTTTTTTAAAGATTTTATTTATTTATTTGATAGACGGAAATCATAAGTAGGCAGAGAAGCAGGCAGAGAGAGAGGAGGAAGCAGGCTCCCAGCTGAGCAGAAAGCCCAATGCAGGCCTCAATTCCAGGACCATGGGATCATGACCTGAGCCGAAGGCAGAGGCTTTAACCCACTGAGCCACCCAGGCCCCCGGACTTACATATTTTATCAGCAATTTACCACATGTCTTATTTCTTGGTTTTCTGTCTACTTATGTGAAAGCATAGCTATCT
Source organism: Neogale vison (assembly GCF_020171115.1). Classification (NCBI taxonomy): domain Eukaryota; kingdom Metazoa; phylum Chordata; class Mammalia; order Carnivora; family Mustelidae; genus Neogale; species Neogale vison. Next base: position 157,873,579 of record NC_058092.1, read on the forward strand.
CTTCTTCTTTTTTTTCTTTTAAAGATTTTTATTTATTTATTTGACAGACAGAGAGCACAAGTAGAGGGAGAAGCAGGCTCCCCACTGAGCAGGGATCCCAATGTGGGGCTCGATCCCAGGACCCTGGGGTCAAGACCTGAGCTGAAGGCAGAGATTTTAACCCACTGAGCCACCCAGGAGCCCACAGTTGTCTCTTCTAACAACATTCAGCAGCAGATACGATAACTCACAGCAGTGATTATTAATAAATATTTGTTAAATATATGCTGAACTTTAGGACAGGAGACCAAAAGTTGATGAAGCCTCTGTGGACTTTCTCTTCCTTATTTATGCTTTCTAAGGGCCCCTCAACTCTAAAGCATTTCTTCTTTCTGTACTGACAGCCATTCGAAAAAGAATCCTCAAAAATAGCATGAAAAGTGACCCTCTAAGATGATCCAAGAACATACAACATTTTAACCTTTTTAAAAATTATTTTCTAGGCTGAACAGGACAATGGCCATCCTTTGCCTGCCTTTGCCAGTCTCCATATTGAAATCCTGGATGAAAATAATCAGAGTCTGTATTTCACAATGCCCAGTTACCAAGGCTATATCCTGGAATCCACCCCTGTGGGAGCAACCATCTCTGACAGTCTAAACTTGACCTCCCCTCTAAGAATCATGATTCTGGACAAAGATATAGAAGATGTAAGCTCAGTATAAATGTTGCTCTTGTTTCCTTGATGCAACTTATTATAGTTATGTCAACAGGAACTTTGACAAAGACGTTGCAATGGGAGCTATGGAATAGAGAGCAGAGTCCTTGTGAATAAGAGTCTCATAAATGACAATCTTAGTGTTGTAATTATATTTCATGTCAAGAATACTATAAGAAAATAGCATATTTGAATTTAGTGACTTTTTTTTCAGTTTTATAGATAGTGCATATAGGGAAGAAAACAAATGTTTCATTTATATTTGCTAACCCCCCAGGAATCTTTTTTATTAATATGGGTTAAAAACTGTGTATATGGTTGCTGATAGGGAACAGTCATGGCATTAGACAATGAGTCTACAAAAACACAAAGGCAGTGCTGGAGTATGATTTGGGGGACGTTGCTGACACTATGTTATTTGGGGGCAGCTGATTTGCTCCTGCTTCTGCTGGTGGCTGTGCTGAAACTTAGATGGTCTTCTCTACACATAGTAGTCCGTGGTGGTGACACTAGCTTACACATTGGGAAATGTTCCAGGCTGGGCGGATCACCTAGTTTTCCCCTTCAGTCCCTCTCTGGTTGTAAAGAACAGACAGAAAATCTATACCAGGCCAGTCAGAGCACTTCCAGGAAAGGAAAAACAAGGGACTGGAGCTGGAAGGTTTTGGCATGATGTATTAAAGAAGTGAAAAGGACTCTTGAGCCACCGGAGCCAAATATGCTGGCCTCATGGCAGCAGTTTGTCACCAGCAGGGAAGAAGGGGCAGAAAAGAGTCCTGTTGGGGCTGTCCAATAAGACTTTCCCAGAGGTTGGAGGTGTTCTTCAGTCGTGCTGTTCACCCCAGGAGCCGTGAGCCCCGTGTGGTTGTGCAGTTCTCAGCATGAACTGGACTAGGAACCCCATTTTAATGTTTTTTTTTAATTAACTTAAGTGTAAATCATCCCCTATCACTAATTGGACAGCGCAGCTGTGGAGTGAACCCCCAGATCTCATTCCATGGGTTTTGTCATCTGTCTGGTAAATGAACTTCCAGACTTTTTTTTCTCTTTCTGGAAAAAGTGTGTAACACTTCACCAAGGCTTTGACAACTCCATGTGCACACTCCTCTTCCCAGGTCCCTTTCTACCTCCCAGTCCTTTCTCTTCTCTCATCCACCGTTCTTGTCTTTCTTATTTCTCCTCTTCCATCTCATCATGTTATCACATGTCACAAATATCACTGCAGTAGCTGTCACTGAGTGCTAAGTACCTGCCAGACAGTATAGTAATTGCTTTATCTTGTATTAATTCTCTTAAATCTCATGGCAAACATAATAGATGCGATCTCCCATATAGCAAAAGGGGAGATGGAAGCTATTTTAAATGCCTAACAGTGATCACAGGGTTCATAAATGGTGGAGCTGGTCCTTGAGCCAAGGTCTATGGGAAGTGAAGTTCTGGATTTTAAGCACCAAACTAAAGCCCCTATCTCTTTGCTATGGTCTGGCTCTAATCTGACTATTATAATGGCTGATGAATGCTACAGAATTTCTTCCAGAAAAGTGCATATCCATGCACAACTTCCCATCCTAGCTTTAAGGGGTTAGGGATCCCCTGAATGTCTTCATTTAGTGAATGCTTGCTAGAAAACTCAGAGTCACCCTAATAACGTTTTATATAGGCTAAGTTACTGGTAGAACGAGTGCTGTCCCATAAATTTTGGTATGGCTCCTATTTCATTTTTAAATTGGAATTCATAATCATACTTAGAGCAGTGACTAGCTAATTTGTGAGATTATCATGGTTTATGTCACACCTTCATGAACACAGTGGTAAGCAAAAGCTAAATCCTGAAGAAGAAGAAGAAAAAACAAACAACTAAGTCCTGAAGAAAAAAAAAGGCTAAATCCTGAAGAAGTTTTAGTTTCTCCATAATTACAAAATGTACATGTCTGTACTCATTGATGTATTTATTATTATTATTATTATTTTGCTTGATGTATTTATATTTCTGAATGGTTGCACACTAAGCCCTACACTAGCTTGTGTACATGCCAACTTTTCTGCATTATCATTCCCTTTAAAGATTTTCAGATTGCTTCTAAGAACCTATCAAGAATGGTGGGACTTGCAGGGTGTCACTGAAGCATGTGGAAGAGGTCCTGGGTCTAGAACACCTGGGAAACATGATTAACATTGTGCTCTGAGCGCTGACAAATCCAGTGAGCCTATTAAATGATCTGAGTGTTTCCAGGGGTGGGGCAGCGGGCTGTGGTTCTGGGGAGTTTGTGCTTTGGAGTTAAACAGCCCTGTTTGACTCTTGGTCCTACCGCGTAATGGTTGTAGCATATGGAGGGGCTCTCATTCACCAGTTGCTTCACCAGTTGCTCCATTTGCTTAATCACCTGTGATCCAAAAGGTCAATGATCACTGCCTTGGCCTCCTCCTTTACTCGGGGCTGGTGTGGATGGGTGGGGAGAGCACCATTCCCATAGATGAGGCCATACAGATGGAGAGTGGCGCCATTACCACATCTCATTAAAATATCACATACTTGAACACTGTGTATCTGGCCACTCATTTCTTATTTAGGCCCATCCTCTTTCTGAAATTAACAGCAATGAATGCCATGAGGTGCCCTGAAAGGGAACCAATATCTCTAATCTAGTTATAAATGTTCCCAAAACATCCTTCCTATTTTGTCCTCTGAATGTTTCACGACTCTCTTTTCTTTTCCCATCTTTACAACCATCACCCTACTTGCCTCTCATTAGAATTGCCTCCTGACGTGCTTGCCATTGTATCTTTTTCTGACTCAGGCCTCTCTCTCACCTGGCCACTAATGGTGATCTCTTCGAGAGCTCACATGGGACTGTGCCATCTGTCTGCCTCGCATGCTGGTGGAACATTGCATACCCCATACAAGAGAATGGACAGTGTTGCTCAATGCCTGAGCATTCCTACCCCATCATGTGCTCAAACTCCCTGGCTCACCTGTTACCTTTAACAATTACTTGTAGTCTCCTCCACATGCCAACCTGCTTCTCATCTCATTTCCATTGTTTATGACATTTTCATGTTTTGAAATGTTTAATCCTTCATTTCCCAAGCTGACTTGGACAACTTAAGCTCAGTGTTTAGAATTTCACTCAGACTTTCCCTCATCCAAGCATCTTGTCCAGACTCTGCTTCCTCCCAGATAAGCTGACTTTCTCACCTCTGTGCATTTCTCTAGTGCCCTACTCACATCATTGTAGATGCCTTGCTCCCTCTGAATGTAAATGGAGGATAGAGCCTACATCTCAGTCACTTCTGTATCTTGAAGATCTAATGCAGTTCCCAGAACTTAATAGGTTCTAGTGATTGTTTAATGAGCTCATGCATTTGAGCATGAGTAAAGGGATGAGGACATCTAATATATGCTTCAAAAAGTCTAGTGATATTGATTTAACTGTGTTACAACATGGCCCCATTCCATGGTTGGATGACTAATTCCTAGAAAGCTCTTTGTCATATTGAATTGGAACTAACCTTCTTGGAGTTCATCCAGTATTCCTTACAGCTTTCCTTTGCAGCACACAGAATATATTTATAGAATAGTCACTAATATGTTTCAAGATACATTGATGTCCTTCTGAATCATCTCTTTTTCCAGACCAAAAACTGTTAGTTTTTAAAAAGTAACATATGTTCATTGCTAGGTTACTTTAAGGTCTGTGTTAACAAAAGAAATTTTAAGGCCCTGGTAGTTCACAGGCAAGAATTTTACTACATGGTAAATTCTTGCTGTTTCTGAATGTCAGAATTAGTGAAATCAATCAGGACAGGGATAATAGGATTTAAGAATAAAGACAGAGACATGTCACCACATGCAGACGTCATTAACAGAAATGGAGGTTCCGTATCAGGCATGAAAAGAAGTCCTCACGGTAGCAGTCAGTTTCCTGAGTTGTTTCAAGAATAGCTCTGCCACAGGGCATATGCCAAGAGGAGAAAGGACTTGGATTATTTGTCTAAAAATGAAGCTCTGTTTCTTTCCTTTAACTCGGGGGAAAATAAGACAAAGTTTTAAAACACAGTAGCAAGGATTGGTGAGTTGTGGTGTTATTAATGGTGTATGTTCCGAGTCAGAGAGAATCTTGAGTCACAATGAACCTGAAAAAAGGAGTACAAAATTGTGTTAGTGTTTCTTTTCCATAGTTTTATAAATAGCAACATCTAGATACATATATTATATACAGAGAGAGATATGAATCACCTTTATGTGTTTTTTTTCAAGTACTCTTAGCTTATACTTTCAAAATAGCTCAGAAGATAGGTAAACAAGACATGGCCAAGGTTTTCAGGAGGCTGTCAGAAACCACTGGGTTTTCAGAAGCAGAACTACCAGAAGTTGGTTCTTGAATTATGGTTACAAAAATATAAGTAAGTAACAAGGCACAGGAATCAACAGAGGTTACTCATTCAGCTTTTAGAAAGGCAGTGAGTCACTTAACAATTCCAGCTGGGTTCATGTTCCTGCATCAAGTGTTACTGTTTTGAGATAAAGACATCCTTGACTCTAGTACAAAACACTTCAAGGTGCTGATATGTGTTTATAAGCTTTATACATATTGATATGCCATTGTATGTAAGTTATGTCAGAGTATGAAGAAAAAAGTTGAAAAAAGTTATTAGTTTAAATGTACTAGAAAATGTCATTGTTGTCTGTTTCTCACTAGCGTATACTTGGATGCCATATGTGTGTTTGTGGTCATATATGCTTACATTGTTTTTTCTTGATGTTAAATTTGCAAATAGGTCCCACCTGGTAGAGTTCCTGTAGGTACTGGGTGTTTATTTTGAGTTTGTTGTGAATTGCTGTGGTTATTTCTTAGCTCTTTTTCGATTTTCTACCACAACAAGTAGACTGTTAATTCATGATCACTTATACAGAAACCTACAACTACCATAAATATGTATATGTTTGTAGATGTAATTGAAATGTATGTTCCTCATGTTATTGGTTAGAATAGAATGAATTGTGCAGAACCCAAAGTGCAGCTGAACTTTAGCAAAGATTATTCAGTTGTTAAATGTTTTTGCAGTCCATGACAACCATGCATAATTCATCACAGTATTCTTTCTAAAAGATTCTAAGTGTGGAGCTGAACCTTTTTGAACAAGTTTCTCTGAAGACAACCACTGCTGACCAATTCAAATTGATAGATGAGATTAATTTTTTTGTCATTTGTTATTATACTTTATAATTTATGTATGCCCATAAGTATGCATATGTATGTATATGCACATATACTCACATTTCTGTGTTATATATGTATATATATATATGAGAATGCATATAAACGTGTGTGTGTGTGATATGATATTTTAATTCTTGTTGGAAACCCAAAGTTGGCTCTAAATCCAATTACTTATTATTTTGAATGTCTTTCTTCTATATGATGGGATTTCTAATTCTACATTCACCTGTTTTATACATTTGCATATGTGCTTACCTTCCCTTTCTTTTTTTAATTTTGTGCTGTAAGTGAACATCAGAGTTTATTTTACCCTCCCAGAAAATAATACACAAATCAGTGAAATGATATACTTATGATATATACCGAATATATACTTTAGACAAAATAATCTACCATTTGTCTGAAGGAAAAAAGAACATTTATTAATCAGCCTTCTTTGTACATATTAATTAGTTAAAAAACTAATATGTATTTTAAACAAATTTATAGACACAAGGACCACATAAAATCCATTGTCCCTATCAGAATAGTAAGCCAGAACATTATCGATTTACACTCATGATATACCATACCTGAAACTAGTGTTAAAAAATAAATCTGGGGCACCTGGGTGGCTCAGTGGGTTAAAGCCTCTGCCTTCGGCTCAGGTCATGATCCCAGGGTTCTGGGATCGAGCCCCACATCAGGCTCTCTGCTCGGCAGGGAGCCTGCTTCCTCCTCTCTCTGCCTGCCTCTCTGCCTACTTGTGACCTCTGTCTGTCAAATAAACAAATAAAATCTTAAAATAAATAAATAAATAAATCCAAGTGTTAAGCTTTGAGTAACAACTAGCTAGATATTTCCAAATATAAATTCTTAAATTCTTGTCCTCAAGAAACATCCAGATATTCACCAATGGAATCTACAGATCCAATATATAGATTTTAAAAAGTTGGTACATGACCTGTTTATAAAATTTGCAAGTTAAAATTTAATCAATGGTTAACTGAGCAGGACAGATTAAAATGAGTTAAGAGATGTCGTGGACAATTGTAGCTTTCCGTGTTATGTTATCTCTTAAAAAATAAAAAATCTGCATGTCTGGGAAGTGTTACTTTACTCCCCAGTAATTACAACAGGACTTGAAGTGAAGAAAAATTATCCAAAGGTCTTTAATGTTTCTAGTTATCAAATACAAGTGTCTGTTTATGAGGTCCTGGTGTGTATATTGTCTTCAAATGCAAACTCTTTGACAGTGAAAAACTTGCTTCTTCCGTCAACTGGGAAAGGGTTTATGTTGTTTGGGACACAAGCATATTATGCAGTTTTACATATGCACATGCTGGTTCACAAGCCAACATTCACTGCATTTTTGCACCCTCACAATACCTAGCATTAAAAAAAGTGCCTACAACATGGGACGAGGATATGCATGAATATATCTAACAATTCTACTAAGAGAGGCTTCAGTTGAAAGGAAGAAAAAAAATTGCGAAAATGTTCATTCTATGCAAGTAAAGAATGACCGAAGTACTTGAATAAAGGGAAAGAAGTAAGTATTTGCTTTATCAGGTCCCATAGCAGGGCTTACTCACTTTGAATTACTGGGTGTTTAAAGTCTGGGCAAAGGAAGCTATTCTTCAGCACCATTATGAGTAAAGTCAGAGAACACAAAAAAATATATGAATTTAACAGGCTAGTGATTTTACCTTGATTGGTAAAATCAAGGACAAACATTAAAAAAATGACAGACTCCTACTTATTTAGGGTTTTTTGTGGTTGTTGTTCATTGAAACTGCATTCTAACTTTTCTGCTCATTTAAAAATAATCATTGGATTTTATCACAATTGACTTTAAAGTACACAGTAAGAAGCAACCTCAAAATGTGGTTCAAGATACATTGAGTTTACAAGCATTTTATAATCTATTTTTAAAACAAATATTTTAACTTATTAACTAACATGCTTGATTATCCAAACACCCCACCTGCTAGCCATGCTGACCAATGGGGTTTATGACCCTGACATGGAGCCTGAGGTTCCTGCTTGAAAGTATCCAAGGAAAGCCTCTGACTTTTCACAACTCTTAACAACCTTGATTTTTTTATAGTCAAGAAACCAGTGGAAATTATTATATATAGCATTATTTTTTCTTGTTCCAGGATCAATAAATGTAACATACTAAACTGACATCACAATCACGGACATAGAAGCTACAATAGTATACCTTTTAAATGCTATCTCCTAATGAGATGTTACAAATATAGAACTTGTGTTTAGTTTAAATGAAACCATTCATTTCAAAGTTGTTTGAAACATACCTATTGCATTTTTAAAAAGGTATGTAGGTTACAGTATTTGTGGATAAAGCCATGCCTACCTTTTAATATAGTAGGACACATTTCAACTTTCTCACTTACACATAGAAATTTTTAAAAGGTCAGTTCTAATTTTTTAATCAAATGAACATGCCTTTAACAATTCCAAAGTCTATAGTCTGCCCTCAGCCCCAGATTTCAGATTTGGAAAAGTACTCTATGATATTAGATTATATTTCACACTGTGCTATGCATCATATGTATTTTTTCATTTGAGTCTAGTTGACACGTGCTGTGACATGAGTTTCAGGTAAACTTCTCTGTATGTTATGCTGAGCTCAGCACATGAGTAGGTCCCATCTGTCATTGCAAAGTGGTATTACAGGACCAGTGACTATCCCCTGTCCTGTGCCTTTCATCCAGGACTTACTCATTCCATAACTGGAAGCCTGTTATATATTACAGGCTCCCCTTAATGCACAATATTTTTATAGTTGCCAAAACCTATAGAAACACCTCACCTCCCTGTGTCAAGTCTGTTGATGCTGTTTTCATAAAGCTTTGTCCATAGTCCTGCTCCCCACTGTTCATTTCTCTTCCCCACCTGCCTTCTTACTCTATCACCAGACACCAGTTCATGTCTCCCCACTTAAATCCTTGTTCTTTCTCTAACAGGCAGAGATTAATACCTTATCTTTCAGGATGGCGGTAAGACTGTGAAGGGTTTCCAATGCATAGTTAATTATCTCTGTTTTGAGCTCTTGTAACCCCTTCTTCTTTATGTATATGTCATTTTTCTGAACTCTTATCGGACACAATGCTGCCAATTCATATATCTTCAAACTAATCATCTGAAAATTTTTTTCCAATTTATTTATTTTCAGAAAAACATTATTCATTATTTTTTCACCACACCCAGTGCTCCATGCAAGCCGTGCCCTCTATAATACCCACCACCTGGTACCCAAACCTCCCACCCCACCGCCACTTCAAACCCCTCAGATTGTTTTTCAGAGTCCATAGTCTCTCGTGGTTCACATCCCCTTCCAATTTACCCAAATTCCCTACTCCTCTCTAACGCCCCTTGTCCTCCATGCTATTTGTTATGCTCCACAAATAAGTGAAACCATATGATAATTGACTCTCTCTGTTTGACTTATTTCACTCAGCATAATCTCTTCCAGTCCCGTCCATGTTGCTACAAAAGTTGGGTATTCATCCTTTCCGATGGAGGCATAATACTCCATAGTGTATATGGACCACATCTTCCTTATCCATTCATCCGTTGAAGGGCATCTTGGTTCTTTCCATAGTTTGGCGACTGTGGCCATTGCTGCTATAAACATTGGGGTACAGATAGCCCTTCTTTTCACGACATCTGTGTCTTTGGGGTAAGTACCCAGGAGTGCAATTTCAGGGTCATAGGGAAGCTCTATTTTTAATTTCTTGAGGAATCTCCACACTGTTCTCCAAAGAGGCTGCACCAACTTGCATTCCCACCAACAGTGGAAGAGGGTTCCCCTTTCTCCACATCCTCTCCAACACATGTTGTTTCCTGTTTTGTTAATTTTGGCCATTCTAACTGGTGTAAGGTGATATCTCAATGTGGTTTTAATTTGAATCTCCCTGAGGGCTAATGATGATGAGCATTTTTTCATGTGTCTGATAGCCATTTGTATGTCTTGATTGGAGAAGTGTCTGTTCATATCTTCTGCCCATTTTTTGATGTGTTTGCCTGTTTCGTGTGGGTTGAGTTTGAGGAGTTCATTATAGATCCTGGATATCAACTTTTGTCTGTACTGTCATTTGCAAATATCTTCTCCCATTCCGTGGGCAAATCATCTGAAATTTTTAAATTAAAATAAACATTATGTTTCCCTTTGGAGAGTCTTTGCAGCATTAAAATAAGAAAAAGCAAGCATTTATAGGTAATGAATTATACATAACCCATTTTATTTATTTTACATTAAATGTGAAAACAGAAGAGTAATAGGCATATGTGCAGTTTATAACTACAAATGAAGTAGTTGTACAATCCTACAGCTAAAATTTGGGGCTGCAGTTTTCTTTTCTTGCATTTATTTCTTATTCCTCAAGTCCAATGAAATTCTGGAGAATATTGATATTAAATAACCAAAAAGAATATATTCAATTGGATTGTTACCTATCCTATTCTTTTCCTTTTATTTACATTAAGTGTACTTGTACTCACTTTGCTATGGTGTTTTCCACAAAAGTGGTCATTGTCTTTGCATAATTCAGCTCAGTGATGAGTGAATGTCTAGTGAAATCTATCTTATCTTTGGACTATTATAGTCATGCATAGTTTTGTAATAGATTTGCGAAATTAATCTCCAGTTAATGAGCTAATAGCTACATTGTTTATTCAACATTTTAAATAATGGCATTCTTTTTTTCAAAGACGAAAGACCCAGAGCTTCACCTTTTCCTGAATGATTACACCACAGCCTTTACCGTTACACAAACTGGCATCACTCACTACCTCACCTTACTTCAGCCAGTGGACAGGGAAGAACAGCAGACTTACCCTTTTTCGGTAAAAGGCTTTCATATGGAGGGACAAGATGGCGGGGAATAGGAAGAGGCGCCTTTTCAGCTGGTACCCCAAAGTGAGCTGATTACCTATCAAAGAACTCCGATCACCCATGAAATCAGCCTGAGATCAGAATTATACACGTCTGGATCTCTACAGGGGCAGAAGATGCCAGTGGGCAGGTAAAGCGGAATGGGAACTGCGGACTGATATCGGAAGATAAACAAAAGGGGGAGGGAGCCACCAGTGGTGACCGGTTGGAAAGTAATACCCCAATACGAGCGAGAGTGCCCTGCGTCTGGGGACCAGCATTAACTTGGAGACTGGTTGAAAGCACTCCAAAAGAGCAAAGGATCATGGGGGGAAATTGTGGGAATCGGGCGGCTAGGGACAGGGGCTTAAGTCCCCGGTCCCAGACGGCCTCCCCGGTGCTGAGGCAGAGAGAGTGCGGCGGAGAAACCAGCTCCTGGTCCCTAACCGCCAGTGCGCCCCAGAGCGCTTGGGTTCCGGCTCCTGTGAGGGGATGGGAGCCCCGCGGGTCTGCAGAACGCGCGCTAGCCCTACCACGAAGCTCGAGATACAAGCGCACGTCCTTCAAGCTCCCCTGAGTTACAGAGGCCCGGTCGGCTCTCTTTGACCCACGCCATTGTTTCAAAGCCTAAGCCGCGCGCGCACGAAACTCTTCCCCTGACAGAGGCACGCAAAAGCCCAGCCTGGGGCTTACGGACCAGCGCCCTGTTCTCAGTGCCCCAGACGCGCACCCAACACACAGCGGCCTCTGAAAAGAGGTGCGTGCAAGCCGGGCACTCCCAGCCCAGGCCGGCGGCAAAATCTCAGTGTGCGACTGCGGCTTGGAACCTCTCTGGTGGTTGGGAACTCCCAGACAGCCGCCATTGCCTTGGCTTTGGGTACAAGCAAAAGATCCTGTGCCCCCAGGGTCTGCAACTTGGAACCTGCACTGCCAGTGGACAAGGGGGAATTTATTCAGCTTCTGCACCCAGACTGAGGCTTCTCTCTGAGAGGGAAATCAGGGTGCGGTTTGATTTCTTCTAATACTACAAAAACCATCAAAGGCGGTCAAGGTGAGAGGAAAAGAAGTGAACAAGCATAAAAACTGCCAGAGAACAAAAGCCTGAAAAAAACCAGTTTCCCCAGAGCCCACCCCCTTGAGGAGGGCGGGGGAACTCAACTCAGGAAACATCATTGACTGACAACCCACAGGGCAGGCCCCTACCCCAGAAAACAAACCAAGAAAGAAAAAAAAAAAAAAAAAGGACTACAAGAGAACCACCACTACTTCATAGGAAAACATGTATTGTTCACTCGTTTCCACTATTCCGGTTCATATTTTTTTTTTTTTTTACACATAGGTAATTTTTTAACCTATTTACCATCACAGCGAGCTGTACAGTACATCAAATTCCATAATACCTTTCTAACCTGAACTTTTTGATACATACACCTATGTTTTTCTTTTGCATTTTTATTTTTTGAATTCCTTTTTTTTAAATTTTAGTTTAGTTTAGTCTAGTATATTCCTTTTTATTTTTATCCTCTAATATTCATATAGAGTTAACTTCAAAATAATCCCCTTTCCCCAGTCAATAATACCCTATAGGTAAACCAATTTTTAATCCCCTTTATCTTAGGAAAGTTGAGTCCTTTAACAAAGATATCAAGATACATCCAGGAAGAATCAAAACAACCTTCCTCGCACACACTAAGAATTTATAAGAACTCTCGCATCTTCTTCCACCAGTGTTTCTGTGTTTTTTGTGTTTGTCCTGAAAGCATATAAATTTTACATTTGTGGTTCTTTTTGATGAGGTTCTTTCTTTATTTGCATATATATATATTTTTTTTCTTTCTCTTGCCATATAATTGTATCAGTCTTTTTATCTCTTTTTGTTTGTCTACTTCATATATCTTACCTTGGGGCCCATCTGGGCTGAAACTTCTCTTTCATCTTCCCTTTCTTTCCTGTCTCTCTCTCTCTCTCTCTCTCTCTCTATCTTTTTTCTTTTTCTTTTTCTTCTTTTCCTTCTTTTGCTTTTTCTTTTTTTTTTCTGTCTTCTCTTGTTTGGGTGGGGAATCCTGATTGCTCAGAAGTGTTCCAGGGTGCACCTTGACTGCACCAGAGTTGATACATCCAGCTACATCTGTTCAGTCTTCTCCCACCAAAATGACTAGGAGGAGGAATGCCCAACAGAAGAAAAATACAGAGGATGGACCTTCTGCAACAGAGCTAATGGCTATCAACATAGACAATATGTCGGAAAGAGAATTCAGGCTAACAATTATCCAGGCAATAGCTAGGTTGGAGAAAGCCATGGATGACCAAACAGAATTGATTAGGGCCGAACTGAAAGCGACCAGACAGGATGTTCACAATGTTAGTGCGGAGATTAAAGCTACCAGGGAGGAGGTCCACAATGCTCTCAATGAGTTCCAATCTAATCTAAACTCTCTCAAAGCTAGGGTAACTGAGACAGAAGATAGAATTAGTGATCTGGAAGACAAACAGATAGAGAGAAAGGATCAGGAGGAAGCCTGGAACAAACAGCTTAGATCCCACGAAAGCAGAATCAGGGAAATAAATGATGTCATGAAGCATTCAAACGTCAGAATTATTGGAATCCCTGAAGGGGAGGAGAAAGAAAAAAGTCTAGAAGATATCGTGGAACAAGTACTTCATGAAAATTTTCCGAATCTCGCGAATGAATCCAGCGTTCATGTACTAGAGGCTGAACGGTCTCCACCCAAGATTAAACATTCCAAAAAACATCACAACACCTGATAGTCAAACTGAGGAATTATAATTGTAGGTATAATCTCTTGAAAGACACCAGGGCTAAGAGGCTCCTTACTTACAGAGGGAAGCCCATCAGAATAAAGTCAGACCTGTCCACAGAGACTTGGCAAGCCAGAAGAGGCTGGCAAGATATATTCAGGGCACTAAATGAGAAGAACATGCAGCCAAGAATACTTTATCCAGCAAGACTGACATTCAAAATGGATGGAGAGATAAAGAGTTTCCAAGACCGGCAAGGCATAAAAGACTATGCAACCACCAAGCCGACACTGCAGGAAATATTAAGGGGGGTTCTATAAAAGAGGAAAAATCCCAAGAATAGCATTGAACAGAAATATAGAGACAGTCTACAGAAAGAAATACTTCAAAGGTAACTCGATGTCAATAAAAACGTATCTATCAATAATCACTCTCAATGTGAATGGCCTAAATGTACCCATAAAACAGCACAGAGTTGCAGATTGGATAAAACGACAGAATCCATCCATATGCTGTCTACAAGAGACCCATTTTTAACCTAAAGATACACACAGACTGAAAGTGAAGGGGTGGAGAAGCATCTTTCATGCCAATGGGACTCAAAAGAAGGCTGGGGTAGCGATTCTCATATCAGATAAATTAGACTTCAAACTAAAGACTGTAGTCAGAGATACAGAAGGACACTACATAATCCTTAAAGGGACTATCCACCAAGATGATCTAACAATTGTAAATATCTATGCTCCCAATATGGGAGCAACCCATTACTTAAGAAAACTGTTAATCAAGATAAAGAGTCATATTGATATGAATACACTAATCGTAGATCTTAACACGCCTCTTTCAGAACTAGACAGATCATCGAAGCAGAAAATCAATAAAGAAACAAGAGCATTGAATGACACATTGGACCAGATGGACCTCATAGATATATACAGAACATTCCACCCTAAAACAACAGAATACTCATTCTTCTCAAGTGCACACGGAACCTTCTCCAGAATAGACCACATACTGGGTCACAAATCAGGACTCAACCGATACCAAAAGACAGATGATTCCCTGCATATTCTCAGATCACAATGCTTTGAAACTGGAGCTCAATCACAAGGAAAAGTACCGAAGGAACTCAACACGTGGAAGCTAAAGACCACCTTGCTTAAGAATGCTTGGATCAGTTCCGAAGGAACTCAAACACCTGGAAGCTAAAGACCACCTTGCTTAAGAATGCTTGGATCAACCAGGAGATCAAAGAAGAACTGAAACAATTCATGGAAACCAATGAGAATGAAGACACTTCGGTCCAAAACCTATGGGATACAGCAAAGGCGGTCCTAAGGGGAAAATATATAGCCATCCAAGCCTTGCTCAAAAAAATTGAAAAATCCAGAACACACCAGCTGTCTCTACACCTTAAAGAACTGGAGGATCAACAACAAATCAAACCAACTCCACACATAAGAAGGGAAATCATCAAGATTAGAGCTGAGATCAATGAGGGAGAAACCAGAGATACAGTAGAACGTATCAATGAAACTAGAAGCTGGTTTTTTGAAAGAATCAATAAGATCGATAAGCCACTGGCTACACTAATCCAAAAGAAAAGAGAGAAATCCCAAATTCATAAAATTAAGAATGAAAGGGGAGAGATCACAACTAACACCAAGGAAGTAGAAACAATCATCAGAAGTTACTACGAACAGTTATATGCCAATAAGCTTAGCAACCTAGATGAAATGGATGCATTCCTGGAAAAATATAAACTACCAAAATTGAACCAGGAAGAAATCGACAACCTGAATAGACCGATATCTAATAACGAGATTGAAGCAGTGATCAAAAATCTCCCAAAAAACAAGAGCCCAGGACCTGACGGATTCCCTGGGGAATTCTACCAAACCTTCCAAGAAGAAATAACACCTATTCTCCTGAAGCTGTTTCAAAAAATTGAAGCAGAAGGAAAACTTCCAGACTCTTTCTATGAAGCCAGCATTACCCTGATCCCCAAACCAGGCAAGGACCATACCAAAAAGGAGAATTTCAGACCAATATCACTGATGAATATGGATGCTAAGATTCTCAACAAGATCCTAGCCAACAGGATCCAACAACACATTAAAAAGATTATCCACCATGATCAGGTGGGATTCATCCCTGGGCTACAAGGATGGTTCAACATTCGTAAATCAATCAATGTGATACAACAAATTAATATGAGAAGAGAGAAGAACCACATGGTCCTCTCAATTGATGCAGAAAAAGCATTTGACAAAATCCAACATCCGTTCCTGATTAAAACGCTTCAAAGTATAGGGATAGAGGGAACATTCCTGAACCTCATCAAATCTATCTATGAAAGACCCACAGCAAATATCATCCTCAATGGGAAAAAGCTTGCAGCCTTCCCGTTGAGATCAGGAACAAGACAAGGATGCCCACTTTCACCACTCTTGTTCAACATAGTATTAGAAGTCCTAGCAACAGCAATCAGACAACAGAGAGAAATAAAAGGTATCCAAATTGGTAATGAAGAAGTCAAACTCTCTCTCTTCGCAGATGACATGATTCTTTATATGGAAAACCCAAAAGACTCCACCCCCAAACTACTAGAACTCATACAGCAATTCAGCAGCGTGGCAGGATACAAAGTCAATGTGCAGAAATCAGTGGCTTTCTTATACACTAACAAGGAAAATACAGAAAGGGAAATTAGAGAATCGATTCCATTTACTATAGCACCAAGAACCATAAGATACCTGGGAATAAACCTAACCAAAGAGGTAAAGGATCTATACTTGAGGAACTATAGAACACTCATGAAAGAAATTGAAGAAGACACAAAAAGATGGAAGACCATTCCATGCTCTTGGATCGGAAGAATAAACATCGTTAAAATGTCTATACTGCCTAGAGCAATCTATACTTTTAATGCCATTCCGATCAAAATTCCACCGGCATTCTTCAAAGAGCTGGAGCAAATAATCCTAAAATTTGTATGGAATCAGAAGAGACCCCGAATCGCTAAGGAAACGTTGAAAAACAAAAATAAAGCTGGCGGCATCACCTTACCTGATTTCAAGCTTTATTACAAAGCTGTGATCACCAAGACAGCATGGTACTGGCATAAAAACAGACACATAGACCAGTGGAACAGAGTAGAGAGTCCTGATATGGACCCTCAACTCTATGGTCAATTAATCTTCGACAAAACAGGAAAAAATATACAGTGGAAAAAAGACAGTCTCTTCAATAAATGGTGCTGGGAAAGCTGGACAGCTATATGTAGAAGAATGAAACTCGACCATTCTCTTACACCGTACACAAAGATCAACTCAAAATGGATAAAAGACCTCAACGTGAGACAGGAATCTATCAGAATCTTAGAGGAGAACATAGGCAGTAATCTCTTCGATATCAGCCACAGCAACTTCTTTCAAGATACGTCTCCAAAGGCAAAGGAAACAAAAGCGAAAATAGACTTCTGGGACTTCATCAAAATCAAAAGCTTCTGCACAGCAAAGGAAACAGTCAAAAAAACAAAGAGGCAACCCACGGAATGGGAGAAGATATTTGCAAATGACAGTACAGACAAAAGGTTGATATCCAGGATCTATAATGAACTCCTCAAACTCAACCCACACGAAACAGACAAACACATCAAAAAATGGGCAGAAGATATGAACAGACACTTCTCCAATCAAGAAATACAAATGGCTATCAGACACATGAAAAAATGCTCACCATCATTAGCCCTCAGGGAGATTCAAATTAAAACCACATTGAGATATCACCTTACACCAGTTAGAATGGCCAAAATTAACAAAACAGGAAACAACATGTGTTGGAGAGGATGTGGAGAAAGGGGAACCCTCTTACACTGTTGGTGGGAATGCAAGTTGGTGCAGCCTCTTTGGAGAACAGTGTGGAGATTCCTCAAGAAATTAAAAATAGAGCTTCCCTACGACCCTGCAATTGCACTCCTGGGTATTTACCCCAAAGATACAGATGTCGTGAAAAGAAGGGCCATCTGTACCCCAATGTTTATAGCAGCAATGGCCACGGTCGCCAAACTATGGAAAGAACCAAGATGCCCTTCAACGGAGGAATGGATAAGGAAGATGTGGTCCATATACACTATGGAGTATTATGCCTCCATCAGAAAGGACGAATATCCAACTTTTGTAGCAACATGGACGGGACTGGAAGAGATTATGCTGAGTGAAATCAGTCAAGCAGAGAGAGTCAATTATCATATGGTTTCACTCATTTGTGGAGCATAACCAATAGCATGGAGGACAAGGGGCGTTAGAGAGTAGTAGGGAATTTGGGTAAATTGGAAGGGGAGGTGAACCATGAGAGACTATGGACTCTGAAAAACAGTCTGAGGGGTTTGAAGTGGCGGGGGGGTGGGAGGTTGGGGTACCAGGTGGTGGGTATTATAGAGGGCACAGCTTGCATGGAGCACTGGGTGTGGTGAAAAAATAATGAATACTGTTTTTCTGAAAATAAATAAATTGGGAAAAAAAAAATTAAAAAAAAAAAAAAAAAAGAATGCTTGGATCAACCAGGAGATCAAAGAAGAACTGAAACAATTCATGGAAACCAATGAGAATGAAGACACTTCGGTCCAAAACCTATGGGATACAGCAAAGGCGGTCCTAAGGGGAAAATATATAGCCATCCAAGCCTCGCTCAAAAAAAAATTGAAAAATCCAGAACACAACAGCTGTCTCTACACCTTAAAGAACTGGAGGATCAACAACAAATCAAACCAACTCCACACATAAGAAGGGAAATCATCAATTTTAGAGCTGAGATCAATGAGGGAGAAACCAGAGATACAGTAGAACGTATCAATGAAACTAGAAGCTGGTTTTTTGAAAGAATCAATAAGATCGATAAGCCACTGGCTACACTAACCAAAAGAAAAGAGAGAAAGCCCAAATTCATAAAATTATGAATGAAAAGGGAAAGATCACAACTAACGCCAAGGAAGTAGAAACAATCATCAGAAGTTATTACGAACAGTTATATGCCAATAAGCTTAGCAACCTAGATGAAATGGATGCATTCCTGGAAAAATATAAACTGCCAAAATTGAACCAGGAAGAATTCAACAACCTGAATAGACCAATATCTAATAATGAGATTGAAGCAGTGATCAAAAACCTCCCAAAAAACAAGAGCCCAGGACCTGACAGATTCCCTGGGGAATTCTACCAAACCTTCAAAGAAGAAATAACACCTATTCTCCTGAAGCTGTTTCAAAAAATTGAAGCAGAAGGAAAACTTCCAGACTCTTTCTATGAAGCCAGCATTACCCTGATCCCCAAACCAGGCAAGGACCCTACCAAAAAGGAGAATTTCAGACCAATATCACTGATGAATATGGATGCTAAGATTCTCAACAAGATCCTAGCCAACAGGATCCAACAGCACATTAGAAAGATTATCCACCATGATCAGGTGGGATTCATCCCTGGGCTACAAGGATGGTTCAACATTCGCAAATCAATCAATGTGATACAACAAATTAATATGAGAAGAGAGAAGAACCACATGGTCCTCTCAATTGATGCAGAAAAAGCATTTGACAAAATCCAACATCCGTTCCTGATTAAAACGCTTCAAAGTATAGGGATAGAGGGAACATTCTTGAACCTCATCAAATCTATCTATAAAAGACCCACAACAAATATCATCCTCAATGGGAAAAAGATTACAGCCTTCCCATTGAGATCAGGAACAAGACAAGGATGCCCACTTTCACCACTCTTGTTCAACATAGTATTAGAAGTCCTAGCAACAGCAATCAGGCAACAGAGAGAAATAAAAGGTATCCAAATTGGTAATGAAGAAGTCAAACTCTCTCTCTTTGCAGATCACAGGATTCTTTATATGGAAAACCCAAAAGACTCCACCCCCAAACTACTAGAACTCATACAGCAATTCAGCAACGTGGCAAGATACAAAGTCAATGTGCAGAAATTAGTGGCTTTCTTATACACAACAATGAAAATACAGAAAAGGAAATTATAGAATTGATTCCATTTACTATAGCACCAAGAACCATAAGATACCTGGGAATAAACCTAAATAAAGAGGTAAAGGAAAAAAAAGGCTTTCATATGGGTGTGTGTGTGTGTGTGTGTGTGTGTAAACAACGATATCTGTTTAAAACTTAAGAAGTCAATAATTTAGGAGGAAAATGCAGTATTTTCAAGGAATTGAGAATTTAGATTCTCAATAATAAAATTCTTCACATGTATTTTTTTGTTTTGTTTTATAAGTTTTTGCAACAGTGTTAAAATTCTTTCCAATGGAGGAAAAGTAATTTTCAAGATGGAAACAGGAAAATAGGAGTCTTGTTTTTCACCATACACTCATAATTGACTTAAATTTGAGATAGTATCATCTAGAATCCACAAATAATTATTTCCTAACCCTTGTTTTATTTTAACTTATTTTTTTTTGTTATTACATTTTAAATTTTGTCATGGGGTTAAGCCACTAGGATGATCCCTGCGCCTCCCAAGCCCATCCTACCCCTCCTCTGGAAACATTTGGCAATGTCTGCAGACACATTGGCCATCACTACTGTGAGAGGTGCATTTTGTATCAGGGAGGGAGACACTAAGGATTCTGGTAAGCACCTTATAACACACAGGACAGGGCCGCCTCCACCAAAACAAGTATCTGATGGAGAGATCCGAGTATAGGTTAATCAAGAAAAAAGAGAAAAGAAAAGTGAGGGGAGATTAGTCAAGCTGTAATTGTAAATAGTTAACAAAAAATAGAAATATTTTTGTGTATGAAAAGCGCAGTTGAGAAGTGAATACAGATGAAAAGAAAGTTGTATTATCTGACTTTCTGAGATGAATTTTATTCATATATAGGAGAAAAATGAGCTGATAAAAAAGTAGAGATTGTGGGACTTACATAGGATTTCCTTCTGAGAGCCAGAGCTTCCAGAAACCTGACAGGTAAAACTTAGATACAGAGTGGATTTCAAGAGTTATTCAGAACAAAGACGGTGGTGTTATAATGCTGATTTTGTTTGTCAGACCTTCCTAAAATGTTAATGATGTAATTACAATATCACTATTAACTAATGGCACTAAGTCCTATAAAAATTGCCACTTGGTGAATTACCAGAAAAAGACATCACATCTCTAGGGCACCTACTTTCTTCTGTGATATAAGTATGTTGACTATAAACACTTCTATGGCATTGTATACAGAATATGGAAATGTGAAGAATAACTTCCTATTTTTTTTTATTTTAAAATATTAAGTAGTGGTTAACATCAGCAATGTTACTGGCTCACCCCAGGGCTCTAACACATTTTGCACATCTGCTTCTTTAAAATGTGCTTGGAATTGGATACATGAAAAATAAAACAGAATCCTCTACAATCACCTCTGCTTATATGTTCTATCGTAGGTCTTTTTCCTTTTATCCACAGAACATTTTGGCACCCATTTAAAACTGAAATTATATATAAGAAATGTCTTAAATTGTAAGAGTGAATTCTGTGCTGCTTCTGATCACATGACTTCTCTGTTACATGTATTTTTCTCTCCCCGAAGATAACGGCATTCGATGGTGTGCAAGAAAGCAAGCCAGTTACTGTCAATATTTGGGTGATGGATGCAAAGGATAACACTCCGACCTTTCCTGAAAAATCATACGATGTCTATGTGTATACAGACATGAGCCCCGGCGACAGCGTCATTCAGGTAACTGCCTGTGTGGTGTGCAGATTCACAGAAAGTCATTAATTCCATGGGCATTATGCAAAGTGTACGTTAAGAAACGAAGTTTAAGTGAGCTCAGACTCATGGTATGGCATAATTGAGTTTAAGAACTTTAGATTTATGTTTATTTTTCAAATAAAAGTGCAACTATATGCACTTTATATTTTTAAGCTTTTATTTATTGAGGTGGGAGGAGAGCAGAGAGAGGGAGAGAAGCACAGTCTCCACATAGCAGGGAGCCCAATGTGGGACTCAGTCCCAGGACCCTGAGATTATGACCTGAGCTGAAGGCAGACGCTTAACTGACTGAGGCAGTGAGGCACCCAATTCCACTTAAAGTGGAATCAATTAGTTACTAAAGGCAAACATAGCTATTTGACTAGTTTATATTTGATTTTTAAATTTTTAATGTACCACATATATTTACTTAATATAATAATGTATTTAACACCCTGAAGTTTCAAGTATTAGACATACAGTTGAAAACTTCCAATTATTTTGAACTTCTGCAAATATGGGTTGAATTTCCCTTGGTGATAAAGACAGAAGACTGCCTTAATAAATTAGTGGATAATACTGTTGGACAGTGGTTACCCAGACATAAAATGGAATCACTGCAACAGAGAAAAATTATAATTGTGCTGTAAGTAGTGTCTTTGAAAACCCAGAGATTGGGCAAAATCTTTCTCCTTGATTTGTCTTATTTCTATTATTAACTGTGTACTTGCTGCATTTAAATTAATTACAAGTTATCTTAAAATATGTGGGTTTTTGTCTTTTTTTGTATTTTGAGTATAACTTATAGAGAAGTCATAATATTCTTCCTTGAGGGTTTTTAGAAAGAGTGGAATCTAGCACTTTCCAAACTGACTATGCTGTGAGTTAATGAGGGAGCTGTTTAGAAACACAGATAACCAAGATTTCACATCCACTTTCCTGGATCTGAAGCTTTACTAACAATACATACATTACTGATAATTAGAAAGCGAACCCTGAGAGCTTCAGTTGCTCAACTGTGTAAAGATCACTTATGTGGATTATCCTCTAAATTTTAGAGTCAGACTCAATAATTCTAAGTAGCTTTCAGGCCAGTAGCGCCGTGATTCTATATACTTTCAGAGTATTTGCATAGCTCCAAATTGGTAGTAAATTACATATTGCATATTACATAACAATTACATATATTACACAAATTACATATTACATAACAATTATATTATATTATTAGGGTCATATAAAGGGTTAGGGAAAGGCTGGAAATTCACCTGTACCTGCTTGCGTATATCAATACCTTCAACTGCATCTGGTATTTGGGGAAAAGCAATGGCACATTCCATTCCTATCTTGTCTCGTTTTGATGAAATCCACCCTTTCAGCCATTTGCCTTAAGGGTAGAACTCTGTTTAGGTTATTATTTCTGCATCCATAACCTCTGTACCCACAATTCCTAGCACCTAGTACATACTCAGTGTAGTAGATGCTCAATAAATGTTTATCCAAAGGCGACAGAGGGACACTTGCAGGCAGGTGGTATGAATAAACGAGAAGGTGTAAAAATGCTGGCCTTTATTTCTAGTCAACTGGTGGACCTAGTGAGCTACATTTATCTTTACGTTGGCACCTATTACAAAAGCAGCAAAATTACAGTTTATGCAGATAAAGGAATGACTATCGTCATCATGTTCTTATTTAATTAGACCTGATTCTCATCTCTATAATAACATAATTGAAAGTAAAAGTGTGTGTGTGTGTGTGTGTGTGTGTGTGTGTATCAACCAAACAGCAGGGAACTGGAAAGTTTAACTAAGAAAATCATAGCAATTATGTGGTGGAAACAGCTCAAAAAATGTTTGCCTTGGGGGATCAAAAGCTTATTTCTGGCATTTGCAGGCTACAGAAGTTAATTTCCCTATGTACCTCTTTATAAAATAGATCTTTTCTTGCCTTTAAAGATTCATATTTTGTATATCTCCCTGAACCACGCAGATTATGAAGATAGAGTATTGTTTGCATCTCTATGGATTTGTTTTTTCAAAAATTATTTAAGCACCAAGAAATGAAACATTATAATTAGTATTTTAAATGTTATTCCCACTATGTGGTAACAGGATGGTATGTCTCTAAAACATCCTCCAGGAGCCTAGAAATGAAAGGAAATACATTTCCTATGAAAAGAAAGATTTGCAAATAAAGCAAAATGACGAAGAACTGTGGCCTGCCCCTGCCTCATAACAGTCTCTGAAGAGATTCTGGCTTCTCCCACCCCAGCCTGCCTTGCCCTGCTGCCCCCCAAGATCAACTTGTTTATGGTTGGTTAGTATTCTTATGTCAAAAACAGTGAAGGGGCGCCTGAGTGGCTCAGTCAGTGAAGCCTCTGCCTTAGCTCAGGTCATGATCCCAGGGTCCTGGAATCGAGTCCTGCATTGGGCTCCCTGCTCTGCGGAAAGCCTGCTTCTCCCCTCCCTGTCCCCCTGTTTGTGTTCTTTCTCTTGCTGTGTCTCTCTCTGTCAAATAAATAAGTGAAATTTAAAAAAAAAAGAAAAGTGAGAGTATCAGAAGCAAAGGGGACAGTGAGTACTAATCAGGGAGTACCTTGGATAACAGCTTTTAAGTATATTTTATTTTATTTTTCAGAGAGAGAGAGAGAGAGAGTGAGCACAAGCAAGGGGAGAGGCAGGCAGAGGGAGAAGCAGACTCCCCACTGAGTGGGGAACCCAATGTGGAAGTTGATCCCAGGACCCTGAGATCATGACGTGAACCACCCAGGGGTCTCCAGATTTTAAGTATATTTTAATTGGATAATTTTAAATCTATCATTTTCAATGCAACTGTAAGACTTTCTTGGCGCGATGTTGGTACCTACTCAACTATTTTGAGTCTATCCCCTTCTTGTTAGGAGGGGCATGTAAGAAGTGGATGCGTTGGTTAGAAGGATGTGAGGAACCAGGTCCTTATTACAAATTCTGTTATAAATTGGTCCTCTAGCTTTATATCTCCTAGGCCTGAGTGATGTAAATAGAACATAATGTCTCATGAGCTACATCTGGTAGAGTACTGCCCCAAACCAGAATCTGTGTCCTTCAGATTACTAGCATATCTTGTGTTTAGGGGGAGATAACCGGCGTGAGTGAGAATGATTTTTTTGCATGAAAGAATGTCTTAGGGCACCTGGGTGGCTCAGTTGGTTAAGCCTCTGCCTTCAGCTCAGGTCATGATCTCAGGGTCCTGGGATCAAGCCCTGCATTGCGGGGGGGTGGGTCTCTGCTCAGCAGGAAGCCTGCTTCCCCCTCTCGCTCTGCCTGCCTCTCTGCCTACTTGTGATGTCTCTCTCTCTGTGTCAAATAAATAAATAAATTCTTAAAGAAAGAAAGAACGTCTTATAGGCCATCAAAGAACTCCCACAGGGTGACACTCAAGGATATCACACTCTGTTGTCCTAGGTCTCATTCCACACATTACTGGTTTTCTCGAAAAACCAATTGCTCAATATTGAAGATAGAGATTTTGATATATAATTTTAATATTTTGAAGATGTAGGTTTCCTATCAGTAGCTACCTCCCCAGTCCACACTCCATAGATGCTCTTCCTAAACTCTCACAACTTTCATCAATCAGTGTTCTTGATCCTAACTGAATAGAAAGATTTCCATGAGCAGCCTTTGAAAATGAGGATGCCTCAACTCCATCCTGCCATGGTTTTATTTTAGCCATCTGACTACTCACCATCGAGCCCCATTGGGAGAGTCACCTAACAAAACAAAGCAACTCTGATATATGGCCAGTTTTGAGAAAACTCATCTTTACACTTAATAAGATTTCATACTTTGGAAAATTGAAATTGCTGATTCATGAAGATGGAGTCTCATATGGAGCTGAGTCCTTTGATTCTTACCTCCACCTCTTTCTATTTTTCTCGTTCTCTTAGTATTCCCTCATTTTTAGTCATTACCACAACATATAGTCGTGTCTACCAAGATTCAATGCCCTGTGACTACCTCAACATCCAGCTGACATTCCAAGGATCTGTTGTAGGGGGGAATACAGGTTTTGGTTAGGAACTTCAGACTGGACATACTCCAAGATAAATTAACTAATCCATGGTCTTTCATCTAATACAGAAACACATCTAAGATTACATAGGCTTTAGCAGCCACTTTCGAGTCATTTCTCATCCCTCTCTTTCCCCTGCTCACACACAGGTGACGGTCCAGGTGCTGAAATCGCTGTTCCAAAATGGATCTGTCATTATTTGCCTATTTCTATGGCCTGCCAAAAATTAGGCTACTATGGTGGACTCTGAGTGGAACTCCGTTTCCACAGATGCCCCCCACCATGTTCTTATTCTGCAGAACAAATCAGGACAGGTCTTCCCTACCTGAGGAAGAGCCCAATCTCCACACGTGTCTTTAAGAACATCTCTGTAGTGCCTCACGATCTTCTGTCTCAGCTCCTGCTACATCCCCCAAGTAATCAATTTTGAGATCCTAGAGATAGTTCTATTTTGTTCCTTCTGTTCCTTCTGTTGACTCCAGCATGGACTATCCCTTCCCATTCTGAGTCTGTCGACATCTCTCTCAAGTTTCAAGGTTTGATCCAAATGATGCCTTTTTTCTTTCAGTTGTTAACACACAACTCAAATGTGACTTTTAAGTAAAGCCATTATTTTTCCTAGCAAGTCTGAATTAATGGTTGCATGCACATCCTCTACACATCCAACTAGCAACTTCTACCTAGCACACAATTTACCATGTCCTGCATGGTGTTTAGCTCACATGCGTCTGTCTACCCTGATGACCTGAAAATTCCTCCAGGACAGGGACTCTTAATGATACCTAACCACCAGTGCTCGGCACAATCCCTTCCTTGTGGTAGGGCTTCACCAAATAGCCATGGAATTGATTCCCACCATGGTCTCTCAGTCAGTATACAAAATCTCTCATTCTAAAAATGAATTCTTTTTGGAATTCCTATAGATAAAGTGTTGTCCACCCCCCCCAGCCCTCTCCTAACTCCACAGCCTCAGTGAGGCCATGCCTTTCCTGCTCTTCAGACAGAAGACACTCAATACTGGCACATTTCTCTTAGGCTGAGTCAGAGGTCCCTGAACAGAACAGCTGGAAATGACTTGGAAAATGTTTCTTGTTCCCAGGCTCATTTGATAAAGAATTTGAGTGAACACGCTGATAAAATGATCAGTCCCAAATCTCAAAGTTTGTAAGTGACAGAGGTGATACTGAATCTAAGTTATAAGTGATAGACTCTGGACCCGGATGAGCTACATCTCCTTCTGCCCTTTTGTGCCCTGACGTGACTCTGGACAAATAGCTCAGTCCTCTATATTCAGGTTTTTTACTCTTTAGAAAGGTGATAAATATAGTACCAGCTTCACAAAGGTGTTCTGAGTTCTATAAGCTACCAACATATGTGCACTTTGCAAATCCACTGTATATAAATGTTACTTAGTTATTAGTATTATTGAACTATTCTCATGGATTATATAAAACACTTACGATTATTAATAGCCTTGACCACCTCATTTGTGTATATCCATGTGTCATGTGTATTATACTCTGAGGAGGACACATAAACACAATATATAAAAGGATATACTGAAATTCTTTTTTTTTTATGATTTCCAGCATTATAAACAAAATCAGGATAAACCCATGTGGTGTTTTAATGCCTTCTGACAATTTATTTTATGTAAAATAATGAGAGCATTCTCTGCGGTATATGTGTGCATGAGTGTGTTTAGGTTTGTGATATCATGACTCAAGTTTGACTGTTTATGTTAAAGTCTTGGTGGAGTTCAGTATTTCAGCAAATCTCAGGTAACAATTTGATGGGCAAACCATGCAGAATTGTAAGCATATTTTCACATTCATATACAATTTTCATTTATTTTTGATGTTTGAAATAGTTTAATTTTACCGAAGACCATACGATTTCTTACCCAAACCTACTTGCGTGAGAATGAAAACAAATACCTAAAATTGCATGGGTTCCTCATGTTGAAGCTGAGACTCTGTTATACCATCTGAATTCTGTATACGTGGAGGGCTCTCCTCATATGTGAGAAAGCACCACCTTCCCCATACTTGCAGGTTGGAAACCAGAGGTAGTCCTGGCACAGTCTCACGTCCTCCCTCCTCTCCATCAGTTACCAAGTCCTACTGATTTCCCCTTAGCCACCAACCAAATGTATCTACTCCAGCCTCTTCCCCCCACTATCCTCCTCCACAAGCTGCCATCAGCTCTAGCCGGGACTTTCCAGCACCCTCCTCTGGGCTCCGGGTGTATCTCCTCTCCCTGGCATCTCCACATAGCCCCCACAGGACTCCTGTGAATAGGAGAGCAAAGCAGTAACTGTGGTGCTGACACCTTTAGGGATCTTCCGCAGCTGTCAGAATAAAGCCCAGTCACTATCCTGCATGACCACTCTGCTGATGACTCTCCAGTTTCCGTCTTCCCAACCATCTTTCTCTGGCTCTTTAATGCGTCCACTTCTATTCACATGCTTTTCATCATTAAGATCTCAATTTACATGTCACCTCCTCAAAAAAGCCTTTCTGGACTCCGTTCCTGCATTATACTCCCTCTGTTATCCCAGAGCAGCCTGATTCTTCCTTCATAGCGTATTTCCAAATTTATTACAATTTTATGATCTATTTCTCCTATTGGGTAATAAGCTCAAGCAAGCTCCCATGATGTGTAGACTTTGTCAGTGTCTCCTTTTTGTCTCTTGTTTCACTGCTGTTTGTATACAACATCAGGCAGGGCACCTGGTCCATAGTAAATTTTCTATAATTTTTCGTTTAATGAACAAGTGGATAAAGGAACTAATGGGTGCATGTGAAAGAAGTGTTCTTTAATTTAGGTATGAGTGTTGGGAAATTACCTATATTTCAGATTAAAGTGATTAAAGTATTAATCAGCTAAACTGCAGGGGGATTAGTGTCCCTAGGACATCATACTTCCTAGCTTGATTATCCAGAAGACTCTCTCCAGCAAATGCTCTTGAGACACTAAACAGTCTGACTGAAAACATGTCTGGAGAAAGCACTTGCATTTTTTGGAGAAGCAAAAGTGAATAATTAACACATGTATTTGAAAGTCATTCACTTTGTTGGAAGAAGTGCCTAGGATTGTGCTAATCATAAGGAATAAAGATACTAACTAACATTTAGTTATATATAAAGATAATACTAACATTTAATTTCTGACCTTCGGTAATCACTAGTGTTGTGGGGAAGAGAGAGGCACACAATATTTTTGTTTTTTCTGATGATAAATATGGCTCGTATCATCTGGTTAAATACTACAAAATTTTTTAACATCTCAATTGATCTTAATACCTTTTTTTAAAGATTATTTATTTATTTATTTATTTGACAGAGAGAGATCACAAGTAGGCATAGAGGCAGGCAGAGAGAGAGAGAGAGAGGAGGTAGCAGGCTCCCTGTTGAGCAGAGAGCCCGATGCAGGGCTCGATCCCAGGACTCTGAGATCATGACCCGAGCTGAAGGCAGCGGCTTAACCCACTGAGCCACCCAGGCACCCCAATACCTTAAGAGTTATGTTGGACAGAGTAAGTTTTCCCATTTGATAAACTTGCGGAAAATATTAATGATATCAACACGTGTCACAGACATCTGCATTTTGAACTTGCATAGCTAAAAATTAGTTCTCTCATTTGGCTTTTGTATCATTTTTTGATTGCCATCCCCCTTTCCTGATACACTTAGAAACCCAGTTTTTCAAAGAAAATGTATTTGTAAAAGATGTTACACTTGTTTGCTTTCATGTTTATATAGCATGTTTTGGGTGGCCACAGTGAAAGCCGTTGATGGTCAGTTTTAATAATGGATGCTTAAATGCTTGCATTTTTGTAAAGCTTTTAATTGTGTATGATTGCTTTTAATATTATTTATGTGGTAGGTTTTTAATTTTGACAATATTCTTTCTAATCATTATAGTTCTAGATATTGCCAGTTTACTAGATAATTGGCTTGAAATTTGGAAACTAGAAGAAACAAAAATGTGTAATGTATTTTATTTATTTTTTCTTTTCTGTGTATCACCAAAGTTGTTTGCCTTTTTCAGCCACTGTTTCAGGAAAAAACAAAACAAAACAAAACAAAAAAACCTGTTTCCCTTTCAACTCCCTTTTGTAGTAAATTATGTTAAAATGTCAAAGCGTAGTCCTTTGAGTGAAAGAAAAATGCTTGCATGTTGAGATGTTTCACAGACAGGGAATCTTAGAAAAAAGCCACTATTCCAAATAGAGCAATAGGGATTTCTTGGAAGCCTAGTAAACTTGATCATTCAGTTTGGCAAATAAAACAATTGAAAACACCAACTAGAAAGCCCTAATATACATGCATATTACAAGCATATGTTTTATAAGTATATTCTTAGACAAATTATAATTTAATGTGTATAGATTTTAATGTACACAATGCTAAACTAGAGGCCTGAAAAGCACGATGAAAAAAACCCAGTGCTAACCCTTGAAAAGTATATATATATACATATATGTGTGTGTGTGTGTGTGTGTATATATATATAGTAAGAAATGACACTTATTCACAGTGAAGTAATCAGAAAATATCACAAATCATTCTTGATTTTTTAAAATTACATGGAACATACTAAGAATACAATGAGAGTTCATTAAACATGAGTGGGGAGGGGAGGATGGTCTGGTAGGGCTTGAATAGCCAGGAAGGTGTCGTTGCTGGTGAGAACTCCATGAACCTAGCAGGATGATTAGTGCTCAGACAGGCAAGGTTACTGGAGGTGGATGTGTAACAGCCAAAGGCATGGGATATCATGAGGCATTAAGGATACCACTCTGAATGCGGTTGGAGATGGGAGGAACCGAATGGTAAGAGATTTGCCTTTCTTTTACTAAGTCAAGGACGCCTTGGTTTCTTCTTCCAAGCCCCTATCATTACAGGAATTTCTGGACCTTGTCATGTCTTCTTATCCTTCCCTACTAGTACATTTATTAAAGATACTTTTCTTTCCTGTCTGCTCTTCTAGAACACAAGCTGACAAACAGAAAATATGCTGTCTGTATCTTCTGCACTTTAGAATGTGGCGTCTGGCATGGATTAAGGTCTGAATAAATAGATCAGTTTACCTATCAGTTAAAGGCAAATCCCACATACCAGAGTAATTCAGATTGGGAATTGTAGACAATGTAAGATTTCTTGAAGAAGTATTTAGGACTAGGTCTTTCAGAGGATGAGTTCAGGTCTGGGCTGTGGCATTTGCTGGATGCCGACTTGGAGGATCTCTTTCCTGGAGTCAGCGAGGGTAGAAGCTGAGCATGAGAGAGCACAGCAGCTTGAAAGCATTCAAGTTCCAGGTTACAATCTCACAGTCTGCGTAATGAGACTCAAGCACTCTAGAGGATTATGAAGTTACCACAGAAAAGGAACTAGCTCTCCAAATTCTTGGGCAATATTGTTGCTGTTTTGTTCTTGAGCTTTTCATCAGGCAGAGGAATGCCTAAATGAGAACTCCATCTCCAGTAACAATACTTTGGTCCATAAAAACTAATTATTAATGTATTGTTAGTGAATTATACACCTGAAAGATCCCTTTGCTAAACACCTACTCTACTGAGGTCGCTGCCATCTTGGATTAGTCTAAGACATGCTGAAAAGAAGAGGGGTGACCATTAGTCCTGGAAGCTTTTTTAACTTCAAAGCATCACCAGCTCCCATTAAGGCTTTAGAGAGCATAACGTGGACATGACTAATTTATGCATTGTCCAGTTTGCTTGATCAGAAGAAGTGGTCTTAGGTTCAGACTGACTGTCAACCCTGAAAACCAATAGGCCTCTTGTAGGAACAAGTTTATTGTGAGGATACAGGACAGACAACAATAAAAATTTTATGGCGATAACACAGTGGAAGTCTTATGACCTCTAAATACAACTACTAATGCCTCCTAAATCATCTGCACTTGGGATATATAATCCCCTTAATACATACGTTGGAGGCATTTTTCTGAAATTTTTGGTATAGCAACTTCTGTAGTACCTAGTGCATAAAAGGAGACTTACCAAAACACTGGTAAACACCAGAATATCTTTTACCTGGTAAGGAATTGGCATTTCTTCTGCAAAATACATTCCCAGCCATACCTTTTCCTAATTAAGTTATCTGATGCTTCTTTAATATTTTAAAGATTATTTTTCTTCATCTTCTATTACTTACACCTTTTTATAAGTGCTGATAGAGACATTCAGTGGTGTATGTAAGTTTTTCAAACATAAATTAAACTCTTCCTCCATCAAATCTGTCCCCATGGTTGTTACCTGGCTGGTGAGTTTTAGGTTGCTTTCCCAAATAATCTTTCTATCCAAGAGATCAATATCCACTCAAGCTTCATTTTTATCAACTATATAAGTGATCCAAAAATCCTTTATTATATCACACAGCTGAAGCCAAGAGATTAAATGTTTAACACAACAACGTTCAATAAATAATGCCATGTTATTATGTCAGCTTTCCTAACAAAACCAGGTTATTCTCATATATCATACATTTTCCATTACCCGAGTAGGCAACAGAGACTTGTCTTTCAGGCTACTCTGGGTTTCATCTGCTTTAACATCAAAGCCATATGCCATCTCCTATGTATAAATTTTTAGTGACACAAGCTTCTGGGCATAATTTTAATGCAATGGGCATTTGTCTCTCAGGAGGCCACATAGTATTGACCCCTAATCTGTCCAAACCTACCCAAAGTTACCAGTGAGAACTACATTTCCAAGCAATCCCAGGTTGGCTGTATACCTTGGCTTCTTGCAAAAGGCAAAGATAGTGGCCTCGTCTAGCTTTAGCTGTGATTCAATATCACATGTGAGAGGCACAATTGACAGGGTTATACTCTCATTCTAAAGTTCTCCCTCAGAAGTTGTCCTCACAGAAGATATCCTTCCTTGAAATCGTATTCCCATTCTATATTCCACATTTTCACCTTATTTCCCTTTTATGATTTTTCTTAACAAAGACTCATGCTTCCAAAGTGGGATTTTTCTGGGGCACCTGAGTGACTCAGTTGGTTAACCATCTGCCTTCAGCTCAGGTCATGATCCCAGGGTCCTGGGATCAAGCCCCACCCTGTGGTGGGAGAGGAGGGGTCCTTGCTCAATGGGTAGCCTGCTTCTCCCTCTTCTTCTGCCTGCCACTCTGCCTACTTGTGCTCTCTCTTTCTGACAAATAAATAAAATCTTAAAAAAAAAGTGGAATTTACTGATTGTACTCCACTTTTCTTCCATAAGGCTAGTGTGCTTCCTTGGTTTCCAGAACTTTCCCTTCTGTCCATTCCTCGGGAAAGGGGGTAGGTTTAATGGTTTTGTTTTGTTTTATCTTTGTTTTTGTTTTTGGTTTTTTTTGAGATTTTTATTGAGAGAGAGAGCATACACAAGTGAAGGGGCAGAAGAAGAGGGAGAAGCAGACTCTCCATAGAGCAGGGACCCCAATGTTGGCCTTGATCCCAGGACCCTGGAATCATGACCCAAGCCAAAAGCAGGCACTGAACTGATGGAACCTCCCAGACATCCCTGAAGGAGTAGGTTTAAAAAGATGTCATGGTGTACCACGGAGCTGATAGTCAATTACCTGAGAAGAGAGCAGGACATAAAGATTTAAAAGAGAGAGATAGAAAATTTGTTTATAAGATACAGTGAAGAACTAAAGTTCAGAATGTGTATTGGGAGGGAGAAAGGAAAGAGAAAAATGGATCAAATCACAAAACAAGGAGTGAACTATGACAGGTGTTCTAGTCAACCTGAATAGTATCCCGTCAATGCAGTAGAAAAGCAAAATGGATAAAGATCCTATATGTAGCTGAAATTTTCTTTGTCATTCCTGAGAACATTATTGAGTGAAATTTACATGTCCTAATACACATTCATCGTCGTGCACATACCTGTGATTATTTTAGTAACAGTTGTGTAACAATTACCACAATCTAGGTCCAAACATCATTCTCACCCAGGACGGTTCCTTAGGGAACTAGGAACCTTTCCTCTAGGAAACCAGTTCTACTTTTTGTCCCTAAAATGGGCCTTTTGTAAAAATTTTTGAAAATTTGGAAATGTGCACCATGTTGCCTTTTCTTTTGTCCTGGCTCCTTTCACTCAGCAGGACTCAGGACTACTGTATTTAGCAGCAGAAATAGCACGACTGTGTTTAGCCATCTAAGCAGTAGCATGACTCAGTCCTATATGTTTCTTTGACTTACTCAATAGTATTCATTTTATAAAAACAGCATGTTTTGTTTATCTGTTCACTGATAGACATTTGAACTATTTCCAGTTCTGGAGAACATTAATAATGTAGCTAGGAATTCTCTGTATGCCTTTCTATGGACAGATACTGTGTATTTCTATTGGGTGTATCTGTAGACACCCAGGAGTAGAATTGCTGAGTCATATGAGAGGTGTGTCCTTAACCTTTTCAAGAAACTGCCAAACTCCTTTCTAACACGTTTGTACACTTTACTTGTCCACACCATCCCTGATGAGTACTATTGTCAGTTTCTTTATCAAGCCCATTATAGCAAGTATATTTCCATATTTCATTGTGATTTTAACAGGTATTTCCCCAAAGACTAGTGATTTTGAGATCTTTTCATGTGCTTGTTAGCAATCTTTCCATCTTTGATAAAAGGTCTATTCAAATCTTCTGCTCATTTTTTATATTTGTAGTGTGTCTTCTTAGTATTGACTTGTAATTCCTCTTTGTAAATTGTAAATGCAAGTCTGTTATCAGTCATATGATTAGCAGTTATTTTCTTATAATGTTTTGTTTATCATGTTCTTTAATAGTGGTTTGGGGAGAGCAAAACCTTTGAATCTTGATAAAGTTCAATTTATCTTTTTTTCTTTCTGTGTATAATGCTTTTGATGTCATATTTAAGAAACTCTTACCAACCTAAGTTCATGAAGATGTTCTTTTGTATTATCTTTACAAGACTCATAGTTTTAGGTTTTACATTGTACGGGTGATCCACTTTAAATGTTATAAAATAAATGTCTCAACTAATTTCTATTTTCATTTTTTTACCTTTTGCACAGAAATATGTAATTGTCCCAGCAGCTTTTATTGTAGAAATTATATTTTCCCCATTGAATTACCTTGGTATCTTTGCTGAAAGTCAGTTAGCCATAAATGGAAGAGGTTAGTTTAGGCTTCTGTTCCTTTCATGTATAGTTTACTTTATGCCAAAACTACATTGTGTTGATTACTGTAGATCAATTGTATATTTTGAAATCAGATAGTGTAAGTCTTGTAAAATTATTTTTCTCTTCTAAAATTGTTGTGGCTATTCTAGGTCCCTTATATTTCCATATAAATTTTGGGATTAACCTGACAAATTCTACTAAAAAAGTTTAATAAGGATCTTGGTAGAAGATATATTGAATTTACAAATCATATAATTTGTGGAGAATTTCCATCTTAACAGTATTGCATTGTCCAATCCATGAACATGGACTGTCTTTCTAACATGCTTTTAGATTTATCCCAACAATGCTGTACGTTTTGGTTTGTATATTTTGCCGCAATTTTGCTAAATTTATTCCTAGTTATTTTGTCATTTTTTAAGCTGTGGATGGAAATATTTTTATTTTTGGATTCTTCACCACTAATATAGGAATATACAGCAAATTTTGTTTCACCTTGGCAATCACTAGCTAGTTTTTATAGTTTCTCAAAGACTACTTAGGATTTTCTACATAGAAAACCGTATCTTCTTCAAATAAGTACACTTTTACTTCATCTTACCAACCCGATGCCTTTTATTGTTGTTGTTCTTTTATGTACTTTGTTGTGCTGTATTGAAAATCCAGTACAGTGTAAACTAGAAGTGCTGAGAGAATCCTTTTCCTGTTCTTGATCGGATGGAAAGGCACTCAGTCCTCACTGTTAAGTATAATGCTAGCTGTTGGTGGCTCTGTAGATGGTTTTTCAAGTTAAAGAAGTTTCCCTTTATTTCTAGTTTGTTGAATCTCTCTCTTTTTTTCCCCCATAAATAGACATTCAGTTTTATCAACTGCTTTGTCTGTGTTTAATGAGATCATCATGTGGCTCTATCCTTTACATAATATGATGTATTATGTAAAATGATTGGCTGTCTTCACATTCAATTTAAAGGACGGTTTCACCAGATATATTATCCCTGGTCAATAGGTGGTCATTTATATCCCAGTACTTCAGAATATGTCATTCCTATTTCTACTGGCCTCTGTTGCTTGTAACAAGAAGTCAGCTGTGAATGATACATCATTTCCTTTTCTGAAATGAGCATTTTTGCTGCTCTCAACATATTATTTGTCTTTCAGCAATTTGGCTGAAAATTGTTCATCACCTACCCTGATAGCTGATCACCCTGGCCTGCCTTCTGTGAAAATCCTGTTAAGTTGGTTTAACAAGCCCCCCACCCTTGATGTTTTCTCCTAATAATTTTCCATCCACTCTCCTCACTGGCTATAAATCCTCACCTGTCTTTACTGCACTTGGAGCTGAATTGAGCCCCCCTCTCCTTCCTATTATGTTAGTCCTGACTTCTATCACAAAGGCCCTAAACAATACTTTCCTTTCCAGTTTAGCAAATACGAGGACATTTATTTGACAGTCTCTATATTTATTTTTTAATTATATTAAAAATTATAAAATTATATTTTTTAATTATCTGTTTGTTTTAAGGCTATACTGTAGTACCTCTGGATTTTGATATTGACTCTGAGGACTTTTTTAAAAATAATATATCTAGAATTTATTCACTGAACCTATTTCTCTTAAGTGTGTGGTTCCTAATGTCTCTGCATGATTTTTGCTGTGATTCTTCATTTCTGTGTGGCTTCATGTCGCCCAGTGATTTGCACAAACACCTAAGCCCATAAGGCTTCTTTCTGCCTTTGCCCATTGACCTGAACAAAGGTTGGGTAAGCCCCGGAAGTTCAGGCAGGGCCCAGGATTTCCTGTCAGCATGGACATTCTCCAGGTCTCGTCTGTGCATGCGAGTGGTTTCAGAGATGTGCAGAGAGCCCACCCAGCCCTTCCTTCGGGCCCTCTGTTTCTTTTTCTGGTGAATTTCTGGCTTGCTGGCTTACAGCAACTGAGCCCACAACTTTATAACTCATATTGGCCGGAATCCATCAAAATCCTTGAGGAGAACACAGGCAGCAACCTCTTCGACCTCAGCCGCAGCAACATCTTCCTAGGAACATTGCCAAAGGCAAGGGAAGCAAAGGCAAAAATGAACTTTTGGGATTTCATCAAAATCAAAAGCTTTTGCACAGCAAAGGAAACAGTTAACAAAACCAAAAGACAACTGACAGAATGGGAGAAGATATTTGCAAATGACATATCAGATAAAGGACTAGTGTCCAAAATCTATAAAGAACTTAACAAACTCAACACCCAAAGAACAAATAATCCAATCAAGAA
Organism: Neogale vison; assembly: GCF_020171115.1. Taxonomy (NCBI): domain Eukaryota; kingdom Metazoa; phylum Chordata; class Mammalia; order Carnivora; family Mustelidae; genus Neogale; species Neogale vison. Next base: position 157,910,371 of record NC_058092.1, read on the forward strand.
ATGGGCAGAAGACATGAACAGACGTTTCTGCAAAGAAGACATCCAGATGGCCAACAGACACATGAAAAAGTGCTCCATATCACTCGGCATCAGGGAAATACAAATCAAAACCACAATGAGATATCACCTCACACCAGTCAGAATGGCTAAAATCAACAAGTCAGGAAATGACAGATGCTGGCGAGGATGCGGAGAAAGGGGAACCCTCCTACACTGTTGGTGGGAATGCAAGCTGGTGCAACCACTCTGGAAAACAGCATGGAGGTTCCCCAAAATGTTGAAAATAGAACTGCCCTATGACCCAGCAATTGCACTACTGGGTATTTACCCTAAAGATACAAACGTAGTGATCCAAAGGGGCACGTGCACCCGAATGTTTATAGCAGCAATGTCCACAATAGCCAAACTATGGAAAGAACCTAGATGTCCATCAACAGATGAATGGATCAAGAAGATGTGGTATATATACACAATGGAATACTATGCAGCCTTCAAAAGAAATGAAATCTTGCCATTTGCGACAACATGGATGGAACTAGAGCGTATCATGCTTAGCGAAATAAGTCAAGCGGAGAAAGACAAATATCATATGATCTCCCTGATATGAGGAAGTGGTGATGCAACATGGGGGCTTAAGTGGGTAGGAGAAGAACCCATGAAACAAGATGGAATAGGGAGGGAGACAAACCATAAGTGACTCTTAATCTCACGAAACAAACTGTTGGTTGCTGAGGGGAGGGGGGTTGGGAGAAGGGGGGTAGGGTTATGGACATTGGGGAGGGTATGTGCTTTTGGGTAAATTGGAAGGGGAGATGAACCATGAGAGACTATGGACTCTGAAAAACAATCTGAGGGGTTTGAAGTGGCGGGGGCGTGGGAGGTTGGGGTACCAGATGGTGGGTATTATAGAGGGCACAGCTTGCATGGAGCACTGGGTATGGTGAAAAAATAATGAATACTGTTTTTCTGAAAATAAATAAATTGGAAAAAAAAGATGGTTCTCATTCAGTTCTCACTGTGCTTGATTCTTTTATTAACACTACACCAAACTCACTCTGTCCTCTCTTAAAGCAAGCCTCCTGCTTTTCGTGGCTGTCCCTACTGTTCTAACATGTGTCCAGTGTACTTGGGGGGCTAAGTAACATCCACATCAGAAGGCCACTGACTCCTGATTTTCTTATCCTCCTGCAACAACAGTTTTTAATGAATGATTTCTCTCAGCTTTTCCACTTCAGCGGATTCTTAGAGCCCTAAATGGTGCTTTTCAACATTTTGCTTAGATTTTTTAAAATTATTTATTTGAAGAGAGATAGAGAGAGAGCATGCACCAGGGGAGGGGCAGAGAGAGAGGGAGAGAGAAAATCTCAAGCAGACCCCATGCTGAGTGCAGAGTTAATGACATGGAGCTGGATCTCAGGACCTCAATAATCTTACCCTGACCTGTAATCAAAAGTCCGGTTCTCAACTGACGGAGCCATCCAGGTGCCCCACATTTTGCTTAGATTTTTACTTTTTGGGAAAAGAATTATGCAGCCTCCTCACATCACCAGAACCAAAAGTCTTATCTCCTTGGTGCCCCTCTTTGCCACTTTCAAAGCATGGTTTCAGTCAGGAGTAGAGATGAGGCCTCATGTATAATAAAAAGGAAGGGAAAGAATTTTGAAAATAGGGATTCCTATGACAAATTGGAGGGTAACCAATGAATAAAATAAAGGCACTGTATTAACAGGAATATTTTTTTTCTTTTTACTGAAATAATTTAAGTGAATATTTTCATGAATCAATTATGTCATGGATTATAGTTTATTTTTATCAAAGGAGATTTCCATGTCTTTATATCACTATTATGTGAATTCATTTTATAAGACCCTAAATTTCATATTAAACATCCCTTCTGTGTCTAATAAAAATTATAGGACAACAGGTATGTTTGGACTGAATCTTTGTTCTGTGGAATTAAAATATCAAAGAAAGTACTGTCTTAAGAGAATTGCAAAATCATTCAGCAAAAAAGTAGTGCTGCAAGTTACTGCACAAGGCTTCAATAACTGTGCTTCTGATATTTTCACAAATAGACTGAGAAAGAAACAGAAAAAAAAACTACATGAAATGCAAAATACCAAATGAAAGGAGTTGGCATGATGTACTAGGAAATAGAAGTGAATGTCTGAAAGCACAATGCAGGCTTTCCTGCCTTAGCTAAAAATCAAAATAAGCAAGCCTCAGACACTATTCTTGAAAAGTTCTGGAAAGTGCAGAGTGTCTTCTCAGTGATCCTTCTTGAGGAATCATAAACACAGCATGTTGTTCACCCTTTCTACCCTCTAGGTGAACTTAGAATACAAAGAAACACCTGTTAATAGATTATCTCCTTTGTAATAGAAAATATATTGAAACAAATATTCAGATGCTGCGATTTCTAGAACAAAACACTTTGTATTTGTATTTGCATGATGTAGTGAAAGGCTGTGGTCTAGCTGGTCACCTGTGTGTGGCATGGGATGCCATGAGGCTCATTCTCCATTACTGGATTGAGGTTTACACTGTGGACCAAAACTTCCCTTTCTTCAAATGTATTTTTCTATCTAAGTCAGGTGTGAAATGTTTCAATCCATTTTTTGGAGACAAGCACAGTTCTATTGTAATTTTATTATAAATAAGAACCATTAAATGAATTCACTGCTATTTTCTGAAACCTTCTTAACTAAAATTATGGCACTCTCTCTAGCATTTCCTGCTCAAAAACAAAGGGAGAAAAAAAGAGTGCAGAGACTACTAACCATAAAAATACCAAATACCAATAAATTCAACATTCAGTTGTTGCATGCTGAGCCTCAAAGGCGTTGTCCTAGTCCTGGAAGCCCTTCATGATGTCGCTGCTTGTTGCTCAACTTCCTGTGCTACTCTCTCCAGATTGACACATTCTGCATCCCCAAGAGCCTTTTCCATTCCCCTGTCATCAGGGTCCTCACACATGCCCTTCCCTTCTCCATTAGCTGTGTGTAATCCATTGTCTTCGATCTGCCACCTATCTTTTACTCCCAGCTTGAGGGTGACCTAGACCAGTGGACTTTTTTTAAAGATTTTATTTGAAAGAGAAAAAGAAAGCACAAGCAGGGGAACAGCAGAGGGAGAGGGAGAAGCAGGCTCCCTCTGAGCAAGGAGCCTGATGTAAAATTCGATCCCAGGACCCTGGGATCGTGACCAGAACTGAAGGTAGATTCTTAACCTTAAATGAACCACCCAGTCACCCCGACCAGAGGTCTCTCATTGTTGCTTATGTTCATGTTCAGTAATGCCTGCCACATCATGTCAGTATAGATTTCCTTGTTATTAATAATATTCCTCCTCCAATGGCACATTCAAAAAAGAAGAAGAAGAAGAGGAAGAAGAACATGGACAAGGAAGAAGAAGAAGAGAGGAGAACAAAGGGAACCCACTTTTTATTTACCAACTTGAACTTAACCCCCAGGTCCTAGGACCATCCCAGGGACCATGGGAGGCTTTCACTAATTATTTAGAAATAACTGTTTTTCTCCAGATTATTATTTTCCCTAACCAAATTTAGAAATTAATTCTGTTATTTTGATTATCAGCAAGTGGTCTTAGTTGGCTCACTTGTGTAACTCTTGTGGAAAGGATACTGAATTTTCCAGATTTTTCTAAACTCAGATTTACATATATTCACATGTCATCAATCCAGAGCTCAGTTTGCAAATTGAACTTCATTTTAAAAAGACCTAAACATGAGTATTCATGACATTACTTTGTAGTAAATATCACCAAACTTATACATGTGGCTCTATTTTTTTGTCTGCCTGGTTTGAATAGTTAACATGAATAATAAAGAGATTGAGAAAGATAGTCTAATAAATGTATATATATTTTAAACTTAATTTATTCATTTAGAAAATTGCTTTGTTTAAACAAGAACTACTTTATTATGGGGAAATATATATACTTGCTATTTATCTGTGTATATATTTTTTATTACTTGTTAAGCAAATAATCATGATTTATAAACTAGGGTATCTTTACCACTTCCATAGCATGATCTTTGGCCATTGTAATGAAAAACCATACACTGAATCAAGGATGATTTCATGTATTAATGACCACGTGGTACCATATACCAAAGCCTCAAAGTATAGGACCCCTAGAAAAATAAATAGTCATAAAGCAAGACAAGGGGATTCGTTAATCATAACTCTTTCCCTATAATATTTGGGATTCTAATATTAAAGAGACATAATTTCAAATTAAACTAGCTTTAAAAAAACTAGCTTATTTTTGGTTCATATATCAGAAAAGGTTGGTGATGAATTTGTCTCCAGCATACATGGAAACAGTATCATCAATGATATTTGCCCCATTCCTGGCACTGTCTTCTTCTCATGGTCCTCAGTCCTGGAAAGACCCAATGCAGGTATAAGAAGAGCAAATGTCAGATAGAAATTGACTTGTCTAGTCCTCAGGTAATTAAGAGCCACTCTTTCCCATGCTCATAGGAGTCACCCTGACTATACCTATAAACTTGGATAACTTGTCAGTTTTTAAACCATAGAGTCCAGACCTGAATCTCACTCCCATTGCTGGAGCTAAGACCAGCTGTGAAGGGGATAAGCATCTCTCTGAGGAACACGAGAGGCTCTTACTAGAAGCCAAGCCCAGGATACCTGTGGCTTGACATGCTTAGTCAAGGTCAAATTAGCAGTCATTCATATAAAAATACCACATGAACAGTTGGTTATAGTTTGAGTATGATGAGTCTTTCTGTATGAACTATGCCTTTTATTGAATCCTTGCTTCATTTGTGAGACTCCAATCTAGGTGTTTTGTTTTGTTTGTTTATTTATTTATCCATTATTGATCGAACCTTCTTTACATTTGTCCTTTAAGGAAAGCCATTGTTTTTCAATTTCTCAGACATAGGAAAGAGATAGAGGAGAGCAATAAGCCATAGCCAGATCTAGACGTGTCATATTTATTTATTCATTTTTATTTTTATTTATTGTGGGAGCAAGGGGTTGCTGAGGATGTCTGGAACGTGTGCATATGGGAATGGCGAGAGGAAGGAATTGTGGGACGGTGAGATTAAATTCCGTGAAGAGGGCTGTAGTACGCAGCAGAAAATATATACAGATGCATGACTTAGAGTGTCTTACCATTTATGTATCATAACACTTCAAGAAAATGATTAAAAATTATAGGTTTTATTCTACTGTCTAGTAAATTATAGGCAACACACTGGCCTTTCCATGAACACCAAGTGCTCCTCTGTCCTCCTTGATTCAGGAGGCGGACATTCCCTTTGCTTTGTGAACAATTTCACATGCCTTCATCTCAGACACCATTGGTCACAATCATTGGTCCTAACTGAATGGAATCCCCACCAGAGTTTAGTTTCTAAGTCTCTCACAAGGGACATTACCATTTTTTCTGGATATCCAGCCGATATCTCTGTTCCCTTTTTGAATCTTGGACCACCAGTAATTTCTTCACCATAGTTTTGTTTGTACATGTAGGGACTCAGTTATGTTGATTTTCTGCCCACCATGTCCCGATTTAGTACTAAGACTGCAAAATAAGGCAAAGCTATTTAAAATCACATAAGCAAGGAACTGCTTGCTTTTTGGCTTATTTGTTAAACTCTCTACCTGCTATTAGTTTCTGTGGAGCTAGTGGTATTCCTGAGTATATTAGCTCATCTGAATTTGGCTGCCTGTGCAGACCGGGGACCGTTTTTCTCACCTGTGCTTTGCAGTGCTCTCTGGTATTTATAGCACATCCCAGATGGGTGCCTTCCTCAATTTAATTATTATCCGCCTTATCCTCCCTTCCAATATCATTCATGAAAATGTTAAATAAGGCCAGCCATAATATCTACATCCCCAAAACATGTTCCTCAACAGTTCTCAACTTGATGCATTGCCATTTATCATTAAATTCCTTTAGCCAATTTAAGTCCCAGGAAGAATGTTAATATTGAATCCGATTTGAGCTAAATTTTAATTAAGATTTCCTGAGACATTATGTTAAGTGATTTACTATAATCAAAATTGATATCTCCTCTACTACCCCCGCTCCCAATTTTCCAATTTTACCCACATGCAAAAGAGAATTGAGTTGCTCTGTCTTGACTTGTTCTCCATAAATAGACATCATTCATCGGTTCTGTTTCTGCAAATAGTTTCCTTCTCCTTTGCCTTTAGGACCATTCTGTCATCCTCCTATAAGTCCCAGAATCATCTTATGATTTCCTTCTGGCAACCACATCTGTCGACCCGTGAATACCTAATCTCAGCTAACTGAATGCCAATCTCTCAAATTTCCTTCTTTCCTCTCAATTATTTTTGTAGCTACTATTTCTCTGCACATTATTATTCTGAATGCAACGGATGCTAAACATAGAAACAGTGTGCACAGTATATCCCCTTAAGGGTGATGGTGTGTGTAAGGCACTTTGTTTACGTTTTCTCAGGATGGTGAGCATGAGCATCTGAATGGGTCATTAATTAACATGGCGCTCTTGAAATTGAATTCAAGTTTCAAGGTAAATGGGCATACTTGCATTTGATCTAAGAAGGTGTGTCAAGAGTATCCAGGGGCCATCCAAAGGCATCTGTGAATGATAAAGAATGGTTACCTTATAGAAGTGAAATTTAGGGGTTAGAAATACATATGAAAATGTTAGTAAATAAGAAAACATTTTTTGTGTAGATTTACGTATTAAATTTATGTATTTTAGTTATTCAACAGGAAGCTTTTAACTGTTTTCCCCTTATGTGTAAACTTACATGAGGCCACCTTTCTTATCTGCATCTATCCCTTTTGGAATGAGGGAAGTAGAAAGTTCTGTGACTGTATGGGGGCACGTGGATGGCTCAGTAGGTTGTGTCTACCTTTGGCTCAGGTCATGATCCCAGGGTCCTGGGTTTGAGTCCCGCATCAGGTTCCCTGCTCAGCAGGGAGTCTGCTTGTCCCCTCCCTCTTCCCCGCCCCCTGCTTATGTGTTCCCGCTTTCCCTCTCTCTCTCTGTCAATCTCTCTCAAATAAATAAATAAATAAATAAGTAAAATCTTTAAAAAAAAAAAGAAAGAAAATTCTGTGAATGTCTGCAAAATACATATTATAAGATTTCCCACTAGTATCTACTTTCCCCAGGGATAAATTTATATTTATCAGCCAGTTAAAGAACTTTATTTAACCCATTAAATCATTCTTAATTTTGCTTTATTGAATTAATAATGGTCATTCTGTTGTCACATATAATGACCCAAATATAGTTTTAGCTATTGGATACAAGTTGCTTCAAAAGGACTATAAAGACCTGCAAATTAGCCTCAAGAATGTTCATGTGGTATTATCAAGGGCCTCTGAATTCATTCCATTTTCTAAAAAAAAAAAAAATATATATATATATATATATATATATATATATATATATATGCATGTATATGTATTTCTTATGCTTCACAGTCTAATTTTTTAGTAAGGTATCCTACAACTGGAGAGGCATTTGTTTGATTTTGGAAAGGCAAAACCCTAGGCCCTTTCCATCTTTTACAAGTCAGTGTGACGTGTAAAAGATCATAAAGATCTTTTTTCCTAAAGCTAAGCAGAAATTAAAAGGATACAAGGATGAGAGACTCTGAGAGACCAAAGGAAAACATTATGGATGTAAAAGACAAGAACAGAAGGAAGGATGACAGTAATAAAGACAGACTTCACCCACTAAATTTTCTCTAGTCTTGGTAGGCAATAATAAGTGTTTATGTGTCCAGAACAGAAGGGTAAGGTAGAGGGGAAAAAAATAACTTTCCCATAGTGATATTCAATTTGCTGTTAGAGCTTTCCTCTTCTTTCCTTTAGTAAATTAAAATAAAGACAGTCTTCAAGATACAAAATTTTATCACTTTCATAAGAAAAGGAAAAAAAAATCCTTCCTGCTGGGATTTCTACTGAGTCAGAGCACCTGTAACCATGCTTCAGGAGAAGAGCGAATGTACAGAGATCTTTCTTCACCTCTATTTTGTCTTTGGAAGCAGGGACACTGGGGTAGAAAGCTGAGCCCCAGGAGAACCGATGATGTGGTTTTCTGTTCCAGCTCACAGCCGTGGATGCAGATGAAGGGTCCAACAGGGAGATCACATACGAAATACTGATGGGTGCTCAGGGAGACTTCGTCATCAACCACACCACAGGACTCATCACCATTGCCCCGGGGGTGGCGCTGACCGTGGGGCGCACCTATGCCCTCAGGTTCCAGGCCGCAGATAATGCGCCTCCTGCGGAAAGAAAGTAAGGCAGCATGCAGTCACTGTGGCTTCTCCGAGCTCCCAGTTAACCGTGCCCTGTACACTGAGGAAGTACAGCAAATGTTTTTTTTTTTTTTTTTTTTTTTTTTAATTCTGTACACATCTAAATTAGACCAGAAAATTCTAGGGGCCAGATTCTAAGGAACTGTACGTTCTTTCTTGGCTTAAGTTGTAGGGAAAGGACAATAAATATTAAAACACAAAATAAGCAACTCTGATTCCACAGATGTGAGAGACACAGATCTCTGTACTTAGGGGGGAACTGGGAGATAGCAGAAGCAGGTTGTCAACTGATTGGTGAAAAGCAATGTTGTTGACAGTGAGAGGTCACAGACATAGCAGCGACCTGAAATGTCTTGTGTTTGAAGCCACCTCCCAATGTCCAGGTAATTCAAATGTATACATAAGTACACATATATATCCTCTCTTTGTATATTCAAAGTATATATGCATACACACATATATACAAATATATACATTATCTATTCTATCCATAAAATTTATTATAGAATTGATAATTTACCTATAAAATATATCTATAGTTATCCCATTTATACACGTTCAAATATATAGCTACATGGAGGATGTGGGAGAGTAGAAAACAAAAGACTTCTAGCTATTACAACTGTGTTTATTTAGTGTCCCACCTGAGTTACAGTTTTTATTAATTTCCTGCTTGTTTTCTGATTTTCAGTATATGTTTAAAGAAAATACGAATGAATTCCTGCACCAGTTGGGTTTGTCCCCTTACAACACACCCTGGGGTCCTTCCAACATGAATACTGAATTATTTCTTCAAAACTCTTTTCCCAGCTACTTAATATTCTTTCATACTTGTGTTATACTGTGTAAGAAACCCACCGTCGATGGACTTTCACATTCCTGTCGCTTTTTAACTGACAATGAAGGAATAAATAACACTGAACAAGCATCCTTTTGGATATGTGCAAATATGTCAATACAGTAAATTCTCATTTACCAAAGGGCATATGCAATTGTAAGTTTCAGCGAAAACTGCCTAATTGTATTCCACAGGGCTCATAAAAATTTACAGTTCCAACTGTCAAGTCTGAGAGTGGGTAATTCTAGTCTCCCCAGATGTGTGTAATATCAAACATGTGGATTTTTGCCAATCTGATAGGCAAAAAACAAAACAAAACAAAATTGATTTTTTTATTCATTTGCTTATTAGTAAGTTTCTTTCCTATGCTCTTGAGCCAATTCTGTTACTTTTCCTGTAAAGTCTGTGTTCGTAGTCTGATATGTCGAGCCCAGGCTATAATTATCTTATATTTAGTCTTAATGATTTTATAGGTTCATGTTGTGTGTTTAAATCTTTGTTGAATTTGGGATTTATTGTAGGATGGAGGAGGTATCAGTCAGCAATAATTTTTTTAATGCTACTCTGTAATTTTTCCCACATAATATGCTTGATAGTCCATCTTTATCTCACTGATTTGAGACCTTACATTGATTATAATCATATATTTTCTAATTTATTTGAGTTTGATTAGAAACTCTCTCTTCTATCCCATTAGTTTACCCCACTTTTCATGAACTATTGTCACAATTTTAATTTTTAATGTTTTAAATGGTGCTTCATGATATGGTGGTGCTAACTTACGTCAATGATGCTTTTCTCTAAAAGTGTCTTGGTTGCTCTTTATATTAATTTTGTCCATACTTTCTTCTGTGTCCTATAGGAATTTTTTTAAAATATTTTCTTTGTAAGAGTCTTGTGCATTTCTTTGTTGGTCTGTCTCCGTATCTTTTGCTATTATTGTACATAGACTCTTTTCTCTTTATTAATCTCTCTGGGTAATATTTATACATATGAAAGTTATTAATCTCTTTTTATTAATTTTAATCCTCTTTCTTATTTAATTCTCTTATATTTTTGTGAAAGTTTTCCTATCAGTTCTTCAGTGTCATCCAGGAATGTATTTTATAAATAGTGAAAATTTTATATCCTTTTCTCCATTTTCTTTCCTTTAAGTTCATTGGCTAATAGTTTCAATAAAAGTACTTGTCTTTTCTTTCTTTTAAGATTTTATTTATTTATTTATTTATTTATTTATTTGAATGAGAAAGAGCAGTAGGGTAGGGTAGAGATGGAGGGAGAAGGAGAATGTCAAGCAGATTCCCTGCTGAGTATGGAGCCTGCTATGGAGGAAGAACTCATAACCCTGCGATCACAACCTAAGTCAAAACCAAGAGCTGAGCTCTTATCTGACTGAACCACCCAAGCATGCCTGCTTGACTTGTTTTTAACTCAAGTAAGAACATCTCCCACATTTTCCTAATATACTGGTTTATGGTTTTAATTTTTTTAAATTCTGCTGAGAAAGTGTTTATTCCCATTTAATTGGCTTTCTAAAATAAGAAAATATAGACCCATCATCTATGAAGACAGTAATGACTTTCGTTCTTGAGCTAATCATATAATGATTGATCTTGATACAATTCCTAAATTAATCTATTTTGCATTCTTACTATGAATCCCACTAGGCTGTGATGTTTTATTCTTGAATTAAAATGCTAGATTGTTTGTTCCTATTTAGTGAAATTAGTATATTCTTCTCTTTTTGAGAAATTCTTATGAAGATGCCATGCAGCTGTTCTGATATCTCATAAAAGAAAGAAAAACCACAAAAAAGGCAAGAAAGAATTAACCAGTTTAATAGCAGCTGTGAATCTGGGGAAAACATCTCTAAAACCAGTGAATAAATCAAAATTTTGTTCTCTGAAAAAGGAGATTAAAAAAATAAAAATATATCAACCTTTTGTCTGTACTGTCATTTGCAAATATCTTCTCCCATTCCATGGGTTGCCTCTTTATTTTTTCGACTGTTTCCTTTGCTGTGCAGAAGCTTTTGATTTTGATGAAGTCCCAAAAGATTATTTTAACTTTTGTTTCCTTTGCCTTTGGAGACATATCTTGAAAGAAGTTGCTGTGGCTGATATCGAAGAGATTACTACCTATGTTCTCCTCTAAGATTCTGATGGATTCCTGTCTCACGTTGAAGTATTTTATCCATTTTGAGTTTATCTTTGTGTACGGTGTAAGAGAATGGTTGAGTTTCATTCTTCTACATATAGCTGTCCAGTTTTCCCAGCACCATTTATTGAAAAGACTGCCTTTTTTCCACTGTATATTTTTTCCTGTTTTGTCGAAGATTAATTGACCATAGAGTTGAGGGTCCATATCTGGGCTCTCTACTCTGTTCCACTTGTCTATGCGTCTGTTTTTATGACAGTACCATGCTGTCTTGGTGATCACAGATTTGTAATAAAGCTTGAAATCGGGTAACATGATGCTGCCAGCTTTATTTTTGTTTTTCAACATTTCCTTAGTGATTCGGGGTCTCTTCTGATTCCATACAAATTTTAGGATTATTTGCTCCAGCTCTTTGAAGAATGCCAGTGGAATCTATAATGAACTCCTCAAACTCAACACACACTAAACAGGCAAACATATCAAAAAATGGGCAGAAGATATGAACAGACACTTCTCCAATCAAGACGTACAAATGGCTATCAGACACATGAAAAAATGTTCATCATCATTAGCCCTCAGGGAGATTCAAATTAAAACCACATTGAGATATCACCTTACACCAGTTAGAATGGCCAAAATTAACAAAACAGGAAACAACATGTGTTGGAGAGGATGTGGAGAAAGGGGAACCCTCTTACACTGTTGGTGGGAATGCAAGTTGGTGCAGCCTCTTTGGAGAACAGTGTGGAGATTCCTCAAAAAATTAAAAATAGAACTTCCCTATGACCCTGCAATTGCACTCCTGCAGATTTACCCCAAAGATACAGATGTTGTGAAAAGAAGGGCCATCTGTACCCCAATGTTTATAGCAACAATGGCCACGGTCGCCAAACTATGGAAAGAACCAAGATGCCCTTCAACGGATGAATGGATAAGGAAGATGTGGTCCATATACACTATGGGGTATTATGCCTCCATCAGAAAGGATGAATACCCAACTTTTGTAGCAACATGGACGGGACTGGAAGAGATTATGCTGAGTGAAATAAGTCAAGCAGAGAGTGTCAATGATCATATGGTTTCACTTATTTGTGGAGCATAACAAATAGCATGGAGGACAAGGGGTGTTAGGAGAGGGGAGTTGGGGTAAATTGGAAGGGGAGGTGAACCACGAGAGACTATGGACTCTGAAAAACAATCTGAGGGGTTTGAAGTGGTAGTGGGGTGGGAGGTTGGGGTACCCGGTGGTGGGTATTGTAGGGGGCATGGATTGCATGGAGCACTGGGTGTGGTGAAAAAATAATGAATACTGTTTTTATGAAAATAAATAAATTGAAAAAAAGCAAAATAAAAAAATAGAAAAATAATCAAATGGATAAACTACTGCATTTAATTAAAAAAGGGAGAGGGGCATCTGGGTGGTATAGTCGATAAAGTCTCTGACTCTTGGTTTCAATTCAGGTCATGATCTCAGGGTCCTGAGATCAAGTCCCATGTTTGGCTCTGTGCTCAGCAGGGTATCTGCTTGAGACTCTCTCCCTCTCCCTTTGCTCTTCTCCACCCAGACTCGCTCTCTCTCTCTCAGATAAATAAATAAATCTGTTTTTAAACAAGGAAAAAGCAAAATAATAAATTCTAAGAAGGAAATGCTACAGAAACAAAGGAAATGGAAAGAATCCTAAGAGACACCTTTGATTTTAATATATGTAAAATTTGAAAACATGAGTGAAATGGATAATTTTTCCAGAACATACAGTTTATCAAAACTGATTCCAAATAGTAAGACATTTTAAAGAGATGAACCTTATGGAAGTAATAGAGAAAGTTTCAGAGAGCCACTACCCAAAGCTATATTAGGGCCAAGCAACTGATCAGGAGGACTGGAACACAGCCAGTGAGAGGGGTCATTTCTGGTCGAGTCACCCTCCAGAGCACACTCCACACTCCCAAGCCACACGTGGCATCTCTCTTATCTTCCATCATGGACCAGTCATATGGTGACTTCTTGATCCTCATGGATATTGGTAAACTGTCTCTCCTTTTCCTTCCTCTTCTCCTGTTGCATCACATCCTGTCTGTCCCTCCGTCTACAGCTGGTGGTCCCTTCCCCATCATTTTGTCTTCTAGCCTAACCTCTAACTTCATCTCCCACTATCACTGCACACTTCCGCAGGTCCCTCCCAGGGGAGCTAGTTCCCAAAAGTTCAGCATTCCTTCAGCAGCTCCTGTCACTTGGTGTCTTCTGGCTGGTCTTGTAGCTTCTTTGGCTAAACATCCCTGGATCCATCCTCAGTGTGTTCCTTTCTCTCAAACTCAAATGCAACCTTTAGCAGAACCTCTAAGCTCTACCCTAAGAACACATAGAAATGGACAATCCCCTGCTCTTGTTACTAACATCCCAGTCTGCATCAAGCTTCTCTCTGGTCCCGTCTGTTGAAACGCCTTCTGAAACTTCTTCCATTGCCCCTTCCATCCCTTCTCTGTTCAGGGGCCTGAGAGATTCTAGTAACACAGGAAGCACTTTCTTTTTACTCAGGCTCTTCTTGGGGTCTCAGATATGACCCAAAGTAAAAGACAAAATCATTAAAAATGCCAGGGACCCCAGCACTCATTGCCAATGGCCACCAGCCAGAGGACACTCCCTAGTGTCACCTCCTTTGTAGAACATCACCTCCTGCTCCACCTTGCTTCTCCACTCCAGCCCTTACACCACCCCTACCTACTCATCCCTGAGGCTGGCAGCTGCCTTCTGACCTTCGAACGTGACCTCCCCCCTCAGCCTGGATGGCTCCTCTTTTCATTTGTCCGTGGAGTCCAGTCCTTCTGTCCCCTACCCAACCATCACTTTCTTTGCCAAGTCTTTTCAGACAAAGTATTTACAGCTGCAACAACCTTTCCATACTTAAAGGCCTTTTTAATCCCCTGCACTTACCATCCTGGGACAGGTTATTATGTACCTTCAGTTAGGGTATGAAGTTGATGGTCAGCCTCACCTCCTCCCCACTGGAATTTGAGTTCACAAGGGCAAGAATTACTGTGCTTTCGTTGTCTCTTGTGTCTACAGAATCCCAAACAATTCCTGGAATGCTCTAGATGCTTAAAAAGTCATCTATTTTTATTGTTTTTCTAAGTTCTTAACAAACATCTTTTTTTTTTCTGTTTCTTAAACAGATGAATTAGAAAACAAGACGGTATAATACGAAACTCAAATAACTTTAAAGAGCCCCCGAAATGAAAAGGCACATTGGAAATTGTTCTATCTTCTTTCATAAGTATACACCAATTCTAATTTTGTTACTAATAAATCAGAAAAAAAGGTGTCTGTGATAGTAAGATTTTCTATTCCGCCCAACCAACCATCTGTTATACAACCACCACTTATTGTGTCACGGAAATACAAAGATATACAGAGTGCCATCATGTGCAGGCCAAAAAATATATAGTAAAGAGTGGAAAGTAGGACTTTATAAATAATTAAATTCAGTTCTGCTTGGTAAGTGTGTGATTGAACTAATTTCTCTGCTCTGTGGGGCATCAAAGAGGGCACTTGTTATAATGAGGGAGTACTGAGATGGCTTCCCAAGCAGATGAGTTTTGGAGAATGGGTCAAGTTTGACCAGGTGAGGAAAGTAAGTCACTTTATTTACACAGCCTGAGAGCTCTGAAAGAGCTTGGTCATTATGGGTAATTACCAGTCTAGTCAGTGTTACCAGTGCATAAACCGATTTGAGAAGGGGCAGGAGAGTTAAAGGTTATTTCATGGAAAATTTAATTTTTTTAAGAAGTTTGGACTTATTATCCAGTGTGTAGAGGGTATTCATGAAGGACATTAAATTAGAAGTTGAATGAGAGTTTCTAAGTTTAGTTTCTGGAAAATCCTTCTGGTGCGCTTGTGGGAGATGAATTTGAGGGGGATGCCTCTGGAGGCAAGGAGATCACATAGGACTCCACCACCAGAAAAATCCAGGGCTTGAACTAGGCATGCTGGCAAAGTGGATAGATGGAATGGTCAGAAAAACTATCTCCCACTTTTTTCTCTAAGGTGACAAGGTGGTGATGTCAACTTGGTGTGCATGGTTTAGATGAAGGAAATGAGCTGAATTTTGTGCACATTCAGTTGGATTTGGTCACTGTTCATATACCCAAAAGGCAAATAGATGTGTACGTCTGAATGTGAGAAAATAGTTAAGGGCTGTTCCTTGAGAAGAAATGTGGAATACTTTTATATTCTTATATTTTAATTATATATATTATATTTTATATAATATATATATTCTTATATTTTATATTTTTACATATCTGACCTAATGTAAGAGCCAAAGTTTGAATGAATTTAAATAATACCTTATACAGGGGTGCCTGGGTGGCTCAGTGGGTTAAAGCCTCTGCCTTCAGCTCAGGTCATGATCCCAGGGTCCTGGGATTGAGCCCCGCATTGGACTCTCTGCTCAGCAGGGAGCCTGCTTCCTTCTCTCTCTCTGCCTGCCTCTCTGTTTATTTGTGATCTCTGTCTGTCAAATAAGTAAAATAAAATCTTTAAAAATAAAAAAAAATAAATAAAAGAATACCTTATTCATACTGGGTTTTTCTGAAGAGGAATTAAAGACAATTGATGCTCTTTAATTAGCATGCAGTAGACATCATGCAAGCTACTCTCTATCCGTAATTTCTAATATGAACAACACTGTGGCTTTTGCATTACTCTATTTTTGCAGACCAGAAATCTGAGGCTGAAAGATGATAATTGACTTGTCTAAATGCCCCCTTGCCAGCACTCCCACCCACCTCATAAACAAGTTTCAGAACCTTCACCTGAACTAGGACTGTGGGATTCTAGACTTTATCTTCCACTCTGTGCCATAGTCATGATCTTTTGTCGTGATTATTCAGAAGAAAAAAAATAATGCAATTGCATAATATCAGTACTAATAATGTTAATTTTAAGAATTAAGGCATCTTTTGTTTTTACTATTTAAACTTATATTAGGGTCCCTTAATAGTCATCAATTTATTTCATGACTTTTTATTTTCCTTGAGGATAGCCCATAGATCCAATAATATATATATATAGGATATATATATATATAGGATATATATATATATATAGGATATATATATTTGCATATTATGACTGATGGCTTAACTGCCTACTTGTGATTTCTCTCTATGTCAAACAAATAAATAAAATCTTTAAAAAAAAAGGATGTTGCCTACAATAATCAGTGTAATAAGAGGATTTCACTGGAGTAAAATCATATTCAACTCCAGGAAACAAAATGCTATCTTCAGATTCAGAATACACTACCTTCTGATTAAGAACACAGATCTTTTTAGTGACACTAAGCATGTAATTGACCTGGCCTCATTGTGTTCCTTATAGATAGTGGTTTGGACACTAAAAGGTCACCTTATAATGTTCAGTCAGATATCAAGTGGGACCTACAGAGAATAAAATCTGGATACACCCTTTCTCCCTCCAGGGATAATGTCATGTTCCCTATAGGATAATGACATTTACTGTTTTCTGGAAGAAAATTAAGCCTTCCCATTGACTTAATGAATGAACTAAAGTGTTGTTTTGCTTTCAGTATTTCCTTGGAAAGGAAGAGGCTATTAGAAAATTATCAGCATGGAAGTACAGACCTTGATATATTTTACAAAATGACCGGGCCATCAATAGCGATATGTAAACCTACTTATATTGTAACGTTAAAAAAAAAAAAAAAGAAAGAAAGAAAGAAAAAAGAAAAAGGCAAGTTTCCATTTTATTCTTTTTTCAGATTGGGAATCTTAATTCATAAATTTAAATAACAAAATAAGGCATATGTGAATTTGTCGGGGACCGCCTCCGGCCGGGAAAGTCCCCGCCATTACAAGATGGCGCTTGGCTCACTGCCAGCAAAATATGCTGCAAGTAAACAACGAACTTTCTGGTGAAGCTTGCCTAAAGGAGGACATAGTCATTGGCTGTTTCAAATTTAATCAGCATAGTAACAGGACTCTCATTGGCTCTCCCCATTGCTTGGCCCCTTATTGGTCACCTTGTTCACTGATTGGTCATGTAAACGTATATAAGTGTGTAGACTTGCGGAAATAAAGAGAGAGAAGATACATCTGAACCGGGGCTTCTTGTCGTCCTTGCGGGTCGAGGGCGACATAATTAACTATTAATGTATTTGTTATCCTAATTAAGTGAACTTGGTAAAGATTCAGAGAGAAAGAGGAGCAATAGTCTATAATCTTTTTTCTGTTTTGTTGAATTTCTCATAAGTATAAGAGGATGGATAAAAACCAAAAGATTTAAAAAATAATTGCACTCAGACATAGTACTTAGTCTACTGCTGTATGTAGGTCTTCATATACTTACTGAATTGAATTAAATTAAATTAATATTTATTGAATTTTAATATGAATAATGTACTACAACTAGGTATTTGTAAAGACAGAGAATGACGGACAGTCCTGTCCCCAAATATATTATAATATAATTATAATAAAATGGTGCATGGCACAGCATATATTTTGATTCCCAATTTTATTTTCATGGACTCCAATGTTCTGTCTAATTAAAACAAGTTTAAATAGTCCATTCTCAAATAAAATCATTTTTATCTCTAATTTTATTATTTTAAATGGCAACATTATATATTTAACATTAATAATAGAAAATTGGAGTACTCTCATTTTCACAAAAATTTACTGAGTTCTCGCAATTTTTACCCTCTTGGGAAGCCCTGGATATATAAGACAAGTAGGATGAGATCTCCAGTCTCAGAGTATTCATATGGAGGAGAAGCACCAGAAAGACTAGACACGCAATCGTAGGTAACTACAAGTACAGGTTAACTTCGACAGGAATGATAATGGGATATCCAAATAGAGGACCAATAAAAACAAAGACCCATAGACTTGATGAAGAATGGTGTGTTGTGAGAACATGTGTTACTTGGCACATTTGAGCATATCACTAAGTTGTTTGAAGTCTATCAGCCAGTCCCCAATGGTCAAGATGAAACTTAAATCAATAACTATATAACACATGAGTCCCTGCATGATCTCTTAGATCCTACTTTTACCATTTTCCTATTATAGCCTGCTCTGCTACAAAACTTAATTTTTTTTAAATTTATTGCCCTGTGAATTTGTACATGTGTTTTCGCCCGTGTGGAATGTCCTGTCATTAAATCTAAA
Organism: Neogale vison; assembly: GCF_020171115.1. Lineage (NCBI taxonomy): Eukaryota > Metazoa > Chordata > Mammalia > Carnivora > Mustelidae > Neogale > Neogale vison. The sequence continues at coordinate 157,928,878 of NC_058092.1, forward strand.
TCCATCTTATGTCTTAAATCTCTGTCCCTGCAATGTCCCCTGAGAAGTTTCTCTGATATCCTACGTTGGTCTTAAATCTGAAACCTTTGCTCCTATAGATTTCCTATATGTACTTCCAAAATAGTAAAATAGAACTCAGGAAGGCTGTCCTGTAAATAGAGCTTTTCTAGAACAGTGTTGGTGGGAAACAAAGGAAAAGAAAGGCAATTTCTGTTTTAAGCCTACAAGGGAAAACAATATACATACTTCCACCTCAGAAGCAAGGTAAAGAGTAGGTTACAAATAAATACCCATAGCATAGGTTGACCCATCCATCCACTTCTTTATTCAAAATCTATTTTGGTCTTACCCCCAAATATATATATACATATATGTATATATATATACATACATTTATGTATATATGTATATAGGAGGTCTCTTCATGCTATAATGAAAATGAATTGTGATATCATACCTTAAGCTCAAGATTTGAACCAATTCATGATTTCTTGTAAGATAGCATCTTTTGTTACATATGTTTTATACTAGGGATGTTTCTACTCACCCACAGAAACACACAGACAGCAGATAAGCCAAAAATCTCCAATTTATTTCCAAATTTGTTCTTGTAAAGGGGGGGTTGCGGAGAAGAGGCGGACTGATTTCAAATTTAGAAGCCTCGCCTTTTAGTTTATCTGCAGTTCCTAATTAACTATTTTTTAACTTTTTTTATTTTTTATAAACATATTTTTATCCCCAGGGGTACAAGTCTGTGAATCGCCAGGTTGATACACTTCACAGCACTCACCAAAGCACATACCCTCCCCAATGTCCATAACCCCAGCCCCCTTCTCCAAACCCCCCTCCCCATAGCAACCCCCAGTTTGTTTTGTGAGATTAAGAGTCACTTATGGTTTGTCTCCCTCCCAATCCCATCTTGTTTCATTGATTCTTCTCCTACCCACTTGAGTCCCAATGCTGCATCACCACTTCCTCATATCAGAGAGATCATATGATAGTTGTCTTTCTCTGCTTGACTTATTTCGCTAAGCATTATATGCTCTAGTTCCATCCATGTTGTCGCAAATGGCAAGATTTAATTACTTTTGATGGCTGCATAGTATTCCATTGTGTATATACACAACATCTTCTTGATCCATTCATCTGTTGATGGACATCTAGGTTCTTTCCATAGTTTGGCTATTGTGGACATTGCTGCTATAAACTTTTGGGTGCACGTGCCCCTTTGGATCACTATGTTTGTATCTTTAGGGTAAATACCCAGTAGTGCAATTGCTGGGTCATAGGGCAGTTCTATTTTCAACATTTTGAGGAACCTCCATGCTGTTTTCCAGAGTGGTTGCACCATCTTGCATTCCCACCAACAGTGTAGGAGGGTTCCCCTTTCTCCGCATCCTCGCCAGCATCTGTCATTTCCTGACTTGTTGATTTTAGCCATTCTGACTGGTGTGAGGTGATATCTCACTGTGGTTTTGATTTGTATTTCCCTGATGCCGAGTGATATGGAGCACTTTTTCATGTGTCTATTGGCCATCTGGATGTCTTCTTTGCAGAAACGTCTGTTCATGTCCTCTGCCCATTTCTTGATTGGATTATTTGTTCTTTGGGTGTTGAGTTTGCTAAGTTATTTATAGATTTTGGACACTAGTCCTTTATCTGATATGTCGTTGGCAAATATCTTCTCCCATTCTGTCAGTTGTCTTTTGATTTTGTTAACTGTTTCCTTTGCTGTGCAAAAGCTTTTGATCTTGATGAAATCCCAATAGTTCATTTTTGCCCTTGCTTCCCTTGCCTTTGGCGATGTTCCCAGGAAGATGTTACTGTGGCTGAGGTCGAAGAGGTTGCTTCCTGTGTTCTCCTCAGGGATTTTGATGGATTCCTTTCTCACATTGAGGTCCTTCATCCATTTTCAGTCAATTTTTGTGTGTGGTGTAAGGAAATGGTCCAATTTCATTTTTCTGCACGTGGCTGTCCAATTTTCCCAACACCATTTATTGAAGAGGCTGTCTTTTTTCCATTGGACATTCTTTCCTGCTTTGTCGAACATTAGTTGACCATAGAGTTGAGGGTCTATTTCTGGGCTCTCTATTCTGTTCCATTGATCTATGTGTCTATTTTTGTGCCAATACCATGCTGTCTTGATGATGACAGCTCTGTAATAGAGCTTGAAGTCCGGAATTGTGATGCCACCAACTTTGGCTTTCTTTTTCAATATTCCCTTGGCCATTCGAGGTCTTTTCTGGTTCCATATAAATTTTAGGATTATTTGTTCCATTTCTTTGAAAAAGATGGATGGTACTTTGATAGGAATTGCATTAAATGTGTAGATTGCTTTAGGTAGCATAGACATTTTCACAATATTTATTCTTCCAGTCCAGGAGCATGGAACATTTTTCCCTTTCTTTGTGTCTTCCTCAATTTCTTTCATGAGTACTTTCTGGTTTCCTGAGTATAGATTCTGTTCCTCTTTGGTTAGGTTTTTTCCTAGGTATCTTATGGTTTGGGGTGCAATTGTAAAAGGGATTGACTCCTTAATTTCTCTTTCTTCTGTCTTGTTGTTGGTATAGAGAAATGCAACTGATTTCTGTGCTTTGATCTTATATCCTGACACTTTACTGAATTCCTGTACAAGTTCTAGCAGTTTTGGAGTGGAGTCTTTTGGGTTTTCCACATAGAGTATCATATCATCTGTGAAGAGTGATAGTTTGACTTCTTCTTTGCTGATTTGGATGCCTTTAATTTCCTTTTGTTGTCTGGTTGCTGAGGCTAGGACTTCTAGTACTATGTTGAATAGCAGTGGTGATAATGGACATCCCTGCCGTGTTCCTGACCTTAGCGGAAAAGCTTTCAGTTTTTCTCCATTGAGAATGATATTTGAGGTGGGTTTTTCATAGATGGCATTGATGATAATGAGGTATGTGCCCTCTATCCCTACACTTTGAAGAGTTTTGATCAGGAAGGGATGCTCTACTTTGTCAAATGCTTTTTCAGCATCTATTGAGAGTATCATATGGTTCTTGTTCTTTGTTTTATTGATGTGTTGTATCACATTGACTGATTTGCGGATGTTGAACCAACCTTGCAGCCCTGGAATAAATCCCACTTGGTCGTGGTGAATAATCCTTTTAATTTACTGTTGAATCCTATTGGCTAGTATTTTGGTGAGAATTTTCGCATCTGTGTTCATGAAGGATATTGGTCTATAGCTCTCTTTTTGGATGGGATCCTTGTCTGGTTTTGGGATCAAGGTGATGTTGGCCTCGTAAAATGAGTTTGGAAGTGTTCCGTCCATTTGTATTTTTTGGAACAGTTTCAGGAGAATAGGAATTAGTTCTTCTTTAAATGTTTGGTAGAATTCCCCTGGGAAGCCATCTGGCCCTGGGCTTTTGTTTGTTTGGAGATTTTTAATGACTGTTTCAATCTCCTTACTGGTTATGGGTCTGTTCAGGCTTTCTATTTGTTCCTGGTTCAATTTTGGTAGTTTATATGTTTCTAGGAATGCATCCATTTCTTCCAGATTGTCAAATTTGTTGGCGTAGAGTTGCTCATAATATGTTCTTATAATAGTTTGTATTTCTTTGGTGTTAGTTGTGATCTCTCCTCTTTCATTCATGATTTTATTTATTTGGGTCCTTTCTCTTTTCTTTTTGATAAGTCTGGCCAAGGGTTTATCAATTTTATTAATTCTTTCAAAGAACCAGCTCCTAGTTTGGTTGATTTGTTCTATTGTTGTTTTGGTTTCTATTTCATTGATTTCTGCTCTGATCTTTATGATTTCTCTTCTCCTGCTGGGCTTAGGGTTTCTTTCTTGTTCTTTGTCCAGCTCCTTTAGGTGTAGGGTTAGGTTGTGTACCTGAGACCTTTCTTGTTTCTTGAGAAAAGCTTGTACCGCTATATATTTTCCTCTCAGGACTGCCTTTGTTGTGTCCCACAGATTTTGAACCGTTGTATTTTCATTATCATTTGTTTCCATGATTTTTTTCAATTCTTCTTTAATTTCCCGGTTGACCCATTCATTATTTAGAAGGATGCTGTTTAGTCTCCATGTATTTGTGTTCTTTCCAAACTTCCTCTTGTGGTTGAGTTCTAGCTTCAGAGCATTGTGGTCTGAAAATATGCAGGGAATGATCCCAATCTTTTGAGACCGGTTGAGTCCTGATTTAGGACCGAGGATGTGATCTATTCTGGAGAATGTTCCATGTGCACTAGAGAAGAATTTGTATTCTGTTGCTTTGGGATGAAATGTTCTGAATATATCTGTGATGTCCATCTCATCCAGTGTATCATTTAAGGCCTTTATTTCCCTGTTGATCTTTTGCTTGGATGATCTGTCCATTTCAGTGAGGGGAGTGTTAAAGTCCCCTACTATTATTGTATTATTGTTGATGTGTTTCTTTGATTTTGTTATTAATTGGTTTATATAGTTGGCTGCGCCCACGTTGGGGGCATAGATATTTAAAATTGTTAGATCTTCTTGTTGGACAGACCCTTTGAGTATGATATAGTGTCCTTCCTCATCTCTTATTATAGTCTTTGGCTTAAAATCTAATTGATCTGATATAAGGATTGCCACTCCTGCTTTTTTCTGATGTCCATTAGCATGGTAAATTCTTTTCCACCCCCTCACTTTAAGTCTGGAGGTGTCTTCGGGTTTAAAATGAGTTTCTTGGAGGCAACATATAGATGGGTTTTGTTTTTTTATCCATTCCGATACCCTGTGTCTTTTGATTGGGGCATTTAGCCCATTAACATTCAGGGTAACTATTGAGAGATATGATTTTAGTGCCATTGTATTGCCTGTAAGGTGACTGTTACTGTATATTGTCTCTGTTCCATTCTGATCTACCACTTGTAGGCTCTCTCTTTGCTTAGAGGACCCCTTTCAGTATTTCCTGTAGAGCTGGTTTGGTGTTTGCAAATTCTTTCAGTTTTTGTTTGTCCTGGGAGCTTTTAATCTCTCCTTCTATTTTCAATGATAGCCTAGCTGGATATAGTATTCTTGGCTGCATGTTTTTCTCGTTTAGTGCTCTGAAAATATCATGCCAGCTCTTTCTGGCCTGCCACGTCTCTGTAGATAAGTCAGCTGCCAATCTAATACTTTTACCATTGTATGTTACAGACTTCTTTTCCCGGGCTGCTTTCAGGATTTTCTCTTTGTCACTAAGGCTTGTAAATTTTACTATTAGGTGACGCGGTGTGGGCCTATTCTTATTGATTTTGAGGGGCGTTCTCTGAACCTCCTGAATTTTGATGCTCATTCCCTTTGCCATATTGGGGAAATTCTCCCCAATAATTCTCTCCAGTATACCTTCTGCTCCCCTCTCTCTTTCTTCTTCTTCTGGAATCCCAATTATTCTAATGTTGTTTCGTCTTATGGTGTCACTTATCTCTCGAATTCTCCCCTCATGGTCCAGTAGCTGTTTGTCCCTCTTTTGCTCAGCTTCTTTATTCTCTGTCATTTGGTCTTCTATATCACTAATTCTTTCTTCTGCCTCATTTATACTAGCAGTGAGAGCCTCCATTTTTGATTAAACTTCATTAATAGCTTTTTTGATTTCAACTTGGTTAGATTTTAGTTCTTTTATTTCTCCAGAAAGGGCTTTTATATCTCTGGAGAGGGTTTCTCTAATATCTTCCATGCCTTTTTCAAGCCCGGCTATAACCTTGAGAATTGTCATTTTGAACTCTAGATCTGACATATTACCTATGTCTGTATTGATTAGGTCCCTAACCTTCGGTACTGCCTCTTGTTCTTTTTTTTTGTTGTGAATTTTTCCGCCTTGTCATTTTGTCCAGCTAAGAGTATATGAAGGAGCAAGTAAAATACTAAAAGGGTGGCAACAATCCCAGGAAAATATGCTTTAACCAAATCAGAAGAGATCCCAAATCATGAGGGGGGATTTTTCCCCCCTCACGATTGGGTGAGGGATCTCCTCTGATTGGAATCTCCTTTGATTGGGATCTCCCAATCTCTTCTGATTGGGATCTCCCAATCTCTTCTGATTGGGATCTCTTCTGATTTGGGGATAAAAAGAGGTTCAAAATAAGGAAAGAAAAAAAGAATAAAAGAATTAAAAAAAAGAGATTGAATTAAAAATTCAATCAAGAATTTAAAAAAGAATTAAGAAAAAAATTGAAGAGATTAGGATCTCTTCTGATTTGGGGATAAAAAGAGGTTCAAAAATAAAGAAAAAAAAAAGAAAAAGAAGAATTAAAAAAAAGAAAATGAATAAAGAAATGTATAAAAAAGTAAAATATATATATATTAGATAATCTAGTTAAAAACGTTAAAAAAGAAAAGGGTAAAAGTTATAAAAAATTTTAACAGAAGAAAAGGAAAAAAATGAAAAAGAAAAAAAAATTAACTGCAAGACTAAAAAATCACAGGCAGAAAGCCATGAGTTCCGTGTTTTGTTTTCTCCTCCTCTGGAATTCTGCTGCACTCTCCTTGGTATTGAAACTGCACTCCTTGGTAGGTGAACTTGGTCTTGCCTGGATTTCTTGTTGATCTTCTGGGGGAGGGGCCTGGTGTAGTGATTCTCAAGTGTCTTTGCCCCAGGCGGAATTACACCGCCCTTACCAGGGGTCGGGCTGAGTGATCTGCTCGGCTTTGCTTTCAGGAACTTTTGTTCCCTGAGCGCTTTCCGTAGAGTCCCGGAGGACGGGAATACAAATGGCGGCCTCCTGGTCTCCGGCGCGGAGGACACGAGAGCCCAGGGCCCCGCTCCCCTGTGCGCCCTAGCGAACAGCTCCTAGTAACTCGCGTCTGCCTAACCTCCGGCCGCGCTCCGAGCTCACCGAGCTTGCGACCGGTTCAAGGCAACACCGAGCTGCGAGCTTACTGTCGGCTCTGTCTCTGCAGCCGGCTTTCCCGTTCCAATATCCGCAAGCTCTGAGACACTCAGACACCCCCGATCCTTCTGTGACCCCGCGGGACCTGAGGTCACGCCGACCCCTAAACCCCGGTTTAGCCTCCGGAGCGATGTCCCTCAGCGGAACAGACTTTTAAAAGTCCTGATTTTGTGCTCCGTTGCTCCGCCGCTTGCCGGGAGCCGGCCCCTCCCCCCGGGGTCTATCTTCCCGTCACTTTGGATTCACTTCTCCGCCAGTCCTACCTTTCAGAAAGTGGTTGTTTTTCTGTTTCTATAATGCTGTTCTTCTTCTCTTCGATCTGCCGATGGATTTGCAGGTGTTTGCAATCTTTAGATAAGCTCTCTAGCTGATCTCCTGCTAGCTGAGGTAGTCTCAGCCTGTTACTTCTCTGCCCGCTCACATTCTGATCCCACAAACCTGACTGTCCCTCTTTTCTCCCAATACTGATGCATTCTCCACCCTACTTGGACTCTGGCGTGCTGCCAATACCTTCCTTACCGAGTCCAGGAGCATCTGACTACCAGCTGCTACCATGATATGCTAAACAGTTCCCTTCCTCATTCCACTTGTGCTGTGATAGTCCACAGGAGACTGATGTCCTACCAGCCCCATTCCCATGCAGACAGCTTCACGACCTCGTAGCTCAACATTGGATAGCACGCCATGCAAAGCCTCTTTGGGCTTTGCAACAAGACCAAGCCATTACTCTCACTCTTATGGAAGCTTGGTTTATTCTCCTAGGTTACCATCGCATTCCAGGCATCATGAGTGCCCTTGGTCCTACATGAATATGACGCCCCATGACAGGCTGCCAATACCCTATCCAGGCTCTGACTCCCCATGTCAGGCAGTTCTAACAACGTTTTACATTTTCAAATTGTAATGTTTCTACTTCTCTCGTTAAATTTATTCCTGAGTATTTTGTTTTTTTTTTTTTTTCAGTTTACATACTGGAATCTTTTCCTTAATTTCATTTTTCATCATTCATCATAAGGATATAGAACTACGATGGATAGTTTCATATTGATCTTGTATCTTATATCCTTTCTGAACTAACTTATCAGTTTAATCGCTTTTGAGTGGGTTCTTTAGGACTTTCTATTTAAAAGATAATGCCATCTGTAAATGGAGTTAATTTTACTTCTTCCTTTCTAAGATGACTTTTACATCTTTTTTCTTGCCTAATTACTCCAACTAGACCTTTCAGTAGAATGTTGTAATAGTTTTTAGCATAATCCTTGTCTTTTTCCTGACCCAAGCATAAAAGCATCACTATGATGCTAGCTTGGAGTTTTGTGTAGCTGTCCTTTGTCAGGTTGAGGAAGTTCCCTTAAGTTCCTTGTTCATTAAGCATTTTTATCACAAAAGGTACTGGATTTTGTCAAATGCTTTTCTTGATTTTTCTAGATGATACTTTTTAAAAAAAATCTGTTTATTACATTAATTGATTTTCTTATGTTGAAACAACTTTGCATAGCTGTGACAAGTCATATTAGATCATTATGTATGATCATTCCTATATATTGCTGAATTTGAATTGCTGGTATTTTGTTAAGGATTTCTACATCTATGTTCATAAGATAAATTGACCCGTAGCATTCTTTTCTTGGGGTACCTCATCTGGTTTTGGTATGAGGGTAATACAATCCTCCTATAATAAGGAAGTATTTCCTCTTCTTTAATATTTTGGAAGAGATTGTGAAAATGCTGTCAATTCTTCAATGTTCGGCAGAATTCACTAGTAAAGCCATTTTGGCCTGTTTTTGTTTGTTTGTTTATTTAGTGCAGTTTTTTATAGTTTTGTTTTTGAGATTACTAATTTAATCTTTTTTTTCATTTTTTTCCAATTTATTTATTTTCAGAAAAACAGTATTCATTATTTTTTCACCACACCCAGTGCTCCATGCAAGCCGTGCCCTCTATAATACCCACCACCTGGTATCCCAACCTCCCACCCCCCCCCCGCCACTTCAAACCCCTCAGATTGTTTTTCAGAGTCCATAGTCTCTCATGGTTCACCTCCCCTTCCAATTTACCCAAAAGCACATACCCTCCCCAAGGTCCATAACCCTACCCCCCTTCTCCCAACCCCCATCCCCCCAGCAACCCACAGTTTGTTTCATGAGATTAAGAGTCACTTATGGTTTGTCTCCCTCCCTATCCCATCTTGTTTCATGGATTCTTCTCCTACCTACTTAAGCATTCATTATGCATCTATCCATATTGTTTATTATCTTGAATCAGTTTTGGTAATTTTTGTACTGCTAGGGATCTGTTCATTTCATCTGGGTTATTTAATATGGTGGGATACAGTTTTGCTCATATTTCCCTAAAATCTGCTTTATTATTGTAAGGCCAGTAGTGATAAATCCACTTTTGTTCTTGATTTTAGTAATTTGAACCTTCTCTCTCTCTCTCTTTTTTTTTCTTTAACAATCCGATTAGAAGTTTGTCAATCTTGTTGATCTTTTCAAAACATCAACTTTTGGTTTCATTGATTTTTCTCTACTGTTTTTCTATTTTTATTTCATTAATTCTCACTTTAACTTTTATTTTTTTTCCTTCTCCTTGCTTTGGGTTTATTGTACTCATCTTTTCCATTGTCTTAGATGAAAAGTCATTGACTTGAGAACTTACCCTTTTTAGATGGTTACACCTATCCATTTCTCTCCAAGAGCTGCCTTGTACTATTGTTTAAGTTTTAGTGCAGATTTTTTAAATAATTTTTTCATTTGGCAGTTTTTTCTGATATCCTTTGTGTTGTCTCCTTTGCCTCTAAATACCATGTTTCAATTCTATATAGATGTGAATTTTGAGACTTGATGTTGGTAGTTTCTGATTTTATTCCATTATGGATTAGAGAAGGATTAGCAGATGGCAGATTGTACATTTTTGCAACATGGACTGACAGGCAGAGGATAAGGAATGTTGGCCTGTCACTGCAGGGCAGATGCCATAGTCAACACTGACTCTGTTGGGGAGAAGGAGTCCAGGGATTCTGCTTACACCTGCTACAAGTAGACCTTTCTCCCACTCTGTGCTGGTTGAGAGGTAGAGGGGAAATACCTCATTGTTCCAATGCCTCAGTCCTTCTGTTCTTACTGAGATTTTGTATATTTTTTAAAATAAATGTTTCTCTCATTACTGTACCTTCTTTGAACAACTTCCAGAGACTTTTTTTTAACTATTTTTAGTAATCATGGTTATTTTCATGGGAGAGGGTCCCACAGGGCTTTTCACTCAGCCATTCTTGAAGTATTTTCCTTGTGTGCTGTATTGTTGCTCATTTTCAAATGCAAAAAGTACTGCAAAAATGTATCAAGAGAATACTCTTGATATGTTGGGTCTGTTTATTGACATAGAATAATTTATATTGGGTATTATTTGCTATGAATTGTGGATCTCACTGAATCTATCCTCTTTAGCTCCAGGTGTTGATAGACTTGTTTTCTCCCCATCATTTCTTTATGCCCCACCCCACCAGCCCATACTACCTTCATCAGCCCATCCCTCTCCTTCCAGGATTAATTCATTAACTAATCAAGATCGTGCTTCTGATGCATTCTGATTAAACATCTGATACATAGGTGACTAGAGGGAACTGTTATGTTTTATGTTTAAATTTTAAATTTTATGTCTTGCTGATATTGGTAACCTATCATGTAAGTTACTTGGTCAGGTGTTCCATCCAATGAGTTCTATTACTGACATTGATGACTGACTTTAAAAATACTATACAGGGGCAACTGGGTGGCTCAGTCTGTTGAGTGTCTGACTCTTTGTATCAGCCCATGTCATGATCTAGGGTCATGATATTGAGCCCCACATTGTGCTCTGTGCTCAGTCTGCTTGAGATTCTCTCTCTCTGCACTCACTTCCCTCTCTAAAAAGAGAGAGAGAGCTTTAAATAAAAAATTAGAATTAAAATTTAAAAAAAAACACTTTACAGATTTTTTAAAGATTTTATTTACTTATTTGACAGACAAGTAGGCAGAGAGGCAGGCAGAGACAGAGAGAGGAGGAAGCAGGCTCCCCACTGATCAGAGAGCCCGATGTGGGGCTCGATCCCAGGGCTCTGGGACCATGACCTGACCCGAAGGCAGAGGCTTTAATGCACTGAGCCACCCTGGTGCCCCCACTTTACAGATTTTTTAAAAAATTGTTGCATACAATTTATTTCTTGATATTAACATCAACAGTATTTGTTAAGTGTATGATATGCACTAAGCTGCATCCAAAATATGAACTATTTTGCCACTGCTTAAACGTCATGACAACCCTGAATTAGATGTCATTCTATTTCAGTATCATACATGAAGTCACTGAGATATAAATAGGTTTAGTGATTTGCATAGCTAATAAGTGACAGCTTTCATCCCCTCCCTTTTCCTTTTGCTTTAAAACTCAATATTTTTAGATACCAAAAGAAATTAGTTCCTTAGATGATACTTTTAATTTGAATAGAATTCTAGAGTTTTCTAAACATCTGTTGCCTCATCTGATTCCACAGCAACTATATATACTACACATTTCAGGTGTTATTTACCCATTTAATAATTGAGAATGTAGGTTCAGAGATAGACCCCATTTTAGGTAGTTAAAAATGAGATATTTGGGACTAGGTCCTCAACCTTATGGTTATAAGCTTTGGGCTATTTTTTATAAGCATAGGCTTAACCAAAGTATACTGAACATTATTTAACTCTTTCCTGGTATTAATATCACAAATGATTGGAATTTTCTCAAAGGTAGGGACCATTATACATAATTTAAATCATTCCTGATTCCTAACATTAAATATATGTTTTTTTTAATTGTTGCCCAGTACATTTTTTTGACTTATTGAACACAGGATAATGTGAATCTTAGTTTCTAAATTGGATTCTACATTTATATCAACAAATGGTATTGTGGTGGGGTGCCTGGGTGGATCAGTGGGTTAAGCCACTGCCTTCGGCTCAGGTTATGATCTCAGGGTCCTGGGATCGAGCCCCACATCAGGCTCTCTGCTCAGCAGGGATCCTGCTTCCTGATGTCTCTCTGTCTGCCTCTCTGCCTGCTTGTGATCTCTCTCTGTCAAATAAATAAATAAAATCATTTAAAAAATGGTATTATGGTATGTGAGGCTTAATAGAGCTCTATGCTTATTGATGCCCATGCTCTTATTTAAAGTAGATTTTTCTTTTTCCCTCAGTACTATCAGACCATTAGCTAGCTGTATGTTTAATTCCATTCATTTGGCCTGGCTCTATTAACTCCACTATTTTAAAAATCTGGTTATAATGTGTTGAAGTCTAAGAACTAGTATGTAGACTGTGAGGGACAGCTTTAGAAACCCTTGTACTAATGTGCAAGAGTTTCAGTAGGGGATTTGTAGGCCTTCATTCTCCATAGGACTGGAAACAACTTCCCCCACTACACACACACACACACACACACACACACACACACACACTTCAGTTTATTTAAAACTGAATAAGAGTCATCTTGTTTGGATATTTTAGCATTAAAATGTTGTTTCTGAATTGTATCTACTTGGTTTATTACCAAATGTTGAGTGCTGAGAACTGACCAGAGCCAAATACCTCTCCACAATAATTAGACTACCTTTGGAAATTATTAGCAGCCACCAATAAGCACTAGTAAGAAGGGCTAGTATTCTCTGTCACAATCTCTTTTTCTGACTCGAGTCTGGAAGAAACTGAAACAGACAAAATTGAAGTATGGAAGATGAAGATCAAAGTATATTTTTTACTGTAAATATAGTTGATTGAAGTACAAAAACAACCGGATCACTGTTCTTTCTTCATGACACTAAACTTAACCTCTTGGCCATAGGAAATGCAAAGGCAAGCCCAAACTTTAAATACTAAAACACAGTAGTAACGAAGCAGACAAGTGATCTGCCTTCATGGAACTTACATTCTAGTAAAAAAAGGGAAAATTAATAAAATACACATGAGTCAGAGGGGGGGACAAGATGGCAGGGTACTAGGAAGAGGCGTCTTTTCAGCTGGTACCCAAAGTGAGCTGATTACCTACCAAAGAACTCCGATCACCCATGAAATCAGCCTGAGATCAGAATTATACACGTCTGGATCTCTACAGGGGCAGAAGACGCCAGTGAGCAGGTAAAGCGGAATGGGAACAGCGGACTGATATCGGAAGATAAACCAAAGGGGGAGGGAGCCACCAGAGGCGACCGGTGTGAAAGTAATACCCCAATACGAGCGAGAGTGCCCTGCGTCTGGGGACCAGCATTAACTTGGAGACTGGTTGAAAGCACTCCAAAAGAGCAAAGGATTGTGGGGGAAAATTGTGGGAATCGGGGCGGCTAGGGACAGGGGCTTAAGTCCCCGGTCCCAGACGGCCTCCCCGGTGCGGAGGCAGAGAGAGTGCGGCGGAGAAACCAACTCCTGGTTCTTAAGCCGCCAGCGTGCCCCAGAGCACCTGGGTTCCAGCTCCTGTGAGGGGATGGGAGCTGCGCCGGTCTGCAGAATGCGCGCCAAACCTACCACAAAGCTTGAGATGGGCGCGCACGTCCCTCCAGCTCTCCTGGGTTTCTAAGGCCCAGGGGCACTTCTTGACCAGCTCCATTGTTTCAAAGTCTAAGCCGCGCGCGCGCGAAACTCTTCCCCGGACAGAGGCACGCAAAAGCCCAGCCTGCGGCTTACGGACCAGCGCCCCGTTCTCAGTGCCCCAGACGCGCGCCCCCCACACAGCCGCCTCTGAAAAGAGGTACGCGCAAGCCGGGCACTCCCAGCCCAGGCCGGCGGCAAAATCTCAGTGTGCGATCGCTGCTTGGAACCTCTCTGGTGGTCAGGAGCTCCCAGACAGCCGCCACTGCCTTGGCTTTGGGGACGAGCAAAAGATCCTGTGCCCCCAGGGTCTTTAACCTGGAACCTGCTCTGCCAGCGTCCTAGGGGGAATTTATTCAGCTTCTGCACCCAGACTGAGGCTTCTCTCTGAGACGGAGATCAGGAAGTATTCCAGGGTGCACCTTGACTGCACCAGAGTTGATACATCCAGCTACATCTGTTCAGTCTTCTCCCACCAAAATAACTAGGAGGAGGAATGCCCAACAGAAGAAAAATACAGAGGATGGACCTTCTGCAACAGAGCTAACGGCTATCAACATAGACAATATGTCGGAAAGAGAATTCAGGCTAACAATTATCCAGGCAATAGCTAGGTTGGAGAAACCCATGGATGACCAAACAGAATTGATTAGGGACGAACTGAAAGCGAAACAGACAGGATGTTCACAATGTTAGGGCGGAGCTTAAAGCTACATGGGAGGAGGTCCACAATGCTCTCAATGAGTTCCAATCCAATTTAAACTCTCTCAAAGCTAGGGTAACTGAGACAGAAGATAGAATTAGTGATCTGGAAGACAAACAGATAGAGAGAAAGGATCAGGAGGAAGCCTGGAACAAACAGCTTATCCCACGAAAGCAGAATTACGGAAATGAATGATGCCATGAAGCGTTCCAACGTCAGAATTATTGGAATTCCTGAAGGGGAGGAGAAAGAAAGAAGTCTAGAAGATATCGTGGAACAAGTCCTTCATGAAAACTTTCCGAATCTCGCGAATGAAACGAGTGCTCATGTACTAGAGGCTGAACGGTCTCCACCCAAGATTATACAATCCAAAAAAACATCACGACACCTGATAGTCAAATTGAGAAATTATAATTGTAGGTATAATCTCTTGAAAGCCGCCAGGGCAAAGAGGCTCCTTACTTACAGAGGGAAGCCCATCAGAAAAATGTCAGACCTGTCCACAGAGACATGGCAAGCCAGAAGAGGCTGGCAAGATATATTCAGGGCACTAAATGAGAAGAATATGCAGCCAGGAATACTTTATCCAGCAAGACTGACATTCAAAATGGATGGAGAGATAAAGAGTTTCCAAGACCGGCAAGGCTTAAAAGACTATGCAACCACCAAGCCGACACTGCAGGAAATATTAAGGGGGGTTCTATAAAAGAGGAAAAATCCCAAGAATAGCATTGAACAGAAATATAGAGACAGTCTACAGAAAGAAAGACTTCAAAGGTAACTCAATGTCAATAAAAACGTATCTATCAATAATCACTCTCAATGTGAATGGCCTAAATGCACCCATAAAACGGCACAGGGTTGCAGATTGGATAAAATGACAGGACCCATCCATATGCTGTCTACAAGAGACCCATTTTGAACCTAAAGATACACGCAGACTGAAAGTGAAGGGGTGGAGAAGCATCTTTCATGCCAATGGGACTCAAAAGAAGGCTGGGGTAGCGATTCTCATATCAGATAAATTAGACTTCAAACTAAAGACTGTAGTCAGAGATACAGAAGGACACTACATAATCCTTAAAGGGACTATCCACCAAGATGATCTAACAATTGTAAATATCTATGCTCCCAATATGGGAGCAGCCAATTACTTAAGAAAACTGTTACTCAAGATAAAGAGTCATATTGATATGAATACACTAATCGTAGGAGATCTTAACACGCCTCACTCAGAATTAGACAGATCATCGGAGCAGAAAATCAATAAAGAAACAAGAGCATTGAATGACACATTGGACCAGATGGACCTCATAGAGATTTACAGAACATTCCACCCTAAAACAGCAGAATACTCATTCTTCTCAAGTGCACACGGAACCTTCTCCAGAATAGACCACATACTGGGTCACAAATCAGGACTCAACCCATACCAAAAGACTGAGATGATTCCCTGCATATTCTCAGATCACAATGCTTTGAAACTGGAGCTCAATCACAAAGAAAAGTTCCAAAGGAACTCAAACACCTGGAAGCTAAAGACCACCTTGCTTAAGAATGCTTGGATCAACCAGGAGATCAAAGAAGAACTGAAACAATTCATGGAAACCAATGAGAATGAAGACACTTCGGTCCAAAACCTATGGGATACAGCAAAGGCGGTCCTAAGGGGAAAATATATAGCCATCCAAGCCTCGCTCAAAAAAAATTGAAAAATCCAGAACACACCAGCTGTCTCTACACCTTAAAGAACTGGAGGATCAACAACAAATCAAACCAACTCCACACATAAGAAGGGAAATCATCAAGATTAGAGCTGAGATCAATGAGGGAGAAACCAGAGATACAGTAGAACGTATCAATGAAACTAGAAGCTGGTTTTTTGAAAGAATCAAAAAGATCGATAAGCCACTGGCTACACTAATCCGAAAGAAAAGAGAGACATCCCAAATTCATAAAATTATGAATGAAAAGGGAGAGATCACTAACGCCAAGGAAGTAGAAACAATCATCAGATGTTATTACGAACAGTTATATGCCAATAAGCTTAGCAACCTAGATGAAATGGATGCATTCCTGGAAAAATATAAACTACCAAAATAGAACCAGGAAGAAATCGACAACCTGAATAGACCGATATCTAATAACGAGATTGAATCAGTGATCAAAAACCTCCCAAAAAACAAGAGCGCAGGACCTGACGGATTCCCTGGGGAATTCTACCAAACCTTCCAAGAAGAAATAACACCTATTCTCCTGAAGCTGTTTCAAAAAATTGAAGCAGAAGGAAAACTTACAGACTCTTTCTATGAAGCCAGCATTACCCTGATACCCAAACCAGGCAAAGACTCGACCAAAAAGGAGAATTTCAGACCAATATCACTGATGAATATGGATGCTAAGATTCTCAACAAGATCCTAGCCAACAGGATCCAACAGCACATTAAAAAGATTATTCACCATGATCATGTGGGATTCATCCCTGGGCTACAAGGATGGTTCAACATTCGCAAATCAATCAATGTGATACAACAAATTAATATGAGAAGAGAGAAGAACCACATGGTCCTCTCAATTGATGCAGAAAAAAGCATTGGACAAAATCCAGCATCCGTTCCTGATTAAAACGCTTCAAAGTATAGGGATAGAGGGAACATTCCTGAACCTCATCAAATCTATCTATGAAAGACCCACAGCAAATATCATCCTCAATGGGATAAAGCTTGCAGCCTTCCCATTGAGATCAGGAACAAGACAAGGATGCCCACTTTCACCACTCATGTTCAACATAGTATTAGAAGTCCTAGCAACAGCAATCAGACAACAGAGAGAAATAAAAGGTATCCAAATTGGTAATGAAGAAGTCAAACTCTCTCTCTTTGCAGATGACATGATTCTTTATATGGAAAACTCAAAAGACTCCACCCCCAAACTACTAGAACTCATACAGCAATTCAGCAGCGTGGCAGGATACAAAGTCAATGTGCAGAAATCAGTGGCTTTCTTATATACTAACAATGAAAATACAGAAAGGGAAATTAGAGAATCGATTCCATTTACTATAGCACCAAGAACCATAAGATACCTGGGAATAAACCTAACTAAAGAGGTAAAGGATCTATACTTGAGGAACTACAGAACACTCATGAAAGAAATTGAAGAAGACACAAAAAGATGGAAGACCATTCCATGCTCTTGGATCGGAAGAATAAACATTGTTAAAATGCCTATACTGCCTAGAGCAATCTATACTTTTAATGCCATTCCGATCAAAATTCCACTGGCATTCTTCAAAGAGCTGGAACAAATAATCCTAAAATTTGTATGGAATCAGAAGAGACCCTGAATCGCTAAGGAAATGTTGAAAAACAAAAATAAAGCTGGCGAGATCACCTTACCTAATTTCAAGCTTTATTACAAAGCTGTGATCACCAAGACAGCATGGTACTGGCATAAAAATAGACACATAGACCAGTGGAACAGAGTAGAGAGCCCTGATATGGACCCTCAACTCTATGGTCAATTAATCTTCGACAAAACAGGAAAAAATATACAGTGGAAAAAGACAGTCTCTTCAATAAATGGTGCTGGGAAAACTGGACAGCTATATGTAGAAGAATGAAACTCGACCATTCTCTTACACCGTACACAAAGATCGACTCAAAATGGATAAAGACCTCAACGTGAGACAGGAATCTATCAGAATCTTAGAGGAGAACATAGGCCGTAATCTCTTTGATATCAGCCACAGCAACTTCTTTCAAGATACGTCTCCAAAGGCAAAGGAAACAAAAGCAAAAATAAACTTCTGGGACTTCATCAAAATCAAAAGCTTCTGCACAGCAAAGGAAACAGTCAAAAAAACAAAGACGCAACCCACGGAATGGGAGAAGATATTTGCAAATGACAGTACAGACAAAAGGTTGATATCCAGGATCTATAATGAACTCCTCAAACTCAACCCACACGAAACAGACAAACACATCAAAAAATGGGCAGAAGATATGAACAGACACTTCTCCAATCAAGACATACAAATGGCTATCAGACACATGAAAAAATGCTCATCATTATTAGCCCTCAGGGAGATTCAAATTAAAACCACATTGAGATATCACCTTACACCAGTTAGAATGGCCAAAATTAACAAAACAGGAAACAACATGTGTTGGAGAGGATGTGGAGAAAGGAGTACCCTCTTACACTGTTGGTGGGAATGCAAGTTGGTGCAGCCTCTTTGGAGAGCAGTGTGGAGATTCCTCAAGAAATTAAAAATAGAGCTTCCCTACGACCCTGCAATTGCACTCCTGGGTATTTACCCCAAAGATACAGATGTCGTGAAAAGAAGGGCCATCTGTACCCCAATGTTTATAGCAGCAATGGCCACAGTCGCCAAACTATGGAAAGAACCAAGATGCCCTTCAACGGATAAATGGATAAGGAAGATGTGGTCCATATACCCTATGGAGTATTATGCCTCCATCAGAAAGGACGAATATCCAACTTTTGTAGCAACATTGACGGGACTAGAAGAGATTATGCTGAGTGAAATCAGTCAAGCAGAGAGAGTCAATTATCATATGGTTTCACTCATCTGTGGAGCATAACAAATAGCATGGAGGACAAGGGGCGTTAGAGAGGAGTAGGGAATTTGGGTAATTGGAAGGGGAGGTGAACCATGAGAGACTATGGATTCTGAAAAACAGTCTGAGGGGTTTGAAGTGGCGGGGGTTGGGAGGTTGGGGTACCAGGTGTTGGGTATTATAGAGGGCACAGCTTGCATGGAGCACTGGGTGTGGTGAAAAAATAATGAATACTGTTTTTCTGAAAATAAATAAATTGGGAAAAAAAACAGAAAGAACACTATAAAAAAATACACATGAGCCATATATAATTTTGGAGGTAATAAATGCTATGTGAAAGTATACATGAGGAAATGGATGAAGGACCTTCATGTGAGAAAGGAATCCATCAAAATCCTTGAGGATAACACAGGCAGCAACCTCTTCAACCCCAGCTGCAGCAACGTCTTCCTAGGAACATTGCCAAAGGCAATGGAAACAAGGACAAAAATGAACTATTGGGACTTCATCAAGATCCGCAAAGGAAACAGTCAACAAAACCAAAAGACAACTAACAGAATGGGAGAAGATATTTGCAAACGACATATCAGATGAAGGGCTAGTATCTAAAATCTGTAAAGAGCTTAGCAAACTCAACACGCAAAAAACAAATAATCCAATCAAGAAATGGACAGAGGACATGAACAGACATTTCTGGCCAACAGACACATGAAAAAGTGTTCCACATCACTCGGCATCAGGAAAAGACAAATCAAAACCACAATGAGATATCACCTCACACCAGTCAGAATGGCTGAAATTAACAAGTCAGGAAATGACAGATGCTGGCTAGGATGTGGAGAAAAGGGAACCTTCCTACACTGTTGGTGGGAATGCAAGCTGGTGCAGCCACTCTGAAAAACAATATGGAGGTTCCTCAAAAAGTTGAAAATAGAGCTAACCTATGACCCAGCAATTGCACCACTGGGTATTTACCCTGAAGATACAAACATAGTGATCTGAAGGGGCACGTGCACCCGAATGTCTACAATAGCCAAACTATGGAAAGAACCTAGATGTCCATCAAGAGATGAATGGATAAAGAAGATATGGTATATATACACAATAGAATACTATGCAGCCATCAAAAGAAATGGAATCTTGCCATTACAACAACATGGATGGAACTAGAGATTATTATGCTTAGCGAAGTAAGTCAGTCAGAGAAAGACAACTATCTATGATCTCCCTGATATGAGGAAGTGGAGATGCAATGTGGGTGGTTTGGGGTGTAGGAAAAGAATAAATGAAACAAGATGGGCTCAGGAGGGAGACAAACCATTAGTGACCCTTAATCTCACAAAGCAAACTGAGGGCTGCTGGGGGTGGGGGAGAGTGTGGTTGGGTTATGGACATTGGGGAGCTTATATGCTATGGTGAGTGATGTGAAGTGTGTAAACCTGGTGATTCACAGACCTTTACCCCTGGGGCTAATAATATATGTTTATAATTTTTTAATTATTAAAAAAAGAAAATGTGCGTGAGGGAGAGTGGAGAGGAGAATATGGGGGATACCAATTTGATCAGTGATGATTTTGCTAAGGAGACATTAGCAAAGAATTGAATAAGATGAGAAGATGAGCCATGTGGGCATCTGGGGCGGAGTGCTTCAGGTGCCCATGGAAAGGCCCTAAAGTTCAGGCCTGCCTGGTGTGTTTAAGAAACAGTAAAGCTACTAGTTCTACAGGAGTAGAGTAAGAGAGGAGGAAGCATATAGAAATGAAGTCACCCAGGAACTGGTGATGTGTGGAGTTAACTACTCTCAGTGGAAACAGGTACTAATGGAAGAATTTGAATAGAGTAGTGACACGAATAAATTTAAAATTTTAAATGATCATGTGGATTCTCTACTGAGAATGGTCTTTGGTGGCAATGTGAGAAACTGTGCAAATTAGTTCAGGTGTTATTTCAGTAGTCCAGACTAGCCTGGAGTGATATTTCTGGAAATGACAAGAGGTAGTTTCCACCTTGCTCTGTTTGGTGGGTAGACACTAAAGGATTTGTTGGTAATTGGATTTGGGAGAGAAGACAAGTGAAGGATGGCTACTAAGTTACAGCCCAAGCAACTGGCAGGGTGAATTTCTAAAAGCCAGAATGAAAACAATGTCAGAGGAGGAATAATTCAATTTTGGACATGTTAAATTTGAAACGTCTTTTGACATCTAATTAAAGCTAGTCAGTAGCCAGTTTGGTATGTGTTTGGGGAAGAAGTTTGGACTAGAAATATACATTTGGGATCTTGAGCATTTAAACACTACTTAGAACTTTGAGGTTGGATGAGGTTCTTAAGGGAGTAAAAGTAGAAGATGTCCAAAGGCTGATTTTAAGGTGCCAAGGAGAGAAGGAGGACCAGGAATGGGGAACCAGAAGAAGAAATGTCCTGAAGTCAACTGAGGGGGAAAAATTGTGTCAAGGAGAAGAGAGAGGTTGGTTATGCCTAATGCTACTGAGAGGCCACGTTAAAAACAGACAGACAGAATGAAGAAACACACAGAAGCAAATACTGTGGACAGATCATTGATTTTACTAATACGGGAGTTTATTGGGGACATTTAAAAGATCAGTTGTAGCAGAGAAGTCTTGGGAGGGTAGGAAATGTTATCAAAATTATTCCAAGAGATAATGAGAACAATGAGAAATATCATTAATAGCTGGACAAGATTGAAGGTCTTCAGGTACGCTCATGTATTACAGGGACGTTCTATGTGAGCTGTCTTTCCCAGTTTCAGATAATGTTATGCTGTGACTTACTTCTCAAACTACTTAAATTGTTTTTATTTTTAGAAAATTGAATAAATTTATTTCCTTTTACATTAAAGAACTTATTTCCAGAAGGAAATTTTATATCAAGATCATACATGGCAAAACAGCACTTCTTGACCTAAAAGAGTCTGCATAATTCATCGAAATAGATTCACAAACATTAACATTTTGTTAATGGACCAGTAGTTAGACATCAGGAGCACACATGTACACATTTTCGGAAATGCTTCTGTCCTGAATTGAAAACCTCCATTTTTGCTCTCGAGCGATTTAATAACTTAAATCAGAACTCGTTTGCCTAAGTGAGAAAAGAAAAGATCATCTAAATCGGTTGATTTTTATCTATTTTAGAATCCCTCAGGGCAGGTGCTTTGTCTTAATGTCCTGTGAAATGCGCAGAATCATTCCATGTGTCTATAGTGCAGTCCGACCAGATAGTATTTGATGGCTGTATTCGTCTTTAACATGAACGGATTATTAGTTTAGAGAAGATTTGTTTTCTTTCTCAAAATTCCTTTTTTCCAGTGTCTAAGCACCATGCTTATTGAGATAAATACTTTCGTGTCCCTCTTGGTGCTTCTGACAAATGGGAGACCTGAATTATAATATGCGGTGAGTTACCTGGTTGAGCAGACTGGAAACAGAAGTGGCCTTGATCTTTAAAGCAAACGTCACAGGACAGTTGGCTTGATTGTAGCTCATGGTGTTGTTAAAACATCTATCAGCAGACCAGCAATTGAGTAATTCCATGTCTTACTAGTTGTCCAAAGTGAGCATCATTCAATCATTTGACCCGGGGTATTTAACCTCAGGTTGTGTCCCTGAAGCCAAACAAAATAGCTGTTTTCCATTTGCTCACTATTCCTCAAATTCACGAGGTCTGTTTTCATCTCATGGCCTTTTCCTTCCCTGTACCCTTTGTGGAATGCCCTTCCCCACAGGTCTTGCTCTCTGGACCCTCACATTTTCCTGATAGCTTTCCTGATGACTGCAAGCCCTCTCACTCCCATCCCTGCCTATGCTTTCTAAAGTGCCTTATATTTTAGCGGCACTTAGAGATATCAGAAAGCTGTATATTTTCATGGCTTATTTTGTTTTGTCTCTGACTCCCCCTACCACAGTGTAAGTTGCACAAAGTCAGAATTCTTGTCTCCGCTGCTCACAGAGTTTTGTCTGTGTGGAAGCCCCATGGCTCATTAACACACTGCAGGTGATTCATGACTATTTGTTGAGTTCATGAGTGAACACTCTAGGTGTTATTGTTGTCAGTTTCCTTTTGTAGTTAGGCGCCTTGGCCTGAGAGGCGAGGGGTCACTCTGGAGTTCACACCCAGTAAGCCCTGCCATCCCCCCCACCCCACCCCAAAGACTACGGCTCCCACACTTTCTCACACCTTGCACAGAGGGCTCCGATGGGACTCGACTAATCAGAAATTGGAGGGGGAGACAAACCATGAGAGACTATGGACTCTGAGAAACAAACTGAGGGTTTTGGAGGGCAGGGGTCATAGGTGGTTAGGGGAACCTGGTGGTGAGTATTATGGAGGGCATGTATTACATAGAGCACTGGGTGTGGTGCCTAAAAAATGAATCTTGGAACACTGAAAAAATAAAATAAAATAATAAATATATTTTAAAAAGGAAATATATTTGCATAAAAGATGACAGATTCCTTTCTGTTCTGTGTGGAAAACATTGACGTTACCCCTCCCTTTTTAAGATGGACATTACTATTATCTCCACATTAGAAAAAAAAATGTATCTTCCAATTAAGTAAGTTATAGGGGACTTTAATTGGAGGGGTGACAGAAATACTCCTAGAGTTAGGGATGCTTCGGTGGCTCAGTCAGTTAAGTGTCTGCCTTCAGCTCAGGTCATGACCCTAGAGCCCTGGGATCAAGTCCCACACTGGGCTACCTGCTCAGTGGTTAGTCTGTTTCTCCCTCTCTTGCTGCTCCCCTTGCCTGTGCTCGCTCACTCTCTCTCCCTCTCTCTGATGAATAAATAAACTTTTTTAAAAAAAGAAAAGAAGGAAGGAAGGAAAAAAAGCTCCTAAAATTGAAGTCCTTTGCATTTCCTATTTACTATATGGTCTGTAAGGTTTAAATGACACAAGGCATGCAAGTATAGTTCCTGACACATAGTAAGTAGTCAATAAATTCTGACTTAAGGATTCACTGTTCAATATCATACTTGAATTTCTACCCATCAATTAGAGGTGGCTGGCTAAACTCATCTTAGAAAAATAATTTGTTTAATTTTTTAAAATATTTTACTTATTTGAGAGAGAGAGAGAGAGCACAGGCAGGGGTGAATGGCAGAGGGAGCAGGAAAAGCCTACTCCCTGCTGAGCAGGGATTTCTCAACATGGGGCTGAATCCCAGGATCGAGACTTGAGCCAAAGGCAGAGGCTTAACCGACTGACCCATATAGGTGCCCATGAGGGTGGGGAGAACCTACTTAAAAATGTTTTCAGAAGTGTATTTTAGGTCAGAAATATGCACATGATCAAATCTTAATACTCCAATTATCATTGCTTTTCTGATTTTTCCAGTTATTCCTTTTATGTGTTATATCTTCCTTTAAATTATTTCTTTCCTTGGGTGGCCTGGGTGGTTCCATCGGTTGAGCATCCAACTCTTGATTTCGGCTCAGGTCACGATCTTGGGATTGTGGGATCGAGCCCCAGTTCAGACTCTATGCTCAGAGGGAAGTCGGCTTGAGTCTCTCTATCTCCCTCCACACTTATCCCACTAGCACTCTCTCGCTCTAAAATAAATAAGCAAACCTGAAATAATTTATCTCTATGAGTGTTGACAAGTAGAGATGTACAGTACTTACATAAGAGCTAACACACATAATGGATGGATTTCAGAGCTCCAGATAGCACCATCACCCCCTTGCTTTGCTGACCAAGAAATGATGAATCCTCTTTAGTTCCTACCCCGTTGGCCACAGATCCTGGCATAACCAAAGAAGATTGGCTAAAAGAATGAAAGAGAAAAACAATCAAATAAGGATTTCCATCCAAATCCTGGGTCTTCAGGCTTTCCAATATGGATACAACCTCACATAAGAATAAAGTGGGCAAATAACTCGCTCTCACATTTCTTAAAAGCCAGAGGTGCACATGCACCCGAATGTTTATAGCAGCAATGTCCACAATAGCCAAACTATGGAAAGAACCTAGATGTCCATCAACAGATGAATGGATAAAGAAGATGTGGTATATATAAACAATGGAATACTATGCAGCCATCAAAAGAAATGAAATCTTGCCATTTGCGACAACATGGATGGAACTAGATCATATCATGCTTAGCGAAATAAGTCAAGCAGAGAAAGACAACTACCGTATGATCTCCCTGATATGAGGAAGTGGTGATGCAACATGGGGGCTTAAATGGGTAGGAGAAGAATAAATGAAACAAGATGGGACTGGAGGGAGACAAAGCATAAGTGACTCTTAATCTCACAAAACAAACTGAGGGTTGCTGGGGGGAGGGGGGTTGGGAGAAGGGGGGTGGGGTTATGGACATTGGGGAGGGTATGTGCTTTGGTGAGTGCTGTGAAGTGTGTAAACCTGGCGATTCACAGACCTGTACCCCTGTGGATAAAAATATGTGTTTATAAAAAATAAAAAATTAAAAAAAAATAAAAAAATAAATGGTAAAAAAAAAAGAAAAACCTGGAAGAAGTATTTCATGGTACCTCAGGGACTGAAAGTAATTAATGGGGAAGAAAAAAAAATTGAAAATACTCTAGGAATTTTCCCCCTTATTATTTTAGTAGCATAACAATGTAATGACTTAAATAAATAAAATGATACAGCCTTCACAGCACTCTTATCCCTCAGCAACGATATTAAGTATTAGAGTAGACTCGATCCATTAGAAGAAAGGTGAGCATTAATCTGGGCTGAACATTATCTACACACAGCCATCTTGCTTCAGACTCCATTTCTTTTGGCTTTTATGAAAATGCAAGACAATAAATTGTCTTTCAGAAAGTAACAGCAACCGTGTATCAATGAACAAACAAAATTGATAATATCTATAATAATATGATAGGTAAAAATGACTGGTTGAAGGAGAAAAACAACAGAAAAAGTTAAGTGGGAGATTTTCAGTGATAAAAAGCAGTTTCTTAATGACATAAGCAGGCTGGGTCTGAGGACCCAGAGAGGGTCCCAGGGACCGGCTAAGAGGGTCCCTGGCTACACATAGGATGGAAATCAAATGTGAGCAAGCAGCATATGAGAACAGAGTTTACTGAAGATACAAAGAGAGTGCAGGTACAGACAGTGTCTGGGAGATACAGAGAGGAAAGGAGAGGGAGTCTCATCTTTATTCAGAGTTTGGGGTTTTTATTAAGGATTGTTGTATAGTGTGCATGTCCTTCAGGTGTTCAGGAATGGGTCAGAACAAGGACAGGTGTCCAAGTGTCCTGTGTAAGTCACATTCCCTAGAGACAGGGGTATTGGAGTTGAGATGTCCAGCATGGGTGGTTTTGATATGGTTTTGGAATATAAGTGAGGGTCCAGAGCCCATGACCAGGAAAGGTTTCTTGAGACATCTTTAGTGCAAAATGGTGGTTTTATTAAGGCCCGGGAACGGGACAAGTGGGTAGCTCCAGGATTGTGAGGGGTGGCTAGTTATAGTTAAGAAAAAAGGAAGTTTTACAAAGAACTTTCATATGCTAAAGAGGACCTACAAGATACCAGAGGCTTTGCCATTGTTCAAGTTAAGGTTTTTCCATCTAGCAAGGCAGTAACAAAGATAGTTTAAGGTTTCCTGGAAGAATGTCACACATGTCCCTCCCAGGAGTTGGGGGTGGAGTGGGTAGGAAGGTTTGCAGGGTGTCTGTGTGTGTTTTGTCCTCAGCTACCCTTCTGCTCCCTCATCAGTCTGGAATACACATGGGCTGACCATATTGGGACATTCTTGCCTGGCCACTCCTTAGATGTTACATTTTGTGTTAGTGGAGTCCAAAGAAATCATGAACTCCCTGCCCCTTACAAGGAGGACGCACTACCAGGCCTGTATAAGGTGGGACTGCAGGTCCCAGGTCCAGGAAGAACAGAAGAAGGGAAAGGAGCAAAAAGCAAGTTTTTATAGAATTCTTCAGTCTCCCTGTCTCACTCAATACAGCCTAATTCTGTGTTTCTTGAAAAAATTAACTCTCATTATTTGTAGTTCTGCTTTATCTTTCTGGCTAATGCTTGCCTGGCAAAGAACAAACAATGAGAGGAAAATATCAAGCATCTATTATCAATTCCATTGAGTCTGTTTAAAAAAATATTTTGGAAGGAAGGGAGGGAAAGAGGGAGGAAACAAAATAAAAACTCCTGAATATTGAGCTCCAAAAAATAAATAAATAAATAAATAAATATTTTGTTTCTTATTCTCTAATCTTAGGTCTCTATTATAATTAATTCCAGGCAATTTAAAATTTGAGATTTAGCTATAAATGGAATGTTTCAAGGTATTACCCTAGGTAGTTGATAATTTCATTGTATTTTACTGCTTTATTTTATTCCATCATATTTTAGGGAGTGTATATCTGTCATAATACAAAAGCATTTCTCCAAGGAAATATAATGCAGGCCTGAAAAGGTGGTCACTTGCTTAATTAAATCTGACTTCTACTCTCGGTCCCTTCCCTACCCTCAAGAACACCACAGCCTGCTGCTTCCCCTCTTGACTGAGGTCATCAAGAGGGAAAGCAACAGGCTGTGGTGTTCTTGAGGGTGGGGGAGGGACCGAGAGCAGGATTTAGGGGATTGGATATTTTAAATTGGTGATGCTTATCCCTCATCCAAGTGGGTGGTCAGGGAGGACACAGGGTATGGCTGAAATTCAGAGGAAAGGGCAGATTGAGGGATATATACTCAAAGTCAGAAGCTCTAGCTTTTGTCTTCTCTGACTTTCATGAAGGAGGGAAAAGAAGTAAAGGGGTAATATTTATTGGAGATTTTCAGTACACCTGATGTCACTCTATGTGCCTGGACAGAAATCATGTCAGTCCAACCCCCGATATTGATGGACTTTTGTACTCTTACAGTTCTCATTTACAAATGAAGAAGTTGAAAAATAATCACACATTTCATATGAGGAGCCAGTTTTGAATTCTGATTTCTGGCTTCAGATTCAGGATTTTTTATTTTTTAAGATTTTATTTATTTGCTTGACAGAGAGAGAGCACAAGTAGGCAGAGCAACAGCAGAGGGAGAAGAAGCAGCAGAGCTCCCCACTGAGCAGGGAGCCCCATATAGGACTCAATCTCAGGATCCTGGGATCATGACCAGAGCTGAATGCAGCTGCTTAACCGACAGGACCACGCAGGTGCCCCCAGATTCAGGATTCTTAACCATAAATATTCCTAACTTGATATATACTCAGCATAAAAAGAAACCAGTGGGCTACATAGTTTCTCTATACTGCAAGCATTTACACAAAGTGTAACACATTTGTTTAAACACGAGATATATACTCATTTAAAATTAAATACGTAAACCATAAGAGAGAGTTAATCTATTCCTGCACCAGGTAAGATTCTGTATAAATTAGGAAGATGCTATTCTTATTCATTTTTCCTACTTTCAGATGAGAGGAAATGACAGAAATGCTGGAGTCAGATGTGGAATTCTGAATTTAACTTCTTGCCATTAGCTCACTTTTTTTTCCCCAATTTATTTATTTTCAGAAAAACAGTATTCATTATGTTTCACCACACCCAGTGCTCCATGCAAGCTGTGCCCTCTATAATACCCAACACCTGGTACCCCAACCTCCCACCCCCCCCGCCACTTCAAACCCCTCAGACTGATTTTCAGAGTCCATAGTCTCTCATGGTTCACCTCCCCTTCCAATTTACCCAAATTCCCTACTCCTATCTAACGCCCCTTGTCATCCATGCTATTGGTTATGCTCCACAAATAAGTGAAACCATATGATAATTGACTCTCTCTGCTTGACTGATTTCACTCAGCATAATCTCTTCCAGTCCCGTCAATGTTGCTACAAAAGTTGGATATTCGTCCTTTCTGATGGAGGCATAATACTCCATAGGGTATATGGACCACATCTTCCTTATCCATTTATCCGTTGAAGGGCATCTTGGTTCTTTCCATAGTTTGGCGACTGTGGCCATTGCTGCTATAAACATTGGGGTACAGATGGCCCTTCTTTTCACGACATCTGTATCTTTGGGGTAAATACCCAGGAGTGCAATTGCAGGGTCGTAGGGAAGCTCTATTTTTAATTTCTTGAGGAATCTCCACACTGTTCTCCAAAGAGGCTGCACCAACTTGCATTCCCACCAACAGTGGAAGAGAGTACCCCTTTCTCCACATCCTCTCCAACACATGTTGTTTCCTGTTTTGTTAATTTTGGCCATTCTAAGTGGTGTAAGGTGATATCTCAATGTGGTTTTAATTTGAATCTCCCTGAGGGCTAATGATGATGAGCATTTTTTCATGTGTCTGATAGCCATTTGTATGTCTTGATTGGAGAAGTGTCTGTTCATATCTTCTGCCCATTTTTTTTCCCAATTTATTTATTTTCAGAAAAACAGTATTCATTATTTTTTCACCACACCCAGTGCTCCATGCAAGCTGTGCCCTCTATAATACCCACCACCTGGTACCCCAACCTCCCACCCCCCCGCCACTTCAAACCCCTCAGACTGTTTTTCAGAGTCCATAGTCTCTCATGGTTCACCTCCCCTTCCAATTTACCCAAATTCCCTACTACTCTCTAACGCCCCTTGTCCTCCATGCTATTGGTTATGCTCCACAAATGAGTGAAACCATATGATAATTGACTCTCTCTGCTTGACTTATTTCACTCAGCATAATCTCTTCCAGTCCCGTCCATGTTGCTACAAAAGTTGGATATTCGTCCTTTCTGATGGAGGCATAATACTCCATAGTGTATATGGACCACATCTTCCTTATCCATTCATCCGTTGAAGGGCATCTTGGTTCTTTCCATAGTTTGGCGACTGTGGCCATTGCTGCTATAAACATTGGGGTACAGATGGCCCTTCTTTTCACGACATCTGTATCTTTGGGGTAAATACCCAGGAGTGCAATTGCAGGGTCGTAGGGAAGCTCTATTTTTAATTTCTTGAGGAATCTCCACACTGTTCTCCAAAGAGGCTGCACCAACTTGCATTCCCACCAACAGTGTAAGAGGGTTCCCCTTTCTCCACATCCTCTCCAACACATGTTGTTCCTGTTTTGTTAATTTTGGCCATTCTAACTGGTGTAAGGTGATATCTCAATGTGGTTTTAATTTGAATCTCCCTGAGGGCTAATGATGATGAGCATTTTTTCATGTGTCTGATAGCCATTTGTATTTCTTGATTGGAGAAGTGTCTGTTCATATCTTCTGCCCATTTTTTGATGTGTTTGTCTGTTTCGTGTGGGTTGAGTTTGAGGAGTTCATTATAGATCCTGGATATCAACCTTTTGTCTGTACTGTCATTTGCAAATATCTTCTCCCATTCCGTGGGTTGCCTCTTTGTTTTTTTGACTGTTTCCTTTGCTGTGCAGAAGCTTTTGATTTTGATGAAGTCCCAGAAGTCTATTTTCGCTTTTGTTTCCTTTGCCTTTGGAGACGTATCTTGAAAGAAGTTGCTGTGGCTGATATCGAAGAGATGACTGCCTATGTTCTCCTCTAAGATTCTGATAGATTCCTGTCTCACATTGAGGTCTTTTATCCATTTTGAGTTGATCTTTGTGTACGGTGTAAGAGAATGGTCGAGTTTCATTCTTCTACATATAGCTGTCCAGTTTTCCCAGCACCATTTATTGAAGAGACTGTCTTTTTTCCACTGTATATTTTTTCCTGTTTTGTCGAAGATTAATTGACCATAGAGTTGAGGGTCCATATCAGGGCTCTCTACTCTGTTCCACTGGTCTATGTGTCTGTTTTTATGCCAGTACCATGCTGTCTTGGTGATCACAGCTTTGTAATAAAGCTTGAAATCAGGTAAGGTGATGCCGCCAGCTTTATTTTTGTTTTTCAACGTTTCCTTAGCGATTCGGGGTCTCTTCTGATTCCATACAAATTTTTGGATTATTTGCTCCAGCTCTTTGAAGAATGCCGGTGGAATTTTGATCGGAATGGCATTAAAAGTATAGATTGCTCTAGGCAGTATAGACATTTTAACGATGTTTATTCTTCCGATCCAAGAGCATGGAATGGTCTTCCATCTTTTTGTGTCTTCTTCAATTTCTTTCATGAGTGTTCTATAGTTCTTCAAGTATAGATCCTTTACCTCTTTAGTTAGGTTTATTCCCAGGTATCTTATGGTTCTTGGTGCTATAGTAAATGGAATCGATTCTCTAATTTCCCTTTCTGTATTTTCCTTGTTAGTGTATAAGAAAGCCACTGATTTCTGCACATTGACTTTGTATCCTGCCACGCTGCTGAATTGCTGTATGAGTTCTAGTAGTTTGGGGGTGGAGTCTTTTGGGTTTTCCATATAAAGAATCATGTCATCTGCGAAGAGAGAGAGTTTGACTTCTTCATTACCAATTTGGATACCTTTTATTTCTCTCTGTTGTCTGATTGCTGTTGCTAGGACTTCTAATACTATGTTGAACAAGAGTGGTGAAAGTGGGCATCCTTGTCTTGTTCCTGATCTCAACGGGAAGGCTGCAAGCTTTTTCCCATTGAGGATGATATTTGCTGTGGGTCTTTCATAGATAGATTTGATGAGGTTCAGGAATGTTCCCTCTATCCCTATACTTTGAAGCGTTTTAATCAGGAACGGATGTTGGATTTTGTCAAATGCTTTTTCTGCATCAATTGAGAGGACCATGTGGTTCTTCTCTCTTCTCCTATTAATTTGTTGTATCACATTGATTGATTTACGAATGTTGAACCATCCTTGTAGCCCAGGGATGAATCCCACCTGATCATGGTGGATAATCTTTTTAATGTGTTGTTGGATCCTGTTGGCTAGGATCTTGTTGAGAATCTTAGCATCCATATTCATCAGTGATATTGGTCTGAAATTCTCCTTTTTGGTATGGTCCTTGCCTGGTTTGGGGATCAGGGTAATGCTGGCTTCATAGAAAGAGTCTGGAAGTTTTCCTTCTGCTTCAATTTTTTGAAACAGCTTCAGGAGAATAGGTGTTATTTCTTCTTGGAAGGTTTGGTAGAATTCCCCAGGGAATCCATCAGGTCCTGGGCTCTTGTTTTTTGGGAGATTTTTGATCACTGCTTCAATCACGTTATTAGATATCGGTCTATTCAGGTTGTCGATTTCTTCCTGGTTCTATTTTGGTAGTTTATATTTTTCCAGGAATGCATCCATTTCATCTAGGTTGCTAAGCTTATTGGCATATAACTGCTCGTAATAACTTCTGATGATTGTTTCTACTTCCTTGGTGTTCGTTGTGATCTCTCCCTTTTCATTCATAATTTTATGAATTTGGGATGTCTCTCTTTTCTTTCAGATTAGTGTAGCCAGTGGCTTATCGATCTTTTTGATTCTTTCAAAAAACCAGCTTCTAGTTTCATTGATACGTTCTACTGTATCTCTGGTTTCTCCCTCATTGATCTCAGCTCTAATCTTGATGATTTCCCTTCTTATGTGTGGAGTTGGCTTGATTTGTTGTTGATCCTCCAGTTCTTTAAGGTGTAGAGACAGCTGGTGTGTTCTGGATTTTTCAATTTTTTTTGAGCGAGGCTTAGATTGCTATATATTTTCCCCTTAGGACCGCCTTTGCTGTATCCCATAGGTTTTGGACCGAAGTGTCTTCATTCTCATTGGTTTCCATGAATTGTTTCAGTTCTTCTTTGATCTCCTGGTTGATCCAAGCATTCTTAAGCAAGGTGGTCTTTAGCTTCCAGGTTTTTGAGTTCCTTCGGAACTTTTCCTTGTGATTGAGCTCCAGTTTCAAAGCATTGTGATCTGAGAATATGCAGGGAATCATCTCAGTCTTTTGGTATGGGTTGAGTCCTGATTTGTGACCCAGTATGTGGTCTATTCTGGAGAAGGTTCCGTGTGCACTTGAGAAGAATGAGTATTCTGCTGTTTTAGGGTGGAATGTTCTGTATATCTCTATGAGGTCCATCTGGTCCAATGTGTCATTCAATGCTCTTGTTTCTTTATTGATTTTCTGCTCCGATGATCTGTCTAATTCTGAGTGAGGCGTGTTAAGATCTCCTACGATTAGTGTATTCATATCAATATGACTCTTTATCTTGAGTAACAGTTTTCTTAAGTAATTGGCTGCTCCCATATTGGGAGCATAGATATTTACAATTGTTAGATCATCTTGGTGGATAGTCCCTTTAAGGATTATGTAGTGTCCTTCTATATCTCTGACTACAGTCTTTAGTTTGAAGTCTAATTTATCTGATATGAGAATCGATACCCCAGCCTTCTTTTGAGTCCCATTGGCATGAAAGATGCTTCTCCACCCCTTCACTTTCAGTCTGCGTGTATCTTTAGGTTCAAAATGGGTCTCTTGTAGACAGCATATGGATGGGTCCTGTCATTTTATCCAATCTGCAACCCTGTGCCGTTTTATGGGTGCATTTAGGCCATTCACATTGAGAGTGATTATTGATAGATACGTTTTTATTGACATTGAGTTACCTTTGAAGTCTTTCTTTCTGTAGACTGTCTCTATATTTCTGTTCAATGCTATTCTTGGGATTTTTCCTCTTTTACAGAACCCCCTTAATATTTCCTGCATGTCGGCTTGGTGGTTGCATAGTCTTTTAAGCCTTGCCGGTCTTGGAAACTCTTTATCTCTCCATCCATTTTGAATGTCAGTCTTGCTGGATAAAGTATTCTTGGCTGCATGTTCTTCTCATTTAGTGCCCTGAATATATCTTACCAGCCTCTTCTGGCTTGCCAGGTCTCTGTGGACAGGTCTGATGTTATTCTGATGGGCTTCCCTCTGTAAATAAGGAGCCTCTTTGCCCTGGCAGCTTTCAAGAGATTACACCTACAATTATAATTTCTCAATTTGACTATCAGGACTCGTGATGTTTTTTTGGAGTGTATAATCTTGGGTGGAGACCGTTCAGCCTCTAGTACATGAACGCTGGTTTCATTCGCGATATTCGGAAAGTTTTCATGAAGGACTTTTTCCACGATATCTTCTATACTTCTTTCTTTCTCCTCCCCTTCAGGAATTCCAATAATTCTGACGTTGGAACGCTTCATGGCATCATTTATTTCCCTAATTCTGCTTTCGTGGGATCTAAGGTGTTTGTTCCAGTCTTCCTCCTGATCCTTTCTCTCTATCTGTTTGTCTTCCAGATCACTAATTCTATCTTCTGTCTCAGTTACCCTAGCTTTGAGAGAGTTTAAATTGGATTGGAACTCATTGAGAGCATTGTGGACCTCCTCCCTGGTAGCTTTGAGCTCCGCCCTAACATTGTGAACATCCTGTCTGTTTGGCTTTCAGTTCGGCCCTAATCAATTCTGTTTGGTCATCCATGGCTTTCTCCAACCTAGCTATTTCCTGGATAATTGTTAGCCTGAATTCTCTTTCCGACATATTGTCTATGTTATAGCCGTTAGCTCTATTGCAGAAGGTCCATCCTCTGTATTTTTCTTCTGTTGGGCATTCCTCCTCCTAGTCATTTTGGTGGGAGAAGACTGAACAGATGTAGCTGGATGTATCAACTCTGGTGCAGTCAAGGTGCACCCTGGAACACTTCCTGATCTCCGTCTCAGAGAGAAGCCTCAGTCTGGGTGCAGAAGCTGAATAAATTCCCCCTTGGACGCTGGCAGTGCAGGTTCCAAGTTAAAGTCCCTGGGGGCGCAGGATCTTTTGCTCGTCCCCAAAGCCAAGGCAGTGGCGGCTGTCTGGGAGCTCCTGACCACCAGAGAGGTTCCAAGCAGCGATCGCACACTGAGATTTTGCCGCCGGCCTGGGCTGGGAGTGCCCGGCTTGCGCGCACCTCTTTTCAGAGGCGGTTGTGTGTGGGGCGCGCGTCTGGGGCACTGAGAACGGGGCGCTAATCCGTAAGCCGCAGGCTGGGCTTTTGCACGCCTCTGTCCGGGGAAGAGTTTCGCGCGCGCGTGCATTAGACTTTGAAACAATGGCGTGGGTCAAGAAGCGCCCCCGGGCCTTAGAAACCCAGGAGAGCTGGAGGGACGTGCGCGCCCATCTCAAGCTTTGTGGTAGGGCTAGCGCGCATTCTGCAGACCGGCGCAACTCTCATCCCCTCACAGGAACCGGAACCCCAGCGCTCTGGGGTGCGCTGGGTGCTTAGGGACCAGGAGCCGGTTTCTCCGCTGCACTCTCTCTGCCTCCACGCCGGGGAGGCCGACTGGGACAGGGGACTTAAGCCCCTGTCCCTAGCCGCCCCGATTCCCACAATTTGCCCCCGCGATGCTTTGCTCTTTTGGAGTGCTTTCAACCAGTCTCCAAGTTAATGCTGGTCCCCAGACGCAGGGCACTCTCGTTCGTATCGGGGTATTACTTTTTCACCGGTCGCCTCTGGTGGCTCCCTCCCCCTTTTGTTTATCTTCCGATATCAGTCCGCAGCTCCCATTCCGCTTTACCTGCTCACTGGCGTCTTCTGCCCCTGTAGAGATCCAGACGTGTATAATTCTGATCTCAGGCTGATTTCATGGGTGATCGGAGTTCTTTGGTAGGTAATCAGCTCACTTTGGGGTACCAGCTGAAAAGATGCCACTTCCTAGTACCCCGCCATCTTGTCCCCCCCTCTGCTTGTCTCACTTTTTTTTTAAAGCAAGTCAAAAGTTTATAAGCCAGTAAAGATAGCGCCTGCAATTCTTTTTTTTTTCAATTTATTTATTTTCAGAAAAACATTATTCATTATTTTTTCATCACACCACAAGCCGTGCCCTCTATAATACCCACCACCTGGTACCCCAACCTCCCACCTCCCCCCGCCACTTCAAACCCCTCAGATTGTTTTTCAGAGTCTATAGTCTCTCATGGTTCACCTCCCCTTCCAATTTACCCAAATTCCCTTCTCCTCTCTAAGGCCCCTTGTCCTCCATGCTAATTGCTATGCTCCAAAAATAAGTGAAACCATATGATAATTGACTCTCTCTGCTTGACTTATTTCACTCAGCATAATCTCTTCGAGTCCCGTCCATGTTGCTACAAAAGTTGGATATTCATCCTTTCTGATGGAGGCATCATACTCCATAGTGTATATGGACCACATCTTCCTTATCCATTCATCCAATGAAGGGCATCTTGGTTCTTTCCATAGTTTGGCGACTGTGGCCATTGCTGCTATAAACATTGGGGTACAGATGGCCCTTCTTTTCACGACATCTGTGTGTTTGGGGTAAATCCACAGGACTGCAATTGCAGTGTCGTAGGGAAGCTGTATTTTTAATTTATTGAGGAATCTCCACACTGTTCTCCAAAGAGGCTGCACCAACTTGCATTCCCACCAACAGTGGAAGAGAGTACCCCTTTCTCCACATCCTCTCCAACACATGTTGTTTCCTGTTTTGTTAATTTTGGCCATTCTAACTGGTGTAAGGTGATATCTCAATGTGGTTTTAATTTGAATCTCCCTGAGGGCTAATGATGATGAGCATTTTTTCATGTGTCTGATAGCCATTTGTATGTCTTGATTGGAGAAGTGTCTGTTCATATCTTCTGCCCATTTTTTGATGTGTTTGTCTGTTTCGTGTGGGTTGAGTTTGAGGAGTTCATTATAGATCCACCCCCAAACTACTAGAACTCATACAGCAATTCAGCAACGTGGCAGGATATAAAGTCAATGTGCAGAAATCAGTGGCTTTCTTATACACTAACAATGAACATAGAGAAAGGGAAATTAGAGAATCAATTCCATTTACTATAGCACCAAGAACCATAAGATACCTGGGAATAAACCTAACTAAAGAGGTAAAGGATCTGTACTTGAGGAACTATAGAACACTCATGAAAGAAATTGAAGAAGACACAAAAAGATGGAAGACCATTCCATGCTCTTGGATCGGAAGAATAAACATCGTTAAAATGTCTATACTGCTTAGAGCAATCTATACTTTTAATGCCATTCCGATCAAAATTCCACTGGCATTCTTCAAAGAGCTGGAGCAAATAATCCTAAAATTTGTATGGAATCAGAAGAGACCCCGAATCGCTAAGGAAATACTGAAAAACAAAAATAAAGCTGGCGGCATCACCTTACCTGATTTCAAGCTTTATTACAAAGCTGTGATCACCAAGACAGCATGGTACTGGCATAAAAACAGACACATAGACCAGTGGAACAGAGTAGAGAGCCCAGATATGGACCCTCAACTCTATGGTCAGTTAATCGTTGAAAAAAACAGGAAAAAATATACAGTGGAATAAAGACAGTCTCTTCAATAAATGGTGCTGGGAAAACTGGACAGCTATATGTAGAAGAATGAAACTCGACCATTATCTTACACCGTACACAAAGATCAACTTAAAATGGATAAAAGACCTCAACGTGAGACAGGAATCCATCAGAATCCTAGAGGAGAACATAGGCAGTAATCTCTTCGATATCAGCCACAGCAACTTCTTTCAAGATACGCCTCCAAAGGCAAAGGAAACAAAAGCGAAAATAAGCTTTTGGGACTTCATCAAAATCAAAAGCTTCTGCACAGCAAAGGAAACAGTCAAAAAAACAAAGAGGCAACCCACGGAATGGGAGAAGATATTTTCAAATGACAGTACAGACAAAAGGTTGATATCCAGGATCTATAATGAACTCCTCAAACTCAACCGACACTAGGAATCTTTAAAACATTCTAATCTTTTAGTAGGACATTTCAAACATACATAAAATTCCAAAGAATATCATAATGAACCTTCAAGTGTCAGCTACGCAACTTAACCAATGGTGCTCTCCATCATTCCCTCCCTTATTATTTTGAAGCACATCAGAGACACAATATTTCATCTTCAGATATCTGAATATGTATCAGACTGGTTGAAAGCACTCCAAAAGAGCAAAGGATTGGAAATTGTCCCCCCGCAATCCTTTGCTCTTTTGGAGTGCTTTCAACCAGTCTCCAAGTTAATGCTGGTCCCCAGACGCAGGGCACTCTCGCTTGTATTGGGGTATTACTTTCCCACCGGTCGCCTCTGGTGGCTCCCTCCCCCTTTTGTTTATCTTCTGATATCAGTCCGCAGTTCCCATTCCGCTTTACCTGCTCACTGGTGTCTTCTGCCCCTGTAGAGATCCAGACGTGTATAATTCTGATCTCAGGCTGATTTCATGGGTGATCGGAGTTCTTTGGTAGGTAATCAGCTCACTTTGGGGTAGCAGCTGAAAAGACGCCTCTTCCTAGTACCCCGCCATCTTGTCCCCCCTTAAAGATAAGGACTCAAAACTTATTCAAAGCACCATTATTACTCCTTTCAAATTAATAAAAATTCCCCAATATCAATGAATATCCAGTCCATATTATATTAAAATTATATTCATATCAGAATCCTAATATGGTCTATATATTACAATTGGTTGAAAAGTATTTCAAGTGTCTCTTTTAAAATATAGGCTTCCTTCCCACCACATCTTTTAATTTCCTTTTATGTTTCTTTGTTCAAGAAATGAGATTTCTAAAGCCCAGGTTTCAATGAGCACACTTCTAAGGGGTCATTTCATATTTTTATTTATCTCCTTTATTTCCTGTAAAATGATAGAGCTAGATGCTTGGTTAGATTTAGGTTTTTTTTTTTTAAACAAATAAGTTGTAGGTGATATCCACTGCTTCCTCAGAGAGACATGCCAGTCCCTATGACTTTGCTTTCCTGATGGCCGCCGGCACCAGTAGTCAAGTCCTATCTACTGATTCTATCCTTCCATCTCTTCTGTTTGTAGTAGCCAAATATTTTCATAAAAAGAAACTTCTCCGCATCGAATATTTGATTACCCCGAGGTCCTCCTTCTATAGTAAAGAGAGGAAAAAATGTTTGGTTCTTTCCTTCTACTTCCTGGTTTTCAAAGTAACACGTTGATTCACTGTCATACTCCAAATGTGGCCACCGAAGTCACACACAGTTTTGGTTTTATGGGTCATATGGTCTCTGTTGAACTACTCAATCCTGTGGTAGCTGAAAAGAAAGGAGATATGATCTGTAAACAAAATGGCCAGTTGTTCTTCAACACTAAGCAAATGGGTGAGGCTCCCCTCCGACAAAATTCTACTTGCCAGAACAATGTGTGGGCCAGATTTTGATCTTGTTCTCTTACTTTTACTTTATATAATCCACTTGGCCCTTCCCCTACTGTGTATCTCCTACTGTGAACAATGTTTCTGCTTCATCTACTTTTCCCACACATGGCATTTGAAGAAGGATTGTTAATATCTACAAGATAATCAGTCATCCAATTGTCTATAGTTTGTCCTGAGGTAGACTCCTCACAGGAGGCTTACAAGAATAGCATTACCGATACTTTTGTGCACTAGTGACAGTTTACAAGAATAGCATTACCGATACTTTTGTGCATTAGTGAGCCACCTGGGTGGCTCATTCAGTTAAGCATCCAACTCTTGGTTTCAGCTCAGGTTGTGATCTCACGGTCCTGGGAGGGAGCCCAGAGTCAGATTCTACACTCCATGGGGAGTCTGCTTCTCCCTCACCCTCTGTCCCTTCTCTGCAACTCATGTTCTCAATCTCTCTCTCTCTCAAATAAATAAATAAAATCTTTAACAAACAAACAAAGATTTTCTTTGTCTTAAATATCTTAGTCCATTTTTTTCTCCCATGAAATAGTACTGCCCAAAAGTATAATGACAAACTGGATTTCTTTTCCAATGCACGTTGGTTTTACTTCTGAGTTTCCAAAGAATTTCTCTTTTTTATATTTAAATTTCAGTGGTTTTATTGGAATGTTCTCCATTTGGCTCTTCTGAGTGATTTTCTGCCTATATAGATAGTATAGGCATTCTAACCTTATTTCAGAAAATTTTTCTTGAATTCTAATTTTTTTTTATTTTATTAACTTGTTTTTCATCATAGGACACTCCAACTATGCAAGTAATGAATCATTTCCTATTGTTTATATCCCTTTCCTCTATCTCATTAATATCTTTCTTCATTGACTTGGATTTTTTTAAGATTTTACTTTATGAGTTTTTCTAAATTCTGATACATGTTTTTCCTACAGGACTTCTCTTTTTTTCATAAACTATTTTAATTTGTTTCAACATACTAAGGTACAGTTTGCATATTCTTTTCAAATACCTTTATTTTTTTAAGAGCCACTGTTTTGATCACTGTTCTTTTTTTTTTTTAACCATGTGGACTTTGACCATGGTTCTTTTCTATTTTTCATGTTTCAATGAATTTATTTGTTCCACACTCAGAAAAGGAAGGTAGGATAAGGCAGCTTTTCTTTTTTGTTTAATATCTTATAAATTTTATTAATATATTTTATGATTTTCTCAAAAATTTTAAATTCTTTTTTTTTTTTTGTATTATAGAGGGCACGGCTTGAATGGAGCACTGGGTGTGGTGAAAAAATAATGAATAATGTTTTTCTGAAAATAAATAAATTGGAAAAAAGGCAGCTTTTCTAGCTCTAGACTATTCTTTTAGTTATTTTTACAAAGTGATAAGAAGAAATAATAACCTTTTACTTTTAGAAATCTTCTTGTTTGTGCACTCCCACTTTCACTGGACAATCTCTCTCTCTCTCTCTCTCTCTCTCTCTCTCTGCCCTGCTGTCCCTGTCCTGCTCAGTTTATATTCTGTTCTCAGGGTTTCCCCTTTATCCATAGTGTGAAGTTTTGCCTTATTGCTTTCCTATTACCTTAGTCACATTTCCATTTAACACCCAATGTCAACTTTGAGACTCACTGGCTCTCAGGGCAACAGAAATGCTTAGCCATCTCTCAGCTTCCCTAAAAATAGTGGCTGTTACCATACTTGCTGACAATACAGAGATCTTGTTTATGTCCATTTTTTTCTCCTGTTGTTCATGTTCTGGGATTTGGAGGTTAGCTTGTTGCGGGTACTTAGCTGGAGAAATTATCTGTGGGTTTTTGTTCTGGTTGCTAGGATATTATCCTATACATACATGTGATACTGAGGAGACCTAGAAGCAAGAGACTCCCACAAAAATTACTGTACACTTTAATAATTTAGTTCCATGGCTGCTGATAAGAGAGACTCCCAGGTCAGAGACTAAGGACCTCATTACTCACAAAGAAGTATTAGGTGTATCAGCGTAGCACACAGCAAATGACACGGGTCCCTGAGCTCCAGACCTGTGGTGGGTTTAGGGCCAGGCCAGCCCTGCCTTAAGTGGAGTAGATGACAGTGGGGGCAGGGAACAAGGAGCTTGGAGACTCTGCCACTTTTATAGCAAATAAGAGTAACAGTCATCCCAGAAACGGCGGGACTGTGCCATGCATTTCTGTGTATCATTATCTCACTTTTCAGATTTACCAGCTATGTAAATAATTCTGTGTCCCTGGTAGGAAAAAAAGGTCCAAGCAATGCAATTTTGGCACACTCAGCAGGACACGTGGGGGAGCAAGACTCCTGCGGTATCCTGTCCCCAGTACTTGGCCATTCAAATCCCTGACTGTCTGCAATGAGGCGCGATTCGGGAAGATTTGGATATTACATTTTGCCTCAATCATCTTCTTCTATTCCCTAAATACACATTTTAATCCAAGGATATTCAAAATAATTGTTGAATCAGTGGAATTGTTTCACAGTTGATGAATTTTAGAGAATGAGAGCTCTCTAACCCTCTCAGGCTTTCATACTGTGTTAGCTGTTACCAAGTTTAGGATGAAGGTTTCATTCGTGTGCTTTAGAGTTTTCATACAGGATTTCTAGATATATTTTGCTTTCCTTACCTGCTTTTATAGTTAAACTCCATTAACCATTTGGGCAGTTATAATAAATATATGACCAAATGAAAGAACGAATGATGAATAGAATGGCCCAAATTAACAGAAAGCATTTTTTTAAAGATTTTATTTATTTATTTGACAGAGATCACAAGTAGGGAGAGAGGCAGGCAGAGAGAGATAGGAGGAAGCAGGCTCCCTGCTGTACAGAAAGCCCAATGCAGGGCTCGATCCCAGGACCTTGGGATCATGCCCTGAGCCAAAGGCAGAGGATTTAACCCACTGAGCCACCCAGGTGCCCCCAGAAAGCATTATTAAAAAGCAAACTCTCCCCAGAATGGAAAACTAATCATGAAGAGAATGGGTCTACTAGCTCATTAGCTTAGTACTAAAATAAAAGTAGTTGAACTAAAATGTATCCCAATAAGCCACAAATATGATAGATCCCTCTCTTTTTTTTTCCTCCTTCCTATTCAACAAGCTCTAGACTTTGCATATCAGTCACGAGTGCAGGACTTACAGAGAATTGTTTTCCTTTGCCATCGAGACCATTCCAGTGTCTTGGCATTGAACATTAGCATTTTTAATGTGCCAGGTGTTTCCTAGGATTTTAGGACCAGAGATAATGAAACGAAGTTGCTAGTTTCAGGCCTTGTTTTCAATGCCTGAAGGACACATCAACTTGTGACAACATAATGCCACATTGTCGTGGGGTATGGTGGCTGCTGGTGATGCATTCACAGAAGAGTGAGTAGCGAGCACATGAATGATCAGAGATGTCTTCTCAAACAGCCCAACCTGTGATCAGCTCCCTGAAGAATGAGCAGAGGAAGTTTGAAAGGACAGTTCCAAACACCACTAGTGACTGTGTATTAGAAATGATGAGAAACTCCGTATTCGATTGGAAATTTAGAAAAAGGACCTAGATACAGCAGACCTAAAATGACAGAGATGTGCAAGAGATAGATAAATGTTGTCAAAGAGATTTAAAATAAAACAAACAGCACAGCAGATCACCACTCTATAAACCCTTACTGCCAAGGAGAGGAAAAACAATCAAGTGAAGGGAGATTTAGCAGTGATTTTCTCTGAAGTATTCCTTTGGGAGGAAAAAGTCGTCAACTTGTGTTTGCGCTTCTGCTCCACGACACATCCATCCCCAGAAAACGAGGCTCTGAGAGTACAAACTTCATCTCAAGTTTCCCGTTACTGATGTCTGAGACCACAGGGGCCGCGGGTCAGGGACACAGGGTATCTTTGTCCAAGAGTGGCCAAAGGGGGGCAATAGTGCAGACAGGCTTTACCATGGCTGGAGCAGAGGCCAGGAACAACCCCTCCAGAAGAAGATTGCTCCTGAAGAATTATGCAGGCAGAGACCTGGAGAATGTTACCCAAGGTCCCGATTTGGGACATGGGTGAGTGCTAGCTTTTGTCGATGTACACTGGGATCACCTGGATGAGGGTAAAAGGCAAACATTAAAAGCTGGAGACAGGCTTGTCTTTTGACTAAGGGGACAAGAGGAAACCAACAGTCAGGCATCTGTGTATTTCCTGCTTCGCTCTCAATGAGCATTATTATTGACCAAATGAATATATTTATTTCATGAGAGAAAGACAAATGCAAAGGCATTCATGTTTTTAGTATTATTTCAACATTATGAGTCTTCTTTTGTGTCCATCTCCATTCTCCATCTCCCCAGAACGCCTCAGTCCTTCCTGGGTTTTCAGGGTGGAACATTGTTGTTCCTGGAGAGATCCCAAGGGACCTGTGTGCAAGAACCTCTGCAGAAACAGATGTCAGTATTTCTGCCACAATGTCATCACCATATTTTTCATCTTATACAGAGCAAAATCAATATTACTCACCTTTTTAACTAGCTCATTGCTGTATAATTTGGTTTATGCAGTTCCACAATTGAAGTGCAATTCTTCTTTTATGGTAAAATTATAATTATCTTTAAATGTGGAAGAAAATAATCCCAGATTTTTATGAATAGATCATTGTTTTTTGATTCAATAACTAGCCTTTCAATCAAGGATAAGTGACAAGACAATTAAGATAAACCTTAAACTGGTGATAAAACAATTCAAACGCTATTGATTCCATTTTATAGTTTTGCTGTAGGGTATAAGCTTGTAATACATTTCATTTCCTTGGCTTTTCTGGTTCCAAACAGAAGGTCTGTGACAAGTAATGCTAATGACTTTTTAGCTGTGATTGACTGACTTAAAAAGTGTTCCTCATATAAATTGGGTGAAAACATCACAGCATCTCACATGTTTATTTCCTCAGTTCTAAAACCTAGAATGTTCAAGGTCTTATATTTGTTCTATAAAAACATAACCATGATTTTAGAAACTATATTCAGACTTTATTACTTTAAAACTTGGAGACTACTTTGTGAAAGCTAATACTATTATATCCTTTATTGGATTTTTGTCTCTGACATTCTAGGAATATATAAATATATATAAATACACAGTTGAAAGAATTACATTTTTAATGAAATAAATACTTACCTGTGCAAGAAAACAATTGAATTGTGCAAAATAGCTATGCTTGGGAATGTGATTTAAAAATGGTAATGGAATTTTATGAAATCCATTTCAGAAACCAAGTGCATTGAGG
Organism: Neogale vison; assembly: GCF_020171115.1. Lineage (NCBI taxonomy): Eukaryota > Metazoa > Chordata > Mammalia > Carnivora > Mustelidae > Neogale > Neogale vison. The sequence goes on from NC_058092.1 coordinate 157,972,869, forward strand.
CAGTGTTCTTCCTTTGACCCCAAAAGTGATTGTTGAACCAATGACAAAGAAGCGTGATCAACCCCTCTAAATGAGGGTACAGATTATAATACATATTTTTCACATGTATTAGGAAAAAAATAATGTTCCACGAAGACAACATTTTTTAAAATTTTATTTATTTGAGAAAGAGAGAGAGAGCAAGGGAAGAAGCAGATAAAGTGGAGTGGGGGAATCACGAGCTGGGATCCCAGTGCAGGACTCAGACCCAGGGCCCTGAGATCATGACCCGAGCCAGTCAGATGCTTAACTGACTGAGCCCCAAGGCACCCCCATGAGGAAAACATATTATATAACTTCCATGGTCAACTGAAACTAAAATCCTAGGACTTCTTTTTTTTTTTCAATTTATTTATTTTCAGAAAAAAACAATATTCATTATTTTTTCACCACACCCAGTGCTCCATGCAAGCCGTGCCCTCTATAATACCCACCACCTGGTACCCCAACCTCCCACCACCCCCGCCACTTCAAACCCCTCAGATTGTTTTTCAGAGTCCATAGTCTCTCATGGTTCACCTCCCCTTCCAATTTACCCAAAATCCCTACTCCTCTCTAACGCCCCTTGTCCTCCATGCTATTTGTTATGCTCCACAAATAAGTGAAACCATATGATCATTGACTCTCTCTGCTTGACTTATTTCACTCAGCATCATCTCTTCCAGTCCCGTCCATGTTGCTACAAAAGTTGGGTATTCATCCTTTCTGATGGAGGCATAATTCTCCATAGTGTATATAGACCACGTCTTCCTTAGCCATTCATCCGTTGAAGGGCATCTTGGTTCTTTCCATAGTTTGGCGACTGTGGCCATTGCTGCTATAAACATTGGGGTACAGATGGCCCTTCTTTTCACAACATTTGTATCTTTGGCGTAAATACACAGGAGTTCAATTGCAGGGTCGCAGGGAAGCTCTATTTTTAATTTCTTGAGGAATCTCCACACTGTTCCCCAAAGTGGCTGCACCAACTTGCATTCCCACCAACAGTGGAAGAGGGTTCCCCTTTCTCCACATCCTCTCCAAACATGTTGTTTCCTGTTTTGTTAATTTTGGCCATTCTAACTGGTGTAAGGTGATATCTCAATGTGGTTTTAATTTGAATCTCCCTGAGGGCTAATGATGATGAGCATTTTTTCATGTGTCTGATAGCCATTTGTATGTCTTGATTGGAGAAGTGTCTGTTCATATCTTCTGCCCATTTTTTGATGTGTTTGTCTGTTTCGTGTGGGTTGAGTTTGAGGAGTTCATTATAGATCCTGGATATCAACCTTTTGTCTGTACTGTCATTTGCAAATATCTTCTCCCATTCCGTGGGTTGCCTCTTTGTTTTTTTGACTCTTTCCTTTGCTGTGCAGAAGCTTTTGATTTTGATGAAGTCCCAGAAGTTTATTTTCGCTTTTGTTTCCTTTGCCCTTGGAGACGTATCTTGAAAGAAGTTGCTGTGGCTGATATCAAAGAGATTCTGCCTAAGTTCTCCTCTAAGATTCTGATGGATTCCTGTCTCACGTTGAGGTCTTTTATCCATTTTGAGTTGATCTTTGTGTACGGTGTAAGAGAATGGTCGAGTTTCATTCTTCTACATATAGCTGTCCAGTTTTCCCAGCACCATTTATTGAAGAGACTGTCTTTTTTCCACTGTATATTTTTTCCTGTTTTGTCGAAGATTAATTGACCATAGAGTTGAGGGTCCATATCAGGGCTCTCTACTCTGTTCCACTGGTCTATGTGTCTGTTTTTATGCCAGTACCATGCTGTCTTGGGGATCACAGCTTTGTAATAAAGCTTGAAATCAGGTAAGGTGATGCCGCCAGCTTTATTTTTGTATTTCAACATTTCCTTAGCGATTTGGGGTCTCCTCTGATTCCATACAAATTTTAGGATTATTTGCTCCAGCTCTTTGAAGAATGCCGGTGGAATTTTGATCGGAATGGCATTAAAAGTATAGATTGCTCTAGGCAGTATAGACATTTTAACAAAGTTTATTCTTCCGATCCAAGAGCATGGAATGGTCTTCCATCTTTTTGTGTCTTCTTCAATTTCTTTCATGAGTGTTCTGTAATTCCTCAAGTACAGATCCTTTACCTCTTTGGTTAGGTTTATTCCCAGGTATCTTATGGTTCTTGGTGCTATAGTAAATGGAATCGATTCTCTAATTTCCCTTTCTGTATTTTCATTGTTAATGTATAAGAAAGCCACTGGTTTCTGCACATTGACTTTGTATCCTGCCACACTGCTGAATTGCTGTATGAGTTCTAGTAGTTTGGGGGTGGAGTCTTTTGGGTTTTCCATATAAAGAATCCTGTCATCTGCAAAGAGAGAGAGTTTGACTTCTTCATTACCAATTTGGATACCTTTTATTTCTCTCTGTTGTCTGATTGCTGTTGCTAGGACTTCTAATACTATGTTGAACAAGAGTGGTGAAAGTGGGCATCCTTGTCTTGTTCCTGATCTCAATGGGAAGGCTGCAAGCTTTTTCCCATTGAGGATGATATTTGCTGTGGGTCTTTCATAGATAGATTTGATGAGGTTCAGGAATGTTCCCTCTATCCCTATACTTTGAAGCATTTTAATCAGGAACGGATGCTGGATTTTGTCTAATGCATTTTCTGCATCAATTGAGAGGACCATGTGGTTCTTCTCTCTTCTCATATTAATTTGTTGTATCACATTGATTGATTTGCGAATGTTGAACCATGCTTGTAGCCCAGGGATGAATCCCACATGATCATGGTGAATAATCTTTTTAATGTGCTGTTGGATCCTGTTGGCTAGGATCTTGTTGAGAATCTTAGCATCCATATTCATCGGTGATATTGGTCTGAAATTCTCCTTTTTAGTAGGGTCCTTGCCTGGTTTGGGGAACAGGGTAATGCTGGCTTCATAGAAAGAGTCTGGAAGTTTTCCTTCTGCTTCAATTTTTTGAAACAGCTTCAGGAGAATAGGTGTTATTTCTTCTTGGAAGGTTTGGTAGAATTCCCCAGGGAATCCATCAGGTCCTGGGCTCTTGTTTTTTGGGAGGTTTTTGATCACTGATTCAATCTCGTTATTAGATATCGGTCTATTCAGGTTGTCGATTTCTTCCTGGTTCAATTTTGGTAGTTTATATTTTTTCAGGAATGCATCCATTTCATCTAGGTTGCTAAGCTTATTGGCATATAACTGTTCGTAATAACTTCTGATGATTGTTTCTACTTCCTTGGCGTTAGTTGTGATCTCTCCCTTTTCGTTCATAATTTTATGAATTTGGGATGTCTCTCTTTTCTTTCGGATTAGTGTAGCCAGTGGCTTATCGATCTTTTTGATTCTTTCAAAAAACCAGCTTCTATTTTCATTGATACGTTCTACTGTATCTCTGGTTTCTCCCTCATTGATCTCAGCTCTAATCTTGATGATTTCCCTTCTTATGTGTAGAGTGGTTTGATTTGTTGTTGATCCTCCAGTTCTTTAAGGTGTAGAGACAGCTGGTGTGTTCTGGATTTTTCAATTTTTTTTGAGCGAGTCTTGGATGGCTATATATTTTCCCCTTAGGACTGCCTTTGCTGTATCCCATAGGTTTTGGACCGAAGTGTCTTCATTCTCATTGGTTTCCATGAATTGTTTCAGTTCTTCTTTGATCTCCTGGTTGATCCAAGCATTCTTAAGCAAGGTGGTCTTTAGCTTCCGGGTGTTTGAGTTCCTTCGGAACTTTTCCTTGTGATTGAGCTCCAGTTTCAAAGCATTGTGATCTGAGAATATGCAGGGAATCATCTCAGTCTTTTGGTATGGGTTGAGTCCTGATTTGTGACCCAGTATGTGGTCTATTCTGGAGAAGGTTCAGTGTGCACTTGAGAAGAATGAGTATTCTGTTGTTTTAGGGTGGAATGTTCTGTATATATCTATGAGGTCCATCTGGTTCAATGTGTCATTCAATGCTCTTGTTTCTTTATTGATTTTCTGCTTTGATGATCTGTCTAATTCTGAGTGAGGCATGTTAAGATCTCCTACGATTAGTGTATTCATATCAATATGACTCTTTATCTTGATTAACAGTTTTCTTAAGTAATTGGCTGCTCCCATATTGGGAGCATAGATATTTACAATTGTTAGATCATCTTGGTGGATAGTCCCTTTAAGGATTATGTAGTGTCCTTCTGTATCTCTGACTACAGTCTTTAGTTGGAAGTCTAATTTATCTGATATGAGAATCGCTACCCTAGCCTTCTTTTGAGTCCCATTGGCATGAAAGATGCTTCTCCACCCCTTCACTTTCAGTCTGCGTATATCTTTAGGTTCAAAATGGGTCTCTTGTAGACAGCATATGGATGGGTCCTGTCGTTTTATCCAATCTGCAACCCTGTGCCGTTTTATGGGTGCATTTAGGCCATTCACATTGAGAGTGATTATTGATAGATACGTTTTTATTGACATCGAGTTACCTTTGAAGTCTTTCTTTCTGTAGACTGTCTCTATATTTCTGTTCAATGCTATTCTTGGGATTTTTCCTCTTTTATAGAACCCCCCTTAATATTTCCTGCAGTGTCGGCTTGGTGGTTGCATAGTCTTTTAAACCTTGCCGGTCTTGGAAACTCTTTATCTCTCCATGCATTTTGAATGTCAGTCTTGCTGGATAAAGGATTCTTGGCTGCATGTTATTCTCATTTAGTGCCCTGAATATATCTTACCAGCCTCTTCTGGCTTGCCAGGTCTCTGTGGACAGGTCTGACGTTTTTCTGATGGGCTTCCCTCTGTACGTAAGGAGCCTCTTTGCCCTGATGGCTTTCAAGAGATTATACCTACAATTATAATTCCTCAATTTGACTATCAGGTGTCGTGATGTTTTTTTGGAATGTATAATCTTGGGTGGAGACCATTCAGCCTCTAGTACATGTACGCTGGTTTCATTCGCGAGATTTGGAAAGTTTTCATGAAGGACTTGTTCCACGATATCTTCTAGACTTCTTTCTTTCTCCTCCCCTTCAGGAATTCCAATAATTTTGACGTTGGAATGCTTCATGGCATCATTTATTTCCCTGATTCTGCTTTCGTGGGATCTAAGGTGTTTGTTTCAGGCTTCCTCCTGATCCTTTCTCTCTATCTGTTTGTCTTCCAGATCACTAATTCTATCTTCTTTCTCAGTTACCCTAGCTTTGAGAGAGTTTAGATTAGAATGGAACTCATTGAGAGCATTGTGGACCTCCTCCCTGGTAGCTATAAGCTCCGCCCTAACATTGTGAACATCCTGTCTGGTCGCTTTCATTTCGGCCTTAATCAATTCTGTTTGGTCATCCATGACTTTCTCCAACCTAGCTATTGCCTGGATAATTGTTAGCCTGAATTCTCTTTCCGACATATTGTCTATATGGATAGCTGTTAGATCTGTTGCAGAAGGTCCATCCTCCGTATTTTTCTTCTGTTGGGCATTCCTCCTCCTAATCATTTTGGTGGGAGAAGACTGAACAGATGTAGCTGGATGTATCAACTCTGGTGCAGTCAAGGTGCACCCTGGAACACTTCTGAGCAATCAGGATTCCCCACCCAAATGAGAGACAAAAGAAAAGAAAAAGAAAAAGAAGAAAAGGAAAAGAAGAAAAAGAAAAACAAAATAGAAAAAGAGAGAGAGATAGAGAGAGAGGAAAGAAAGGGAAGATGAAGAGAAGTTTCAGCCCAGATGGGCCCCAAGGTAAGATTTATGAAGTAGACAAACAAAAAGACATAAAATACTGATACAATTATATGGCAAGAGAAAGAATATATATATATATATATGTATATATATACATATATATATATGCATATATATATACATATATATATATGCAAATAAAGAAAGAACCTCGTCAAAAAGAACCACTAGTGTAAAATTTATATGCTATCAGGACAAACACAAAAAACACAGAAACACTGGTGGAAGAAGATGGGAGAGTTCTTATAAATTCTCAGTGTGTGCGAGGAAGGTTGTTTTAATTCTTCCTGGATGTATCTTGATATCTTTGTTAAAGGACTCCACTTTCCTAAGATAAAGGGGATTAAAAATTGGTTTACCTATAGGGGTAGTATTGATTGGGGAAAGGGGATTACTTTGAAGTTAACTCTATATGAATATTAGAGGATAAAATTAAAAAGGAATATACTAGACTAAACTAAACTAAATTTAAAAAAAGGAATTCAAAAAATAAAAATGCAAAAGAAAAACATAGGTGTATGTATCAAAAAGTTCAGGTCAGAAAGGTATTATGGAATTTGATGTACTGTACAGTTCGCTGTGATGGTAAATAGGTTAAAAAATTACCTATGTGTAAAAAAAAAAAAATATGAACCGGAATAGTGGAAACGAGTGAACAATACAAGCTTTCCTATGAAGTAGTGGTGGTTCTCTTGTAGTCCTTATTTTTTTTTTCTTGGTTTGTTTTCTGGGGGAGGGGCCTGCCACGTGGGTTGTTAGTCAATGATGTTTCCTGAGTTGAGTCCCCCTGCCCCCCTCAAGGGGGTGGGCTCTGGGGAAACTGGTTTTTTTCAGGCTTTTGTTCTCTGGCGGGTTTTTTGCTTGTTCACTTTTTTCCCTCTCACCTTGACCGCCTTTGATGGTTTTTGTAGTATTAGAAGAAATCAAACTGCACCCTGATCTCCGTCTCAGAGAGAAGCTTCAGTCTGGGTGCAGAAGCTGAATAAATTCCCCCTTGGCCGCTGGCAGAGCAGGTTCCAAGTTAAAGACCCTGGGGGCTCAGGATCTTTTGCTCGTCCCCAAAGCCAAGGCAGTGGCGGCTGTCTGGGAGCTCCTGACCACCAGAGAGGTTCCAAGCAGCGATCGCACACTGAGATTTTGCCATCGGCCCGGCTGGGAGTGCCCGGCTTGCGCGCACCTCTTTTCAGAGGCGGCTGTGGGTCGGGCGCGCGTCTGGGGCACTGAAACAGGGCGCGGGTCTGTGAGCCACAGTCTGGGCATTTGCGCGCCTCTATCCGGGGAAGAGTTTCGCGGCGCGCGTGGCTTAGGCTTTGAAACTATGGCGCGGGTCAAGGAGCGCCGGCCGGGCCTCAGTAATTCAGGGGAGCTCGAGGGACGTGTGCCCGTATCTCGAGCTTTGTGGTAGGGCTAGCGCGCATTCCGCAGACCGGCACAGCTCCCATCCCCTCACAGGAGCCAGAACCCACGCGCTCTGGGGCGCACTGGCGGCTTAGGGACCAAGAGCGGTTTCTCCGCCGCACTCTCTCTGCCTCCATGCCAGGGAGGCCGTCTGGGACCAGGGACTTAAGCCCTCTCCCTAGACTCCCCGATTCCCACAATTTCCCCCCGCGATGCTTTGCTCTTTTGGAGTGCTTTCAACCAGTCTCCAAGTTAATGCTGGTCCCCAGACGCAGGGGGCTCTCGCTCGGATTGGGGTATTACTTTCCCACCGGTCGCCACTGGTGGCTCCCTCCCCCTTTTGTTTATCTTCTGATATCAGTCCGCCGTTCCCATTCCGCTTTACCTGCTCACTGGCGTCTTCTGCCCCTGTAGAGATCCAGATGTGTATAATTCTGATCTCAGGCTGATTTCATGGGTGATCGGAGTTCTTTGGTAGGTAATCAGCTCACTTTGGGGTACCAGCTGAAAAGATGCCTCTTCCTACTACCCCGCCATCTTGAAATCCTAGGAATTCTTAAAATTGTTCTCCTTAACTTATACCTAAGTTTAAGCCCTAGAGCCTAAGACAGCGGATATAATTTCTTTATTCTTGGGAACTTTTGTTTAATTAGTACATTTAATAATTTAATTTTTCCTTGCCTTTCCAGGCAGAATTGAAAAATTGAGATTCCAATGGAGCTCATTTGCTGATTCACAATATTTTTGCTACCTTATATTTTGTTTATTTTATTTTATGTATTTGACAGAGAGAGATCACAAGAAGGCAGAGAGGCAGAGAGAGAGAGGAGGAAGCAGGCTCCCCGCTGAGCAGAGAGCCTGATGTGGGACTAGATCCCAGGACCCTGATATCATGACCTGAGCCGAAGGCAGTAGCTTAACCCACTGAGCCACCCAGGCGCCCTTATATTCTATTTCTGAGAGCAACAACCATCTGATTAATAATGAAATTCCAAAACTATGAAGGAGAAACTGTTTATCTATTAATTCAGAAAAAAATACCATTTCAACAGAGACCAACTGAGCTCTGTTAAACGCACAAGAAACTATGCACAGAAGTGAAATCTGTTATGTCATATACATTATAGAACTATCATTTCCAGAAATTGAAAATGGAAGAAATTATCTGGATAACATAAGCATATCATTTATCTCAGCCGCTAAAAATAGGCAGGAAATTACCAGAATTTTTCTACTAAATACATTGATTCTTTATACTGTTAATGTGTGTGTGTGTCCACTGGCCCTCCACACTCTGTTATAACATGATCAAGGTCAGCTCTTCTCTATAGAGCAAGGATGTACAAGTCTTTCTACTATTTTGCTAAAAATTTAGATGGCTGTCAGATTGATTTTTTTATTTTTATCTCGTAACAAAGGGAAAATGAACATTCCTTTCTCTAAGTGACAGATTCTACTTTGACCAGCTTTACATGCCTACAGACTTACCAATGGATTATTTTTAGAAGAAAAAAATAGACGTAACTGCCTATTAACTACACAAAAATACATTTTAGCGTTGTATTTTAAAAATGAAAAGCATATGGAGAGAAGTGCCACACGGAATGAATATGTGTAGGATGGCCATTCTGTAACTGTCATCCTCTCCGCAGGAGGGAGCTCTCCATCCTGCTCAGCATTTCCTAGGTCCCTGCATCTCCCAGTCTCCATACTGATGGAGGTGTTTTCTCTAATCTCAAGGACTCTACCTTACTGTTTTTCTTACACTCTTCCCTTTGTTTAAAAGGTCTTTCTGTTATTGTTCTCCAAGGAATTCTTTTATGAGGCTCATTTAATAACACTTATTCTCCTGAAGCTGTTTCAAAAAATTGAAGCAGAAGGAAAACTTCCAGACTCTTTCTATGAAGCCAGCATTACCCTGATCCCCAAACCAGGCAAGGACCCGACCAAAAAGGAGAATTTCAGACCAATATCACTGATGAATATGGATGCTAAGATTCTCAACAAGATCCTAGCCAACAGGATCCAACAGCACATTAAAAAGATTATTCACCATGATCAGGTGGGATTCATCCCTGGGCTACAAGGATGGTTCAACATTCGCAAATCAATCAATGTGATACAACAAATTAATATGAGAAGAGAGAAGAACCACATGGTCCTCTCAATTGATGCAGAAAATGCATTAGACAAAATCCAGCATCCGTTCCTGATTAAAACACTTCAAAGTATAGGGATAGAGGGAACATTCCGGAACCTCATCAAATCTATCTATGAAAGACCCACAGCAAATATCATCCTCAATGGGAAAAAGCTTGCAGCCTTCCCATTGAGATCAGGAACAAGACAAGGATGCCCAATTTAACCACTCTTGTTCAACATAGTATTAGAAGTCCTAGCAACAGCAATCAGACAACAGAGAGAAATAAAAGGTATCCAAATTGGTAATGAAGAAGTCAAACTCTCTCTCTTTGCAGATGACAGGATTCTTTATATGGAAAACCCAAAAGACTCCACCCCCAAACTACTAGAACTCATACAGCAATTCAGCAACATGGCAGGATACAAAGTCAATGTGCAGAAATCAGTGGCTTTCTTATACACTAACAATGAAAATACAGAAAGGGAAATTAGAGAATCGATTCCATTTACTATAGCACCAAGAACCATAAGATACCTGGGAATAAACCTAACCAAAGAGGTAAAGGATCTGTACTCAAGGAACTACAGAACACTCATGAAAGAAATTGAAGAAGACACAAAAAGATGGAAGACCATTCCATGCTCTTGGATCGGAAGAATAAACTTTGTTAAAATGTCTATACTGCCTAGAGCAATCTATACTTTTAATGCCATTCCGATCAAAATTCCACCGGCATTCTTCAAAGAGCTGGAGCAAATAAACCTAAAATTTGTATGGAATCAGAAGAGACCCCGAATCGCTAAGGAAATGTTGAAAAACAAAAATAAAGATGGCGGCATCACCTTACCTGATTTCAAACTTTATTACAAAGCTGTGATCCCCAAGACAGCATGGTACTGGCATAAAAACAGACACATAGACCAGTGGAACAGAGTAGAGAGCCCAGATATGGACCCTGAACTCTATGGTCAATTAATCTTTGACAAAAAAGGAAAAAATATTCAGTGGAATAAAGACAGTCTCTTCAATAAATGGTGCTGAGAAAACTGGACAGCTATATGAAGAAGAATGAAACTCGACCATTCTCTTACACCGTAAACAAAGATCAACTCAAAAGGGATAAAAGGCCTCAACATGAGACAGGAATCCGTCAGAATCCTAGAGGAAAACATAGGCAGTAATCTCTTCGATATCAGCCACAGCAACTTCTTCAATGTACGTCTCCAAAGGAAAAGGAAACAAAAGCGAAAATAAACTTCTGGGACTTCATCAAAATCAAAAGCTTCTGCACAGCAAAGGAAACAGTCAAAAAAACAAAGAGGCAACCCACGGAATGGGAGAAGATATTTGCAAATGACAGTACAGACAAAAGGTTGATATCCAGGATCTATAATGAACTCCTCAAACTCAACACACATGAAACAAGCAAACAGATCAAAAAATGGGCAGAAGATATGAACAGACACTTCTCCAATCAAGACATACAAATGGCGGAGAGGAGTCAAGATGGCGGAGAAGTAGCAGGCTGAGACTACCTCAGCTAGCAGGAGATCAGCTAGAGAGCTTATCTAAAGATTGCAAACACCTGAAAATCCATCGGCAGATCGAAGAGAAGAAGAACAACAATTCTAGAAACAGAAAAACAACCACTTTCTGAAAGGTAGGACTGGCGGAGAAGTGAATCCAAAGCGACGGGAAGATAGACCCCGGGGGGAGGGGCCGGCTCCCGGCAAGCGGCGGAGCAACGGAGCATTAAATCAGGACTTTTAAAAGTCTCTTCCGCTGAGGGACATCGCTCCGGAGGCTAAACCGGGGCAAAGCCCACGCGGGGTCGGCGTGACCTCAGGTCCCGCGGGGTCACAGAAGGATCGGGGGTGTCTGAGTGTCGCAGAGCTTGCGGATATTGGAACGGGAAAGCTGGCTGCAGAGACAGAGCTGACAGTAAGCTCGCAGCTCGGAGTTGCCTTGAACCGGTCGCAAGCTTGGTGAGCTCGGAGCGCGGCCGTAGGTTAGGCAGACGCGAGTTACTAGGAGCTGTTCGCTGAGGGCGCACTGGGGAGCGGGGCCACGGGCTCTTGGCTCCTCCGGGCCCGAAACCAGGAGGCCGCCATTTTTATTCCTGTCCTCCGGAACTCTACGGAAAGCGCTCAGGGAACAAAAGCTCCTGAAAGCAAAGCCGAGCAGATCACTCAGCCCGGCCCCTGGTAAGGGCGGTGTAATTCCGCCTGGGGCAAAGACACTTGAGAATCACTACAACAGGCCCCTCCCCCAGAAGATCAACAAGAAATCCAGGCAAGACCAAGTTCACCTACCAAGAAGTGCAGTATCAATACCAAGGAGAGAGCAGCAGAATTCCAGAGGAGGAGAAAACAAACCACGGAACTCATGGCTTTCTGCCTGTGATTTTTAGTCTTGCAGTTAATTTAATTTTTTTATTTTTCATTTTTTTTCTCTTCTTCTGCTAAAATTTTTATAACTTTTACCCTTTTCTTTTATAACGTTTTGTAACTAGATTATCTAATATATATATATTTTTTCTTTTTTATACTTTTCTTTATTCATTTTCTTTTTTTTAATTCTTTTTTTTCTTTCTTTATTTTTGAACCTCTATTTATCCCCAAATCAGAAGAGATCCTAATCTCTTCAATCTTTTTTTTCTTAATTCTTTTTTAAATTCTTGATTGAATTTTTAATTCAATCTCTTTTTTTAAAATATTTTTTTCTTTTTTTTCTTTCTTTCTTTTTGAACCTCTTTTTATCCCCAAAACAGAAGAGATCCCAATAAGAAGAGATTGGGAGATCCCAATCAAAGGAGATTCCAATCAGAGGAGATCCCTCACCAAATCGTGAGGGGGGATTTCTCCCTCACGATTTGGGATCTCTTCTGATTTGGTTAAAGCATATTTTCCTGGGATTGTTGCCACCCTTTTAGTATTTTACTTGCTCCTTCATATACTCTTAGCTGGACAAAATGACAAGGCGGAAAATTTCACAACAAAAAAAAGAACAAGAGGCAGTACCGAAGGCTAGGGACCTAATCAATACAGACATTGGTAATATGTCAGATCTAGAGTTCAAAATGACAATTCTCAAGGTTATAGCCGGGCTTGAAAAAGGCATGGAAGATATTAGAGAAACCCTCTCCAGAGATATAAAAGCCCTTTCTGGAGAAATAAAAGAACTAAAATCTAACCAAGTTGAAATAAAAAAAAGCTATTAATGAAGTTCAATCAAAAATGGAGGCTCTCACTGCTAGGATAAATGAGGCAGAAGAAAGAATTAGCGATATAGAAGACCAAATGACAGAGAATAAAGAAGCTGAGCAAAAGAGGGACAAACAGCTACTCGACCATGAGGGGAGAATTCGAGAGATAAGTGACACCATAAGACGAAACAACATTAGAATAATTGGGATTCCAGAAGAAGAAAGAGAGAGGGGAACAGAAGGTATACTGGAGAGAATTATTGGGGAGAATTTCCCCAATATGGCAAAGGGAACGAGCATCAAAATTCAGGAGGTTCAGAGAACGCCCCTCAAAATCAATAAGAATAGGCCCACACCGCGTCACCTAATAGTAAAATTTACAAGCCTTAGTGACAAAGAGAAAATCCTGAAAGCAGCCCGGGAAAAGAAGTCTGTAACATACAATGGTAAAAGTATTAGATTGGCAGCTGACTTATCCACAGAGACGTGGCAGGCCAGAAAGAGCTGGCATGATATTTTCAGAGCACTAAACGAGAAAAACATGCAGCCAAGAATACTATATCCAGCTAGGCTATCATTGAAAATAGAAGGAGAGATTAAAAGCTTCCAGGACAAACAAAAACTGAAAGAATTTGCAAACACCAAACCAGCTCTACAGGAAATACTGAAAGGGGTCCTCTAAGCAAAGAGAGAGCCTACAAGTGGTAGATCAGAATGGAACAGAGACAATATACAGTAACAGTCACCTTACAGGCAATACAATGGCACTAAAATCATATCTCTCAATAGTTACCCTGAATGTTAATGGGCTAAATGCCCCAATCAAAAGACACAGGGTATCGGAATGGATAAAAAAACAAAACCCATCTATATGTTGCCTCCAAGAAACTCATTTTAAACCCGAAGACACCTCCAGACTTAAAGTGAGGGGGTGGAAAAGAATTTACCATGCTAATGGACATCAGAAAAAAGCAGGAGTGGCAATCTTTATATCAGATCAATTAGATTTTAAGCCAAAAACTATAATAAGAGATGAGGAAGGACACTATATCATACTCAAAGGGTCTGAACAAGAAGATCTAACAATTTTAAATATCTATGCCCCCAATGTGGGCGCAGCAAACTATATAAACCAATTAATAACAAAATCAAAGAAACACATCAACAATAATACAATAATAGTAGGGGACTTTAACACTCCCCTCACTGAGATGGACAGATCATCCAAGCAAAAGATCAACAGGGAAATAAAGGCCTTAAATGATACACTGGATGAGATGGACATCACAGATATATTCAGAACATTTCATCCCAAAGCAACAGAATACACATTCTTCTCTAGTGCACATGGAACATTCTCCAGAATAGATCACATCCTCGGTACTAAATCAGGACTCAACCGGTATCAAAAGATTGGGATCATTCCCTGCATATTTTCGAACCACAATGCTCTGAAGCTATAACTCAACCACAAGAGGAAGTTTGGAAAAAACACAAATACATGGAGACTAAACAGCATCCTTCTAAAGAATGAATGGGTCAACCGGGAAATTAAAGAAGAATTGAAAAAAATCATGGAAACAAATGATAATGAAAATACAACGGTTCAAAATCTGGGGGACACAACAAAGGCAGTCCTGAGAGGAAAATATATAGCGGTACAAGCTTTTCTCAAGAAACAAGAAAGGTCTCAGGTACACAACCTAACCCTACACCTAAAGGAGCTGGACAAAGAACAAGAAAGAAACCCTAAGCCCAGCAGGAGAAGAGAAATCATAAAGATCAGAGCAGAAATCAATGAAATAGAAACCAAAACAACAATAGAACAAATCAACCAAACTAGGAGCTGGTTCTTTGAAAGAATTAATAAAATTGATAAACCCTTGGCCAGAGTTATCAAAAAGAAAAGAGAAAGGACCCAAATAAATAAAATCATGAATGAAAGAGGACAGATCACAACTAACACCAAAGAAATACAAACTATTATAAGAACATACTATGAGCAACTCAACGCCAACAAATTTGAAAATCTGGAAGAAATGGATGCATTCCTAGAAACATATAAACTACCAAAATTGAACCAGGAAGAAATAGAAAGCCTGAACAGACCCATAACCAGTAAGGAGATTGAAAGAGTCATTAAAAATCTCCAAACAAACAAAAGCCCAGGACCAGATGGCTTCCCGGGGGAATTCTACCAAACATTTAAAGAAGAACTAATTCCTATTCTCCTGAAACTGTTCCAAAAAATAGAAATGGAAGGAAAACTCCCAAACTCATTTTATGAGGCCAGCATCACCTTGGTCCCCAAACCAGACAAGGATACCATCAAAAAAGAGAGCTATAGACCAGTATCTTTGATGAACACAGATGCAAAAATTCTCACCAAAATCTAGCCAATATTATTCAACAGTACATTAAAAGGATTATTCACCACGACCAAGTGGGATTTATCCCAGGGCTGCAAGGTTGGTTCAACATCCGCAAATCAGTCAATGTGATACAACACATCAATAAAAGAAAGAACAAGAACCATATGATACTCTCAATAGATGCTGAAAAAGCATTTGACAAAGTACAGCATCCCTTCCTGATCAAAACCCTTCAAAGTGTAGGGATAGAGGGCACATACCTCAATATCATCAAAGCCATCTATGAAAAACCCACTGCAAATATCATTCTCAATGGAGAAAATCTGAAAGCTTTTCCACTAAGGTCAGGAACACGGCAGGGATTTCCATTATCACCACTGCTATTCAACATAGTACTAGAAGTCCTAGCCTCAGCAATCAGACAACAAAAGGAAATTAAAGGCATCCAAATCGGCAAAGAAGAAGTCAAATTATCACTCTTCGCAGATGATATGATACTCTATGTGGAAAACCCAAAAGACTCCACACCAAAACTGCTAGAACTTATACAGGAATCCAGTAAAGTGTCAGGATATAAGTTCAATGCACAGAAATCAGTTGCTTTTCTCTACACCAACAACAAGACAGAAGAAAGAGAAATTAAGGAGTCAATCCCATTTACAATTGCACCCCAAACCATAAGATACCTAGGAATAAACCTAACCAAAGAGGCTAAGAATCTATACTCAGAAAACTATAAAGTACTCATGAAAGAAATTGAGGAAGACACAAAGAAATGGAAAAATGTTCCATGCTCCTGGATAGGAAGAATAAATATTGTGAAAATGTCTATGCTACCTAAAGCAATCTACACATTTAATGCAATTCCTATCAAAGTACTATCCATCTTTTTCAAAGAAATGGAACAAATAATTTTAAAATTTATATGGAACCAGAAAAGACCTCGAATAGCCAAAGGGATATTGAAAAAGAAAGCCAAAGTTGGTGGCATCACAATTCCTGACTTCAAGCTTTATTACAAAGCTGTCATCATCAAGACAGCATGGTACTGGCACAAAAACAGACACATAGACCAATGGAACAGAATAGAGAGCCCAGAAATAGACCCTCAACTCTATGGTCAACTAATGTTCGACAAAGCAGGAAAGAATGTCCAATGGAAAAAAGTCAGCCTCTTCAATAAATGGTGTTGGGAAAATTGGACAGCCACGTGCAGAAAAATGAAATTGGATCATTTCCTTACACCACACACAAAAATAGATTCAAAATGGATTAAGGACCTCAATGTGAGAAAGGCATCCATCAAAATCCTTGAGGAGAACACAGGCAGCAACCTCTTCGACCTCAGCCGCAGCAACATCTTCCTAGGAACATTGCCAAAGGCAAGGGAAACAAAGGCAAAAATGAACTTTTGGGATTTCATCAAAATCAAAAGCTTTTGCACATCAAAGGAAACAGTTAACAAAACCAAAAGACAACTGACAGAATGGGAGAAGATATTTGCAAATGACATATCAGATAAAGGACTAGTGTCCAAAATCTATAAAGAACTTAACAAATTCAACACCCAAAGAACAAATAATCCAATCAAGAAATGGGCAGAGGACATGAACAGACGTTTCTGCAAAGAAGACATCCAGATGGCCAACAGACACATGAAAAAGTGCTCCATATCACTCGGCATCAGGGAAATACAAATCAAAACCACAATGAGATATCACCTCACACCAGTCAGAATGGCTAAAATCAACAAGTCAGGAAATGACAGATGCTGGCGAGGATGCGGAGAAAGGGGAACCCTCCTACACTTTTGGTGGGAATGCAAGTTTGTGCAACCACTCTGGAAAACAACATGGAGGTTCCTCAAAATGTTGAAAATAGAACTGCCCTATGACCCAGCAATTGCACTACTGGGAATTTACCCTAAAGATACAAACGTAGTGATCCAAAGGGGCACGTGCACCCGAATGTTCATAGCAGCAATGTCCACAATAGCCAAACTATGGAAAGAACCTAGATGTCCATCAACAGATGAATGGATCAAGAAGATGTGGTATATATACACAATGGAATACTATGCAGCCATCAAAAGAAACGAAATCTTGCCATTTGCGACAACATGGATGGAACTAGAGCGTATCATGCTTAGCGAAATAAGTCAAGCGGAGAAAGACAACTATCATATGATCTCCCTGATATGAGGAAGTGGTGATGCAACATGGGGGCTTAAGTGGGTAGGAGAAGAATCCATGAAACAAGATGGGATAGGGAGGGAGACAAACCATAAGTGACTCTTAATCTCACAAAACAATCTGTGGGTTGCTGGGGGGAGGGGGGTTGGGAGAAAGTGGGAAGGGTTATGGACATTGGGGAAGGTATGTGCTTTTGGGTAAATTGGAAGGGGAGATGAACCATGAGAGACTATGGACTCTGAAAAACAATCTGAGGGGTTTGAAGTGGCGGGGGGTGGGAGGTTGGGGTACCAGGTGGTGGGTATTATAGAGGGCACAGCTTGCATGGAGCACTGTGTGTGGTGAAAAAATAATGAATACTGTTTTTCTGAAAATAAATAAATTGGGAAAAAAAGTACTTATGAAGGAAAATGTTATAACACATAAAATTGACCAGTGCAACTATTCCAAATCAAAATTACCTTGATGTTAGAGCCGTGATCATTGGAGCAAGAGTGATACAAAATGAAAGTCAAACAAAGCTTTATTTTGCACCAAGCATCGATAATCAAACCGACCTTTCAGGCCTGCCCCTTACAGAGAGAGTGAGCGACTCCTAGCCTCACAGACTAACTTTTATAGAGCAAAGGCCATGTGGTTGAGCCTGGCCACACACAGGTGGCCAATGAGATTGTAACATACAGAGAAAGCTGCACAGTCATGCTAGGTCCCACACGGGTGGCCAACTGAATTACAATTCACCCCATAGAAGCTATTTGAACTAGACTATCACCTTGGTCAGAATTGGAGCCCAAAAGGCAGGGCCCCACTCCTTGGTAGCTAGGGAGACAGTATGCGCACCCCACTGATTGGATGTCTCCACCTGGCCCGACTCATCTCTGCATTCGGGCTGTTATCTCCACCTGACCTGACCCGCCCTTGTATCTGGGCTGTGTTATCAGGGACTGGTCGACCATATTTTACTGGTTTCCTGGACTTGCTTTTAAGTAAGTTCCCCTGGGTGAGGGGAGGCGGGGGGGGTGCAGGGGAAGGGTCAATTTAAGTTTTACTACATACACAACAAAATCACTGTTCAACCGAGATAAAATCGCTCTGGCTAAATTGGCCCTTACACTTGACAAAACAGTAGACGAAGTCTAATATGATGAATTGTTTAAGATCCCTGATTCTGCTTTTTGATAAGCCTGGGTTCCATAGACATCTCTGATCTTTACTAGCATCTTTAAGCTTTAGAATCTTCAACACTCTATCAGAATAAATATACCTATACCTCCTAAGGTTTTGGAGCAAAGTGATGCCCACAAATTACTTATTAGAACTTTGGAAACACCCAATTAAAAAGCTACAGTAATTATTATCACTATTGTTTGCATTGTTGTTACTAACTGTGATATATTTGAGCGACCCTTCAACATACCGTAATCACATGCTGAAATCACATATGGAAGTGCTTCATCTGCTCCCGTATCATAATACAGAGACTTCATGTTTCTCAGGAAGCTCTTCACATAACCCAGTGGTTGTAGGTTGTGACATGTTAGAAGGATGGTCAGGCCAACTTTTGGCATCATTAGATTTGAATGCCCTTATCTTGATTGATCTCTGGATAGTGTAGGTACAGAAAACCAGATGATATTTTTCCAAAAAGCGTGGTGAAAATAATATAATCATCCATGATGACAAAGGAGAAAATATGCTAAAATTTCATACTTAAGTCTTGCAACACTAAATGGAAAATTTGCATTTAACACTGTCTTTTGATACCTGAAGAGGGAAAATCCACACTTTATGAATAGGTAGGAAGATATGGTCCCCATTCTCTGATGTGGACTAAATCGACTCTTCCCCACTGTGCTTGTGATGGTTATTTGGTTAGAAGCAACAAACCTCCTCTGACTGACTTATACTAAAAAGAGCTTACCAGAAGAGTACTTGGTGGCTTATATAATCAAAGGAGAGGCTGAAGAGGATCTAAAGAAGGACACAGTATGAGGTAAGCTTTGGCAATCTTGGTCAGAAACTCGAAACACTGCTTTTGGAGACAATGCCATCAAGACACCTGAGATCACACACCTTCAAGCTAAGGTCAAGAGACTGAGCGGGGATCTGATGCACCTAGACTGATGACAGACAAATAAAATAAAATAAAATTCTACTTCATTTTTTTCAAAAATCAATTTAGGACCTAGCTGTAGTTGACTGAGATGCCCAGGGAGGCAGTGTGGGGACAGTCCTAGAAGAGAGACTCGCTCCTTGAAAGTTACAGGACTAAATTGCGTGTTCTATCATAACGAAAGCTTAGCTTCCATTTTTACTGTGACTGATGCTTGAAAGTTTAAGTAGCTGATTACTTGAACCTTTGAAAGTTTATAAGTTTCTGTTGCTTCAAAAAATTATTTTATCCTCTCAGAAGTTTTGGAAGAGATTAAAGAAAATGCTTGCATGTAATGACATAGTGCAGGGACTTGGCACTCCTATTTGACAAGTATTCATTAAGTACTTTCTAAGGACTAAAATTAGCCTGTTCATTGCATTAAATTGTTGTTGTTAAATGGCTTCTAAAATCTGCAAAAAGCTAATTATTAAATATGTTGTGTACCAGATGACTAATGAGGGAAGCAAAGATCTACAGATAAAGAGTAATTAGATTATATTTGGCAAGGTCACCTTTCTCTTTATTCATCACTTCTGGTTAAGTGTTCCCAAGGAAGTCACAAGTGCCTGGGGAGATAATATCTTAAAGACAAACAAGCAAACAAGTAAAAAAAATTTATTTTATTTCTGGGGGAAAATACATGCTTGACTATCATCTGCCCAAGCTTGTCAATGCAGAAAAAGTAGAGATGTATCCGGTGTCTCCCCAGGCTCTTTAGATAGAAGACATGATATTTTGGGAAAGACATACAAAGGAATCAAAGAAGTTTCTTTCAAGATTTTTCATTTCTGTGAATAACGTGTTTTTCATAATTTGTTTCCCATTTCCCCTTTCCACATTTTTAATACTAAGTTTCTCTTCATTATAAAAGTATTATTGTGGGATGCCTGGGTGGCTCAGTCAATAAGCATCTGCCTTTGGCTCAGATTGTGATCCCAGGGTCATAGAATCCAGCCCCACATCATGCTCCCAGCTCATCAGGGAGTCTGCTTTTCCCTCTCCTGCTCCACCTGCATATGTTCCCTCTCTGGCTATCTCTCTTCCTCTCTCAAACAAATAAATAAATAATAGTTTAAGAATAAATAAATAAAATTATTATTACTACATAAGATGTAATATGTATGTGTGTGTGTGTGTGTGTATATATATATATATATATATATATATATATAATGTATAATCCTACACTTCTGAATATTTTTAAAATTTGCTTATTTCTGTCAGCCTTTTTTCCTGGGACTACACACACAGACACACACATATATATACACACACACACATTTTGGTCATGCATTTTCTGTTTAGAATCTTGGGCTTTGTATTTCCATTTAGTGTTACATCAAAAATATTTTTATGTCATTAAGTACTCTTCAAAAAATACAGTTTCAGTGGTTGTTTCATGACATGATGAAGGACACAGATGAGCAGCCAGATGAAGAGATACAGAGGACGAGGTCTGAAAGGAGCTTCCTGCCGCTGGAGTTCCGGTGCTCCACCCACCCTGGTGGAAGGAGCACATCTGTGCTCATAATCCGGAAGCTCTCCACACCTCATACTGTGGGGATTTGGGGGAGGCTTCATCATATAAAAGGCATGACAGATTATTAATTCCATTTCTAGGCCCTTTGCAGTCTCCAAAGAATGGGCAGCGGCCCTGATGGTTCTGAGCTTCTAATGACAGCTGGGGCTCTCTGGTGACTAGCGCCATCCCAGAGACAACCAAGAGTGGCCTCATTAGAACAAAAGACATTCCTCTCACCCAGGAATTCTAGTGGATTCAGAAGTTCCATGTCAGATGCTCCTGTCACTCAGGAAATTAGGTATTCTGTAGGAGCTCTGTGTCAGGAAACAGGCCAAAGACTAAGTTTTAGAACAAAACATGCTCCTAGCACCCCTAATGACAAGGATTTTTAGGAGCTCTGTGTCAGGAGTAGGGGCAGAATCCAATATATATTTCTTATTATTTCACATATAATTATCCCATATATACATGTGTAGTACTAATAAGTATTCACATATACTTTGATGTAATCTACTCACTATGCAAATGTTTTGAAAATAGCATGTATGCCAAAACGCTTTTCAATTCTTAGTGACAACAACTCTGTTGCTTTACATTTTTCTGATGATGGCAAGCACATGCTTATCTGTTGTAACATTTGATAACCAAAACAAGCCTATTGTTTTTCAACAAAGTTATAGATGAGAAAATCAGGTTTTTTTTTCTTGTCTGGATTCATTCAAAACATACCCCAGTATGTGGAAAAGGGATTTCTGGGTTTTTGTTGTTGTTGTTTCATTTTGTTAGGTTGGTTTGTTTGAGAGAGAGAGAGTGAATGATTGAACAGGAGTGGAGGTGGAGAGGGAGAGAGAGAATCTTGAGCCCCCTGACCTGGGGCTCTTTCTCATGACCCTGAGATCATGACCTGAGCCAAAATCAAGAATCTGGTGCTTAACTGACTGAGCCACCCTCATGTCCCAGGATTTCTCATTTTGAATTCATGGTGTTTCTACTTTACCCCAAGTTCCCACAAAGCAGGGATGAAGGAAGTTTTCAGCAAAGACTATACAGAAATACTTCCACCGAGCAGATTTAATTTTAAGCCAGATTAACTACAGCATCTTTCACCTATCTTCCTGATGCACCGGAGAAGCAGACTCATTTTGCCTGACCCATTCTGTCACTGTATTCTCAGGCTTCAGGACAGTTCTAAAGACTTAGAAACCTTAGACATTGCCTAGTGAATTGTTCGTTATTCCTGTGGTTTTAGGCATAAATGTACATATACCTTAATATAAATTAAAAATTACGCCAGCGGACCCAGACTGTTCTAGCTCCCCATAACCACAAACTTTAGAAAGGTTTAGGGATTACATTGGGTTTTTTTAATTACTCAGACTGAAGGGAGGCCATAAAGTGAAATGGTCAGGAGTGCATGTTGGCAGGGGTTTGGGTCTGAATCTTCCACCTCTTCTAGTCCTGTAGTCTTAGACACCTCATTTAATCTCTCCAAGCCCCATTCCCTGCGTGGATAAGATGGGGGTAATCAGTTACAGCGTTATTATGGGGATAAATTGCAGGAAAGCACCAAAAAGCATTTAGCTTAGAGACATCTCAGCTTTTCAGGAGTTAGTGCCGCCGTTGCTTTGGTGTGCTCAGGCTGGTAAAGCGAAATACCACAGAAGAGGTGGTGTAAAGAACAAAAATGCATTTCCTAGCCATTCTGGGGGATAGAGGTCCAAGATCAAGGTGACATCAGGGTTGGTTTCTGGTGACACCCCTCTTCCTGGCTCATACATGGCCACCTTTGGGCTGTGTCCTCACAGGGGATGGAGACAGGGTCAGGGACAGAGACAGAGAGACGGAGAGAAAGAGAGAGGTGGGGGGAAGGGAGGAGGGTGTGCTAGCTCTCTTCTCTATTCTTTTTTTTTTTAAAGATTTTATTTATTTATTTGTCAGAGAGAGAGGGAGAGAGACCGAGCACAGGCAGACAGAGTGGCAGGCAGAGGCAGAGGGAGAAGCAGGCTCCCCGCCGAGCAAGGAGCCCGATGTGGGACTCGATCCCAGGACGCTGGGATCATGACCTGAGCTGAAGGCAGCCGCCCAACCAACTGAGCCACCCAGGCGTCCCTCTTCTCTATTATTAAAAGGACACTAAGCCTTTTGGGCCAAGGCCCCACCCTGTAACCTCATGTAACCTTAATTATGTCCATAATGGCTATATGTCTATATACAGTCACATCAGGGATTGGGGCCTTGACATATGAAGGTAGGGGAGACACAGCTCAGTCCATAACCGCTGTTCAGTGACTGCCATCATTAATGCTGTTTGTAAAGGAAGAAGAGCTCTGTTATTAACATGCATGTATTATCACAGAATTGGGCTTTTCCTGAATTTGTCATTGCCAAGCACCCTAAAATTTTCCCATTTCATAAATATAGTATCTTCCCTGAATTCTAAATTTTTAAATAAATCACCAATATCCTTTTTGTAGGCAGAATAATGCTCTCTCCCCCAAGAGATGCCCATGTCCTAGAGTGTGTGGCTATGCCACCTTACATGGCACAGGGTTCCTGGAAGTTTCCTAAACTCGGGATACGAGATGGATCGATTCTCCTGGCTTATCTGAGTGGGCTCCATGCAATTACAAGGGTACCTATAAGTAAAAGAAGGCAGGGCAGTCAGTGTGAGGGTAATGCTGGTGGGAGACTCCACGGGTCATAGGTGCCTTTGAAATGGAAGGAGATGAGAGCCAGGGAGGGGAGGGAGGCAGTGGGTGAAGCTGGGGAGGGCAAGAAAACAGCTCTGTCTCCCAGGCCCACAGAAAGGAATGCAGGCCTGCCTACGTCTTATTTTAGTCCAGGAGGACCCCTCGGACCTACAGAACCATAATGTAATATACTTGTATTGTGTGAGCATTAATTTACAGAAACACTAGGAAACTCAAACAATGCCCATATTTTCTCTGCATTAATGAGCAAAGGCTAATGTTCATGCTCTCAAATACTTCAGCATATTATTTTAAATGCTCTCTCCCCCTCCTTCAGCAAAGTGTCCCAGGCGTTTTTAAATCCTTCATATTATTGGTCACTTTTCTTCCACTTGTGACCAACTGTAGGGGAGGTGATTACAGTAGCCCGCCCTCTGAAATAGACTCATCTTCCTACTCAGAAATCTTTTATTTCACTTCTACCATTTGCAAGCCTATATTCTAGTCTCTAAAGATAGTCACCTGATTTTTTATTAGAAATTTTTTGTTGTTGTTCTTATGGAGAGAGACTGAATACGAATTTCAGCCATGCTTGGATAAAAGTCTGGCTCTCCCTTATAGGCACTGACTTAACTCTTTAAGTCTTACTTTCTTTATCTGAAAATGACAGTATCTACTTCATGGATCACTTAAAAGATTTTAAAAAAGATACTGGAAACAAAGCAGCTAGTGCAGGGACTAACACAGAAAAACTGTGCTAACAGAGAGGAATGAACCTCCTTCTCTTCCATTAAAATACAATTAACCACAGTTGGCTTATTAATCTTTTCTTGCCGGATTCTTCTTTACCTATTTTAATGTAGGAAACAAGAACATGTTTCTTTCTGGTTGTGTGTTTGGGGTTATGCACGATAATTCAAGACTGCCTATCTGACGTGAATCACTACAGTCGATGTATCTTTTCAAGTGCTTAGAAGATTGGTTTTCCAAGACATTATCGTTTTCTTGGTTAGCCTTTTTTGGTCTCTTTATTTACATATTTTACCAGAGTTATCAACCATTGCTTTTCTTGAAATAAAACAGCTTTAGGATAGTGGTCCCTGGGTAGTCGGTTGAGCATCTGACTCTTGGTTTCAGCTCAGGTCATGATCTCAGGCTTGTGAGATCCAGCCCCACAGAGAGCTTCATGCTCATCAGGGAATCTACTTGAGATTCTCTCCCTCTGCCCAACACCCCACCCCACCCCAAAACACTCCACCCCCCAGAATAAATAAATCTCAAAAAATATATATTAGAAAAAAGCTTTAGGCTTAAAGTATACTTTTTAACTGTACATAAAAAAAATACCAAGGTTATTTAATGGTATACTCAAGTATAACTCTTTATTCTCACCTATGAATCTGCATTTAAGGAAAAAAGGATTCATGTCAGGCTCGTAATGTCAGAATATTTTTATGTCAGATAATGTATAGTGTGTCTATATTTCTCAAACAGAAAGATTTTCAAAATAACTTTGGCAAATTGTGGTCTTGTCCTATAAACAAACGTATGGGTACTGAAGACACTTTTACTGTATTTCTATTATTTTATTACTACTGAAATTCTTCTAGATGCAGAAAAAAGTGAATTTCCCCATACCTTATTTGATAGTCCCTATACAATATCCCATACAAAAACAATTTTCTTCTATAATTCAGTGCTAGGAAATTTTATTATTTTAATTTTTTTTCAATTTATTTATTTTCAGAAAAACAGTATTCATCATTTTTTCACCACACCCAGTACTCCATGCAAGCCGTGCCCTCTATATTACCCAACACCTGGTACACCAACCTCCCACCCCCCCGCCACTTCAAACCCCTCAGATTGTTTTTCAGAGTCCATAGTCTCTCATGGTTCACCACCCCTTCCAATTTACCCAAATTCGCTACTCCTCTCTAACACGCCTTGTCTTCCATGCTATTTGTTATGCTCCACAAATAAGTGAAACCATATGATAATTGACTCTCTCTGCTTGACTTATTTCACTCAGCATAATCTCTTCCAGTCCCGTCCACGTTGCTACAAAAGTTGGGTATTCATCCTTTCTGATGGAGGCATCATACTCTATAGTGTATAGGGACCACATCTTCCTTATCCATTCATCCGTTGAAGGGCATCTTGGTTCTTTCCATAGTTTGGTGACTGTGACCATTGCTGCTATAAACATTGGGGTACAGATGGCCCTTCTTTTCACGACATCTGTGTCTTTGGGATAAATACCCAGGAGTGCAATTTCAGGGTAATAGGGAAGCTCTATTTTTAATTTCTTGAGGAATCTCCACACTGTTCTCCAAAGAGGCTGCACCAACTTGCATTACCACCAACAGTGGAAGAGGGTTCCCCTTTCTCCACATCCTCTCCAAACATGTTGTTTCCTGTTTTGTTAATTTTGGCCATTCTAACTGGTGTAAGGTGATATCTCAATGTGGTTTTAATTTGAATCTCTCTGAGGGCTAATGATGATGAGCATTTTTTCATGTGTCTGATAGCCATTTGTATGTCTTGATTGGAGAAGTGTCTGTTCATATCTTCTGCCCATTTTTTGATGTGTTTGTCTGTTTCGTGTGGGTTGAGTTTGAGGAGTTCATTATAGATCCTGGATATCAACCTTTTGTCTGTACTGTCATTTGCAAATATCTTCTCCCATTCCGTGGGTTGCCTCTTTGTTTTTTTGACTCTTTCCTTTGCTGTGCAGAAGCTTTTGATTTTGATGAAGTCCCAGAAGTTTATTTTCGCTTTTGTTTCCTTTGCCTTTGGAGACGTATCTTGAAAGAAGTTGCTGTGGCTGATATCGAAGAGATTACTGCCTATGTTCTCCTCTAGGATTCTGATGGATTCCTGTCTCACGTTGAGGTCTTTTATCCATTTTGAGTTGATCTTTGTGTACGGTGTAAGAGAATGGTCGAGTTTCATTCTTCTACATATAGCTGTCCAGTTTTCCCAGCACCATTTATTGAAGAGACTGTCTTTTTTCAACTGTATATTTTTTCCTGTTTTGTCGAAGATTAATTGACCATAGAGTTGAGGGTCCATATCAGGGCTCTCTACTCTGTTCCACTGGTCTATGTGTCTGTTTTTATGCCAGTACCATGCTGTCTTGGTGATCACAGCTTTGTAATAAAGCTTGAAATCAAGTAAGGTGATGCCGCCAGCTTTATTTTTGTTTTTCAACATTTCCTTAGCGATTCGGGGTCTCTTCTGATTCCATACAAATTTTAGGATTATTTGTTCCAGCTCTTTGAAGAATGCTGGTGGAATTTTGATCGGAATGGCATTAAAAGTATAGATTGCTCTAGGCAGTATAGACATTTTAACAAAGTTTATTCTTCCGATCCAAGAGGTTGGAATGGTCTTCCATCTTTTTGTGTCTTCTTCAATTTCTTTCATGAGTGTTCTGTATTCCTCAAGTACAGATCCTTTACCTCTTTGGTTAGGTTTATTCCCAGGTATCTTATGGTTCTTGGTGCTATAGTAAATGGAATCGATTCTCTAATTTCCCTTTCTGTATTTTCATTGTTAGTGTATAAGAAAGCCACTGATTTCTGCACATTGACTTTGTATCCTGCCATGTTGCTGAATTGCTGTATGAGTTCTAGTAGTTTGGGGGTGGAGTCTTTTGGGTTTTCCATATAAAGAATCCTGTCATCTGCGAAGAGAGAGAGTTTGACTTCTTCATTACCAATTTGGATACCTTTTATTTCTCTCTGTTGTCTGATTGCTGTTGCTAGGACTTCTAATACTATGTTGAATAAGAGTGATGAAAGTGGGCATCCTTGTCTTGTTCCTGATCTCAATGGGAAGGCTGCTAGCTTTTTCCCATTGAGGATGATATTTGCTGTGGGTCTTTCATAGATAGATTTGATGAGGTTCAGGAATGTTCCCTCTATCCCTATACTTTGAAGCGTTTTAATCAGGAACGGATGCTGGATTTTGTCAAATGCTTTTTCTGCATCAATAGAGAAGACCATGTGGTTCTTCTCTCTTCTCATATTAATTTGTTGTATCACATTGATTGATTTGCGAATGTTGAACCATCCTTGTAGCCCAGGGATGAATCCCACCTGATCATGGTGAATAATCTTTTTAATGTGCTGTAGGATACTGTTGGCTAGGATCTTGATGAGAATCTTAGCATCCATATTCATCAGTGATAATGGTCTGTTATTCTCCTTTATGGTCGGGTTCTTGCCTGGTTTGGGGATCAGGGTAATGCTGGCTTCATAGAAAGAGTCTGGAAGTTTTCCTTCTGCTTCAATTTTTTGAAACAGCTTCAGAATAGGTGTTATTTCTACTTGGAATGCTTGGTATAATTCCCCAGGGAATCCGTCAAGTCCTGGGCTCTTGTTTTTTGGGAATTTTTTTATCACTGATTCAATCTCGTTATTAGATATCGGTCTATTCAGGTTGTCGATTTCTTCCTGGTTCAATTTTGGGAGTTTATATTTTTCCAGGAATGCATCCATTACATCTAGGTTGCTAAGCTTATTGGCATATAACTGTTCGTAATAACTTCTGATGATTGTTTCTACTTCCTTGGCGTTAGTTGTGATCTCTCCCTTTTCATTCATAATTTTATGAATTTGGGATGTCTCTCTTTTCTTTCAGATTAGTGTAGCCAGTGGCTTATCGATCTTTTTGATTCTTTCAAAAAACCAGCTTTTAGTTTCATTGATACGTTCTACTGTATCTCTGGTTTCTCCCTCATTGATCTCAGCTCTAATCTTGATGATTTCCCTTCTTATGTGTGGAGTTGGTTTGATTTGTTGTTGATCCTCCAGTTCTTTAAGGTGTAGAGACAGCTGGTGTGTTCTGGATTTTTCAATTTTTTTTGAGCGAGGCTTGGATGGCTATGTATTTTCCCCTTAGGACCGCCTTTGCTGTATCCCATAGGTTTTGGACCGAAGTGTCTTCATTCTCATTGGTTTCCATGAATTGTTTCAGTTCTTCTTTGATCTCCTGGTTGATCCAAGCATTCTTAAGCAAGGTGGTCTTTAGCTTCCAGGTGTTTGAGTTCCTTCGGAACTTTTCCTTGTGATTGAGCTCCAGTTTCAAAGCATTGTGATCTGAGAATATGCAGGGAATCATCTCAGTCTTTTGGTATCGGTTGAGTCCTGATTTGTGACCCAGTATGTGGTCTATTCTGGAGAAAGTTCCGTGTGCACTTGAGAAGAATGAGTATTCTGCTGTTTTAGGGTGGAATGTTCTGTATATATCTATGAGGTCCATCTGGTCCAATGTGTTATTCAATGCTCTTGTTTCTTTATTGATTTCTGCTCTGATGATCTGTCTAATTCTGAAAGAGGCGTGTTAAGATCTCCTACGATTAGTGTATTCATATCAATATGACTCTTTATCTTGATTAACAGTTTTCTTAAGTAATTGGCTGCTCCCATATTGGGAGCATAGATATTTACAATTGTTAGATCATCTTGGTGGATAGTCCCTTTAAGGATTATGTAGTGTCCTTCTGTATCTCTGACTACAGTCTTTAGTTTGAAGTCTAATTTATCTGATATGAGAATCGCTACCCCAGCCTTCTTTTGAGTCCCATTGGCATGAAAGATGCTTCTCCACCCCTTCACTTTCAGTCTGCGTGTATCTTTAGGTTCAAAATGGGTCTCTTGTAGACAGCATATGGATGTGTCCTGTCGTTTTATCCAATCTGCAACCCTGTGCCGTTTTATGGGTGCATTTAGGCCATTCACATTGAGAGTGATTATTGATAGATACGTTTTTATTGACATTGAGTTACCTTTGAAGTCTTTCTTTCTGTAGACTGTCTCTATATTTCTGTTCAATGCTATTCTTGGGATTTTTCCTCTTTTATAGAACCCCCCTTAATATTTCCTGCAGTGTCGGCTTGGTGGTTGCATAGTCTTTTAAGCCTTGCCGGTCTTGGAAACTCTATCTCTCCATCCATTTTGAATGTCAGTCTTGCTGGAGAAAGTATTCTTGGCTGCATGTTCTTCTCATTTAGTGCCCTGAATATATCTTGCCAGCCTCTTCTGGCTTGCCACGTCTCTGTGGACAGGTCTGACGTTATTCTGATGGGCTTCCCTCTGTAAGTAAGGAGCCTCTTTGCCCTGGTGGCTTTCAAGAGATTATACCTACAATTATAATTCCTCAATTTGACTATCAGGTGTCGTGATGTTTTTTTGGAATGTATAATCTTGGGTGGAGACCGTTCAGCCTCTAGTACATGAACGCTGGTTCCATTCACGATATTGGGAATACTTTCATTAAGGACATGTTCCACTATATCTTCTAGACTTCTTTCTTTCTCCTCCCCTTCAGGAATTCCAATAATTCTGACGTTGGAACACTTCATGCCATCATTTATTTCCCTAATTCTGCTTTCGTGGGATCTAAGCTGTTTGTTCCAGGCTTCCTCCTGATCCTTTCTCTCTATCTGTTTGTCTTCCAGATCACTAATTCTATCTTCTGTCTCAGTTACCCTAGCTTTGAGAGAGTTTAGATTAGATTGGAGCTCATTGAGTGCATTGTAGACCTCCTCCCTGGTAGCTTTAAGCTCCGCCCTAACATTGTGAACATCCTGTCTGGTCGCTTTCAGTTCGGCCTTAATCAATTCTGTTTGGTCATCCATGGCTTTCTCCAACCTAGCTATTGCCTGGATAATTGTTAGCCTGAATTCTCTTTCCGACATATTGTCTATGTTGATAGCTGTTAGATCTGTTGCAGAAGATCCATCCTCCGTATTTTTCTTCTGTTGGGCATTCCTCCTCCTAGTCATTTTGTGGGAGAAGACTGAACAGATGTAGCTGGATGTATCAACTCTGGTGCAGTCAAGGTGCACCCTGCAACACTTCTGAGCAATCAGGATTCCCCACCCAAACGAGAGACAAAAGAAAAGAAAAAGAAAAAGAAAAAAAAAGGAAAAGAAGAAAAAGAAAAACAAAAAAGAAAAAAAGATAGAGAGGGAGACAGGAAAGAAAGGGAAGATGAAAGAGAAGGTTCAGCCCAGATGGGCCCCAAGGTAAGATTTATGAAGTAGACAAACAAAAAGAGATAAAAAGACTGATACAATTATATGGCAAGAGAAAGAAAAAAAAAAAATATATATATATATATATATATATGTATGCAAATAAAGAAAGAACCTCGTCAAAAAGAACCACTAGTGTAAAATTTTTATGCTATCAGGACAAACACAAAAAACACAGAAACACTGGTGGAAGAAGATGGGAGAGTTCTTATAAATTCTCAGTGTGTGCGAGGAAGGTTGTTTTAATTCTTCCTGGATGTATCTTGATATCTTTGTTAAAGGACTCCACTTTCCTAAGATAAAGGGGATTAAAAATTGGTTTACCTATAGGGGTAGTATTGATTGGGGAAAGGGGATTACTTTGAAGTTAACTCTATATGAATATTAGAGGATAAAATTAAAAAGGAATATACTAGACCAAACTAAACTAATTTTTTTTAAAAGGAATTCAAAAAATAAAAATGCAAAAGAAAAACATAGGTGTAAGTATCAAAAAGTTCAGGTCAG
Source organism: Neogale vison (assembly GCF_020171115.1). NCBI lineage: Eukaryota > Metazoa > Chordata > Mammalia > Carnivora > Mustelidae > Neogale > Neogale vison. The sequence goes on from NC_058092.1 coordinate 158,003,799, forward strand.
AAAGGTATTATGGAATTTGATGTACTGTACAGCTCGCTTTGATGGTAAATAGGTTAAAAAAAATACCTATGTGTAAAAAAATATATATATGAACCAGAATAGTGGAAACGAGTGAACAATACAAGTTTTCCTATGAAGTAGTGGTGGTTCTCTTGTAGTCCTTTTTTTTTTTTTCTTTCTTGGTTTGTTTTCTGGGGGAGGGGCCTGCCACGTGGGTTGTCAGTCAATGATGTTTCCTGAGTTGAGTCCCCCCGCCCCCCTCAAAGGGGTGCGCTCTGGGGAAACTGTTTTTTTTTTCAGGCTTTTGTTCTCTGGCGGTTTTTTTGCTTGTTCACTTTTTTCCCTCTCACCTTGACCGCCTTTGATGGTTTTTGTAGTAGTAGAAGAAATCAAACTGCACCCTGATCTCCGTCTCAGAGAGAAGCCTCAGTCTGGGTGCCGAAGCTGAATAAATTCCCCCTTGGCCGCTGGCAAAGCAGGTTCCAAGTTGCAGACCCTGGGGGCACAGGATCTTTTGCTCGTCCCCAAAGCCGAGGCAGTGGCGGCTGTCTGGGAGCTCCCGACCGCCAGAGAGATTCCAAGCAGCGATCACACACTGAGATTTTGCCACCGGCCGGGGCTGGGAGTGCCCGGCTTGTGCGCACCTATGGGTCGGGCGCGCGTCTGGGCGGCTATGGGTCGGGCGCGCGTCTGGGGCACTGAGAACAGGGCGCGGGTCCGTGAGCCCCAGCCTGAGCTTTTGCGCGCCTCTGTCCGGGGAAGAGTTTCGCGCGCGTGCGCGGCTTAGGCTTTGAAACAATGGCGCGGGTCAAGGAGCGCTGGCCAGGCCTCAGTAATTCAGGGGAGCTCGAGGGACGTGCGCGCGTTATCTCGAGCTTTGTGGTAGGGCTGGCGCGCGTTCCGCAGACCAGCGCATCTCCCATCCCCTCACAGGAGCCAGAACCCATGCGCTCTGGGGCGCACTGGCGGCTTAGGGACCAGGAGCAGTTTCTCCGCCGCACTCTCTCTGACTCAGCGCCGGGGAGGCCGTCTGGGACCGGGGACTTAAGCCCCTCTCCCTAGCCGCCCTGATTCCCACAATTTCCCCCCGCGATCCTTTGCTCTTTTGGAGTGCTTTCAACCAGTCTCCCAGTTACTGCTGGTCCCCAGACGCAGGGCACTCTCGCTCGGATTGGGGTATTACTTTCCCACCGGTCGCCACTGGTGGCTCCCTCCCCCTTTGGTTTATCTTCCGATATCAGTCCGCTCTTCCCATTCCTCTTTACCTGCTCACTGGCGTCTTCTGCCCCTGTAGAGATCCAGACGTGTATAATTCTGATCTCAGGCTGATTTCATGGGTGATCGGAGTTCTTTGGTAGGTAATCAACTCACTTTGGGGTACCAGCTGAAAAGACGCCTCTTCCTACTACCCCGCCATCTTGTCCCCCCCTATTATTTTAATTTTTTAAGGAATTTTTATTTTTAAATTCTGTGGCCTTGGTATTCTTCCTCCTTCTGGTGGTAATAGTGTTGCTAATACTTTCCCTCTCCTGACCGTCAGTAAGCTGAGTCATGGGAAATGGTGAAGCCACTTATAATTGCTCATTTAATCTCATTGGCTATGTATGATTACTGCCGTGTTATTGTTGAGAAACTGTACCTCAGAAAAGATCAGCAACCTTTGGCAACGAGGACCTTTGGGGTTGGTCTTTTTAGAAAGTTAACCAGGGACCTGAAATCTCTTTAACATTTCTACTGATACTACCATTGAGCAGGGACTCCTGACAACACCTTCAGGGGCTTCCTTCCTTCTCAGGGTCTGGTTACCCTTTGTAAGTCACAGGTGATTATCATAAAAGACACCCCCACATACACACATAGGGCAAGTTGGTTCCGGTTATTCTCCAATCTCTGGCTTTCCCATGCCTCTATACTTTTAGAATTTCTGTGAGCCTGTTCACATGGCCCCATATCTATCCCTCCCTACCTAGCCCCACCTATCATTTCCTCATTCTCCCTGGAACAGTAACCCTAACTGCCCTCAGCGAATGGGACGATGACCGCTCCGGTTGCTTCCTGCTGAAATGGGGTGGTGTGCTGTGCCACAGTTAGAGTCTGTCCTGGGCTAGGTCCAGGGGCCCAAGGTATGGCTCCAGGGGTCATGATGGGCAGCAAACGGTCCGTGCATCAGCACATGCAAAAGGATGAGCATAAAGCAAGTATTAGGCCCTAAATTATGATCACATCTATGAGATAAGAGCCCCAATTTCCAATTTTGTCAAATAGATCTGTGGACATCTTGATCTTAATTGATCACAGATGTCCCCTATTAATTGGGACACAGACCAGGAGTTAATTGTAATGTTAAAACAACATGTGTAGGTACCTGGGGGCTCAGTCATTAAGTGTCTGTCTTTCGCTCAGGTCATGATCCCCAGGTCCTTGGATTGAGGCCCACATCAGGTTCCCTGCTCGGTGGAAGCCTCCTTCTCTATCTCCCACTCCCCCTGCTTGTGCTTCCTCTCTTTCTGTGTGTGTGTGTGTGTGTGTGTGTGTGTGTGTCTGTGTCTGTGTCTGTGTCAAATAAATAAATAAAATACATTAAAAAAAACAAAAACAAACACATGTGAGGAAATTTTTCACATCCAAAATGGTGGAGCAATAGTAGACAGTCTCCAGAATTCCTTCTCTGACTTCATTTAACTCTTGTCTGAGTGCATCCAGGACCTGAGAAGTACCATTTTGAGTCCTTCTGAGCAAACATCTGGTTTTGCCTATTATATGCTCAGTCCTAAGTAGGTCCTGGGAGCTAAGTAAGCTCTAAGGCTCTCTTTAACCTGGGGAGCTGTTAGATACATGGTTAAAGCCTTTGTTTGCAATTGTAGGAGGTGGCTTCTAGGGTAAATGACTATCAGAGATGGAACCATCCAGGAGCCCTGCTAGTTTAGAAAGTTTTTACCCATTTTAGTTTTGATCTTAAAGATACTGAACACATGTATTTGTCCTAGAAGTCCTTTTTATGAGACTCCTGGAGGATGAAACTTATTTTGCAAGCAAATAAGAACAATTATAAATGACAAAATTCAAAAATGGACATTGTTAATGAGAACTCATTAAGATGCAATTGACAAAGGAACTCCATTATTTCTGTGTCACATAACACTTCAATAGCCAGAATGTCCAGTGATGACCTTATACCAGACTGTAACTTCAAAACAAGTCTGATTAGTCAATAAGACTGTGTTCACGACTTAAATCTTGGAGAAGTTTGTTAAAACCTTAGAAAGTTTTAAGGCACCTGCCTAATAAATAGGATTAGGGATTTCAAAGACCTGATAAAGGCAAAACATAGAAACTGGTTTTTCTTGGCAGCCAAAGAGAAAATAGCTGTTTACATTCTACCAAAAAGAACACCAACAACTCAAGAAAATGTTTGTGTTTTAACAGAGATAGCAGAATTTCAGTCTTACACTGATGTACTTATATCATCTATTCCAATCTTAGTCTGTCCTGACCACACCAAAAATTCCTTTCCAAAGATTTCCCTTCACAAACCTATAACTTTGTTTTTAATTCTGAGTTTGTCCCAAGCCATTTCTCTGCAAACAACCAGTTTCATTTAGGACAGAATTTCTTTCTTTTACCTTCAAAACAAATGCATTCCCATGCCTTATATCTTTCTTACACATCTCCTACTTTTCTACACATAGAGTTGCCAAATTTTGCACTTTTAGAAATCTTAGTTTCCAGGGGCGCCTGGGTGGATCAGTGGGTTAAGCCACTGCCTTCGGCTCAGGTCATGATCTCAGGGTCCTGGGATCAAGTCCCGCATCGGGCTCTCTGCTCAGCGGGGAGCCTGCTTCTTCCTCTCTCTCTCTGTCTGCCTCCCTGCCTACTTGTGATCTGTCAAATAAACAAATAAAATCTTTAAAAAAAAAAGATATCTTAGTTTCCAGTAAAACACTAAGTAGTAACCAATGGTGAACCATTACACCAGAATTCTTCAGATGGCAAATTTATGAACCCATTGAGCATAAAACATGTTAACCAGAGATGTAAATATCCTCAGTTTCTTCAGAGTAAGTAGTTAGAGGCACAAACCTACATCCAGTCATCAGTGACTGAACACCTTATTCTATTTGGAAAAGACCTAGAGATCCAATGAATTTAATCCCAAAGACCTTGAAAGATATTTTCACAATTTCCTATGAAAACTTTGATGAGACATAGAATTAACCATCATTTTAGCCATCTTTTTGCTAACAAATTAGAACAGAGATAGCACGAGCTTATTTGACCTTCAGCAAACCTTGGCAGAATATGAGCTTCACATTTAATGATGATAACTTTAAAGACATGTAGTTTAAATCCCAAGTTTTGTTCCAGCTGGGTCCACTTTTCAAAGTGTGTTTGTTCCCCATTGTCAAGTTTCACCTGAGACACAGGAGGGGAGACCTGAAGTGAGCCTGTATGCAGGCCGCTTCCAAGGTACAGAAACAGGAGGCGGGTGGGGCAGACAGACGGGGCAAGTGCTGCTGGGAGACAGAGCAAAGGTTTCCCAGTTCTAAAGCTCATCCATTTGGACAGATGCACAATTGCCTTGTTATCCCACCAACAAGTGGGGTTAGGCAGTCTCTGTCTGACCAGAGAAGACAGGGAACAAAACAAAGGGAATTTCAGCAACTGCTTGGAAATATTCCTCAAAGTCCAGGACCTGAGGCCAACTAACCACAGTTGGCTCCAATTATCGCCATTAACCTGAGAAAAAAGAAGCCTTCACATCTAGTAGTAGGAACAGTGAGGGGCAAGGGGAGAGTCAGCATCCCCTTGGTGGGAGGCCTGTGTTTCCTCCAGCAACCTGGGTTTATTGGGAGGAGGATTATTTAGACACTGATCCAGTAGGTCAGGAGGGAGTTTACTAGCCAACATGTTTGGGTAAACACCTTCTGCAAGAGGCTGTTATGTCAGGGCCCTGATTTGGAGTCCTGAAAGCCTGGATAGATCCAGGATTCCTTAGTCTATATGCCCAGTTTCCCACTGGGGCAATACAGTGAGGCTTACAGGAACTCAACCTTTTCCTAAACTTGCAATGCCAGTTGTCTCCAGTGGGTTAAAAGGCACCTCAGAGGAGAATTCTTGGGGACTGAAGAGACCATGCATTGTCGCAAAGGTCACGCCTGATTTTACCTTGCCTTGAAGAACCTGTCCCGTTTAACCCCTGGAAAACAGTAGAATTTTTGTTTGTTTGTTTGTTTGTTTTAACCCTAGAAAGTTTTACAAGGGAATTACCCAGCTTTGCAGCACCTAATCCAGGAGTCTCCATGGAGAATGGTTTCCCATCTTGCGATCCTAGTAGGCATTACCTAGTGCATGTTGGGAAGGTGACTGTGAAGGCGTCCCTACATCCAGCTCTCCCCTGTGAACCAAGGCGTCCCCTGGTTTCCTACCCAGTGTGAAACAGTGGCTTAACAGGAGTAGCCACTCTGAGTTGTTCTGTCACCTGATCTTCCTTTTCTCCTCTGGATGTACCCCTAAAAAATCTGGCCTAATCATAAAGGCTGAGCGAGGTTAACAGTTTAAACTTGGATTCAGTTATGTTCCCTCACCTTACCCCTGGGCACTTTTTCTGTCCCTATACCTGAGGTCCCATCCGTAAGCATGGCCCTACTGAGGGGTGCAGACCCCGAGATTAGCATCATCATTTCATATTTCTCTTGTTGAAACAAGAAAGTCCAACTACATGACCCACTAAAGTTCCAGCCACTAAGGCAACCAGTGGAGGAATTGCTGGGGTCTGCAGCTCCCTCCTTCATGCCGCGTGTTGTCCAGTAAATTCCCAGGAAACATTGGGCTCCCTCTGACTTCTCATGTAAGGGGGATAGCTCTAATCTCGCTTGCTGATAACCTGGGTTTTGATCCCTGGTCATGATTAAACCTAAACTGTACCTAACAGAGAAACGTATCTTACCAAGCAACAAAAATTGAGGAAAAGATTTTCCTCCTATGTTCTCACAAAAAGAAATTTTTAAATGAAAAACAAACAAACAAACAAACAAAAACCCTTCCATCTACATAGGCAACGTTCTTCCTCCATCTGACAAAGTCAGCAGGACCAGGGAACCCATAACATTCCTAGGTGCTTAGAGAAGGGATGGCGGAGGATAAAAGGACCCTGAACGGAGTCCCTGGCTGGAGTGGCCTGCTGATCCTCGGAGACTGGAAGGACCTGACACAACGTCCCTGAGGCAAAAGATCCTTTAAGAAAAGGCAATGAGCAGAAAGCAGGTGCGACAGGTGAGGCCAGCATTCCCTCCGTCGGGGGAAGGGGGACCGACCACACCTTTCTCCAGAAGCCTATCACCGAGGCCTAAGACTGGTGCCTGCGCGGTTCGCCTCCAGCCGGCCCACAGGTGCGGGTTTTGCTGTTTATGGGAAGAGGTCAGCTGAGGGACAGCCCTCTCTCAGGAAAGAGTTCGCTATCTGCTCCTCCTCAGGTGGACGTGGTCCTGGGTTTTGGCACCAAAATGATGTGGGAGAGCGAGATTTTGTCTCGGGAGCCGAAGAATGAATCTCGAGGACAACAGAGTGAGTAAAGCGGTAGAAGTTTATTAAGTGAAGATGTAGAAAAAGCTCTCAAGAGCGAGAGGGGTCCCCACAGGGTTGCTGACAAAGGCCTTTAGGGTTGGTTTTCTTATACATTGGGGTACAGATGGCCCTTCTTTTCACGACATCTGTGTCTTTGGGGTAAATACCCAGGAGTGCAATTGCAGGGTCGTAGGGAAGCTCTATTTTTAATTTCTTGAGGAATCTCCACACTGTTCTCCAAAGAGGCTGCACCAACTTGCATTCCCACCAACAGTGTAAGAGGGTTCCCCTTTCTCCACATCCTCTCCAACACATGTTGTTTCCTGTTTTGTTAATTTTGGCCATTCTAACTGGTGAAAATACAGAAAGGGAAATTAGAGAATCGATTCCATTTACTATAGCACCAAGAACCATAAGATACCTGGGAATAAACCTAACTAAAGAGGTAAAGGATCTATACTTGAGGAACTACAGAACACTCATGAAAGAAATTGAAGAAGACACAAATAGATGGAAGGCCATTCCATGCTCTTGGATCGGAAGAATAAACTTTGTTAAAATGCCTATACTGCCTAGAGCAATCTATACTTTTAATGCCATTCCGATCAAAATTCCACCGGCATTCTTCAAAGAACTGGAGCAAATAATCCTAAAATTTGTATGGAATCAGAAGAGACCCCGAATCGCTAAGGAAATGTTGAAATACAAAAATAAAGCTGGCGGCATCACCTTACCTGATTTCAAGCTTTATTACAAAGCTGTGATCACCAAGACAGCATGGTACTGGCATAAAAACAGACACATAGACCAGTGGAACAGAGTAGAGAGCCCTGATATGGACCCTCAACTCTATGGTCAATTAATCTTCGACAAAACAGGAAAAAATATACAGTGGAAAAAAGACAGTCTCTTCAATAAATGGTGCTGGGAAAACTGGACAGCTATATGTAGAAGAATGAAACTCGGCCATTCTCTTACACCATACACAAAGATCAACTCAAAATGGATAAAAGACCTCAACGTGAGACAGGAATCTATCAGAATCTTAGAGGAGAACATAGACAGTAATCTCTTCGATATCAGCCACAGCAACTTATTTCAAGATACGTCTCCAAAGGCAAAGGAAACAAAAGCAAAAATAAACTTATGGGACTTCATCAAAATCAAAAGCTTCTGCACAGCAAAGGAAACAGTCAAAAAAACAAAGAGGCAACCCACGGAATGGGAGAAGATATTTGCAAATGACAGTACAGAAAAAAGGTTGATATCCAGGATCTATAATGAACTCCTCAAACTCAACCCACACGAAACAGACAAACACATCAAAAAATGGGCAGAAGATATGAACAGACACTTCTCCAATCAAGACATACAAATGGCTATCAGACACATGAGAAAATGCTCATCATCATTATCCCTCAGGGAGATTCAAATTAAAACCACATTGAGATATCACCTTGCACCAGTTAGAATGGCCACTCTTTTATTTTAAACTGGGGTTTTTCAGCTTCTCGCTATCCACAGTTTGGGCTGTTTTTTTTTTTTTTTTTCTTTTTTTCCTTTTTTCTCTGGGGGCCTGTTGCTGTTCATCACAGGATGTTCCTCAGCATCCCTGGCCTCTACTTACTCAATCCCCCTACCTACCTTCCCTTTGCAGTTATTGCCACCACAATTGTCTCCAGATGGGCAAAGTCAACCATGGCCGAGAACCACAGCTTTAACTCCTTAAACAGCTGTTCAGAAAGTCTTTCTTGAGAACCCAGTGCAATGTAGGCAGTAGGTTTGTGGTGTGGACAGAAGAAACAGATTGATCTTGAGAATACTAGGGGCTTCCTGGGAAAACTAACAGCCCAGAGTTAATTATTGAAAGAAAAGAAAGAAGGAAAGATAATCAAAAACTAAATATGGTCTTGAAAAACATGGAGTCAAGTTGAATTAGTGGTATTTTTGAACATCACTTAGTGTTTGAACACTTTTTTCCTTGTTTAGATTGCCTAAGGGAACAGAGGGCTCTTCCCAAACGTTCTGTTCTGACTCCTAGTTTCTTCCCTGAGCTTTACTCTTAAGCAGTTCCATTTTTCTTTCTTCAAACTAAGGAGGTATGTCACGTTCCCTCAAGGGAGTGGTCCCTTCTGGAACATCTTGGCTTACTGAAGCCAAAGGTGCTGCCCAAAGAAGAGGTTCTCTCCTCCAAAATTGGAGGAAAAAGGATGTCATTTGAGGAGGGAAATGAGGCAATGAGCGCCCAAGTACAGAGGAAGAATACAATGTTCCTAACCAAAACACATGCCAAATAAATCCGCCACCTGCTCCCAGCTTGTAATGTCCTTTGGCCCCTGTGGGGCTCCTCCCAGTCCTTGCAGAAGGGGAGGGCATAGGGTGTCTGACATCTGGCACTGGTGTTGCTCTTCTCACACTGTTATCCCATCCATTTTATCAAAGCATCACTTTCCTGTTTTCCGTCAGCATTTTTCTGTTTCTGTTATGTGCTTCACAGCTACCTTAAAGGATATACTATTGACCAAAAAAAAAAAAAAAAAAAAGATTGTACAAGTACTCTTAAAAAGATAAGAACTGTATTTCCTTAAAGGAATTTAAATCAGAGTTACTTCCAAATTTCTGCCTTTGAAATCCTCAAAACCCAAATTCAGTGGAAGACCAGGATAGCACCCTAAGTCTGTATGCAAGCATTGTCAAAGTGTGTAAGCCAAGGAAGCCACTGGTGTCACTCACATGGTACATCCATGAGTCAGAACATGTGAGTGAGTGATAGTCTAGGGCTTAAACCACCTGGGTGTATTTTATTTATTTTGTGACTGCCAGGTATTTATTTTACAGTCATTTCTTAGACCTATCAAAATTCTTTTCCAGCTTTATTTGGGTATACTTGGCAAATAAAATTATTAAGGTGTTTAATTTGGTAATTCGATACATGTATATATTGTGAAGTGATTTACCACAATCAAGTTAGTTCTCACTTCCTGTCAGTCTCCATGGTGTTCACTAGAGCCTCAGAATGAAGTTGTCTTGTCACTGAACGTTTGTCTGTTTGATCAACAATACCTACCCCCCCATGCCCCACCTTGGTGTCCCTCACCACTCTGTTTCTGTGAGTTCTGTTTGTCCTCATTCCATGTGTAAGTGAGGTCATACAGTATTTGTTTGTCTGACTGACTTAATTTGGCAAAATGCCCTGCAGTTTCTTCCGCAGACCACCCCCCTTGCCCTGACTTCATTTTCTTCCTTAGGACATGTATCCTTAAGACATTCTTTTATCTTCTGACTAAATCTGACCCCTTGACCATTAGAGGACGTTTCTTAAGGTGGGTACAGGTAAATTCCAGGCACCTGAGAGGACATTGTGTTTCACACAATGCATTGTAAACTCATAAAATTGATTATCCTGAGGAGGATGCCTGGACTGGAATCATCACCAGCAAAGGCAAAACACTGAAATGTATTGATCAGTTGATGTATTTATGTGTTTACTTGATCAGTGTGATATAGAACAGGCCATCAAATACTTGCTGGGAAAACTGGGGAGTCAGATCATAAACCCTGCTCTAAAATCCTCTGGGACAGTGTGGAGGGCTGTGTGAGAACTCAGACAGCGTGCAGAGGCTCCTAATTACAAAAAGGCAAGGAGTTTACAATTGTAATCTTTAAAGTGTTGTTTGCAGTCAATCAAAAGTGTTGGCTGCAATCAACCTGAAATTTCTTTTCACCCATGTTAGGGCACACAAACTGGCCCTTTTCCCAATAATCTAGAGATGTCAGTGTTTGAGTCCTACTGTCACATAATGGGTTCCAGTCTCAGCCAAACCATGTGCCAAAGAGAACATGCACCAGCCCTGGGCCAGCCCCTCCCCTCGTTCTCCTGTCAGTGTTCTGCATGAAAATGAGAATAACAGTAGCTGTGATAACAGCTCTATCTATCTCCTAGGACCAGATTCTCCTGCAAAGCTTGGTGCAATTGGCAGCCCCATACTGCCCAATAACCATTAGCTCCCAGTATTGAATTTTTGCTAGACCTGGGAGGACCATATGAAGATGTGAAACTGGGTTTAAATTCCTCAACAAATAATTCCTCAACTAAGGAGCTATCATAATAAGAAAACATTTATATTTATGGTTTATATTTGGACAGTCATGATGAAAATAGATTTTTAAATGGGTTCCTATAGATGTAAAGAAAAGAATTATTCATACTATTAATCACACTTTGGTGCTGCCTTTTTTGTTTTGTTTTGTTTTGTTTTTGTTTGTTTGATTGATTGTTTTGTTTTGTTCCTTTCTAATTTGTGGGGGCTCCTGGCTGGCTCATTGGTTTGAGTATGTGATTTTAGATGTCGAGGTTATGGGGGTCAAGTCCCACATTGGGTGTAGAGATTATTTAAAAATAAAATCCTTAAGGAGTACTGATGTGACTCAGCCAGTTAAGCATCTGACTTCAGCTCAGGTCATGATCTCAGGGTCCTGGGTTCAAGTCCTGCATCAGGCTCCTTGATCAGTGGGGAGTCTGCTTCTCCCTCTCTCTAAGCCCCGTTCCCTACCCTTTGCTTGTACCCTGTCTCTCTCTCTAAAATAAATAAGTATAACCTTATGAAATAAAATAAAATCTTGTAAAAATAACTTAAAAAATAAAATAAAATAAAATTGTGATTGCACAACATTCCAGTGTGTGAAATGCAATAAGACTGTAATGATTATGATAAAGTTATTGGGTATAAAAATAGCCCAGGATGAAACTGACATGGAACTCAACAGCATTATATACTAAGTAAATATAAAATACTAATAATATTTTATTTCCATTTATTTTCTGGCAGATGAGCCAGAAATTATACAGCTCAGTAACACAGAGTTATGATCCAATTCTAGTTAAATTTTTGTCAAACTGCAGAGTTGTTAGGCAAATATTTAAAAAACCAAGAGGAGAAACTAACCCATATTGTGTTGAAAAGACATTAGAGGCAAGAAGAGCAGCTAATAAAAAACTGAGAGAATTGGGTATGTTACATGCTGCTTATTATTATTATTATTATTATTATTACTATTATTATTACTGTTATTATATAAACCTAAAAATGCTCAAATCTGGCAAATGAAAATTACAAGAAAAACTTAAACAGATAATTCAGTCCTGTGATTACTCTCCATCATCATGCTTGCTCTCCTCACATAATTTATGGCATGGAAGTACCATCACATGTTATTTTACTGTTTATTTAAAGCACCAAGTGAAATATGGTTAAATGTATCAGTCTCAAAGCAAATATGGACTTAAGCACAACTGATAGGAAAGCATACTATTTTACGTGGTAATGATGATTTTTGTGAGATGAGTATTTTGTCAAAGGAAACCGTGAAAAACTTTAGTCTGGTGGTTAAAGCAGGATAAATTATTTTACAGATTATTTGTACCCATTGAATGTCATTAGTGTAAGTAGATATTTATCTCAGTGTTTCTACAGATGTTAATTTTATTAGAGATTTTTAATAACTACTAAACATATATTTTAAAATATTTTTATTGCAGTCTCTGGAATTTATAAAATGTATACATGTAATATGTTTATGAGCATGTAAGTGTCACTTCAGATTACAACACTGATTCTCATGTTATTTTTCCCAATACTTAACAGTTGCTTTTTAAAAGATTATCTAAAGCACAACTGTTCCTGATGGCATAATACGTTATGCCTGGGACTTAACCTTCTGTCATCATCTTATAAAGTGTCAGGAGAGAAGTAGATAAATTTCAGCACATAAATTTTTTTCCTTTACAGTGAGTTTAAAATCAGCCTTCACTTTCTCAAGTATTGCCAATAGGGATCATAACTAATATGGTCATTAATTTAAAAAAAGCTTAAAGGTGATAATTGTAGTTTGGAATTCCTTTTGTTAAAACATGTTAAATTTAGAGCGGTTAGGTCCTTTGATTCTTGAGATAAAGCTGGTCAGTTAGTAAGATGAAAGTGGTGTTCATTTTGGCCAACCTTGGCTGGTGGCCCACCAGGGGGCAGCTCGGAGCACTTCCCCACCCCAATACACAGTAGGCTAACTACCGTTAGCCTTGCTTCCCTGCGGGGCACCTTCTCTGTTGAGCTAGCACACTCTCCTCCCCATTCCAACTCCTCCAGGTCAGGGATGGCCAGAAAGAGACAAATAAGAGGGAAACTAAATGGGGAGCAGCAGGGTAGGGTTAAAACCTCCGGGAAAATAACTCTTTCACCTCTTTGACCTTTTCTCCAAGGAAGCAGAAAGCAGCCTGTTTTTCAGTTCTAAGACAATGCAGGTTATTCCTTTGTGTACTTAATCGACACAGATCTACTACTGTACACCCACGATATGCCTATGGTGCTATAGATCGGTATTACTTTGTTGTAGTTGGGGCTATGATAAAGCAGCAACTTTAAGTTTACCCTGATAAATAATTTGTAGCTCAATTGCCCTATATTTGATCCTAATTGAAATATATGAGCAAAGTTCACATTGGTAAGACAGCAGAATGCTTCTATCATTTCAGTCTACTTGTTGCAAAGGGATTACCAAGCAATTCCTCATTTTTCCTGGTTTGTGAATTATTTTTAAGTATTGTTTTAAGATTTTATTTATTTTTTTTTGGTTTTGCTTTTTGTTTTGTTTTTATTGTTCTCCATACTTTAACAGACCAGGAGATTTGAAATCAGAAGGCCAGCCAATATGATTGACACCCAAGTCTGTGCTCCTTCACTGATTTTTTTAAAAATTTTTTATTAACATATAATGTATTATTTGCCCCAGGGGTCTGTGAATCCTCAGGATTACACATTTTACAGCACTTACCATAGCACATACCCTCCTCAATGTCCATAACCCAACCACCCTCTCCCTAACCCCCACCCCCCAGCAGCCCTCATTTTGTTTTGTGAGATTAAGAGCCTCTTATGGTTTGGCCCCTTCCTGATCCCATCTTGTTTCATTTTTTGCCTCCCTTCCCCCCACAGCCTCCCCCTGCCTCTCAGATTCCTCAATCAGAGATCATATGATAATTGTCTTTCTCTGTTTGACTTACTTCACTTAGCATAACACCTTCTCGTTTCATCCATGTCATTGCAAATGACAAGATTTTTTTTTTTTTGGTGGCTGCATAGTATTTTGATAAACACACACACACACACACACACATCTTTATTTGCGAGAGACACAGAGAGCACAAGAGGAGAGGAGAAACAGACTCCCCACTGAGCAGGGGGCCCTGACACAGGACTCAATCCCAGGAGCCAGAGATCATGCAGAAGGCAGACGTCTAGCCAAGTGAGCCACCCAGGCACGCCGAGTTATTTTTGTATATTGGGTTCCCTGTAGAGGGTTATTCGTGGACTAGTGACAGGTGCTACATTTTTTTCATTAGAGTGATGATGATGATGGAGGGAGTGAGATTCTAACATTTAATGATGAAATGTGTTCTTTATGGCATATTTAGTATGGTAGACATCACACCCCAGTGTAGATGACTCACACGATCTCACTTATCTCTCCAGCTACACTTTTTTCAGTGGATAAACAATAGGCTGTAACATTATGATTAAACTCGGTTTCTCTTTGTAGAAATAAACCCCTCACCCAACCACTGTTTACTTTTCATCCTAAAAATAAAAAAAAGAAAATATTGTACATTTTTTAAAAGATTTTATTTGACAGAGATCACAAGTAGGCAGAGAAGCAGGCAGAGAGAGAGGGGGAGACAGGCTCCCCGTTGAGCAGAGAGCCCAATGCGGGGCTCGATCCCAGAGATCATGACCTGAGCTGAAGGCAGACTTAACCCACTGAGCCACCCAGGTGCCCCAATATTGTACATTTTTAAACTGAGAGACTATCAGTGCTAGTTTTACACTTAAGGAAAAAAAATATTGTTTTTAGTTGACGTCAGTTTCTCTTATTTCGTAAAGGTGTTTATGTATTTGTGTCACTTTGGTATAGTTGGTAGTGTGTATGAAATGTTTGCGAGCTTGAACAGTTGAATTGTTTCATTAAAATCAGCAGAACACAATACTTTAGTGCCTATTAAATCACGTAAAATGAATTACAAAGACATTGTAATTAAAAGAAATAACAGCAATTTCATATTATTGGCCCAGAAGCATCATTATCCATGTCCTCTGTGGACCTCGGGGAATTAGACTTGCCATTCAGGAATGACTTTCTCATTTCCACTGTTTCAGAGAGAGAGAGAGAGGAAAAAAAGCAAGTATAATAAGTATTTACTCCAGTGCATTTTTTCTAGTGAATAGCCACCAATTAAAAATATATGATTTCTTATCCTCCAGGCAATACAACTAAAGTGTATGTTGAGATTCATGATGAAAATGATCATCCCCCAGTGTTTCAGAAAAAATTCTACATTGGAGGTGTATCTGAAGATGCAAGAATGTTTACTTCTGTGCTCAGAGTTAAGGTACGAAAACATTTATTAAGATACCAAACTAATGTTAAAGCAAAGAGCTCAGACTTTGCAGATAAAGTGTAACCATGTAGTTTGTATTGACAGAGTACTTATTCATGTTGTTTAAACAAAAGTCTGAAACTCAGAGATACATGAGTTTAATTAGCCAAACTAAATACAGAATAGTTATGAGGCAAATACTGTGCAACTTTTATGTTCTATTTTTACTGTGAAAATAGGAAAAATTACTTATGATAATTTACTCTGAATAAGATATTAAATCATTAAAATGTATGGCTCCCAGTAGATTTGTATGCTTCTCATAGGTTTAATTCAGGGTAACTCCAAAGATTTGCAAAGTGGAGTTTCTAGTGGCAAATATAAAATTACTGTTTTTGTAATAGAAGGAATCGTGTGATAAATTCTTTTTTTCTGCAGTATTTTTTAAAATTAAAAATCTGAGATAAATGTAAAACATAACACTACTAATTTTAGCACTTTACTAAAAGTTAAAAAAACTCAGATATGTCAGAAAAAAATCACAAACCTACTTAGACTTTTTTGTTTTAAAGATAAATTTATTTGACAGAGAGAGAGTACAATCAGGGGGAACAGGCAGAGGGAGTGCGCGAAGCAGGATCCCACTGAGCAAGGAGCCCAACATGGGGCTGGATCCCAGGACTCTGAAATCATGACCTGAACCAAAGATCATGACCTGAGCTGCCCAGGCACCCTTACCTAGGATTTTTTAAAAGCCAACATCCAAGACAAAAGTTGATAATTCTTCATTTCTCTCCAATAAGTCGTCATCAAATATGTTGAAAGATTTTATAAATGGTTAGCAGCATATAAAGTTACAATAGGTTTGTTACTGAGAAATAAATTGATAAATACTGTATTACATTGGGAGAAATTTTAGAAGCTAGAACATTTTAGATTATTTTAAGATTTTATTTATTTATTTGTCACAGACAGAGCTAGAACACAAGAGTGGTATAAGGGGCAGAGGGAGAAGCAGACTCCCCACTGAGCAAGGAGCCCAATATGGGGCTCAGTCCCACGACCCCAGGATCATGACCTGAGCTGAAGGCAGATGACACTTCACCAACTGAGCCATGCAAGCCTCCCAGCATTTCATATTCTTAATTACAGTTATTTTTCTAAAAGTATTTTAAGAATATTTTTAAATAGCATTAATACACATGCATAAAACCTAAATTTCCCTGGGTGAATCCAACTGGTGGTTGCATCTACTTTCAGTCATGATCAATGAGGTGCCTTTCTTTTCTTGATAACAGGAGAGCTATGAGTAGAATTCTTTTTTTTTTTAGAATTCTTTTTACATATAGCCTTATCGTCTTATGTACAGAAGTATGAAAGAGGAAAATCAGCCAAGCAAATGAACATGTATAGTGTGCTTTCCAAGTAGCTCCTTCATAGTGCCAAAAACTGACTCCTGATCAGAATCCCCCTTTGAACTAAAAGTGGTCCACAAATGGTCAATACATTATATGTAAATCGCATGATTTACATATAATGTATTGAAATGACTCCAAAGGAGTTTTACATTTTCATCCCATGAAGTGTTGATTGGTTCAGTTCATTCATTTAGTTGGCAAACACTTTTTTGAGTACTCATAGTGTGTACTGTTCTTGAAGTTGAACATAGAGCAGTTCAAAAAAAAAAAAAAACAAAAAACAGCGTTACCACCCCAGTACTTCAAACCAGTGAAAGAAGCACGTCACTGATGGATAAAATCAGTAACTACTTAATACAAAGTCATGTATGTGGTCAAGGGCAAGACTTGTGGATTCCTAGGTCAGGAGTATTCTGTTCATTCCTCTGTCCAGTCCCTCAAGCTAGTGGGAGCCTGGAGGTCAGCATGGTTGGAAGATTGGTTGGAGATGAAATTAGAAATGTGGCCCAGGACCAGAATATGGGGTTTACCCTCAATGTGTTAGAAAGGAAGTCTTCAAATGATTTTTTTCAGAGGTGTGACATAACCCGATGTAAGAGGATTATTCCAGATGTTGTGCAGGGTTAGTGTGGGGGTGGTGAACAGCGTTTTTGGACAAGAGGAGCCACAGAGCCCAATGTATTACTTTCCAGAAGAGACATGACAGTGGGCTGAACCCCACAGTGGTGGTTTGGGGTCATGGTCAGGAGGGAGTCCAAGATAGCAAGGAGGATATGCTGATGGATCGTATGTGGGGCATGAGAGAAAATCAAGAATGACCCTTAGGTTTTGTTCTAAGCAGGTCCCCATCCCTCTCCCAGGTACTGTCATAGCATCAAGTGTTCATTTTTCAAGATTTTTAATAAGGCAAGGCAGTCAGAGATGCTGATCTAAATTCAGGGAAGAAGTCATGGGCTAGGATGAAATGACCTAGAATATGGGCATAGATGGAAAGATCCAAAGACTAAGCCCTGGCACTCACCTCTTAGACCTCATGGAGAGAGTCCTTCAGAGGATACCAAGAAGCTGCTGCCATGAGGGGACAGGAATGCCAGGGGAAAATGGTCTGTGTACCCCATAAATAGCAGATTGGTAAGAGAGGGAGTGATCAAAAGTCAGATGCTGCTGTGAATAGAATGCCTGAGGATTTTTCTATGACTGTTCATGATAATGAGAGCATTTATAGTGGAAAAAAAAGAAAAATGAGCCAAATTTGAAAATAGCCCATTAATCAAGGGGATTTCTCCAGAGGCCTATAGATGATTGTAGTGAGATACTTATGAGTGATACAATCTGATGATGGCAGGTGCTTGAGAGGAATTGGGAGAAAGTGGCAAAGGAAGTGGAAGGATATTCTAGAAGCCTACATCCAGATAGAGAGATGTCTGCCCGTCTGCCCCAGGCTCTCTGCCAGCTGAAGTATGGGGGTAGCTCTCTGAGATGGCTGCCGAAAGCCATATCTCCTGGAGGGGAGGGGACAGTTTGGGGACAAGAAATCAGAAAGTTAATAGTCTGAGAGAAGGCCTGGATGTTGAGGGAATATAGGTAATGATGGGTTGTGAGCTCCAGGGGACCCCTGGGAAAGTCTGGTGGCAAAGGTGAGGTGGGAATCTGGGTCCCCCTAGAAGGGAAAGGGCTCTGTGGGCAGACGTGTCTGCGTGGTGACAGGTGCTTTGGAATGAACACGTGGACTTCATATGAGGAAGTGGACAGGTGGGGCTAGTTTCTCTGGGAATACTGACAACTCTGAGGGACACCCCACTTTTTCTTTTACCAGGAAGTACTTGGGTTCTTTCCAGGTGGCCAGCCTCATGCAGTGTAATATTCCACATGAGTTGAGAAGAGGAATGGAGAGAGGGAGAGAGGAAGGGTGGGAGGAGAGGACTTTAACAAGAATGCACTGATGCAATATGTGCTGTAGTGATCAATTCTGTTAGGAAAGCACAGGTTTCTCCCGTGGATTCAAAGGAAGGAGACACTTCCACTGGTGAAAGAACATGAACTGCTCGCTGCCAGGGAGGTGAAGAATTTGAGCAGCCCTGAAGTGTGGTTAGACTTTCTTCCAGTGAAGCTTAAATGAGGCAGAGCCTGTGCATCTAGGCAGAGGAAACAGGGAGTCAGAACCCAGAAGGAAGAAGCATGGAGTGTGTTTGTGGAGCAGTGATTGGAAGCAGGGAGCTCAGGAGCTGATTGGAGTCATGAATCTTAACTGGGGGATGCTTTCAAGAGCTGTCTGTAGCTTTGATGCCTGGAATCTCCTTCTTTCCAAGTTTAATCAGAGTGAAAGTGAGGTAAGCAGTCCTTTTCAATTCATGCTTAAAGCTGCAGAAATCTTACTGGAAACAGCAGTGCACCAGACCAGCCCGAGTACAGGAACTTGACAGAAAGACCCCTCAAGAAACCGGGAAGGAGAGGGGGGAGGAGTCAAGATGGCGCAGAAGTAGCAGGCTGAGACTACCTCAGCTAGCAGGAGATCAGCTAGAGAGCTTATCTAAAGATCGCAAACACCTGCAAATCCATTGGCAGATCGAAGAGAAGAAGAACAGCAATTCTAGAAACAGAAAAACAACCACTTTCTGAAAGGTAGGACTGGCGGAGAAGTGAATCCAAAGCGACGGGAAGATAGACCCCGGGGGCAGGGGCCGGCTCCCGGCAGGCGGCGGAGCAACAGAGCACAAAATCAGGACTTTTAAAAGTCTGTTCCGCTGAGGGACATCGCTCTGGAGGCTAAACCGGGGCGAAGCCCACACGGGGTTGGCGTGACCTCAGGTCCCGCGGGGTCACAGAAGGATCGGGGGTGTCTGAGTGTCTCAGAGCTTGCGGATATTGGAACGGGAAAGACGGCTGCAGAGACAGAGCTGACAGTAAGCTCGCAGCTCGGAGTTGCCTTGAACCGGTCGCAAGCTCGGTGAGCTCGGAGCGTGGCCGGAAGGTTTGGCAGACGCGAGTTACTAGGAGCTGTTCGCTGAGGGCGCACTGGGGAGCGGGGCCCCGGGCTCTCGGCTCCTCCGGGCGGAGACCAGGAGGCCACCGTTTGTATTCCCGTCCTCCGGAACTCTACGGAAAGCGCTCAGGGAACAAAAGCTCCTGAAAGCAAAGCCGAGCGGATCACTCAGCCCGGCACCTGATAAGGGCGGTGTAATTCCGCCTGGGGCAAAGACACTTGAGAATCACTACAACAGGCCCCTCCCCCAGAAGATCAACAAGAAATCCAGGCAAGACCAAGTTCACCTACCAAGGAGTGCAGTTTCAATACCAAGGAGAGAGCAACAGAATTCCAGAGGAGGAGAAAACAAACCACGGAACTCATGGCTTTCTGCCTGTGATTTTTTAGTCTTGCAGTTAATTTAATTTTTTTCTTTTTCATTTTTTTTCTCTTCTTCTACTAAAATTTTTATAACTTTTACCCTTTTCTTTTTTAACGTTTTTTAACTAGACTATCTAATATATATTTTTTTCTTTTTTATACTTTTCTTTATTCATTTTCTTTTTTGTAATTCTTTTTTTTCTTTTTTTTTCTTTCTTTCTTTTTGAACCTCTTTTTATCCCCAAATCAGAAGACATCCTAATCTCTTCAATCTTTTTTTTTCTTAATTCTTTTTTAAATTCTTGATTGAATTTTTAATTCAATCTCTTTTTTTTTTAATTCTTTTTTAATTTTTTTCTTTCTTTCTTTTTGAACCTATTTTTATCCCCAAATCAGAAGCGATCCCAATCAGAAGAGATTGGGAGATCCCAATCAGAGGAGATCCCTCACCAAATCGTGAGGGGGGATTTCTCCCTCACGATTTGGGATCTCTTCTGATTTGGTTAAAGCGTATTTTCCTGGTGTTGTTGCCACCCTTTTAGTATTTAACTTGCTCCTTCATATACTCTTAGCTGGACAAAATGACAGGGCGGAAAATTTCACAACAAAAAAAAGAGCAAGAGGCAGTACTGAAGGCTAGGGACCTAATCAATACAAACATTGCTAATATGTCAGATCTAGAGTTCAAAATGACAATTCTCAAGGTTATAGCCGGGCTTGAAAAAGGCATGGAAGATATTAGAGAAACACTCTCCAGAGATATAAAAGCCCTTTCTGGAGAAATAAAAGAACTAAAATCTAACCAAGTTGAAATCAAAAAAGCTATTAATGAAGTTCAATCAAAAATGGAGGCTCTCACTGCTAGGAAAAATGGGGCAGAAGAAAGAATTAGCGATATAGAAGACCAAATGATAGAGAATAAAGAAGCTGAGCAAAAGAGGGACAAACAGCTACTGGACCATGAGGGGAGAATTAAGAGATAAGTGACACCATAAGACGAAACAACATTAGAATAATTGGGATTCCAGAAGAAGAAGAAAGAGAGAGGGGAGCAGAAGGTATACTGGAGAGAATTATTGGGGAGAATTTCCCCAATATGGCAAAGGGAACGAGCATCAAAATTCAGGAGGTTCAGAGAACGCCCCTCAAAATCAATAAGAATAGGCCCACACCGCGTCACCTAATAGTAAAATTTACAAGCCTTAGTGACAAAGAGCAAATCCTGAAAGCAGCCCGGGAAAAGAAGTCTGTAACATACAATGGTAAAAGTATTAGATTGGCAGCTGACTTATCCACAGAGACCTGGCAGGCCAGAAAGAGCTGGCATGATATTTTCAGAGCACTAAACGAGAAAAACATGCAGCCAAGAATACTATATCCAGCTAGGCTATCATTGAAAATAGAAGGAGAGATTAAAAGCTTCCAGGACAAACAAAAACTGAAAGAATTTGCAAACACCAAGCCAGCTCTACAGGCAATACTGAAAGGGGTCCTCTAAGCAAAGAGAGAGCCTACAAGTGGTAGATCAGAAAGGAACAGAGACAATATACAGTAACAGTCACCTTACAGGCAATACAATGGCACAAAATCATATCTCTCAATAGTTACCCTGAATGTTAATGGGCTAAATGACCCAATCAAAAGACACAGGGTATCAGAATGGATAAAAAAAAACAAAACCCATCTATATGTTGCCTCCAAGAAACTCATTTTAAACCCGAAGACACCTCCAGACTTAAATTGAGGGGGTGGAAAAGAATTTACCATGCTAATGGACATCAGAAAAAAGCAGGAGTGGCAATCCTTATATCAGATCAATTAGATTTTAAGCCAAAGACTATAATAAGAGATGAGGAAGGACACTATATCATACTCAAAGGGTCTGTCCAACAAGAAGATCTAACAATTTTAAATATCTATGCCCCCAACGTGGGCGCAGCAAACTGTATAAACCAATTAATAACAAAATCAAAGAAACACATCAACAATAATACAATAATAGTAGGGGACTTTAACACTCCCCTCACTGAAATGGACAGATCATCCAAGCAAAAGATCAACAGGGAAATAAAGGCCTTAAATGATACACTGGATGAGATGGACATCACAGATATATTCAGAACATTTCATCCCAAAGCAACAGAATACACATTCTTCTCTAGTGCACATGGAACATTCTCCAGAATAGATCACACCCTCGGTCCTAAATCAGGACTCAACCAGTATCAAAAGATTGGGATCATTCCCTGCATATTTTCAGACCACAATGCTCTGAAGCTAGAACTCAACCACAAGAGGAAGTTTGGAAAGAACACAAATACATGGAGACTAAACAGCATCCTTCTAAAGAATGAATGGGTCAACCGGGAAATTAAAGAAGAATTGAAAAAAATCATGGAAACAAATGATAATGAAAATACAACGGTTCAAAATCTGTGGGACACAACAAAGGCAGTCCTGAGAGGAAAATATATAGCGGTACAAGCTTTTCTCAAGAAACAAGAAAGGTCTCAGGTACACAACCTAACCCTACACCTAAAGGAGCTGGAGAAAGAACAAGAAAGAAACCCTAAGCCCAGCAGGAGAAGAGAAATCATAAAGATCAGAGCAGAAATCAATGAAATAGAAACCAAAAAAACAATAGAACAAATCAACCAAACTAGGAGCTGGTTCTTTGAAAGAATTAATAAAATTGATAAACCCCTGGCCAGACTTATCAAAAAGAAAAGAGAAAGGACCGAAATAAACAAAATCATGAATGAAAGAGGAGAGATCACAACTAACGCCAAAGAAATACAAACTATTATAAGAACATACTATGAGCAACTCTACGCCAACAAATTTGACAATCTGGAAGAAATGGATGCATTCGTAGAAACATATAAACTACCAAAATTGAACCAGGAAGAAATAGAAAGCCTGAACAGACCCATAACCAGTAAGGATATTGAAACAGTCATTAAAAATCTCCAAACAAACAAAAGCCCAGGGCCAGATGACTTCCCGGGGGAATTCTACCAAACATTAAAAGAAGAACTAATTCCTATTCTCCTGAAACTGTTCCAAAAAATAGAAATGGAAGGAAAACTCCCAATCTCATTTTATGAGGCCAGCATCACCTTGATCCCAAAACCAGACAAGGATCCCATCAAAAAAGAGAGCTATAGACCAATATCCTTGATGAACACAGATGCAAAAATTCTCACCAAAATACTAGCCAATAGGATTCAACAGTACATTAAAAGTATTATTCACCACGACCAAGTGGGATTTATCCCAGGGCTGCAAGGTTGGTTCAACATCCGCAAATCAGTCAATGTGATACAACACATCAATAAAAGAAAGAACAAGAACCATATGATACTCTCAATAGATGCTGAAAAAGCACTTGACAAAGTACAGCATCCCTTCCTGATCAAAACCCTTCAAAGTGTAGGGATAGAGGGCACATACCTCAATATCATCAATGCCATCTATGAAAAACCCACTGCAAATATCATTCTCAATGGAGAAAAACTGAAAGCTTTTCCACTAAGGTCAGGAACACGGCAGGGATGTCCATTATCACCACAGCTATTCAACATAGTACTAGAAGTCCTAGCTTCAGCAATCAGACAACAAAAGGAAATTAAAGGCATCCAAATCGGCAAAGAAGAAGTCAAATTATCACTCTTCGCAGATGATATGATACTCTATGTGGAAAACCCAAAAGACTCCACTCCAAAACTGCTAGAACTTATACAGGAATTCAGTAAAGTGTCAGGATATAAGATCAATGCACAGAAATCAGTTGCATTTCTCTACACCAACAACAAGACAGAAGAAAGAGAAATTAAGGTGTCAATCCCATTTACAATTGCACCCCAAACCATAAGATACCTAGGAATAAACCTAACCAAAGAGGCACAGAATCTATACTCAGACAACTAAAAAGTACTCATGAAAGAAATTGAGGAAGACACAAAGAAATGGAAAAATGTTCCATGCTCCTGGATTGGAAGAATAAATATTGTGAAAATGTCTATGCTACCTAAAGCAATCTACACATTTAATGCAATTCCTATCAAAGTACCATCCATCTTTTTCAAAGAAATGGAATGAATAATTTTAAAATTTATATGTAATCAGAAAAGACCTCGAATAGCCAAAGGGATATTGAATAACAAAGCCAAAGTTGGTGGCATCACAATTCCGGACTTCAAGCTTTATTACAAAGCTGTCATCATCAAGACAGCATGGTACTGGCACAAAAACAGACACATAGACCAATGGAACAGAATAGAGAGCCCAGAAATAGACCCTCAACTCTATGGTCAACTAATCTTCGACAAAGCAGGAAAGAATGTCCAATGGAAAAAAGACAGCCTCTTCAATAAATGGTGTTGGGAAAATTGGACAGCCACGTGCAGAAAAATGAAATTGGACCATTTCCTTACACCACACACAAAAATAGATTCAAAATGGATTTAGGACCTCAATGTGAGAAAGGCATCCATCAAAATCCTTGAGGAGAACACAGGCAGCAACCTGTACGACCTCAGCCGCAGCAACATCTTCCTAGGAACATCGCCAAAGGCAAGGGAAGCAAAGGCAAAAATGAATTTTTGGGATTTCATCAAAATCAAAAGCTTTTGCACATCAAAGGAAACAGTTAACAAAACCAAAAGACAACTGACAGAATGGGAGAAGATATTTGCCAACGACATATCACATAAAGGACTAGTGTCCAAAATCTATAAAGAACTTAACAAACTCAACACCCAAAGAACAAATAATCCAATCAAGAAATGGGCAGAGGACATGAACAGACGTTTCTGCAAAGAAGACATCCAGATGGCCAACAGACACATGAAAAAGTGCTCCATATCACTCGGCATCAGGGAAATACAAATCAAAACCACAATGAGATATCACCTCACACCAGTCAGAATGGCTAAAATCAACAAGTCAGGAAATGACAAATGCTGGCGAGGATGCGGAGAAAGGGGAACCCTCCTACACTGTTGGTGGGAATGCAAGCTGGTGCAAC
Organism: Neogale vison; assembly: GCF_020171115.1. Classification (NCBI taxonomy): domain Eukaryota; kingdom Metazoa; phylum Chordata; class Mammalia; order Carnivora; family Mustelidae; genus Neogale; species Neogale vison. Next base: position 158,028,584 of record NC_058092.1, read on the forward strand.
CACTCTGGAAAACAGCATGGAGGTTCCTCAAAATGTTGAAAATAGAACTGCCCTATGACCCAGCAATTGCACTACTGGGAATTTACCCTAAAGATACAAACGTAGTGATCCAAAGGGGCACGTGCACCCGAATGTTTATAGCAGCAATGTCCACAATAGCCAAACTATGGAAAGAACCTAGATGTCCATCAACAGATGAATGGATAAAGAAGATGTGGTATATATACACAATGGAATACTATGCAGCCATCAAAAGAAACAAAATCTTGCCATTTGCGACAACATGGATGGAACTAGAGCGTATCATGCTTAGCGAAATAAGTCAAGCGGAGAAAGACAAACATCATATGATCTCCCTGATATGAGGAAGTGGTGATGCAACATGGGGGCTTAAGTGGGTAGGAGAAGAATCCATGAAACAAGATGGGATAGGGAGGGAGACAAACCATAAGTGACTCTTAATCTCACAAAACAAACTGTGGGATGCTGGGGGGAGGGGGGTTGGGAGAAGGGGGTTAGGGTTATGGACATTGAGGAGGGTATGTGCTTTTGGGTAAATTGGAAGGGGTGATGAACCATGAGAGACTATGGATTCTGAAATTTAATCTGAGGGGTTTGAAATGGCGGGGTTGTGGGAGGTTGGGGTGCCAGGTGGTGGGTATTATAGAGGGCACAGCTTGCATGGAGCACTGGGTGTGGTGAAAAAATAATGAATACTGTTTTTCTGAAAATAAATAAATTGGAAAAAAAATAAAATTAAATTAAAAAAAAAAAAGAAACCAGGAAGGAGGTCTCACACCGATCACTGTGTGGTAGTGGGGTGCTCCCTATTTTATCTACTATACATGCAAGTTAATTTCTTGTAATTACGCATGGGATGTGTCAGTGGTAGCATTAGCAGCACATACGGTTTATTAAAATACTTACCATACCTTTCCTGTATTTTGTTTTAGCGACATAAATTCCCCTCCGAGCTGAAATTTAGTTAATCTCTCAACGATATAGTTACATGGGTATGAATACAGAAGATCCTTTTTCATGTTCCCCAATGAAGGGAGATGTGTGCGGTGTTAGGCACTGGGGACCTGATGGCCTTGTCCAGAGGCTTATGTCCATGGCCTAAACAGGTCATAGTGTGTTGTCTGGTCTTTTCTGCCTTCCCCATGTCCTCCCACCCTATCCTACTCTAGTTTAGTTTGGTTTTTAAAGGAGTCACAATGAGTACCGATTTTCTTTGCCGTGGATCAGGGTGGCAATGGACAAATCACTCAGCATTTCTGCGCCTCACAACTAGATGCTGAATAACACGAGCTCTTTTCACTACTGACCCAGTGTTTTGTAGCTCATTTCTTTTCAAACATTTTTTAAAAAGATTTTATTTATTTATTTATTTGAGAGTGAGAGAGAGCATGAGTGGGGAGATGGTCAGAGGGAGAAGCAGACTCCCCGTGGAGTTGGAAAACCAATGTGGAATTTGATCCCAGGACTCCGGGATCAGACCTGAACTGAAGGCAGTCGCCCGCCAAACTGAGCCACCCAGGCGCCCTCTAATGTTTTTCTAATTTTAGGTAGCAACTTCAGGAATCGACATGGTGCCTTATCCGTTTGGGGTGCTATCACAAAACACCACAGACTGGGTGGCTTAAGCCACCCAGTTTATTTCCTGCAGTTTTGGAGGCTGGAAGTCGGAGGTCAGGGTGCAGCATGTTGGGTGAGGGCGGTCTTCTGGGTCACAGACTTCTCACTCTGTCCTAATGTCATGGAAGGTCTAGGGAGCCTTGTGGGCTCTCTTTCAGAAGGACATTAATCCCATTCATGAGGGCTTCATGTTCATGACCTAAACACCTCCCAAAAGCCCCACCTTCTTTTTTTTTTTATTATTTACTTATTTGACAGAGATCACAAGTAGGCCGAGAGGCAGGCAGAGAGAGAGAGAGGAGGAAGCAGGCTCCCTGCTGAGCAGAGAGCCTGATGCAGGGCTCGATCCCAGAACCCTGGGATCATGACCTGAGCCGAAGGCAGAGGCTTTAACCCACTGAGCCACCCAGGCGCCCCAAAGGCCCCACCTTCTAACAGCATCACATGGGCATTAGGATTCCAACATGTGAATTTTGGGGGGACCCAAGCATTTAGACTGTAGCACATTAGAAAATGTGAACAGAAGAGAGAACGTTGCAGATGCTAGAGTGATAAGAAATTATGCTTGAAAGTACTTCAGCGCTGAAGAGATTTTTGTTCATTGCTTACCTATAGTATACACAACTGATAATTTTATCAGCTTTGCATAGTAGGAAAGATATTGAGGAAAAACATGGAAAGCCAATGGAGAAAGAATGTGAAGATTAAAGAAACATCAGTTTGTAGTTGGGGCATATTTATTAAGAGGAAATACCCTGAGATAATTCCTATATTCCCATGAAAATGGTAAATTATGGTTTGGTAAGGGTCTCCAGTTTGTTTCAATGCTGCAAAAATTTTTAATTCTGGGGTTAGAACATGTGACTAAGATGAAACTTAAAGTGTTTTCAGAAGTTCACAGATTGCTTTATCCATTTTGAAATTCCTCCTTGTGCTACCCTTAAACCCAAGAATTTTTTGTTCTAGAGAGATAAGTTTATGGTATAAATGATCACATTAGGTATTTAGGATTTTTTTCCCTCTTAGTCTTCTCTGGTAATTTGTTATTAGTTATTAACTAGTTATGAATTTGTTATTATTAACACCTTTTTGGGTGACTTTTTAATACTCATTTTCTATTGGGTGACTTTCTGATGTTCTCTATTTTTATGCCTGTGTCATGACTAGAATATGCATCATTCAAGTATAATGGCTATTAATCTTGCCTTTCCCAGCTTGGTGGTCTTATACTTGTTGGTTTTGTTGTTTATGCATTCCTTGGAGTGTCTGTTAGGAAGGATATGCCCTTTGAATGTATCTTGTTTAGAAATCCTGCAAATCAAAACTCCCACTTAACAGCTCTCCTAACTGTTAATAATACCAACTGTAGGAACGTACGTCCGTAAGCTTGTTATCTGCCAATCAGAGTTCAGTATTCAACTCTTTCTAAGGTATTAGGAATGCTCTACACGTTCCGTGCTTTACTCCCCAGAACCCTGGGTCATATGTCTTACTGGACGGTTCTGTGTGGTTCTCCCACTTAGCTAATAACCAGCAAAGTACGAAAAGGTGAAAAACTTTCTGAAGTTTTTTTAGAAGTTCTAGGTAAACTGTCTGACCTTTGTAGGAACAATAACTTTCTGCTCCTACCTTCAAGATCCCCAGAGATTTCTTAGTTTCCAGGCGGAAGATGGTCCCATCTACTGAAATTTTGCCCTGCCTTCTTTGAATAGGAAGACCTACTTCCTGCCCTCTGATGAAGCTGATCCTATAATCTCCAAAATGTTTTGTTTGTTTGTTTTTCAAGACATTAAATAACCCTATCAGCTATGGCAAACAAATAATTTTAAATTGAAAAAGACACAGCTTCCATGTTTTTCTTTTTTTTTAAAGATTTTATTTATTTATTTGACAGAGAGAAATCACAAGTAGACAGAGAGGCAGGCAGAGAGAGCGGAAGGGAAGCAGGCTCCCTGCTGAGCAGAGAGCCCGATGTGGGACTCGATCCCAGGACCCTGAGATCATGACCTGAGCCGAAGGCAGCAGCTTAACCGACTGAGCCACTATAATGGGTTACGCTTCAACTCTGTCTTTGCCAGTTTTGTTATTTTGTATGCAGAAGATTTGGTGTTTATTTGAATTACTTTATATATCATTACATTTGCTGAGAGTGAGAGAGTCTTGAATTTAGTTAATAAACGTTTATTGAGGACATACAAGATACTGGGCCTACCGGTCAGTACTGGGCATTCATACACGAAATACTAAGTAACTGACTTCAGGGAAGTCGTAAGGATTGCACTTCGTGTGCATTATCCTTGATTGTGAGAGCTGCCGACATTTTGTTTCTAGAATATCCTGAGGGAACCTTAACCTTGGAGTAAAACCCTTTCTTTTTCAGCAAGAATCAAGTCTCTTTCTTGCTTCTGTGCCTTTCCACCTAAAGATACATATTCTTATATAATAAGGTTAGGGAACCATAGGAGTTGGAGGGGACCCCTCAAAGTGAACCTTTGAACCTTCCCGTGTCATTCCCACCCTTCGTTCATCAACCCTCTATGTCTAGACAGAAATCACAATACTTACCAGAAAGTAGTTTTGGTTGTTAGTAAATTGTGGTATTTAATTCCTTCATGAATTCCTTCCCATACAGAGCCTGTGGAATATTCAGAAGTTTACGTCTGAAGTATCTGTTCAGTGGGAATTGGCTTGTCCTCAAATCTCAGGTGTTAAAATATTTTTACATGCTCTGTGTTGGAATGATGGCAAATTTCTTAACTGAGGGGATAAATTAAAATATGTAAATTGAGGGTCTCCTGGGTGGTTCAATAGTTAGGCATCCACCTTTGGCTCAGGTCAAGATCCCAGGGTCCTGGAATCAAGCCTGTCATCAGGCTCCCTCCTTGGTAGGAAGTCTGCTTCTCCCTCTCCCATACCCCCTGCTTGTGTTCCCTCTCTCGCTGTCTCTCTCTCTCTCTCTGCCAAATAAATAAATAAAATCTTAAAAAAATATTTAAATTGAAAGTTGTAAACATACTTATGATTATAAATTTTTCTTTTTGTGAATATTAAACAGGGGTAGACTGATGATTAATATCCTAGGAAATAGAAAACATTTCTAGATAGCCTAATCTTATTAGATGTATGGAAGTAGAGAATACTTTTTTCAGTCACATTTTTTTTCATTCAGTAAATTTTAGTGGTACCTACTAATTTCTTACATTTGCAGTAAGTGTAGGGGACTCACAGATGATGAGAGGTCCCCAGGGAACTCAAAATTTTGTGATTTTTTTATGGTCAAAAATATAATTTTTATTTTTTATATTTAGTTTTCCAAAAAAAAGATTTAAAGCATATGTGTGCTCCTGGGCATGCGGATGGGGGAATGGGCAGAGGGGGAGGGAGAAGAAAAGGGGAAGAATCCCAAGCAGACTGTGCACTGAGCATAGAGCCTGACACAGGGCTCGATCCTGGGGTGTTGAGATCATGACCTGAGCCAAAACCAAGAGTCAGATGCTCAGCTGAGTGGAGCTGCCCAGGGACCCCAAAATATAGTTCATTTTTTAAAGAAACTTATGGATGCTGTGAAAGATGTGTCCTCTACTCTTACTGATAAAGGTGCTTAAAAACACTAGTGTAGCTCTCTTTGGGATTTGGGGTCTATTTTTGAAGCATCTTGATTCAGAAGCCCAGGCATCCTTTCCAAAATTCTGACTAAATGTTAAAAAAAAAAATGAGGTTTTACTATTTGATCTCTTCTCTCGACTCCAGTTCATATACATTGACTTTTTCTTGTTGCATAGTATTTATGAAAAGTAGAGAAAAGGATTCTAGAGAGCTGTCCTTTAAACAAGAGGTGTTTTCCTACTTTTTGCCAAAGGCCCACCTCCATGGAGGAAGGTCCCAGTACTGTGTGAGCCTTCCTGACTGGCCTTCCCCTGGTCATTGATGCACAGTTGTTCTTGAAATCAGGAGTGGGTATTCAGCTAGCAAGATCAGTAGGGATCCATATCACTTCTGGTCTCCTTATCAGATTCTTTATTATGAGTGGTTTTATGATTTCTATAAATTGTAGGGCTGCTTCTCAAAATGGTTTCTGGATATTAACACCAGTTCATCTGAATCCATGGCACAGCAAAGGAGATTGTGGAGTGAACTATGTATTCCTTAGTTTATCAAAAAATTGGAAAAGTTTGGGTTTGACTACTGCAATTGCAACATTGATTTGCTCCCTACGTGTGTGTGAAGATCCCACAGCTATGGTCATTCATGTCATTAAGTAACAGGGGCCTAAGAGGAGGATAGATCACTGAGATGCTTTCCCATATCCCTTAAGGCTAGACACCGTGGTTGTTAAAATAGTTTTTAGAGCAAAGGGTAGGGTACAGATGTGCTATCATTTAAACCGACACATGCTAACTCTTAGCATGTCGTGTGTGTGTATATTTGAAGAAAGCGTGAGAAGCAAGCATTGGTGTTCATCACATACTTACCTTTATCCCAGTGTTATTTTGCATTATGAGTAGGAATTCCCCAAGCCTGTCTTCATTCCAGCATATCCTGAGAGTATATGGAGTATATGGGGATACCCATATCCCCATATGAGAGTATATGGGGAGTCCCTGAATACAAACTTCTCTTCCCCTCCGTAGTGTTCTATCATCCATCAGTTTTTCAAAATAACAGCAAAACACTAAAAACCTGACTTACAAATTGGAAAAGTTTATTTCTAATGACCAGCTGATGGCTTTCATTAGCTCTGATACAAGGAAGAAAAGAAAGGGTATGCCTTCCATGTTTCAGACACAGTGGTTGCCATATTAGCTCCCCTCCCATTCACCTGTAATGGGTATTGTGAGATAGGAGGTCAGTGAAAGCATTGAAATTTTGTGTTGGATTCTTTTTATCTGTATCTTTAGGGGAGCCAGGTGGTGGGTATTATAGAAGGTACATATTGCATGGAGCACTGGGTGTGGTGCATAAACAATGAATTCTGTTACACTGAAAAGAAATTTAAAAAAAAACCAGCAATAGATATGCAATGAATAAAGAGAAAGGAATCCAAGTATATCACTAAGGAAAGCCAAAACACCACAAAAAAAGAGCAAGAGAGAGATCAGAGAAAAACTACAAAACAATCACAAAGCAAGTAACAACTTGGTAATAAATTTATATCTACCAATAACTACTTTGAATGTAAATGGATTAGACACTTCAATCCAAAGACATGGGGTGTCATTGAATTACACAGAGTGGATAAAAAAAACAAGAGCCATCTATAAGGCTGCCTACAAGAGACTCATCTCCGACGTAAAAACAACTGCCGACTGAAAGTAAGAGGATGAAGAAAGATTCGTCATCCAAATGGATGTCAAAAGAAAGCTGGAGTAGTAATACTTAAGTAAAACAAAACAGACTTTAAAACAAAGACTGTAACAGGAGATAAGGAAGAACACTATATGATGATGAAGGGGAGACTCCAACAAGAAGATACACAATTATAAATATTTATGCACCCAACATGGGAGCAACCAAATACACAGTTAACAACAAACAAACAAACAAAAACTAATCGATAGGAATGCAATAATAATAGGAGACTATAACACCCCTCTTACATCAATGGACAGATTGTCCAAACAGAAAATCAACAAGGAAACAATGGCTCCATTCACCTAATCAGATGGATTTAAAAGATATTTTCAGAGCATTCCATCCTAAGACAGCAGATACACATTCTCCACAAGTGCACACAGAACATTTTCCAGAACAGATCACAGATTAAATAAGCCTGAACAAAGTCAAGAAGACCGAAGTCATACCATGCATCTTTTCTGACCACAACACTATGAAAATGGAAGTCAACCATAGGAAAAAAATCTGAAAAGAGCGGAAATTCATCAAGGTTAAATAACATGCTACTAAACAATGAATGAGTCATCCAAGACCTCAAAGAAATAAAAATTACATGGAAACAAATGAAAATGAAAACGCAGTGGTCCAAAATCTTGCGGATAGAGCAAAAGCAGTTCTAACAGGGAAGTTTAGGACCATACCAGCCTACCTCAGGAAGTAGGAAATATCTCAAACAACCTAAATTTACATATAAAGGAGCTACAAAAAGAATAACAAAACCCAAAACCAACAGAAGGAAGGAAATAATAAAGATTAGAGCACAAATAAATGATACAGAAAATTTTTAAAAAACAAAATAGAAAAAATCTATGAAATCAGGAGCTAGTTCCTAGAAAAGATAAACAAAACTGATAAAACTCTAGCCAGGCTCATTAAAAAAAAAGGATGGGGGAGAGAAAGTGAGAGGACCCAAACAAAATTGCAAATGAGAGAGAGTAACAATGGACACCACAGAAATACAAGTAACTACAGGAGAGTATTATGAAAAATTACATACTCTAAATCTGGACAACCTAGAGGAAATGGACAAATTCCTAGAAACATATGATCTATCAAAACAGCAACAGGAAGAAAGAACATTTAAACAGACTGATAACCAACAATGAAATTGAATCAGTAATCAAAAAATTCCCAACATGGGGTGCCTGGGTGGCTCAGTGGGTTAAAGCCTCGGTCTTCAGCTCAGGTCATGATCCCAGGGTCCTGGGATCAAGCCCAGAATCGGGCTCTCATCTCAGCAGGGAGCCTGTTTCCCTCTCTCTCTCTGCCTGCCTCTCTGCCTACTTGTGATCTCTCTCTGTCAAATAAATAAACAAAATCTTAAAAAAAAATAAAAATTCCCAACAAACAAAACTCCAGGACCAGATGGCTTCATAGGCAAATTCTATCAAACATTCCAAGAAAAGTTAATACTTATTATTCTCAAAATATTTCAAAAAAATGCAGAGGAAGGAAAATTTACAAATTCATTCTCTGAAGCCAGTATCATCCTGATACTGAAGCCAGGTGAAGACACCATTAAAAAACAGAAGTACAGGGGCACCTGGGTGGCTCACGGGGTTAAACCTCTGCCTTCAGCTCAGGTCATGATCCCCTGGTCCTGGGATAGAGCCCTGCCTTCTACTCTCTGCTCAGCAGGGAGCCAGCTTCCCTGCAACCAACACCCCCCCCCGCCCTACTTATGATCTCTGTCAAATGTCAAATAAATACATAAAATCTTTAAAAAAAAACTACAAAAAATAACAAAGATTTTTTTAATTAAAAAAAAAACTACAGGCCAATAACTCTGATGAACATAGATGCAAAAATCCTCTACAAAATACTAGCAAACCAAGTCCAACAATCCTTTAAAAAAAAAAAAAAACAAATCATTCACCCTGATCAACTTTTACCCCCAGGTTGCAAGGGTGGTTTAGTATTTACAAATCAGTCAGTGTGATACATCATATCAGTAAGAGAAAGGAAAAGAAGCTTCAGATTTCAACAGATACAGAAAAAGCATCCAATGAAATACAGCATCCATGCATGATCAATAACCCTCAACAAAGTAGGTTTAGAGGAAACATAGCTCAACTATAATAAAGGCCTTATAGAGAAAATCCGTTACACTCAATGGGGGAAAAGCTGAGAGCATTTACCCTGAGGTCAGAAAAAGGGCACGGATATCTACTCTAACCACTTTATTCAGCGTAGTACTGGATGTCCTAGCCACAGCCATCAGACAACAAAAAGGAATAAAAGGCAACCAAACTGGTTAAGGAAGAAATCAAACTTTCACTATTTGCAGAGGACATGATATTCTGTGTAGAAAACCCTAAAGACTCCACCAAAAAACTGCTACATCTAAAAATGAATCCAGTAAAGTTTCAGGACATAAAATCAATGTACAAAAATCTGCTGCATTTCTAAACAGTAATAAGGAAGCAGCGGAAAGAGAGATTAAGAAAACAATCCCATTTACAATAGTCCCCAAAATAATAAACCAGCTATGAATAAACTTAGCAAAGAGGTGAAAAGACCTGATTGTGAATACTATTAAAATATTGATGAAAGAAGCTGAAGATGACACAAAGAAATGGAAAGACAGTTCATGCTCATGGATTACAAGAACAAATATTGTTAAAATTTCTATACTACCCAAAGCAAGCTATACATTTAATGCAATCCCTATCAAAATACCAACAGAATTCTTCACAGAACTAGAAAAAAGACATCCTAAACTTTGTATGGAACCACAAAAGACTCTGAATAGCCAAAGCAATCTTGAAAAAGAAAATCAAAACCGAAGGGAACACTATTCCAGATTTCAAATTATATTATCTGTAGTAATCAAAATGGTATGGTACTGGCACAAAAGTAGACACTTAGGTCAACAGAACAGCATACAAAGCACAGAAATAAACCCATGATGCTACTGTCAATCTTTGACAAAGGAGGCAAGAATATTTAATGGAAATAAGTCTCTTCAACAAAGGGTAACTGCATGGCTGCATGCAGAAGAATGAATCGGGACTTCTTACACTGCACACAAAAACTCAAAATGAGCCTGGGTGGCTCAGTGGGTTAAGCCGCTGCCTTCGGCTCGGGTCATGATCTCGGGGTCCTGGGATCGAGTCCCGCGACGGGTTCTATGCTCAGCGGGGAGCCTGCTTCCCTCTCTCTCTGCCTGCCTCTCCATCTACTTGTGATTTTTCTCTGTCAAATAAATACATAAAATCTTTTAAAAAAAACTCAAAATGGATTAGGGACCTAAATGTGAGACCTGACACCATAATATTCCTAGAACAGAGCACAGGCAGTAATTTCTCTGATGTTGACCATAACAAGATCTTTCTAGGTATGTATCCTGAGGCAAGTAAAACAAAAACAAAACAAGCACTTGTGATTACACTAAAATAAAAAAAAAAAAAAACTTCTGCCCAGCAGAGGAAACCACCAATAAAACTAAAAGACAACCTAACTAACTGGTAGAAGATATTTGCATTGACATATCCAACTAAGGATTACTATCCAAATTATATAAAGAATTTATATAGCTCGGGGCGCCTGGGTGGCTCAGTGGGTTAAAGCCTCTGCCTTCAGCTCAGGTCATGATTCCAGGGTCCTGGGATCAAGCACCGCATTGGGCTCTCTGCTCAGTAGGGAGCCTGCTCCCTCCTCTCTCTCTGCCTGCCTCTCTGCCTACTTGCGATCTCTGCCTGTCAAATAAATAAATAAAATCTTCAAAAAAAAAAGAATTTATACAGCTCAACACCAAAAAAAATACTAAATAATCCAATTTAAAAATGGGCAGAAGATATGAACAGACATTTCTCCAAAGACAATATCCAGATGGCCAACAGATACATGAAAAGATGCTCAACATCATGCATCATCAGGTAAATGCAAATCAAAAACAAACTGAACTATCACCTCACATCTGTTAGAATGACTAAACTCAAAAACTCAAGAAACAACTGCTGGTGAAGATGTAGAGAAAAAGTAAAACTCATGCACTGTTGGTGGGAATGCAAACTGGTGCAGTAACTGTGGAAGACAGCATATGGGTTCCTTGAAAAATTAAAAACAGAACTACCCTATGATCCAGCAATTATACTACTAGGTATTTACCCGAAGAATACAAAAACACTAATTCAAAGGGATATATACGCTCCTATTTTTTTTCTAAAGATCTTATTTTTTTGACAGAGAGAGATCACAAGTAGGTAGAGAGGCAGGCAGAGTGAGAGAGAGAGGAGGAAGCAGGCTCCCCGCCAAGCAGAGAGCCTGATGCGGGACTCAATCTCAGGACCCTGAGATCATGACCTAAGCCGTAGGCAGAGGCTTAACCCACTGAGCCACCTAGGCACCCTACACTCCTATGTTTATAGTAACATTATTTACAATAGACAACCCATGGAAACAGCCCAAGTGTCGATCAATAGATGAACAGATAAAGAAGATGTGGTGTATACACATACAATGGAATATTATTCAGCCATAAAAAAGAATGAAGTCCTGCCATTTGCAAAACATGGATGGATTTAGAGAGTATAATGCTTAGGAAAACAAACCAGTTAGAGAACAAGAATTACCACACTATTTCACTCACCTGTGGAATTTAAGAAGCAAAAAAACACAAGAACAAAAAAGAGACAAACCAAAACAACAAACTCTTAACTAGAGAACAAAGAGATGGATACCAGAGAGGAGATAAGGAGGGGGCAATGTCTGAAACCAGGGAAGTGGATTGAGAGTGCACTTATCTTGATCAGCATTGAATAGTATATGGAACTACTGAAGCACCATTTCGTACACATGAAGTGAATGTACACTATAAAACACTTTTTTTAGCTATATAGCACATTAATAAGTCATTCAGCAATATATGACTAAGGTCTATAGATTATACATTCATATTATAAAAATGTTAATTTCCAGATTTTGTTAGTTACATTGTGGTTACATAAGAGAATAATCTTGTTTTTAAGCAAACACAAGTAATTAGGGATATTGGATCCCCTTGTTGGTAATTTATACCCAAATAGTTCAGAAAATAATATATACAAAGAGTAATAAAGCAAACGTGATAAACATTCAGAGAATCTGAATAAAAATAAATGAGGACTATTGGAATTATTCTCCCAATTTTTCTGTAGGTCTGAAATTATTTCAGATGAAAAAGTTAAAAAAATTTATTCTTAAAGGAAAATGAAGAGGATTTTTTAAATTGTCCCTTTATAAAGGACATTGGTTAAGGTTTTTTCCCAATTTTTAAGGATAACAAACTAGATTAATTGATTAGGTAAGAAAAGTAAAAAGTGAAATGAAAACAGAGCTTATAATGAACTACTGTTTAAGAAGAATTAACTATGGTATATGTCTAAAACAAAAGTCTAAAATATAAGTATAGCTTTTTATTTAATGTAGCAAAACCACCAAGACCTCATACCAAGCCTGAAATTCCTCTGCTTTACAAAGCACTCTAATTCCCACTCTAAATGTAAAAGTTAAGGTCCACTAACATCACTTTTCTTATGAAATAAAAAGCATATTCAACAAACCATGAAATAAGAGTTAGTCAATTGTAGATCCAGTCCTAGAACAGGCGCCCAGGCTTCCACCTGGCTTAGAACCATACTATACTTCCTCAACCAATCAATACTACTGGGTACAAGAGCTTCTTCAAACCCATTTTGGTGACAAGTATAAAATAAACCTTCAAGAATGTGGTTAAAAAGAGCTGACAGCATATGAATTTGAGGACAAGTCTAAATCCATTAACAGTGGCCTAAAATATAAATTCATGCTTATCTAAGAGCCCAAGAGGAAGCAATGTTTTCCTTATTATTATTTTTTTAATTTACTTTACCTCTGGACAGGGCTCCACATGGCAGTCTTTTATTGAACATGGCCATCTTCTGCCCAGAAAGGACATGGTCGCTTCAGATTGACCTTGAGAGAAAGATTGGATAAACATTAGCACAATATGGCGCAGTTCTTCAACACTCTCTAAGTGTCCCTGTGCTGCACACCACTGACGTGTTGGTGGGAAGAAGAAAAAGTCCTACCCTGTGGCATCTATAGGGTTCAAAATTTGAAACTGCAGTTTTTCAGACACCCAGTTGTAATATTAATTAATTTAAAAAAATAACTGTTATTAGTCCTCCGACACTTCAAAAAAGGAATAAAGTCCAAGTACACTGCTCCCCTTCAGACCTTGAGCAGCATTTTACTCTGATATCTTTCAGCACCTTACCCGTTAGGGTTCTCCCAAGCACCCACCCGCTTCAGTGTGCACTGAGCATCCACTGTCTGCACTGTGTAGGGTCTAGGGCAAAGAAGATATATAAAAAAGTACTTTACCCACATGGAGTCTACTGGAGGGAATAGAAATTATACATGTCTGTTTAATTACAAATTGTAGTAAGTACTACAAAGAACATCCAGAGTTTCGTGATGGAAAATAATGGGACTGGTGGACAGTGACCTTCTTGACTGCTCAGTGTAACTGGGGATTTTGTTTGTTATATCTTATTGTTGTATCTTGTTATATATATTTTTTACATTGTTTTTTATTTTTATTTTTTTTCAATTTATTTATTTTCAGAAAAACAGTATTCATTATTTTTTCACCACACCCAGTGCTCCATGCAAGCTGTGCCCTCTATAATACCCACCACCTCGCCCCCCAATCGCCCAACCCCCCGCCACTGCAAACCCCTCAGATTGTTTTTCAGAGTCCATAGTCTCTCATGGTTCATCTCCCCTTCCAATTTACCCAAGAGCACATACTCTCCCCAATGTCCATAACCCTAACCCCCTTCTCCCAACCCCCCTCCCCTCAGCAACCCACAGTTTGTTTCGTGAGATTAAGAGTCACTTATGGTTTGTCTCCCTCCCTATCCCATCTTGTTTCATGGATTCTTCTCCTACCCACTTAAGCCCCCATGTTGCATCACCACTTCCTCATATCAGGGAGATCATATGAAGTTTGTCTTTCTCCGCTTGACTTATTTCGCTAAGCACGATACGCTCTAGTTCCATCCATGTTGTCGCAAATGGCAAGATTTTGTTTCTTTTGATGGCTGCATAGTATTCCATTGTGTATATATACCACATCTTCTTTATCCATTCATCTGTTGATGGACATCTAGGTTCTTTCCATAGTTTGGCTATTGTGGACATTGCTGCTATAAACATTCGGGTGCACGTGCCCCTTTGGATCACTACGTTTGTATCTTTAGGGTAAATTCCCAGTAGTGCAATTGCTGGGTCATAGGGCAGTTCTATTTTCAACATTTTGAGGAACCTCCATGCTGTTTTCCAGAGTGGTTGCACCAGCTTGCATTCCCACCAACAGTGTAGGAGGGTTCCCCTTTCTCCGCATCCTCGCCAGCATCTGTCATTTCCTGACTTGTTGATTTTAGCCATTCTGACTGGTGTGAGGTGATATCTCATTGTGGTTGTGATTTGTATTTCCCTGATGCCGAGTGATATGGAGCACTTTTTCATGTGTCTGTTGGCCATCTGGATGTCTTCTTTGCAGAAACGTCTGTTCATGTCCTCTGCCCATTTCTTGATTGGATTATTTGTTCTTTGGGTGTTGAGTTTGTTAAGTTCTTTATAGATTTTGGACACTAGTCCTTTATGTGATATGTCGTTGGCAAATATCTTCTCCCATTCTGTCAGTTGTCTTTTGGTTTTGTTAACTGTTTCCTTTGATGTGCAAAAGCTTTTGATTTTGATGAAATCCCAAAAGTTCATTTTTGCCTTTGCTTCCCTTACCTTTGGCGATGTTCCTAGGAAGATGTTGCTGCGGCTGAGGTCGTAGAGGTTGCCGCCTGTGTTCTCCTCAAGGATTTTGATGGATGCCTTTCTCACATTGAGGTCCTTAATCCATTTTGAGTCTATTTTTGTGTGTGGTGTAAGGAAATGGTCCAATTTCATTTTTCTGCACGTGGCTGTCCAATTTTCCCAACACCATTTATTAAAGAGGCTGTCTTTTTTCCATTGGACATTCTTTCCTGCTTTGTCAAAGATTAGTTGACCATAGAGTTGAGGGTCTATTTCTGGGCTCTCTATTCTGTTCCATTGGTCTATGTGTCTGTTTTTGTGCCAGTACCATGCTGTCTTGATGATGACAGCCTTGTAATAAAGTTTGAAGTCCGGAATTGTGATGCCACCAACTTTGGCTTTGTTTTTCAATATCCCTTTGGCTATTCGAGGTCTTTTCTGGTTCCATATAAATTTTAAAATTATTTGTTCCATTTCTTTGAAAAAGATGGATGGTAATTTGATAGGAATTGCATTAAATGTGTAGATTGCTTTAGGTAGCATAGATATTTTCACAATATTTATTCTTCCAATCCAGGAGCATGGAACATTTTTCCATTTCTTTGTGTCTTCCTCAATTTCTTTCATGAGTACTTTATAGTTGTCTGAGTATAGATTCTGTGCCTCTTTGGTTAGGTTTATTCCTAGGTATCTTATGGTTTGGGGTGCAATTGTAAATGGGATTGACTCCTTAATTTCTCTTTCTTCTGTCTTGTTGTTGGTGTAGAGAAATGCAACTGATTTCTGTGCATTGATCTTATATCCTGACACTTTACTGGATTCCTGTACAAGTTCTAGCAGTTTTGGAGTGGAGTCTTTTGGGTTTTCCACATAGAGTATCATATCATCTGCGAAGAGTGATAATTTGACTTCTTCTTTGCCTATTTGGATGCCTTTAATTTCCTTTTGTTGTCTGATTGCTGAGGCTAGGACTTCTAGTACTATATTGAATAGCAGTGGTGATAATGGACATCCCTGCCGTGTTCCTGACCTTAGTGGAAAAGCTTTCAGATTTTCTCCATTGAGAATGATATTTGCAGTGGGTTTTTCATAGATGGCTTTGATGATATTGAGGTATGTGCCCTCTATCCCTACACTTTGAAGGGTTTTGATCAGGAAGGGATGCTGTACTTTGTCAAATGCTTTTTCAGCATCTATTGAGAGTATCATATGGTTCTTGTTCTTTCTTTTATTGATGTGTTGTATCACATTGACTGATTTGCGGATGTTGAACCAACCTTGCAGCCCTGGGATAAATCCCACTTGGTCGTGGTGAATAATCCTTTTAATGTACTGTTGAATCTTATTGGCTAGTATTTTGGTGAGAAATTTTGTGTCTGTGTTCATCAAGGATATTGGTCTATAGCTCTCTTTTTTGATGGGATCCTTGTCTGGTTTTGGGATCAAGGTGATGCTGGCCTCATAAAATGAGTTTGGGAGTTTTCCTTCCATTTCTATTTTTTGGAACAGTTTCAGGAGAATAGAAATTAGTTCTTTAAATGTTTGGTAGAATTCCCCTGGGAAGCCATCTGGCCCTGGGCTTTTGTTTGTTTGGAGATTTTTAATGACTGTTTCAATCTCCTTACTAGTTATGGGTCTGTTCAGGCTTTCTATTTCTTCCTGGTTCAATTTGGTAGTTTATATGTTTCTAGGAATGCATCCATTTCTTCCAGATTTTCAAATTTGTTGGCGTAGAGTTGCTCATAGTATGTTCTTATAATAGTTTGTATTTCTTTGGTGTTAGTTGTGATCTCTCCTCTTTCATTCATGATTTTATTTATTTGGGTCCTTTCTCTTTTCTTTTTGATAAGTCTGGCCAAGGGTTTATCAATTTAATTAATTCTTTCAAAGAACCAGCTCCTAGTTTGGTTGATTTGTTCTATTGTTTTTTTGGTTTCTATTTCATTGTTTTCTGCTCTGGTCTTTATGATTTCTCTTCTCCTGCTGGGCTTAGGGTTTCTTTCTTGTTCTTTCTCCAGCTCCTTTAGGTGTAGGGTTAGGTTGTGTACCTGAGACCTTTCTTGTTTCTTGAGAAAAGCTTGTACCGGTATATATTTTCCTCTCAGGACTGCCTTTGTTGTGTCCCACAGATTTTGAACCGTTGTATTTTCATTATCATTTGTTTCCATGATTTTTTTCAATTCTTCTTTAATTTCCCGGTTGACCCATTCATTCTTTAGAAGGATGCTGTTTAGTCTCCATGTATTTGTGTTCTTTCCAAACTTCCTCTTGTGGTTGAGTTCTAGCTTCAGAGCATTGTGGTCTGAAAATATGCAGGGAATGATCCCAATCTTTTGATACCGGTTGAGTCCTGATTTAGGACCGAGGATGTGATCTATTCTGGAGAATGTTCCATGTGCACTAGAGAAGAATGTGTATTCTGTTGCTTTGGGATGAAATGTTCTGAATATATCTGTGATGTCCATCTCATCCAGTGTATCATTTAAGGCCTTTATTTCCCTGTTGACCTTTTCCTTGGATGTTCTGTCCATTTCAGTGAGGGGAGTGTTAAAGTCCTCTACTATTATTGTATTATTGTTGATGTGTTTCTTTGATTTTGTTATTAATTGGTTTATATAGTTGGCTGCGCCCACGTTGGGGGCATAGATATTTAAAATTGTTAGATCTTCTTGTTGGACAGACCCTTTGAGTATGATATAGTGTCCTTCCTCATCTCTTATTATAGTCTTTGGCTTAAAATCTAATTGATCTGATATAAGGATTGCCACTCCTGCTTTTTTCTGATGTCCATTAGCATGGTAAATTCTTTTCCACCCCCTCACTTTAAGTCTGGAGGTGTCTTCGGGTTTAAAATGAGTTTCTTGGAGGCAACATATAGATGGGTTTTGTTTTTTTATCCATTCTGATACCCTGTGTCTTTTGATTGGGGCATTTAGCCCATTAACATTCAGGGTAAGTATTGAGAGATATGATTTTAGTGCCATTGTATTGCCTGTAAGGTGACTGTTACTGTATATTGTCTCTGTTCCTTTCTGATCTACCATTTGTAGGCTCTCTCTTTGCTTAGAGGACCCCTTTCAGTATTTCCTGTAGAGCTGGTTTGGTGTTTGCAAATTCTTTCAGTTTTTGTTTGTCCTGGGAGCTTTTAATCTCTCCTTCTATTTTCAATGATAGCCTAGCTGGATATAGTATTCTTGGCTGCATGTTTTTCTCGTTTAGTGCTCTGAAAATATCATGCCAGCTCTTTCTGGCCTGCCAGGTCTCTGTGGATAAGTCAGCTGCCAATCTAATACTTTTACCATTGTATGTTATAGACTTCTTTTCCCGGGCTGCTTTCAGGATTTGCTCTTTGTCACTAAGGCTTGTAAATTTTACTATTAGGTGACGCGGTGTGGGCCTATTCTTATTGATTTTGAGGGGCATTCTCTGAACCTCCTGAATTTTGATGCTCGTTCCCTTTGCCATATTGGGGAAATTCTCCCCAATAATTCTCTCCAGTATACCTTCTGCTCCCCTCTCTCTTTCTTCTTCTTCTGGAATCCCAATTATTCTAATGTTGTTTCGTCTTATGGTGTCACTTATCTCTCGAATTCTCCCCTCATGGTCCAGTAGCTGTTTGTCCCTCTTTTGCTAAGCTTCTTTATTCTCTATCATTTGGTCTTCTATATCGCTAATTCTTTCTTCTGCCTCATTTATCCTAGCAGTGAGAGCCTCCATTTTTGATTGAACTTCATTAATAGCTTTTTTGATTTCAACTTGGTTAGATTTTAGTTCTTTTATTTCTCCAGAGAGGGCTTTTATATCTCTGGAGAGGGTTTCTCTAATATCTTCCATGCCTTTTTCAAGCCCGGCTATAACCTTGAGAATTGTCATTTTGAACTCTAGATCTGACATATTACCAATGTCTGTATTGATTAGGTCCCTAGCCTTCGGTACTCCCTTTTGTTCCTTTTTTTGTTGTGAATTTTTCCGCCTTGTCATTTTGTCCAGCTAAGAGTATATGAAGGAGCGTAAAATACTAAAAGGGTGGCAACAATCCCAAGAAAATATGTTTTAACCAAATCAGAAGAGATCCCAAATCGTGAGGGGGGATTTCTCTCCCCTCACGATTGGGTGAGGGATCTCCTCTGATTGGGATCTCCTTTGATTGGGATCTCCCAATCTCTTCTGATTGGGATCTCCCAATCTCTTATGATTTGGGGATAAAAAGAGGTTCAAAAAGAAAGAAAGAAAATAAGAATTAAAAAAAAGAGATTGAATTAAAAATTCAATCAAGAATTTAAAAAAGAATTAAGAAAAAAGATTGAAGAGATTAGGATCTCTTCTGATTTGGGGATAAAAAGAGGTTCAAAAATAAAGAAAAAAAGAAAAAAAAGAATTAAAAAAAAGAAAATGAATAAAGAAAAGTATAAAAATATATATATATATATATTAGATAGTCTAGTTAAAAAACATTAAAAAATAAAAGGGTAAAAGTTATAAAAAATTTTAGCAGAAGAAGAGAAAAAAAATGAAAAAGAAAAAAATTAAATTAACTGCAAGACTAAAAAATCACAGTAGAAAGCCATGAGTTCCGTGGTTTGTTTTCTCCTCCTCTGGAATTCTGCTGCTCTCCTTGGTATTGAAACTGCACTCCTTGGTAGGTGAACTTGGTCTTGCCTGGATTTCTTGTTGATCTTCTGGGGGAGGGGCCTGGTGTAGTGATTCTCAAGTGTCTTTGCCCCAGGCGGAATTACACCGCCCTTACCAGGGGCTGGGCTGAGTGATCTGCTCGGCTTTGCTTTCAGGAGCTTTTGTTCCCTGAGCGCTTTCCGTAGAGTTCTGGAGGACGGGAATACAAATGGCGGCCTCCTGGTCTCCGGCCCGGAGGAGCCGAGAGCCCGGGGCCCCGCTCCCCAGTGCGCCCTCAGAGAACATCTCCTAGTAACTCGCGTCTGCCTAACCTCCGGCCGCGCTCCGAGCTCACCGAGCTTGTGACCGGTTCAAGGCAACTCTGAGCTGCGAGCTTACTGTCGGCTCTGTCTCTGCAGCCGGCTTTCCCGTTCCAATAACCGCAAGCACTGCGACACTCAGACACCCCCGATCCTTCTGTGACCCTGCGGGACCTGAGGTCACGCCAACCCCGTGTGGGCTTCGCCCCGGTTTAGCCTCCGGAGCGATGTCCCTCAGCGGAACAGACTTTTAAAAGTCCTGATTTTGTGCTCCGTTGTTCCGCCGCTTGCCGGGAGCCGGCCCCTCCCCCCGGGGTCTATCTTCCCGTCACTTTGGATTCACTTCTCCGCCAGTCCTACCTTTCAGAAAGTGGTTGTTTTTCTGTTTCTAGAATTGCTGTTCTTCTTCTCTTCGATCTGCCGATGGATTTGCAGGTGTTTTGCAATCTTTATATAAGCTCTCTAGCTGATCTCCTGCTAGCTGAGGTAGTCTCAGCCTGCTACTTCTGCGCCATCTTGACTCCTCCCCCCGAGAAGTCAGTTCTTAATATAACTCAGAGAACACACATAGGAGACAAAGTCTATGAATGTAATGAATGTGGAAAAACATTCTGCAAAAAGTCAAAACTCACCAAACATCAGAACACACATACAAGAGAGAAACCCTATGAATGTAAGGAATGTGGGAAATGCTTCTCTCACAAATCTCTCCTCACTTTACATCAGTGAGGCCACACAGGAGAGAAACCCTATGAATGTAAGGAATGTAGAAAAAGCTTCTACCATAAGTCATATATCACAGTACACCAGAGAATTCACACAGGGGAGAAGCCATATGAATATAATCAATGTGGAAAAACCTTCGTAAGTAACTCAGTCCTCACAGTACATCAGAAAACACACACAGGCGAGAAACCCTATGAGTGTAATCAGTGTGGGAAATTCTTCTCTAGAAACTCCTACCTCAGAGTACATCTGAGAACTCACACAGGGGAGAAGCCCTGTGAATGTAAAGAATGTGGGAAGTTCTTCTCTAGGAATTCATACCTGACAGTACACCAGAGAACTCACACAGGAGAGAAACCCTATGAGTGTAAAAAACGTGGGAAGACCTTTTGCCATAAGTCAGACTTTACAATACACAAATGAACACACAGAGGGAAGAAATCATACCACTGTACTCAGTGTTGGAAAACCTTCACTTGCAGCTCAGTCCTCAATTCACATCAGAGAACTCACACAGGTGAGAAGCCCTATGGATGTAATCAGTGTGGGAAGTCATTTTCTGAGAAATCAGTTCTCACAGTACATCAGAGAATACACACAGGGGAGAAACCTTATAAGTGTAGTGCATGTGGAAAGTCCTTCTATCATAAGTCAGATCTCACTAAGCAGCAGAGAACACATACAAGAGAGAAACCCTATGAATGTAATCATTGTGGGAAAACCTTCAGTTGCAACATGGACCTCAAAGTACATCAGAGAATACACATAAGAGAGAAACCCTGTGAATGTATCGAGAGTGAGAAAACCTCCAAGAAATCAGTTATCACAGTACATCCAAGGTTACACACAGGGGAAGAAAATTTATGAATACAGCAGTGAGAGAAATCTTTCTCTTGTGATTCATACCTCAAAATACCACAGAAAATTCACAAAGGACGTGACCCCTATGAATGTAAAGAATGGCAAATTTTTACCCTAAGTCATCTTCCAAAGTAAACAAGAGAATACTCATAGGGGAAAATACTCTGATTTTGTTGAATGTCTGAAAATCTGTTGAAATAAGACAAATAAAATGACTGTAGAAGAAACCCTATTAATGCATGTAGGAAATATGGGGGATTATTATGAAGTAGAACTTATTAAATAAGAAACTTACGTAGGAGATAATCCTGTCAATCAGACAGATGTGTGAAAATATTCTTCCAGAATTTGGCCTTAAATAACAATCATAGCACACTTGGGGGAAAAGTGTCAACATCTTGTATACTTTTGAGACCTTTATACACAGGTTGTACTCAATGTATGTCAGGGAAATAATAAGGAAGATACCCAAAGAATGCACAAATGTGGTTCAGCCTTTATCGAGAAATGCCATTTTGTTGAGCAAGACAGTTGATACCAGAAGACATCGTAAAGATGTTTTGAGCGTGCACGCTTAAACAAAATTTGGACTTTCTTATATCTGAAGATTGTGTTGAAGGAAGTATGTCTTTAGGAAATACGGACAGAAATTTTCCTTTAGCTATATTATCACTGATCTCAAAATTTTTAATAGAAATAAAGCTGAAAATAGACATTTATAAAAACATTAACTGTGGAATGTGAAGCTTTTTGAAAAGAACAGATAAACTGACTATTCTTCTCAGACCCCGATTTCACTTTTGGAGAGACATATGTCACTCCATCCCCCTGTCAGAGGGTTTTTGATTAGTCTGTCCCCAACCTATGCTGATACTTCTGCAAATAATGCTTGATGGTCTGGTTCATCCTGGAATCTACTCTGGGGGTTCTCCTCATGGACTAGAGCCAAATCAGAATGTACACTGCATCAGCCAGGGACAGTTGAGGATATGTCTGCTTCTTCTTCTTGGGTTCAGGAACCAGAAGTAACATTGAGTGTGTTAATGAAAGTAGAGAACTGCCTAGAGTGCCGGGACTTTTTTGTCCCACCTGAAATTGACAGGAAGCTCCTCATGGCTTAGCTTTATTGAATTCAGGCTTTTTGACCCAGTGATAGCCCGCCATTCCAGGGAGAGAAACTTGGTGGTGTTTTAGTGAAATATTTCATATATGTATCTAATTATGAGGCATATCTTTACCATTGGTGTGTCTGTCACAGGTTGGAAGTAATGTAGTACAAGAATAGTTGAAGTATCTGCATACCATCCTCAAATCCATTCCATACCCTATAACTCTTACCACCTTCCGCACGTTTCTGAATTTGGTTAGTATTGATCTCAGGTCTTACTAGTTTTACAGTAATATTTCAAATATATTTCTCTGTGTGTGTTTGTGTGTGTGTGTGTGTATGTAACATTGTTTTGCTAGTATATCAGTGGGAACTCCTGTTTTGCAAATTATTTTTGTCTTGAAATGCATGGTTTTGATATTTATACATACTGATATATTTAGATTTAGTTGATTCACTTTAATAAAGCTTAATGATATTGTCTCTTTACCTGTTAATGATTTTCAGAATTTTAAGATCTTTGTTATTAAAATAATACTGCTTCCAAATTTTTAAAAAACCAACTCTGGGCAGTAATTGAAATATGGCTAAATAGACCCTGTTTAAGTCACCAACTTGAGTTTTAAAAATAAGAGTATACTCATATGTATGAGTCCTACAATGAAGAGGACACACCCATTACCCAGAAAGGTTTCTCATTCCTGGGACTTCCCCCTCCCTCCCTCCTGGCCTCTGGCAACCAGTGATTTGCCTTCTGTAGCTAGGTTAGACTGATTTTTTTAAATACCATTCACATAAATGGAGATGCACAATATGTCCTCTTCCTTGTCTGTCTTTCATTCAGCCTGATTTTGAGATGCATCCGTGTTTTAGTATCTGTCAGTTACACCTTCATTTTTTGATTAAGTCATATTTTATTGTATGTTTAGTACTGCAGTTCTGTTTATCCATTCCCTTTCCAGTTTTTGATTATTACGAGCATAGCTGCAGTGAACTTCATGTGCATTTTAATATAGGCCTATTTTTATTTCCCTTGGCTGAATACTTAGAAGTAAAGTTTCTCAGATGGTAGGATTAGCATACATGGTATCAGACTTTTCTGAAGTGTTTGTTCCATTTTATATTTCTGTCACCAGTGTGTAAGAGATGTATTATTTTATGTTTTGGTCAATACTTGGTATTGTTACTTTTTTTTTCCAATTTATTTATTTTCAGAAAAACATTATTCATTATTTTTTCACCACACCCAGTGCTCCATGCAATCCGTGCCCTCTATAATACCCACCACCTGGTACCCCAACCAGTGCATTTTAAAGGAAACTTGCTGTAATGGGGTGTAAACATTGGCAGAGAGAGGAGCCCTGTAGACTTCCTGTTCCTGCCGCCTACAAATACCAGTGACTATCTCACTGTCAAGAAGAGCCATGCATCATCTGTTTTCTTGTAAATGGCAGAATCAGAATCTGCAAGTGCCTTTGTGTAACAGAACAGGTCTTATCAACTTGACATTCAGCACAATCCACTGTCCTAGTACAGTCTGCTTCAGATTCACTTCAACTTGCTTGGTTTTTTGAGGATCCAAGAAGCTAATTAGTACCATTTCATAAAAATTTCCTAATTGGGGGGGTCAGGGCTCAGATGGTTAAGTGTCTGCCTCTGTCTGATCTTCAGATCCTGGGACCCAGCCCTGTGTTGGCATCCCAGCTCAGTGGGAAGTCTGCTTCTCCCCCACCCTCTGCCTGTCCCCCTGTTTGTACTCTCTGTGTCTCTTTGTGTGTGTGTCTGTCTCTATCTCAATTGAATAAATAAAATCTTAAAAAAAAAACCCTCCCAACATGATATCTGGGGAGGGACTGTCACTTCCTTGTCAATTAAAGATGACAATAACCCAAACTGTTGAAACTTTTGTGCATATGCCGCTCTGATCCTGTGATAATTTGGTAGGCTGTCTTCATCATGTTGATGGTTTCCTTTTCTGTGCGCCATACTTTTCAGTGCTCTGAGAACATGCACATAAGCCCATTTTTAAAATTCAATAGCTCCTCCTGGAATATTCTGGAGTGGATGGCCACCACTCACACCTCACCAGGACATATGAGAGCACCTGTGATTCTGCTCCTTCCCCAGTATCATTTTTTTAGCTTAGCCAATCTGATGATTGAAACACATTATCATATCCTCCAATGTGTGCTGTTCACTCTGTCGATGGACGACTCAGGTAGGAGGCAAAGTAGTTGCAACTTCACTAATCCTAGAACGCTAAAAGGCTAGAGAGGATATGAGGCAGGAGCATCCTCTGTGTAGTGAAAAGGAGCACAAAAACCATTCAGGTCTCACTGAACTGGCTTTATTTACAAAAATATTTATATTGGAAGCTAAACTCCTTCTCTAGATACTAACATAAATATTTAGAAGGTTTCATTGTAACTCTGGGAGATATGCAGAACCATTTGGGAGTTCTTGTCTATTTCGGGGAAAGTTCCATAATCTGGGGCTTCTGTCTCTCTGCCCAGCGTTTGGGCAGGAGGACCTCAACTGACCTTCCCGGATTTGAATAGATGACACTGAGGCACAGATCTGCTCAGTGCTACAACCTGGGCTGTTGAGTGAGCACTCCCAGGTAAAACATTTCTCAAACCTTGGCATTCATCACAGAAAAGGCAGGGTGGTACACCCTGTGTTCTATCATTGGAGATTTTATTATATATCAGGTGAAGCACAAGGAAGAGGAAAACAGGAGTGGAATCCATCTCTGTGAGCATCAGTGTCATGTAATAGTGCACTTAAAAAGAGAAAATAAACTTCTGGGACTTCATCAAAATCAAAAGCTTTTGCACAGCAAAGGAAACAGTCAAAAAAACGAAGAGGCAACCCACGGAATGGGAGAAGATATTTGCAAAGGACAGTACAGACAAAAGGTTGATATCCAGGATCTACAATGAACTCCTCAAACTCAACCCACATGAAACAGACAAACACATCAAAAAATGGGCAGAAGATATGAACAGACACTTCTCCAATCAAGACATACAAATGGCTATCAGACACATGAAAAAATGCTCATCATCATTAGCCCTCAGGGAGATTCAAATTAAAACCACATTGAGATATCACCTTACGCCACTTAGAATGGCCAAAATTAACAAAACAGGAAACAACATGTGTTGGAGAGGATATGGAGAAAGGGGAACCCTCTTCCACTGTTGGTGGGAATGCAAGTTGGTGCAGCCTCTTTGGAGAACAGTGTGGAGATTCCTCAAGAAATTGAAAATAGAGCTTCCCTATGACCCTGCAATTTCACTCCTGGGTATTTACCCCAAAGACACAGATGTCGTGAAAAGAAGGGCCATCTGTAGCCCAATGTTTATAGCAGCAATGGCCACAGTCGCCAAACTATGGAAAGAACCAAGATGCCCTTCAACGGATGAATGGATAAGGAAGATGTGGTCCATATACACTATGGAGTATTATGCCTCCATCAAAAGGATGAATACCCAACTTTTGTAGCAACATGGACGTGACTGGAAGAGATTATGCTGAGTGAAATAAGTCAAGCAGAGAGAGTCAATTATCATATGGTTTCACTTATTTGTGGAGCATAACAAATAGCATGGAGGACAAGGGGCGTTAGAGAGGAGTAGGGAATTTGGGTAAATTGGAAGGGGAGGTGAACCATGAGAGACTATGGACTCTGAAAAACAATCTGAGGGATTTGAAGTGGTGGGGGGGTGGGAGGTTGGGGTACCAGGTGGTGGGTATTATAGACGGCATGGCTTGCATGGAGCACTGGGTGTGGTGATAAAATAATGAATAATGTTTTTCTGAAAATAATTAAATAAAAAAATAGTGAACTTCAGATGTCTGTCCAGCGTAAATACATGGAAACACTGCTTTTCTTACGAAAAGATACATATTACACATAAATATGTAGATCAGTGTTTATAACTAAACAACCAAAATGTTCCAAACATGAAAGCCCCATCTCAATTTCTCCAAAAGCTGCTATATATCTCAAATGTTTACTTTTCCCTATGTTTTATTTATGAAAAGATCCTTTTTTTCCCATCACTTGGCAAGCTCTGGGCTTGTTAGCTTGAACGTCCCTGGCCTATATTCAAACACATTTTCCCTCCTCTTCTTTGTTTAATAAAATCCATCCCCAAGTGTGAGGCATGGTATGATCTGTTTTCTGTTGAATCACGGTCACCTTGTTCCACGAGCCCTGGTGGTGGGCCAGCCAGACCCAGGCCCTGCTGCCTGGCACAGTCAGAATGCAGCCTGCTAACAGCCACAGCCCAATACCTTCATTTACTGCTGAAAATCTCCAGCCAGCAGGAAGCAAGTACCATCCACTGAGAATCAAAAGCCTGCATTTTCTTTTAGTTTTGGGAACCATCAGAAAGTGATCTTAGCTGGAATACTTGTCATAAGAAGGGCGGTGGGGAGGTTTCAGAACTGAAAGTCACACTGGGATCTTTAAGGTCTTGGCAGCAAAGACCCTTGCAGGGCACAAAGCATCTTACAATCGGTTTTTCTCCTCCCTTCCTATCGGCCATTTTATTTTTGCTATGTCTGATTTTATTTCCAAAGGGGTTGTTTACATTAGAGTGTATCTTAGTGTTTAAAAGCTACAAGCTGACATTTATGAATTATATAGAAGATGTAAGGAATAAGGAAAAGAAACCCGTACACATCCCAACCATTTTAAGAAATGCAGTATTATCCACATCTTTGGAGTCTTCTGTACAACCCTCCCCCTGTCTGTCCATCAGTCCTGTTCACTATTCTCTGTGTTTACCTTATATTTTTACCAAAGTAAATGCATCGCTAAATCGTATTTGATTTTGTATAGTTTTTTTTTGATTTTGTATAGTTTTGAAACTAGAACAAATGCAACCATCCGGCACAATTTTTCTGCAAGTCGCTTTTATCTCTTTCTCAGTAGCATGTCTAAGTAATTTACACTTTAACGATGTTTCACGGTAGTTCACTGTACTTGAGCATGATACTGCAGAGCACATACCTTCCACTCGACAGGACTGGGTTGGTCCCCGGTTTTTATTACTACAAAATGGCAGGTTTTCTCTAGCTCTAGCAGCAGAATCACTCTTTCAAAAGGCCTGCTCTCTTCAGCCTGGCCCAGGTCCTGGTGAAGCATTTTCAAAAGCGATGGCTCTAATTCACAGCCCTACCACAGTCAGAACCCATGGGCAGAGGCATGACATCATCACACAGGCAACTTTCCATGGTGTCAGTAGAATACTGAATAACCAAGACATTCTCAGAACTGAAGCTACTTTCTAGACAACACTGTGAATGTTGAGAAACTTGGGCTGTCAGGTAGCAGTTCGCTGCAAGCCTGGGAGAAATGTGAACTCATTTGGAAGTTCTTACCTACTTCCTCGGCTTTGTAAATTTTGAATAAACATTAACTTTCTAAGTCCCTCTAGCTGAAGTTAGTGAAGATTAATTGAAATAAAACATCTTAAGATGTTTTCAAAATGTACATGGCTAAAGAAGCACAAAAGAAGTTTGAGTTTCTTTTGTACTAGGGTGATGCAAGGAAAGAACATATTATGTGGGGAGACTGGAGCTGCACACAGAGGACAAAAGTTCCTGGAATTAACCAAAATTCCAAGGACAACTCCAGATTTTTTTTCTTTCTTTTCAGCGTAACAGTATTCATTGTTTTTGCACCACACCCAGTGCTCCATGCAATACATGCCCTCCCCAATACCCACCACCTGGTTCCCCCAACCTCCCACCCCCTGCTCCTTCAAAACCCTCAGGTTGTTTTTCAGTGTCCATAGTCTCTCATGGTTCACCTCCCCTTCCAATGTCCCTCAACTCCCTTCTCCTCTCCATCTCTCCATGTCCTCCATGTTATTTATGTTCCACAAATAAGTGAAACCACATAATTGACTCTCTCTGCTTGACTTATTTCACTCAGCATAATCTCTTCTAGTGACGTCCATGTTGCCGCAAAATTTGGGTATTCGTCTTTTCTGATAGAGGCATAATACTCCATAGTGTATATGGACCACATCTTCCTTATCCATTCATCCCTTGAAGGGCATCTTGGTTCTTTCCATAGTTTGGCCACCGTGGCCATTGCTGCTATAAACATTGGGGTACAGATGGCCCTTCTTTTCACTCCATCTGTATCTTTGTGGTAAATACCCAGTGATGTAATTGCAGGGTCATAGGGAAGCTCTATTTTTAATTTCTTGAGGAATCTCCACACTGTTCTCCAAAGAGGCTGCACCAACTTGCATTCCCACCAACAGAGTAAGAGGGTCCCCCTTTCTCCACATCCTCTACAACACACGTTGTTTCCTGCCTTCCTAATTTTGGCCATTCTAGCTGGTGTAAGGTGGTATCTCAACAGGTTTTTAAAAGCTATGAAACTGATGGAGCACAACTGGAGATCTCAAGGGGAACAGGTATTATCTGAGCTTCACGCAGGCAAATTGAGAAAGGTCTGTCTCTAGCATGGTGAGCGGGTAGCACAGGCCTGGGAGGGCGGAGGGATGACAGAGCTACAGGGCTAGCGGTGGAGAGGGGGTGTGGCCCAGCTACTTGTGTCCCTTACCTGCCCTCAAGGGCCCTTTGTGACCAGACCACAGCTCTGTGATGTGGGCAGGGGGCTTGTGTCTGCAGGGAGACACCTAGGGCTCAGTTGCCAGAGGGCAGCAGTGCGATCGGTCACTAACTCTCAGGGCTCAGTTACCTGAGGGCAGCAGTGCGATTGGACATTAATACTTTCTAGAGGGAAGAGATGGAGGATTATCTCTTCCCTCAGGAATCCCTAACTGATGGTTGGCTGAGCCCCAGTCCCACTCTCTGGGCAGTTAATGCCATCTTTGCCTTTGTGTGTGGACTGGGGCTCTTCGTCCTTTTTCTTTCCTATTTCCAGCCTGATCCGTCCTCACCACGAGGGAAGAAACACAGGAAGAGCGGGAAGGTAAGGAACCCTCGGGCCAGACCCAGCAGAGTGTAACTTGATCATCTTTTCTATTATTCTTTCCACTTTTCCAAGTCACTGGAAAGACCCCTGAAATGGGAAAGAATAGAATAGGTATTCTCAGGAGAGAGTAGCACCATCCATCCAGGACAAGCCAGACCAGCCAAGGGTTAGAGGGACATGAGGATTTCTCTCTGAAGATCTCGGGCCGGAGCCCAGGTGTGGTGGAGGGGTCCAGGGCAGCGTCCCAAACACAGTGACCGGTGGCCAAGGACCGGAGGTTAAGAGCTGCCTCTCTAGCGGAGGTCAGGCCCCTGAGCACTGGGTCATCTGCTGCTGGGGTGGGGGTCCCAGCCTCCCCATGTTCTCTTATCTCAGTACCAAGTCGAGCCACGGAGAAGGAGCAACAGAAGCAAAAAACATCAGACCATGAAAGGTGAGTGTCCGCCACTCACCCCTGCGTGCCCCAGTTACACTGTGCCCCCCGCTCTGAAGGCCCAGTCCCACTGTCTCCAGGACACCAGGGCCTGAGCCCATCCCTCAGGAAACAGAGCCCTGGGTGGGGGTTGGGGGCTCTGAGGAGGGAGAGTGAACCCGGAGGCTTCCCAGATTCTGCACCAGAACGAAGCCCTGAGGGGCTGGAAACTGGTATTCCCTAACCAAACCCCCCAGGGCCTGGACTGGGGGCGGGGACCTCCTGCTCCCACTGTGGATAAGCTGTTCAACTCTGCTTAGATTCCTCTGGAGGCTACAGTAGTCCTTCCTACCCCAGCAAGGTCATGAATGGGGATGCAATTTGGAAAGACAAAGTGATCCCCATCATGAATCCTGTAGTCACCATGCGGGCATGTGGCCTTGGACAGTGCTGTTTGGGGTTCCCCAGTCCAATCCCCCAAAGGTCTCCCCTTGGGACATTGTACCCAGCCTCCCGTAAGATCCCTGGACCCTGTCTTCTGCTGTGACCCGGTCTCCTGTTTCCAGGTTTCAGAGAATTTCTGAAAAATCTGGAAGAGTTTCAGGACCTGTTCTCCCTTCTGGAAAGGTAAAGAATCTTCCCCCTTCTCCCCTGGGTGGGCATTCCCGAGTCTATGGTGTGACCCCTGGGCTGCAGGGAACAGCCTCTGGGGCTGTTTGTGGGGGCTGGGAGGAGCCATGGGGACAGACTGTGACCAAAGACCCAGGGTGAGGGACAGCAGGAGCATTGTGATGTGGGTGTGGGGTGTGGAGGGCCATGGGGACCGCTCCCGGACCCAACTGCTACAGTGGCAGCTCATGCCTCCTGTCTCCCACAGCCACCTGGAGAGGCTCTCTGACCAGGGGGGCTTTCACCAGTTCTTACATCAAGCAGCCCCTGGGCAGGTGCGCCGAGGGGTGCCAGCTGGAGCCCGTCAGCCATGCAGGGAGCCTCTGCAAGATGCTGCTCCCGCTGTGGCCCGATCACCTGCCCTAACTCCACTGACGGGGTCCCCTCGGCCTCTGGCCTCCACCCTGCCAGCAGGACCAATGACCTCCTCAATTTCCGTTGCTTCACACTCCTCCCTGACTACTTCCTGGCTAGTAGAGCCTTTCCTCCCCCCGGATGGCTTTCCACACCAGCCATTTGCTCTTCCCCCTTCCCCGCCATGTCTCCCTCCTTCAGAGGCCTGCCCTGGGCCTCTGACCGCCTCCTTGGCCCCAGAGCGACCAGACTCTCCTTTCACTGTCCCTCAGTGTGACTCAAGGGCACCCCTGCCGTGCCCCATCCCACAGAGCTCGGCTTCGCACCCGCCTTGGTCAGCTGACAGGTCAGCTTCTCCTGTCCCGGCCATCTCGGGCCTGGGCCGCTCACACTGCCCCATTTCGGCCCTGTCCTGGTGGCAGGCAGCTGCCAATGCCTGGAACCTGTCCAACTCAACACACTTGGAATCCCGTCAAGTGCCTCTGTCCCATGGCCCACCAGAAGCCTTGTTCTGTGGAGACCCCACACACAGACAGGAAGAGACTAGGATCCCCCCTTTCATCAACCCAGATGTCCAGAATCTTCTGGAGATACTCATTGGCAAAAGAAAAGAACTGAGGTCTTGGAGGGAGAAGGACAAGAAAGAAAGGTCAAAATACCAGCTGACCTCTTTCGGAAGAATGTTCAAGTCCCCAGGTGACGGGCAGGACACCACGGACCGCCCGTCCTTCTCGAGCATGAGGGGCAAAGCAAAACAGCTGCTCGGTCCTGAGACACCCCCAGGACCCAAGATTCCAAGGGACAATTTAGAGCAGAAATGCCTCCAGCTCTTCTGGGGTCTCCCCTTTCTGCACAGCGAGTCCCTGGTGGCCACTGTCAGGGTGACCGATCCCCCATTGGAGTTCCCGTCTGTCATATTCAATGAGCTCTCTCATGCCTTGCCACTCCAGATTCAGGGCAACGTGGTTCCACGCCTCTCCCTGTCCCATGACTTACATGACCCTTTGGCCAGGCCCCAACCCTTGACCCTGAGATTGTCCCAGTCCCTGCCCCTTCCTCCATCTCAGCCCCAGCCCCTCCCTCTGACTCCGCCCCAGCCCCGCCCTCTGACTCAGCCCAAGCCCCTCCCTCTGACTCAAACCCTCCCTCTGACTCAGCCCCTGACCCAGCCCCTCCCTCTGGACCAGCCCCTGCCCCAGCCCCTCACTCTGACTCAGACCCAGCCCCTCCCTCTGACTCAGCCCCTTCCCCAGCACCCCCCTCTGACTCAGCCCAAGCTCTTCCCTCTGACTCAGCCCCAGCCCCTCCCTCTGGACTGGCCCCTGCCCCAGCACCTCCCTCTGACTCAGCCCAAGCTCTTCCCCTTAACTCAGCCCAAGCCCCTCCCTTTGACTCAGACACTGCCCCAGCCCCTCCCTCCGACTCAGACCCTTCCCCAGCCCCTCCCTCTGACTCAGCCCAAGCCCCTCCCTCTCACTCAACCCAAGCCCCTCCCTCTGACTCAGCCCAAGCCCCTTCCTCCATCTCAGCTCCAGCCCCTCCCTCTGACTCAGCCCCTGCCCCAGCCCCTCCCTCTGACTCAGCCACTGCCCCAGCCCCTCCCTCTGACTCAGCCCCTTCCCCAGCCCCTCCCTCTGACTCAGCCCAAGCTCTTCCCTCTGACTCAGCCCCAGCCCCTCCCTCTGGACTGGCCCCTGCCCCAGCCCCTCCCTCTGACTCAGCACAAGCCCCTCCCTCTGACTCAGCCAAAGCCCCTCCCTCTGGATCCGCCCCTGCCCCAGCCCCTCCCTCTGACTCAGCTCCTGCCCCAGCCCCTCCCTCTGACTCAGCCCCTGCCCCAGCCCCTCCCTCTGACTCAACCCAAGCCCCTCCCTCTGACTCAGCCAAAGCCCCTCCCTCTGGATCGGCCCCTGCCCCAGCCCCTCCCTCTGACTCAGCCCCTGCCCCAGCCCCTCCCTCTGACTCAGCCCAAGCCCCTCCCTCTGACTCAGCCCCAGCCCCTCCCTCTGGATCAGTCCCAGCTCCCAACTCTAACTAAGCCCCAGACCCAGGCAGGCCTTGCACCCTCTGTCCCAGTTGGACCCTCCACGTGGGAGTCCTCCCACGATTTTTCCATCCTCAGTCCATACGCTCAGCGGATGCTAGAAGCACATATCAAAAGACTCAGGGTGAAGCACCGTTGGGGCCTCCCCCTCAAGGTTCTCAAGACTATAAACCTCTTCAAGTTGAAGAATGGCTTCCTACTCTCCCAGGCATTCCCTTCCCGCTCAGCCACCTGCATATCCAAGGCTGGCTTGGGCACCAAGTTCGTGGGAAATCCTTCTCAGCCCTATCAAGGAGAGGTGATGAAAGAGTCTTACCCCACTTGGGGGGGTGCCCTCGGTGCTCCCCAACCTACGTGTGAGGAAATCCAGCAGGCTCTGGAAGGGACCTCACCTGAGGGTGGCCCTATGGCTGGACAGGGACCCAGGTCACCTTCTCGGACCTTCACATACAACTTTGTGGGCAGAATCTGGCACAGTGAGACTGTCTCTAGGACTCTTATGAACAGCAACTTGGAGTCAAGCCCAAGTCCAGCAATGGCCACAAAGGAGCTAAGGAGGGTGAATGGGGGTCGGGCCTCACGGGACATGACCATGCTAGAGCTCAACTTAGAGCCCCAGAATTTGAGTGCCAAAGAGCCCGGGGAGGTGGGGGAGTTCAAGGAGGCCCCTGCCTGGGGAGTCACCTTAGAACCCCGTGTGCTGGCCAACAACCAAGGCCTCCGTGACAAGCTGAGAAGATCAGGGCCTGCAGGGAAAAGTGACAGTCCCTTGCAACGTACAAAGTTGGTCCGAGACCTCGAAGAGCTACACCTTGAGGCACGGCGCAGGGGATCGGAGCCCCGGAACTTGATGGAGTCAGAGAACTGGCTTCGTGATGCCACCCCCACCATGCGCCTTCAAGACTGTGAAACTGGGGTCCTCCTTCAAGACTGTGTGACAGAGAGTCTCCTTCAAGACTGTCAGTCCAACCTGTTCCTCGCTGCTGACATCTTGGCTTCTCAGGGATCTCTGTCTAACTTCCAGAGAAGGTCCAGTGAAGACACATCTACTTCCAAGGTGCTGCATGGCCAAAGATCCCGTGGCCAGAGCCCCCACAGGCAGCCAGGACCCCTGGGACTGCAGCACCAATGTAAGAGCCTGAGCAGGTCATGTGTCGCCCCCGAGGAGAGCGAGAGCTCCAGGAGGTCCCCCTCGAGAGAGCCTGCCAAGGAGTGGTCAAAAATGAAGCTCCTCCAGATCAGTGAGGTGAGACATCCAGTCCAGAGCAAGGAGTCAGGAGAGGCCTCGGGAAGCAAGGCCTGTGAGATGTTGCTGAAGAAGGAGGAGGCGCCTCCCGAAAACTATTTCAGGAGAAGGATGACACACTTGCTCCAGTGGTTCTTTCCCAGTAGAGGCAGAGGACTGGAAGATTCCCTTCAAAAGGGCAAGGCTTCATCATCTCAGGGCCGGGGACAAGTCATGGGCAGGTCAGCCATGGACAGGGCTTCTGCCGAGGCTCAGGTGGTCGTGAGGGCTGTGGAACAAATCCTAGAGGAGAAAATATTGCCCAACCAGGGACTCAGGGTCCCGAAGGTTGACTGGGGCAAAAAGGATCTCCAGGCTTCAGCAGACCCCAATGTCTGCTATCACAGGGTTCTCTCCTACCATGAGCAGAGGAGAGTGATGAGCGAGACAGCCAGTCCACAGGGCACCCCCAGGGGCCACAACTATGCCAACAAGACTGAGTGGATTGGGTGGCCCTTCCCCACCAGGGTGCCAGAGTGCCCGAGCAGACCCTGCCAGAACGGGTCCCTGGTGCCGGGCCCTTCAGGCCGCACCCTGCAGGCCCACTGCCCCAGGCGCTGCCTCCTTAAAAGAGACAGTTCACCTGGCCATCCACTGTGTGCTTCTCACGCCTTTCCTGGCAGAACAACTTTCCCCCAAGAAAAAACGCAAACAGTGCGTTTTTCTCACATTAGTACATCATCTATGGGCTAATGGCTTCTTCATGCCACAATTACTTTGCTTCCCCAAAATAAATGTGATTTGTTTTTTTTTTTTTTTTTCCTCAAGAGTGGTGCTGGCCTCCGTGTGTGTCCTGCTGCGGTGGGAGGGAAGGATCAGGGTCTGCTCTCCCCAAGGACCTGCTTTGGCTTCCAGAATGAATGGGGCCTTGGAGGACGCTTTATCTCGGGGTCCACACCCTCTCCCTTCCTCCCTCTCCTTCAGTTTCCATGACAAGGTGAACAAGACCCAGACCAGGACCTCGCTCTGCCCATCCTCTCCTGCTTTCCCTCCACCTGGAGCTTGTGTGGCTTTAGGGAGGGTTTGTGAGGCAGAAATCCCACGCAGGCTTTAGGAAGATGGAATCCTAGGTCAGAGTGGGGCCCGCAGTTGGGAGACACAAGGCTGGCCTTGAGGGCAGAGGTGAGAAATCCTGTCCCACCCCCCACAGTCTCCTATGGTGAGTAGAGGAGGGCCACCCCAGGAGCCTTCTCACCCCAGGGAATCCCGTCTTAGCTCCCTCAGCCCCTCTTCTCACACTCAGAGCTAAAAGGGACAAACTCGAACCCGTTGCTGAGGGTGTGTGGGGCGTGCCACAGAGATCCCCAGGGACCCACCTGCCCAGG
Organism: Neogale vison; assembly: GCF_020171115.1. Taxonomy (NCBI): domain Eukaryota; kingdom Metazoa; phylum Chordata; class Mammalia; order Carnivora; family Mustelidae; genus Neogale; species Neogale vison. Next base: position 158,064,074 of record NC_058092.1, read on the forward strand.
CCCAGGGCACTGAAGGGGCCTGCCCACCAGCACCCCCTTCCCCTCTTGGGGGATTGAGGGAGTGTGGCTGTGGGCAGGGGTCCCTGTACTTAGGGTGGGACGCCAGGAAGGAGGCCAAGTGACAGAGTGTACCCATGCCTGATGTGACGACTGAAGAACCTTGGTGTCCCACTGCCACCTATGGGCCCAGAGGGGAGAAGTTAGAGGCCCTGAGGCTGTCCCCGCAGGGTCTGTGCCCCACTCCAGCTGCCAATTCCAGGGGTGAGGGGGGTGGGTGTAGTGGGGTGGGGGTTGTACAGAAGCCACCTGAGCTCTCACACAGACGGTCAGGTGCCCAGAGGCAGCAAGGCCTTAAGGCAGAGAAGTGAATTTCTGCACAATTTGTTAAGCTTGTAGGACTGGGGTCCCCAGACGGACTTGTGGTCTGTGACCTTTTCGTACACGTGTGGCCCAAGGATGGCTCCCAGGGAACTGGAGGGGACTCAGAGGCCAAGGACTGGCCTGGCTCCTGGTCTTGGTCACCCCAGAGCCTGGAGGGGCAGGAGGCCCTCAGGTGGGGCTTCTCCCATCCCCAGCTGGAAGGGATGTGCCCAGAAGGAGGGCAGAGTCTAGGAGGGCACCCCCTGCGTGTTCCGCTCCCAGCCCAACATTGTCCTCCAGGGTCCCCCACACATTGCTCTGATGGGAGACCCACACAGAGACCCAACACAGAGACCTCTGACGGAGACCCACACAGAGACTGTGCACAGAGAACTCTAACAGAGACCTCTGACAGACACCCACACAGAGACTCCACAGAGAACCCTCAGCACGACCCTACACAGAGATCTCTGCCAGAGACTCACAGGGGCAGGGGCTAAGTTTCTGCTTATCATGATACCATTACTTATGACCATGCATGTTGTAGACAGCAAGGCCTTCTCAGAAACACCCAGAGACCAAGCCCATCCCATACTGAGAGATACCCAGCAGCTGTTGCTGTTGGGCTGTGACAAACACCATGGCAGGGGCCAGGAATGCCCTGGTGTGAACAGGGGAGTGGGGAGGGAACCCTGAGGGTGGGCATCCTGCACACGGACTCCTATGATGGGGATCTCCCCCGGAAGCTTGTGTGCACACAACTACGGACCATGCCTCTCCCCGTGACAGAGGAGCTTTGCTACGCATCCTCGCAGTCCATTTCCGATGGTGTTTGGCCACTTATGTAATGGAAGACCATCGGTTTCCAAGATTTCATGAAATTTACCTTAACTGAAAATTTTGTTTTCTAGACTCTATCTATTGGGAGGGGAGGGGCAGAGGGGGAGGAGTAGAGGAGGGAGGGAGAAGGACAAGCAAATTCCACACTGAGCGGTGAGCCTGGGCCCACCGGTTCTCAGGACCTGAGATCCTGACCTGAGTTGAAACCGAGAGTTGGTGCCTTAACTGACTGAGCCAGCTGGTGCTCCTGAGATTCTTGAAGTAACTTTCGAAGTACGCAAGAGAGGAGAAAATACGTTACCAAAATATTCACAAAATGGTAATGATGGTGATGTTCTGTGCTTGTAGAGGGTTTCCTCCTCATGAAGCCCCAACTCAGGACCTTGGCTTAGAGCACCTCTCTCTCAACCCTAACCCCCTCCTCTAACCCCTCCCCTAACCTCTCTTCCGACCACTTCTCTAACCCCTCCTCCAGCCACTCCCCTAACCACTCCCACCTTCCCATGAATCAATCCATGTAACTGATGAAGAGCAGGAAAGTTTGTTGCTGTTGTCTGCTTTGTAAAGCAAGGTTGCTTGTTGCCACCTCTCTCCTGGATTATTTCACAGACATTAGACAAAGCTTTAGAAGAAAGTTCTCCCTCATCTAGGAGAGGGGATCTTCCCACGTTTTATCACAAACCTTTCCTACAAACATCTCAGAAATGCCAATATAATACATAGTATTTTCTACAGATGAATAAAAGCAAAGATTTATCTCATTCATGTAAATGATAAGAAAGCAAGACAGCGAATTAGTGGTTGAATACTCACACCTGATGCTTAAGCAGACGAGCAGAGACCTGCAGTCGATCAGCTACAGAGAAGGACGATACACATAAGCGACCTCAACTTTGCAATCACGGGGAAAACTAGGATGTAGGATTTGAAAAGTCCTAGAAATGGTCACCGCCTTTCAAAACATCCCCCTATTCTTCCCCACAGAGTCCGAGAGGCCGGCAAGGCCTCAAACTTTTGATTTACCATGAGTCATAAAAGCTTTTCAATCTGGAGAAGTCCCTTTCTGAAATGGAAACACCTTTTTGTGGCATTCTTTTAAGTCAGGTTCTTTCCTTCATTTCTTCATCCAAATGTATTGGTTGAACAGGGTGTGCAGGGAGCCTGGAAGAGGACCCCCCGTCAGTCTCTCTGCTGGCTTCAACCACACAGAGAGACAACTAAAGAAAAGGGCACACCTGTGGTGAAATCTGTTTCTAGGACACTAAATGTGATTTTTTTCATAAGCAGGATCTCATGAAATCCATGCCATGACCCTGTGTGTTAAGGTTAATCAGGCTTTTTTTTATGGAAAGAAAGAAAAACAGAGGTTGAGGTCTGGAAAGTTTCTTGGCCAAGGGGTCATCCCCCGAGAGGCCTGCCCCTGAGACTGAGGGTGGGAGGTTTCTGGAACAATGTCCCCCACACTAGGGCATGTGCTGGAAGGAATCCACTTACTGACAGGAGGTTTTATCTACACATACTCCTTGGTTTTCCTACCAAATAGGACTGCTGAGTCATGGAAACACAAAGTAGGAATTCTCAGGGGAAACACCAAGAAACAAACATCAAGACTAGGGTGCTGAGTGACTGTCTTAAGTCAATCCTTCATCTGTCTCATGCCTTCAAACTACCCTTTGTCTCATGCCACAGCTACCCATGTCAGCATGTGGAGGATTTGGACAGATGGGCTTTAGAATCCGTACAAACCTTGACTAAAAGAAAGACCCCATGACAAGATTTTACCAATGCCTGGTAAAAGGACAGCGGAGAGAGCCAAGATTCCACATCAAAGAAGCCAGGGACATCTGGAGGAGAAAGGTACAGCTTAGTCCCTCACAGGCCTGCTTCGCATGGAAAGAAAGGCAGAAAATTCTGGCACTCCTTCCTGTGAGCATTGAAAGACCATCCTTCGTTCAAAACTTACCAACCCCACAAAAAAAAAAAAAAAAAAAAAAAAAAAAAAAAAAAAAAAAACGAAAAACAAACAAACGTAACATGTGAAAAGGCTGAGCCAGGGGCAGTGGTTTCTACCCCAACTATTCCTGAGTTAGTATTATGGTCTTACAATACCTCACTTTTATTGTTTAACTGTCTTTGCTCTGAATACATTTCAGAGAAAATTCTAAAGGGAGCATTCAAGTGAAGCCATAAAAATGTTCTGCACTATGATCAAGTTGGCATTTTAACGACTTATAATTACGCTTCTAATGTAGGAAACGCTCCATACCTCCCAAACTAAGCTTGTTAGGGGTCAGACAGATTCATGAATGTGTGCAGTCTCTATTAGATTTCTGTCCTGGGTTATTTTACTTCTAAATGTTTATAGCTGCTTAAGCAGTGATTTATAAAAAAAATACTTTGACTACTTTTTTTCACTCTATGAACCCACCTCAAATATTGTGGAAATATTAAAGGGTATAATTCTCTCATTCCATTCTCATGCCTCGAAGCCTTTTAGTTTGTGTTTTTGAGAACACTTGCACTGAACGTGATGTAAGTGTGCTTGGGTGTCCTGGTGTTTTACATTCAATGCCTGTTTCTTGAAGGTTCACTTCAGTGCAGAGGAGCTGCTGACATGTTCTGTTTCTTCTGTGGGGGTTCTGCCTGTCTCATCCCTGGGCTTACTGCCCTGCTTTGTGCCGCCAACAGTTTACCAAACTGCTGGGGGTCTGTGTTCTGGGATCCTGGCTTCTCAGCTGGACCCACTGGGAGAGACCTGGAGACCACATGATCTGCCCACAGAGTCCTACCATGATCTTCCACAGGGAAGATCAAGGGCTGTGAGAACGCTCAGCACTGCTTCCCCTGGGCTCCCTGCCCCCTCTCACCAGGGCAGCACCCCACTTCAGTCCCCGGCCACCCACTCACAGGACGCAGTGGTGGCTGCTACAAATTAGGGTTGTAAAAGCCTTCTGCCCACATGTGACATGCATGTCATCGTAGTAAAGCAGTAACAAGCCAGGGAAGAAAACAGTATCTGTTAATTAGCTCTAATGCAGAGTTCGACTGTCCTGCAGTGTCCGTGCCTACATCTTTGACTCTTCATGGACTTCCACTCTTTCCATGCAAAACTGAAGGGACAGTGATGCCCTGGCTAGCCCCCACCATGGAGGAGGGAAGAGTTGCTTGTGATTTATAGACTAAGAGGAAAGCACAGGAATCCCATGGGCAAGGATTTGTGGAACCAGGCCAGGTTGGAAGAAGTAAAAGGAGGAATGAAAACAGGAAGATGCAGTGTCCTTTTCTTTCAGAGAGGAACAGATGAACAGCGTCTGAAAGGTGGCCAGGAGCTGGGGTCCAGGGCCCCTGAGCCTCAGCAGAACGCACAAATCTCAGTTCCACGTCACCATTAATGAACTGAAATGTCTCCTCTCTGTCAGTTTCAGGTGATGAAAGACTGTTTATATATTTTGGAACTGTCCCAGGCATTACCAGAGTCTTGGTTCTCTTACCTGAGAAGGAAAGTAAGGTTGAAAATGAGAATACAGGGTGAAGACTGATCGTAAATTGTTAGCATTTCCTCTCTCCCTGATGACTCAACATCGCCAGGCAGAGGCTGTGAGCCCCCTCCTGGGCCCACCAGGGTGGTCAGGCTGGCTCCCGTCACAAGGTCCCCATCTTACCTTCCCCTGTCTGTAACCCAGAGACTCCAAACATAACAGTGAAATCCCCTCAAGTGTTTGTGGCCATCCCAACCTGAAATACAGGGACCAGCCCAGGGGTTCTCGGTGGTTCAGGTCTGCACCTGCTGGATACGGTCACCTCCTGGACCCGCCTGCCATGCGGCCACCAGCAAGGAGTGCCGGTTGTGCCACCTGTCCCAGCACCTGTGAGCGTAACAATTCCGGTCATTTCTTAGCTTTCCTGTGCGTGACTTCCACAACCACGCTGCAATGTTCCTTAAAGACCCCACAAGGGGGACTAACCTCGCCCATTCACAACAGAGTGGTATTGGCAGAAAACAGAATCTTCATTACAAATACATGTGGTCCGGGAAAGCTAAGCGACTTACTAAACCAGACTTCTAGAAGGTGTCCTGCATCCTAGATGCCTGATGAACTCAGAGAGTCCATTTCCTGCACAGTGGATCACAACAGCTCAGTTCCTCTTTGCCCCAAATCCTTGCTTCCCTGCTCATGACTCACCCTGTTCTCATGACCATCAGCCGGGGCTTGTGACTAGTCAATTCTGATTGTGTAAAATACACTAGAAGGAGGACCTTGTGTGACAAATGATTGAGACAGGAGAAGTCATACTTCTGCCACAGTCTCTTAAAACACCAAGAAACTTCTTAAAACTTGAATCAGAAGATGTCAGGATACCTAGCACAGGAGGCTATGCAGCTCTGTCTGAGCGGGTCAGTCCCTCAGATCACGCACCATCTACGACTGATTTTAAAAAGACAGTGTGTACTAAGTAAACGTAATTTAACTGCTACAATTTTGGAATGCTTTACAAAAAAGACAAAGTTCCTGATATTATCTTTTTATAATTAAGAAAAGAGTTAGTTTGACCTCTGCTCCATATTTATTCAAGTGTGATTTTTAAGCCTCATTTTACTAAATGAGATGAACCATAAAGCTAAGGGATATTGTAGCATGAGCAGTTCAGAAGTTCTGAATGCAGCTGAAAGGCTAACCCATGCAGAGAGGATCTAAGGGCAGGGGACCTGGAACAATGTGCTTATAGATGTCACCACAGGCTTATGTCATACACGACTTTTCAGTCTTACAATGAATGGGTTTTGTGAATTCAAAATTATTCTGTAGAAGCTGTCATAGCTGTCCTTGCTCTCCGCATCACTCTGGTGATTGGGCACTAGGAATCCTGTAAAACATTTTACATCAGACTTGCCCATGCACCAGTGATAAAACTACAATATGCTCTATATACAAAGAATCATTTAAAAGGATTTTTAGGAGCTGGGATTCTATGAGATGACAGCTGCTTTCACCTGAAAATGCAGTAAATACGTTCCTTACAAGATTCCAATGACTGACGGGTGAGAAAACATACCGAACACCCAGTGCAAGGGGCCGGAACCAGGCTCTCAGGGCTGCGGGCCAGGAACCAGCACCACCAGATCGGGAGCCCCAGAGCCTGGGGTCCACAGCGAAATGCAGTAGGTGCACTGGTCCGAAGTCAGGGAGTGCTCCCTGGAGGAGGAGGCAGTGGATGCGGGGTTTCCACAGCACAGAGTTTCGACTGAGGCCACCAGAGCAGGGACGACGTGGGCAGGGCACACTTGCAGGGAAGAAACCGAGCTGGAAGGAGGACACAGGGTGCTGGCAGGCTGCCCCCAGGACATGGGAGGATGTTTAGGACATGGGTTGGCTAGGGGACAAGCCTGCAAACCAGGTAAGGACATTGCACTGTGAGGGGTACTGAGTGTCTGAGCCAGGAAGGGTGACATGGTCCCTAGGCAAGGGGAACCCAGGGAGGCTTCCAGGTGCAGACCGGCACTGCTCCAGTGGGATGATCCAGCAGGGCCTGGAGTGGGGGAGGGGAGTGGGGCTGCTGTGAACCTGGGCTGGGCATCTGTCTTTACAGACTGTATCTGAAATGGAGCTACTTAGTGATCAGGACTGAATGAAATGGAGTGAGACCAGTTCTTGGAAAGTTGCAAAGTGGTTTGCCTCCTGGTGGCCAGCCTGGCTTTTGTCGTTGTTTGGTTTCCCTTCTTTTCCAACCAACTGCCATGAAGTAAGCGTCTGGCAGAATTGCAGTGACTAGATGGGTGTGGGTGGGGGCCACGTGAAGCAGGGTCCCCATCTTCTCGTGTGGATACAGCTCACACAGGGCTCCCAGGGGGAGGGCCTGCACCGAGAGACTCACGTGGATCCTGAGTCCTTGACCCTCCACAGGCTGAGGTCAGAGAGAGGACTGTCCCTCCTTCCTCTGGAGGGGATGCCCTGGAAAGGGCCCTGAGAGGGGGCCTGCAGACCTGTCCCTTCTTTGCCAGTGGCCTCCGTGCTGTACTTGTTGGGGTCCCTGGGCTGGGAGGATGTGCCCCACAGAAGTGGTAATTTAGTGAGTCCCCAAGATGGCATTGCTTCCCCCCCGGGTGACGGTCACATCCAGCTGGCCCTCAGGAAACATCTACTAGGAAATGGGAAGTGTGGGTGCCTGAAAATGGGCTGGAGTAGGGAAGGGCAGAGGGGCTTTGCAAAGCCAGTGATAGAGGTACACAGGACATGGCTGGAGGTTAGCAGGGACAAGGGAGGAGCCTGTCTGAGTGCTGTGTCCCAGGTGGGGTTCCAGCTCTCCGTCAGTGTCACACACTGCCCACATACCTCCCCTGAGGAGGGAAGGCTGCTTTGGTTGCCAGTGTGTTATTACAGTAACTATCATGGCCTGAGCACCAGTGGGATGATCCCTGGTACCCGGGAGCCTTGGCAGTGCCCTTTCATGCTATGAGTGTCCAGACACATGGTGTTTCCAGCAGCATCTGGAGAGACGGATACCAGCCCTCAGTGCAGGAGGCACATCTGTGTGCAAGGAGGAGCCTCTCCACTCACACACGGTCAATCAGTTTAAAGGTCCTCTTAGGCATCACACATATCAGGCTGGCAGGGTAAAGATTTCTTCTTCCAGCAGCGACTGGAACCTACTAACACTGTGTTTTCATTTTAAAAATATGGAAACTGGGAGATGAAAATAACAGAACATGAACATGTATGCACCTGCACATTTTGAAATAGACTGGATACTTAAAAACCCTACTTAAAAATTGAGGAGAGTGATGTCAGCAAGATGACACATAAGAAAACTCCAGGCCTGTTCCCTCCACAGAAACACCAAAAACACAACTAGAGACTGACCAAAATAACCTTTGGAAACTATGGGAATGGCCAAAGAGTCACAGCAACCAAGTGAGTGCTTGGTCAAGAATGAGCCACCTGTGGCAGGGCAGGAAATTCCATGACCATGCTGGGCAGAACACCTTGAGCAGAGTAGTCGCCACAAGCTAGTCCCCTTTGCAAACCAGAGAGAGCAAAGTGGACTAATCTGAGACCCTTTGATTTCTAACCTGTCTAGGGGATACCTGAGGGACTGGTCTTGGGACACCCAACACAGAGTTCAGACAACCAAAAGTGGCTCACGGCTCAGAAGGGGGGAAAACACTGGAAGCAGCAGGTACAACTTGTGAAAACCATCCTAAAGGTCATTACAGACACAGACATCTGGGGCAAGTGATTATAGATTGAGGAATACAATAGAACAGCTAACATCCCTAAAATGAGCAAAGGTGTGAGCTTTACAGAGGAAGACATTAAAAGCAGCCATACCAATGGGAGATCTGGGAAGAGAGCATGTGCACAGATATAGGGATAATACAGGTATGAGAAAAGTGCATGCCAGGCTGATTAGTAAGGGTCTCCCTTGCATGAGGCCAGCATGCAAAGCCTGGGAGAGGGGGCTGTTTTTAAAAATACCCAGTTTTCAATAAGAGATCACAAGCTATACAAAGAAGAAGGAAAATATGGCTCATTCAAAGGAACAAAATATATCTCCAGAAACCATCCCAAAAGAAACACTGCCTTTGGACTTACTAGAGAATGGCTTTAAAATAATTGCCTTAAATATGCTTTAAAGGCTAAAGGAAAACATGGACAAAAGAAATAAAGGAAATCAAGAAAATATATGAGCAAAATGAGAATATTTAAAAGGATTTTGGAATTATTAGAAACAATCAAATGGAGGGACACCTGGATGGCTCAGTGGGTTAAAGCCTCTGACTTCAGCTCAGGTCATGATCTAAGGGTCCTGGGATGGAGCCGTGCATCCAGCTCTCTGCTTAGCAGGGAGCCTCCTTCCCCCCCCAGTCCCCCCATCTCTGCCTGCCTCTCTGCCTACTTGTGATCTCGATCTGTCAAATAAATAAGTAAAATCCTTTAAAAATAAAAGAAACAATCAAATGGAAATTTTGGAGATGAAAAATACAAAACTGAATTGAAAAAAAATCATTTGAGGGGTTAAAAGGCAGAGGCAAACAGAAAGGAAGGCTCAGCGAACTTGAATAAAGGTCCCTTGAAACTATAGAGACTGAAGAGTAAAAGGAGAAAAAAAGGACAGTGAACAAAGCCTGAGAGACTTATGATGGGAGAACATCAAGATGACCAATATAGACATTATGGGACATGCAGGGGAGACATGACAGAGAAAAAGGCGGAGAAGTAATGGCCATGCATTTCACAAGTCTGAGGAAAGTCGTGGATATAGCAATACAAGCTTAACAAATGTCAAGTAGCATAAACACAAACAGACCCACACCAAAAGAAGAGTGGCTCATCATATACAGGGAAGCCTCTGTAAAACTATAAGTGGGTTCCTCAGGCACAAAGACAGGTCAGGGAGAATTCAACATTAGGCAAATGTCCTGCAAAAATGAGTTAGAAAGGAAGACATTCCCAGATCAACAACAGAAACTGAGAATGTCCATAACCACTAGACCTGCCATACAAGAAATGCTAAAGAGAGTCCATCAAGTTGGAATTAAGGATGCTAGATGGCAACTCAAAACCATATGAAAATATCAGATTCTCCAGGAGAGACAAGTACATGGACAAATACAAAAACTAGCAAAGTATTATTGTAACTTTGGATTGTTACTCCTTTCCACTCTTACTGAGAAATTACTGACATCCATTATAACTCCACTTTTTATTATTCTACAAGATTAGCAACAAATAGACATAAGTATATATTTAAGTATATAAATACTTATAAATTTATGTTACTAAGTACAAAATACATAAAGATGTAATTTGTAAATAAGGTAAAGTGTGTGTGAATAAATAAATAAATAAGATGTGGGTAGAAGAGCTAAAAGAAGGGTTTTTGTATGCAATAAAGTTAAATATCAGGTAAAAACAGGTTATCATAACTTTAAGATATTATATGCAACCCCCATAGAAATCACAAATAAAATATTCATAGAATTTACAGAAAAGAAAATGAAAGTTAAATCAAAATGAATAAATCAAAATGAGTAAAAAATTGAATTCAAAAGAAGACAATAAAGGAGGAACAAGACAGTTAAGACATAAAGACAACAAATAAAAAAATGTCAATATTAGGCCATCCCACCAGTAACCACTTTAAATGTAAGTGAATTAAGTTCCCCAATCAAAAGGCCTGTATTGGTGGAATGATACCAAAAAACTGAAACAAAAAACCCAGGATCCAACGTTATTCTCTCTATAACATCCTCATTTTAGATGTAAGGACACAAACATAGAGTGGGAAGTAAAAAGGGCAGAACAAGATATTCCATGCAATTAGTAACCAAAAGACCAGGGTTGGGTATACTAATATCAGTAAAACAGACTAAGGCAAGAAGTGTTTCAAGCAATGAAGAAGAACATTATATAATGATAAGAGGTCAATTCACCAAGAGGATATAAGAATTATAAATAAATGTGCAACCAACATAAGAGCACCTACATATCAAACTGACAAAACTGAAGGGAGAAATAGATTGATCTAGAATAAAAGAAGGAGACTTCAATACCACATTTTCAATAACAAACAGAATAATCAGACAGAAGATCAGTAAAAATTAGGGGATCTCAACAAGACTATAAGCCAATTGGTCACAAGAGATTTACAAAATACTTCATCCAACAAGAGTAGAATACACATCTTTTCTCGAAAAAACATGGAACATTCTCCAGTATAGACCAGATGTTAGCCCATAAAACAAGTCTTAAAAACTTTAGAAAGGTGGGGATCATGAAAAATATCTTTTCTGATCAAAATGAAATGAAACCAGAAAGGTTTCAGAAGGAAAACTGGAAAATCTGCAAATATGTGGAAACTGAACATTACCTTAAACAACAAATGAGTCAAGGAATAAATCACAAAGGAAATGTGAAAATTTATTGAGACGAATGGGAATGAAAACACAACCTAGCAAAACTTACGGGATGTAGCAAAAGAAGTGCTAACAGGGAAATTTATAACTATCAATGATTACATTGAAAAAGAAGAAATATCTCAAAGTCAGCAACCTAACTTTACACCATAAGGAACTAGAAAAAAAAAAAGAACAAATGAAATCAAAAGCTAGAAGAAAGGGAAAAAATGATAAAATTTAGCAAAATAGAGATAGCAAAATAGAGAATAAAAATAAGATAAACAAAACAAGATAAGCAAAATAGAAACAGAGAAAATCCACAAAATCAAGAGTTGAGTCTTCAAAAATCAAAAACTGACAAGCCCTTAGCGACAACGACTAATTAAAAAAAGAGAGAATACTCAAACAGCTAAAGGCAACAATGAAAGTTGGTCATTACGACCGATTTTATAGATAGGGAAGGGTTATAAGAGAATACTGTGAACACTGTATAGTAACAAATTGAATAACTGAGATGAAATGGATTAATTTCTAGAAATATGAAATTTCACCAAGACTAACCTAAAAAGAAATAGAAAATATGAACAGATCCATAACAAGTAAGGCTACTGAATCAGTCATCAGGTCTCCTTACGAAGAAAAATATCTGACTTGATGGCTTCACTGGTGATTTCTACCAAATATTTAAAGAGCCAACACCAATCCTCTTAAACATTTCCAGAAATATGAAGAGGAGAGAGAACTCCCTGACTCATTCAATGAGTCATAATCCAGAGATACTACCAGGAAAAAAAAAAAAAAAAAAAAACTACCGACCAACATCCCTGATTAAAATCAGTGCAAGAATTGTCTACAAAATACTAGCAAACTGAATTTGGTAGCATAGGAAAAGGATTATGCACCATTACCAAGTGCAATTAATTCCTGGAATGCAAGAATGAGTCAATACACAAGAAACATTCAGGGTCATATGTCACATTACGAAAGGAAGGGTAAGTCACATGATCATCTCAACTGATGCAGAAAAAGCACTTGACAACATTCAGCGCGTTTTCATGATAAAAGCACTCAACACACTACGAACAGAAGAAACTATGTCAACATAATAAGAGCCATATATGAAAAACACACAGTGAGTATCATACCCCACAGGGAAAGGTTACAAGCTTTTCTGCTAAGATCAGGAACAATTCAGGGATGCCAGATTTTGTCACTTCTACTAAACATAATACTGGAAGTACAAGCCAGAACCATTAGGCATGAAAGGGAATTCAAATTGGAAAGAAATAAGTAAAATCTCTGTTTGCAGATGGCATGATCTTACATGTAGAAAACCCTGAAGATTCCAGGAAAACAACAACACTTTTATTTTATTTTTTTATTAATTTATTTTCAGCATAACAGTATTCATTATTTTTTCACCACACCCAGTGCTCCATGCACTCCGTGCCCTCTATAATACCCATCACCTGGTACCCCAACCTCCCACCCCCCCGCCCCCTCAAACCCCTCAGACTGTTTTTCAGAGTCCATAGCCTCTCATGATTCACCTCCCCTTCCAATTTACCCCAACTCCCTTCTCCTAACACCCCTTGTCCTCCAGGCTATTTGTTATGCTCCACAAATAAGTGAAACCATATGATAATTGACTCTCTCTGCTTGACTTATTTCACTCAGTCTTCCAGTCCCGTCCATGTTGCTACAAAAGTTGGGTATTCATCCTTTCTGATGGCGGCATCATACTCCATAGTGTATATGGACCATATTTTCCTTATCTATTCGTCCGCTGAAGGACATCTTGGTTCTTTCCACAGTTTGGCGACCGTGGCCATTGCTGCTATAAACATTGGGGTACAGATAGCCCTTCTTATCACGACATCTGTATCTTTGGGGTAAATACCCAGGAGTGCAATTGCAGGGTCATAGGGAAGTTCTATTTTTAATTTCTTGAGGAATCTCCACACTGTTCTCCAAAGAGGTTGCATCAACTGGCATTCCCACCAACTGTGTAAGAGGGTTCCCCTTTCTCCACATCCCCTCCAACACATGTTGTTTCCTGTATTGTTAATTTTGGCCATTCTAACTGGCGTAAGGTAATATCTCAATGTGGTTTTAATTTGAATCTCCCTGAGGGCTAGTGATGATGAGCATTTTTTCAACAACAACACTTTTAGAATTAATCAATGATAGTTGACCAAAATCAATATACAGAAATGTGTTGCAATTCAATACCCCAGCAATGAATAATTTAAAAAGGAAACTAAGAAAGCAATTTCATGTGTAACAGCATCAAAAAGAATAAAATACATTGGAATAATCTTAACCGAGAGGTAGTAGAGTTTTACACTGGAAACTATGAAATGCTGCTGAAAGAAATCAAAGAATACACTTATAACTGGAAGGCTATACCATGTTCATGTTTTGGAAACCTTGGTATTTCTAAGATGTTAATGCTTTGCAAAAGGGATCTACAAATAATTTTCAAAATGGGTGTCAGGATTACTCAACAGGGAAAGGACGGTTTTCCAACAACCGAGGCTAGGAGAATTGGATAACACTATGCAAAGGAATAAAAATGGACCTTCACCTTATACTGTGGACAAAAATTAACTCAAAATGAATCAAAGTTCTCAGCATAAGACCTAGGGCTATAAAAACTCTTAGGGAAGAAAAACAGGACAAAAGCTTTATCATGTTAAATTTGATGATGATTTCTTGGATAGGACATTAAAAGCACAGACAACATAAGATAAAATAGATAAATTCAAATACATCAACATTTAAAACTTTTGTGCTTCAAAAAATTCCATCAGAAGAGTGAAATGGCAACCCATGAATGACAGAAAATATCTGCAAATTCTCTATCTGATGAGGGGTTTATATCCGTAATATATAAAGAATGTTGTACATCCCAGCAACCAAAAAATCAAACACCTTGATTTTAAAATCCACAAAGTACTTCAATAGATATTTATCCAAAGAAAATATACAAATGCTCAATGAACACATGAAAAGATGCTCAACATCAGAAGTCATCAGGGAAATGCAAATCAAAAACTACAGTGAGACACCACTTCCCACCCTTTTGCTGTTTTTTTTTTTTTTAAATGGGAAATAAGATGTGTTGATGAGCATGAGTTGGAGCCACGGTGCACTGGTGGGAATGTAATACAGCAAAGCAGACAGATCCTCAAAAAATTAAAAATAGAATTGCCCCCATGGGGATAAAAATATATGTTTATTAAAATAAAAAAATTTAAAAAAAGAAATGTTAAAACTAAAAATAATAATAATAATAATAATAAACCATTTTGAACTCAAAAAAAAATAATAATAAACCATTTTGAACTAAAAAAAAAAAAAAAAAAAGAATTGCCACAGAATCCAGGAATTGCACTTGTTGGAATACACCCAAAAGTACTGAAAGCAAGGTCTCAAAGGTATTTGTTCACCCAAATTCACAGCAACTTTATTCACTACAGCCAAAAGGTGGAAAAGTCCACGGATCCCCCAGGAGAGGAGATGAGCAGAACTGGCATATATATACCGTAAGACATTCTTCAGAATGTGACACATGCCACAGCACTGATCGACCTAGAGGACATTATGCTACATTAGATCCCCCCATCACGGAAGGACCAAAATGGTATGACTCCACTTAGATGAGGTGCCCGGATGAGTCAAATTCATGGAGACAGAAAGTGAAATGGCAGTTGCCAGGGTCTGGAGAAAGGGAGGGTTGGGGAATTAGTATCTAGAGGGCAGTGAGGTTCAGTTCGGCAAGATGGCAAGGATTCTGGAGAGACCACAATGTGAAAATGCTAATGTCATTGGCCCATCTACTTAAAAATAGTTGCAAAGTCAACTTCTATGTTACGTCTGTTTTACCACAATAAGAAATATTTAAACAAAAAGTGCGCTTTCATTAACGTGAATGAGACCCAGCCTGATTTGTGATGCAGTGAGAAACCCAATTCCTGCACATACACTCCCTGGGGTGATGGGGAACCCCACCCCACCCCACCCCCCAGTGCAGATCTCCTGGTCACCTTGTGCATCAGCCACCATGCCCACCCCCAACATCATGGCAGTGACATGGGACTCACCTGCCATCATGCCTCGTTTGGAGTCACAGAGTGGCAGGACACTTGGCACAATTTCTCATCTGTTCTCACACAGGGGGAATATACCCACCACCAGCTTCTCAAGGTGAGAGCCCCTAAATGCCCCACTCTGGTGTTTCTTTTTTTTTAAGGCTTTATTAATTTATTTGAGAGAGAGAGAATGCATGTGCATACACTGAGAGAGAGCACATGAGCCGGGACAGGAGAGTGAGAAGCAGCCACACCACTGAGCAGGGAGCCTGAGGTGGGGCTTGATCCCAGGACCCCAGGATCATTACTGAGCTGAAGGCAGATGCTTCACCACCTGAGCCCTCCAGGCATTCAGAATGCCCAGTCTCTTAACCTAGATGTAGCTACCACCAACAACTTTTATCTTCAGGGTAATGAACTCTGACTCATTAATCCAAACAGAGCAGTGAAACACAGGAAGTTAACAATCCATGACTCCATTAGGATAAAGGTAGAGGTTTCCCCTCTCACCCCCTTATGATTTGCATGGGGGCAGGGTGTACAGTTGAGCAGTCAGGTCTCACTGAAACTCACCCCCCCACCCCAAGAACAGGTAGCAGCCTCTCCCAGAAGGTTGTGAGCCTGTCCCCACTGGGCTTCTTGGGGACTGCAAAGCAGGAGAGGGTCATCTCCAGAGGTTGCCCAATAGGCTAAGCAGGATCGAGGTAACAAAATCTGCCTTTGGCAAACATAAAATGTCTAATTAAAAAAAAGTATAACTTTGGAGTCACAATGCTAAAATTAGGAGTAAGAAGCAGAAAGGAAAACCAAAGCACATTCAGCTGCAAAGTGTGAAGGAGAAACTTAAAATGAGAGTTGAAAATGACAGGGAATTGCTGAATGGAGATCCTTGGCTCTGGGGTGCTGTCCAGCCCCCTGCCCAAGGAGCTGCGGGGAGACTGTCAGTCAAGTGGCAGGCGTCTGAGGCTCTGCACAAGGTGCTGGAGCCGGAACTTCCATCTGTCTCTCCCCTGGGTCCCCTATCCTTCTGATTCATTCCTGGCCTACAGTGGTTCCTCAGGATCAGGCTCCAGGTTTGGAGTGATCCAGAGAACAAGAGGTATAAGGGCTGGTAGGAGGATCTCCTAAGACAGCAGCTTCAGAGAGAAAGGATATGAAAGTCAGAAAGGCAGAGAGGGAAGTGAACTCGGAGACACCGCGTCCAGGCCAGATACAAGTCTAGGATGGCCATCTTCACTACCTTGTATTTACCTGAACCAAGATGCCCTGAGATGCTGAGCAAGTCCCCAGCCCAGGATGAGGCAGGTGATGCGTTTTCCCAATGCTGAGCAGCTTTCTTTGCTGGCACCCAAACATGGACGAAACCACCTTGGCTGCTCTGCATTTCACTCCCACCAGAGAGAAACCATTCCCTCTGGTGGCTCCCTCCCCCTTCTGTTTATCTTCCGATATCAGTCCGCTGTTCCCACTCCGCTTTACCTGCCCACTGGCGTCTTCTGCCCCTGTAGAGACCAGACATGTATGATTATGATCTCAGGCTGATTTCATGGGTGAATGGAGTTCTTTGGTAGGTAATCAGCTCACTTTGGGGTACCAGCTGAAAAGGCGCCTCCTGTTGGAAAGTAATACCCGAACACGAACGAGAGTGCCCTGTGTCTGGGGACCAGCATTAACTTGGAGACTGGTTGAAAGCACTCCAAAAGAGCAAAGGATCGTGGGGAGAAATTGTGGGAATCGGGGCGGCTAGGGACAAGGGCTTAAGTCCCCAGTCCCAGGACAGCCTCCCTTGCACTGAGGCAGAGAGAGTGCGGCGGAGAAACCAGGTCTTGGTCCCTAAGCCGCCAGCGCGCCCGAGAATGCGTGGGTTCTAGCTCCTGTGAGGGGATGGGAGCCACGCGGTCCGCAGAATGCGGAAGCCCTACCACAAAGCCTGAGATACACGTGCTTGTCCCTCATGCTCCCCTGAGAGAGTTATAAAGGCCCGGCCGGGGCTCTTTGACCCGCGCCATTGTTTCCAAAGCCTAAGCTGCACGCCCCAAACTCTCCCATGACAGAGGTGCGCAAAAGCCCAGCCTGGTGCTTTAGGACCTGCACCCCGTTCTCAGTGCCTGAGACGCGCGCGCGCGCGATCCATAGCCGCCTCTGAAAGAGGCGCGCACAAGCCGGCACTCTTAGACCCAGCAAGACCAGGCACTCCGAGCCCAAGCTGGCGGCAAAATCTCAGTGTGCGATCGCTGCTTAGAACCTCTCTGGCAGTCGGGAGCTCCCAGACAGCCGCCGCTGCCTTGGCTTTGGGTACAAGCAAAAGTTCCTGCACCCCCAGGGTCTGCAACTTGGAACCTGCTCTGCCAGCCGCCAAGGGGGAACTTATTTAGGCTCTGCACCCAGACTGAGGCTTCTCTCTGAGAGGGAGATGAGGGAGAAGTTTGTTTTCCTCTAAAACTACAAAAACCATCAAAGGTGGTCAAGGTGAGAGAAAAAAAAATGTGAACAAACAAAAACCGCCAGAGAACAAAGGCCTGAAAAAAACCAGTTTCCTCAGAGCCCACCCCCTTGAGGGGGGCGGGAGGACTTAACTCAGGAAACATCATTGACTGACAACCCACGTGGCAGGCCCCTCCCCAGAAAACAAACCAAGAAAGAAAAAAAAAAAAAAAGAGAGAGAAAAGAAAAGGACTACAAGAGAACAATCACTACTTCATAGGAAAACTTGTATTGTTCACTCATTCCCACTATTCTGATTCATTTTTTTTTACACAAAGGTAATATTTTTAACCTATTTACCATCACAGCGAGCTGTACAGTACATCAAATTCCAAAATAGCCTTCTATCGTGAACTTTTTAATACATACACCTATGTTTTTCTTTTGCATTTTTACTTTTTGAATTTCTTTTTTTAAATTTTATTTTAGTTTAGTGTAGTTTATTCCTTTTCATTTTTATCCTCTATTATTCATATAGAGTTAAACTTCAAAGTAATCCCCTTTCCCCAATCAATACTACCCATATAGGTAAACCAATTTTTAATGCCCTTTATCTTAGGAAAGTTGAGTCCTTTAACAAAGATATCAAGATACATGCAGGAAGAATCAAAACAAACTTCCTCGCACACACTGAGAATTTATAAGAACTCCCCCATCTTCTTCTTCCACCAGTGTTTCTGTGTTTTTGTGTTTTTACTGATAGCATATAAATCTTACACTTGGGGTTCTTTTTGACGAAGTTCTTCCTTTATTTGCATATATATATATTTTTTTTCTCTTGTTATATACTTGTATCAGTCTTTTTGTCTCTTTTTCTTTGCCTACTTCATAAATCTTACCGTGGGGCCCATCTGGGCTAAACCTTCTCTTTCATCTTCCCTTTCTTTCCTGTCTCTCTCTCTCTTCATTTTTTTTTTCTTTTTTTATTCTTTTCTTTTGTCGCTCGTTTGGGTGGGGAATCCCGATTGCTCAGAAGTGTTCCAGGGTGCACCTTGACTGCACCAGAGTTGATACATCCAGCTAGATCTGTTCAGTCATCTCCCACAAAAATGACTAGGAGGAGGAATGCCCAACAAAAGAAAAATACAGAGGATGGACCTTCTGCAACAGAGCTAACGGCTATCAACATAGACAATATGTTGGAAAGAGAATTCAGGCTAACAATTATCCAGGCAATAGCTAGGTTGGAGAAAGCCATGGATGACCAAACAGAATTGATTAGGGCCGAAATGAAAGCGACCAGACAGGATGTTCACAATGTTAGGGCGGAGCTTAAAGCTACCAGGGAGGAGGTTCACAATGCTCTCAATGAGTTCCAATCTAACCTAAACTCTCTCAGAGCAAGGGTAACTGAGACAGAAGATAGAATTAGTGATCTGGAGGACAAACAGAGAGAAAGATCAGGAGGAAGCCTGGAACAAACAGCTTAGAAACCACGAAAACAGAATCAGGGAAATAAATGTTGCCATGAAGCATTCCAACGTCAGAATTATTGGAATCCCTGAAGGGGAGGAGAAAGAAAGAAGTCTAGAAGATATCGTGGAACATGTCCTTCATGAAAATTTTCCGAATCTTGTGAATGAAACCAGCGTTCATGTACTAGAGGCTGAACGGTCTCCACCCAAGATTATACATTCCAAAAAAACATCACGACACCTGATATTCAAATTGAGGAATTATAATTGTAGGTATAATCTCTTGAAAGCCGCCAGGGCAAAGAGGCTCCTTACTTACAGAGGGAAGCCCATCAGAATAACGTCAGACCTGTCCACAGAGACCTGGCAAGCCAGAAAAGGCTGGCAAGATATATACAGGGCAAAAAATGAGAAGAACATGCAGCCAAGAATACTTTATCCAGCAAGACTGACATTCAAAATGGATGGAGAGATAAAGAGTTTCCAAGACCGGCAAGGCTTAAAAGACTATGCAACCACCAAGCCGATACTGCAGGAAATATTAAGGGGGGTTCTATAAAAGAGGAAAATCCCAAGAATAGCATTGAACAGAAATATAGAGACAGTCTACAGAAAGAAAGACTTCAAAGGTAACTCGATGTCAATAAAAACGTATCTATCGATAATCACTTTCAATGTGAATGGCCTAAATGTGCCCATCCAACAGCACAGGGTTGCAGATTGGATAAAACGACAGGACCCATCCATTTGTTTTCAACAAGAGACCAATTTTGAACCTAAAGATACATGCAGACTGAAAGTGAAGGGGTGGAGAAGCATCTTTCATGCCAATGGGGCTCAAAAGAAGGCTGGGGTAGTGATTCTCATATCAGATAAATTAGACTTCTAACTAAAGACCATAGTCAGAGATACAGAAGGACACTACATAATCCTTAAAGGGACTACCCACGAAGAGGATCTACCAATTGTAAATATCTATGCTCCCAATATGGGAGCAGCCAATTACTTAAGAAAACTGTTAATCAAGATAAAGAGTCATACTAATATGAATACATTAATCGTAGGAGATCTTAACACGCCTCTTTCAGATTTAAACAGTTCATCGAAGCAGAAAACCAATAAAGGAACAAGAGCATTGAATGACACATTGGACCAGATGGACCTCATAGATATATACAGAAAATTCCACCCTAAAACAACAGAATACTAATTCTTCTCAAGTGCACATGGAACCTTCTCCAGAATAGACAACATACTGGGTCACAAATCAGGACTCAACCGATACCAAAAGACTGAGATGATTCCATGCATATTCTCAGATCACAATGCTTTGAAACTGGAGCTCAATCACAAGGAAAAGTTCCGAAGGAACTCAAACACCTGGAAGCTAAAGACCACCTTGCTTAAGAATGCTTGGATCAACCAGGAGATCAAAGAAGAACTGAAACAATTCTTGGAAACCAATGAGAATGAAGACACTTCGGTCCAAAACCTATGGGATACAGCAAAGGCGGTCCTAAGGGGAAAATATATAGCCATCCAAGCCTCGCTCAAAAAAATTGAAAAATCCAGAACACACCAGCTGTCTCTACACCTTAAAGAACTGGAGGATCAACAACAAATCAAACCAACTCCACACATAAGAAGGAAATCATCAAGATTAGAGCAGAGATCAATGAGGGAGAAACCAGAGATACAGTAGAACGTATCAATGAAACTAGAAGCTGGTTTTTTGAAAGAATCAATAAGATCGATAAGCCACTGGCTACACTAATCCAAAAGAAAAGAGAGAAAGCCCAAATTCATAAAATTATGAATGAAAAGGGAGAGATCACAACTAACACCAAGGAAGTAGAAACAATCATCAGAAGTTATTACAAACAGTTATATGCCAATAAGCTTAGGAACCTAGATGTAATGGATGCATTCCTGGAAAAATATAAACTACCAACATTGAGCCAGGAAGGAATTGACAACGAGAATAGACCGATATCTAATAACGAGATTGAATCAGTGATCAAAAACCTCCCAAAAAACAAGAGCCCAGGACCTGACGGATTCCCTGGGAAATGAGTTCCAATCTAATGTAAACTCTCTCAAAGCTAGGGTAACTGAGACAGAAGATAGAATTAGTGATCTGGAGGACAAACAGATAGAGAGACAGATAAGGAGGAAGCCTGGAACAAACAGCTTAGAAACCACGAAAACAGAATCAGGGAAATAAATGTTGCCATGAAGCATTCCAACGTCAGAATTATTGGAATCCCTGAAGGGGAGGAGAAAGAAAGAAGTCTAGAAGATCTCGTGGAACAAGTCCGTCATGAAAATTTTCCGAATCTTGTGAATGAAACCAGCGTTCATGTACTAGAGGCTGAACGGTCTCCACCCAAGATTATACATTCCAAAAAAACATCACGACACCTGATATTCAAATTGAGGAATTATAATTGTAGGTATAATCTCTTGAAAGCCGCCAGGGCAAAGAGGCTCCTTACTTACAGAGGGAAGCCCATCAGAATAACGTCAGACCTGTCCACAGAGACCTGGCAATCGAGAAAAGGCTGGCAAGATATATACAGGGCACTAAATGAGAAGAACATGCAGCCAAGAATCCTTTATCCAGCAAGACTGACATTCAAAATGGATGGAGAGATAAAGAGTTTCCAAGACCGGCAAGGCTTAAAAGACTATGCAACCACCAAGCCGATACTGCAGGAAATATTAAGGGAGGTTCTATAAAAGAGGAAAATCCCAAGAATAGCATTGAACAGACATATAGAGACAGTCTACAGAAAGAAAGACTTCAAAGGTAACTCGATGTCAATAAAAACGTATCTATCGATAATCACGTTCAATGTGAATGGCCTAAATGTGCCCATCAAACAGCACAGGGTTGCAGATTGGATAAAACGACAGGACCCATCCATTTGTTTTCAACAAGAGACCAATTTTGAACCTAAAGATACACGCAGACTGAAAGTGAAGGGGTGGAGAAGCATCTTTCATGCCAATGGGGCTCAAAAGAAGGCTGGGGTAGTGATTCTCATATCAGATAAATTAGACTTCTAACTAAAGACCATAGTCAGAGATACAGAAGGACACTACATAATCCTTAAAGGGACTATCTACCAAGAGGATCTAACAATTGTAAATATCTATGCTCCCAATATGGGAGCAGCCCATTACTTAGGAAAACTGTTAATCAAGATAAAGAGTCATATTGATATGAATACACTAATCATAGGAGATCTTAACACGACTCTCTCAGAAATAGACAGATCATCGAAGCAGAAAATCAATAAAGAAATAAGAGCATTGAATGACACATTGGACCAGATGGACCTCATAGATATATACAGAACATTCCACCCTAAAACAACAGAATACTCATTTTTCTCAAGTGCACACGGAACCTTCTCCGGAAGAGACCACATACTGGGTCACAAATCAGGACTCAACTGATACCAAAAGACTGAGATGATTCCCTGCATATTCTCAGATCACAATGCTTTGAAACTGGAGCTCAATCACAAGGAAAAGTTCCGAAGGAACTCAAACACCTGGAAGCTAAAGACCACCTTGCTTAAGAATGCTTGGATCAACCAGGAGATCAAAGAAGAACTGAAACAATTCTTGGAAACCAATGAGAGTGAAGACACTTCGGTCCCAAACCTATGAGATACAGCAAAGGCGGTCCTAAGGGGGAAAATATAGCCATCCAAGCCTCGTTCAAAAAAATTGAAAAATCCAGAACACACCAGCTGTCTCTACACCTTAAAGAACTGGAGGATCAACAACAAATCAAACCAACTCCACACATAAGAAGGGAAATCATCAAGAATAGAGCTGAGATCAATGAGGGAGAAACCAGTGATACAGTAGAACGTATCAATGAAACTAGAAGCTGGTTTTTTGAAAGAATCAGTAAGATCAATAAGCCACTGGCTACACTAATCCAAAAGAAAAGAGCGAAAGCCCATATTCATAAAATTATGAATGAAAAGGGAGAGATCACAATTAACACCAAGGAAGTAGAAACAATCATCAGAAGTTATTACGAACAGTTATATGCCAATAAGCTTAGCAACCTAGATGAAATGGATGCATTCCTGGAATAATATAAACTACGAAAATTGAACCAGGAAGAAATCGACAACCTGTATAGACCGATATCAAATAACGAAATTGAATCAGTGATCAAAAACCTCCCAAAGAACAAGGGCCCTGGACCTGACGGATTCCCTGGGGAATTCTACCAAACCTTCAAAGAAGAAATAACACCTATTCTCCTGAAGCTGTTTCAAAAAATTGAAGCAGAAGGAAAACTTCCAGACTCTTTCTATGAAGCCAGCATTACCCTGATCCCCAAACCAGGCAAGACCCTACCAAAAAGGAGAATTTCAGACCAATATCACTGATGAATATGGATGCTAAGATTCTCAACAAGATCCTAGCCAACAGTATCCTACAGCACATTAAAAAGTTTATTCACCATGATCAGGTGGGATTCATCCCTGGGCTACAAGGATGGTTCAACATTTGCAAATCAATCAATGTGATACAACAAATTAATATGAGAAGAGAGAAGAACCACATGGTCCTCTCAATTGATGCAGAAAAAGCATTTGACAAAATCCAGCATCCGTTCCTGATTAAAACGCTTCAAAGTATAGGGATAGAGGGAACATTCCTGAACCTCATCAAATCTATCTATGAAAGACCCACAGCAAATATCATCCTCAATGGGATAAAGCTTGCAGCCTTCCCATTGAGATCAGAAACAAGACAAGGATGCCACTTTCACCACTCCTGTTCAACATAGTATTAGAAGTCCTAGCAACAGCAATCAGACAACAGAGAGAAATAAAAGGTATCCAAATTGGTAATGAAGAAGTCAAACTCTCTCTCTTCGCAGATGACATGATTCTTTATTTGGAAAACCCAAAAGACTCCACCCCCAAACTATTAGAACTCATACAGCAATTCAGCAACATGGCAGGATACAAAGTCAATGTGCAGAAATCAGTGGCTTTCTTATACACTAACAATGAAAATACAGAAAGGGAAGTTAGAGAATCGATTCCATGTACTATAGCACCAAGAACCATAAGATACCTGGGAATAAACCTAACCAAAAAGGTAAAGGATCTGTACTCAAGGAACTACAGAACACTCATGAAAGAAATTGAAGAAGACACATATAGATGGAAGACCATCCCATGATCTTGGATCGGAAGAATAAACATTGTTAAAATGTCTATACTGCCTAGAGCAATCTATACTTTTAATGCCATTCTGATCAAAACGCCACTGGCATTCTTCAAAGAGCTGGAGCAAATAATCCTAAAATTTGTATGGAATCAGAAGAGACCCCGAATCGCTAAGGAAATGTTGAAAAACAAAAATAAAGCTGGCGGCATCACCTTACCTGATTTCAAGCTTTATTACAAAGCTGTGATCACCAAGAGACCATGGTACAGGCATAAAAACAGACACATAGACCAGTGGAACAGAGTAGAGAGCCCAGATATGGACCCTCAACTATATGGTCAATTAATTTTTGACAAAAGAGGAAAAAATATACAGTTGCAAAAAGACAGTCTCTTCAATAAATGGTGCTGGGAAAACTGGACAGCTATATGTAGAAGAATGAAACTCGACCATTCTCTTACACCGTACAACAAAGATCAACTCAAAATGGATAAAAGACCTCAATGTGAGACAGGAATCCATCAGAATCCTAGAGAAGAACATAGGCAATAATCTCTTTGATATCAGCCACAGCAACTTCTTTCAAAGATTCCTTTGCTTCTGCACAGCAAAGGAAACAGTCAAAAAAACAAAGAGGCAACCCACGGAATGGGAGAAGATATTTGCAAATGACAGTAGAGACAAAAGGTTGATATCCAGGATCTATAATGAACTCCTCAATCTCAACACACACGAAACGGGCAAACACATCAAAAACTGGGCAGAAGATATGAACAGACACTTCTCCAATCAAGACATACAAATGGCTATCAGACACATGAAAAAATGTTCATCATCATTAGCTCTCAGGGAGATTCAAATTAAAACCACATTGAGGGGGCGTCTGGGTGGCTCAGTTGGTTAAGCAAGCGCCTTCGGCTCAGGTCACGGTCCCGGAGTCTCGGGATCGAGTCCCACATCAGGCTCCCAGCTCCGTGGGGAGTCTGCTTCTCCCTCTGACCTTCCCACCTCTCATGCTCTCTCTCTCAAATAAATAAATAAATAAAATTTTTAAAAAAAACCACCTTGAGATATCACCTTACACCAGTTAGAATGGCCAAAATTAACAAAACAGGAAACAACATGTGTTGGAGAGGATGTGGAGAAAGGGGAACCCTCTTAAACTGTTGGTGGGAATGCAAGTTGGTGCAGCCTCTTTGGAGAACAGTGTGGAGATTCCTCAAGAAATTAAAAATAGAGCTTCCCTATGACCCTGCAATTGCACTACTGGGTATTTACCCGAAAGATACAGATGTCATGAAAAGAAGGGCCTTCTGTACCCCAATGTTTATAGCAGCAATGGCCACGGTCACCAAACTATGGAAAGAACCATGATGCCCTTCAACGGATGAATGGATAAGGAAGATGTGGTCCATATACACTATGGATTATTATGCCTCCAACAGAAAGGATGAACACCCAAGTTTTGTAGCAACATGGACGGGACTGGAAGAGATTATGCTGAGTGAAATAAGTCAAGCAGAGAGAGTCAATTATCATATGGTTTCACTTATTTGTTGAGCATAACAAATAGCATGGAGGACAAACGGTGTTAGAGAGGAGAAGGGAGTTGGGGTAAATTGGAAGGGGAGGTGAATCATGAGAGACTATGGACTCTGAAAAACAATCTGAGGGGTTTGAAGTGGTGGGGGTGTGGGAGGTTGGGGTACCAAGTTGTGGGCATTATAGAGGGCACAGATTGCATGGAGCACTGGGTCTGGTGAAAAAATAATGAATACTGTTTTTCTGAAAATAAATAAATTTAAAAAAAGGATCTTTACATTCCTGAACAGGCTAAAATGTTCCTTTTCCTGAGGTTAAATTCTGACAGGTTTTTAAAAGAGTATTAACTAGATTACACAGAAAAATATGAAATAGCTCTTAACCACTTACAACAAAGCAAAAAGGAAAACAAATGTAAACTGATTTATTTGTGCAAAGTAATTTCACCCAGTGATTTACGATCTTCTACCATTTGGGTTTCTCACCTGCCATGAAGCATGGCAGATACTGTGCACATCTCTAGCCGTTCCAAATGTGACTTTGCTGAACACACAGTGAATTCCTGCCTGCTCAGGCTGCCCTGTTTCATATTCCTGTGGTGTGGCTGTGTCCCGCCAATTTTAAGAGAGCCAAAGCAGCCACCGCCACTATTCCTTTAAGTATAGGAAATAAAAACACATTTGGGGGACAGTCAAGAAAACATAGCTAAAAGGAGATCTTAAAAACCCAAAATATTAGGTCCAACATGATGTTATTAGACCTACAATCCTCACTGCCTCCTGTGTTTTCGCAGGCAGGGGCTGCCAGCATTCTTCATATGGCTTAGCATTTCAAAAAGCCTGTTGACAAGTACCACCTGCTCCACGGGAGACCAACTCTCAGAGGCAGTGCACCAGGTTCCCCTCAAGTCCACGCTGGCTGCAGAAATGATTTCTGGTTTAGGAATCTCAGGGTCCAGCCACAGGGCCAACCAGGCAAACACACGCTAGATAGTTCATGAAAGATAGTCTTGTCTTTTTCTTTTTTTTTAAGATTGTATTTACTTATTTGATAGAGAGCTAGAGCAATGACCATCTGGGGGGAGGGAGGCAAAGGGAGGAGGAGAGGCTGGTTCCCTACTGGGTGGAACTCAATCCCGGGACCCCAAGAACATAACTGGAGCCAAAGGCAGGTCTTTGCGGACTGAGCCACACAGGGGCCCGAGAGAGCGATCTCCTGAGCACGAGCGGAGCTGGAAAGAGCAAGGGAGACTCTGTTCCCAGACAACACAGGGAGGTTAAGAACAGAATGCTCTCTAGCACAGAGACGGGGAAGCCAGTGCATCAGTAGAGCACAGGGCATGTCAGCGATAACTTCTACAGAGAAAAGAAAGCCTGGCTCGGGGAGTGCCAGTGTGTCTGGCGTGAGCACTGGGAGTCAGAAGGGGCAGCAACGGGTGCTAAAAAGCCGGCAGCTAGAGCCGCTGTGGGCAATGATCCTCAGCGGGTAGTAAGGAAGGGCGAGTTGGATTTCTGGGGAAAGGAGTGCCGCGGAGAGGTCAGGATGGAGACCAACTCTCAGAAGAGGGTTCCTAGGGCAGGAAGCTGGCCTGAGGTTGAGGGCTTGGTGGGGCCCGGAAGAGGGTAGGGTTGGTCATGTCTGACATCCTGGATCCCGGCAAGAACGCAGACTTCGGACGGGGTTTATTTAAACATAACTACACAAAACCAACAAGGCAGTTCACCCATTTCTCTCGTTCCCATGCCCCTGCCTTAAGGGCCACCCACACCCCACCCGTTCCCTGCCCCAGAGCGGTTCTCGGCTGCTGCGGTGGTGCTGGAGTTCGGGCTGAACTCGGAGCACGTGGAAGTCCACTCAGATGGCATCTGCGTCTGTCCCTAGCGGACTGCGGTCACTCGGCGTCATGGTGGCGGCCACGTCCCAGCGGTCACTCTGTCTTCCGCATGGTCAGCTGATATGTCAGTGTCTCCGTGCGTGTGCATGTGTCACATGTCCTCCCACAAGCGCCCGCGGGCCCGCACCAAGCTGTCCCCTCAGGACTGTCCTGAGCAACGACAACAGCGCCGTCCACTCCGGGCGCAGGGCAGGACCCAACGCGGTCGCTTCAACTCCTGCGGACCCCCAGCGGCGCTCCCCACTGTCCAGCGGCACGCAGGGCGGCCCTGACCCGCGCTCCGACTGCACGTCCGCGATGGTGCATGGCAGCCGGCGTTCTGTCGCGCCCACGGGCCCGTGTGGCTCCCCGGTGTCCGCTCGCATGTCCACACGTGTCCCGGGGGGTTCCCGCAGCAGCCGCACCGCGGTGTCCGGCAGAGGGACAGATCAGGCCCCAGAGCCGCCCTCCCGGACCCGGGCCTGGTCTGCACTCCCAGGACACACAGCGCAGGAGCCCGGCAACAGCCGAGCAAGTACAAAGCATCTTCTCCACACCGACGCCTGCACCTGTCCGCAGCTGGACCCCGCAGGCAGCGCCCTCCGCCAGGCTCCGATCTAGCGGCTGCCCCGGCCGCTCCACCGCAAACGCACCCCCACCTCCCACTCCTCCTTGACAGCCAGCAGTCGCCCACGGCCCGGGGTTCCCTGCGGTGTCCCCGCACGTCCGCAGCCCCGGCTTCATCACCCGGCAGGAGAAGGCACCTTGCTCCCACCGCACCACACCTCGCCTGCCCAGCAAGCTCCCGCCGCCCCGCCCTAGCGCCTGAGACAGCTTCTGGGGTGGGGCTGCGCCTGAGCCTGCACACAGGGCTCCACCGGGTCTTTCCCAGAGTACTGTGCGCTGAGCTCCCGTGAGGCTCTGCGATGCCTCGCTCCATGAGGCTTTGGAGGGGACACGTGAGAGGCGCATGTGTGTCGCTGCAGGTCCCCACAAGCCTGCGGGGCAGTGGGCCTGGCCCTGTCCCGCCTGTGGCGCCAGCCCCGGCCCAGCCTGCCTTCCGGGAGCTTCTCTGCTGGCCCATGGGGCTGACAGCCGGCGTCCTAAGACTGTGAGGAGCGGTAAGCTACGGGCTGCGGGTACAGGCTGCAGTGTCGAGGTGCTGGACAGGTTGCGGGGGTGGAGCACGTGCAGCCAGCCTGCTCCGTGGCCAGGACCTCGGGCCTCGTCCCCTGCGAGCGCGGACGTCCTGGGCAGCGTTGGACGGCGAGTGCCGGGCTTCCCGGTGTCTGCCCCCGCGACGGTGCCTGGTTCCTTCCGCTTGTCGGGCCCTCCTGCAGTCGCCCCTCCCTGGCGTCCCGGTAACCCTGATGTGTGCCTCCTAATGCTCCAGCGCCTTGAGGCCCAGCGCCCCCCCCCACCGCGAGCGCCTGGCCGTGGCCTCCTGGCTGCTGCCCTTGCAGGCTCCGGGGATCTCAGACTCAGCCCCTTGCCCGCGCTCCGGACCCACGGAGCCGGCCTTCCCGGCTGTTAAGGCTGAAACCTGCCCCCCGCCAATCCAGACAGTAGTTTTGTCGTTGGTCTTCTTAAAGTCCTCCCCTTTCTTACCTCATCTGAGCCCCATGCTCTGCCATCAGGCTCTGGGACCACCGCGCACTCTCTTCACACTGTGTTGTTGGTGACAGTCTTCCGTGAGCTTGCCCCACGCTTTCTGTCCTGCATGGCGAGCTCCAGACCCTGCTGCAGGGCACATGGGACCCTGGGCTGGTTTCTCACAAACAGGGCGCACATCGTTCCCGCCACACAGACAGAGTTTGCAGAACAAGCCGTGGTGCCCCACACACCAGCCTCAGTGTTTCACCCGCCACATGATTCACATCTTGGGTCAGATTCTTCTTCGTTGCAGGGCCTGGACCGGTGCTCTGCAGGGCGTTTGGCAGCCTGCGTGTGCTCTGCCCACTGATGCCAGTACCGCACCCACCCCACCTAGTTTTCACAACAACCAAAAAACCCATAATCCGTGGGATTTTAGCAAATCTGGAGACCTGAAAAATGGTCTCCATGTGAGAACAACTGGTATTCACATTTGCAAATGCTGTTCGTTTTCCTTGTATATAATACGTACTTGATAGGTAATCCCAATTTGAGACTTGATAGGTAATCCCAGTTTGGGACTATTCAATGAAGGAATGAGAACAATAAAAATAAAACAAATTCACAAACGGAGTCATTTTACAAACAACAGCTCTTATTTCTCCAGAAACAATGTCTTTTACCAGGCAGAACAAATCACTAAAAATAATTAAAAATGAAGACTGCCAAAAATGATAAATATGTGGGTAAATATACATTGTTTTACTTTTTAAAAATAAGTTCTTGGTAGTTTACTGTTTAAGCAGAAATAATACGCAAGTGTGATAGTGTAATAAAAATAGGACACCAGTACCATGCTGTCTTGGTGATCACAGCTTTGTAGTAAAGCTTGAAATCAGGCAATGGGATGCCCCCAGTTTTGTTTTTCCTTTTTAACATTTCCTTAGCAATTCGGGGTCTCTTCCGGTTCCATACAAATTTTAGGATTGCTTGCTCCAGCTCTTTAAAAAATGCCGGTGGAATTTTGATCCAGATGACATTGAAATATAGATGGCTCTGGGCAGTATAGACATTTTAATAATGTTTATTCTTCCAATCCGTGTGTATGGAATGGTCTTCCATCTTTTTGTGTCTTCTTCAATTTCTCTCATGAGTGGATCTCTAGTTCCTTAAGTACAGATCCTTTACCTCTTTGGTTAGGTTGATTCCCAGGTATCTTACGGTTCTTGGTGCTATAGTAAATGGAATCAATTCTCTAATTTCCCTTCCTGTATTTTCATTGTTAGTGTATAAGAAAGCAGCTGATTTCTGTACATTCACTTTGTATCCGGCCACATTGCTGAATTGCTGAATTAGTTCTAGTAGTTTGGGGATGGAATCTTTCGGGTTTTTCATATAAAGTATCATGCCATCTTCAAAGAGAGAGTTTGACTTCTTCTTTGCCAATTTGAATACCTTTTACTTCTTTTTCTTTTACTCTTTCAACTGGCACATTACTCGTGTCTCACTCACTACTCTCTCATGTCTCACCCACTACTATCTCATCTCGCACACTACTCTCTCATGTCTCACACATTACTCTCTCGTGTCTCGCTCACTAATCTCATCTCTCGCTCACTACTCTCTTTCACTCCACTCATTCATCTCATGATTATTTCACATTGGTTCTGGAGTCAGGGTCTCTGGCTTGTTTCTTTGTCTATCCTTTGTACCTACTTCATTAAAAGTAGGATTTTTTTAAATTCCTTGAAAGAGCATAAAAATAAAAATTAAAATCCTTTTTGTGTTAAGCAGGAAAAGTGAACAATGGAAAAATTAAATTCTTACAGAAAAGTTTCTGCAACAGCACAGTCATTGAAAGGAAACATCATTGAGCTGAGTGAGTGTCAGGGAGGCAGAGGGCAGGGAAGCTCAGGGAATCTCTAGCAGAGTCTCCTGGATATTCTTCCCAGCCCCTTGCAACTCCGGCAGCTGAACATCAGAGGATGTTGTACCAACACTTGGTCTCAGGTGGAGGGACCATCAACTCTACACTTTCTACAACTTGCAGATACTGTAAATATACAAAATGCACAAGTGTGGTATGTACTTATGCATTCTGTATATGTACAGTATCTCTGCAAGTTGCAGAAATTGTGCCTGCCTGCAGTTAGAACAATTTTCCACCTTTCATGCAGAGCACATTTTATAAATTTGTATAGACAAAGGCAACAGTGAAATAAATAATAGGATTTTGCAGAAGAGGATGACAGGTTTTTACTCTTTTAAAAAAATGTTAATGTAGCTGGTCTTAAAACTCCGAGATGATGAGACTTTCTGATTAGCAATCCTCAAACTTTCCAGCCAGTACTGTCGGGGCATCAGCTGAGAAGCTGGAGGTCTTCTAAATACATTCAGATTTCTCACACTGAGAGGACTGCTGCTGTGTCCCAGGGGTCTGCTAGCTTGTTCTGTAAAGGGGCAGATAACAAATGTTTTCAGTGTTGTAGACCATACTTTCTGTGTTGTAGCACCTCCCTTGTGTGAAAGCAGCCACAGGCATTGTGTAAGTGAACAAGTGTGGCTGTGTTCTAATAAAATTTTATTTAAAAACATGCACCGGTTGCATGTGGCTTTGGGCTACAGGTTGCTTGATCCCTGGTTTAGTCCATTTTGTATCTAAGGTGTGAGGTAGGGATCCATGCTTATGGATTTTTCCAGATGGCTGCTAGTTGCTACAATATCATTTACTGAGCAGTGTTATACAGGGAACAGCATTAACATGGATGAAAAACAGACACCTGCTTGGCAATCTGAAGGAGACCAGTGTTTTTCAAGTTTCTGTCATGAGGTCTTATGGGTGACTTGTCTTAATAATGGGTTGTCTTACATAGGGGGAAAGTAGTCTTTCCCCTTATTGTTTGTTCATCTCCAGATTAAGTTTTAAACTTCTACTTCTGCCATATTTCAGAATTTGTGTCAGAGATAATCAATCTGGGATTTCCTTTACTTTTGAGAATTTGGAGGGCTTTTTAAAAGCACTTATCCCGCATGACCTTAAAAGATGAACATGTTAAGCCCTCCTTTCTAAGCCTCTAACCTTACATTCTCAAGTTATGAAGTACATTCAGATAGAGAAGGAAAAAATACAAGAGGCATAAAAATTAGAAATGAAGATAAATCATCATTGTATGTTCTTGGAGAACCATAGAAAATCTCCTGGGAAATAATTTTGAAAAAATAACTCAGCAATCTACATTCTTAGGAAAATAATTTCCAAAATTAATTAATTTCTCTTTGTACCTATAAGTAATTATTTAAATGATGGAGCAGCCATGGACTTCATTTATAATAGAATCACAAACAATAAAATTGATAAGAAATGCTCAAAAGGTACTTAAAACACCTTTAAGGAGCATCAAAGAAAAGTGGGATTAATCCTTGTCCTTGGGTATCAGGACTTGATAGTGTAATGACGTATGATGTATGCTCATCGTTAACTAACCCTGAAATAAAATAAAATGAAGACTCTTTCTCTCTCTCTCTCTTCCTTCCTTCCTTTTGTCCAATTTTATTTATTTGACAGAGAGAAAGAGAGAGACAGTGAGAGAGACAACACAGGCAGGGGGAGTGGGAGAGGGAGAAGCAGGCTTCCCGCTGAGCAGGGAGCCTGATGTGGGCCTCGATCCCAGGACCCTGGGATCATGCCCTGAGCTGAAGGCAGATGCTTAACCACTAAGCCACCCAGTTCCCCTAATATGAAGTCTTTCTAACTTTCATTTTAAAATGTATGCATGCAGAAGCAGCCACAGCAATTGGTAAAAAGAATATTATTAAAGGGAATTATTCATATTAAGTTAGTAAAATGCCTTACAAAGCTTACACGTAGCTGTTTGAAACTACTTAATATTGTTTATATTAGCATATTAATGCAAGATTAGTGAAGAAATATAATAGGGTTTATTAATAAATATATTTACATAATTAGCAAAAAATAAATGTGGCATTTCAAATTAGTGATGAAAAATGGATTATTCAATAAGTGATACTGGGACAGCCTGGAAAAAAATAAAGTTGGATCCCTATTTTATATCTTAAATAGATACAATTTAAAATAAGTCAGCCACAGAGAAAGGACTAGATACAATTAGAAAATGTTTTGTGTGGCTTATTTGAAAGAGCATGCTAAGGAAAATGGGAAAACCAAATGCTACAAAAAATAAAAAGATTGGTAAATCGGATTAATTTAAAAATGATGTGGGGAAAAAATTGCTGTGAGAAAACACCAAACATAAATTGAGGAAAAATTAAATATATATGAAAAGAAAGTTTTCTTCATTTATAAAGCATTCTTGTAAATAAATGGGTAAGAGTTTAAAAATGGGTAAAGATAGGGACGCCTGGGTGGCTCAGTTGGTTAAGCATCTTCCTTCAGCTCAGGTCATGACCCCAGGGTCCTGGAATCAAGTCCCACACTGGGTTCCTTTCTCAGCAGGGAGCCTGCCTCTCCCTTTGCCTGCTCTGCCTATTTTGCCTGCTGCTCTCTGTTCTTTGGCGCTCTCTCTCTCTCTCTCTGACAAATAAATAAATATTCTTGAAAAAAATTGGGTAAAGATAGTAATAGGCTGTAAACAAAATTAAAGAGAGAGTTTTATAAATATATGAAAAGTTGTTCACTCTCACAAACCCTTGGAGGACAATTTCCATAAAATTAAGTAAAGGGGTTCCCAAACACCTGCTTTGTAGCTCTGAAGATGACAGGCCAGAAGGAGCAGGACCTTAAGTCCTTTCGGTACACTGTCTACACTGAGTAGAAACTCCACTCCTAGGAATGAATCCCACAGGGACACGTGAGCTGCACAGAATACTCCTGTGAGGACAGTGCTCATGTCCTCACAGTCACGGTCTGGTTCTCTGCCGCTGGCGAGTGCAGAGATAAAGCATGCTACAGTGCAGTATTGCTTAGAATGCCTTCCTTTGAAAATAGAGAGGTGAATCTATTTATTGATAACGAGCTTTAGGAAACAGTATTTTAAAGTGAGGAAAAGCAGTACGCACACTGTTCTCCCATCCAAAGTTCCTGAGATGAACATGCACATATGCATAATGTGTGCACACACAGTAATTCTGGAAAGACACACAACAAATTAGTAATAGCATTTCTTACTCTGTGGAAGGGGCTGGGGGCTAAAAATACACAATAATTGTTATTTTTAAACTACATGTATATATTGCTGTTCGGTTAAATACTGGTTTGAAAGGATTTAAAAAACAAAAACGGCTCATTTTTATTGTGGTAAAAAGCACATAACTTTAAATTTACTATTTTAATGGGTTTATGTGTTTAAGTATAATTACTGAAGATAATTATATAAAGTTAATATGTTAAGTATATTCATATTGCTGAGCAACACATCTCTAGAAGTTTCTCATCTTGTAAAATGGAAGGAGGTCTGAACACCAAGTTCCCCTTCCTCCTCTCCCCAGCACTCAGAAACCACATTTCAGTAACTGTCTCTAGGACTTTGACTGCCTCAGGCGCTTTGTGTAAGTGGAATCCTATAGCATGAGTTTAGCTGTGGCTGGCTTGCTTCACTCAGCATAGGGTCTTTGAGGTGCATCCATGTTGTAACATTGGACAGGACCTCTTTCCTTGTAATGGCTGCATAATATTCCATTGTACTGATACACTATCTTTTCTTTATCTGTTGTGATGATCTGAATGTTTGTGTCCCACCTGAAGTCACTGCTCTAACTCAAACCCCCAATGGTGATGATGGTATTAGCAGGTGGGGCCTTTGGGAGGTGCTTAGGTCATGGGAACAGAATCCTCTAGAAATAGACGGTGCCTTATCCAAGAGGCTCAGGCACATGCCTACCCTCTTCTGCCCTGTGAGGACGCAGTGATTGTGTGTGGCCCAGAAAAGGGTCCTTGCTGGTCATGTTGGTACACCAGCCCCATACTTCCAGCCTCTAGAAATGTGAGCAGTAATTCTCTGTCGTTTAGAAGGCACCCAGTCTACATTGTTTTGTTCTACCCGCCTGAATGGATTGAGATATCCCTTCATCCATCAATGGCCCCTTAAGTAGCTTCTACCTCTTGGCTAATATGAATAATGCTGCATTGAACATGGGTGTGCACCCATCTCTTGGAGACCCTGCTTTGACGTTTTTTGGACGTATCCCTGGAAGTATAATTGCTGGATATGTTTATTCTATTTTAAGGTTTTGAGGAAGCTCCAAACTCTTCCTCAAGGGCTGCACTATTTTGCATTCCCACCAGCAGCACACAGGAGTTCTAATTTCTCATCTACACAGTGTGTTTCTATGGTTCTCTTACCCTTGAGCTTTGTAAGGACAGGTAATCCCCGGTGGACCCTGAGCGGCCCCACATGTCCTTGCTGGTTATGCCAGGAGTGCAAGACAATGGAGGCTATTCTCAGGGTGTATCAGAAAACAATCCTGAGAGCTGAGGGGCTGCCTCCCCAGACCCAGTCCAGGTTTGCTTCTGCTCACTCTACATGGATCCCCCCAAGCTCTGTGCTCTTGTCCACTAAAGCCATAGGACCCTTTGCATCTCTGTGGTTCTCAAGAAGGCATGATGAGCTGACCCCATATTCATGAAGCCACACTTCTCTGTTGGGTGAATGGCTTCCAAAACGATGTCATTCCTGGTTTTTTTTTTTTTTTTCCTGGATGATTGTGACTTCCATGATGCCAGTCTTTCCCTGATGGCATTTGGAAACTTCCAGTTACTGACCTCTTTCGTTCATGGTGCTCTGTGCTGGCCTTTCTCCCCAACTACACCCTTGACATAAATTGTGTCGATTCTAAGATCTACAGGCTGATGGCTACAAGTCATATCATTTATGCTGTTTTTATTACAAATAAAAAATAAAAATATGCTCACTATTTATTTGAGAGAGTCAGCTGAAATGAGGATTTAGGCGTGAGTGTCCTTCATGTAAATAGAATCTTAAGTCATCTGTTACTGTATTCCTAATATGGGCTTTTTGATGATACAGATAGGAATAAATACTATTCCAATTTAAGGAAAACTTCTTTAGGTGACTTTCATCTTGCACATAAAAGGGCAAGCTGCCTCTAGAATTATGGTTCAGAGGCCTGTGTGTATGGAGATGAGTGTGTCTCTCTGTCCCATTCCTGTCTGCCAGCTGAGCTCCACACTGGAGACACCAGATCTCCTGTCAGTCATAGTCCCTGTGATGCTATGCTGTGCTCAGAACTCTTTTTACTTTCTTATTGGCATAATCTTTTTCCTTATGCCCTCGAGGAGAAATCAGTTAAAACTATCAAAAGAGTCCAGTTTTGAAAAAGAATCCAAGGTCAGACCCCTTTTCCAGGAGGGGAAATGTAGGAAGCAGATGCCCCTGAACTTTGCCTCATGTCACTGGGACATGGCCCCCGGGAACATGGGGTTGCCCCTGCTGCTCCGCAGAATGAAGAAGGTGGGTCAAAAACCACCAAGGAAAAGGATGCTCTGGCACAGGCATGATTTGCTCATGTCACGGTTTCGGGATGAAAAGAACAGACGAGGTGTCCACGGGCCTTTAGGGTAGGCTGGGTTTATCATCACCACTGGACTCCTTGCGCGGCTCCTTGAAGTATCTTTCCCATCAAAGCTGCTCCTGCCTCCCTTGGCCGCTGCCACATGTCTTTGCTCATGGCCTCTCGGGAATGGTGCACAAGAGATTCTGCATCTTTCTTGGCACGGGCCCAGACCTGGTCATGCTCAGGACTTGCAGCCCCAACCGCACTCTCCTGGGCAAGAGAACCGCGACAGTACGCTCTGGTCTGAGCCAGGAGGTGGAAGACAGGTCTAAATTCTCTCCCTCATAACCTCCACTACCAAACCGTCCCGGTTCTCTCCAAGCTGCTGTACTTCACGGGGACACCCAGAGCTGCAGAAGGGAAAGCGTACTTCCCCTGGGTTCACTACACAGGCTCCCGTAAATCGGAGCTTCTGCCAGCCTTCACACCCCGGCCGAGTCTGACCTGTGGACATGTTCCCAAGGGCGGGACGCCCCCATGCAGCTGCCCTGGAGAACCCCTGTCACGGGCCACGGTCCCCCAGGCCTGTGTGAAGGGGCTGCTGGACATGCTTCACACACTTGCTGCCCCGGGTCCACTCTACCTATCACCAGCTGGCATCGAGGCACAGCACAGAGCCTCTTGGGAGCAGGGCCAGGAGTTTACGGTTCCTCTCACAAACCCACCTCGCCGGCTTACAGCCCTGGCCATGCTCTCCACTCCCTAGGCATGCCCAAACGGCAAATGTTCCTCAGGCCTGCCCAGGGCCCTACACACACCCCAACCCCATCCATTCCCGGCCAGCCTCAGCAGGAGCACTAGCAGGAATCCTGTGTTTCAGTGACCACACCGCTGGACGCTTTCCAGGGCTGCCCTGAACAGCTGAGGGCGCCTGCACAATTTCCCATGCTCCCGTCTCCAACCTCTGTAACACTTAGGGAAACAGAGGGCATTGAGTTTCCAGAAAAAGGTCCCTGGGAAGGTCATCCCAGTCCCTGTGCAGACATGGGCTGTGGGGAGGTGGTGGGCCGTCTCTCTCTCCCTGCACTTCCCCAGCAATCCAAGACCCATGACAGCTGCTCCCAGCACAGACGGATCAGGGGATTGATTCTGGGGGACCCAGGATATCTCCTCTCTTTCCTTGGTTGTCCCCTCCTGGACAACAATAGGACTAGTGGAGCTTAGCAGGGGGAAGGGCATGGAGCATCTCTAGGGAAGAAGGAGAGCAGGGAAGGACAGGAACAAGGACAGAGGAAGACAAAGTCCCGCAGAGGCAGTCTTAGGGACAGTGACAGCCTCCTGGGGGGAAAGGATCACACAGCCAGGCTTCCGGGTCTTGGAGAGAATCGGAGGTGGGAAGAGCAGGTGGTCAACCAGAGATTCCCCTGTACCCTGCGGAGATCAAGCGACCAAGGCCAGGGAGGACTGAGGGCAGAGCCCAGCATCCCCAGAGCGGCAGGCCGTGGGTCGTCAGCTACACTAACTCCCTTTGTCCTCTCTCACGGCCAACCCCAGCATCCTCGCTGCTCTCTGACCCAGAGAAGGATTCCACGGAAGACAATTCTGACGGAAGTAGCCACCCTGCGCCTGTAATTCACTTCCACCTCCATCTCTTGGGCTCCCTCTCTCCTCTGTCCAGAAGCGCCTCCCAGCTCTTCCCCTTTCCCTGCTTTGATGATGCCCACCCTGGAGGCCCTCGTCTCTGGCAGGCACTCAGGCTTTGCATCGGAACTGCTACATGAAATCCCTGGGCAGCCCACCTCACCCCTTTCCTACCATCACCCTGACCCCTCACCGCTGACTCTGGGAAGTAGCCCCGGAAAGCAGAGCAGAGAGGAGGGCTGGGAGTCGGCAGGGCATGGCTTACCTGGCTGGAGGGCCGTCGGGAAGGGAGGCTGGGCGTGGGTGTCCCCACTTGGTTCTCTGATGCCGGGGAGTCTGTGCTCATACCCAGTTCTGCTCTTGCTCTCAGCTCTCAAGAAGCTTCCCTTCTGTGGACTTGGTGCAAATGACAAGGGAAGCAGAGGAAGAGGAGGATTTGGGAACGGGGTGAGTCAGGCAGGAAAAGGGGCCGGTGAACATGGACACATGTTCTCCCTCATTTCCCCGTCCCTGTTGTGGGTACCTTGGCAAACCGCACAAAACCTGGGGTGCTGCCCTAGCCTCTGACCACAAAGAGGAGAGGAGAGGAAGGTTACAGTCCCTGCAGGCACTAGGAAGCCCTGAGAACCATCCCACGGGGAACCTCCATCTGATCCATGCAACTCCCTGTGGTGGTTAGGCGCCGTCGTCCAGGAGCTGCTGATCTTGGAGGGAGGGCACTGGCTGCCTGGAGGGACTGGACCCCAGGCAGCCCAGGCACGGTGCTCTTCTGGTAAAGGGTTCCACGCCCCCCATTGAGCCCCTCCCTCTGCACGACCCAAGCCTTGCCCTCCTACCCTGCAAAAGTCAGCAGACAGCTTGCTCCCGGACGACACTAGTCGGGAAGAGACAGTGGTGGGGTGGCCTCATCTCCCACTTCAGGCACGTGAGAAATGAGCAAACAAGACAGGCCCCCGGGCTCACAGGAGCAGGACAGCTCACCCCTCCCAGTGCTGCATCCCTGTGGGCACGGAGTCGGGCCCGGTCTCCAGCTGAGTCCTGTCCGCGGGCCACAACCATATGATCTGACCAACACCTCCCATCCCCCGAGCCTCCAAGACGCCTCATGGGAGGTAGTGGGTCCCCTCGTGGCACCCTTTTGCTTTGTGAGTTTCATACTCTAGAGACTCTCCTCGATCCTTCAGATGGCAGGGGAGACCCACCAGGGAAAGGCCACCCTGCCTGCTCCCACCTTGCCCAACACCCGCCCACAGCCCGTGGACTGTGCAAGCTCACTTCCCGTGGGAGTTGGGACCACGTCGTCTCTGCTATGCCACCTGCAACACTCATGTGGGCAAAGGCTGGCCCGACAGAGAAGGGCATGTCCAGGGCTCTCAGAGAGGCTGGGGAAGGGACAGTCCAGCAAGAGGAGGACCCCGCTGTCATGGAGGAGGTCGTTCAGGGAAGGGGACTGAGGGACCCTGTCAGTGTAGCCTTCATTCAGCCCCAGGGGGCCCACGGGAAATTCCCCTTTCTTCAGGACATGCATGGGTCCTGCAGGGAAACCTCCACCTCAACACCTCAGAAGATACGTCCCGCAAAACCCCACAGGCCTCTGGTAAGACCCAGGCCACACCCCACTCGCTGTCTCACACCATTCCACCCGTTGTCTCCACAGCTCCGCCACAGGACAGTGTGCCCACCACCCCGAGGCACAAGAGGCTCCTGGGATGCTCCAACAAAGGGAGCCAGGAGGGCCCTGGGGCCCCACTTGCGGCTCCGATTTCGGCCCGGAGGAGGATTCAGCGTGAACACACAGGGAAACATGCCTGCAGGAACGGCAATCTTACGCCTGACCTCCATAGGCCAAAGAGAAGACTTCTGGGCAGCCCACCAGCGGACGGCATTGTGCCCTGAGGATGAGACAAGAGGACCCTCGGATGCGGCTGCCACACCCAGAGTTGTCTGCCCGGGCCCTGCTGATGATGGACACTAGGAGCACGAGGCAACCACGTGGGCCCACAACAGTCCATTGTGTGGGGAGACTGGGCCCACCTGGGACTGGGCCCACCTGGGAATGGGCGGGACAGCAGCCTTCCCGTGCCTGCTGCAGGGGCTGCTCCTCCTCCAGCTGTCCACTGCAGTCCCCGGCAACCCTGCAGAGCATGACACATGCAGGACGAAGCGGCACTGCCAGGGCCCCTTGACCACCCTGGGATCCACTCGAGGGGCAGCAGCCCTACCCCTGCTGGATTCCCCGAGGGTGCCACACCAGAACCGCCCCTGTCGCTTCGACGCACATGACCGTGACCAATGCTGGGCTCAACACTGGCAGTGGCTCCACAAAACGGGCCCCGCTCAGCCTGTGTGTTTGGCAGCAGCAAGAGGTTTAGGGAGGAGAGACGCTCCCCTGCACTCAGCGGCCTCGTCCTTTTACAACTCTGAGAGCAGAGGCCTCCTCTAGCTGGGCCTCCCCCACCTGACCAGGAACAACCCTCGTGGAGGGACAGCTCTACACCCCTACTCAGCAGGAAGAAGCTACAGAAGATGAGACCGTCCTCCTTCAACAACCTTAACCACGCAAGACTCCGCACTGGTCAGGGGCACATGAGGAGGGAGGAGAAGGCTAGCTGAGCACCAAGCAGGAGCTGGCACGCCACACCACTCCCCAACCTGTGATACAGGGGACATCCCTCAGTTGCTCTGACTTCCCTCAAGCTGAGGAAAGGGAAAAACAGATTCTCCCCAGATGGAGATCAAAACCCGGCAAGACCGCAGTCTCCCTCGGTTTGTAAAAGTCCTCGTGATTCTGCAGAAGAGGCTCATTTAACGAGAGCCTAGCGACCTGCCAGAAGCCTGGATCTCCATTTCCTGAAGCCCTGACATCTCCCTCCCCTCCACGACACTGAGAGAGGCTGAGGCCGAAGGAAATGTCCGTAGGACAGAGTTTCTTTTCACACCTGCAGTCCCTTGGGAAGGACCTTGAAGGGAGGAAGGTAACATTCCTCCAGGAAGCTCCCCACCATCTTTCAATTCATGCCTTCCTAGCAGGAAATACCACCTTCCCTTCACAAGAGCAAAGCCTCCCGCATTGTGGGTGTCCTCTGTCCTCCTGCCACGTTCTTGCAAAACCTCCCTTTTGCCTGACCTCCTCCAATGCCATCCCAGAAAGTCAGCCTCCCATCAGGACCCCAGCAAGCAGCCCTTTCTACCCAAGGAACGTATCCTGTGCTTTAATAAAATCACCTCCTGCCAGCAAAGCCATCTCAAGACTTCTTTCTTGACCATCGGCCTTGAATGCTAACCTCTTTCCTACATCAGTCCTGTCTCTTGTAGGACTCCTGTGGAAACAGCCCTGCAACACGGGCCCATTTCTGTCAACTCTTCTGACTCCATCCACCTCACCCACTGCACATTCTGTGTCCTCCAAGGACTGGACCCTTCTGTGATTCTTGCACTCAAACCCTCACATGGCACCACTTTCAGTCCTCGACGTGGTTGACGTTGCCCTTCTGAAACTCCCCAGAATCCCATCCTCACTTTCTTTGTCTCACAGGTTTATCTGGTCCATAGATTCTCATCACCAATACCCTATAACCGGTTTCTGCTCCTGAGTAGAGGACACCATTTCTTTCCTTTGTCATCAAGCTCAAATCTTAACTCTCAGATGTTTG
Organism: Neogale vison; assembly: GCF_020171115.1. NCBI lineage: Eukaryota > Metazoa > Chordata > Mammalia > Carnivora > Mustelidae > Neogale > Neogale vison. Next base: position 158,106,169 of record NC_058092.1, read on the forward strand.
TCTCACAACTTTCAAAATTCTTCTTTCCCCTAATGCCTCTCTACCAGTTTCTCTTCTCCCTTTTTCAAGCCGCCCTCCCTCCCTCCCTCCCTCCCTTCCTTCCCTGCATGATCTTTTTGTTCTTTGTATTCCTTCCTCCTTCCCCCTCTTTCCTTTTCTACTTCTGTTCTGTTAGTCCCCACACAGCACTTCACTAATTTTTCACCCAGTTCCGGGACTCTTTCTGTCTGTACAAGACCCAGGAGCTCACGGCAATACGTTCCCTATTATAAAGAATGAAGGGAGACCCACACGGGGGCATCTCAAAGGTCTGCTTCTCTGCAAGTCAATGGGAAGCTTCAGGGTCATGAACCCTGGCCTTCCACACTAGAGCTGGATACGGGCTACGCTAAGCATTCCCCACAATCTCCTGTCATCCAAGACCCTGAGCATACAGCTCTCCCACCAGAAACCTGAAGAGTTTCATTTCTCGGCTGAAATGGCCCTCGAGTCAAGCCGCCGCCTGAGTGTCTGGAAAAGTCACTGACTTCAGCACGACTCACGGGTATATAGTCTTTGAAACGGAAACATCGGAAGTTTAATCAGTAGTTGACGTGGGGGTGAGGCTACCATGTAGTAACATCTATCTGAATTCCGGAAAGGAACAAGACACGCGACTACAAGTGGCTTGCAGGGGTAGACACAGCGACCATTCCTGAAGGGAGGGGCTGGAACGCGTTCGTTGAGTCCGGAAGGGAGGAACGTGAGGGAGCAATCCAGCCACAGCCCCTCGTGTTCTGGCCATTAGCAGAGGGTTCACACTGCACAGGAACCAGGACAATGCTGGAGCACAGCACAGAGAGGTCTCATGTGCCTCACCTCACGCTGGGTGTGCTGTGTCCTGGGAAGTCAAGCCATGTATTTGCTGACAATGTGGAAGAGCCTTCAGCCATGTGTCCCTGGTGCCAGGGACATCAGAGCTCATTCATCCTGGATCGCAGCACACCCATCTCCCCAGTGTGGGAGAGCCTTTAGTCAGGGCTCTAACCTCGGGATACACGAGAGAACTCACCCTTCCAAGGAACGGAGACATGATACATATGGGGGGAACAACTCCAGGGCAGTGCTCACCTCTGTACACAGTAAGACCACTGGAGACACACCTCAGGGATGTAACGAAGGTTCCATCCTCTGACCTTGCTTCAGAGAGCTCTGCTCTCTTCATGTCCAGGACCTCACACGGGGTAGAAGCCATGTGCTGGGATTGCTGCACAAGAGCTCACAGCAACATGCATCCCTTCGAGGCCATGGGCACGTTCCCACAGAGAGAAACCGGTTGAATGTCATCTTCAGGGGAAAGCGTTTAGGCCACACCCTTAGCCAGCATCCAGGGATCCACACCGGCGGCAACCCCAACAAATGAGGACAACGTGGAAGAGCCGTTCGATACAGCTCTCACGTTTGGAGACACCAGACAACTCAGAGCGGAGAAACCTGTATCTGTCATCACTGGGGCCCCGCCTGTACCCAGAGCGCCCACCTTGCTCACCGCCACAGAAATCACACAGTACAAACCCCTTGTCTCCCGTCCCTGAAGCAGAGCCTTCAGCCAGAAGTGGGCCCTTTCACAACACCAGAGAACTCACACGGGGAGAGCCTCTAGCGCTGTATCCTGGTGGGAGAAGCTTCAGGTGGGGCTCAGGCCTGGGATCCCTTCTTCCCTAGCCAGCAACGACACCCTCACACCAAGGAATCACTGATCCGAACGCAACGAGGGGAAATTCTTCCCCAGACTCTCCCATCAGAGAATCACTGGGCAACTACCTCCCAAGGAATTCCTCGGGGTGACTGAGATACAAACTCAGACACCTCAAACACATATAGCAGGGCCCCGTTCTGAGGGATGCGGAATGCACTATTCCAGTAACCAATAGCTAGAAATCAAGCACATCTGCTCTGATCCAGGAGTACTTCCATAAAGGCCAGTCTCACCGAACAGGCGGGGTCTCACAATCGTGCACACTGTGCCAAGTAAGAACGGGGGACTTCTCCTTCATGAGCTCTCACAACAGACACAGGTACTGTCTCTTGGTAGGAAGTGGGATCACGGGAAGTAACACTGCCTGGGATCCATGAGAACATCAAGTCGAGGGTGAACTCAGAGTCTCAGAACACAAGGTGATCAAAGTATGTTCACAAAAACATGAATCTATCGATGTATATAGATCGCAAGGATGAATGGCCACAAGATTCAAAAAACACATGGTTTGTGATCTCCCTCTCATGTGTCCTTCATTCTACTAATATTGTCCTCACAAAGTGCAAAGGATTTACAAATTAATTACACGCTTAGAAATATCTCTATTTACTTCACTTATTGGAGAGCGAAAGAGCTAGCAAGGGAGCAAGAACAGTCGGGGTCGGGCAGCGAGGACGACGGAGAACGGTGCCCAATACAGGGCTTGATCCCCTAGGATCCAGGGATCCTGACCTCAGCCAAGGGCAGATGCTTACCCAACTGCGCCATCCGGGGGCTGGCAAATTAATTTTATCTTTTACAAAGATGCTCTTCTGGAAGACAGGGCACGAAAACCTCCACAGTTCAGCATCAGGCAGTGAGGGCTTCCTCCCTGTCTATGAGAACATGGGAGCCAAAGGTTTTTCTCCACCACCAAGAAGAGCTACATATCTCTGGGCCTGAGAGGGTGTACAACCACTGCAGATGTGGAAATACTCCCCGATTCGGTAGATTTTAGAACAGGAGGGGGTTCTTAAGGTCCCTTCCATAAAGACAAAGCCTGTCTAGGAATGCCTGCAAGGTTCTTTCAGTTAAGGTACCAGTTTTTGGCTTTGGCTCAGGTTATCATGTCAGGGTTATGGGACTGAGCCCCGTGTCAGGCTATGGAAGGCATGTGGAGCCTGCTGAAGGGTCGCTCTCATCCCCTGCAACACCCACTCCCACGCAAAAAAATAAATAAATAAATAAATAAAAAGGAGAGAGAGAAAGAACATGTGCAGAAGTCCACTAAGACATCCATTTGTAAAGATGCCTGGGATTCTTTGCTCTCGATGAATGGCCCAATAAAGCAAGTGTGGGCAGAAAGTCGATCATCAAGAGAATGTCTATTTATAAGGTCAGGCTGCAATAACTCAGGACTCTGCTACCAGGGGCAACCTGGAGTTCAGAAGTCTTGTGTGGGGCACGGTCTTGCAGAACCTTCTCCATATGTGCCACTAAGTCATCTTCCCCAAGCAGCCAACTCTAGACATTCTGGTTAAGGGTACATCTCCACATTAATCGACAAGAAGAGGCTCTCTTTGCCTCCGGAAGAAAGACAGTAGCCAGCAAGGAAGACACCCAAGTGAAGGCCTGAACCTCAACCCAGGTGGGAGGTTCAGAACCAAGACAACTTACCACTGCGATGCACGTGCACCAGGGAGGTGGCAGCGGTCACACTCCTGGACGTGCTGCACTTCCATCTGCACTGAAGAGACAGAGGCCAGACACTTTGGATGCTGCCCATGAGGCCACATCCCTTGAGCCTCGAAGCGCCACCTGTAAAAACAAGGACAGCATTCAGTCGAGGTCTCAGGACCCGCACGTGGGGAGACACATAGTCACTCTTTTTTTTTTTTAAAGATTTTATTTATTTATTTGTCAGAGAGAGAGGGAGAAAGAGCGAGCACAGGCAGACAGAGAGGCAGGCAGAGGCAGAGGGAGAAGCAGGCTCCCTGCCGAGCAAGGAACCCGATGTGGGACTCAATCCCAGGACGCTGGTATCATGACCTGAGCCGAAGGCAGCTGCTTAACCAACTGAGCCACCCAGGCATCCCCAGAGTCACTCTTGATGGAAAGCAGGCCCCTCCATCCCAGCAGGGAGTGCAGGTTCAAGGAGGCCAAAACCACAGGGCCCCGCCATCTGTCAAAGTCTCAGCATTGCTGCTGGAAGACCTTCCCCTAAAGCATGCTTGGCAAATTGGCTGCCAGGAATTCCATGAGCCTGAAAAGGGCCTCTGGTCTTTCCTTGCTAAGACATGCCTCTCATGGGCCCGGGTACTCAACAAGAAAAAACAAAACAAACAAAAAAACCACAACAACAGCGTCTACCATCCCCTTCCACAACACTCTTCCACTTCAGGGTCGTGGCTATGGCAGATTTAACACTGTGCTCATTTTGCCCTGATAAACGCCAACCCTCCAATAAAACACAGAGCAGAGAGTCAGGCTTGAGCACCCCGGTGACCCAACTGGCTGCCGTGGCTGCCTGGGCCTACCTGCCTCCCTCCCTCCCTGGCTCCAGTCCTTTCCTATGAGCATCTGCCTGGGCCCTGGGACTCTGGCTCTGCCCCAGGTGCCCCGGGCCCTGGGTGCAGGCCATCAAAAGGCAGTTGAGGGGCTGCAGACTCCAGCCGGCCAGCCCTGTGTTCCCCTCAACCCAACCACCATGGTGATCAACGTGGGCCCAGGTGCCAGATCCAACTGCAGCCCCCGCCTTCCTGCTCAAACACAGGGGCGCCTCGGAAGCAAGGCACATCCGCCCCAAATAACCTGCCCCTTAGCCCCCACCCCAGCAGCTTGAATATCTCCTGGGGACAGAAGCCCCAGAAGACAACACAACCTCCATTCCAGGCAGCGCATTTCACTCATCCTCCCGTCTTGCACAGGATGTCTGATGGGTCCAGTAAAACCCGCCTACGTTATGGCCCGCGTGCTGCTGTGATGTGAGGAACCCTTCACCTCCCCAGAGTCTGAAAGGTCACCTGACCCATTTCGGAGGGCTGTCCCAGCGACCACGCCCACTTCTCCTGCCAGCCTGGGACTCTGCCTGCAGAAAAAGAACAAGAAAGAGCAAGAGTTGGTGATAATGTGAAGAAAAAGGAACCTTGTGTACTGATGATGGGGATGAAAACTGGTGCAGCCATTATGGGAAACAATGTGGGGGTTCCTCAAAAAGTTAAAATTAGAACTGTCATATGTTCCAGTAATTCCATTACTGGGTATTTACTCAAAGAAAATGAAAACATTTGAAAAGATATGTTTATATTGCAGCACTATTTACAGTAGGCAAGATATGGAAGAGCCCGTCAATAGATGATTGGATAAAAAAGACGTGGTGTATATATAGATATAGATATAGATATAGATAGATATATATAGATATCTAATAGAATAGTACTTGGCCAGAGAAAAGAATGAAATCTTAACATTTGCAACAACATGGATAAATCTAGAGGGTATAATACCAAATGAAATAGGTCAAAGAAAGACAAATATCCTATGATTTCAATCATATGTGAAATTTAAGAAACAAAACAAAGCATAAAAGAGACAAAACAAGAGACTCACAAATATAGAGAACAAACTAGTGATTACTAGAGGGAAGGTGGGTAGAAAGAGGGCATGAGACAATGAGGGTGTTTCATTGAAAAGGAAAAACAAAACTCTATCTGAAGTCAATATTATTGTCTATGTAGAAAATCTAAAATATCTTATAAAAAGAAAAAAATCGATTGGAAGTAATGAGGAAATACCAAAACATCCTAGGATACAAGGCCAATATAAAAAGTCAACTATTTTCCTATATCTGAATAAAGAACAGAATTCCAAATTTTCAAATAAAAAAATACCATTTACAATACACCCCTAAAAAGGGTACTCAAGTATAAAATCTCACACAATATATATATATATATATATATATATATATATATATATATATATATATGCAGGAAGACAAAACTGATGGAAGAAATCAAAGATCTAAATAAATGGAGAGAGAGTTCGTAGTCATCAGTAGCAAGACTCAATATGGCTAAGACGTCAATTCTTTCCAACTTAATCGATAAATGCAATGAAATCCAAATAAAACCTCCCAGTTATCTTGCAGATACTGACAAGAAGATTCTGAAGTTTACACAGAAAGGCAAAAGATCCAGAAGAGCCAACACACTGGACAGCTGGGTGGCTCAGGTGGTTGAGCATTTGCCTTCAGCTCAGGTCATGACCCCAGAGTCCTGGGATGAAGTCCCGAGTCAGGCTCCTTGCTCAGAGGGGAGCCTGCTTCTCCCTCTGCCCTCTCTGCCTGTGACATCCCCTGTTTGTGCTCTCTCTCTCTGACAAATAAATAACAACTTTTAAACAGGCTTAAGAAAAATAGAATAGCCAATACAATGTGGAAGAAAAATGAGAATTCACCTCACCTGGTCTTGAGACTTACTATAAAGCTACTAGCAACCACGACAGGGTGTTAGTGCTGAGAGAGACACACAGATCAACAGAACACATTAGAAGGACCAGGAATAGATCTACCAAAATAAAGTCAAACATTTTTTGACAAAGGAACAAACGGAATAGAAGGAGAAAAGATAGTCTTTCAACAAATGGTGCTCGAACAACCGAACACTCAAAAAGAAATGAAACTAGACACAGACCTTACACAAGTATTAACAAAAAATGAATCAGAGATCTAAATGTAAAAATACAAGAATAAAGAATACAGGAGAAAAATCTCTAGGACACTGGACTTGGTGATGACTTTTTAGATACAACACAGCAAAAGCATATTCCACGGGGAAAAGCATGCATTGGATATTATTAAAAAAAAAGTCTTCTGCTCTGTGAATGACATTTTTAAGAAAATGAAAGCATAAGGCACAGACCGTGAGAAAATATTTGGAACACAGATATCTAATAAAGGCTTGTGTCCACCATCACAATACAGCTCTTAAAGCTTCAATAATAAGAAAACAAATGACCAAATGAAAAATATGCAAAAGATTTGAACAAACTCTTCACCAAAGATATAAGGATAGCAAATAAATACACGAACAGATAGATGTTCCACATCACCTCGGTGGGAATATGCAGACGACATGACACAGGTATTGGAATGGTTACATCAAAAATAATGACAGTGCCAATTTCAGGTCCATAATCAGAACAACAAGATTCTGATTCATAGTTGGTAGGAACAAAAACTGATACAGCAACTTTGTAAAAATAGTTTGGCAATTTCTTGTGAAGCTAAACTTACATACATACATACATAACCAACACAGCAATTTCACACCCTATGTTTTTGAAAACTTATGTTTTAAAACCTACATTTGAATATTTCTAGGACCTTATTTCAAATGGTCCCAAAGTGGGAGAATCAAGCATCCATGGGTTAACCACTCTGAAATCATGTATGCAACTCTGAAATCATGTATGTGTATTCTGGAATTGAACTATCAAGTCAATGAAATTCAGATGTTAGCTGGATTCTCACTGTTAGTGCAGGAGATTACAGACAAGCAAGGAGAGAAGGTTTGAATGTTCCATCTGGTAATGCTTACAACAGGAGACAACAGTGTGAATACTTAGCTTACTATAGACACAGATGGTTACATACATGTGTATATACATGAGTGAGTATACACATATTCCCTGTTGACTTAGCTGAGAGGGTCTTTGAGCAATGACTTAACAGTCACAACAGACACACCTACTCCGCCAATCTTGGTTTCTCATACTATGCTCCAATGAAAAGAACCAGAACTACTTAGGGGGAAAAACTGGCTAATTCTAGGGCAGGAAAGATATAAGATGAACCTGGAAAATCTACTGCTACAGTGTAAGGTAGAAATATTCAAACAATAACAGGGTATGTCAATAGACACAGGAACCAACCGAAGGTGCTTTTTAAAAAATTTATTTACTTGTTTTTGAGAAAGTAGGAAAAGGAGAGAAAGCATAAGCAGCAGGGAGGAGCACAGGGAGAGAGAGAGAATTTTTATTTATTTATTTGTTTGTTTGTTTGTTTATTTGACAGAGATCACAAGTAGGCAGAGAGGCAGGCAGAGAGAGAGGGGGAAGCAGGCTCCCTGCTGAGCCCAGAGGCCAATGTGGGGCTCGATCCAAAGTCCCCGGGATCACGACCTGAGCCGAAGGCAGAGGTTTTAACCCTCTGAGCCACCCAGGCACCCCGAGAGAGAGAATTTCAAGCAGGCTCCACACTCAACAAAGAGCCCAACGTGGGGCTGGATCCCAGGACCCTGAGATCATGACCTGAGCCGAAATCAAGAGTCGGACACTCAACCAACTCAGCCACCCAGGTGCTGCTAGAAGATGCTTTTACTAACCAACCTGGAACAACTTGAGCAACAAAAGGAACAAGGTATCATTGTACTAGAACCAAAATATAAAATAACTAGCCATGAATTCGTGCTGATATAAATGGATTAGTAAATAGGAGAGAACAGAAAAATCTCCTATGCAGAATTCCTGATAATTTATGTACATAATTGTGTAGCTACTCCAACAGGAAGGAGGTATAGTGTAAGTGGTATAGTGTAATTGCCCACTTCCTTCCAAGGAGTACAGTATGAGGACAGAGAAAACAAAGTAATAAGTCATGTCCAGAGCACGAACCCTTGATATGAAAAGACCAAAGGACATTTTATCTCTGTGGTCTTCCTCCAAGAAACCCATAACCTCAGTCTAATCATGAAAGCAACAGCAGACAATTCCCAATTGAGGGATATTCTACAAAACACCTAACTGTACTCCTCAAAACTGCCCAGGTTATCAAAAACAAGGGAAGTCTGAGAAATTGTCACAGTCAAGGGGAGTCTAAGGAAACGACAAAGTGAAAGGTGGCATTCTGAAGCAGAATACCTGCATGGGGGAGAAAACACCGGGGTCAACTATCAAAAGACAAATCACATCCCATAAAACAATAGTTTACAACCCATATAATGGACAGGCACTAGTATCCCTAATATATAAAGAGCTAGACACTGAAGTATAAGAAAAACAAAAAAAGTCACAAACCTAAGAGTAAAATGGGCAAAAGATATGAACAGAAGGTTCACAGAAACGTAAATACACCTTTCAAATACATGAAAACATACTTAAGCTCACTCACAGTTAAGAAGCTTGCAGATATAAACTTCATAAAATACCATGTTTCTCTTTCCATGGCCAAAATTCCAGAAGTTGAACCATATGTTCTATGGGGGAAGCTATGGACAAACAAGCACGGATGCGGTGTCGATGGGAGTGACACAAAATAATACCACAATCCTGAATGATCGAGTTATCAATTCTATACACCCGTTGACCTGGCAGCGCACTTCTAGGAATTTATCGGAGAGAAAAAACCTATATGTACAAGGTCATTCACTAGAACATGGTTTGTAATAGCAAAAGGTTTGAAATAGTGCATAGCTAACAATAACCAGTTAACTAACTATGGAATGTCCATGCTTGAATTACTGTGCAGCTATAACAAAGAAACAATCCATGTTCTGTTTAGATACAGATGTCTGGGACAGGCTTTTAAGAAGTGAGAAAAAAGCAAAGAAAGAACAGAAAATCATGTATAGACTCCTTACTCAAAGTGTGGCTCACTGAGCAGCAGAGTCCGCTTCACCTGGGAGCTTTTTAAAAATGCAAAACCCATGGCCCCCACCAGACCCACTAAATCAACATCTGCATTTCAACAGGATGCCAGCGGTGTACAGCTGCATCTACGTTTGGAAAGCCCTAAAGATGATGGATTCCCTTCTAAATAAAAGTAGGGGGCATACAAGAGCATCTTTTTTTAATATTTTATTTATTTATTTGACAGAGAGAGATCACAGTAGGCAGAGAGGCAGGCAGAGAGAGGGGAAGGGAAGCAGAGAACCCGATGTGGGACTCGATCCCAGGACCCTGAGATCACGACCTGAGCCGAAAGCAGCGGCTTAACCCACTGAGCCACCCAGGCACCCCACAAGAGTATCTTTTAACTGAAAAAAGAAGCACTGGTAGGACAAACAAGACAGACAGGTATCTATAGCAGGAGGACCATAACTCCAGTTTGTCTGGGACTGTCCCGATATAGCCAGTTGTCGCATCATAACTTTATGGAACCTCTTTCATTCTCAGTGGAAGTGTCTCAGTTGAGATGAAAAATGTCACCCTTCCTAGAGGGAACATCACTTAACCTTTTAACCATGTTATTACTAATTCAAAAGTATTTTATTAAAAAGACAGAGAGAGAGAGAGAGAGAAGACCAGTCAGGAAAAAACACAGACTGAAGAAAAGCAGTGAGCTAAGGATGGTTGGGCAAGAAACCCAAGGAAAGGCAACGTCTGGGGCAAAAGAGAAAGACAACTTTGTGAGGAAGAGTAAGGGGATGTATCAGAGTTAAGAAAGGAAAGCTAGCAGTCAGGTGTCAGAAACAACAAAGACTGAGGGTTATGCTGCAGGATGGTCAAGTAAGACAAAGCCAAAAACTGGATTGGACTACAATTTGGTAGCCTTTTCCAGAGCTGACTCAGGTGAATGTCAAAGAAGCAAGAATGCATTCATCAAGTTGAAATATGAATGAGAAATGCAGAAACCAAAGCCAGAACAGTCGGCTATTCAAGCTAGAGATGTGAACAAGCGGACACAAACACTTAGGGAGAGTCATCTGGAGGACACGTGGTCCCTCCATTCCACCAGATCTTCAAAGTCCTATTCCTGGATCAAGCAGGACCATGAGATTGCTGTCTACACTAACCTCATTGTTCGGTCCCCTGAAAAGCATCCATACACTTCTAGCACAATGCTGTATCTATCAGATATGATTATAGGAAATTTCAGTGTTGTTATTAGAAAAATCAAAGGAAGTTTTACAACTTGCACAACTCTGTGAAATTAAGAGTCCTGCTTCTCATTCTACCAACTGTTCTTTGAATTTGCTTGATATACTGATATACTTCCCTTCAGGTAATTCTTGCCTATTTCTATCTTTTCGGGTTTTTACTAAGGTTTTATTTATTCATTTGGCAGACAAAGATCACAAGTAGGCAGAGAGGCAGGCACAGAAGAGAGGGAAGCAGGCTCCCTGCTGAGCAGAGAGCCCGATGTGGGGCTCGATCCCAGGACCCTGGGATCATCACCTGAGCCAAAGGCAGGGGCTTTAACCCACTGAGCCACCCAGGAGCCCCTCTATTTTTTTGTTTTAAAAATATCAATCCTTTCAAATTTTAGACTACTCATTTTAAAACAAAGTGGAAATAAACAAACAAAAAGCTCACCTCGGATGTGTTCATTTTCTGCTCTTAGTGGAGGAGGGAGAGCTGAGGAAGAAGGAAGGAAGAAGGAAGTTAGAAGAGACTTGGCCTGCTTTGCAGTTCCTGGATTTACCTGCCTACACAGCTCCACATACAAGATACTTACGTGTCCATGTGTGGCTCCGACAGATGTTGAGCTTAGACATGATACTCTTCACTGAGTGAATGTAAACATTTGCTTCTTCTTGATTTATTACCAATTTAGTTTCTGTGACAGAGAAAAATTAAAAACGTGAGATGATGAGTTTAACATTTAGGTTTAACAGTAACCTAAAGGAGGAAACACTATGGCTTTTTCAGAACTGATGTGGGAAAAATTAAAAATTAAAAATCTCAAGCCACACTGCTCATCTGTTTTGCTGTGAACACTATTAATCCCCTGAGGTCAGAAAATCCAAGCAACCTCTAGAAAAAAGAGATGTGGGTGTTTAAGGCAAGATAAAAAAAAAAAATAAATGTTTAATATTTCTTTCTTTCAACTTTCAAAAGGTCTTTTAAAAAGAAACTATCTTTGATTTAATTAATAGTGACAAAATGAGCCGAAGGAAGGTTGGGTCCCATTTCGGTACGTCCTAGATGTCTAGCATTGCTGTACCTGAGGCCCAAGTTTTCCCCCAGGTGCAGCATGGTGCTTGGGGCCCCAGTTCCTCTGGCATGGTGTCTGGGTGCTCCGGAGTCGGAGCTCAGATGAGGGACAGCCTCTCTTCCCTACACCTCTCGCTGCTGCCAAACATACAGGCTGAGCGGGGCCCGTTCTGTGGGGCCGCTGCCAGTGTTGAGCCCAGCAATGGTCACGGTCCTATGCGTGGAAACGACAGGGATGGTTCCGGGCAGCACCCTCAGGGATTCTAGCAGGGGTAGGTTTGCTGCCCCTCGAGTCGACCCCAAGGTGCTTTCCAGGGACATGAGCTCTGAGTTGTCTATCTTGGAAAGGAGTGTTATTTTGAAGAGGAAAAGTTGGTTTCAAGAACTCACCTTTGTGTACGTTCACGTCTAACTCTGATGGCCTTTCCAAATGTGTCACTTAACTAAGCTAGACAACTTGAGTTCACCCTCAGAAACATGGCTACATTAGCTCGTGGGCGGGCAGTCCCCTTGCTTCTTATTCTGTGGGCATAATACCGGGACCCCATGGGCTCGGGGTTCATTCAGCAACTGGAACATGTAACTGATTTCCCCATGACTGTGGAACTCAACGAGCACCTTGACCAGCTGGATGGGTCTGGGATGAGGAACTCTTTCCCTCAAAGCCAGAGGGAAACACACACCACTCCACAGGGTTCTCTGGGGACTCATTGGGACATGAAGGACCCCACTCTCTACCTGGAGTGGAGGGTGCACTTTGGGTGCCCTTATCTCCCGGACAAGTTTTCACCCACTCACCAGCGACTCCTACTAAAGAAGATCTTCTGGTGGGACCGCCAATCAAAAGGGCTTCTTGGAATGGTTTCTTCCCTCCCAGTCCTACTGATCCAAGAAGCCATCCTTATTCAGGTACACTGGCAAACAAAGGCTTTAGCTAAGCATCCAACTGTCCTCCTGGGAAAAGGAACCTCCCAATTCCTACGGGGATGGCCCCTGACTCTAAGGACTTGGCATCAGCTCCAGAGCATCACAGAGAACAAAGGCCACCAAACCATGACACCCAGCCAATGCTATTATCAAGTACCACCTTACGCTTCCAGATATACCTGAACTAACATCCAAAACCAACCCAACTGGACACCCAGCGACCCTTGGGCCTGGACACGACCACTCTACACCCATGGCTCCTAACTCTGGAAAGGTTCTGAAGTCTACCAGACTGAAGATGCCCCTATGAAAATGCAGAGGACAGGTGCTTTAACAATGGCAACAGTTTCAGGGAAAGGGAGTAAGAAGAACCATGTATGCTGTCATCAGTCAAACTTGGACTGCTGAGGCCAAAGCCTGTCAGCAAACATGTCTGCTCCCAAAGCAGAGATCCTAGTGCCCACCTGTTGGTTCTCATTGACAATAAATCATACAAGCATTTATCTGGACTCCAACAGGCCTTCCTCGTCTTCTTCGCCCATGAAGCAATTGACAGAAACGGCTCTTCTTCCCAAGCCAGGACCCGCCAACCCGATATGGGCCTGGAATGGTTGCATGTTCCAAGAATGGCCCTCCTAACCCAAGGACCCTTTGAAAGCCTGACTGCGGTTCAAGGAGACTCAGGATTCGATAAGGGCCCCTAGCTGGGATGCAATGGCCATGAAGCTCTAACCTGGGCCCATGGCTTCCCCAAGCTCCAGAGGCCACCAGACATTTGGCCTGGGCCAAGTGCGTGGGTGCATCATGAAAACCATCACAGACCCAGCCGACCTTCCCCATTTTAAGCAACGGTGCACGGGTGCTCCGTTCCACTGATGTGGCCACCTAGCATCCATCGTTGTCCCTCCTTGGGAATAGAGGATGTCGTGGGGCATGGGGAAGTCCTTACTGAGTACACAGTCAAGTCCCACCCTGTCACCCCAAACAGGATTTCTCAGTGAAATACGGGTATGATCCCAACACATAAAGCAGTTCTACAGAACACAAAGGCTTCAGAGGTGGTAACCGCAACACAAGGTGTAGCCTGTGCCCATCGAAAGACACAATGCTGTGCATACATTGCACATGATCTCAAAGAGAACTCTGGGTTCCTACCAGATACCACAGCTCAAATCCCCACTTCCAAGGATCCCTCTCCTTAAGGACTGGCTCAACTCTTGACCTGGGGGAGGGTTCTCACCCACTATCAGAGGACTCTTCATGGGGATTCTCCTCTTTCTTCTTCTAACCCTGTTGTGTTTTTTCCCACTCCACGCCCCATCTCTGCAGGAACCTTCACACTGCAGTAACTTCCAGAGGACAGATGGTCCTTTCCACTCAGGAAGACCCAGTCACAAATTCTCCCCTGCACTCAGTGGCCTCTTCCTTTTACAACTCTGACAAGAGAGGCTTCCCCCAGCTGGGCTTCCCCCACCTGACCAGGAATGACCCACAGGGAAGGACAGCTCTATGCCCCTATTAAGCAGGAAGAAGTTACAGAAGATGAGACCGTCCTCCTTCAACAACCTTAACCACACAAGGCTCCGCACTGGTCAGGGGCACACGAGGAGGGAGGAGAAGGCTAGCTGAGCACCAAGCAGGAGCTGGCACGCCACACCGCACCCCAACCTGTGATACGGGGGACATCCCTCATGCGCTCAAGCTGAGGAAAGGAAAAAACAGATACTCCCCAGATGGAGATCAAAACCCGGCAAGACCGGAGTCTCCCTCGTTTTGTAAAAGTCCTCGTGATTCTGCAGAAAGAGGCTCGCTTAACGAGAGGCTAGCGACCTGCCAGAGGCCTGAGTCTCTGTATCCTGAATCCCTGACATCTTCCTCCCCTCCACGACACAGAGGGAGGCTGAGGCCGAAGGAAATATCCGTAAAACAGAGTTTCTTCCCAAACCTGCCATCCCTTGAGAAGGACCTATGAGAGGAGGAAGGTAACATTCCTCCTGGAAGCTCCCCACCATCTTTCAATTAATGCCTTCCTAGAAGAAAAAACCACCTTCCCTTCACAAGAGCAACGCCTCCCATATCCTGGGTGCCCTCTGTCCTCCTGCAACGTTCTTGCAAAACCTCCCTTTGCCTGACCTCCCTCAAAGCCCTCCCATAGAGTCAGCCTCTGGTCATGACCCCAGCAAGCAACGCTTTCTACCCAAGGATTGTATCCCTGTGCTTTAATAAAATATCCTCCTGCCAGCAAAGCCATCTCAAGTGCACCCTCGATGTATGTTCAAGAAAACCTTAATCTATTGATGTATGTATATAACGCAAGGATGAATGGCTACAAAATTCAACAAACACATGGTTTGTGATCTACCTCTAATGTGTCCTTAATTCCACTTATATTGTCCTTACAAAGTGCAAAGGATTTACAAATTAATTACATGCTTAGAAATATCTCTATTTACTTCACTTATTGGAAAGCGACAGAGCTAGAGAGGGTGCAAGAACAGTCGGGGTCGGGCAGCGAGGAAGATGGAGAAGGGTGCCCAATACAGGACTTGATATCCAGCAACCAGGGACCCTACCTCAGCCAAGGGCAGATGCTTACCCAACTGTGCCACCCGGGGGCTGTCCAATTAATTTCATCTTTTACAAAGAAGCTCTTCTGGAAGACCTGTTGGGATCAGGGCAGGAAAACCTCGACAGTTCAGCATCAGGCAGTGAGGGCTTCATCCCCATCTATGAGAACGTGGGAGCCAAGCGCTTTTCTCCACCAACAAGAACAGCTACGTATCTCTGGGCCTATAAGGTGTACGACCACTGCAGATGTGGAAATACTCCCTGATTCAGTAGATTTTAGAACAGAAGGGGGTTCTTACGGTCCCTTCCATAAACACAAAGCCTGTCCAGGAATGCCTCCGTGGTTCTTTCAGTTAAGGGACAAATTTTTTTTTTATTTTTAATTTTTTTATTGTTTATAAACATATATTTTATACCCAGGGGTACAGGTCTGTGAACTGCCAGGTTTACACACTTCACAGCACTCACCAAAGCACATACCCTCCCCAATGTCCATAACCCTACCCCCTTCTCCCAACTCCCCTCCCCCCAGCAACCCTAGGTTTGTTTCATGAGATTAAGAGTCATTTATGGTTTGTCTCCCTCCCTATCCCATCTTGTTTCATGGATTCTTCTCCTACCCACTTAAGCCCCCATGTTGCATCACCACTTCCTCATATCAGGAAGATCATATGATAGTTGTCTTTCTCTGCTTGACTTATTTCGCTAAGCATGATACACTCTAGTTCCATCCATGTTGTCGCAAATGGCAAGATTTTGTTTCTTTTGATAGCTGCATAGTATTCCATTGTGTATATATACCACATCTTCTTGATCCATTCATCTGTTGATGGACATCTAGGTTCTTTCCATAGTTTGGCTATTGTGGACATTGCTGCTATAAACTTCCGGGTGCACGTGCCCCTTTGGATCACTACGTTTGTATCTTTAGGGTAAATACACAGTAGTGCAATTGCTGGGTCATAGGGCAGTTCTATTTTCAACATTTTGAGGAACCTCCGTGCTGTTTTCCAGAGTGGTTGCACCAGCTTGCATTCCCACCAACAGTGTAGGAGGGTTCCCCTTTCTCCGCATCCTCGCCAGCATCTGTCATTTCCTGACTTGTTGATTTTAGCCATTCCGACTGGTGTGAGGTGATATCTCATTGTGGTTTTGATTTGTATTTCCCTGATGCCGAGTGATATGGAGCACTTTTTCATGTGTCTGTTGGCCATCTGGATGTCTTCTTTGCAGAAACGTCTGTTCATGTCCTCTGCCCATTTCTTGATTGGATTATTTGTTCTTTGGGTGTTGAGTTTGTTAAGTTCTTTATAGATTTTGGACACTAGTCCTTTATCTGATATGTCGTTTGCAAATATCTTCTCCCATTCTGTCAGTTGTCTTTTGATTTTGTTAACTCTTTCCTTTGCTGTACAAAAGCTTTTGATCTTGATGAAATCCCAATAGTTCATTTTTGCCTTTGCTTCCCTTGCCTTTGGCGATGTTCCTAGGAAGATGTTGCTGCGGCTGAGGCCTCATTTTATGAGGCCAGTATCACCTTGATCCCAAAACCAGACAAGGATCCCATCAAAAAAGAGAGCTATAGACCAATATCCTTGATGAACACAGATGCGAAAATTCTCACCATAATACTAGCCAATAGTATTCAACAGTACATTAAAAGGATTATTCACCACGACCAAGTGGGATTTATCCCAGGGCTGCAAGGTTGGTTCAACATCTGCAAATCAGTCAACGTGATACAACACATCAATAAAAGAAAAAACAAGAACCATATGATACTCTCAATACATGCTGAAAAAGCATTTGACAAAGTACAGCATCCCTTCCTGATCAAAACTCTTCAAAGTGTAGGGATAGAGGGCACATAACTCAATATCATCAACGCCATCTATGAAAAACCCACCACAAATATCATTCTCAATGGAGAAAAAACTGAAAGCTTTTCCACTAAGGTCAGGAACACGGCAGGGATGTCCATTATCACCACAGCTATTCAACATAGTACTAGAAGTCCTAGCCTCAGCAATCAGACAACAAAAGGAAATTAAAGGCATCCAAATCGGCAAAGAAGAAGTCAAATTATCACTCCTCGCAGATGATATGATACTCTATGTGGAAAACCCAAAAGACTCCACTCCAAAACTGCTAGAACTTGTACAGGAATTCAGTAAAGTGTCAGGATATAAGATCAATGCACAGAAATCAGTTGCATTTTTCTACACCAATAACAAGACAGAAGGAAGAGAAATTAAGGAGTCAATCCCATTTACAATTGTACCCCAAACCATATGATACCTAGGAAGGGACCAACTTTTGGCTTTGGCTCAGGTAATGACGTCAGGGTTATGGGATTGAGCCCTGTGTCTGGCTATGCAAGGCATGTGGATCCTGCTGAAGTTTCTCTCTCATCCTCTGCAACTCCCACTCTGCCCACAGAAAGAAACACACACACACACACACACACAGAGAGAGAGAGAGAGAGAGAGAGAGAGAGAATGTCTGTGGAAGTCCACTCAGACATCCATTTGTAAAGATGCCCGGGATTCTTTGCTCTAGATGAATGGCCCAATAAAGCAAGTGTGGGCAGAAAGTTGATCATCGAGAGAATGTCTATACAAGGTCAGGCTGCAATAACTCAGGATTCTGCTACCAGAGGCAACCTGGAGTTCAGAAGTTTTTTGTGGGGCAGGGACTTGTAGAACCTTCTCTACATGTGCCACTAAGTCATCTTCCCCAAGCAGCAAACTCTAAACATTCTGGTTAAGGGTACATCTCCAAGGTAATCGACAAGAAGAGGGTATTTTTACCTCCAGAAGAGAGACAGAAGCCGGCAAAAAAAGATACCCAAGTCAAGGCCTGAACTTCAACCCTGGTGGGAGGTTCAGAGCCATGACAACTTACGACTGTGATATACATCCACCAGGGAGATGACAGAGGTCACATTCCTGTATATTTTGCACTTGAATCTACACTGAAGAGACAGAGGCCAGACGCGTTGGATGCTGCCAATGAGGTCAAGTCACCTGAGGTTTGAAGCACCACCTGTAAAAACAGGGAGAGCATTTAGTTGAGGTCTCCAGACCCGCACTCGGGAAGACACAATGTCACACAAAACTGAAAGCTTGCCCCTCCCTTCCAGCAGAGAGCACAAGCTCAAAGAGGCCAAAACCACAGAATCCCGAAATTTAAAGATTTAGCATTTCTGCTGGCAGACCTTCAAATGATACATGCACGGTCAACTGGTTACCAGGAGTTCCACAATATCTTTGCCAGACCCAAGCAGGAGGATGTGGGCCAGGAAATGGCCCAGAGGTCAACCACCATGTGCAACTAGTGACAGGAGTCTAAATAAAGTTTCTGCTGCTCCCATAAATCGAACAGAAGATCTGTATAAACCCTATTTCAACTGCATTTTGCATGACCGTCCTAGGGTTGCTTACTTCTCCTTGAATCTTCGTTCACCTGTGACATGCATTCTTATTCCTCTACCCTGTAACTTCAGTGACACGGAACTCCCATTGGAGATATGCATATACTCTACCTCCTCAATGTCTTTTCAACTCTATGTGAGTGACTCTGTTAGTCTTGCTTCCTTTCTTTCCTCATAACTCTATTTGGCTGAAATGAGCCTCTGGTCTTTCCTTTCTAAGACATGCCTCTCATGGACCCTGGAACTCAAAAAAAGAAATAAAAAACCAACAACTAATCACCACCCAATATGAATGTAACCTATACCTTGGAGATCAAATTTGCTTCACTCCTAACCAGAGACTATGCTACTGACCTAAAGGGCAAGCCCTCCAACAACCAGCTTCTAGAGGATTCTGGGACGATTTGGGGTATAGTTTTGATAGGATTTTCCCAATCCGAAAACACTGCCACCCTACAAAGTGAGGTCCCCAAACCTGCTTTTGAATTAAACAGATTCAGAGCTTCACAGGACCCATTGTGAGGCACAGAAACGCCTGGCGGTGGTGGCAGCAGGTGCCAGTCCACATGGGTGATGGCTTTCAGTTCAACAGATTTGGGATGGTTTCTTAGATGCAAGAAGGCAGCCGCAAGCACACTTGGTTTCTTAGCATCTATTCTAACTAAGCCTGGCAGGCACAGTGACGGACCATTCCATACAGCTTTTGAAACCCTGCTGTGTTGGAACTTCTCATGAGGAATCTCTAGAGTGAACTTTCAGTAGTGTGTCCAGGCCAAAGCCAGCGCAATACTCCCATCAGACTTGACTGCAATACCTGTGATTTGGGTGGATTCCTCTTCTTGAGGTCTCCCGAATATCCTGAGGTTCCTATACCTGCCAACAGGTAACATTCCCTACTCATCTGGCAAGGCTCCTGAGTACTGTGTCATGGAGGTGTGAAGCCGCTATTGCCAAGGGGGTCCACAAAGTCACCCTTAATTCCTGAAAATTGTCTGGTCATTATCTGAGTCTATACACATTACTATCAAATTGGACATTCCACTCAATCCCTTGGTAAAATAACCAATGTTTCCAGCGGTGTCCTGTTAACAAGAAAAAGGCCCTTGTGCTGAACTTGTGCCAATAATCCTAAGTACCTTGGAAGAAAGAATTCTTCCTGAGAGTTTCTGAATGATGGAGGGTTCAGGAAGGGAGAGAAGTTAAATTCTCCCATTTGTTCACACAGAAATATTTCATCACATTTCTGTAGATCATGGATATTTTCAGATACAGTTTCCCTATATCTGGAAGAAGAAATATTAAAGAACCAGCAACATTTCAAACAAGAGTCACAAAGGTAGGCTTATATTCCCCAACTCACTCAGTCCCCATTTACTAATTCTTGATTGGCTTGAATGCAGCTTTTCCATGAGTTCTGCAAATCCGTACCCAGTTGAGTTTGAGAATTTTCACGATCGGAAACTAAGACCCTACAAGACACATCACCGTGTATAGTCACAGGCATTTAATGGCAGAGTAGGGATAAAAGGCCTGTGGACACACACTTAATGAGATATATTTTCACCTAACATAGAAGGCAAGACATCAACATAAAGCAGAGAGGCCACAAGACCTGCATCCTGATCGCCAGGGCATGGCGTGTCCATGAGTTTCCGTATCTCCAAGCCAAATACGCTTATGTGTTCTGAGCTAAGGTTTCTGCTTCTAGAATTTTCTCCCAAGGAGAAAACCAGAGAGGTTGTAAAGGATTTGCAACAGTGTTTACGGAGGCTTCCTGGATAATGGCAAAGCCCTGCAGTTCACCGCCTTGAACAAGGCCCAGAAACCTGTTCAGTGCCCCCTTTGCATCCACCACGGTCAGGCAGGTCTAGCCCTTTTTCCCCAAGTTGCATAGCACAACCTCTCCTGGTGTCCACCAGGTCGCTCGGCCTCTGTGTTCCATGTCCTCAATGGATCTCTTTGGAAGAAGGTAACGCGCATAGTGGTGGAAAGAGCAAATATACTCTTCCTTTCTCCCTCCTTGCACCCAACCAAGGTTTCTGCAGGAACAGGCAGAAGAGGTTCTTCTTCTGTGGCACCTCCAAGAATCCCCTTGCACAAAACCTGAGCCTTAGCGCTTAGCAGGCTATTTTGGTCTCTACCCCCACCGCCCATCTCAGCCACAGGGCAGCATTCCACCTGCCAGTCTCCTCAGAAAGAACTCCTGCACCTTAGCTAGCTGCTCTCTGTTCAACACCCAGGTGCTGACCTAGGCATCTGAAAGGAGACTGGATGAGGAGACACACCCATCGCACCCAGGTGCCTGAATGTATGCCACACCACACCGTCTACTTCAGGGTTGTGGTGATGGCAGACTTCCCACTGTGTGCTTTTTGTCCTGAGATATGCCAAACCTCCAATGCAGCAGAGAGCAGAGAGCTGGGCTTCAGCCCCCCAGTGACCTGGCTGGCTTTCATGGCTGCATGGGCCTGCCTGCCTCCCTCCCTGGCTCCAGTCCTTTCCTATGAGCATCTTCCTGGGCCCTGGGGCTCTGGCTCTGCTCCAGTGCCCCGAGCCCTGGGTGCAGGCTGTGAACAGGCAGTTAAGGAACCACAGACTCCGGCTGGCAGGCCCTGTGCTCCCCTCAACCCAACCACCGTGGTAACCAACATGGACCCAGGTGCCAGATCAGACTGCAGCCCCCCACCTTCTTGCTCAAACACAGGGGGCTCCTCGGAAGCAAGGCATGTCAGCCCCAAATACCTGCTCCCTAACCCACTCCCCACCAGTTGAATAACCCCTAGGGACAGATGTATAGAGAAGCCAACATAATCTATACTCCAGGCACTGCATTTCACTCAGCTTCTCGCGGTACGCGGGTGGGTCAGAGGAGGATTCGGCATAACAGCACAAATAACGCTTGAGTAGTGAGCAAATGTGTTTCTCCCAGGGTGGCAACATTTCCAGATAGGCCTGGTTGTCAGTCTACCTGTGCTCCAGTAAGAGCCCTGCTCTGACACTGATGAGCAAGCCACAGACCAAGAGTACCTCTGCAGGTAAATGGGCCCAAATGTATCCTGGATCCTTTCATTTTGTTGTTTTGATTTTGCTCCTAAGTCCAGGGAGATAGCTCTGGGGCATGGATGGGGCTCCCCATTCAAGAGCACAGGTGGTAAATGAGCCATATGTTCCCCTCAACATCACTCCTGGGACAGGCCAAGTCAAGCTACCACCCATGTGCTACCCTGTGGCCTCAGCAGGGCCAAAGCACAGCCTGCTATTTGGATGTGGAGAGAACAGGGATGCAGTCCCTGAGCCATACATTTTGAAGCCAGAACACTAAGGGAACTATGCATGTGGGCTAGTGGTAACACAGAAACTGGCAGGCACCACGCTGCCCTGAGAGCCATGTAGGCTCCTGGCAGCCTCAGAATGGGGGTCCAGTGCCTGCTCTGCATTCCAGATTGCCCCTGCTCTGTCCTGACTCAGACCTAAGCTGGAACCCTTGTGGTCCCTCCAAGTTCAGGTGGCATAAAAAGGGCCTATAGTAGTTGAGGTGCCCCTGGGAAGGGAAGCCCCTGTGGCAGATCCCAGGATGAGGCTGGATGGCATATCAGGGCTCACTGAGATGGGAACCCACAGCAGATTGCTGTGGGAACAGGGAGCCCAGTGTCTGTGGAGGGTGTCCACATCACAGCCTCAACAGCTGTGTCCCTGGCAAATGACTGCATCTGTCTGTGCCCCATGTCTTCTATAGAACTGGACCTCACAGCACTTTGTCTCCCAGAATTTAGTTTAGGATAAACCAAGACAATGAACAATAAGCACCTCACCAGGGCTTTGAACAGAAGTGCCGTCCATGAAGACACATCTCCCTAGGATTGCTTGGTAGGAAACGTGTTTTGGAACCCCTGGCTCAGCTGATCATGTGGTCTTGAACATCAGAGAAAAAGCACCTGGCTTCAGCGAGCCTCCCTCCAACATGGTGACTTCGAGCCATCGTGATCCAGTTACACAACCTCCTCTCCAGGGACATTCCTGCCTATCTGGTAAATATCGGGCTATGTAGATGCACTACTCTGCAAGCCCTGCCCCAGGAAGCCTTGGGCCCAGCTGTCTTCCCACATCACCAGGACAATGGACCTGGGCCTCTGGCCTTACCTCGCTTCTCAGTGGTGAAGATAGTGGCCTCTAGGGGCTCCCCCAGCCCTGCCTCATCTTGATCATCAACCTGAAGATGTACGCTGACTCTGGGTCCAGCTCGGTGGCCATGAATCGCCTCAAAATAGCACCCATCTCCACCGTGGTGAACGTGCTGGAGTTGCTCTTGTTCAGGCGTAGGCGGTCTGATAACCTATGGGTGGGACAGGAGGGCCACACATCAGTCTCATCACCCCGCTCGGACCCCACATTCCCGCCACCACCACTCTGCCGTGTTTCCACCATGTCCTTCATCCTCTTCCAGCATCTGAGAGGAATGGCACAGCCGCAGTGGCAGATGGAGTCTCTGAGTGCTGGCCCCCCATGAATCTTGTTCCCCTTCATCCATCCCACCACCAAGATAGGGAAACAGTTTCATCTTTAGTGATGCAATACTTACATAAAACACCAGTACTCATCATATCAGCCATTTTAAACCTCCCAAAAAACCAAGTTCCAGAACCAGATGTCTTTCATGGTAAATTCTACCATTCAGGGAAGGATTCATACCAGTCCTTTGCCCGCTTTTCCAAAAAACAGAAGAGAAAGCTTCTAAACCCACTTGCTGAGGCCAACATTACCCTGATACAAAAATAAATGAGGACAGCCCAAGAAAAGAATATTACAGTCCAATATCCCTGATAACTATAGATGCAAAAATGTTCAACAAAATACTAAAAGCCCAAGTTCACCAATATGCTGAGATGATCATATACTATGATCAAGTGGAATCTTGCAGGAATGCAATGATGGTTTACAGGAGCACATCAATCAAAGTGATATAGCACATTAATAAAATAAAGAAAAAAATGATGTGATCATCTTGAGAAGCAGGGAAGCATTTGACAAACTTTAATATCCATTTGCAATCAAAATTCTCAACAGAGCATGTAGACCAGGAACATACATCAACACCAAAAAGGCCATATATGGGCCACCTGGGTGGCTCAGTGGGTTAAAGCCTCTGCCTTAAGCTCAGGTCATTAGCCCAGGGTCCTGGGATCGAGCCACGAATCGGGCTCTCTGCTCAGCAGGGAGCCTGCTTCACCCTCTCTCTGCCTCTCTGCCTACTTGTGATCTCTCTCTCTCTCTCAAATGAATAAATAAAATCTTTTTTAAGGCCTTATG
Source organism: Neogale vison (assembly GCF_020171115.1). Taxonomy (NCBI): domain Eukaryota; kingdom Metazoa; phylum Chordata; class Mammalia; order Carnivora; family Mustelidae; genus Neogale; species Neogale vison. Next base: position 158,130,057 of record NC_058092.1, read on the forward strand.
CGACAACAGATTACGTCACATCCCATACTGAAAAGTTTTAACTGTTTCTATTTCCTCTAAGATTGCCGAAGTTAGGAACACTGCCACGTTTTCCTTGCCACTTTTACTGAACACAAGATTAAAAATCCAAGGCAGAACAATTATGCAAGAAGATAATCAGAAGGCATCAAAACCGGAAAGAAAGAGGTAAAATGGTCACTATTTGCAGATGATACAGAATATGAGGAAAACCTCAAAGAAGCCAGTGAAAACTTGTTCAAACTCTGACTAAATTCAGTAAAGGGACAGGATACAATATTACTACCCCAAAACCTACTGCATTTCTATACACTAATAACGAATCATCAGAAAATAAATTGGGAAGATCATCCCACATTAAGTTGCATCAAAAAGAATAAAATACCCAGGAATACACTTCACCAAGAGGTAAAATCTTGTATAACTGAAAACTACAAGACAGTAAGGAAAGAAACTGAAGGCAACACACATAAACCAAGATATCACATATTCATGGGTGAAAAGAATTAATAGTGGTAAAATGTCCATACTTCCCTAAACCATCTACTTTCTAATTCCAATCAAAATTCCAAGGACATTTTTCACAGAAAGAGAACAGAAGGATCTAAAAATTTGTATGATACCACAAAAGACTCTGAATACCAGAGCAATCTAGAGAAAGAAGAGCCACACTAAAGGCATTGCGCTTGCTCATTTCAGACTAATGGCAAAGCTTGAGAATCAAAACAATCTAACATTGTCATAAAAAGAGACACACACATCACCAGAAGACAGGAGAGAGCCCAGAAGTAAAACACACATCTATGGTCCGGGACCTTTATGACAAAGGAGCCAAGAATAAACAAGGGGGGAAAAACAGTCTCTGTCATCAATGGTGCTGGGAACACTGGAGAGCCACATGCAAAAGAACAAAACTGCACCATTCTCGTACACCATACACAAAATTTAACTCAAAATGCATCAAATACTTGAATATAAGACCTGGAACTATAAAACTTGTAGCAGAAAACACAGGATTTGGAAAGGTCCTCGACATAGGTCTTGGTAGTGGTGCTTTTAAGCTGATACCAAAATAAAAACAAACAAAGCAGCAAAGTGTGGGCCTACATCAAACTATAAAACGTCCAAACAACAAAGGAAACCATCAACAAAATAAAACGGTAACCTAAGGTAAAACATTTATAAATTATATATCCAGTAAGGGTTAATGCTTAAAATATAAAGAACTCATGAAACTCAACAGCAAAACAAAACAAAACACACACAAGCACCAAAAACTCCACAAGTAATCTAATGTAACAGCAGCAGAACCAAATAGACATTTTCCTGAAGAAGAAATACAGATGGTCTACACGAACACTAAAAGATGCTCAACATCATTAATCATCAGGGAAATGCAAATCAAACCAGAATGATGCATCACTTCACACCTGTCAGAAGGGCCATTACCAAAAACACAAGAAATAGCAAGTTTTGGTGAAGATGTGGAGTAGAGGAAAACTCTAGTGCAACATTACTAGGAGTATAAAAGGGTGTGGCCACTATGGAAAACAGTACAGAAGTTCCTCCAAAAAATGAGAAACAGAACAACCAAAGGAGCCAGCAATTCCCTTTCTGAGTATTTATCTGAAGGAAATGAAAACACTAACTCACAAAGGTATATTCACCCCTGTGTACACTGCAGGATTATTTACAACAGTGAAAATAAAGAAACAACCTAAATGCCATCAGTGGATGAATGAATAAGGAAACTGTGGTCGATAAACACAGTGGAAATCTACTCAGCCATAAAAAAGGATGAAATCTTTCTATTTACAACATGGTGGCCCTTGAAGGCATTATGCTAAGTAAAACAGGCCAGACAGAAAGACAAATACTAGAAATCACATGTAGAACCTTAAACAAAACAAAAACAAAAATATGAGCTCACAGACAGAACAGATGGAGGGAGGCAGAAGTTTGGGGTTTGAGGTGGGAGAAATGGGTGAAGGGGTCAAAAGGAAAAAAGAAAACAATCCCAAATACAGCATCTTTTTTTTCAATTAAGTAATCTGTACTGCCAACATGGCTTAAACTCATAAGCCAGAGATCAAGAGTCAGACACTCCACCGACCCAGGCAGCCAGGGTCCTGGAATTGTAGCATCTTCGGATACTCAATGTATGGAGAAAGGGGAAACTAATTTAATCTATGGTATTTTGAAGGCTAGGTATTTTTTGGTAAATGTAAAAGTAAAGAACACATTCTTCAGAGTCACACACTCAGGACTATATCTAGTTCTAACATTTATCAAGACACTGAGCAAGTAACTTACCTTTTTAATTTAATTATTTATTTGAGAGTCGGGGGGGGACATAAACAGGGGGACATAAGCAGGCGGAGGGACAGAGGGAGAAAACGACTCCCCACTGAGCAGGGAGCCTAACCTGGGGTTCGATCCCAGGAACCTGGGATTATGTCCTGAGCCAAAGGCAGAAGCATCAATGACTGAACCACCCCCAGTGCCCCTTCTTTTTTTTTTTTTTAAAGATTTTATTTATTTATTTGACAGACAGAGATCACAAGCAGGCAGAGAGGCAGGCAGGCAGAGAGAGGAGGAAGCAGGCTCCCCGCTGAGCAGAGAGCCCGATGTGGGACTCGATCCCAGGACCCTGGGATCACGACCTGAGCTGAAGGCAGCGGCCTAACCCACTGAGCCACCCAGGCACCCCCCCCAGTGCCCCTTCTTAACCTCTTTTCTGCCTGTTTGCCCACCTCTGAAGATATTATGAATATTTGCCTTTAGAATAGCTTCTATTTAAATTTAAAACTAGTTTTTAGAATTGAGTGAAATAGAGATCACTTAGAATAGTACCTATGAGAGTAAGCTCTCAAAAAAGGTTGTAAAAAATCTTATTCTGAGGGTACCTGGGTGGCACAGTCAGTTAGGCTGCTGACTCTTGATTTTGGCTCAAATCAAGAACCCATGCTCCTGGGAGAGAGCCCTGCACCAGGCTCCACAATCAGCGGGGATGCTGCTGGAGGATACCCTCCCTCCCTCTGACCCTCCTTCTCTAGCATATGCTTGTGCACTCTCTTTATGTCTCTACAATAAATAAATATGTCTTTAAAAATCTTATCCTGAACATTTGGTGGTTGCACAATCATTTTCATAATTGGGCAGTATCTCCTAGTTTATAAAGCACTTTTATACACATCCTCGTATTGGAGTCAGGATATGGTCATGGGAGAAGGATTTATTGTGTTTATTTACAGAGGAAAAAATAAGAAAACCAGACTTAGAGCAGGGGTGTGCTTTGTTCATGGCTGCAGAACTAACAGATGATCTTCTGATTTTCAGTCCAATGGAGTAGAACAAGAAAAAATCCAAACACTGCAACAAGAGCCAATGAAGGTCACTACAACTGATAATGGAATTAATGCAGTAAAATGATGCAACATTTATAAATATTTACCCACCCAGCAGTGGAGCAACTAAATATGTAGAGCATATATGAACAAACCTAAGAGAAGCAATCAGCACCAATACCATAGGGAACTTTATTACCTCACACTTCTCTCAATGATCCCCCATCCAGACAGAAGATCACAAAGGAAACATCAGCCTCAGACAACCCGTTACTTAGATGGACTTGACAGATACACACAGAACCCTCCATCCAAAAGCAGCAAATGGAATATACTCCTCTCAAGTGCCCCTAGAACGTTCTCCACCTTAGGTCATATGTAAGGCCAGAGGACAAGTCAATAAATTCCAGAAGCCTAGAATTTTCCCAAATGAGGACTGAAATCAAATCAACCATCTTTTCCAACCACAGTGGTATAGAATTAGAAATCAATTACAAGAAGAAAACTGGAAATTCATAAACACAGAGACTAAACAACATGCTACTGCACAACCAACTGGGTTCATGGGCAAACCAAAATAGGAACACAGAAATACTTTGAGGTAAATGAAAAAATAATACAATGAAACAAACTTCACAGAATGCAGTAAAACAGGTTCTAAAATGGGGCACCCGATTAGTCGATTAGTCTAGTCGATTAGTCGGTGGAGCTCTGGGACTCCTGATCTTGTGGTTTTGAATTTCAACCCCACACTGTGCATAGAGCTCACTTTATTTTTTTAAAGATGTCATTTATTTATTTGACACAGAGCGGGAGAGAGAGACAAACAGAGAGACTGAGCAAAGTGGAAGGAGCAGCAGGCAGTAGAAGAGGGAGAAAGGGGCTCCCCATGCTGACCAGGGAGCTCATGCAGGGCTCAAATCCAAGACCCTAAATTCATGACTTGAGCCAAAGGCCAACACCTAACAGACCAATCCACACAGGCAGCCCTTAGAGCCAACTTAAAAAAAAAAGTTGTTCTAAGAAGGAAGTTTATAGTGATACAGGTCTAACTCAAGAAACATCTCAAATAAGCAACCTAACTTGATACCTCAAGGAAACAGAAAAGAACAAATAAAGTCCAAAGTTAGTAGAAGGAACACATCAGAACTTAAATAAATGAAATACAGACGAAAAAGACAACAGAAAGATATATATTAAAAAAAAACACCAACAAGAACAATAACAGATCAACAAAGAGCTGGTTCTTTGAAAAGAACAAAGCTGACAGAATCTCAGCCAGACTCAAAGAAAGAGGACTCATTATCAGAAATGAAAGAGACGTTCCCTGAAACCATTGATATGCAAAGGCTCAAAAGAATGTACTATGAACAATTACACCCCAACAAGCTGGATAATCCAAAAGAAAAGGATACATTTCCAGAAACATACAACCTACCAAGATTGAATCCTAAAGAAACAGACATCTGAACAGACTAATGAGCAGTAGAGAGATTAAATAAGAAATCAAAAACTTCCAACAAGCAAAGGTCCAGGACCCCATGGTTTCACCGGTGAATTCTACGAATCATCCACAGAAAAAAATGAATACCAATCCTTCTCCAACTCTGCCAAAATATCAAGAGGAAGGAATGCTCCCCACCTCATTTTATGAGGCCAGCACGGCCCTTATCGAAAACTCACAAAGTGCCCCAAGAAAATTACAGACTAGTATCTGTGATGAACGTAAACATACTAATCCTCACCCAAATATCTGCAAACCAAATTCTACAATACAGGAAGAGGTATGATCCAGTAAGATGTATTTCAGGGCGGTTCAACATCCACAAATCAAACTAACGTGCCACATTAACAAAACGAAGGATCAACATCATAGGACCATCTCAACAGATGCAGAAAAAGCATTTGATAGCGCTGCTACCAAATGACTGCCCCCCCACCTGTGCTTCTGCTGCCTGGTTGGTCCCCACACCCTGTACCACTGCCACCCCACTGTGCCATCCCCCACTGCCACCATGCTGCACCCCACACACCCACCGCTGTCCCTTCCACCCCCCCCCCACCATTCTTGACAGGCCGCTGCCACCAGCGCTGCCACCCTCCACCCTGGTACTCCACAGCAGTGCCCCTTTGTTCCACAATGGCTAACCCTCACCACAGTTGCCCTGTTGCCCTGCCCGTTGCAACTGAAGCTCAGCTGTGCCACCCCCAGTGCCCTTACCACTCCCTTGTGCACCTCCCCAGGACCCTGCCACCCTGCTGCGCCACCCTCCAGTGCTTCTACTGCCCTGGTACCTGTGTTTCCAACAGCACCACCACTGCTACTGTGGTCACCCTACTCCTGCCCATCTCCACTGCACCACCCAGCCCCCAAGCCATGCTGCGCCATTGCCATGTAGCTGCTGCGTCACTGGTCCCTCCCAACCACATCCAGGCCAATCCCTCCCCACTTCGCCTCCCTGATTTGCCTCCCCATCTGCTGCCATCTCAAGTCACTGCCTTCCTCAAATCACTGCTGCCTCACTGTCCTCCCCCCGCCATTTCTTCACTGCATACTCTCCACTTGCTGCTGCGGCTGTGCAGAGCCCCTGCCCTGCCCACACAGCTATTAACCTGATGCTCTTGCCTGCTGGTCCCACCAAACACCCCCGAACTTCTCCCGCCTGTCAGACCCCACCCCGCTCCAGTGCCTCCAGATTCCCTACCCGTTGACCTGCTGCTGCTGCCCCACGCATCCCAGCCTTCTCCCAATGTTGCTACTGCCTGGGTGCCCCCGCCTCGTGACCCTGCCGTCCGCAGCACACCCCTCATACCGTCCACCTTACCACCGCTGCTGCAGCTAAGCTGCTGCCCTGTGCCCCAGGCCACTGCTGACCTTCACTGTCCAGCCCCATTGACAGGCACTAAGGCCCTACCCTGCCCTTCGTGCCCTACCTGTGCAGTTGCTGTGCCACTGCCTCCCAGCTGGTTCCGTCCCCCCTTCTCCGCATGCCACCACCAACCGCCTGCCACCCCATATGCACCCATGCAGCAGTGCTGTCCCACCCCACCCACCACCATGCTCAATACAGTCCTGATGCCCCACCACATTGCTGATACCACCCCTCTCTGCTCTCCCCACACCCCCACTACAAATCCCCTGCCCCTCGCCATCACTGCCCCCTTACCGCTACCCTGCTTCTGATCTGCTGCCACCCTGGGTCCCACTCTTACCCTATGTCCTTCTGTTTCCCTGTGTTTTGCAGCTGCTGGTCTTCATAGTCCTGCCCTGTTGACTTGCATGACTGCCCTACCTGCCACGCTGCCCCTCTGCTGTTCCTGCCCACCCCTCCCTGCAGCTACCACCTAGATGCTACCCCTGTCCCCCACTCCGGAGCCTTCCCGATTCCCTACCCCTGTTGCCGTGCTGCTGTCACCCCATGAGTCCTACTCTACCTTCCCCGCACTGGTACCAGCAGGCTGCCCCCACAACGTGAACCGCTCCCACCGCGCTGCACCACCATCCACAGCGCCCCCACTTACAACCACCGTTGACTCTCTGCTGCTACTCTGGGTCCACGTTGCTGCTGCTGCTAACAGTGGTCCCGCCCTGTAGACATGCACCAAGCCCAGCAAAGCCAGGCCTTTTGCTTTGCTGCCTGACCCACCACACCATGACATTGAGACCCCACTCATACCCGGCTAGTCCTGCCCACCCCCAAGGACACTACGGCCTAGCTACTCCCCTCCCCCAACTCCGATGCCTCCTGGCTGCCAAGCATGTGTCTGCCCTGCACATCCACCCCCCCCATGTGGCTACCAGGTTGCTGCCCCCCAAAATGCTCCCCTGCCACCTTGCTGTGCCCCCCCGACAGGCCCCCTCACTGCTGGACGGCCTCTGTCCTGTGCCCCCGCCTCTGCTTCGCTTCGTTTCTCCACTTCGTTGGCATGCACTATGAGCAGGCCCAGCAAGCCAGCCAAGCTATCTCTGTGCTGCTGCCTCAGGGATGGTCCCACCATCCCTATGCTGCCCTGCCGCCTCTAATCCACCCAACCCCTCCAGGTGCCACACTGCTGACCCCCTCAGATGGCACACAGCTCCCGACCCACGGCCGCTACCCCTCCCAGCACCACTACTGACTGGTTGCTCCCTCCCCCGACTCTGGTAACCCCAGCTCTCTCCCCCACTGGTCCTGCCCCCATACCTGAGCGTTTTCATCTCTCTGAAACCTCCTGGCACCCTTGCAGCCCTGCTACCCCCGCCCACCACGCCAAAACACTGGCCTCCCGATGATGCCACGCTGCTCCCTCCCCTCCACCCACCACCACCATCTAGCTGCTTCCCCCTCCCCTGGCTCTGTTGTCTCCCTGCTGCCAGCCACATTACCATGCTACTAGCGCCCTATCCACCACCTCCCCGTGCTTCCACCACATTGCTACCCGCCCCCATACATCCCTGACCCCCTTACCTCAGCTGCCGCCGCTCCACTACAGCCCTGTGCCCCAGGCCTCTGCGGTGCTTTGCCGTCCCGCCCCTTTGACGTGCACGATGGGCCCACCCACCACCCCATCCTAACTGTTGCTGCCTGGGGCTGCTCTCACCCCCTCACCTCCTCTGCTGCCGCCTAGATTCTGACCATCCCCCACAGGTGCTATGCAGCTCCCATCCCTCCCTGTGCCACTACTACTGTCTGTCCCCTTCCCCGCCTCTGGTGACCCATGCTCCCTCCTCCGTGATCCCGTTCCCCTACCTCAGTGTTCTCTCCCAGCTGCAAACCCCTCAGGCCCATGCAGCCCGGCCCACCACGCCCTGACGTTGACGACCCACTAATGCCCGGCTTGTCCCGCCCCCAACCCCCCACTACTGCCTGATGGCTTCCCCCTCCCCCCTGCTCCGTTGCCTTCCTGCTACCAGGCATTTTACCGCTACTTCCGCTCTGAATATCTGCCCTCCTCCCCGCGCCTCCTCCACATTGCTACAGCCCACATGCATCCTGCTACCCTGGTGTGTCCCTCACCCTGCCCCCCTTACCTCAGCTGCCCCGGATCCGCTGTGGCCCTGTGCATCAGGCCTCTACGGCGCTTCGCTGTCCTGCCCCCTTGGCACGCATGATGATCCCGCCCACCACGCCCGCCCCCCGCCGTTGCGGCACTGCTGCCTGGGGCTGCTCCCATCCCCATGGAAGCAAACGAATGTTACAAATTAAGGCTACTTTTTGTTGTTGTTCTGAACAATCAACAGATAAACATTTTCTATCACACCACTCTTCATAATAGTGAATTCTATACAATTCTGTTATTAAAATGGCTAAAAGTATAAAATCATGTTTTAAATGTGATATAAGTGGACTTCAGAGTGAGATATGGAAAAGTCAATGAAATAACAATCCTTGAAAGAAAGTGATGAAAATGGAAGAATTATTATTTTCTACCAGAGGATATTCTCATAAGTAGAGGAAGAATTTTGATATATAAGGCATATGGAATGAGTCGTTGTAGTAAATTTTGTATTGTATGTATGTAAATTGACACAAAATAAATAGAAGTAACATACCATGAATAGATAAATTCTGTTCCAGGAACACACGGCTATTCCCGTTCCAAAAATGTATATATATAAATCTACTCTTATTCATCAATTGGTGAAATATGAAAATAACAATTATTTCAACAGATGAAGATAAAGCATTTGGTTAAAAGTGTTAGTAATTAGATACAATGGAAAATGGCATATGCAAGCTACATATAGAAAAACTCCATAATTTCTTTTACATAAGTAAATGATAGTTACAAAATGTAATCATTACATATGACCAACAAAAAGCTTGATTTTATAAATATAAACATAAACCTTAAATATGCTACAAATATTAATCAGATAACATACTGTGAGATATTTTTATTTACTCCTTAGAATTTTTTCTATGTTTAAAATTTATCTACAGTGAAACATCAAGACTACATAGATTATGAAAAGGAACATAGAGACCAGACCTCATTCACAACAGCAACAAAAACTGGAAAAATATCCAAGAGTAGCTTTATTTTTTTAAGATTTTTTTTTATTTTAGAAAGAAAAAATGTGTGGGTGTGTGTGGGAGAGAGAGAGAGAAAGAGAGAAAGAGAGAGGGGGGATGGGCAGAGGCAGAGAATTTTCAAGCAGACTCCCTGCTAGGCACAGAGCCCAATTCTGGGCTGGATCCCAGGAATGAAAAGATCATGATCTGAGCTGAAACTCAACAACTGAGCCACCCAGATGCCCCTTCAAGAGTAGCTTTAAATGAGAATAAATTAAAATTAGATCAATCTTAAATATGTAAGAATAAAAAGGAAGAGTAATAGAAAGAAGAGAAGGAAGAAAGACAAGAGCAGAAGAAGAGTAGTCAAGGAGTCATATGAATTTTACTAAAGCTGGCATGGGACAAAACTATAAAGAAAGAAGTAACTTCATTAGTAGTATCTTTGTGGTATGACCAAATGTAGTTTGTTTTTATTCTATATGCTTGAAAAAATATCTTCCTATTTTTTATTTCATTTTTAACTTTAATATTTAACATTCAAAGATATATTTTGGGACTTTAGGCAGGAATTTTCCTCAACCACACTGCATCCCCAAAGTTTTTCCATATGGTTGATCCCCCACCATATCTTAGGTCTTGGAGATGATCATTATTTTCTCTAACATGAACCAGTAATAATAGACATTCCTGAATTATGTTTGTTTCTTTTATTGTCCTTACCACAATAAGTCCTTATTAACTTAGTTATGTACATGTTAAATGTCTCTTGATCTCTCACTTATCATTAACTCCAAAAGGGCAGTCAGCTTTTGTTTTCTTCACCAATATATAATCAATCGCCTAGCCCATGACACATTAGGTAGGAACTCCATAAACACGTTTGGATGAATAAACAATGTAAATGAGGAAAGTGAAATTGTAACAGAGTTTGGAAATTTAACTGAAAATCTATAAGTAAAAAATAAAAATTGATTTTCTGGACAAATGGTTGCAAATTTGTCATGACAAAACTGGCCATCTGTGTCCAGATTTTGTTTTCTGTAAACAGACTCTGTAAGTCTGTAAGTGAGTCACTCTCTAAGTGAGTGACTCCTTAAATTTTGCACCCTCGGGAACAAACGTGTCTCATTCTGATATCTCTGTTAATTTATCTATTATTTATTATATCCATAAACTTATCTTTGAAAGAGAAAATAGGTCATCTCCAGGCTATTTCATCTTCCCAACTACCGGTTCCTGAATGCCTTTCCTTTCAGACAAATAGTAATATATGTGTTCCAACTTTGTTCCTCTCCTTTAATATGATGTTGACTATTGTTGGTCTTCTTCTTTCAAGTAAATTTAGAATCAGTTTGCTGATATCCATAAATTAACTTGATAGTATTTTGACTGGGATTGTCTTGAATCCTCAGACCAATTTGTGAAGAACCTGCATCTTGACCATATTGAATCTTTTTATGCATGAATAAGAAGACTTTCTCCGTTCTTTTGCTCATCGTTACTTTCCATCAGCATCTTGAGTTGTTCTTATATAGATAAATGGTGATGTTTCCCTTTCTCCTGCTAGAGGCATGAGGAAATTTTTCTCCACTATTAACTATGAGGACCTGGTAGATCCCCTGGAGGTAAAACTCACAAATGTATAGAGGCCCCCTATGGCTGGGTCCCCTTGGAGTTTGTTTTTGTTTTTCAGGGCTTGTCTCCACTTAGAGTTCTTATCAGAGTCATATCCACACTAAACCTCCAAGCAATTCAATAATTACAGCTCAGGTTTCCCAACCCCACGACTGGTTTCTGTGGAAGTTTCTGCTCTGGAAAGTTGTAATTCTCTGTCTCTGCCTGTCTGTCTCTCCAGTTTTAGAAGCAGTGGTTTGTCCATGAACTCACTCTCTGAAATATCTAAGGAGAATTGCTTATTTTTCAGTTTCTTCAGCTTTTTAGTTGTTGGGATGGAGTGACAATTTCTAAGCTCCTTATTTCTCAGACAAATCAGTTGTGATTATTTTCTTTTAAGGTTTATTTATTTATTTGAGAGAGGGAGAGAGAGAAAGAGGTGGTGGTGGGGCAGAAAGAGAGAGAGAAGAAGAAAAATTCCTAAGCAGACACCCCAATGAATGTGGAGCCTGACACAAGGCTCCATCTCATGACCCTGAGATCACGACCTCAGCCAAAACCAAAACATCACCACCCAGGGACCCCCAATTTTGCTTATTTTTTTAATCAACATCTTCAGGTCTCGAAAGCCCTTATCTCTCTTTTCTAACTTGCCTTTCCAATGATTTCCAATTAAATCACTCACTGAACAAAAATTAGAAAGTACCTGCTAAATTTAGTAAGACCTCTGCAAACTGAAGGGAATTATACTATAATCTGTAATCAAGATATACCTGCTTTTATGATTTTATAACCCAGAGGAATAAACTTCAGTGAATTTCTTCCATTTCTATTACCTGACTTTTCGATCTGGTTAATAAACCATTTGGACTCAGGATTATACCCTTTCCATGTAGATAATGATATCATATAAGAACATTTTTAAATGTTTAATGAAATTTATTTTCAGTAATAAATGAAGCAAACACAAAGTTAAAATTGTTGTGGTCCCTGAAAGTAATTTCAGTCATGAACTGCAAAAGTTTTGTCAATAGTTACAAGTGGGAAATACATTAGCAATGGAAAGACAATGCACTGGAGAGAGATGATTAAAGAAAATTGGATTTTGGTACTGGCAAAACGTATTTTCTTTTAAACGGAAAGTCACTACTTCAAGTTACCTCTAAGTTTTAGGCAAAACAGTCTATGATATTTTTTTAATTTATGTACTGCGATTTAGGTAGAACAAAAAGTAATTTGAGATTTTTCTATGGTAACAAATGTGAAATTGCCAAAGTAGTAAGATTACACACTCAGTAAAAAACACTCTGTTTGCCAAGAGGATCTGCACCGCGACTCACTTCAAGGATTTTAAAGAAGTCTACCTAACCAAGTGGGAAGTTTGCAAGGAGGAAAGCACTTGTAGCCTTTCCAGAAATACAATATTACCTTGTTTTACTTATTTTCCAAGTAAATACATTCCATAATTCTTTAGGAATATTGTAAATTTGTTCTAACAAAAACCTAGGTGGTAAAAATATTCATCATGTGATTTAAATAAATACTTCTCAAGGAATCAAAAGCGAAAATGAATTTTTGGGACATCACCAAGATCAAAATCTTCTGTACAGGAAAGGAAACAGTCAACAGAACAAAGAGGAAATCCACAGAATGAAAGAAGATATTAGCAAATGACAATACAGACCAAGGGCTGATATCCAGGATCTATAAGGTACTCCTCAAACTCAACACACACAAAACAGATAATCATGTCAAAAAATGGGCAGAAGACATGAACAGACACTTCTCCAATGAAGACATACAAATGGCTAGTAGACACGTGAAAAAATGTTCATCATCACCAGTGATCAGAGCGATTCAAATCAAAACCACATTGAGATACAACCTGACACCAGTTAGAAGGGCCAAAATGAACAAGACAGTAAACAACATGTGTTGGAGAGGAGGTGGAGAAAGGGGAACCCTCTTACACTCTTGGTGGGAATGCAAGCTGGTGCAGACACTTTGGAAAACAGTGTGGAGATTCCTTAAGAAATTAAAAATAGAGCTTCCCTATGATCTTGCAATTGCACTACTGGGTATTTACCCCAAAGACACAGATGCAGTGAAATGAAGGGCCATCCATACCCCAGTGTTCATAGCAGCAATGGCCACAGTCACCAAACTGTGGGAAGAAACAAGATGCCCTTCAACGAACGAATGGATGAGGAAGATGTGGTCCATATACACTGTGGAGTATTAGGCCTCCATCAGAAAGAATGAATAACCAACTTTTGTTCAACATGGGCAGGACTGGAATAGATTATGCTGAGTGAAATAAGTCAAGCAGAGAGAGTCAATGATCATATGGTTTCACTTATTTGTGGAGCATAACAAATAGCATGGAGGCCAAGGGGAGATGGAGAGGAGAAGGGAGTTGAGGGAAATTGGAAGGGGAGGTGAACCATGAGAGACTATGGACTCTGAAAAACAATTGGAGGGTTTTGAAGGGGCGGGGCGTGGGAGGTTGGGGGAACCAGGTGGTGGGTATTAGAGAGGGCACGGATTGCATGGAGCACTGGGTGTGGTGCAAAAACAATGAATACTGTTATGCTGAAAATAAATTTTTAAAAAAGTGATTTTATTCAAGCAACAAGACCCGTGGGTAGAAAGAGCTCTCACACTTGGGTTGTGGGGGGTGGTTGATTATAGACTGTGATGTTGGGGAGGTAAGGAAAAAGGAAGTTTCAAAAGAACTTTCATATGCTAAAGAGGACTGTAAGATATCAGAGGCCCTGCCATTGTCAGGTTAAGGTGTTTTTCCTTTTAGTAAGACATTAACAGTAAAATAGTTGGGAGCTTCCTGGAGGAATGGCACATTCCTGCTATCACACATTCTTATCAGTGAACTTTAGGTTTAGAAGAAATTTAACTTTATTTACATTTCCCTCTGCCTCCGCCTCCCTCAATTTTAGGGTAGGAAAGATAGTGTTAGGGCTTCAAGAACTGAGGTATGTGTCTTTGGAAGTTAAGCTATTGATAACAATTCTTCCTTGTAAATCACTAGGACATTTGTACACCGAGGGAGACTCAGGTCTGGTAGAATTGTGATCTCTACCAGTTAGCTATTTATTTTTCCTTTAGGGTAGCAGGAATGCCTGAGGACCGTCACACATATCCCAAGGCGGGGGCTATTAAAGGCTGCCGGCTTCTGCTTTGTCCTCAGACTGCCTTCTGTTCCCTCATCAGATGGGGCCTCTGAAGGTGGGGTGGGTTCAGGTGGGTCCACAAATTTCTCCTGCTCTGAATCCTTACCATGGGTCCAAAAGCCACAGTTTATTTCTGCGTGCCAGGCAGAATCCTCTGGTATTTTTCAGATATGGCTGCCAGGTCTCTGGGGACCAAAGTCTCACAGTCCAACCAAGGGTTAGGGCTAGGGCCTAGGGGCATAGCATATTCGATCAGCCAGAGCTGAGGTGAACTTCCTGGAGGCTGAATTGAGGGCTTGGGTCAGGGAGCGTGGCCAGTTCCTGGTTCAAGTGCAGAGGGCCACTGAACATGGAGGTGGTCTCAGGTTGGTCTCAGCAGTTCATTCAACTGCTCTGAATCCTTTCTGGATTTCCAAATGGCATGGTTTTTATGTGGGTGGCAGGCAGAGTCCTGTAGTATTTCTCAGGTATCCCCAAAGTGTACAGCTGACTGCCAGGCTTCTGGGGACAGAAGCCTCAATGTCCAACTGAAGGTTAAGGTTAGGACCTAGGGGCATGGCAGATATGATCAGCCAGAACTGAGGAAAACTCCTGGGGGCTGAGTTGAGGGCTTGAGTCTGGGTGAGGGGCAGGCTTCTGGTTCGAGTGCACAGGGCCACCAAATATGGGGAGGTGGCCTCAGGTTGGCATGCAGATTTCTCCTGTTCTTAATCCTTTCCAAAGTTTACTTTTGGGTAGCCGGTGGAGTTCTCTGGCTTTGCTCAGGTGTCTCCAGTCTGTAAAGTTTGGGATCTGTGCATTGGGGTACAGACGCCTCAAAGTCCAACCTCAGGTTAGAGTAAGTACCTAGATGCATTGCAGGCCTGATGTGTGGGGGGGGTGAGGTGAAGCCTCAGAGGCTTCCCGGGGTGCGGAGTCAAGGCCCTGGATCAGGGGAGTGTCAGACTCCAAGTTTCTGTCCTGGGGCTATGGTCATTGGGAGTGGTCTCATTTGGGCATACAGATTTCTCTTGCTCTGAATCCTTTCCAGAGTTCCAAGTGGCACAATTTCCTTCTGTGTGGCAGGCAAAGTTCTCTGGGTTTGCTCAGGTGTGCCTGGTCTTTGGGCTTGGGAGCCAGGCTTCTTGGAGAGAAGACTCAAAACTAAACTAATTGTTAGGGTTAGGGCCTAGGGTCATGGCAGAGGTCAGGAGACCCTGAAGCATGCTTCCCTGGGGCCCGAGTTGAGGGCATGGTTAAGGGGAATGTCAGGCTCCCTGTTGTGTCCAGGGGCCCCTAAAGGTGGGGTGGATTCAAGTGGGAATGCAGATGTGTCCTGCTCTGATTCCTTTCTGGAGTTCCAAATGGCAGGGATTCCTTCTGGTAAGAGGCAGAGTCCTGTGGTATTTTTCAGATATCCCCAATGTGTAGAGCTTGGCTGCAAGACTGCTGGGGACATAAGCCTCAAAGTCCAACTGAGGGTTAGGGATAGGGCCTAGGGGCATAGCATACCAAATATACCAGAGCTGAGGCAAACTTCTTGGTAGCTGAGTTGAGGCCTTGGGTCAGAGTGAGGGGCAGGCTTCTGGTTCAAGTTCCAGGGGCCACTGTATGTGGGGGTGACCTCAGGTTGGCATGCAGATTTCAACTTCTCTGAATTCTTTCTAGAGTTCAAAATGGCATGATTTCCTTGGTGGGGGTAGACAGAGTTCTCTGGCTTTGCTCTGATGTTGCCAATCTGTAGGGCTTGGGAGCAGGCCTCAGGGGACAGAAGCCTCAAAGTCCAACCTCAGGTTAGGGTAAGGGCCTAGAGGCATGGCAGGTTCATTCAGCAGGAGGTGAGGTGAGCTTCCTGGGGTGTGGGGTCGAGGGCCTGGGTCAGGGGAGTGTTAGACTCCAAGTTTGTGTCCGGAGGCCATGGTCATTGGGAATGGTCTCAGGTGGACATGCAGATTTCTATTGTTCTGAATCCTTTCCAGAGTTCCAACTCGCTGGGTTTCCTTCTGCGTGGCAGGTGGAGTCCTCTTGGATTGCTCAGGTCTCTGCAGTCCCTAAATCTTGGGACACAGGTCCCTGAGGACAGAAGACTCAAAGCTACAGCTATTGTAAGGTGTAGGGCCTAGAGGCATGGCAGAGACCTGCAGGTCTTGTTGCTTCTGGGGACTGAGTTGAGGCCCTGGGTCAGAGGAGAGTCAGGCTGCTGTTGTGAATGGGGGCCCCTGAGTGTGGGGTGGATTCCAGTGGGAATGCAGATTGGTCCTCCTCTGCAGCCTTTCTGGAGTTCCAAATGGCAGGAATTCCTTCTGGGAGGCTAGCGGAGTCCTATGGTATTGCTCAGGTATCCCCAATGCATAAGGCTTGGGTGCCAGGGCTCTGGTGACAAACACTCAAAGCCCAATTTAAGGTTATGTTTAGGGCCTAAGGGCATGAAATGCCTGATCTGCTGGCACCGAGTCCAGCTTCCTTTGGAGTTGAGTTGAGGGCATGGTCAGGCTGAGTGTCAGACTCTGTGGTTTGTAGCAGCGGGCCTCTGAAGAGGGGATTGGTTCAGGTGGACATGCAGATTTCTTCTGCTCTGAATCCTCTTGGGAGTTGCAAATGCCATGATTACTTTGTGGATGCCTCGTGGGGTCCTTGGTATTTTTCAGATATCCCTGATGTCTGATGGCCCAGTGTGTAGAGCTGGGCTGCAAGGCCTCTGGGGACAGAATTCTCAATGTCTCACCAAGGGTTTGGGTAGGACCGAAGGGCATGGCAAACTTGATCAGCCACAGCTGAGGCAAACTCCTGGGGGCTGAGTTGAGGGCTTGGGTCAGGGTGTGTGTCATGCTCTTGGTTTGATTTTCTTTTTGGGTGGCAGGTGGAGATCTCTGGGTTTGCAAATGTTGTCCCCAGTGTGTAGGGCTTGGGAGCCAGGCTTCTGGGGATGGAAGACTCAAAGCTAAACCCATCATTTGGTGTAGGACCTGGGGACATAGCAGAACCAATCTGCAGTCTTTGAAGTGAGCTTCCCAGGATGCTGAGTTGAGGGCCTGTGTCAGCGTGAGTGTCAGACTCTGAGTTCGTGTCCAGGGGACCACAGAAATTGGGGGTTGCCCCTGTTGGCATGCAGATTTCTCCTGCTCTGAAGCCCTTCCAGAGTTTGACATGGCACAGTTTCCTTCTGGGTGACAGGCAGAGTCCTCTGGTATTGCTCAGCTGTCCCCAGTCTCTGGGGCTTTGAAGGCTGGCTCTTCAGGGGAGAGACCTCTAAGGAATGCAACTTAGGGTTAGCATTCAGGTCTAGTGGCATGGCAGGCTTGGTCTGGCAGTGATGTGGCAAACTTCACAGGGGTCTCCTATGAGTGTGTGCTTTAGGGGTAATTTCAGGTTCTGGGTTTGTGTCCAAGGGTGCACTAAATTTAGTCATATCCTCTGATGGGCATGGAGATTTCTACTAACTGTATCCATTCTGGAGTTCCAAATGGTTGCCAGCTGGAGGAAACTGTGCCATTTCAAACTCCAGAAAGGGCTCAGAGTAGAAGAAATCTACATGCCCATATGAGGCCATCCAAATTTCAGTGGCCCACTGGACATAATCCCAGATTCTGAAACTCACCCTGACCCACCCTCTCAACTTAGCCCTCTGAAAATATCAAAACACCACCAGGAGATGCGGCCTGCTATGCCCCTAGGCCCTAGCCATAACCATATTTGGCACCTGAGAATCCCATCCCCATGATGTGGAACAAAGAGAAGGAACTGGGGCATTGTCAGAGGACTTGGAAGGAAACAATGCCATTTGGATCTCTAGAAAGGATTAATGGCAGGAGAAATCTTCATGCCCACCTGACACCACCCCCACATTCAGTGTCCCCTAGTAGAAACCTGGAGTCTGAAACTCACCCTGGCCCTTACCTCATCTCAGTCCCCCCAGGAAATTCTCCACTGTCCTGCCATGCCCCAGGCCCTAACCCTAACCCCATATTGGGTTCTGAGGGGTCCAACCCCAAAAGTCTGGATCCAAAGACCCAGGGTTTGGGGGCCTTGAGCAACACCAGAGGACTCAGCCTGCCACCAAGAAAGAAACTGTGGTCTCTGGAACTATGGAAAGGATTCCAAGTAGGAGAAATGTGGAACCCCCCTTGAGGCCACCTCAACATTCAGCAGCCCCATGGACAACAATGCAGAGTCTGACACTCATTATTAAGTAAGCCATCAAATCTTCCCTCTAGAAAGGTCAAATCAAAGCTGGCAGATTAGGCCAGCCATACCCCTAGTCCCTAACCCGCACCCTAGGTTGGGTTCTGAGGCCTCCATCCCCAAGAGCCTGGATCCAAAGACCCAAGGATTAGAGACACTTGAGGAATACCAGTGGCCTCAGCCTGCCATCCACAAGGAAACCATTCCATCTGGAACTCTTGAAAGCATTCTGAATAATAGAAATCTGCCTGCCCACATCTGGTCACCCTGACGTTCAGGGGGCCCCTGGACGCAAACCTGGAGATTGACACCCAACCTGAGCTAGACCTTCTACTCAGCCTCCCATCAAGATGCAATGAGCACTGGCAGTCCACACCTGTCATGCCACTGGGTTATAATCCTGACTGGACTGTAGGTTCAGTTCTGAGGCTTCTGTCCCCAGAGGCCTGCGACATAAGCTGTCTAGACTGAGGAGACCAGAGCAATCCTAGAGGGCTCAGAATGCACCCCAGAAAGAAACAGTGCCATTTGGAAGTACGGAAAGAATGAACAGCAGAAGAAATCTGCATGCCCACCTGAGGCCACGCCCATATAAGTAGACCCCTGGACACCAACCCAGAGCCAGACACTGACCCTGACCCATGCCCTCGTCTCAGCCACCTGGGAGGCTCTCCAAAGCACTTCCAAATCAGTCCTGCCATGCCCCTAGGCCTTAAGCCTCACCCCCGTTTGGGTACAGAGAGGTCCATCCCCAAGGGCCTGGCTACAGAACCCAAGATATTGGGAATACCTGAGCAAGACCAGATGGCTGAGCCTGCCCCCCAGAGGAAAACCATGCCATTTGGAACTCTGGGAAGGATTCGGTGGAGGAAAATATTGCATGTTCAACTCTAGCCACCACACATTCAGCGGGCCACTGGACAGAAACTGGAACCTGACACTCCCCTGAACCATGCCCCCAAAACAGTCCCCCATAAATATGGACAGAGCATGCTGTCCCAGACCTGCTAGGCACCTAGGCCCTTACCCTAACCCTAGGTTCTATTTTGAGGTTTCTGTCCTGAGAGGCCCACATTCAGCAGTCCCATAGACACAGACCTGGAACGTGACACTGACACTGACCCTGAACCATGCTCTCAAGTCAGGCCCCTGTAAGCCTTGCCACAGTGCTTTCAGATCAATGCAGCCATGCCCATAGCCAATAACCCTAAGCCTAGGTTCTCCCTCCTCTATTTTCCGCACCTGCCATTGTCTTTTAGCCAGTAAAGAGATTACCTATAGGTATTTTAGAGCTGCATTCAGGGTTAAAAGATGACCTGTTTATAGAGGGTTTCATCTCTCTTTCACAATGCTGGTTTTTCCTCAGAGGTAAGTGAGTGTTGGTTATTAACAAACCTGACTTGAGAGTCGCTGGTAACTTGAGGTCTTAGTCTCCACACCACGGAGGCTGTGGTGGGAGGATCTCGAGCCTGAAGGCGGACCAGTCCCAGGCTACTGCCTGGCTCCAAGTGAGCCATGAAGCCTTGGAGTTCTCTTTCCCCATCTTTATGTCATGGCAATGATAGGGTGATTGGATGTGTTAAAGAATTTGGCATTTTTTAAAGATTTTATTTATTTATTTGACAGACAGAGATCACAAGTAGGCAGAGAGGCAGGCAGAGAGAGAGAGGAGGAAGCAGGCTCCCTGCTGAGCAGACAACCCGATGCGGGACTCGATCCCAGGACGCTGAGATCATGACCTGAGCCGAAGGCAGTGGCTTAACCCACTGAGCCACCCAGGCACCCGAATTTGGCATTTTTAATGTCTCTTCATAACTGAGAAGTAATCCGGCATATATTACAGGAATATCAAATAAAAGTGTACAACATATTAGACATCACTTTTTTAAGAGAAACTGCTAGGCAAAAAAAGATACTTTGTGCTGTCAAATATATAAAGAATTGATTTCTTTTAAGTCATCTTGTAGATACAAATGTAGGCTTCAGATGACCTCAGAGAATATTCTTTTCTAGTTCACAACTGATACTTAAACTAGCAACAGAAGGATCATCTATCTTTCCTCAAAGTTTTTGGTAACAACAACCCTTCAAATAAAAATCTCTGAATGCTGATGAAATGAATTATTAGTTTTGATCCTACAATGTTATTGACCGTGAATCTTTGAAGCCACATAAAATTGAAATATGCTTTGGGTGTTTGGGTGAGTCAGTTGGTTACGTATCTGATTTTTTAAAAAGATTTTATTTATTTATTTGACACAGAGAGAGAGGGCACAGCAGGGGGAGAAGGAAAGGGAGAGGGAGAAGCAGACTCCCCTACCCTCATGCTGAGCAGGAAGCACGATGTGGGGTTCAATCCCAGGACCCTGAGTTCATGACCTGAGCTGAAGGCAGCCACTTGACGGACTGAGCCCTTAGTCTCACCAAGATTTTAAAAACGTAGTATTTTCCTTTTTAGAAATTCCATTTTGTCTTGCCACAAAGAGGAAATTCTATTAAAACAGACAAAATAAATGAGACAGAGTTTCTAGGCATCATGCCAAAGTGACACAGACTACAGCCCCTGAGAGAAGGAACACTCAGGAGTGGCTCCTAAAATTGCCTACCGCTCCGTCTAGGGACGATTTCCTGACTTCAGGGCAGGCACCTAGAACATAGCATGGTGGCCCCACTATGATGGAGAAAAAAACACTGGCAAGTGAGGTGACTGAGGTGGCTGAATCCAGCCCTCCAGCCAGTGCTGGGCGTCCCCCGGCTGTACACCACAGCCTTCTCTGGCCTGAGATCTGAGATAGGCTGCTTTTCCCCAACTAAAAACTAGAAAGTCTGTCTTGTTGTTTTTCGGTTTGGAAGATATGAATTTAGGCAAGAAGAGCTGGGAAGGTGGCCCACAGGGTAGAGAATTTTGTGAGTCCTACGCTATGGGAAGTCAAGTCCTTGTTGGCACCATGTGGTGGTTCTCGAGTGAATAGTTACCAGCAGGCCAAATGCCAAAAAGACATTTTATTTATTTATTTATTTTTAAGATTTTATTTATTTATTTGACAGACAGAGATCACAAGTAGGCAGAGAGGCAGGCAGAGAGAGAGGAGGAAGTGGGCTTCCTGCTGAGCTTAGAGCCTGATGTGGGGCTGGATGCAGGGCTTGATCCCAGGACCCTGGGATCATGACCTGAGCCAAAGGCAGAGGCTTTAACCCATTGGGCCACCCAGGCACTCCTCAAAAAGACATTTTAGAATGTAGGCCTTAAGAGGACATTTGGACTTTTTTGGGAAACTGTGACGCTGAGGAGATCCTGGCCAGGCTGAGGATACTGGATCTCATTGTCCTCCTAGCCCTTTGACCTTTCCCAGAAGCCCCTCAATAAAACGGTTTGATCCTGTCCCCCTCAGAAGAGAACACTGACGCCAATTGCACCCTGAGAGGTTCTGTGCTATACATTAAGAAGCACCATCTTACCCTCTGTTTCTGTAATCTTGGTCTGTCCATAATTCCCTATTTGGAACTAAAGGATTTGAGGTCTTCACGGCAGCCACATCCAGTACCCAAGTGCCCTGATTTCTCCTCTCTCATCTGGTATGACTGTCTCCACTTATAAAAGATGGGATCCCAGAGCTTTTTTTAAAAAATATTTTATTGGGGCGCCTGGGTGGCTCAGTGGGTTAAAGCCTCTGCCTTCAGCTCAGATCATGATCTAAGGTCCTGCGATTGAGCCCCACATCAAGCTCTCTGCTCAGCAGAGGGCCTGCTTCCTCCTCTCTCTGTCTACTTGTGATCTCTGCCTATCAAATAAATAAATAAAATCTTTTTAAAAATATTTTATTTACTTATTTGAGAGAGAGAGAGAGAGAGAGGGAGTGAGGAGATGCCCAAGTGGGGGTAAAGGCAGAGGGAGAGGGAGCAGGCTCCCCACTGAGCTGCAATCCCCATAGTTGCGGGGCTTGATCCCAGGACCCTGGGGTCATGACCTGCGTTGAAGGCAGATGCTTAAGGACTGACCCGGGCACCCCCTCCGGAAGTCTTTTCACCAAGGCAGAGTTCACTGCTGAGGACGAGCTGTGCTTCCTTTCACCTGGAGCAGAGGTGCTGTGATGACTGGTCTTGAGAAGGATGAGACCATTGTCCCCGAGTGGTCCAGGGAAGATGGGGCCGCCATTAGTTCCAGCCCCATCTTTGAGTAGCGTCTATACCAACCACAGAGTGGGGAGGGGGGAGGCGGAGGTCTGACAGCAGTATGCTTGAAGAACAAACTTCTCCTGGGGACCCACCAATCCGACATAATGACACTTTACTGAGAAATGTCAGGTTCCCCACTGAGTGCAGAGATCATGACCTGAGCTGAAATCAAGAGTTGGAGTGTGCTCTCTCTCTCTCTCTCTCTTTAAGATTTCACTTATTTATCTGACACAGAGAGACAGAGAGTGCAAGCAGGGGGAGCAGGGAGCATAGGGACAGGGAGAAGCAGGCTTCCCTCTGAGCAAGGAGCCTGTCATGAGTCTCAATCCCAGGGCCCAGGATCAGGACCTGAACCGAAGGCAAGTGCTTAACTGACTGAGCCACCCAGGCACCCCGAGAGTTGGAGTCTTAACGGACTGCACTAACCAGGTGTCCCAAGGAGGCTTTATTTAGAGGTCATGGAATTGAGGACAAACCAGCAAAATGACTGAGAGGAAAGAAAAACTAAGGTATAGGAGCAAGACAAGGGAAGTCATGTGAAGAAAGTGTTTCAAGGAGAAGGTGCTCAGCAGTGCAAAATGCTGCTTTAGGTCAGAACAATGAGTCTTGAGAACTGGCATTGGTTATAGCAATAAAAACATCAGGGGGAGCTTCCCCAAGAGCAGTTTTGGTGGGGCAGTGGGGGAAAACATTTAATTTAAGGGGGTTAATGAGAGAACAAGAGGAGCAGAACTGAACACAGCAAATATAGATCACTAGTTTAAGGAGGGTTCTGTTAAAAAGAAAGACATGGCAGAAATAGGGTCAAGAAGTGTTTTTTAAAAGGCGGGAGTTCTTTCAACATTTTTTTTTAAATCTTTATTTATTTATTTATTTATTGAATTTTTATTTTTTAATTTTTTTTCAATTTATTTATTTATTTTCAGAAAATCAACATGTTTTTAATACTGATGGAATCCATCAGCAGAGTGGGAAATCCATCATGCAGAACACAATGAGGGAATTGTTAGAGAAATGCCTTTTGGTTGGCAAAGGGAGCAGAGCTGGGTGTAAGGGTGGAGGCACAGGAGAAAAAGCAGAAGCAGGTCAGTGGGTAGGTGAGGGAGTGGGAGACATGGCTATACTTTGGTTTCTATATGCTTTTTGGAAATGAAATACAATTTCTGGCTAATGTACTTCTTTTAAATACAAAGATAACCATGGCAGAGGTACTGACCCTGGGATGAAAAGAGTATCTTTATAATCTGAAAAGTCTGCACATTGCTAGTGAGGTCACCATGAACAGTGAGACAATGGTGTACTAATATTCCAAGACAGCCCAGTGGCTTTTCTCCTAAATAATTCTTTCTGACACTGTTATACGGACATTTTAAAGTGTTTTTCTTAACAACTCTATTAAAATAATCCCACAATAATTAGTTCTTTTTATCTAAACATCAGCCAGTTGTTAGTTTAGATCTTTGAGTCAGAAAGTTTTTCTTGCTATCTCTTTTTTCTCAAAGTGTGTTACATTCCTCTGTCCTGGGCATTAGTATGTGTAGTCTAGTCTATTTCAAAAGTTGGCAATATATGGCTATTGATTGCTCCAGTCATTCAGTTTGCAATCTGTAGCTACTTTCCAGTTCAAGCTATTAATGTGGGAACACGGGATAATGGGCCATTTGATGAGTTGCAGATACTGATGCTCATACTGCAAATGGGAAAGGATAATTCTAAAATGTTTAAACAATGTTAGGAAAAGGCTTTTTGCGTGATCATTGGATGAAAAAAAAAAAAAAGGTCCAAGTAGTGTGCTCTGTTTTTTAAGTGGAATCACTGAAAGTCAGGATTGAAAAACTCTAAAAAATCACCTGGTCTCATCATTCATTTGATGCTTATGCTCCCTTATAATCCCCCCCACCCCCCGCCGGCTGAGTGGTGGCTTGTCCTTAGCTCCAGCTCCAGGGAAGTGACTACTTTATTCCTCTACGTCATAGAAATTCATCAACAAAAACACATTAGTAGCTTTCTATTCAAAATTATTTTTTGGAACAATCAAGAGATTTTCTATTTGTTACTCAAAAAACATAAATCAGAATTAGGCTTTTTTATGTAGATACAAAATGGGATGTGCAGCTGGCATACATATCTTATTGAGTAGGGGGAGGTGCAGAGAATCCCCAGCTAAACCTGGTATGAAGTGCTAGTCCTTTCATAGGTGAGTGTACACAGGGGTATTCGGAGTCTGAGCTGTAGGGTGCGATCCCAAAGGAAGGCTATCTTCATTTTCTTCCTTTCTTTTTTTTTAAAGATTTTATTTGTTTATTTGATGAGAGAAGGAGAGTGTGTGTGTGTGTGTGCGCACAAGCAGGGGGAGGGACAGGCAGTGGTAGAGGGAGAAGCAGACTCCTCACCAAGTAGGAACTAACCCCATGCAGGACTCCATCCTGGGACTCTGGGATCAAAACTAAGCTGAAGGAAGATGCTTAACTGAATGAGCCACCCAGGCACCCTATACCTTCAATTTCTTCCATAACCTTGACAGTGCTATAGACATATCTCTTGTCTCTGCCTTAGTACAAGATATCCATATTGCTACATTCAAAATCCAACCCTCCTGTGCCATAATTGTGGTCAGAAGATTGAACTGATGATCATTAACATTTAGTAAGATAACTGGACACCACTACACATCTTTTTTTCTCCTTGAAATCACATCATGTAGAGTGAAGAGAAACCTTATTTGAGTTTAGTTGAATTTGATGTTTTGCTTTGTTTTATTCTATATGGTTAGAATTAATTCCAACTGATACAGATTTTTCCATTTATGACATGAACCTCAGGGCAGGAAAGTTGATGAAAAAATGATTTCACTGAGGAGAGAGACACAAATCGAGCACAGGATTTTTGAGGCTGTGCAACTATTCCATCTGATAGGACAAGGGTGGATACTTGTTATTACACATTTGTTAAAACTCAAGATACGTCTCCAAAGGCAAAGGAAACAAAAGCGAAAATAAACTTCTGGGACTTCATCAAAATCAAAAGCTTCTGCACAGCAAAGGAAACAGTCAAAAAAACAAAGAGGCAACCCACGGAATGGGAGAAGATATTTGCAAATGACAGTACAGACAAAAGGTTGATATCCAGGATCTATAATGAACTCCTCAATCTCAATCCACACGAAACAGACAAACACATCAAAAAATGGGCAGAAGATATGAACAGACACTTCTCCAATCAAGACATACAAATGGCTATCAGACACATGAAAAAATGCTCATCATCATTAGCCCTCAGGGAGATTCAAATTAAAACCACATTGAGATATCACCTTACACCAGTTAGAATGGCCAAAATTATCAAAACAGGAAACAACATGTGTTGGAGAGGATGTGGAGAAAGGGGAACCCTCTTTCACTGTTGGTGGGAATGCAAGTTGGTGCAGCCTCTTTGGAAATGCATGGTTTTGATATTTATACATACTGATATATTTAGCTTTAGTTGATTCACTTTAACAAAGCTTAATATATGACCATTATGATATTGTCTCTTTTCCTGTTAATGATTTTCAGAATTTTAAGATCTTTGTTATTAAAATAATAGTGCTTCCAAATTTTTACAAAACCAACTCTGGGCAGTAATTGAAATATGGCTAAATAGACCCTGTTTAAGTCACCAACTTGAGTTTTAAAAATAAGAATATACTCATATGTATGAGTCCTACAGTGAAGAGGACACACCCATTACCCAGAAAGGTTTCTCATTCCTGGGACTTCCCCCTCCCTCCCTCCTGGCCTCTGGCAACCAGTGATTTGCCTTCTGTGGCTAGGTTAGACTGATTTTTTTAAATACCATTCACATAAATGGAGATGCCCAATATGTCCTCTTCCTTGTCTGTCTTTCATTCAGCCTGATTTTGAGATGCATCCGTGTTTTAATATCTGTCAGTAACACCTTCATTTTTTGATTAAGTCATATTTTATTGTATGTTTAGTACTGCAGTTCTGTTTATCCATTCCCTTTCCAGTTTTTGATTATTACGAGCATAGCTGAAGTGAACTTCATGTGCATTTTAATATAGGCCTATTGTTATTTCCCTTGGCTGAATACTTAGAAGTAAAGTTTCTCGGATGGTAGGATTAGCATACGTGGTATCAGACTTTTCTGAAGTGTTTGTTCCATTTTATATTTCTGTCACCAGTGTGTAAGAGATGTATTATTTTATGTTTTGGTCAATACTTGGTATTGTTACTTTTAATGTCGCCATATTAATGTGCATAGTGGCATTTCCCTGTGCTTTTTCATTTGCATGTCCCTGATAAATAATGATATGCATCTTTCACTTACTTATTGGCCATTTGTGTATCTTATTTTGTGAAGCATCTATTTAAATCATTTGCCCACTTTGTAGGTTGTTTGGCTTATTTTTGAGTTATAAGGATTTTTTTAATTTAATATTTTCCCCCATTCCGTGCCTTTCCTCCCACCCCCTAGTGTGTGGCTTTTTAGAAGAAGTTTTTCATTTAGATAAAAGTCCAGCTAACCAGTTCTAATCTTTTCTAAGAGATCTTAACAATAGTATCGGAGATTTTCCCCCTTGTTTTCTAAATGCCTTAGTTCTGTGTTAGGTATATGATCTCTTTGGAATACATTTTTATGTATAGTGTTCTAAGGGTTGAAATTTATATAATTCCATTTGAGCATTGAATTTTTTTTCAGCACCATTTGTTGAAAAGACTGTCTTTTCTCCATCAAATTACCTTGGCACCTTTTAAGACCCCCAACTGATTATTTGTCTTTGTGTGTATTGGGGGTGGTTTCTACCTATGACCCTTTACTCTGTCCCACTGATCTGTTTAGCTTCTCTGTGTTGTCTGTATTCCCATATCTTTGTTAATAAGTCTTTAAATGAAACTGTATAAATTCTCCAACTTTGTTCTCTTGTCCAGAATTGTTTTGGCTCTTTCAAATCTTTTGCATTTCCATGTATATTTCAGAATGAGCTTGTCACTTTCCAAAAACAAAACAAAACAAAGATTGCCTTAATATTGCTTTTAGGATTTTATTGATTCTGTATGTCTGGAGAAAGTTGACATTTTAATAATACTAACTTTTCTGACCCATGAATATGATCTATCTCACCATTTAATCCGGTCTTTCTATTGGCAGCATTTTGTATTGCCTAAGTATTATATAGATAATATATATAATGTTATATTAATATTATAATAATATATAAAAATATTATATTAATATTAACAGTATATATAATATTAATAAAACAGTATATATATAATACAACAGTGTATATTATATATATATAACATATACTGTTTTGTTAGGCTTATCGCTAAGACTTTCTTGCTTTGAATGCTATTATATGTAGTATTATTTATATAATTTCACTTTTAGTAGTTTTTTTTTAAAGATTTTATTTATTTATTTGTCAGAGAGAGGGAGAGCGAGAAAGCGAGCACAGGCAGGCAGAGGGAGAAGCAGGCTTCCTGCTGAGCAAGGAGCTTGATGTGGGACTCCATCCCAGGACGCTGGGATCATGACCTGAGCCGAAGGCAGCTGCTTAACCAACTGAGCCACCCAGGCGTCCCAGTTTTTTCTTAATCTGTAGCAATATGGTTGAACCTTGTGTATTGACCTTGTTTCCTGTAATCTTGATAAACAAACATCGTCTTGGTAGCTTTTTTGATTCCATAAGATTTTCTGATTGTATATGATCGTGTCACCTGTACTTGCTTCTTTCTTCTCAACCTTGATGCTGTTCACATTTTTTTTTCCTTTTCTGCATTCTCACTACAATGCTGAAGAGAACTGTTGACAAAAGACATCCTTGCCGTACTCTGTCTTAAGGGACAGCACTAAGTCGTTTACCGTATGTTTCATGTCAGCTGTGGGTTTCTCAGGTACAGAATGTTGTTTTTAATTCGAGTTTGCTCAGAGTTTTATCATAAATAAATGTTGATATTTTTTCTTTTGGCCTTTTAAGCACAAAATCTAATAATCATAGGATTCCTTCTGAAATTCTTCTGATGTAATTAATTATACTTACATATTTCGAAATGTTCAAACAACCTTGTATTTCTGTAAAAACCCACTTGGTTGTGATCTGTCATTTATATATTGCTGAGTTTGATTTGCAGATTCTGTGTTAAAGACGGCTGTGTCATTATTCATAAAGAATGACGTCTGTATGATCTGTGCTGGTTGCCCCTCTTGTTTTTACGTTGGTAATTTGTTTTCTCTCTTTTCCTTCCTTGGCTTGGAGGAAATTTATCAGTTTTACTGATTATGTTTTTCAAAAGAATGAACTTTTGGTTTCACTGATTTTTTTTTTCCTTTTTCTATTTCATTGACTTATGTCCACTTTTCTACTATTTTTATCTTTTCATTCACTCTGGGGTTGGTTCTTTTTTTAACTTCTTAAAATGAAAGCTGGGTTTTCATTGGCTTTAATAATGTTTTCATTTTAATTATAAGTTTTTTAATGTTCTGATTTTCACTCCAGGATCCAGAAATTCTGGGAAGTTATGTGTTCATTTTCTTTTAGTTAAAAATATTTTCTAATTTACCTTAAGGTCTCTCCACCCACCCTCCCATGAGTTACTTAGAAAAGCATGTGTGATTTCTACATATTTGGAATTTTTTTCAGATATTCTTTTCATTTCTGACTTGTTTGGTGTTCACAGAATATAATCTTTATGGTTTTCCTTAAGTTTATCTTTCTTGGTGAATGTTCCATGTGAACTTGGAAAGACTGTACTCTGCTGTTACTGCACGAGATGTTCTAAAATGTCAGTTGGTTGATAATGTTTTGCAGTTTATACATATTCATGCTTCATTTCCCTTTCAGTTGTTTTATCAATTCCTGAAAAAGGTATGTTGAAGTTTCCAGGTGTAATTGTGATTTTGTGTTTTTTTGTTGTTGTTGTTGTCCGTTTCTCACATAACAAAGCTCTCATTTTTGATACAGTTGTGTTAAGATTGTTGTATCTTCTTTCTCATTGTGAAATTTTCCTCTTTATTCCTGGTGAAATTCCCTTTCCTGAAATCTTTTTTTTTTATATTAGTATAACTACTTCAGCTTCTTATGATTATTGTTTGTATGGTATATCTAATTCCATCTTTCTGTAGTTTATATTTCTCTTAATTTAAAGTCAATTTTTTTATACAATAGAGTTGACTCTTGCTTTCTTATCCTTTCTGATCATCGCTAGCTTCTATTTTAATGCTTTTATTTGGAGCAAGTTCTTAGGTGAACTACCATCTTGCTAATTTTTTTTTTAAATTGAAATACTTCTTTTTATGAGATGACTATAGATTCCAGTGCACTTTTAAGAAATGATATATGCAAGTCCTGGGAACAGTTCACCCAGTTTTCACTAATGGTAACATTTTGCAAAACTGTTGTTTTGCAGGATATTGACATTGATAAAATTTTGGGGCCTAAGAAAGATTTCTCCAGTTTTTCTTCTTTTCATTTGTTTGTATACATTTAGTACAGTACAACTTTGTCACCTGTGTAGCTTTTGTGTATCTGCCCCTATAGTCAAAATACTCTATAGTTCCATTATCATAAGGACCTCTACTGTTGGCTCTTTTATAACCACAGCCTCTTCACTCCTGTGCACTCTGCCACTGTCAGTTCAAATGTTACATAGATTTGTATGTATGTCACTTTGGGATTAGTTTCTTTCCCTCGACATAACATCTTGAGTATTCATCTAAGTTATTGTATCAGTGGTTCATTCCTTTTAGTTGTCCAGTAGTGTTCCATTTTATTTATTTATTTATTACAGTTTGTTTAATCATTTGTTGATAGATCTGGGGTTTTGCAGTTTTGGGCTATTACAAATAAGCTGCTATGAATGCACTGTTTTGTCTTCCGAATAATAAATATAAATTCCTTCCCCAAAATAAATATAAATAATAAAAATCATCTAGTTTCTCTGCATCTTCACCATCATTTGTGTTAGGACTATTTTTTTTGTTTTAACAGTGATAGGGGTGGCTTAGCTGGTTGAGGGTCTCTCTTCGGTTCAGGTCATGATCCTGGGGTCCTGGAATCGAGCCCCTGCATCGGGTTCCTTGTTCAGTGGGGAGCCTGCTTCTCCCTCTCCCTTTGCCTTTCTACCTGTTTATTGTGTGTGTGCACACTCTTATTCTTGCTTTCTCTCCCTGTGTCAAATAAATAAAATCTTGAAAAAAGTCTGATAAGTATGTAGTGATAGTTTGTTGTCATTTTATCTTTTTTTTTTAAAGATTTTTATTGTCAGAGAGCACATTAGGCAGAGTGGCAGGCTCCCCGCTGAACAGGAAGCCCAAGGCAGGACTCCATCCCAGGACCCTGGGATCATGACCTGAGCTGAAGGCAGATGCTTAACCTACTGAGCCACCGAGGTGTCCTGCTTGCATTCCCTAATGGTGTTTCGGATGTTTTCGTTTGTTTATTTGCTGTCTTGTGTAGATCTTTGTTGAAATACTTCTTCTTGACTTTTGCCCATTTTCTAACTGGGTTGTGGTTTTGCTGATGAGTTTTGAGGTCCTTTGTACATTGTGGATTATAGTTCTTTGTTGGACACATGCAAACCTTAGAGATATTGCAGGTTCAGTTCCAGATCATGACAATAAAGCAAATGTCACCGTTAAGCAAGTCAAATGCATTTTTTGTTTCCCAGTATTCATCAAAGTTACGTTTATATCATACCATAGTCTACTAAAGTGCTCAGTAGCATTATATCTAAAGAAAAAAAATAGTACACACCTTGATTTTAAAATATTTCATTCCCAAAATATGCTGCCCATTGTCCTTGAGTTCTCAGGGAATCATACTCTTTTTGCTGGTTGTGGGTCCTCAGTGTTGTTGGCTGCGGACTGGTCGGGGTGGTGGTTGCCGAAGGCTGGGTGGCCATGGCCGGCTCTAACGGCAGCAAGGCACACTTTGCTGTATCAGCTGATGCTTCCTTTCACAAACAGTAGCATGTGGTGCTGCTTGATAGCATTTTACCCAGAGAACTTCTTTCAAAACTGGAGTCTGTCCTTTCAAACTCACTGCTGCTTAATCAGCCCCATTCTGTGATAGTCTAGGTCTATTCTTGACATTTCAGCCATCTCCACAGCATCTTCAGAAGTAGATTCCCTTTCATCCATAAGAAGCAACTTCTCGTCTGTTCGGGTTTTATCATGAGATTATAGCAGTTCAGTCATATCCTCAGGCTCCACTTCGAATTCTGGTTCTTGTGCTGTTCCCACCACAGCTGCAGTTACTTCCTTCCCTGCAGTCTTGAACCCATCAGAGTCCTCCCTGAGGCTTGGAATCCATTTCTCCCAAACCCCTGTTGTTGTGGATACATTGACCTCTTCCCATGAACCACATGGGAATCTGGAATAGGGAATCCTTTTCAGAAGGCTTTCAATTGCTTTGCCCAGGTCTGTCAGGGAAATCACTTATGGCAGTTATAGCCTTTTAAAATGTATTTCTTTTTTTTTCTTTTTTGAGAGACAGAGAGGGAGCACAAGCAGGGGAAGGCACAGCAGTAGGGGGAGAAAGAGAATTTTCAGCAAGCTCATTCCCAGCTGAGAGCTGATGTGGAGCTTGATCTCATGACCCATGAGATCATGACCTGAGTCAGAATCAAGAGTTCGGTGCTTAACCGACTGAGCCACCCAGACACCCCCAAAATGTATTTCTTAAATAGTTAGACTTGAAAATCAACATTATTCCTTGATCCTTGGCCTGCAGAATGGATGTTGTGTTAGCGGACATGAAAACAAGATTAATCTCATTGTCCGTCTTCATCAGAGGTCTTGGGTGACTGGACGAATGAGCAGGAATCTTTTTATCTGGGTGATACATGTCAATAATTAATTGACTTAAAATATTCAGTATACTGTGATGTCAACAGATGTGCTGTTATGCAGACTTCATTGTCCCATTGATAGGACACCTTGCGGTGGGCGCCAGTGGTGTTTCAGGCCGCCTGCCGTGCCAGCACTGACAGGACGAGGCCTGTCTCTGTCGGTGTCGCCCATGCGCACCGCAGGGGCTGGGGGTCTGGACCACACTCAGGGAGGGAAGCGCGGGTGTTCGCCTGAAGGGTAGTGAAACCCAAGAGGAGACCTGCCCCCTCCCAGGATCCTGCAGGGGCGAGGCTGCAGGGTGAAGAGCCCATCTCAGATCCTGAGTCCGTGCCAGGCCCTCCTGATGCCAGTCTTTGGCAAAGCCCTCAACCCTGCAGGGCTGCGAGTGGATGGCATCGTGTTCCCGTAGAGGAGCCTGGAGGAGGAGGTCATTCCGGGCCTGGAATTGTCTTTCACGTGATTTTAATGGTTATGTTTTTACTTAAGCAAAAAAGGCCACACTTAATAATATCGTAGACTTCGGAATTTTATTGTTACCAAGCAGAGGGGAAGCCGTGAGGAGTGCAGTGGTGGTTGGAGGAATGGCTGACATCCAAAGGACTCCCTGACCTGGCAAAGGACTGTCTTTTGACTGATTTGTCGGTCCTTTATTTGAAACTGGGAATGGCATTTGCTCAGCAGGCTGGCCCCAAGACACCTACATGTTTCATAACAGAAGTGATCTGTTACTGTGTTAGCACCTGCCCTGGGTCCTTCAGGTGGCTGGGGACAGAGGTTGGCCAGGTCAACATTGGCTCTTCCTGTTTCTTTCTTTATAAAAGTCTCGTGTGCACACAGTTGAAAGACTCAAATAATTCCACAGTATAGCTCTCCTGAGCCTGTGTTAAAACCTGGTCACCCTCTCCATCTTCTTAGTACAGTTATTTTGTCATCTTTATTAGCCCAGTATATGTAAAAGCTAATCCCAGAAAAGCCATGTGGTCAGTAATCTGTAGTTTTCTTTTCCTTTTATCTACAACTTTTTTCCCCTTTGGAGTTACTGTCAGTTTTTTTTTTTTTTAAGATTTTTATTTATTTATTTATTTGACAGACAGATCACAAGTAGGCAGAGAGGCAGGCAGAGAGAGAGGAAGCAGGCTCCCTGCTGAGCAGAGAGCCCGATGCAGGGCTCAATCCCAGGACCCTAGGATCATGACCTGAGGCAGAGGCTTTAACGCACTGAGCCACCCAGGCGCCCCACTGTCAGGCTTTTTAAAATAGTTTCTATCACCAGCTCCCTCTCTGCCTCTGCCTGCTGTCTAAATCGAATCTGTACACTTAGATCATCAGGTAATGTATCTTCTCAAAATGGCCTCTTTTCTCTATGTTGTCAGTGTCCCACCAGTGTATCCTTAGCACTTAGCATTTTCTCCCCAACTTCCACCTGTCCAACTTGTGACCGATCTTGGAGGGCTTTCTCTGGTCACTAGATTCTGCTATACCAGTGCACAGGGCAGGCCTGAAGGGCCAGGGAATTCCTGTTCCCTAGGAGCAGCCTCAAACCCATGACAGATGGAAGTTGGTGGCTGAACTCCCTACTTCCTCCATCCTCGGGAGAAGTGAGTCCTGCATTTAAACTGTCCCTTAGGATCCCCAGTGGGATTAGCTACCCACACGGGTAACTCACTTGATAATGCAGTTACTTCCCTTAGGGTCATGGGGTCATTTTCCAAATTAAACTACCTGCAGTTGAATCTTTATCTCACGGTCACTCTTCTGAGAGAACTAGAACAGAAAGTGTTCTAGAGCTGTCCGACCTGCTCATCTTGCCTATGTGTGGTGTGTGGAACTGTCATTTTGGGGTTTCCTTCGGCATCAGCTACCTCTTAGTGTAGACAGCATGAGGGTAGCGGCTGAATGGATGGAGATGAAAAATTAACTGAAAGAAGTTTCCAGAGCTTAGAAGGAAAGGTCTTGAGTCAGTGCTTCCTCTTACTTCCCCGTGTCCTAGCCAATATGCAGGACACGCAGAACCTTCTTTATTACAGC
Organism: Neogale vison; assembly: GCF_020171115.1. NCBI lineage: Eukaryota > Metazoa > Chordata > Mammalia > Carnivora > Mustelidae > Neogale > Neogale vison. The sequence goes on from NC_058092.1 coordinate 158,164,443, forward strand.
TGCTCTGGTTACCACCTTCAAAATGCAGTAACTTTCTATCTTTCTTTCTTTTTTTTTTTTACATTTAGAGTAAAACCCACTTAATATAAGACCAAAAAAAAAAAAAAAGTTTGACAGAAGAACGTGAAAATCACATGGAATTGCTGTGTACAGAAATAAGTGCTGTGACCCTTCCCAAATTCCTTCTCGACATTTCCTTGTGTAGATACATATACTTTACTTTTTTTTTAAGCTTAGTGGAATACCACTCTATATGCCTGCTGTGTCTTAACCTGCTCTTTCTCCATCTATCCACATATTGTGGTCTACTTTCTGTGCTGATACATCAGGTAAACAGTATCTCTTTAATGGCTGCTTGGCTTTCCTGTGTGTTTTATGCACGTAGTACCATAATTTAACACTCCCTTACTGATCAGCATATAGATTGCTTTCTGTATCTTGCCATTACAGTGAATACTGACGTAAATACCCTTTCATATATCTTTGTGCTGCGGTCAGATTTTTGTGGAGGGAATTCACAGCGATAGAATTGCTGTGTGCTGTGGAAGACATATTGAAGCTGCCGTTCAGAAAAGTACGAGCTTACATACCCACCAGGGCCACTGGCCGGCATTAACCAGGTTCTTCAGGGACTTTCTGAAGGCGTCAGATACTGGGGGACGGAGCTGGGATGAAAAACCTACACCATTCTCTTCCAACCCCAGGGAGCATGTGGCTGAGTTCCTGTTCATGTTCCAGAAGGCCAGCCGCCATTGTCTGCTGGTGTGAAGTTGAGAAGAGAGATTTATTAAAGAACAGATCATCGATTATCTCAAGGAAGCTTAAAAGGGTCCTTGAGGAACCCTGATGACTGTGTTGGCAGCCGTAGAAATAACATGATTTACAATTTTGTGGTGTCTCGAAATAGTCTCTTGCAGACTTGCCAGAAGTTTCCCCTTTTTCCGTGTTGGGTCATCATGATGCCATTGCCTTCAGTGTGTATGGAACAAGGCTCATGGAAATGAAGCCATGGGGACACACCAAGGCTCCTATTAACGTGCATGATCCTTACTAGTTGTGTAAGCCTGGATAAGTTACATAGCCTCTCTGGGCCTCATCTGTAATCCAGGAACAAAAATGGTGACTGCCTGAGAGGGGGACTTGTGAGGATTTAACCAAGGAAATGCTTGTGGAGTGTGCTAGAACAGTGCCTGGCTCCACAAGTCCAGGTTACTTTATCAGTTTGCACCTGTTGGTGTTTGTGAACACATAGCAAGAGCCCGTCAGAGTAGTTAACAGGTCAGGTGGGTGAGGGGGTGAAGGCGCAGAAGCTATAATTTGGGGAAGGTTGGGGGGCAGGCCAGGGGAATGCTTAGGGATGCTGGTGGAGGTCATAGATGGGGTTGCCAACCTGCTAGGATTGCTCTTGTGAGAAAGTTTAAAACTGTTGTTTCTTGTGGTGTTTGTGGTATTTAAGAGACACTTTTTTGGGAGACAGAGTAATTTAAGTCCATGAAGGAGTGTAGGGATCTTCCCACAATTAAATATAGGTCCAGGGGCGTCTGGGTGGCTCAGTGGGTTAAGCCTCTGCCTTTGGCTCAGGTCATGATCTCAGGGTCCAGGGATTGAGCTTTGCATCTGGCTCTCTGCTCAATGGGGAGCCTGCTTCCCTTCCTCTCTCTCTGCCTGCCTCTCTGCCTACTTGTGATCTCTCTCTGTCAAATAAATAAATAAAATCTTTCAAAATAAATAAGTATAGGTCCAGAGTGTTCCAAAGGTTGAAATCCCAACTTAAGGTGCCCAGCATTTGACCCAAGTATGACCATGTTTACCTCCTAATGAAAGAGTGTGGCCACCCATGGAAGCAAGTAAACCTAGTTCTAGAAGCTTGTCTCAGAGTATGCAAATTGTGCCTGTCACCACAGAGCTACTCAGTTGGTCCTGGTATCGTATATATGACAAAATTAATGGTGTCTTGGAGGAATTTTAAAATCAGACTTTAAGATCCCATTCATATTTTTATTATGCTTGAAATTAAAAAGTTTTAACACCCTGGAGCAATCAGGATTGAAGTGCAGTTAATACTCCTAAAACTCAGGTGCAGCCCGTTTCATTCCCCACCAGGAAGGCTCTCGGAGTCGGTGAGTGCTGTGTGTCCTCTGGCAAAGGACTTTTGTTTTGTTTTGTTTTCTTTCTTTTTTTTTCTTAGGAGTTGGAAAAACAACGCTGATCCAGAAAGCCAGTGAGGTGTTAAAATCCTCAGGTGTTCCTGTTGATGGATTTTTTTTTCCAATTTATTTATTTTCAGAAAAACAGTATTCATTATTTTTTTCACCACACCCAGTGCTCCATGCAAGCCGTGCCCTCTATAATACCCACCACCTGGTCTGTTGATGGATTTTACACAGAAGAAGTCAGTCAGGGAGGGAGAAGAATAGGATTCAATGTTGTCACGTTATCTGGTCTGCAGGGAGTTTTGTCCAGAATCAGGTACTGATATTTCCGTTCTGTGGTGTTTTATTCCCCCTGGTTACAAGATTAAGCCAAATGATCCCTTCTATCTTGAAGAATCTGGGGCCTTTACAGATTTCTCAGAGAAAGAAAACAGAGATTGAAGCCATCACATGAAAAGCAAAGTATAAAAATAGCATATGTCACTTAAAACTCATTCCGCCAAGTAATAAGTGTTTAGCATTTTGTAATTCATAGTCCTGTTTCCTGTGTGCCGCTTTTCTGTGGCACAGCCCCCCTGCAGCTTCAGGGTTGGCCTCCAAGGTCCCTGCCAGGCCTGGTGGTGGCAGTGGTGGTACGCACTCCAGTTGGTAGCCCTGATGTCAGGCATCAGGTTACACGGTATCAGGTTAGCTTAGCGTACCTGGATGATTTTTAAAGGTGATTTAGCCTATGTGGAGGGCCAGAGGCCCACTGGAGTAGCTACAAACCAGAAATCAGTACAGGGGTCTTTCAGCAGAGAATGCCCTCTCTTTTCATTCAGGTCAGAGCCTCCACCTCGAAAACGTGAATGCCAGGTTGGACAGTACGTGGTGGATCTGACTTCCTTCAAGCACTTGGCACTCCGGCCTTGAGGAATGTAAGTATGTGATTTCTGCCTCTTGAGCCCATCTCTTCTTAGTGCATTGGGGGAATTGCTAGCCCTGGGAACAGAGTGGTTTTGCTCCAGAGGAGTGGCCAGTTTTGCATTTGACAATTGGAAGGTTTTCAAGTGATTGGGCCTTATAAAGGATGTATGCACCATAATTTGATGTCACTCTGAACTACACAGAAATTCCTTGTTACACGTATTCAGCGCATGGAAATATTTTATTCTGGGAGGGCTCTGATGCTCAGCTACCAAGACTCCAAAAGTTAAATCGTTCCTCTGCCTTCCTCTCTTTTATATCTGAACCCTGTTTTCACAACACAACAAATAAACACTTAGGAAGGGAAATGTCATTATATAAATATAATGGTAAGCACCTCACATATTACAGATATTCCTCAACTGACTGTGGGTTTACCTCCTGATAAAGCCATTGTAAGTTGAAAGTCTGGCAAGTGGAAAACACATTTAATACACCTAACCTACAAACCATTACCCCTCAGCCCAGCTAACCTTCAGTGTGCTCAGAACACTGTACGGTTGGGCAAGAACATCTCACACAAAGTGTATTTGATAATAAAGTGTTGAGGATCTTATGCAGTGTACTGAACGCTGTACTGAAAGGGAAACACCTAATGGCTGTGTGGGTGCAGAATGGTTATTAATGTATTGGTGGTTTACTTCCATGATCTCGTGGCTGCCTCAGACCTGGGACTCCAGCTCCTGCCCAGCATTGTGAGAGATCATCCTGCCTGCTGCCCCTAGTCCAGGAAAAGGTCAAAATTAAAAATCTGACCTATGATTTCTATAGAATCTGTATTGCTTTCGCACCATCATAAAATTGAAAAATCATCAGTTGAACCATTGTAAGTCACGGACCATCTGTGATATATTGTATATCACTGTTACCTGTTGTTGTTTTTTAACAGCTTATTGAGGTATAATTCACATACCGTACACCTCACCCATTTGAAATACACAGTTCAACTTTTTCTAGTATATTCACAGGAATGTGCAACCATTTGTCACAAGCTAATTTTAGAACATCTCCGTCCTTTCAGAAGGAAGCCCCATACACACTGAGCAGTCATACTTCATTCTTCTGTCCCTCCCCGCACTTGGCAACCACTACTCTACCTTCTTTGCCTGTCAGTTTGCCCATTCTGAGCATTTCCTGAAAAGGGAATCATATAAAGTGGGGTCTTTTGTAACTAGCTTATTTCACTTGGCACAATGTTTTCAAGGTTTATCCACACTTCAGTACGTATCATTCTTTTTCATGGTTGAATAATATTCCCTTGACTGGATATAACATATTTTGTTGATCTGCTGATCAGTTGATGGACATTTGTATTGTTTCTACTTTTTAGTTATTGTAAGTAATACTGCTCTGAACGTTTCTGTGCAAGTTTTTGGGTAGACATCTGTTTTCATTTCTCTTGGGTTACACCTAGGAGTAGAGATGCTAGGTCATAATGGGAGTTCTGCATAAATCTTTTTGAGGAATCACCAGACTGTTTTCTAGACCAGCTGCTTATTTCCACCAGCAGTGGATGAGGATTCCAGTTTCTTCACATCTTTGCCAGCACCAGTTACGGTCTTTCTATTTCCATCCATTCTAGGAGGTGTGAAGCATTATATGATTTTGATTTTGATTTCCCTGATGACTAGTGATGTTGAGTATCTCTTCATGTTCTTATTGGGCATCTGTATATCTTCTCTGGAGAGATGTTTATTCATTTTCTTTGCCCATTTTTAAATTGGTTTAGTTGTGTTTTTATTACTGGGATATGAGATGTTTTCATAAGATCTGGATACCAGTCTGTAATTAGATACATGATTTGCCAGTGTATTCTTCTGTTCTGTAGACGTGATCACTTTCTTCATGGTGTCCTTGAAGTTCGAACATTTTTGAGAAATTCAGCTTATCTGTTTTTCTTTTGTTGTTTGTGCTTTTTGGTATTGTATCAAAGAAGACTCTGCTGACCTAATTTCATAAAGATCAATTCCTGTGTGTTCTTCTAGGAGTTTTACAGTTTCACTGTTACATATAGGTCTGTAGCCTAAAATAATTTTTGTGTGTGCTGTTAGATATGAATCCAAATTCTTTCTTTCGCAGATAAATATCCAGTTCTTTCAACACCATTTGTTGAAGACTCTTCTCTTTCCATATAATTTCCTTGGGACTGCTCTTGAAGTCATTTGACCATAAAATACAAGGATAATTTGGATTCTGAATTCTGTTCCATTTATCCTTATGTCAGTTCCATCTGTTCTTAGGTCAGTACCTCACTGTCTTTATTACCAAAATTAGGATTTTGATAGGGACTATATTGGGGAATATTGCCAGTATTAAGTTTTTTGCAGAATATTGCAGTATGAAGTCTTTTGATCCATGAATACGAGATGTCTCTCCATGTACCTAGGTCGTCATCATATTTTTTTTAAGATTTATTTACTTAAGAAAGAGAATGTCCACGTGTGGGTGCAGAGGAAGAGGGAGAGAATCTAAGCGGACTCCCTGCTGAGTGCAGAGTAAGATGTGGGCTCAGTCTCAGGACCCTGAGATCATGCCCTGAGTGGAAATCAAGAGTTGGACACTTAAGTGACTAAGCCACCAAGGCCCTCCTACCTAGATCTTCTTTAATTCTTTTTTTTTCTTTTTTAAGATTTATCTATTTTAGAGAGAGAGAGCACACAAGTGGAAGGGGCAAAGGGAGAGGAAGAGAAACTGAGAGTCAGACACTTAACCCACTGCACCACCCAGGTACCCCTTCTTCATTTTTTTTTTTATAAATGCAATCATCACTTTATTGAAAACTCAATGGAGCAAAACCCCAAGGGACAAATGCCAATAAATAACACATAATAATTTCATTTCGAAGTCTTTAACAAAGGATCTTTTCAATAACAGAACTCAATACATTTATGGGTGGCTGATAGATTAATCATCACTTTCTTCATAGAATAGCTTTTATTATAAATATACATATTTTTACATATTTTATAAATATATATGGGGAGGAATTTTATAAATTTAATCCTGGTTAATATATTTAAGGCAACTGTACATAGAAATCTTCTTGTCAATGATTTCAACATGCAAACAGTTCCTCCCTCATTTCAATATTTTGTGGATTTGGCTATTCTTTTTTTTATTTCTTTTTTTTTTCCCAATTTATTTATTTTCAGAAAAACAGTATTCATTATTTTTTCACCACACCCAGTGCTCCCTGCAAGCCGTGCCCTCTATAATACCCACCACCTGGTACCCCAACCTCCCACCCCCCCGCCACTCCACACCCCTCAGATTGTTTTTCAGAGTCCATAGTCTCTCATGGTTCATCTCCCCTTCCAATTTACCCAAAAGCACATACCCTCCCCAATGTCCATAACCCTAACCCCCTTCTCCCAAACCCCCCTCCCCCCAGCAACCCACAGTTTGTTTCGTGAGATTAAGAGTCACTTATGGTTTGTCTCCCTCCCTATCCCATCTTGTTTCATGGATTCTTCTCCTACCCACTTAAGCCACCATGTTGCATCACCACTTCCTCATATCAGGGAGATCATATGATAGTTGTCTTTCTCCGCTTGACTTATTTCGCTGAGCATGATACGCTCTAGTTCCATCCATGTTGTCGCAAATGGAAAGATTTCATTTCTTTTGATGGCTGCATAGTATTCCATTGGGTATATATACCACATCTTCTTGATCCATTCATCTGTTGATGGAAATCTAGGTTCTTTCCATAGTCTGGCTATTGTGGACATTGCTGCTATAAACATTCGGGTGCACATGCCCCTTTGGATCACTACGTTTGTATCTTTAGGGTAAATTCCCAGTAGTGCAATTGCAGGGTCATAGGGCAGTTCTATTTTCAACATTTTGAGGAACCTCCATGCTGTTTTCCAGAGTGGTTGCACAAGCTTGCATTTCCACCAACAGTGTAGGAGGGTTCCCTTTTCTCTGCATCCTCGCCAGCATCTGTCATTTCCTGACTTGTTGATTTTAGCCATTCTGACTTGTGTGAGGTGATATCTCATTGTGGTTTTGATTTGTATTTCCCTGATGCCGAGTGATATGGAGCACTTTTTCATGTGTCTGTTGGCCATCTGGATGTCTTCTTTGCAGAAACGTCTGTTCGTGTCCTCTGCCCATTTCTTGATTGGATTATTTGTTCTTTGGGTGTTGAGTTTGTTAAGTTCTTTATAGATTTTGGACACTAGTCCTTTATCTGATATGTTGTTTGCAAATAACTTCTCCCATTCTGTCAGTTGTATTTTGATTTTGTTACCTGTTTCCTTTGCTGTGCAAAAGCTTTTGATTTTGATGAAATCCCAATAGTTCATTTTTGCCTTTGCTTCCCTTGCCTTTGGCGATGTTCCTAGGAAGATGTTGCTGCGGCTGAGGTCGAAGAGGTTGCTGCCTGTGTTCTCCTCAAGGATTTTGATGCAAGGTTGGTTCAACATCCGCAAATCAGTCAATGTGATACAACACATCAATAAAAGAAAAAACAAGAACCATATGATACTCTCAATACATGCTGAAAAAGCATTTGACAAAGTACAGCATCCCTTCCTGATCAAAACTCTTCAAAGTGTAGGGATAGAGGGCACATACCTCAATATCATCAAAGCCATCTATGAAAAACCCACCACAAATATCATTCTCAATGGAGAAAAACTGAAAGCTTTTCCACTAAGGTCAGGAACACGGCAGGGATGTCCATTATCACCTCTGCTATTCAACATAGTACTAGAAGTCCTAGCCTCAGCAATCAGACAACAAAAGGAAATTAAAGGCATCCAAATCAGCAAAGAAGAAGTCAAATTATTACTCTTCACAGATGACATGATACTCTGTGTGGAAAGCCCAAAAGACTCCACTCCAAAACTGCTAGAACTTGTACAGAAATTCAGTAAAGTGTCAGGATATAAGATCAATGCACAGAAATCAGTTGCATTTCTCTACACCAACAACAAGACAGAAGAAAGAGAAATTAAGGAGTCAATCCCATTTACAATTGCACCCCAAATCATAAGATACCTAGGAATAAACCTAACCAAAGAGGCTAAGAATCTATACTCAGAAAACTATAAAGTACTCATGAAAGGAATTGAGGAAGACACAAAGAAATGGAAAAATGTTCCATGCTCCTGGATTGGAAGAATAAATATTGTGAAAATGTCTATGCTACCTAAAGCAATCTACACATTTAATGCAATTCCTATCAAAGTACCATCCATCTTTTTCAAAGAAATGGAACAAATAATTTTAAAATTTATATGGAACCAGAAATTTTTTTCAACAATATTATTTTGTAGTTTCTAGTCTCTAAGTTTTACACTTTAAAAAAATTTATACCTTAGTGTTTTATACTTTTTGACACTATTATAAATGGAATTGTTTCCTTTATTTCACTTTGGAATTTATCATTATGAATGTATGGAAGCACAAGTGGTTTTTATTTGATGATCTTGTATCCTGTAACCTTGCTAAATTTGTTTATTTGCTCTAAGAAATTTTCAGTGAATTCTTTAGGGTTTTCTGTGTACCAAATTGTATCATCTATAAATGGATATAGTTTTACTTTCTTCCTTTAGACTTTGGGTCCCTTTTATTTCATTTTCTTGCCTAACTGCCTCGGTTAGAACTTTTAGTTCAGTGTTGAATAGGAATGGTAAGAGTGGACATCCTCATCTTGTTCCTTATTGTAGGGAGAAATCATTCAGTCTTCTACCATAAAGTATGACATTGACTGTGAGTTTACGATAACCATTACCAGGTTGAGGAAGTTCCTTTTGTTACTAGTTTGTTGAGTGTTTTACAATGAGAAGTTGTTGGATTTCGTGAAATCCTTTTCCTGCATCTATAGCGGTGATTATGTGATTGTTATCATCATATTAATGTAGTATATTATGTTAATTGATTTTTGGATGTTTAAACCAACTTTGGTTCTTGGACTAAATCCCTCTTGGTCACGGTGTGTGATTATTTTTATATGTTGATGGATTCAAAAGGATCATATGCAGATCCTTTTATGTATGTATTGCTGGATTTTGTAAAAATAAATAAAAAATTGTTTGCAAGTATTTTGTTGAAGATTTCCACATCTGTATTCCTAAGGGACATAGTCTGTAGCTTGCTTGTGCTATCTTTGTCTGATTTTGGTAGCAGGGTAATATTGGTCTCAGAATAAGTTGGGAAGTGCCCCATCCTATTTTGATTTTTGGAAGTTTGTGACATATTGGAATTTATTTTTTCTTTGTCTTTGTTTTTCTTTGTTTGATTTACCAGTGAAGCCCTGTGGCCTGGCCTTTTCTTCGCAAGAAGCTTTTTAGTTATGAATTTAATCTCTTTGCTTGTATAGGTCTGCTAATTTTTTATTTTTGGTTGTGACACTTGTGGTAACCTCTCTCTTTTTTTTAATATTTTATTTATTTATTTGACAAAGAGAGATCCCAAGTAGGCAGAGAGGCAGGCAGAGAGAGAGAGGAGAAAGCAGGCTTCCTGCTGAATAGAGAGCCCAATGTGGGACTCAATTTCAGGACCCTGAGATCATGAATTGAGCCGAAGGCAGTGGCTTAACCCACTGAGCCACCCTGGCGCCCTGGTAACCTCTCTTTTAGCAATTTGTCTGTTTTATTTACCTCATCTGTTGGCATACAGTTCTTCATATATTCCCCTATAATCCTTCTTATTGTGGAGGTCAGTATGTTTTCCCTTCTTTTGTGTCTTATCTTAGTCATTTAAGTTCTCCCTCCTGCCTTTTTTTAAGCCAGAAGAAGGGAGAGGAAAATAGGAAAATGTTTGTCAATTTAGTCAATCTTTTCAAAAAACCAACTTTTGCACTTAGATTATAAATATATAATTTTTTATGTTCATTCATCAAATAATTATCAAATCCTAGATATGTAGTTGTAAACAAAACAGACATGTTTGCTCCTCTCTCGAGACCCTCGGTCAAGGGGGAGATGTAGATATTAAGCAAGTAAGTGTATGTCATAAGCGCTGGGAAGGAGACGACTGGGGTGCTGTGAGAGGTGTGGAAAGCTGACTTTAGATTAGATGGCTGGGAAGGAGCTCTGGGGAGGTGGTGTGTAGCTGAAATGGGAGGATGAGAGGGCACCATTGCTTCAGAGAGTCAGTACTGGGTGTGTGTGTGTGTTGCGGGGGGGTGGATTCTGTGGACAACATTCTAGATGAGGGGAACAGATAAACTGTGGCCCCAGGGTCCTGGGGCAGAAGGTGAGGAAGAAGGTGTGGCTGGTAGGGTGGGTGGGGCACGTGGTCACGGTCTCCTGGACTGTATTAAGTACTCTGAGTGCCTTTAATCTGTGATAGGTGTACCACTTGGATTAATTTTTGTAGAAATCCATTGGTGACAACCTATCTCACAAGGCAGGTCTAAACCTTCCAGAGAATCTGTTCCACCAGTAGGAAGGTCCAGGGTTTTTCTCATGGCCTGGTGGGCCCGGTGCGGTCTGGCCCGCTAACCTCTAGCCGCCTGTCACCATTCCCCAGTCTTGCTAGCTCAGACGCATTCCCCACAACATTGCAAAGTTGCTGCCGCACCAGCTGTTGGCTCGAGGCCCTGGCCGTTTTCTTTGGTCGGTGTACTGTTATCTTTGCCTCTCTGTTCTTTGACATTTGGGGCTGAGCAGAATGGTGTTGTTGAGGGCTGGTAGTTGCCCGGGACTGCCAGAAATTTAACCACAGCCCAGGGAGGGCGGTTGCTGACTTCAGAGGGCCGGCAGGTTCCTGCGCTCTGTTCTTTGCGGGCTGCTGCTCGCCAGAGCCCACCTCCTCCTTTGCTTCCTCCCGGTTGCCTGCTATTTCCACCTCTTGCCTCTTGGAATGTTCCCTCCATCCGTGCTGGGTCTGTTGTGGCCATTGTTTTGGTGTGAGCAATCAGAGCACATGATGTTTTTCTCTCTGGGTTTTTTCCCATCAAATGCTTACCTTTCTACTTAACTGTTTAAAGGGCAAGTGAAATACTTTAAATGAAACTCCAGGTGAAGACTCTGGCTTTGGGCCCTGGATCAATACAAAGAATTGATTTTTACTCACTTGGCTCAGAACAGACGGAATCCTGGGGGAGCAGTGCGCACATACATGCGTGCTGTCTGTCTGCGAAATTATGCAAGAAGTCGTACATTGACTAGAATAGAGCTTGACTCTCTTTTTTAATTAAAAGATAGAGGAAAGCAGAACTTCTCCCAATCTTATACTTTGGATACCAAACCCAGACACACCCATATTTTAGGAAGAGTTCCCAGGCTGCAGGTTCTTACCTAGTCCAGGTCACAGACTTTTTTTTTTTTTCTTCCCTGAAGAACAAATCTTTCTCCCATCTCTTACTGGAATGAAGAGAAGTAAAGGAACTAATGTTTTGCCTTTAGAAAGAAAAAATGGTGAAGTAGCTACACAACGAAAACAGAGGAATATGAAGAGACAGTTGTTATTAGTGACAAGTAAACAGAAAGCTCCAGCAACCACATCTAGGCAGGGGAGAGCCTTGGTACAGGTAGCATGTTAGGGTCTCGTTCCCAGGACGTCTGAAAACGCTCTCTAACTTTAAGTTCAGAAATATATATTAAGTGTCTCCTATGTGTAAGGTATTTCACCGTGGATGAAAAATATTTTGAGTCGTAAGATGGAAGGGAGCTAATCCTTGGGTCCAACAGGGCCAGCAGGGGTGTGGGCCTGCGGTGAGCTAGGTAAGCGCCCGTGGGGCTGGAGCCCAGAAGGGGCTGGAGGCCAAGGCAGGGCTAGAGGAGGAGTTGCAGTAAGGTTCTTAGAAAGTCCTTTCGTAGGGTTGACTGCAGTGGACTTTTTTCATTCTACTGGTGACGACTTTCCTTATTTGACAACGTTTTTATTGTTTTTCTGAGTATCGACACTCTCTACTCAAGGTAGCGAATTTGTAAAAAATATGAATAAAAATGGAGGACAAGGGGAGATGGAGAGGAGAAGGGAGTTGAGGGAAATTGGAAGGGGAGGTGAACCATGAGAGACTATGGACTCTGAAAAACAATCTGAGAGTTTTGAAGGGGCAGGGGGTTGGGAGGTTGGGGGATCCAGGTGGTGGGTATTGGAGAGGGCACGTATTGCATGGAGCATTGGGTGTGGTGCAAAAATAATGAATAATCTTATGCTAAAAAAAAATAAAAAATTAAAAGAAAAACTCAAAAAAAAAAAAAAAAGAACCAAGATGCCCTTCAACGGATGAATGGATAAGGAAGATGTGGTCCATATACACTATGGAGTATTATGCCTCCATCAGAAAAGATGAATACCCAACTTTTGTAGCAATATGGACGGGACTGGAAGAGATTATGCTGAGTGAAATAAGTCAAGCAGAGAGAGTCAATGATCATATGGTTTCACTTATTTGTGGAGCATAACAAATAGCATGGAGGACAAGGGGTGTTAGAGAGGAGTAGGGAATTTGGGTAAATTGAAAGGGGAGGTGAACCATGAGAGACTATGGACTCTGAAAAACAGTCTGAGGGGCTTGAAGTGGCGGGGGGGTGGGAGGTTGGGGTACCAGGTGGTGGGTATTGTAGAGGGCACGGCTTGCATGGAGCACTGGGTGTGGTGAAAGAATAATGAATACTGTTTTTCTGAAAATAAATAAATTGAAAAAAAATAAAATAAATGTTAGTACTTAGTAAAAAAAATGAATAAAAACAGAGAAGAAAATTGGAAAGACTCATAATTTTATCACTGGGTTAACCACTGTTAGTGTGTTTGTTCCCTCTTTCTGCTTTGATTCCCTCATTTCAAAATGAGGACAAATACTGCATCTGGTTTTATAGGTTTGGCTTTTCCTGTTAATACGATCCAGTGACATGGGAATGGCCTACAAGGGGATGATCATCACAACTGTGATAATGTAGTGATTGCACAGTGTTCCTGGCATGGGTTTTACGCTCTGACTCAGTGGTGGGTGTTTATCTTAAGTCTGTATGGAGAGAGGCCTTAACTGTTTTTTTTTTTTTTTTTTAAGATTTTTTAAGACAGAGATCACAAGTAGGCAGAGAAGCAGGCAGAGAGAGAGGAGGAAGCAGGCTCCCTGCCAAGCAGAGAGCCTGATGCGGGGCTTGATCCCAGGACCCTGGGATCTCGACCCGAGCTGAAGGCAGAGGCTTTAACTCACTGAGCCACCCAGGCACCCTGCCTTAACTGGTTTTAGTCATGTAGGCCATGTCATTGTTCTCAGCACCACATCATTATCTCGAGGCTGTGTCCTGGGAGCAGTCTCTGGGGATGAGAAAGGCAAGTGGAACCCACACGCCAAGGGGTTGGGGGGGGGCAGTGAGAAGCTTCTGATTGCCGGGGTCCAGCTCATGGAGCAGCTGGTGGCCCATCTTTTTGGTGACCTTCCCCAGGAGTCCCCCTCATTGCCCTGGGAAGGTCTGATGCTCTGTTACTTCTCCCTGCTGGCCTGTGGTTCTGTGATCTAGAGGCTGAGCCAGCCTCTGCCTTGGGTTCTTTACCTTCCTGCCATTCTCACAGCTCACTCCCCGGAGGCCTCGCGGAGGCATGTGCTCTGAGGCCATGCAGAGTGGGACTGTGATAGAATCTGTGTCAACTGCTCCTTCCTCCCCGTTACGCCTCTGCTCTGTCCCATTTCCAGCATGTGCCACTGGCTGCCTCTCCCCGGTCATGGCAGTCCAGGCCCTGCTCCTTCAGAAGCAAACTTACACATGCGTGATGAGCTAGTGGTTTTCGCAAACCTTACACCAAGAAAATGTGTATGGGTTGTTCTTTTTTTGTACTGATTCTAATTTTTTGAACTTTATTTGGATACACTTTGACTCTTAGAGAAAACAGGAATAAGAATAATGCCAGACCACCCATATACGTGTTACCCAGAATCACCAGTTTTTACTGTTTGCCCTGTTGTTTGTCCATCCTCTCTCTCCGCGCGTGCTCGTGTGGGTCTGTTCGTAACAACATACCAGTTTAAAGAGGGAACCATTTGAGTATATTGCAGTCACTGGGGTTTTATTCAGTATATTTTTCAGTATATTTATATATATACTGAATGTTTATATTCAGTTATTTATAAACATAAGTGTATATATTGAACATATATTTATATAAAATATAAATATATTGTAAGTAAAATATATTCAGTATATTTATATATAAAGTTCAGTATATTTTTCCAAAGAATAAGCATATGCTCTTATGTAATTGGTACAGTTCTCAACCTCAGTACATTTTTACACCAAGAAAATACTAATGGGGGCACCTGGGTGGCTTAGTCAGTTAAGCATCTGCCTTCGGCTCAGGTCATGATCCCAAGGTCCTGGGCTTGAGTCCCATGGCTGGGTCCCTGCTCAGTGGGGAGTCTGCTTCTCCCTCTGACGCTGCTCTCTCTCTCTCAAATAAATAAATACAATCTTAAAAAAAAAGAAATACTAATAATCTTCCATTCCCAGGCCTGTTTTGTCAGTTGACTGGACGATGTCCCTTGTAGCAGGTTCAGGGTCAAGTGTTGGGTTTAACTGCCATATCTCCACAGCCTCCTTCAATCTGGAACATTTCCTTAGTCATCCTTTGTCCTTTGTGACCTTGACATCTTTGAGGAATACAGTTCTACTCTAATGGGACTTTCCTTTTGAGAGTTTTTCTGCTTGTTTGTGGTAACTTCAGTCAGAATGCTTTGTAAGCCGTGACGCACGTTTCTCGGGCGTCTCCTCCAGAGGCACTCTGTTTGCTGATGTTTTTTTGGATTACCTGAGTGAAGAATTGTCATGTCCCCACTGTGCATTTACTCTTCTTTCCTTTGAAATTCATAAGCAATGAGTGGGGAGACACTTTAAGACCATGGACATCCTTGTCATGAAAATTCTCCTGGTTCTCCTTCTTTGTTAGCTTTCTTAGATTATCAGAACGTAATACTTTTCACGGAGGCTTTATCTGGAAAGCCAGTTTAACTACTGTCTTTTGGAATACTTCCTGGAACAGGGTGAGTGGTAGCTAAGAGTAGGATTGCTGTGCATCGGAAAGGCGAACCACAAGAGCCGTAATGGTTGATTTTTCCTCATCAGAGCTGTGCCTGTGTATTTCTCTCCAGCCTCCATGTTAGTTAGACAAGAAGTCATCACTGTTTTCCTGTAGCTAAAACATTCAACCTTCTCTCTTCTGAGCAGTATGTAATAAAAGGGTATCAAACCTTAAAAATAACTTTAATGAAAAGTTTAGGGGTGCCTGAGTGGCTCAGTGGGATAAAGCCTCTGCCTTTGGCTCGGGTCATGATCTCAAGGTTCTAGGATTGAGCCTCGCATCAGGCTGTCCACTCGGCGCGGAGCCTGCTTCTCTCTCTCTCTCTGCCTGCCTCTCTGCCTACTTGTGATCTTCATCAAATAAATAAAAAAACCTTCAAGAAAAAAAAAGTTTAAATACTGAGTGAGATTTTTACTCAGTAAGAGGAATTATTATAAGCGCAGCTACTGTTAACACCTTTAGCCGATAAGGAAGTGGCACGAGTGAGTACCTCTGGGGGTGCCTGGTCCCGTCTTGCTGTGTGTAAAGGAGGGAGGCCTGCTCCTGTGGTGGGGTTGGGTGGGGGGATGTCACATCTGCCTACTATCAATGACGTGAATTGTTTTGCTACCCCAACTATGTCATCCTTTTTGAGAAATTAAAAGTAATGTGGTTCCTCCAGAAACAGATGAGGGTGTTTGTGGCTCTGCCTCCATAGCCCCTAGAAACTGAAGTGCTCCTGCTTCTCATTGGAGAGAAAAGTCCTTACAGGACTTCCTGTCCTGTAATGAATTCCTTCATTTCTTTCTTTTAGCATCTTGGATCCTTTCCTTCCCTTTCTTTCCTTCCTCGGCTTGACAATGTGCAGGTGGTATCGCACGTGGGGATGGAAGGGAGCTCTGGCATCAGGTGATCTTGGCTTTGACTCTGAGCTCTCACTTGGGGGCTCAGTGACTTTGTCTGAATCCTCTGTGCTCCTCCTCTGTAAACCAGGCAGATAGCTGCGGGGTGGAGTTATTAGGACTGAAAGCAACATTGTTAGTAAAGCGTGTGTGTCCCGGGCAGGTAGGGGGTGCGGATAGGGACAGGTGTACTTATCTCTCTCAAGAAGGTGAGCAAGGTGATGGGTAGGAGAACCTTAGGAGGAGCCTCACATTAGCAGTTTGCCACAAAGCCCCCCGGGGGCCAGAGCAAGCCGTAGGTCTGTCACAGTGACCCACAAGCTCAGATGTCCAGGCTGGTCCCAAGGTGCTGGGATCACAAGGGGTAGTGGGTTCTCCATGCACAGGGCTTACTGTCAGCCAGCAGATGCTGTTTCAGTCCTGGGATAGTTATCGTAGCCTGCAAGATAGCATCGGTGCCGTCTGGTGCTCTATGATCAGGTGCTCACGTGGGTGAGCCCCAGGGAGGCCAGTTAGGACATCCGGGCGGAGCCTCAGCCCCGGTCTGCTGGACCCTGGGGTAGGAATCTCTGGCATTTGGGTGGGCACCGCTCCTGCCCAGAGCACGCCCAAGAGGAGAAGGGCTGGGCTGCAGGGCGCGGCAGGCCCTCTAGACAGCTCAACCTGGCTACCAGCCGGTGCTTTCATCCCTGGGGACACGAGGTCCACATGCCACCAGACTGCTAAGGGGATCTGAAACTTTAGGCTTGGAATAAGCACACGGAGAGGTCTAATTGGAGCCCTTCACTTTTAGTTCCTAACTTCAGACGGTTGAGCAGTTGTGGGCTTGGCGGCGGCCGCTGTTCCCACCACTTGCTTTCCTGGCCTCCCAGAACCAGTGGGTTTGCGGGGAAGGGCCCTAGTTCTGCTGACAGACTTCTGGCGGATGCTCCCCAGTTCTTTCCCATGACTTGATACCTGTTGTCCTAGACAGGCCAGCTCAGAAGCTGGTCCATGTGTCTGATACTTTAAAAAAAAAAAAAGCTAAGACCACCAGAAATATTTATTAAGTAAATAATTCATAATAAGGCAAAAGCCACTTTTATTAGCTTTTTCTTGGATCAGTATTTTGGTTAAATGAAATTGCCTCCGTTCAGTATTTCCATTAAATGAATTGACCACTTTTGTTGAATGAAATTACCTTTTCTTTCGTGTTCTTAAAAGTACATGTGAAGATTAAACAAAAACAAAAGTCACAGTTTTCAGGTCTCTGGCATAATTGGTACACAGATATTTTGTTGTTGCGCTAAATTGATTTAATCTTTTCAGAAAGCAAACTAGCTGAGTGTAAGCAAAGCTGTAAGATATTCATAGCTTCCCTTACCCCTGGCTGGTCAGTTTTAGGACCGTATCCTGAAGAAATCTCTTCTCCCTCAGAACAAACAGAAGAGGTAAAATCTGCTTTGCCCCAAGTGTTTCTCCCTTTCCGAGACTGTGAAAGTGGATGGATAGTCCTGTGACCCGTAGGCCTGGCTGAGGAGTGGTGCGTGATTCTTGCCCTCCCGCTGCCTCCTGGTACCCTGCAGAGAGAGGAGGTGCAGGGGAGAAGGGCCGCACCCCAGATGCGCACATAGTGATATTCGCCTGTGGCCCAAGGTGGCCCAAGGTGCTGCACAAGCGCCTTACTCCATCCCTTCAGGTACAGGCTCTCCAGCATCTCCTTCTGACTTCTCCGCAACCAGCACCCGGGAGGACTGTGGGGGTTCCTGACCATTTTCAAACCTGGGTGCTGGGGCTGTCAGGCTGCGTCTTTATGAACTCAGAATTTGGAACAATGTAAACATGGTATGTGCTCACTGGCTTGTTTTATGTTTGCCTCTACAGTTTCTTGACTTTCTATAAAAACAATTTTGAATATGATAGTGGTCCTTTTTTTTTAAGATTTAACTTAACTCTTTTTTTCTTTTTCTTTTCTTTTCTTTTTTTTTTTTTTTGAGAGAGAGGAGGAGCAGGGGTATGGCAGAGAGAGAAAGAGAATTGAAAGCAGACTTCTTGTTGCACACAGAGCCTGACACAGGGCTCTGTCCCATAACACTGAGACCATGACCTGCGCCAAAGACAAGAGTTGGACACACAACTGACTGAGCCACCCAGACGCCCTGACACTGGCTCTTGTATTTCACTCTTGAATGTATGGTCCTGAGTTATTTAGAAAAACCAGTCTTGACAGGCTTCTCAGTGGCTTAGCATCTGGTATCTGCCTCTCACTTGAGCACCAATAACAGATTTTTCATCAGAAACCCCAGGCTTATTTTTGAGATTCCTACAGTTTCTGGATGATAGAAGTCCCTACTTTTGGACAGAGAGGATTTTATATAAACTAATGTTTTAAAGTGAGCATTTCCAGTTGGTAGAACAGAACATATGCAAGTGTGTCCAGATATCTTTGTGCAGGTGCTTAATGTTGGTGAGCGGTCATGGGTGAATGTTGCAGAGACTCCAAGGAAGGGTGGTTTTGGAGCCATGCTTTATGTTTGTATCTACTCGTGTGTATTTACATACATGTCGGCGTTCACTACCTCCCCACATACATACACCCAAATAATACATATACACAGGCATACACATGTGATTTTTTTTAATTTTTATTTTTTAATTTTTATTTCTTTTCAGTGTTCCAAGATTTTGTTCATGCACCACACCCAGTGCTGCATGCAATATGTGCCCTCCTTAATACCCACCACCAGGCTCACCCAACTCCCCATCCCCCTACCCTACAAACCCTCAGTTTGTTTCTCAGAGTCCACAGTCTCTCAGGCTTCATCTCCCCCTCTGATTTCCCCCAACTCACTTCTCTCCTTCTCCCAGTGTCCTCCCTATTATTCCTTATGTTCCACAAGTAAGTGAAACCATATGATAATTGACTCTCTCTGCCTGACTTACTTCACTCAGCATAATCTCTTCCAGTCCCATCCATGTTGATAGAGAAGTTGGGTATTCATCCTTTCTGATGGAGGCATAACACTCCATAGTGTATATGAACCACATCTTCTTTATCCATTTGTCTGTTGAAGAGCGTCTTGGCTCTTTCTGCAGTTTGACGATTGTGGCCATTGCTGCTATAAACATTGGGGTACAGATGGTCCATCTTTTCACTACGTCTGTATCTTTGTGGTAAATACCCAGTTGTGCAATTGCAGGGTCATATAGAGTAGCTCTATTTTTAATTTCTTAAGGAATCTCCACATCATTTTCCAAAGTGGTTGCACCAACTTGCATTCCCACCAACAGTGTAATAGGATTCCCCTTTCTCCACATATTCTCCAACACATGTTGTTCCCTGTTTTGTTAATTTTGGCCATTCTAACTGGTGTAAGGTAATATCTCAGTGTGGTTTTAATTTGAATCTCCCTGAGGGCTAATGGTGATGAACATTTCTTCAATGGACGAATGGATAAGGAAAATGTGGTCCATATACACTATGGAGTATTATGCCTCCACTAGAAAGGATGAATACCCAACTTTTGTAGCAACATGGATGGGACTGGGAGAGATTATGCTGAGTGAAATAAGTCAAGCAGAGAGAGTCAATTATCATATGGTTTCACTTATTTGTGGAGCATAACAAATAGCATGGAAGAGAAAGGGTGTTAGAGAGGAGAAGGGAGCTGGGGTAAATTGGAAGGGGAGGTGAATCATGAGAGACTATGGACTCTGAAAAACAATCTGAGGGGTTTGAAGTGGCGGGGGTGTGGGAGGTTGGGGTACCAGGTGGTGGGTATTATAGAGGGCACGACTTGCATGGAGCACTGGGTGTGGTGAAAAAATAACAAATACTGTTTTTCTGAAAATAAATTTAAAAAATATATAAAAAAATAAATTTGCATCCCCACCAAAAAAAGCAGATAATCTCGTCAAAAAATGAGTAGAACAGACACTTCTCCAAAGAAGACATACAAATGGCTAACAGATATGAACATGAAAAAATGTTCATCATCATTATCATCAGGGAGATTCAAATCAAAACCACTTTGAGATACCACCTTACACCAGTTAGAATGGCCAAAATGAGCATCACAGGAAACAAGTGTTGGAGAAGATATGGAGAAAGGGGAATCATTTTCCAGGGTCCTGTCCCTCGAGCTCTCCAATTGGGGAACCCTGAGTCACACCACACAAGTCCACCTGCCACCCAGGCAGAAACGGTGCCTTTCAGAGCTGTGGAAAAGCCTCAGAGTGAGAGAAACATTTGTGACCCAACAGGGCCATATCCAAACTCTGGCGCCACAGTGGGTCAAAAGTTGGAGGCTGACACCTGGCCGCAACCCCTCCCTCAACTCTGTGCCAGGAAAGCTCCCCTGCGCTGCGGCCCCCAGGTGGGCTCCACACTTTTTCCAGATGGCCTAAACATGCCCTAGGCAAGAAAGTGCTGTAGGCCACAGGGGACAGGGCAGTCCGAAGGGTTGCCCAACACCGACCAATTCTCACGAGTTTTCTGCCCAAATCTTTATCAATTTGGGCAGAAAGCTCGTGAGAATTGCCAGAAAACTCACTTCATGTGACGCATGTCTGCCTGGCCCAGGATCCTGAGTTGTCCTGGCTCGAACCCTGCCAGAAAGCCCTCTGTGTGTCAGGTGCAGGGGAGGCCAATGCCTCCTGCTCCTTAGCCTCCAGGGGTCCCCTCCCTGGCGCTGGCAGATGGGACCTGCCATGCCCCTAGGCCCGGGCCTGAACCCTCACCTGGTTTTTCAGTCTTCCTTTTCCAGTGTCCTGTCCCTCGAGCCCTCCAACTGGGGAACCCTGAGTCCCATGCCACAAGTCCACCTGCCACCAAGCCAGAAATGGTGCCTTTCAGAGCTGCGGAAAACCCTCAGAGTGAGAGAAACCTTCATGCCCCCACTGAGGTTATCCCCAAACGACGGTGCCACAGCAGGCTGAAAAGTTTAAAGCTGACACCTGGCCAAAACCCCTCCAACATCCCTGCTCTGGGAAAGCTCCACTGTGCCTGGATCCCAGGTGGGCTGCGTTGTCTTAATGCATTTTCCCAATGGCTGAGACATGCACCGAGCGAGAGAGCACTCTAGGCCACGGGGGACAGGGCAGTCCAGAGGGTCGCCCAAATCAATTGGGCAGAAAGCTCGTGAGGATTGGGTGGTGTTGGGCGGCCCTCTGGACCACCCTGTCCCCCATTGATTTGGGTAGAAACCTCATGAGAATTGGCCGGTGTTGGGCAGCAACTGGGACTGCACTGTCCCCTGAGGCCTAGAGCAATTTCTTGCTCGGCGCATGTTGCAGCCATCCAGAAAACACGCCGAGATGACTCTGCCCACCCAAGGGCCCCTGCCCAGGGGAGCTTTCTAAGAGCAGAGTTAAGGGAGGGTTTGGGGCCAGGCATCAGCCTCCAACTTTTCCTCCCGGTTTGGTGTTGACTGTTGGGGATGGCCTCAGTGGGGGCATCAAGTTTTCTCTTGCTCTGAGGGTTTTGTGCAGCTCTGAAAGGCAGCGTTTTCTCTTGGTGGCAGGTGAATTCATTGGGTGTGACTCAGGGTTTCCTTAGTCACACCCAACTGGAGGTCTCGAGGAACAGGACCCTGGAGAAGGAAGACTGATAAACCAGGTGAGGGTCAGGGCCCTGGCCTAGGGGCATGGCAGGCCCCATCTACCAGTGCCACCAAGGGTACCTCAGGAGGCTGAGTAGCAGGAGGTGGTGGCCTCGCCTGTGCCTGACACACTGTGGGCTTACTGGCAGGGTTCGAGCCGGGACAACTCAGGATCCTGTGCAAGGCCCAGGGGGTGGCCCTGCAAACATGTGGTGCATGAAGTGAATTTGCACAGGTTTTTCAGCCAGTTCTCACGAGCTTTTTGCCCAAATCGATATCGGTATCAATTTGGGCAGAATTATCGGTATTGATTTAGGCAGAGAGCTCGTGAGAATTGGCAGGCGTTGGGTGACTATTCAAACCGCACTGTCTCTCGTGGCCTAGAGTGCTTTCTCGCTCAGTGCATGTTGCGGCCATCTGGAAAACATGCTGAGAACACGCTGCCCACCCGAGGGCCCCTGCGCAGGGGAGCTTTCCGGGAGCACAGTTGAGGGACGGAGTGTGGCCAGGCGTCAGCCTCCGACTCTTCAGCCCAGTGTGGTACCAATGGTTGGGGATGGCTTCAGTGGGGACATGAAAGTTTCTGAGGGTATTCCGCAGCTCTGAAAGGAACCATTTCCTCCTGGTTGACATGTGGACCCATGGGGTGTGACTCAGGGTTCCTCAACCGGAGGGCTCGATGAACAGGACCCTGGAAAAGGAAGCCTGAAAATCTAAGTGAGGGTGAGGGCCCAGGTCCCATCTGCCTGCTCCAGGGAGGGTACCCCAGGAGGCTGAGTAGCAGGAGGCGGTGGCCTCACCAGCTTCTGACTCACTGAGGGCTTTCTCACAGGGTTCAAGCTGCTGGAACTCGGGATCCCAGGCCAGGCCCAGGGGGCGGCACTGCAGACTTTAGCACAAGAAGCGTGTTTGCTGGGTGTTTTCCGGCCAATTCACAGGAGCTTTCTGCCCAAATCCTTATCTCTTCACAGATGACATGATGAGAAGTAAGGTGTTTAATGACCTGATTACGCAGAAAAATGAGACTACTAATCCACCATGGAGGAAATGGAAGGCATGTCTGTAGTATAAGAGATTCCTCTGAACCAGCAAGCCCTGGTATGAAAGTCAGTGAAAAACGACAGCTGCCCAATCGAGGCAGAACTACTGGTAGTCCACAAAACTCAGGAATGAAGGGTTGGGTCACTCCACCAGATAAAGAATCATGACCAGCTGAGGTGCTTGTTCACAGTGAATGTAATGTAGAACGAGCAGCCAAAGTAGCAAGTAGAATACCAGCTATGACCATGTGACCAGTTACAGAAATAAGGACTCTGATTCTTTTTTTCATAAGACTTTGTTCATTTGTTTCTTTGTTCAGAGTGCAAGTGGGGGGTGGGACAGAGGCAGAGGGAGAGAGAATCTCCAGCGATTCCATGCTGAGCACAGAGCCCCATGTGGTGCTCAATCTCACGACACTGACATCATGACCTGGGCCAAAACCAAGAGTCGGAAGCTTAACCAACTCAGCCACCCGGGCATTCCAGGACTCTAATTCTTATGAGTATTTCTTCCTTATTTTGTTATGAGTGTTTTTGTGTTGACCCATCTGTTTTCATTTTTTTTAAGATTTTATTTGTTTATTTGACAGAGATCACAAGTAGGCAGAGAGGCAGACAGAGAGAGAGAGGAAGAAGCAGGCTCCCCGCTGAGCAGAGAGCCCTATGCGCGACTCGATCCCAAGACCCTGAGATCATGACCTGAGCCAAAGGCAGCGGCTTAACCCACTGAGCCACCCAGGCGCCTGACCCATCTGTTTTCT
Organism: Neogale vison; assembly: GCF_020171115.1. Classification (NCBI taxonomy): domain Eukaryota; kingdom Metazoa; phylum Chordata; class Mammalia; order Carnivora; family Mustelidae; genus Neogale; species Neogale vison. The sequence goes on from NC_058092.1 coordinate 158,187,805, forward strand.
TCCTTCTCTTGGTCCCTTATCAGAGAACATACGATGCACATTTGTGATGGTTAATTCTATGTGACAACTTATGTAGGTCAGAGGATCCAGATAGTTGATCAAATCCATGTCTGGATATAACTGCAGAGGTATTTTTTTATATGTGATTTTCACTTAAATTTTGAGAAAAGCAGATTATGCTCTATAACGTGTGTGGGCCTCATCTAATCAGTTGAAGGCCTTAAAAGAAAAGATTGAGGTCCCCAGGTGTGAAGGAGTTCTGCCTCCAGGCAGGGATCAGACTCAAACTGTCACATCAGCTTGGTCTGCCACCAATCTGCCCAATCTGCAGAGTTCAAACATGCCAGTTTTCACAGTCAGCAAATTCTTTAAAATAAATCTCTCTCTTTCTCTGTCTCTGTCTTTCTCTTTTTCTCTCTCAGTAAACACACACACATTCTACAACCCTACTACAGAAAGTACTTCACATTTGTAATTAAGAAAATGATGAATAAGGAATGGAAGATGGGCATCATATTTACTCAGAAATTACTGGCATGTGCCTTGGCTATTAATTATAAAAATTCTACCAGAAGTCTCTAGTAAATTCTCAACAAGCACCTTCAAAGAAAGTATAGAAAAGGACTAGGATATCTACCAAAACCCAGAAAAGAAAACAAAAACCAAAATTAAAATCCAGTAACTGCATGAAGTAGTAGGCAAAGTGATCATAAGAATAAAATTAATCAAATAAGAAACATACACAACTGCAACTAAGAAGGGACATATAGCCAGACATCAACAAAACATGAGCATGGGATTTGCTTCTCCTGGAGGCAATGGAGCCAGGATGCTGGGTTTCTCCAATCTCTGAGCAGGCCAGTCTGGGTTTGATCCTCTGGCAGAGAGCTACCCACTGAAGAACTAGGCGTGGTTTTCTTTCCTTCAGAGAATTGCTGACAGACCATCTGTCACACACTCAGCCTGAGCATAAAGAATAGCAGTGTCAGCCACGATTGTGATTCTTAAGAATGACTCTCACCCCCAACCTAGTGCAGCATCCTCTCATGGAGAAGAACCTGGTTAGGAGGCTCGGAAGCCAGGTGACTCACATTGGAATTAACAGTGGGCCAGGGCGCATGGCTCTGGGGTCAGCTGTTCCCCGGAAAGATTGGGAGATCTGACTAGCTCCTTGATCAGCGTAAGAAGTGGGTCAGATTGAGCAGGGTGGAGATGCGTAACAAAGAAATAAACGTGGACACCCGTGGCTGGCTGATACTCAACCTGGATGGCTCAGTGGGTTAAGTGCCTGACTCCTGATTTCAGCTCAGGTCAGGATCTCAGGGCCAGCTGGGCTAACCAGCACTTAGCAGGGAGTCGGCTGGAGATTTTTTTTTTTCTCTCTCTCTCTGCTCCTCCCCCCTGTTGTACTTTCTATCACTCTCTCCCAAATAAATATATAAATCTTTTTTAAAAAAAAGAATGATAAGAAAGGCTGCAGGGCTCAACAAAGTGAAAGGCCAGTGAGTCACCATGACATCTCAGATTTCAAAATGATAATGAAGAAAGTGAAGAACAACCCATCCTCCAAAACATACCAAACTCCGGGGGTGGGGGGGAATCTGTTGCCTTTAAAAAAATGTGCCCTTGGAAAATATTTCCAAGGACATCTTCTGTTACTCACTCATTGGGCTTCTTATGAATATTTATGGCACAGGTATGGAATGAATGCTGTTACATAGAGCATGAACATGGAAACAGGCAGAAGCCATGAACCCGGCATCAGAGAATGCATTGCTAAGGCAATTTCTGGTGCTTTAGGATTTCTTGTCAATTTGGCTGTGATTGTAATGGTATCTGTGGGGTGCTGTATACTTATGGACACGGCTCAGGGGCCAAGCCGTGGACTACAGCTTATCTTCCCAGGTCTGTTTAGAGAGAGGGCCAGAGCTCAGTATTGTTAAGTAAATTGCATATTTTTATTAAAGCAATAATCTTTGAAGAGCTTAAGTACTATTTTCCATTTCAGATGTTATGTACCACCTGAAGGGACAGTCAGCACTTAACATCATGGGAAAACTGGGGGTGACCCATGGGTTTATGCTGTTGAATAAAGCTGCAAGAACCTCTAGGAGCTTCAGAAAAGCGCACATTTGCTCAACATAATTTTTTTAAATGAAACTGTATTAGGAACTAGTTTCAGTCCCTTTCTCGCTCACATTGGCCATTTTTAAAAAGGGGTAGAGGGAATGTAGCCACAGCACAGGTTTATCCATTTCCACACCAGACCTGGAGAAACTCACGCTCTGCATTCTGTGTTCTCCAGAGAAGGACGAGCACCACTGTGATCCACAAAGCGTGACCACGCAGCATTCCCATACTTTCATGTAACCAATGACGCAGGTGGAAACACGGGTGACCAGCCAGTCAGGCAAGTGACTGTAGCTGGCTGGGGTCGCTGGGGCCAGGGAGTTAGTCCGAGTCAAGTCAGCCCACGGAAGCGATATATATATATATATATATATATATATATATATATATATATATTTACGTTTTTTTTATTTATTTATTTTCAGCATAACAATATCATTATTTTTTCACCACACCCAGTGCTCCATGCAATCCGTGCCCTCTATAATACCCACCACCTTGTACCTTTTACCCCGACCAGTGCATTTTAAAGGAAACTTGCTGTAATGGGGTGTAAACATTGGCAGAGAGAGGAGCCCTGTAGACTTCCTGCTCCTGCCGCCTACAAATACCAATGACTATCTCACTGTCAAGGAAGAGCCATGCATCATCTGTTTTCTTGTAAATGGCAAAATCAGAATCTGCAAGTGCCTTTGTGTAACAGAACAGGTCTTATCAACTTGACATTCAGCACAATCCACTGTCCTAGTACAGTCTGCTTCAGATTCACTTCAACTTGCTTGGTCTTTTGAGGATCCAAGAAGCTAATTAGTACCATTTCATAAAAATTTCCTAATGGGGGGTCAGGGCTCATATGGTTAAGTGTCTGCCTCTGTCTGATCTTCAGATCCTGGGACCCAGCCCTGTGTTGGCATCCCAGCTCAGTGGGAAGTCTGCTTCTCCCCCACCCTCTGCCTGTCCCCCTGTTTGTACTCTCTGTGTCTGTCTGTCTCTCAATTGAATAAATAAAATCTTAAAAAAAAAAAAACAAACAAAACAAACAAACAAAAAAAAAACCTCCCAACGTGATATCTGGGGAGGGACTGTCACTTCCTTGTCAATTAAAGATGACAATAACCCAAACTGTTGAAACTTTTGTGCATATCCCGCTCTGATCCTGTGATAATTTGGTAGGCTGTCTTCATCATGTTGATGGTTTCCTTTTCTGTGCGCCATACTTTTCAGTGCTCTGAGAACATGCACATAAGCCCATTTTTAAAATACAATAGCTCCTCCTGGAATATTCTGGAGTGGATGACCACCACTCACACCTCACCAGGACATATGAGAGCACCTGTGATTCTGCTCCTTCCCCAGCATCATTTTTTAGCTTAGCCAGTCTGATGATTGAAACACATTATCATATCCTCCAATGTGTGATGTTCACTCTGTCAATGGATGACTCAGGTAGGAGGCAAAGTAGTTGTAACTTCACTAATCCTAGAAAGCTAAAAGGCTAGAGAGGATATGAGGCAGGAGCATCCACTGTGTAGTGAAAAGGAGCACAAAAACCCTTCAGGTCTCACTGAACTGGCTTTATTTACAAATATATTTATATTGGAAGCTAAACTCCTTCTCTAGATACTAACATAAATATTAAGAAGGGTTCATTGTAACTCTGGGAGATATGCAGAACCATTTGGGAGTTCTTGTCTATTTCGGGGAAAGTTCTATAATCTGGGGCTTCTGTCTCTCCGCCCAGCGTTTGGGCAGGAGGACCTCAACTGACCTTCCCAGATTTGAATAGGTGACACTGAGGCACAGATCTGCTCAGTGCTACAACCTGGGCTGTTGAGTGAGCACTCCCAGGTAAAACATTTCTCAAACCTTGGCATTAATCACAGAAAAGGCAGGGTGGTACACCCTGTGTTCTATCATTGGAGATTTTATTATGTATCAGGTGAAGCACAAGGAAGAGGAAAACAGGAGTGGAATCCATCTCTGTGAGGATCAGTGTCATGTAATAGTGCACTTCAAAAGCGAAAATAAACTTCTGGGACTTCATCAAAATCAAAAGCTTCTGCACAGCAAAGGAAACAGTCAAAAAAACGAAGAGGCAACCCACGGAATGGGAGAAGATATTTGCAAATGACAGTATAGACAAAAGGTTGATATCCAGGATCTATAATGAACTCCTCAAACTCAACCCACACAAAACAGACAAACACATCAAAAAATGGGCAGAAGATATGAACAGACACTTCTCCAATGAAGACATACAAATGGCTATCAGACACATGAAAAAATGCTCATCATCATTAGCCCTCATGGAGATTCAAATTAAAACCACATTGAGATATCACCTTACACCAGTTAGAATGGCCAAAATTAACAAAACAGGAAACAACATGTGTTGGAGAGGATGTGGAGAAAGGGGAACCCTCTTCCACTGTTGGTGGGAATGCAAGTTGGTGCAGCCTCTTTGGAGAACAGTGTGGAGATTCCTCAAGAAATTAAAAATAGAGTTTCCCTATGACCCTGCAATTGCACCCCTGGGTATTTACCCCAAAGACACAGATGTCGTGAAAAGAAGGGCCATCTGTACCCCAATGTTTATAGCAGCAATGGCCACAGTCGCCAAACTATGGAAAGAACCAAGATGCCCTTCAGCGGATGAATGGATAAGGAAGATGTGGTCCATATACACTATGGAGTATTATGCCTCCATCAGAAAGGATGAATACCCAACTTTTGTAGCAACATGGACGGGACTGAAAGAAATTATGCTGAGTGAAATAAGTCAAGCAGAGAGAGTCAATGATCATATGGTTTCACTTATTTGTGGAGCATAACAAATAGCATGGAGGACAAGGGGCGTTAGAGAGGAGTAGGGAATTTGGGTAAATTGGAAGGGGAGGTGAACCATGAGAGACTATGGACTCTGAAAAACAATCTGAGGGGTTTGAAGTGGCGGGGGAGTGGGAGGTTGGGGTACCAGGTGGTGGGTATTATAGAGGGCACGGCTTGCATGGAGCACTGGGTGTCGTGAAAAAATAATGAATAATGTTTTTCTGAAAATAAATAAATTGAAAAAAAAATAGTGCACTTCAGATGTTTGCCCAGTGTAAATACATGGAAACACTGCTTTTCTTACAAAAAGATACATATTACACATAAATATGTAGATCAGTGTTTATAACTAAACAGCCAAAATGTTCCAAACAGGAAAGCCCCATCTAAATTTCTCCAAAAGCTGCTATATATCTCAAATGTTTTCTTTTCCCATTGTTTTATTTATGAAAAGCTCCTTTTTTTCCCATCACTTGGCAAGCTCAGGGCTTGTTAGCTTGAACGTCCCTGGCCTATATTCAAACACATTTTCCCTCCTCTTCTTTGTTTAATAAAATCCATCCCCAAGCGTGAGGCCTGGTCTGATCTGTTTTCTGTCGAGTCACGGTCACCTTGTTCCACGAGCCCTGGTGGTGGGCCAGCCAGACCCAGGCCCTGCTGCCTGGCACAGTCAGAATGCAGCCTGCTAACAGCCACAGCCCAATACCTTCATTTACTGCTGAAAATCTCCAGCCAGGAGGAAGCAAGTACCATCCACTGAGAATCAAAAGCCTGCATTTTCTTTTAGTTTTGGGAACCATCAGAAAGTGATCTTAGCTGGAATGCTTATCATAAGAAGGGCAGTGTGGAGGTTTCAGAACTGAAAGTCATACTGGGACCTTTAAGGTCTTGGCAGCAAAGACCCTTGCAGGGCACAAAGCATCTTACAATCGGTTTTTCTCCTCCCTTCCTATAGGCCATTTTATTTTTGCTATGTCTAATTTTATTTCCAAAGGGGTTGTTTACATTAGAGTGTATCTTAGTGTTTAAAAGGTACAAGCTGACATTTATGAATTATATAGAAGATGTAAGGAATAAGGAAAAGAAACCCGTACACATCCCAACCATTTTAAGAAATGCGGTATCATCCCCATCTTTGGAGTCGTCTGTACAACCCTCCCCCTGTCTGTCCACCAGTCCTGTTCACTATTCTCTGTGTTTACCTTATATTTTTACCAAAGTAAATGCATCGCTAAATCGTATTTGATTTTGTATAGTTTTTTTTGATTTTGTATAGTTTTGAAACTAGAACAAATGCAACCAATCTGCACAATTTTTCTGCAAGTCGCTTTTATCTCTTCCTCAGTAGCATGTCTAAGTAATTTACACTTACGATGTTTCACGGTAGTTCACTGTAACTTGAGCATGATACTGCAGAGCACATACCTTCCACTCGACAGGACTGGGTTGGTCCCCGGTTTTTATTACTACAAAATGGCAGGTTATCTCTAGCTCTAGCAGCAGAATCACTCTTTCAAAAGGCCTGCTCTCTTCAGCCTGGCCCAGGTCCTGGTGAAGCATTTTCAAAAGCAATGGCTCTAACTCACAGCCCTACCACAGTCAGAACCCATGGGCAGAGGCATGACATCATCACACAGGCAACTTTCCATGCTGTCAGCAGAACACTGAATAACCAAGACAATCTTAGAACTGAAGCTACTTTCTAGACAACACCGTGAATGTTGAGAAACTTGGGCTGTCAGGTAGCAGTTCGCTGCAAGCCTGGGAGAAATGTGAACTCATTTGGAAGTTCTTACCTACTTCCTCGGCTTTGTAAATTTTGAATAATCATTAATTTTCTAAGTCCCTCTAGCTGAAGTTAGTGAAGATTAATTGAAATAAAACATCTTAAGATGTTTTCAAAATGTACATGGCTAAAGAAGCACAAAAGAAGTTTGAGTTTCTTTTGTACTAGGGTGATGCAAGGAAAGAACATATGTGGGGAGACTGGAGCTGCACACAGAGGACAAAAGTTCCTGGAATTAACCAAAATTCCAAGGACAACTCCAGATTTTTTTTCTTTCTTTTCAGTGTAACAGTATTCATTGTTTTTGCACCACACCCAGTGCTCCATGCAATACGTGCCCTCCCCAATACCCACCACCTGGTTCCCCCAACCTCCCACCCCCTGCTCCTTCAAAACCCTCAGGTTGTTTTTCAGTGTCCATAGTCTCTTATGTTTCAACTCCCCTTCCAATGTCCCTCAACTCCCTTCTCCTCTCCATCTCTCCATGTCCTCCATGTTATTTGTTATGTTCCACATATAAGTGAAACCACATAATTGACTCTCTCTGCTTGACTTATTTCACTCAGCATAATCTCTTCCAGCCCCGTCCATGTTGCTACAAAAATTGGAGATTCATCCTTTTTGATGGAGGCATCATACTCCATAGTGTATATGGACCACATCTTCCTTATCCATTCATCCGCTGAAGGGCATCTTGGTTCTTTCCATAGTTTGGCGACCGTGGCCATTGCTGCTATAAACATTGGGGTACAGATGGCCCTTCTTTTCACGACATCTGTGTCTTTGGGGTAAATGCCCAGGAGTGCAATGGCAGGGTCATAGGGAAGCTCTATTTTTAATTTCTTGAACAATCTCCACAGTGTTCTCCAAAGTGGCTGCACCAACTTGCATTCCCACCAACAGTGTAAGAGGGTCCCCCTTTCTCCACATCCTCTACAACACACGTTGTTTCCTGCCTTCCTAATTTTGGCCATTCTAACTGGTGTAAGGTGGTATCTCAACAGGTTTTTAAAAGCTATGAAACTGATGGAGCACAACTGGAGATCTCAAGGGGAACAGGTATTCTCTGAGCCTCACGCAGGATGAAAGGCAAATTGAGAAAGGTCTGTCTCTAGCATGGTGAGCGGGTAGCACAGGCCTGGGAGGGCGGAGGGATGACAGAGCTACAGGGCTAGCGGTGGAGAGGGGAAGTGGTCCGGCTACTTGTGTCCCTTACCTGTCCTCAAGGCCCTTTGTGACCAGACCACAGCTCTGTGATGTGGGCAGGGGGCTTGTGTCTGCATGGACACACCCAGGGCTCAGTTGCCAGAGCGCAGCAGTGCGATCGGTCACTAACTCTCAGGGCTCAGTTACCTGAGGGCAGCAGTGCGATTGGACATTAATACTTTCTAGAGGGAAGAGATGGAGGATTATCTCTTCCCTCAGGAATCCCTTACTGATGGTTGGCTGAGCCCCAGTCCCACTCTCTGTGCAGTTAATGCCATCTTTGCCTTTGTGTGCGGACTGGGGCTCTTCGTCCTTTTTCTTTCCTATTTCCAGCCTGATCCGTCCTCACCACGAGGCAAGAATCACAGGAAGAGCCCGAAGGTAAGGAACCCTCGGCCCAGGCCCAGCAGAGTGTAACTCTATTATTCTTTCCACTTTTCCAAGTCACTGGAAAGACCCCTGAAATGGGAAAGAATAGAATGGGTATTCTCAGGAGAGAGTAGACCACCATCCATCCAGGACAAGCCAGACCAGCCAAGGGTTAGAGGGACATGAGGATTTCTCCCTGAAGATCTCGGGCCAGAGTCCAGGTGTGGTGGAGGGATCCAGGGCAGCGTCCCAAACACAGTGACCGGTGGCCAAGGACCGGAGTTAAGAGCTGCCTCTCTAGCGGAGGTCAGGCCCCTGAGCACTGGGTCATCTGCTGCTGGGGTGGGGGTCCCAGCCTCCCCGTGTTCTCTAATCTCAGTACCAAGTGGAGCCACGGAGAAGGAGCAACAGAAGCAAAAAACATCAGACTGTGAAAGGTGAGTGTCCGCCACTCACCCCTGCATGCCCCAGTTACACTGTGCCCCCCGCTCTGAAGGCCCAGTCCCACTGTCTCCAGGACACCAGGGCCTGAGCCCATCCCTCAGGAAACAGAGCCCTGGGTGGGGGTTGGGGGCTCTGAGGAGGGAGAGTGAACCCGGAGGCTTCCCAGATTCTGCACCAGAACGAAGACCTGAGGGGCTGGAAACTGGTATTCCCTAACCAGAAGCCCCAGGGCCTGGACTGGGGGCGGGACCTCCCGCTCCCACTGTGGACAAGCTGTTCAACTCTGCTTAGATTCCTCTGGAGGCTACAGTAGTCCTTCCTCCCCCAGCAAGGTCATGAATGGGGAAGCACTTTGGAAAGACAAAGTGATCCCCATCATGAATCCTGTAGTCACCATGCAGGCATGTGGCCTTGGACAGTGCTGTTTGGGGCTCCCGAGTCCAATCCCCTAAAGGTCTCCCCTAATGGGACATTGTACCCAGCCTCCCGTAAGATCCCTGGACCCTGTCTTCTGCTGTGACCCGGTCTCCTGTTTCCAGGTTTCAGAGAATTTCTGAAAAATCTGGAAGAGGTTCAGGACCTGTTCTCCCTTCTGGAAAGGTAAAGAATCTGCCCCCTTCTCCCCTGGGTGGGCCTTCCCGAGTCTATGGTGTGACCCCTGGGCTGCAGGGAACAGTCTCTGGGGCTGTTTGTGGGGGCTGAGAGGAGCCATGGGGACAGACTGTGACCAAAGACCCAGGGTGAGGGACAGCAGGAGCATTGTGATGTGGGTGTGGGGTGTGGAGGGCCATGGGGACCGCTCCCGGACCCAACTGCTACAGCGGCAGCTCATGCCTCCTGTCTCCCACAGCCACCTGGAGAGACTCTCTGACCAGGGGGGCTTTCACCAGTTCTTACGTCAAGCAGCCCCTGGGCAGGAGCGCCGAGGGGTGCCAGCTGGAGCCCGTCAGCCATGCAGGGAGCCTCTGCAAGATGCTGCTCCCGCTGTGGCCCGATCACCTGCCCTAACTCCACTGACGGGGTCCCCTCGGCCTCTGGCCTCCACCCTGCCAGCAGGACCAATGACCTCCTCAATTTCCGTTGCTTCACACTCCTCCCTGACTACTTCCTGGCTAGTAGAGTCTTTCCTCCCCCCGGATGGCTTTCCACACCAGCCACTTGCTCTTCCCCCTTCCCCGCCATGTCTCCCTCCTTCAGAGGCCTGCCCTGGGCCTCTGACCACCTCCTTGTCCCCAGAGCGGCCGGACTCTCCTTTCACTCTCCCTCAGTGTGACTCAAGGGCACCCCTGCCGTGCCCCATCCCACAGAGCTCGGCTTCGCACACGCCTTGGTCAGCTGACAGGTCAGCTTCTCCTGTCCCAGCCATCTCGGGACTGGGCCGCTCACACTGCCCCATTTCGGCCCTGTCCTGGTGGCAGGCAGCTGCCAATGCCTGGAACCTGTCCAACTCAACACCCTTGGAATCCCATCAAGTGCCTCTGTCCCATGGCCCACCAGAAGCCTTGTTCTGGGGAGACCCTACACACAGACAGGAAGAGACTAGGATCCCCCCTTTCATCAATCCAGACGTCCAGAATCTTCTGGAGATACTCATTGGCAAAAGAAAAGAACTGATGTCTTGGAGGGAGAAGGACAAGAAAGAAAGGTCAAAATACCAGCTGACCTCTTTCGGAAGAATGTTCAAGTCCCCAGGTGACGGGCAGGACACCATGGGCCGCCCGTCCTTCTGGAGCATGAGGGGCAAGGCAAAACAGCTGCTCGGTCCTGAGACACCCCCACGTCCCAAGATTCCAAGGGACAATTTAGAGCAGAAATGCCTCCAGCTCTTCTGGGGTCTCCCCTTTCTGCACAGCGAGTCCCTGGTGGCCACTGTCAGGGTGACCGATCCCTCATTGGAGTTCCCGTCTGTCATATTCAATGAGCTCTCTCATGCCTTGCCACTCCAGATTCAGGGCAACGTGGTTCCACGCCTCTCCCTGACCCATGACTTACATGACCCTTTGGCAAGGCCCCAACCCTTGACCCTGAGATTGTCCCAGTCCCTGCCCCTTCCTCCATCTCAGCCCCAGCCCCTCCCTCTGACTCAGCCCCTTCCGCAGGCCCTCCCTCTGACTCAGCCCCTTCCCCAGCCCCTCCCTCTGACTCAGCCCAAGCTCTTCCCTCAGACTCAGCCCCAGCCCCTCCCTCTGGACTGGCCCCTGCCCCAGCCCCTCCCTCTGACTCAGCACAAGCCCCTCCCTCTGACTCAGCCAAAGCCCCTCCCTCTGGATCCGCCCCTGCCCCAGCCCCTCCCTCTGACTCAGCTCCTGCCCCAGCCCCTCCCTCTGACTCAGCCCCTGCCCCAGCCCCTCCCTCTGACTCAGACCCAGCCCCTCCCTCTGACTCAGTCCAAGCTCCTCCCTCTGACTCAGCCCAAGCACCTCCCTCTGACTCAAACCATGCCCCTCCCTCTGACTCAGCCAAAGCCCCTCCCACTGGATCGGCCCTTGCCCCAGCCCCTCCCTCTGACTCAGCCCCTGCCCCTCCCTCTGACTCAGCCCCTGCCCCAGCCCCTCCCTCTGACTCAGCCCAAGCCCCTCCCTCTGACTCAGCCCCAGCCCCTCCCTCTGGATCAGTCCCAACTCCCACCTCTAACTGAGCCCCAGACTCAGGCAGGCCTTGTACCCTCTGTCCCAGTTGGACCCTCCACGTGGGAGCCCTCCCACGATTTTTCCATCCTCAGTCCATACGCTCAGCGGATGCTAGAAGCACATATCAAAAGACTCAGGGTGAAGCACCGTTGGGGCCTCCCCCTCAAGGTTCTCAAGACTATAAACCTCTTCAAGTTGAAGAATGGCTTCCTCCTCTCCCAGTCCTTCCCTTCCCGCTCAGCCACCTGCATATCCAAGGCTGGCTTGGGCACCAAGTTCGTGGGAAATCCTTCTCAGCCCTATCAAGGAGAGGTGATGAAAGAGTCTTACCCCACTTGGGGGGGTGCCCTCGGTGCTCCCCAGCCTACGTGTGAGGAAATCCAGCAGGCTCTGGAAGGGACCTCACCTGAGGGTGGCCCTATGGCTGGACAGGGACCCAGGTCACCTTCTCGGACCTTCACATACAACTTTGTGGGCAGAATCTGGCACAGTGAGACTGTCTCTAGGACTCTTATGAACAGCAACTTGGAGTCAAGCCCAAGTCCAGCAATGGCCACAAAGGAGCTAAGGAGGGTGAATGGGGGTCGGGCCTCACGGGACATGACCATGCTAGAGCTCAACTTAAAGCCCCAGAATTTGAGTGCCAAAGAGCCCGGGGAGGTGGGGGAGTTCAAGGAGGCCCCTGCCTGGGGAGTCACCTTAGAACCCCGTGTGCTGGCCAACAACCAAGGCCTCCGTGACAAGCTGAGAAGATCAGGGCCTGCAGGGAAAAGTGACAGTCCCTTGCAACGTACAAAGTTGGTCCGAGACCTCGAAGAGCTACACCTTGAGGCACGGCGCAGGGGATCGGAGCCCCGGAACTTGATGGAGTCAGAGAACTGGCTTCGTGATGCCACCCCCACCATGCGCCTTCAAGACTGTGAAACTGGGGTCCTCCTTCAAGACTGTGCGACAGAGAGTCTCCTTCAAGACTGTCAGTCCAACCTGTTCCTCGCTGCTGACATCTTGGCTTCTCAGGGATCTCTGTCTAGCTTCCAGAGAAGGTCCAATGAAGACACATCTACTTCCAAGGTGATGCATGGCCAAAGATCCCGTGGCCAGAGCCCCCACAGGCAGCCAGGACCCCTGGGACTGCAGCACCAATGTAAGAGCCTGAGCAGGTCATGTGTCGCCCCCGAGGAGAGCGAGAGCTCCAGGAGGTCCCCCTCGAGAGAGCCTGCGAAGGAGTGGTCAAAAATGAAGCTCCTCCAGATCAGTGAGGTGAGACATCCAGTCCAGAGCAAGGAGTCAGGAGAGGCCTCGGGAAGCAAGGCCTGTGAGATGTTGCTGAAGAAGGAGGAGGCGCCTCCCGAAAACTATTTCAGGAGAAGGATGACACACTTGCTCCAGTGGTTCTTTCCCAGTAGAGGCAGAGGACTGGAAGATTCCCTTCAAAAGGGCAAGGCTTCATCATCTCAGGGCCAGAGACAAGTCATGGGCAGGTCAGCCATGGACAGGGCTTCTGCCGAGGCTCAGGTGGTCGTGAGGGCTGTGGAACAAATCCTAGAGGAGAAAATATTGCCCAACCAGGGACTCAGGGTCCCGAAGGTTGACTGGGGCAAAAAGGATCTCCAGGCTTCAGCAGACCCCAATGTCTGCTATCACAGGGTTCTCTCCTACCATGAGCAGAGGAGAGTGATGAGGGAGACAGCCAGTCCACAGGGCACCCCCAGGGGCCACAACTATGCCAACAAGACCGAGTGGATTGGGTGGCCCTTCCCCACCAGGGTGCCAGAGTGCCCGAGCAGACCCTGCCAGAACGGGTCCCTGGTGCCGGGCCCTTCAGGCCGCACCCTGCAGGCCCACTGCCCCAGGCGCTGCCTCCTTAAAAGAGACAGTTCACCTGGCCATCCACTGTGTGCTTCTCACGCCTTTCCTGGCAGAACAACTTTCCCCCAAGAAAAAACGCAAACAGTGCGTTTTTCTCACATTAGTACATCATCTATGGGCTAATGGCTTCTTCATGCCACAATTACTTTGCTTCCCCAAAATAAATGTGATTTGTTTTTTTTTTTTTTCCCCTCAAGAGTGGTGCTGGCCTCCGTGTGTGTCCTGCTGCGGTGGGAGGGAAGGATCAGGGTCTGCTCTCCCCAAGGACCTGCTTTGGCTTCCAGAATGAATGGGGCCTTGGAGGACGCTTTATCTCGGGGTCCACACCCTCTCCCTTCCTCCCTCTCCTTCAGTTTCCATGACAAGGTGAACAAGACCCAGACCAGGACCTCGCTCTGCCCATCCTCTCCTGCTTTCCCTCCACCTGGAGCTTGTGTGGCTTTAGGGAGGGTTTGCGAGGCAGAAATCCCACGCAGGCTTTAGGAAGATGGAATCCTAGGTCAGAGTGGGGCCCGCAGTTGGGAGACACAAGGCTGGCCTTGAGGGCAGAGGTGAGAAATCCTGTCCCACCCCCCACAGTCTCCTATGGTGAGTAGAGGAGGGCCACCCCAGGAGCCTTCTCACCCCAGGGAATCCCGTCTTAGCTCCCTCAGCCCCTCTTCTCACACTCAGAGCTGCAAGGGACAAACTCAAACCCGGTGCTGAGGGTGTGTGGGGCATGCCACAGAGATCCCCAGGGACCCACCTGCCCAGGCCCAGGGCACTGAAGGGGCCTGCCCACCAGCACCCCCTTCCCCTCTTGGGGGATTGAGGGAGTGTGGCTGTGGGCAGGGGTCCCTGTACTTAGGGTGGGACGCCAGGAAGGAGGCCAAGTGACAGAGTGTGCCCATGCCTGATGTGACGACTGAAGACCCTTGGTGTCCCACTGCCACCTATGGGCCCAGAGGGGAGAAGTTAGAGGCCCTGAGGCTGTCCCCGCAGGGTCTGTGCCCCACTCCAGCTGCCAATTCCAGGGGTGAGGGGGTGGGTGTAGTGGGGTGGGGATTGTACAGAAGCCACCTGAGCTCCCACACAGACGGTCAGGTGCCCAGAGGCAGCAAGGCCTTAAGGCAGAGAAGTGAATTTCTGCACAATTTGTTAAGCTTGTAGGACTGGGGTCCCCAGACGGACTTGTGGTCTGTGACCTTTTCGTACACGTGTGGCCCAAGGATGGCTCCCAGGGAACTGGAGGGGACTCAGAGGCCAAGGACTGGCCTGGCTCCTGGTCTTGGTCACCCCAGAGCCTGGAGGGGCAGGAGGCCCTCAGGTGGGGCTTCTCCCATCCCCAGCTGGAAGGGATGTGCCCAGAAGGAGGGCAGAGTCTAGGAGGGCACCCCCTGCGTGTTCCGCTCCCAGCCCAACATTGTCCTCCAGGGTCCCCCACACATTGCTCTGATGGGAGACCCACACAGAGACCCAACACAGAGACCTCTGACGGAGACCCACACAGAGACTGTGCACAGAGAACTCTAACAGAGACCTCTGACAGACACCCACACAGAGACTCCACAGAGAACCCTCAGCACGACCCTACACAGAGATCTCTGCCAGAGACTCACAGGGGCAGGGGCTAAGTTTCTGCTTATCATGATACCATTACTTAGTATTATCCATGTTGTAGACAGCAAGGCCTTCTCAGAAACACCCAGAGACCAAGCCCATCCCATACTGAGAGATACCCAGCAGCTGTTGCTGTTGGGCTGTGACAAACACCATGGCAGGGGCCAGGAATGCCCTGGTGTGAACAGGGGAGTGGGGAGGGAACCCTGAGGGTGGGCATCCTGCACACGGACTCCTATGATGGGGATCTCCCCCGGAAGCTTGTGTGCACACAACTACGGACCATGCCTCTCCCCGTGACAGAGGAGCTTTGCTACGCATCCTCGCAGTCCATTTCCGATGGTGTTTGGCCACTTATGTAATGGAAGACCATCGGTTTCCAAGATTTCATGAAATTTACCTTAACTGAAAATTTTGTTTTCTAGACTCTATCTATTGGGAGGGGAGGGGCAGAGGGGAAGGAGTAGAGGAGGGAGGGAGAAGGACAAGCAAATTCCACACTGAGCGGTGAGCCTGGGCCCACCGGTTCTCAGGACCTGAGATCCTGACCTGAGTTGAAACCGAGAGTTGGTGCCTTAACTGACTGAGCCAGCTGGTGCTCCTGAGATTCTTGAAGTAACTTTCGAAGTACGCAAGAGAGGAGAAAATACGTTACCAAAATATTCACAAAATGGTAATGATGGTGATGTTCTGTGCTTGTAGAGGGTTTCCTCCTCATGAAGCCCCAACTCAGGACCTTGGCTTAGAGCACCTCTCTCTCAACCCTAACCCCCTCCTCTAACCCCTCCCCTAACCTCTCTTCCGACCACTTCTCTAACCCCTCCTCCAGCCACTCCCCTAACCACTCCCACCTTCCCATGAATCAATCCATGTAACTGATGAAGAGCAGGAAAGTTTGTTGCTGTTGTCTGCTTTGTAAAGCAAGGTTGCTTGTTGCCACCTCTCTCCTGGATTATTTCACAGACATTAGACAAAGCTTTAGAAGAAAGTTCTCCCTCATCTAGGAGAGGGGATCTTCCCACGTTTTATCACAAACCTTTCCTACAAACATCTCAGAAATGCCAATATAATACATAGTATTTTCTACAGATGAATAAAAGCAAAGATTTATCTCATTCATGTAAATGATAAGAAAGCAAGACAGCGAATTAGTGGTTGAATACTCACACCTGATGCTTAAGCAGACGAGCAGAGACCTGCAGTCGATCAGCTACAGAGAAGGACGATACACATAAGCGACCTCAACTTTGCAATCACGGGGAAAACTAGGATGTAGGATTTGAAAAGTCCTAGAAATGGTCACCGCCTTTCAAAACATCCCCCTATTCTTCCCCACAGAGTCCGAGAGGCCGGCAAGGCCTCAAACTTTTGATTTACCATGAGTCATAAAAGCTTTTCAATCTGGAGAAGTCCCTTTCTGAAATGGAAACACCTTTTTGTGGCATTCTTTTAAGTCAGGTTCTTTCCTTCATTTCTTCATCCAAATGTATTGGTTGAACAGGGTGTGCAGGGAGCCTGGAAGAGGACCCCCCGTCAGTCTCTCTGCTGGCTTCAACCACACAGAGAGACAACTAAAGAAAAGGGCACACCTGTGGTGAAATCTGTTTCTAGGACACTAAATGTGATTTTTTTCATAAGCAGGGTCTCATGAAATCCATGCCATGACCCTGTGTGTTAAGGTTAATCAGGCTTTTTTTTTATGGAAAGAAAGAAAAACAGAGGTTGAGGTCTGGAAAGTTTCTTGGCCAAGGGGTCATCCCCCGAGAGGCCTGCCCCTGAGACTGAGGGTGGGAGGTTTCTGGAACAATGTCCCCCACACTAGGGCATGTGCTGGAAGGAATCCACTTACTGACAGGAGGTTTTATCTACACATACTCCTTGGTTTTCCTACCAAATAGGACTGCTGAGTCATGGAAACACAAAGTAGGAATTCTCAGGGGAAACACCAAGAAACAAACATCAAGACTAGGGTGCTGAGTGACTGTCTTAAGTCAATCCTTCATCTGTCTCATGCCTTCAAACTACCCTTTGTCTCATGCCACAGCTACCCATGTCAGCATGTGGAGGATTTGGACAGATGGGCTTTAGAATCCGTACAAACCTTGACTAAAAGAAAGACCCCATGACAAGATTTTACCAATGCCTGGTAAAAGGACAGCGGAGAGAGCCAAGATTCCACATCAAAGAAGCCAGGGACATCTGGAGGAGAAAGGTACAGCTTAGTCCTCACAGGCCTGCTTCGCATGGAAAGAAAGGCAGAAAATTCTGGCACTCCTTCCTGTGAGCATTGAAAGAGCATCCTTCGTTCAAAACTTACCACCCCCCTAAAAAAAAAAAAAAAACAAACGAAAAACAAACAAACGTAAAATGTGAAAAGGCTGAGCCAGGGGCAGTGGTTTCTACCCCAACTATTCCTGAGTTAGTATTATGGTCTTACAATACCTCACTTTTATTGTTTAACTGTCTTTGCTCTGAATACATTTCAGAGAAAATTCTAAAGTGAACATTCAAGTGAAGCCATAAAAATGTTCTGTACTATGATCAAGTGGGCATTTTAACGACTTATAATTACGCTTCTAATGTAGGAAACGCTCCATACCTCCCAAACTAAGCTTGTTAGGGGTCAGACAGATTCATGAATGTGTGCAGTCTCTATTAGATTTCTGTCCTGGGTTATTTTACTTCTAAATGTTTATAGCTGCTTAAGCAGTGATTTATAAAAAAAATACTTTGACTACTTTTTTTCACTCTATGAACCCACCTCAAATATTGTGGAAATATTAAAGGGTATAATTCTCTCATTCCATTCCATGCCTCGAAGCCTTTTAGTTTGTGTTTTTGAGAACACTTGCACTGAACGTGATGTAAGTGTGCTTGGGTGTCCTGGTGTTTTACATTCAATGCCTGTTTCTTGAAGGTTCACTTCAATCCAGAGGAGCTGCTGACATGTTCTGTTTCTTCTGTGGGGGTTCTGCCTGTCTCATCCCTGGGCTTACTGCCCTGCTTTGTGCCGCCAACAGTTTACCAAACTGCTGGGGGTCTGTGTTCTGGGATCCTGGCTTCTCAGCTGGACCCACTGGGAGAGACCTGGAGACCACATGATCTGCCCACAGAGTCCTACCATGATCTTCCACAGGGAAGATCAAGGGCTGTGAGAACGCTCAGCACTGCTTCCCCTGGGCTCCCTGCCCCCTCTCACCAGGGCAGCACCCCACCTCAGCCCCCGGCCACCCACTCCCAGGACGCAGTGGTGGCTGCCACAAATTAGGGTTGTAAAAGCCTTCTGCCCACATGTGACATACATGTCATCTTAGTAAAGCAGTGACAAGCCAGGGAAGAAAACAGTATCTGTTAATTAGCTCTAATGCAGAGTTCGACTGTCCCGCAGTGTCCGTGCCTACATCTTTGACTCTTCATGGACTTCCACTCTTTCCATGCAAAACTGAAGGGACAGTGATGCCCTGGCTAGCCCCCACCATGGAGGAGGGAAGAGTTGCTTGTGATTTATAGACTAAGAGGAAAGCACAGGAATCCCATGGGCAAGGATTTGTGGAACCAGGCCAGGTTGGAAGAAGTAAAAGGAGGAATGAAAACAGGAAGATGCAGTGTCCTTTTCTTTCAGAGAGGAACAGATGAACAGCGTCTGAAAGGTGGCCAGGAGCTGGGGTCCAGGGCCCCTGAGCCTCAGCAGAACGCACAAATCTCAGTTCCACGTCACCATTAATGAACTGAAATGTCTCCTCTCTGTCAGTTTCAGGTGATGAAAGACTGTTTATATATTTTGGAACTGTCCCAGGCATTACCAGAGTCTTGGTTCTCTTACCTGAGAAGGAAAGTAAGGTTGAAAATGAGAATACAGGGTGAAGACTGATCGTAAATTGTTAGCATTTCCTCTCTCCCTGATGACTCAACATCGCCAGGCAGAGGCTGTGAGCCCCCTCCTGGGCCCACCAGGGTGGTCAGGCTGGCTCCCGTCACAAGGTCCCCATCTTACCTTCCCCTGTCTGTAACCCAGAGACTCCAAACATAACAGTGAAATCCCCTCAAGTGTTTGTGGCCATCCCAACCTGAAATACAGGGACCAGCCCAGGGGTTCTCGGTGGTTCAGGTCTGCACCTGCTGGATACGGTCACCTCCTGGACCCGCCTGCCATGCGGCCACCAGCAAGGAGTGCCGGTTGTGCCACCTGTCCCAGCACCTGTGAGCGTAACAATTCCGGTCATTTCTTAGCTTTCCTGTGCGTGACTTCCACAACCACGCTGGAATGTTCCTTAAAGACCCCACAAGGGGGACTAACCTCGCCCATTCACAACAGAGTGGTATTGGCAGAAAACAGAATCTTCATTACAAATACATGTGGTCCGGGAAAGCTAAGCGACTTACTAAACCAGACTTCTAGAAGGTGTCCTGCATCCTAGATGCCTGATGAACTCAGAGAGTCCATTTCCTGCACAGTGGATCACAACAGCTCAGTTCCTCTTTGCCCCAAATCCTTGCTTCCCTGCTCATGACTCACCCTGTTCTCATGACCATCAGCCGGGGCTTGTGACTAGTCAATTCTGATTGTGTAAAATACACTAGAAGGAGGACCTTGCGTGACAAATGATTGAGACAGGAGAAGTCATACTTCTGCCACAGTCTCTTAAAACACCAAGAAACTTCTTAAAACTTGAATCAGAAGATGTCAGGATACCTAGCACAGGAGGCTATGCAGCTCTGTCTGAGCGGGTCAGTCCCTCAGATCACGCACCATCTACGACTGATTTTAAAAAGACAGTGTGTACTAAGTAAACGTAATTTAACTGCTACAATTTTGGAATGCTTTACAAAAAAGACAAAGTTCCTGATATTATCTTTTTATAATTAAGAAAAGAGTTAGTTTGACCTCTGCTCCATATTTATTCAAGTGTGATTTTTAAGCCTCATTTTACTAAATGAGATGAACCATAAAGCTAAGGGATATTGTAGCATGAGCAGTTCAGAAGTTCTGAATGCAGCTGAAAGGCTAACCCATGCAGAGAGTATCTAAGGGCAGGGGACCTGGAACAATGTGCTTATAGATGTCACCACAGGCTTATGTCATACATGACTTTTCAGTCTTATAATGAATGGGTTTTGTGAATTCAAAATTATTCTGTAGAAGCTGTCATAGCTGTCCTTGTTCTCCGCATCACTCTGGTGATTGGGCACTAGGAATCCTATAAAACATTTTACATCAGACTTGCCCATGCACCAGTGATAAAACTACAATATGCTCTATATACAAAGAATCATTTAAAAGGATTTTTAGGAGCTGGGATTCTATGAGATGACAGCTGCTTTCACCTGAAAATGCAGTAAATACGTTCCTTACAAGATTCCAATGACTGACGGGTGAGAAAACATACCGAACACCCAGTGCAAGGGGCCGGAACCAGGCTCTCAGGGCTGCGGGCCAGGAACCAGCACCACCAGATCGGGAGCCCCAGAGCCTGGGGTCCACAGCGAAATGCAGTAGGTGCACTGGTCCGAAGTCAGGGAGTGCTCCCTGGAGGAGGAGGCAGTGGATGCGGGGTTTCCACAGCACAGAGTTTCGACTGAGGCCACCAGAGCAGGGACGACGTGGGCAGGGCACACTTGCAGGGAAGAAACCGAGCTGGAAGGAGGACACAGGGGGCTGGCAGGCTGCCCCCAGGACATGGGAGGATATTTAGGACACGGGTTGGCTAGGGGACAAGCCTGCAAACCAGGTAAGGACATTGCACTGTGAGGGGTACGGAGTGTCTGAGCCAGGAAGGGTGACATGGTCCCTAGGCAAGGGGAACCCAGGGAGGCTTCCAGGTGCAGACCGGCACTGCTCCAGTGGGATGATCCAGCAGGGCCTGGAGTGGGGGAGGGGAGTGGGGCTGCTGTGAACCTGGGCTGGGCATCTGTCTTTACAGACTGTATCTGAAATGGAGCTACTTAGTGATCAGGACTGAATGAAATGGAGTGAGACCAGTTCTTGGAAAGTTGCAAAGTGGTTTGCCTCCTGGTGGCCAGCCTGGCTTTTGTCGTTGTTTGGTTTCCCTTCTTTTCCAACCAACTGCCATGAAGTAAGCGTCTGGCAGAATTGCAGTGACTAGATGGGTGTGGGTGGGGGCCACGTGAAGCAGGGTCCCCATCTTCTCGTGTGGATACAGCTCACACAGGGCTCCCAGGGGGAGGGCCTGCACCGAGAGACTCACGTGGATCCTGAGTCCTTGACCCTCCACAGGCTGAGGTCAGAGAGAGGACTGTCCCTCCTTCCTCTGGAGGGGATGCCCTGGAAAGGGCCCTGAGAGGGGGCCTGCAGACCTGTCCCTTCTTTGCCAGTGGCCTCCGTGCTGTACTTGTTGGGGTCCCTGGGCTGGGAGGATGTGCCCCATAGAAGTGGTAATTTAGTGAGTCCCCAAGATGGCATTGCTTCCCCCCCGGGTGACGGTCACATCCAGCTGGCCCTCAGGAAACATCTACTAGGAAATGGGAAGTGTGGGTGCCTGAAAATGGGCTGGAGTAGGGAAGGGCAGAGGGGCTTTGCAAAGCCAGTGATAGAGGTACACAGGACATGGCTGGAGGTTAGCAGGGACAAGGGAGGAGCCTGTCTGAGTGCTGTGTCCCAGGTGGGGTTCCAGCTCTCCGTCAGTGTCACACACTGCCCACAAACCTCCCCTGAGGAGGGAAGGCTGCTTTGGTTGCCAGTGTGTTATTACAGTAACTATCATGGCCTGAGCACCAGTGGGATGATCCCTGGTACCCGGGAGCCTTGGCAGTGCCCTTTCATGCTATGAGTGTCCAGACACATGGTGTTTCCAGCAGCATCTGGAGAGACGGATACCAGCCCTCAGTGCAGGAGGCACATCTGTGTGCAAGGAGGAGCCTCTCCACTCACACACGGTCAATCAGTTTAAAGGTCCTCTTAGGCATCACACATATCAGGCTGGCAGGGTAAAGATTTCTTCTTCCAGCAGCGACTGGAACCTACTAACACTGTGTTTTCATTTTAAAAATATGGAAACTGGGAGATGAAAATAACAGAACATGAACATGTATGCACCTGCACATTTTGAAATAGACTGGATACTTAAAAACCCTACTTAAAAATTGAGGAGAGTGATGTCAGCAAGATGACACATAAGAAAACTCCAGGCCTGTTCCCTCCAGAGAAACACCAAAAACACAACTAGAGGCTGACCAAAATAACCTTTGGAAGCTACGGGAATGGCCAAAGAGTCACAGCAACCAAGTGAGTGCTTGGTCAAGAATGAGCCACCTGTGGCAGGGCAGGAAATTCCATGACCATGCTGGGCAGAACACCTTGAGCAGAGTAGTCGCCACAAGCTAGTCCCCTTTGCAAACCAGAGAGAGCAAAGTGGACTAATCTGAGACCCTTTGATTTCTAACCTGTCTAGGGGATACCTGAGGGACTGGTCTTGGGACACCCAACACAGAGTTCAGACAACCAAAAGTGGCTCACGGCTCAGAAGGGGGGAAAACACTGGAAGCAGCAGGTACAACTTGTGAAAACCGTCCTAAAGGTCATTACAGACACAGACATCTGGGGCAAGTGATTATAGATTGAGGAATACAATAGAGCAGCTAACATCCCTAAAATGAGCAAAGGTGTGAGCTTTACAGAGGAAGACATTAAAAGCAGCCATACCAATGGGAGATCTGGGAAGAGAGCATGTGCACAGATGTAGGGATAATACAGGTATGAGAAAAGTGCATGCCAGGCTGATTAGTAAGGGTCTCCCTTGCATGAGGCCAGCATGCAAAGCCTGGGAGAGGGGGCTGTTTTTAAAAATACCCAGTTTTCAATAAGAGATCACAAGCTATACAAAGAAGAAGGAAAATATGGCTCATTCAAAGGAACAAAATATATCTCCAGAAACCATCCCAAAAGAAACACTGCCTTTGGATTTACTAGAGAATGGCTTTAAAACAATTGCCTTAAATATGCTTTAAAGGCTAAAGGAAAACATGGACAAAAGAAATAAAGGAAATCAAGAAAATATATGAGCAAAATGAGAATATTTAAAAGGATTTTGGAATTATTAGAAACAATCAAATGGAGGGACACCTGGATGGCTCAGTGGGTTAAAGCCTCTGACTTCAACTCAGGTCATGATCTAAGGGTCCTGGGATGGAGCCGTGCATCCAGCTCTCTGCTTAGCAGGAAGCCTGCTTCCCCCCCAGTCCCCCCATCTCTGCCTGTCTCTCTGCCTACTTGTGATCTCGATCTGTCAAATAAATAAGTAAAATCCTTTAAAAATAAAAGAAACAATCAAATGGAAATTTTGGAGATGAAAAATACAAAACTGAATTGAAAAAAAATCATTTAGGGGTTAAATAGCAGAGGCAAACAGAAAGGAAGGCTCAGCGAACTTGAATAATGGTCCCTTGAAACTATAGAGACTGAAGAGTAAAATGAGAAAAAAAGGACAGTGAACAAAGCCTGAGAGACTTATGATGGGAGAACATCAAGATGACCAATATAGACATTATGGGACATGCAGGGGAGACATGACAGAGAAAAAGGTGGAGAAGTAATGGCCATGCATTTCACAAGTCTGAGGAAAGTCGTGGATATAGCAATACAAGCTTAACAAATGTCAAGTAGCATAAACACAAACAGACCCACACCAAAAGAAGAGTGGCTCATCATATACAGGGAAGCCTCTGTAAAACTATAAGTGGGATCCTCAGGCACAAAGACAGGTCAGGGAGAATTCAACATTAGGCAAATGTCCTGCAAAAATGAGTTAGAAAGGAAGACATTCCCAGATCAACAACAGAAACTGAGAATGTCCATAACCACTAGACCTGCCATACAAGAAATGCTAAAGAGAGTCCATCAAGTTGGAATTAAGGATGCTAGATGGCAACTCAAAACCATATGAAAATATCAGATTCTCCAGGAGAGACAAGTACATGGACAAATACAAAAACTAGCAAAATATTATTGTAACTTTGGATTGTTACTCCTTTCCACTCTTACTGAGAAATTACTGACATCCATTATAACTCCACTTTTTATTATTCTACAAGATTAGCAACAAATAGACATAAGTATATATTTAAGTATATAAATACTTATAAATTTATGTTACTAAGTACAAAATACATAAAGATGTAATTTGTAAATAAGGTAAAGTGTGTGTGAATAAATAAATAAATAAGATGTGGGTAGAAGAGCTAAAAGAAGGGTTTTTGTATGCAATAAAGTTAAATATCAGGTAAAAACAGGTTATCATAACTTTAAGATATTATATGCAACCCCCATAGAAATCACAAATAAAATATTCATAGAATTTACAGAAAAGAAAATGAAAGTTAAATCAAAATGAGTAAAAAATTGAATTCAAAAGAAGACAATAAAGGAGGAACAAGACAGTTAAGACATAAAGACAACAAATAAAAAAATGTCAATATTAGGCCATCCCACCAGTAACCACTTTAAATGTAAGTGAATTAAGTTCCCCAATCAAAAGGCCTGTATTGGTGGAATGATACCAAAAAACTGAAACAAAAAACCCAGGATCCAACGTTATTCTCTCTATAACATCCTCATTTTAGATGTAAGGACACAAACATAGAGTGGGAAGTAAAAAGGGCAGAACAAGATATTCCATGCAATTAGTAACCAAAAGACCAGGGTTGGGTATACTAATATCAGTAAAACAGACTAAGGCAAGAAGTGTTTCAAGCAATGAAGAAGAACATTATATAATGATAAGAGGTCAATTCACCAAGAGGATATAAGAATTATAAATAAATGTGCAACCAACATAAGAGCACCTACATATCAAACTGACAAAACTGAAGGGAGAAATAGATTGATCTAGAATAAAAGAAGGAGACTTCAATACCACATTTTCAATAACAAACAGAATAATCAGACAGAAGATCAGTAAAAATTAGGGGATCTCAACAAGACTATAAGCCAATTGGTCACAAGAGATTTACAAAATACTTCATCCAACAAGAGTAGAATACACATCTTTTCTCGAAAAAACATGGAACATTCTCCAGTATAGACCAGATGTTAGCCCATAAAACAAGTCTTAAAAACTTTAGAAAGGTGGGGATCGTGAAAAATATCTTTTCTGATCAAAATGAAATGAAACCAGAAAGGTTTCAGAAGGAAAACTGGAAAATCTGCAAATATGTGGAAACTGAACATTACCTTAAACAACAAATGAGTCAAGGAATAAATCACAAAGGAAATGTGAAAATTTATTGAGACGAATGGGAATGAAAACACAACCTAGCAAAACTTACGGGATGTAGCAAAAGAAGTGCTAACAGGGAAATTTATAACTATCAATGATTACATTGAAAAAGAAGAAATATCTCAAAGTCAGCAACCTAACTTTACACCATAAGGAACTAGAAAAAAAAAAAGAACAAATGAAATCAAAAGCTAGAAGAAAGGGAAAAAATGATAAAATTTAGCAAAATAGAGATAGCAAAATAGAGAATAAAAATAAGATAAACAAAACAAGATAAGCAAAATAGAAACAGAGAAAATCCACAAAATCAAGAGTTGAGTCTTCAAAAATCAAAAACTGACAAGCCCTTAGCGACAACGACTAATTAAAAAAAGAGAGAATACTCAAACAGCTAAAGGCAACAATGAAAGTTGGTCATTACGACCGATTTTATAGATAGGGAAGGGTTATAAGAGAATACTGTGAACACTGTATAGTAACAAATTGAATAACTGAGATGAAATGGATTAATTTCTAGAAATATGAAATTTCACCAAGACTAACCTAAAAAGAAATAGAAAATATGAACAGATCCATAACAAGTAAGGCTACTGAATCAGTCATCAGGTCTCCTTACGAAGAAAAATATCTGACTTGATGGCTTCACTGGTGATTTCTACCAAATATTTAAAGAGCCAACACCAATCCTCTTAAACATTTCCAGAAATATGAAGAGGAGAGAGAACTCCCTGAGTCATTCAATGAGTCATAATCCAGAGATACTACCAGGAAAAAAAAAAAAAAAAAAAACTACCGACCAACATCCCTGATTAAAATCAGTGCAAGAATTGTCTACAAAATACTAGCAAACTGAATTTGGTAGCATAGGAAAAGGATTATGCACCATTACCAAGTGCAATTAATTCCTGGAATGCAAGAATGAGTCAATACACAAGAAACATTCAGGGTCATATGTCACATTACGAAAGGAAGGGTAAGTCACATGATCATCTCAACTGATGCAGAAAAAGCACTTGACAACATTCAGCGCGTTTTCATGATAAAAGCACTCAACACACTACGAACAGAAGAAACTATGTCAACATAATAAGAGCCATATATGAAAAACACACAGTGAGTATCATACCCCACAGGGAAAGGTTACAAGCTTTTCTGCTAAGATCAGGAACAATTCAGGGATGCCAGATTTTGTCACTTCTACTAAACATAATACTGGAAGTACAAGCCAGAACCATTAGGCATGAAAGGGAATTCAAATTGGAAAGAAATAAGTAAAATCTCTGTTTGCAGATGGCATGATCTTACATGTAGAAAACCCTGAAGATTCCAGGAAAACAACAACACTTTTATTTTATTTTTTTATTAATTTATTTTCAGCATAACAGTATTCATTATTTTTTCACCACACCCAGTGCTCCATGCACTCCGTGCCCTCTATAATACCCATCACCTGGTACCCCAACCTCCCACCCCCCCCGCCCCCTCAAACCCCTCAGACTGTTTTTCAGAGTCCATAGCCTCTCATGATTCACCTCCCCTTCCAATTTACCCCAACTCCCTTCTCCTAACACCCCTTGTCCTCCAGGCTATTTGTTATGCTCCACAAATAAGTGAAACCATATGATAATTGACTCTCTCTGCTTGACTTATTTCACTCAGTCTTCCAGTCCCGTCCATGTTGCTACAAAAGTTGGGTATTCATCCTTTCTGATGGCGGCATCATACTCCATAGTGTATATGGACCATATTTTCCTTATCTATTCGTCCGCTGAAGGACATCTTGGTTCTTTCCACAGTTTGGCGACCGTGGCCATTGCTGCTATAAACATTGGGGTACAGATAGCCCTTCTTATCACGACATCTGTATCTTTGGGGTAAATACCCAGGAGTGCAATTGCAGGGTCATAGGGAAGTTCTATTTTTAATTTCTTGAGGAATCTCCACACTGTTCTCCAAAGAGGTTGCATCAACTGGCATTCCCACCAACTGTGTAAGAGGGTTCCCCTTTCTCCACATCCCCTCCAACACATGTTGTTTCCTGTATTGTTAATTTTGGCCATTCTAACTGGCGTAAGGTAATATCTCAATGTGGTTTTAATTTGAATCTCCCTGAGGGCTAGTGATGATGAGCATTTTTTCAACAACAACACTTTTAGAATTAATCAATGATAGTTGACCAAAATCAATATACAGAAATGTGTTGCAATTCAATACCCCAGCAATGAATAATTTAAAAAGGAAACTAAGAAAGCAATTTCATGTGTAACAGCATCAAAAAGAATAAAATACATTGGAATAATCTTAACCGAGAGGTAGTAGAGTTTTACACTGGAAACTATGAAATGCTGCTGAAAGAAATCAAAGAATACACTTATAACTGGAAGGCTATACCATGTTCATGTTTTGGAAACCTTGGTATTTCTAAGATGTTAATGCTTTGCAAAAGGGATCTACAAATAATTTTCAAAATGGGTGTCAGGATTACTCAACAGGGAAAGGACGGTTTTCCAACAACCGAGGCTAGGAGAATTGGATAACACTATGCAAAGGAATAAAAATGGACCTTCACCTTATACTGTGGACAAAAATTAACTCAAAATGAATCAAAGTTCTCAGCATAAGACCTAGGGCTATAAAAACTCTTAGGGAAGAAAAACAGGACAAAAGCTTTATCATGTTAAATTTGATGATGATTTCTTGGATAGGACATTAAAAGCACAGACAACATAAGATAAAATAGATAAATTCAAATACATCAACATTTAAAACTTTTGTGCTTCAAAAAATTCCATCAGAAGAGTGAAATGGCAACCCATGAATGACAGAAAATATCTGCAAATTCTCTATCTGATGAGGGGTTTATATCCGTAATATATAAAGAATGTTGTACATCCCAGCAACCAAAAAATCAAACACCTTGATTTTAAAATCCACAAAGTACTTCAATAGATATTTATCCAAAGAAAATATACAAATGCTCAATGAACACATGAAAAGATGCTCAACATCAGAAGTCATCAGGGAAATGCAAATCAAAAACTACAGTGAGACACCACTTCCCACCCTTTTGCTGTTTTTTTTTTTTTTTAAATGGGAAATAAGATGTGTTGATGAGCATGAGTTGGAGCCACGGTGCACTGGTGGGAATGTAATACAGCAAAGCAGACAGATCCTCAAAAAATTAAAAATAGAATTGCCCCCATGGGGATAAAAATATATGTTTATTAAAATAAAAAAATTTAAAAAAAGAAATGTTAAAACTAAAAATAATAATAATAATAATAATAAACCATTTTGAACTCAAAAAAAAATAATAATAAACCATTTTGAACTAAAAAAAAAAAAAAAAAAAGAATTGCCACAGAATCCAGGAATTGCACTTGTTGGAATACACCCAAAAGTACTGAAAGCAAGGTCTCAAAGGTATTTGTTCACCCAAATTCACAGCAACTTTATTCACTACAGCCAAAAGGTGGAAAAGTCCACGGATCCCCCAGGAGAGGAGATGAGCAGAACTGGCATATATATACCGTAAGACATTCTTCAGAATGTGACACATGCCACAGCACTGATCGACCTAGAGGACATTATGCTACATTAGATCCCCCCATCACGGAAGGACCAAAATGGTATGACTCCACTTAGATGAGGTGCCCGGATGAGTCAAATTCATGGAGACAGAAAGTGAAATGGCAGTTGCCAGGGTCTGGAGAAAGGGAGGGTTGGGGAATTAGTATCTAGAGGGCAGTGAGGTTCAGTTCGGCAAGATGGCAAGGATTCTGGAGAGACCACAATGTGAAAATGCTAATGTCATTGACCCATCTACTTAAAAATAGTTGCAAAGTCAACTTCTATGTTACGTCTGTTTTACCACAATAAGAAATATTTAAACAAAAAGTGCGCTTTCATTAACGTGAATGAGACCCAGCCTGATTTGTGATGCAGTGAGAAACCCAATTCCTGCACATACACTCCCTGGGGTGATGGGGAACCCCACCCCACCCCACCCCCCAGTGCAGATCTCCTGGTCACCTTGTGCATCAGCCACCATGCCCACCCCCAACATCATGGCAGTGACATGGGACTCACCTGCCATCATGCCTCGTTTGGAGTCACAGAGTGGCAGGACACTTGGCACAATTTCTCATCTGTTCTCACACAGGGGGAATATACCCACCACCAGCTTCTCAAGGTGAGAGCCCCTAAATGCCCCACTCTGGTGTTTCTTTTTTTTTAAGGCTTTATTAATTTATTTGAGAGAGAGAGAATGCATGTGCATACACTGAGAGAGAGCACATGAGCCGGGACAGGAGAGTGAGAAGCAGCCACACCACTGAGCAGGGAGCCTGAGGTGGGGCTTGATCCCAGGACCCCAGGATCATTACTGAGCTGAAGGCAGATGCTTCACCACCTGAGCCCTCCAGGCATTCAGAATGCCCAGTCTCTTAACCTAGATGTAGCTACCACCAACAACTTTTATCTTCAGGGTAATGAACTCTGACTCATTAATCCAAACAGAGCAGTGAAACACAGGAAGTTAACAATCCATGACTCCATTAGGATAAAGGTAGAGGTTTCCCCTCTCACCCCCTTATGATTTGCATGGGGGCAGGGTGTACAGTTGAGCAGTCAGGTCTCACTGAAACTCACCCCCCCACCCCAAGAACAGGTAGCAGCCTCTCCCAGAAGGTTGTGAGCCTGTCCCCACTGGGCTTCTTGGGGACTGCAAAGCAGGAGAGGGTCATCTCCAGAGGTTGCCCAATAGGCTAAGCAGGATCGAGGTAACAAAATCTGCCTTTGGCAAACATAAAATGTCTAATTAAAAAAAAGTATAACTTTGGAGTCACAATGCTAAAATTAGGAGTAAGAAGCAGAAAGGAAAACCAAAGCACATTCAGCTGCAAAGTGTGAAGGAGAAACTTAAAATGAGAGTTGAAAATGACAGGGAATTGCTGAATGGAGATCCTTGGCTCTGGGGTGCTGTCCAGCCCCCTGCCCAAGGAGCTGCGGGGAGACTGTCAGTCAAGTGGCAGGCGTCTGAGGCTCTGCACAAGGTGCTGGAGCCGGGAACTTCCATCTGTCTCTCCCCTGGGTCCCCTATCCTTCTGATTCATTCCTGGCCTACAGTGGTTCCTCAGGATCAGGCTCCAGGTTTGGAGTGATCCAGAGAACAAGAGGTATAAGGGCTGGTAGGAGGATCTCCTAAGACAGCAGCTTCAGAGAGAAAGGATATGAAAGTCAGAAAGGCAGAGAGGGAAGTGAACTCGGAGACACCGCGTCCAGGCCAGATACAAGTCTAGGATGGCCATCTTCACTACCTTGTATTTACCTGAACCAAGATGCCCTGAGATGCTGAGCAAGTCCCCAGCCCAGGATGAGGCAGGTGATGCGTTTTCCCAATGCTGAGCAGCTTTCTTTGCTGGCACCCAAACATGGACGAAACCACCTTGGCTGCTCTGCATTTCACTCCCACCAGAGAGAAACCATTCCCTCTGGTGGCTCCCTCCCCCTTCTGTTTATCTTCCGATATCAGTCCGCTGTTCCCACTCCGCTTTACCTGCCCACTGGCGTCTTCTGCCCCTGTAGAGACCAGACATGTATGATTATGATCTCAGGCTGATTTCATGGGTGAATGGAGTTCTTTGGTAGGTAATCAGCTCACTTTGGGGTACCGGCTGAAAAGGCGCCTCCTGTTGGAAAGTAATACCCGAACACGAACGAGAGTGCCCTGTGTCTGGGGACCAGCATTAACTTGGAGACTGGTTGAAAGCACTCCAAAAGAGCAAAGGATCGTGGGGAGAAATTGTGGGAATCGGGGCGGCTAGGGACAAGGGCTTAAGTCCCCAGTCCCAGGACAGCCTCCCTTGCACTGAGGCAGAGAGAGTGCGGCGGAGAAACCAGGTCTTGGTCCCTAAGACGCCAGCGTGCCCGAGAATGCGTGGGTTCTAGCTCCTGTGAGGGGATGGGAGCCACGCAGTCCGCAGAATGCGCAAGCCCTACCACAAAGCCTGAGATACACGCGCTTGTCCCTCATGCTCCCCTGAGAGAGTTATAAAGGCCCGGCCGGGGCTCTTTGACCCGCGCCATTGTTTCCAAAGCCTAAGCTGCACGCCCCAAACTCTCCCATGACAGAGGTGCACAAAAGCCCAGCCTGGTGCTTTCGGACCTGCACCCCGTTCTCAGTGCCTGAGACGCGCGCGCGCGCGATCCATAGCCGCCTCTGAAAGAGGCGCGCACAAGCCGGCACTCTTAGACCCAGCAAGACCAGGCACTCCGAGCCCAAGCTGGCGGCAAAATCTCAGTGTGCGATCGCTGCTTGGAACCTCTCTGGCAGTCGGGAGCTCCCAGACAGCCGCCGCTGCCTTGGCTTTGGGTACAAGCAAAAGTTCCTGCGCCCCCAGGGTCTGCAACTTGGAACCTGCTCTGCCAGCCGCCAAGGGGGAACTTATTTAGGCTCTGCACCCAGACTGAGGCTTCTCTCTGAGAGGGAGATGAGGGAGAAGTTTGTTTTCCTCTAAAACTACAAAAACCATCAAAGGTGGTCAAGGTGAGAGAAAAAAAAAAATGTGAACAAACAAAAACCGCCAGAGAACAAAGGCCTGAAAAAAACCAGTTTCCTCAGAGCCCACCCCCTTGAGGGGGGCGGGAGGACTTAACTCAGGAAACATCATTGACTGACAACCCACGTGGCAGGACCCTCCCCAGAAAACAAACCAAGAAAGAAAAAAAAAAAAGAGAGAAAAGAAAAGGACTACAAGAGAACAATCACTACTTCATAGGAAAACTTGTATTGTTCACTCATTCCCACTATTCTGATTCATTTTTTTTACACAAAGGTAATATTTTTAACCTATTTACCATCACAGCGAGCTGTACAGTACATCAAATTCCAAAATAGCCTTCTATCGTGAACTTTTTAATACATACACCTATGTTTTTCTTTTGCATTTTTACTTTTTGAATTTCTTTTTTTAAATTTTAGTTTAGTTTAGTCTAGTTTATTCCTTTTCATTTTTATCCTCTAATATTCATATAGAGTTAAACTCCAAAGTAATCCCCTTTCCCCAATCAATACTACCCATATAGGTAAACCAATTTTTAATGCCCTTTATCTTAGGAAAGTTGAGTCCTTTAACAAAGATATCAAGATACATGCAGGAAGAATCAAAACAAACTTCCTCGCACACACTGAGAATTTATAAGAACTCCCCCATCTTCTTCTTCCACCAGTGTTTCTGTGTTTTTGTGTTTTTCCTGATAGCATATAAATCTTACACTTGGGGTTCTTTTTGACGAAGTTCTTCCTTTATTTGCATATATATATATTTTTTTCTCTTGTTATATACTTGTATCAGTCTTTTTGTCTCTTTTTCTTTGCCTACTTCATAAATCTTACCGTGGGGCCCATCTGGGCTAAACCTTCTCTTTCATCTTCCCTTTCTTTCCTGTCTCTCTCTCTCTTCATTTTTTTTCTTTTTTTATTCTTTTCTTTTGTCGCTCGTTTGGGTGGGGAATCCCAATTGCTCAGAAGTGTTCCAGGGTGCACCTTGACGGCACCAGAGTTGATACATCCAGCTAGATCTGTTCAGTCATCTCCCACCAAAATGACTAGGAGGAGGAATGCCCAACAAAAGAAAAATACAGAGGATGGACCTTCTGCAACAGAGCTAACGGCTAACAACATAGACAATATGTCGGAAAGAGAATTCAGGCTAACAATTATCCAGGCAATAGCTAGGTTGGAGAAAGCCATGGATGACCAAACAGAATTGATTAGGGCCGAAATGAAAGCGACCAGACAGGATGTTCACAATGTTAGGGCGGAGCTTACAGCTACCAGGGAGGAGGTTCACAATGCTCTCAATGAGTTCCAATCTAACATAAACTCTCTCAAAGCTAGGGTAACTGAGACAGAAGATAGAATTAGTGATCTGGAGGACAAACAGAGAGAAAGATCAGGAGGAAGCCTGGAACAAACAGCTTAGAAACCACGAAAACAGAATCAGGGAAATAAATGATGCCATGAAGCATTCCAACGTCAGAATTATTAGAATCCCTGAAGGGGAGGAGAAAGAAAGAAGTCTAGAAGATATCGTGGAACATGTCCTTCATGAAAATTTTCCGAATCTCGCGAATGAAACCAGCGTTCATGTACTAGAGGCTGAACGGTCTCCACCCAAGATTATACATTCCAAAAAAACATCACGACACCTGATAGTCAAATTGAGAAATTATAATTGTAGGTATAATCTCTTGAAAGCCGCCAGGGCAAAGAGGCTCCTTACTTACAGAGGGAAGCCCATCAGAAAACGTCAGACCTGTCCACAGAGACCTGGCAAGCCAGAAGAGGCTGGCAAGATATATTCAGGGCACTAAATGAGAAGAACATGCAGCCAAGAATCCTTTATCCAGCAAGACTGACATTCAAAATGGATGGAGAGATAAAGAGTTTCCAAGACCGGCAAGGCTTAAAAGACTATGCAACCACCAAGCCGACACTGCAGGAAATATTAAGGGGGGTTCTATAAAAGAGGAAAAATCCCAAGAATATCATTGAACAGACATATAGAGACTGTCTACAGAAAGAAAGACTTCAAAGGTAACTCGATGTCAATAAAAATGTATCTATCAATAATCACTCTCAATGTGAATGGCCTAAATGCACCCATAAAACGGCACAGGGTTGCAGATTGGATAAAACGACAGGACCCATCCATATGCTGTCTACAAGAGACCCATTTTGAACCTAGAGATACACGCAGACTGAAAGTGAAGGGGTGGAGAAGCATCTTTCATACCAATGGGACTCAAAAGAAGGCTGGGGTAGCGATTCTCACATCAGATAAATTAGACTTCAAACTAAAGACTGTAGTCAGAGATACACAAGGACACTACATAATCCTTAAAGGGACTACCCACGAAGAGGATCTAACAATTGTAAATATCTATGCTCCCAAAATGGGAGCAGCCAATTACTTAAGAAAACTGTTAATCAAGATAAAGAGTCATACTAATATGAATACATTAATCGTAGGAGATCTTAACACGCCTCTTTCAGAATTAAACAGATCATCGAAGCAGAAAATCAATAAAGAAACAAGAGCATTGAATGACACATTGGACCAGATGGACCTCATAGATATATACAGAACATTCCACCCTAAAACAATAGAATACTCATTCTTCTCAAGTGCACATGGAACCTTCTCCAGAATAGACCACATACTGGGTCACAAATCAGGACTCAACCGATACCAAAAGACTGAGATGATTCCCTGCATATTCTCAGATCACAATGCTTTGAAACTGGAGCTCAATCACAAGGAAAAGTTCCGAAGGAACTCAAACACCTGGAAGCTAAAGACCACCTTGCTTAAGAATGCTTGGATCAACCAGGAGATCAAAGAAGAACTGAAACAATTCTTGGAAACCAATGAGAATGAAGACACTTCGGTCCCAAACCTATGAGATACAGCAAAGGCGGTCCTAAGGGGAAAATATATAGCCATCCAAGCCTCGTTCAAAAAAATTGAAAAATCCAGAACACACCAGCTGTCTCTACACCTTAAAGAACTGGAGGATCAACAACAAATCAAACCAACTCCACACATAAGAAGGGAAATCATCAAGATTAGAGCAGAGATCAATGAGGGAGAAACCAGAGATACAGTAGAACGTATCAATGAAACTAGAAGCTGGTTTTTTGAAAGAATCAATAAGATTGATAAGCCACTGGCTACACTAATCCAAAAGAAAAGAGAGAAAGCCCAAATTCATAAAATTATGAATGAAAAGGGGGAGATCACAACTAACACCAAGGAAGTAGAAACAATCATCAGAAGTTATTACAAACAGTTATATGCCAATAAGCTTAGGAACCTAGATGAAATGGATGCATTCCGGGAAAAATATAAACTACCAACATTGAGCCAGGAAGGAATCGAAACGTGAATAGACCGATATCTAATATCGAGATTGAATCAGTGATCAAAAACCTCCCAAAAAACAAGAGCCCAGGACCTGACGGATTCCCTGGGAAATGAGTTCCAATCTAATGTAAACTCTCTCAAAGCTAGGGTAACTGAGACAGAAGATAGAATTAGTGATCTGGAGGACAAACAGATAGAGAGACAGATAAGGAGGAAGCCTGGAACAAACAGCTTAGAAACCACGAAAACAGAATCAGGGAAATAAATGTTGCCATGAAGCATTCCAACGTCAGAATTATTGGAATCCCTGAAGGGGAGGAGAAAGAAAGAAGTCTAGAAGATATCGTGGAACAAGTCCTTCATGAAAATTTTCCGAATCTTGTGAATGAAACCAGCGTTCATGTACTAGAGGCTGAACGGTCTCCACCCAAGATTATACATTCCAAAAAAACATTACAACACCTGATATTCAAATTGAGGAATTATAATTGTAGGTATAATTTCTTGAAAGCCGCCAGGGCAAAGAGGCTCCTTACTTACAGAGGGAAGCCCATCAGAATAACGTCAGACCTGTCCACAGAGACCTGGCAATCCAGAAAAGGCTGGCAAGATATATACAGGGCACTAAATGAGAAGAACATGCAGCCAAGAATCCTTTATCCAGCAAGACTGACATTCAAAATGGATGGAGAGATAAAGAGTTTCCAAGACCGGCAAGGCTTAAAAGACTATGCAACCACCAAGCCGATACTGCAGGAAATATTAAGGGAGGTTCTATAAAAGAGGAAAATCCCAAGAATAGCATTGAACAGAAATATAGGGACAGTCTACAGAAAGAAAGACTTCAAAGGTAACTCGATGTCAATAAAAACGTATCTATCGATAATCACGTTCAATGTGAATGGCCTAAATGTGCCCATCAAACAGCACAGGGTTGCAGATTGGATAAAACGACAGGACCCATCCATTTGTTTTCAACAAGAGACCAATTTTGAACCTAAAGATACACGCAGACTGAAAGTGAAGGGGTGGAGAAGCATCTTTCATGCCAATGGGGCTCAAAAGAAGGCTGGGGTAGTGATTCTCATATCAGATAAATTAGACTTCTAACTAAAGACCATAGTCAGAGATACAGAAGGACACTACATAATCCTTAAAGGGACTATCTACCAAGAGGATCTAACAATTGTAAATATCTATGCTCCCAATATGGGAGCAGCCAATTACTTAAGAAAACTGTTAATCAAGATAAAGAGTCATATTGATATGAATACACTAATCATAGGAGATCTTAACACGACTCTCTCAGAAATAAACAGATCATCGAAGCAGAAAATCAATAAAGAAATAAGAGCATTGAATGACACATTGGACCAGATGGACCTCATAGATATATACAGAACATTCCACCCTAAAACAACAGAATACTCATTTTTCTCAAGTGCACACGGAACCTTCTCCGGAAGAGACCACATACTGGGTCACAAATCAGGACTCAACTGATACCAAAAGACTGAGATGATTCCCTGCATATTCTCAGATCACAATGCTTTGAAACTGGAGCTCAATCACAAGGAAAAGTTCCGAAGGAACTCAAACACCTGGAAGCTAAAGACCACCTTGCTTAAGAATGCTTGGATCAACCAGGAGATCAAAGAAGAACTGAAACAATTCTTGGAAACCAATGAGAGTGAAGACACTTCGGTCCCAAACCTATGAGATACAGCAAAGGCGGTCCTAAGGGGGAAAATATAGCCATCCAAGCCTCGTTCAAAAAAATTGAAAAATCCAGAACACACCAGCTGTCTCTACACCTTAAAGAACTGGAGGATCAACAACAAATCAAACCAACTCCACACATAAGAAGGGAAATCATCAAGAATAGAGCTGAGATCAATGAGGGAGAAACCAGTGATACAGTAGAACGTATCAATGAAACTAGAAGCTGGTTTTTTGAAAGAATCAGTAAGATCAATAAGCCACTGGCTACACTAATCCAAAAGAAAAGAGCGAAAGCCCAAATTCATAAAATTATGAATGAAAAGGGAGAGATCACAATTAACACCAAGGAAGTAGAAACAATCATCAGAAGTTATTACGAACAGTTATATGCCAATAAGCTTAGCAACCTAGATGAAATGGATGCATTCCTGGAATAATATAAACTACGAAAATTGAACCAGGAAGAAATCGACAACCTGTATAGACCGATATCAAATAACGAAATTGAATCAGTGATCAAAAACCTCCCAAAGAACAAGGGCCCTGGACCTGACGGATTCCCTGGGGAATTCTACCAAACCTTCAAAGAAGAAATAACACCTATTCTCCTGAAGCTGTTTCAAAAAATTGAAGCAGAAGGAAAACTTCCAGACTCTTTCTATGAAGCCAGCATTACCCTGATCCCCAAACCAGGCAAGGACCCTACCAAAAAGGAGAATTTCAGACCAATATCACTGATGAATAAGGATGCTAAGATTCTCAACAAGATCCTAGCCAACAGTATCCTACAGCACATTAAAAAGTTTATTCACTATGATCAGGTGGGATTCATCCCTGGGCTACAAGGATGGTTCAACATTTGCAAATCAATCAATGTGATACAACAAATTAATATGAGAAGAGAGAAGAACCACATGGTCCTCTCAATTGATGCAGAAAAAGCATTTGACAAAATCCAGCATCCGTTCTTGATTAAAACGCTTCAAAGTATAGGGATAGAGGGAACATTCCTGAACCTCATCAAATCTATCTATGAAAGACCCACAGCAAATATCATCCTCAATGGGATAAAGCTTGCAGCCTTCCCATTGAGATCAGAAACAAGACAAGGATGCCACTTTCACCACTCCTGTTCAACATAGTATTAGAAGTCCTAGCAACAGCAATCAGACAACAGAGAGAAATAAAAGGTATCCAAATTGGTAATGAAGAAGTCAAACTCTCTCTCTTCGCAGATGACATGATTCTTTATTTGGAAAACCCAAAAGACTCCACCCCCAAACTATTAGAACTCATACAGCAATTCAGCAACATGGCAGGATACAAAGTCAATGTGCAGAAATCAGTGGCTTTCTTATACACTAACAATGAAAATACAGAAAGGGAAGTTAGAGAATCGATTCCATGTACTATAGCACCAAGAACCATAAGATACCTGGGAATAAACCTAACCAAAAAGGTAAAGGATCTGTACTCAAGGAACTACAGAACACTCATGAAAGAAATTGAAGAAGACACATATAGATGGAAGACCATCCCATGATCTTGGATCGGAAGAATAAACATTGTTAAAATGTCTATACTGCCTAGAGCAATCTATACTTTTAATGCCATTCTGATCAAAACGCCACTGGCATTCTTCAAAGAGCTGGAGCAAATAATCCTAAAATTTGTATGGAATCAGAAGAGACCCCGAATCGCTAAGGAAATGTTGAAAAACAAAAATAAAGCTGGCGGCATCACCTTACCTGATTTCAAGCTTTATTACAAAGCTGTGATCACCAAGAGACCATGGTACAGGCATAAAAACAGACACATAGACCAGTGGAACAGAGTAGAGAGCCCAGATATGGACCCTCAACTATATGGTCAATTAATTTTTGACAAAAGAGGAAAAAATATACAGTTGCAAAAAGACAGTCTCTTCAATAAATGGTGCTGGGAAAACTGGACAGCTATATGTAGAAGAATGAAACTCGACCATTCTCTTACACCGTACAACAAAGATCAACTCAAAATGGATAAAAGACCTCAATGTGAGACAGGAATCCATCAGAATCCTAGAGAAGAACATAGGCAATAATCTCTTTGATATCAGCCACAGCAACTTCTTTCAAAGATTCCTTTGCTTCTGCACAGCAAAGGAAACAGTCAAAAAAACAAAGAGGCAACCCACGGAATGGGAGAAGATATTTGCAAATGACAGTAGAGACAAAAGGTTGATATCCAGGATCTATAATGAACTCCTCAATCTCAACACACACGAAACGGGCAAACACATCAAAAACTGGGCAGAAGATATGAACAGACACTTCTCCAATCAAGACATACAAATGGCTATCAGACACATGAAAAAATGTTCATCATCATTAGCTCTCAGGGAGATTCAAATTAAAACCACATTGAGGGGGCGTCTGGGTGGCTCAGTTGGTTAAGCAAGCGCCTTCGGCTCAGGTCATGGTCCCGGAGTCTCGGGATCGAGTCCCACATCAGGCTCCCAGCTCCGTGGGGAGTCTGCTTCTCCCTCTGACCTTCCCACCTCTCATGCTCTCTCTCTCAAATAAATAAATAAATAAAATTTTTAAAAAAAACCACCTTGAGATATCACCTTACACCAGTTAGAATGGCCAAAATTAACAAAACAGGAAACAACATGTGTTGGAGAGGATGTGGAGAAAGGGGAACCCTCTTAAACTGTTGGTGGGAATGCAAGTTGGTGCAGCCTCTTTGGAGAACAGTGTGGAGATTCCTCAAGAAATTAAAAATAGAGCTTCCCTATGACCCTGCAATTGCACTACTGGGTATTTACCCGAAAGATACAGATGTCATGAAAAGAAGGGCCTTCTGTACCCCAATGTTTATAGCAGCAATGGCCACGGTCACCAAACTATGGAAAGAACCATGATGCCCTTCAACGGATGAATGGATAAGGAAGATGTGGTCCATATACACTATGGATTATTATGCCTCCAACAGAAAGGATGAACACCCAAGTTTTGTAGCAACATGGACGGGACTGGAAGAGATTATGCTGAGTGAAATAAGTCAAGCAGAGAGAGTCAATTATCATATGGTTTCACTTATTTGTTGAGCATAACAAATAGCATGGAGGACAAACGGTGTTAGAGAGGAGAAGGGAGTTGGGGTAAATTGGAAGGGGAGGTGAATCATGAGAGACTATGGACTCTGAAAAACAATCTGAGGGGTTTGAAGTGGTGGGGGTGTGGGAGGTTGGGGTACCAAGTTGTGGGCATTATAGAGGGCACAGATTGCATGGAGCACTGGGTCTGGTGAAAAAATAATGAATACTGTTTTTCTGAAAATAAATAAATTTAAAAAAAGGATCTTTACATTCCTGAACAGGCTAAAATGTTCCTTTTCCTGAGGTTAAATTCTGACAGGTTTTTAAAAGAGTATTAACTAGATTACACAGAAAAATATGAAATAGCTCTTAACCACTTACAACAAAGCAAAAAGGAAAACAAATGTAAACTGATTTATTTGTGCAAAGTAATTTCACCCAGTGATTTACGATCTTCTACCATTTGGGTTTCTCACCTGCCATGAAGCATGGCAGATACTGTGCACATCTCTAGCCGTTCCAAATGTGACTTTGCTGAACACACAGTGAATTCCTGCCTGCTCAGGCTGCCCTGTTTCATATTCCTGTGGTGTGGCTGTGTCCCGCCAATTTTAAGAGAGCCGAAGCAGCCACCGCCACTATTCCTTTAAGTATAGGAAATAAAAACACATTTGGGGGACAGTCAAGAAAACATAGCTAAAAGGAGATCTTAAAAACCCAAAATATTAGGTCCAACATGATGTTATTAGACCTACAATCCTCACTGCCTCCTGTGTTTTCGCAGGCAGGGGCTGCC
This sequence comes from Neogale vison, assembly GCF_020171115.1. Classification (NCBI taxonomy): domain Eukaryota; kingdom Metazoa; phylum Chordata; class Mammalia; order Carnivora; family Mustelidae; genus Neogale; species Neogale vison. The sequence continues at coordinate 158,228,428 of NC_058092.1, forward strand.
AGCATTCTTCATATGGCTTAGCATTTCAAAAAGCCTGTTGACAAGTACCACCTGCTCCACGGGAGACCAACTCTCAGAGGCAGTGCACCAGGTTCCCCTCAAGTCCACGCTGGCTGCAGAAATGATTTCTGGTTTAGGAATCTCAGGGTCCAGCCACAGGGCCAACCAGGCAAACACACGCTAGATAGTTCATGAAAGATAGTCTTGTCTTTTTCTTTTTTTTTAAGATTGTATTTACTTATTTGATAGAGAGCTAGAGCAATGACCATCTGGGGGGAGGGAGGCAAAGGGAGGAGGAGAGGCTGGTTCCCTACTGGGTGGAACTCAATCCCGGGACCCCAAGAACATAACTGGAGCCAAAAGCAGGTCTTTGCGGACTGAGCCACACAGGGGCCCGAGAGAGCGATCTCCTGAGCACGAGCGGAGCTGGAAAGAGCAAGGGAGACTCTGTTCCCAGACAACACAGGGAGGTTAAGAACAGAATGCTCTCTAGCACAGAGACGGGGAAGCCAGTGCATCAGTAGAGCACAGGGCATGTCAGCGATAACTTCTACAGAGAAAAGAAAGCCTGGCTCGGGGAGTGCCAGTGTGTCTGGCGTGAGCACTGGGAGTCAGAAGGGGCAGCAACGGGTGCTAAAAAGCCGGCAGCTAGAGCCGCTGTGGGCAATGATCCTCAGCGGGTAGTAAGGAAGGGCGAGTTGGATTTCTGGGGAAAGGAGTGCCGCGGAGAGGTCAGGATGGAGACCAACTCTCAGAAGAGGGTTCCTAGGGCAGGAAGCTGGCCTGAGGTTGAGGGCTTGGTGGGGCCCGGAAGAGGGTAGGGTTGGTCATGTCTGACATCCTGGATCCCGGCAAGAACGCAGACTTCGGACGGGGTTTATTTAAACATAACTACACAAAACCAACAAGGCAGTTCACCCATTTCTCTCGTTCCCATGCCCCTGCCTTAAGGGCCACCCACACCCCACCCGTTCCCTGCCCCAGAGCGGTTCTCGGCTGCTGCGGTGGTGCTGGAGTTCGGGCTGAACTCGGAGCACGTGGAAGTCCACTCAGATGGCATCTGCGTCTGTCCCTAGCGGACTGCGGTCACTCGGCGTCATGGTGGCGGCCACGTCCCAGCGGTCACTCTGTCTTCCGCATGGTCAGCTGATATGTCAGTGTCTCCGTGCGTGTGCATGTGTCACATGTCCTCCCACAAGCGCCCGCGGGCCCGCACCAAGCTGTCCCCTCAGGACTGTCCTGAGCAACGACAACAGCGCCGTCCACTCCGGGCGCAGGGCAGGACCCAACGCGGCCGCTTCAACTCCTGCGGACCCCCAGCGGCGCTCCCCACTGTCCAGCGGCACGCAGGGCGGCCCTGACCCGCGCTCCGACTGCACGTCCGCGATGGTGCATGGCAGCCGGCGTTCTGTCGCGCCCACGGGCCCGTGTGGCTCCCCGGTGTCCGCTCGCATGTCCACACGTGTCCCGGGGGGTTCCCGCAGCAGCCGCACCGTGGTGTCCGGCGGAGGGACAGATCAGGCCCCAGAGCCGCCCTCCCGGACCCGGGCCTGGTCTGCACTCCCAGGACACACAGCGCAGGAGCCCGGCAACAGCCGAGCAAGTACAAAGCATCTTCTCCACACCGACGCCTGCACCTGTCCGCAGCTGGACCCCGCAGGCAGCGCCCTCCGCCAGGCTCCGATCTAGCGGCTGCCCCGGCCGCTCCACCGCAAACGCACCCCCACCTCCCACTCCTCCTTGACAGCCAGCAGTCGCCCACGGCCCGGGGTTCCCTGCGGTGTCCCCGCACGTCCGCAGCCCCGGCTTCATCACCCGGCAGGAGAAGGCACCTTGCTCCCACCGCACCACACCTCGCCTGCCCAGCAAGCTCCCGCCGCCCCGCCCTAGTGCCTGAGACAGCTTCTGGGGTGGGGCTGCGCCTGAGCCTGCACACAGGGCTCCACCGGGTCTTTCCCAGAGTACTGTGCGCTGAGCTCCCGTGAGGCTCTGCGATGCCTCGCTCCATGAGGCTTTGGAGGGGACACGTGAGAGGCGCATGTGTGTCGCTGCAGGTCCCCACAAGCCTGCGGGGCAGTGGGCCTGGCCCTGTCCCGCCTGTGGCGCCAGCCCCGGCCCAGCCTGCCTTCCGGGAGCTTCTCTGCTGGCCCATGGGGCTGACAGCCGGCGTCCTAAGACTGTGAGGAGCGGTAAGCTACGGGCTGCGGGTACAGGCTGCAGTGTCGAGGTGCTGGACAGGTTGCGGGGGTGGAGCACGTGCAGCCAGCCTGCTCCGTGGCCAGGACCTCGGGCCTCGTCCCCTGCGAGCGCGGACGTCCTGGGCAGCGTTGGACGGCGAGTGCCGGGCTTCCCGGTGTCTGCCCCCGCGACGGTGCCTGGTTCCTTCCGCTTGTCGGGCCCTCCTGCAGTCGCCCCTCCCTGGCGTCCCGGTAACCCTGATGTGTGCCTCCTAATGCTCCAGCGCCTTGAGGCCCAGCCCCCCCCCCCCCCACCGCGAGCGCCTGGCCGTGGCCTCCTGGCTGCTGCCCTTGCAGGCTCCGGGGATCTCAGACTCAGCCCCTTGCCCGCGCTCCGGACCCACGGAGCCGGCCTTCCCGGCTGTTAAGGCTGAAACCTGCCCCCCCCCAATCCAGACAGTAGTTTTGTCGTTGGTCTTCTTAAAGTCCTCCCCTTTCTTACCTCATCTGAGCCCCATGCTCTGCCATCAGGCTCTGGGACCACCGCGCACTCTCTTCACACTGTGTTGTTGGTGACAGTCTTCCGTGAGCTTGCCCCACGCTTTCTGTCCTGCATGGCGAGCTCCAGACCCTGCTGCAGGGCACATGGGACCCTGGGCTGGTTTCTCACAAACAGGGCGCACATCGTTCCCGCCACACAGACAGAGTTTGCAGAACAAGCCGTGGTGCCCCACACACCAGCCTCAGTGTTTCACCCGCCACATGATTCACATCTTGGGTCAGATTCTTCTTCGTTGCAGGGCCTGGACCGGTGCTCTGCAGGGCGTTTGGCAGCCTGCGTGTGCTCTGCCCACTGATGCCAGTACCGCACCCACCCCACCTAGTTTTCACAACAACCAAAAAACCCATAATCCGTGGGATTTTAGCAAATCTGGAGACCTGAAAAATGGTCTCCATGTGAGAACAACTGGTATTCACATTTGCAAATGCTGTTCGTTTTCCTTGTATATAATACGTACTTGATAGGTAATCCCAATTTGAGACTTGATAGGTAATCCCAGTTTGGGACTATTCAATGAAGGAATGAGAACAATAAAAATAAAACAAATTCACAAACTGAGTCATTTTACAAACAACAGCTCTTATTTCTCCAGAAACAATGTCTTTTACCAGGCAGAACAAATCACTAAAAATAATTAAAAATGAAGACTGCCAAAAATGATAAATATGTGGGTAAATATACATTGTTTTACTTTTTAAAAATAAGTTCTTGGTAGTTTACTGTTTAAGCAGAAATAATACGCAAGTGTGATAGTGTAATAAAAATAGGACACCAGTACCATGCTGTCTTGGTGATCACAGCTTTGTAGTAAAGCTTGAAATCAGGCAATGGGATGCCCCCAGTTTTGTTTTTCCTTTTTAACATTTCCTTAGCAATTCGGGGTCTCTTCCAGTTCCATACAAATTTTAGGATTGCTTGCTCCAGCTCTTTAAAAAATGCCGGTGGAATTTTGATCCAGATGACATTGAAATATAGATGGCTCTGGGCAGTATAGACATTTTAATAATGTTTATTCTTCCGATCCGTGTGTATGGAATGGTCTTCCATCTTTTTGTGTCTTCTTCAATTTCTCTCATGAGTGGATCTCTAGTTCCTTAAGTACAGATCCTTTACCTCTTTGGTTAGGTTGATTCCCAGGTATCTTACGGTTCTTGGTGCTATAGTAAATGGAATCAATTCTCTAATTTCCCTTCCTGTATTTTCATTGTTAGTGTATAAGAAAGCAGCTGATTTCTGTACATTCACTTTGTATCCGGCCACATTGCTGAATTGCTGAATTAGTTCTAGTAGTTTGGGGATGGAATCTTTCGGGTTTTTCATATAAAGTATCATGCCATCTTCAAAGAGAGAGTTTGACTTCTTCTTTGCCAATTTGAATACCTTTTACTTCTTTTTCTTTTACTCTTTCAACTGGCACATTACTCGTGTCTCACTCACTACTCTCTCATGTCTCACCCACTACTATCTCATCTCGCACACTACTCTCTCATGTCTCACACATTACTCTCTCGTGTCTCGCTCACTAATCTCATCTCTCGCTCACTACTCTCTTTCACTCCACTCATTCATCTCATGATTATTTCACATTGGTTCTGGAGTCAGGGTCTCTGGCTTGTTTCTTTGTCTATCCTTTGTACCTACTTCATTAAAAGTAGGATTTTTTTAAATTCCTTGAAAGAGCATAAAAATAAAAATTAAAATCCTTTTTGTGTTAAGCAGGAAAAGTGAACAATGGAAAAATTAAATTCTTACAGAAAAGTTTCTGCAACAGCACAGTCATTGAAAGGAAACATCATTGAGCTGAGTGAGTGTCAGGGAGGCAGAGGGCAGGGAAGCTCAGGGAATCTCTAGCAGAGTCTCCTGGATATTCTTCCCAGCCCCTTGCAACTCCGGCAGCTGAACATCAGAGGATGTTGTACCAACACTTGGTCTCAGGTGGAGGGACCATCAACTCTACACTTTCTACAACTTGCAGATACTGTAAATATACAAAATGCACAAGTGTGGTATGTACTTATGCATTCTGTATATGTACAGTATCTCTGCAAGTTGCAGAAATTGTGCCTGCCTGCAGTTAGAACAATTTTCCACCTTTCATGCAGAGCACATTTTATAAATTTGTATAGACAAAGGCAACAGTGAAATAAATAATAGGATTTTGCAGAAGAGGATGACAGGTTTTTACTCTTTTAAAAAAATGTTAATGTAGCTGGTCTTAAAACTCCGAGATGATGAGACTTTCTGATTAGCAATCCTCAAACTTTCCAGCCAGTACTGTCGGGGCATCAGCTGAGAAGCTGGAGGTCTTCTAAATACATTCAGATTTCTCACACTGAGAGGACTGCTGCTGTGTCCCAGGGGTCTGCTAGCTTGTTCTGTAAAGGGGCAGATAACAAATGTTTTCAGTGTTGTAGACCATACTTTCTGTGTTGTAGCACCTCCCTTGTGTGAAAGCAGCCACAGGCATTGTGTAAGTGAACAAGTGTGGCTGTGTTCTAATAAAATTTTATTTAAAAACATGCACCGGTTGCATGTGGCTTTGGGCTACAGGTTGCTTGATCCCTGGTTTAGTCCATTTTGTATCTAAGGTGTGAGGTAGGGATCCATGCTTATGGATTTTTCCAGATGGCTGCTAGTTGCTACAATATCATTTACTGAGCAGTGTTATACAGGGAACAGCATTAACATGGATGAAAAACAGACACCTGCTTGGCAATCTGAAGGAGACCAGTGTTTTTCAAGTTTCTGTCATGAGGTCTTATGGGTGACTTGTCTTAATAATGGGTTGTCTTACATAGGGGGAAAGTAGTCTTTCCCCTTATTGTTTGTTCATCTCCAGATTAAGTTTTAAACTTCTACTTCTGCCATATTTCAGAATTTGTGTCAGAGATAATCAATCTGGGATTTCCTTTACTTTTGAGAATTTGGAGGGCTTTTTAAAAGCACTTATCCCGCATGACCTTAAAAGATGAACATGTTAAGCCCTCCTTTCTAAGCCTCTAACCTTACATTCTCAAGTTATGAAGTACATTCAGATAGAGAAGGAAAAAATACAAGAGGCATAAAAATTAGAAATGAAGATAAATCATCATTGTATGTTCTTGGAGAACCATAGAAAATCTCCTGGGAAATAATTTTGAAAAAATAACTCAGCAATCTACATTCTTAGGAAAATAATTTCCAAAATTAATTAATTTCTCTTTGTACCTATAAGTAATTATTTAAATGATGGAGCAGCCATGGACTTCATTTATAATAGAATCACAAACAATAAAATTGATAAGAAATGCTCAAAAGGTACTTAAAACACCTTTAAGGAGCATCAAAGAAAAGTGGGATTAATCCTTGTCCTTGGGTATCAGGACTTGATAGTGTAATGACGTATGATGTATGCTCATCGTTAACTAACCCTGAAATAAAATAAAATGAAGACTCTTTCTCTCTCTCTCTCTTCCTTCCTTCCTTTTGTCCAATTTTATTTATTTGACAGAGAGAAAGAGAGAGACAGTGAGAGAGACAACACAGGCAGGGGGAGTGGGAGAGGGAGAAGCAGGCTTCCCGCTGAGCAGGGAGCCTGATGTGGGCCTCGATCCCAGGACCCTGGGATCATGCCCTGAGCTGAAGGCAGATGCTTAACCACTAAGCCACCCAGTTCCCCTAATATGAAGTCTTTCTAACTTTCATTTTAAAATGTATGCATGCAGAAGCAGCCACAGCAATTGGTAAAAAGAATATTATTAAAGGGAATTATTCATATTAAGTTAGTAAAATGCCTTACAAAGCTTACACGTAGCTGTTTGAAACTACTTAATATTGTTTATATTAGCATATTAATGCAAGATTAGTGAAGAAATATAATAGGGTTTATTAATAAATATATTTACAGAATTAGCAAAAAATAAATGTGGCATTTCAAATTAGTGATGAAAAATGGATTATTCAATAAGTGATACTGGGACAGCCTGGAAAAAAATAAAGTTGGATCCCTATTTTATATCTTAAATAGATACAATTTAAAATAAGTCAGCCACAGAGAAAGGACTAGATACAATTAGAAAATGTTTTGTGTGGCTTATTGGAAAGAGCATGCTAAGGAAAATGGGAAAACCAAATGCTACAAAAAATAAAAAGATTGATAAATCGGATTAATTTAAAAATGATGTGGGGAAAAAATTGCTGTGAGAAAACACCAAACATAAATTGAGGAAAAATTAAATATATATGAAAAGAAAGTTTTCTTCATTTATAAAGCATTCTTGTAAATAAATGGGTAAGAGTTTAAAAATGGGTAAAGATAGGGACGCCTGGGTGGCTCAGTTGGTTAAGCATCTTCCTTCAGCTCAGGTCATGACCCCAGGGTCCTGGAATCAAGTCCCACACTGGGTTCCTTTCTCAGCAGGGAGCGTGCCTCTCCCTTTGCCTGCTCTGCCTATTTTGCCTGCTGCTCTCTGTTCTTTGGCGCTCTCTCTCTCTCTCTCTGACAAATAAATAAATATTCTTGAAAAAAATTGGGTAAAGATAGTAATAGGCTGTAAACAAAATTAAAGAGAGAGTTTTATAAATATATGAAAAGTTGTTCACTCTCACAAACCCTTGGAGGACAATTTCCATAAAATTAAGTAAAGGGGTTCCCAAACACCTGCTTTGTAGCTCTGAAGATGACAGGCCAGAAGGAGCAGGACCTTAAGTCCTTTCGGTACACTATCTACACTGAGTAGAAACTCCACTCCTAGGAATGAATCCCACAGGGACACGTGAGCTGCACAGAATACTCCTGTGAGGACAGTGCTCATGTCCTCACAGTCACGGTCTGGTTCTCTGCCGCTGGCGAGTGCAGAGATAAAGCATGCTACAGTGCAGTATTGCTTAGAATGCCTTCCTTTGAAAATAGAGAGGTGAATCTATTTATTGATAACGAGCTTTAGGAAACAGTATTTTAAAGTGAGGAAAAGCAGTACGCACACTGTTCTCCCATCCAAAGTCCCTGAGATGAACATGCACATATGCATAATGTGTGCACACACAGTAATTCTGGAAAGACACACAACAAATTAGTAATAGCATTTCTTACTCTGTGGAAGGGGCTGGGGGCTAAAAATACACAATAATTGTTATTTTTAAACTACATGTATATATTGCTGTTCGGTTAAATACTGGTTTGAAAGGATTTAAAAAAACAAAAACAGCTCATTTTTATTGTGGTAAAAAGCACATAACTTTAAATTTACTATTTTAATGGGTTTATGTGTTTAAGTATAATTACTGAAGATAATTATATAAAGTTAATATGTTAAGTATATTCATATTGCTGAGCAACACATCTCTAGAAGTTTCTCATCTTGTAAAATGGAAGGAGGTCTGAACACCAAGTTCCCCTTCCTCCTCTCCCCTGCACTCAGAAACCACATTTCAGTAACTGTCTCTAGGACTTTGACTGCCTCAGGCGCTTTGTGTAAGTGGAATCCTATAGCATGAGTTTAGCTGTGGCTGGCTTGCTTCACTCAGCATAGGGTCTTTGAGGTGCATCCATGTTGTAACATTGGACAGGACCTCTTTCCTTGTAATGGCTGCATAATATTCCATTGTCCTGATACACTATCTTTTCTTTATCTGTTGTGATGATCTGAATGTTTGTGTCCCACCTGAAGTCACTGCTCTAACTCAAACCCCCAATGGTGATGATGGTATTAGCAGGTGGGGCCTTTGGGAGGTGCTTAGGTCATGGGAACAGAATCCTCTAGAAATAGACGGTGCCTTATCCAAGAGGCTCAGGCACATGCCTACGCTCTTCTGCCCTGTGAGGACGCAGTGATTGTGTGTGGCCCAGAAAAGGGTCCTTGCTGGTCATGTTGGTACACCAGCCCCATACTTCCAGCCTCTAGAACTGTGGGCAGTAATTCTCTGTCGTTTAGAAGGCACCCAGTCTACATTGTTTTGTTCTACCCGCCTGAATGGATTGAGATATCCCTTCATCCATCAATGGCCCCTTAAGTTGCTTCTACCTCTTGGCTAATATGAATAATGCTGCATTGAACATGGGTGTGCACCCATCTCTTGGAGACCCTGCTTTGACGTTTTTTGGACGTATCCCTGGAAGTATAATTGCTGGATATGTTTATTCTATTTTAAGGTTTTGAGGAAGCTCCAAACTCTTCCTCAAGGGCTGCACTATTTTGCATTCCCACCAGCAGCACACAGGAGTTCTAATTTCTCATCTACACAGTGTGTTTCTATGGTTCTCTTACCCTTGAGCTTTGTAAGGACAGGTAATCCCCGGTGGACCCTGAGCGGCCCCACATGTCCTTGCTGGTTATGCCAGGAGTGCAAGACAATGGAGGCCATTCTCAGGGTGTACCAGAAAACAATCCTGAGAGCTGAGGGGCTGCCTCCCCAGACCCAGTCCAGGTTTGCTTCTGCTCACTCTACATGGATCCCCCCAAGCTCTGTGCTCTTGTCCACTAAAGCCATAGGACCCTTTGCATCTCTGTGGTTCTCAAGAAGGCATGATGAGCTGACCCCATATTCATGAAACCACGTCTTCTCTGTTGGGTGAATGGCTTCCAAAACGATGTCATTCCTGTTTTTTTTTTTTTTTTTTTCCTGGATGATTGTGACTTCCATGATGCCAGTCTTTCCCTGATGGCATTTGGAAACTTCCAGTTACTGACCTCTTTCGTTCATGGTGCTCTGTGCTGGCCTTTCTCCCCAACTACACCCTTGACATAAATTGTGTCGATTCTAAGATCTACAGGCTGATGGCTACAAGTCATATCATTTATGCTGTTTTTATTACAAATAAAAAATAAAAATATGCTCACTATTTATTTGAGAGAGTCAGCTGAAATGAGGATTTAGGCGTGAGTGTCCTTCATGTAAATAGAATCTTAAGTCATCTGTTACTGTATTCCTAATATGGGCTTTTTGATGATACAGATAGGAATAAATACTATTCCAATTTAAGGAAAACTTCTTTAGGTGACTTTCATCTTGCACATAAAAGGGCAAGCTGCCTCTAGAATTATGGTTCAGAGGCCTGTGTGTATGGAGATGAGCGTGTCTCTCTGTCCCATTCCTGTCTGCCAGCTGAGCTCCACACTGGAGACACCAGATCTCCTGTCAGTCATAGTCCCTGTGATGCTATGCTGTGCTCAGAACTCTTTTTACTTTCTTATTGGCATAATCTTTTTCCTTATGCCCTTGAGGAGAAATCAGTTAAAACTATCAAAAGAGTCCAGTTTTGAAAAAGAATCCAAGGTCAGACCCCTTTTCCAGGAGGAGAAATGTAGGAAGCAGATGCCCCTCAACTTTGCCTCATGTCACTGGGACATGGCCCCCGGGAACATGGGGTTGCCCCTGCTGCTCCGCAGAATGAAGAAGGTGGGTCAAAAACCACCAAGGAAAAGGGTGCTCTGGCACAGGCATGATTTGCTCATGTCACGGTTTCGGGATGAAAAGAACAGACGAGGTGTCCACGGGCCTTTAGGGTAGGCTGGGTTTATCATCACCACTGGACTCCTTGCGCGGCTCCTTGAAGTATCTTTCCCATCAAAGCTGCTCCTGCCTCCCTTGGCCGCTGCCACATGTCTTTGCTCATGGCCTCTCGGGAATGGTGCACAAGAGATTCTGCATCTTTCTTGGCACGGGCCCAGACCTGGTCATGCTCAGGACTTGCAGCCCCAACCGCACTCTCCTGGGCAAGAGAACCGCGACAGTACGCTCTGGTCTGAGCCAGGAGGTGGAAGACAGGTCTAAATTCTCTCCCTCATAACCTCCACTACCAAACCGTCCCGGTTCTCTCCAAGCTGCTGTACTTCACGGGGACACCCAGAGCTGCAGAAGGGAAAGCGTACTTCCCCTGGGTTCACTACACAGGCTCCCGTAAATCGGAGCTTCTGCCAGCCTTCACACCCCGGCCGAGTCTGACCTGTGGACATGTTCCCAAGGGCGGGACGCCCCCATGCAGCTGCCCTGGAGAACCCCTGTCACGGGCCACGGTCCCCCAGGCCTGTGTGAAGGGGCTGCTGGACATGCTTCACACACTTGCTGCCCCGGGTCCACTCTACCTATCACCAGCTGGCATCGAGGCACAGCACAGAGCCTCTTGGGAGCAGGGCCAGGAGTTTACGGTTCCTCTCACAAACCCACCTCGCCGGCTTACAGCCCTGGCCATGCTCTCCACTCCCTAGGCATGCCCAAACGGCAAATGTTCCTCAGGCCTGCCCAGGGCCCTACACACACCCCAACCCCATCCATTCCCGGCCAGCCTCAGCAGGAGCACTAGCAGGAATCCTGTGTTTCAGTGACCACACCGCTGGACGCTTTCCAGGGCTGCCCTGAACAGCTGAGGGCGCCTGCACAATTTCCCATGCTCCCGTCTCCAACCTCTGTAACACTTAGGGAAACAGAGGGCATTGAGTTTCCAGAAAAAGGTCCCTGGGAAGGTCATCCCAGTCCCTGTGCAGACATGGGCTGTGGGGAGGTGGTGGGCCGTCTCTCTCTCCCTGCACTTCCCCAGCAATCCAAGACCCATGACAGCTGCTCCCAGCACAGACGGATCAGGGGATTGATTCTGGGGGACCCAGGATATCTCCTCTCTTTCCTTGGTTGTCCCCTCCTGGACAACAATAGGACTAGTGGAGCTTAGCAGGGGGAAGGGCATGGAGCATCTCTAGGGAAGAAGGAGAGCAGGGAAGGACAGGAACAAGGACAGAGGAAGACAAAGTCCCGCAGAGGCAGTCTTAGGGACAGTGACAGCCTCCTGGGGGGAAAGGATCACACAGCCAGGCTTCCGGGTCTTGGAGAGAATCGGAGGTGGGAAGAGCAGGTGGTCAACCAGAGATTCCCCTGTACCCTGCGGAGATCAAGCGACCAAGGCCAGGGAGGACTCGGAGCTAGGGATGCACCCCACTGAGGGCAGAGCCCAGCATCCCCAGAGCGGCAGGCCGTGGGTCATCAGCTACACTAACTCCCTTTGTCCTCTCTCACGGCCAACCCCAGCATCCTCGCTGCTCTCTGACCCAGAGAAGGATTCCACGGAAGACAATTCTGACGGAAGTAGCCACCCTGCGCCTGTAATTCACTTCCACCTCCATCTCTTGGGCTCCCTCTCTCCTCTGTCCAGAAGCGCCTCCCAGCTCTTCCCCTTTCCCTGCTTTGACAATGCCCACCCTGGAGGCCCTCGTCTCTGGCAGGCACTCAGGCTTTGCATCGGAACTGCTACATGAAATCCCTGGGCAGCCCTCCTCACCCCTTTCCTACCATCACCCTGACCCCTCACTGCTGACTCTGGGAAGTAGCCCCGGAAAGCAGAGCAGAGAGGAGGGCTGGGAGTCGGCAGGGCATGGCTTACCTGGCTGGAGGGCCGTCGGGAAGGGAGGCTGGGCGTGGGTGTCCCCACTTGGTTCTCTGATGCCGGGGAGTCTGTGCTCATACCCAGTTCTGCTCTTGCTCTCAGCTCTCAAGAAGCTTCCCTTCTGTGGACTTGGTGCAAATGACAAGGGAAGCAGAGGAAGAGGAGGATTTGGGAACGGGGTGAGTCAGGCAGGAAAAGGGGCCGGTGAACATGGACACATGTTCTCCCTCATTTCCCCGTCCCTGTTGTGGATACCTCGGCAAACCGCACAAAACCTGGGGTGCTGCCCTAGCCTCTGACCACAAAGAGGAGAGGAGAGGAAGGTTACAGTCCCTGCAGGCACTAGGAAGCCCTGAGAACCATCCCACGGGGAACCTCCATCTGATCCATGCAACTCCCTGTGGTGGTTAGGCGCCGTCGTCCAGGAGCTGCTGATCTTGGAGGGAGGGCACTGGCTGCCTGGAGGGACTGGACCCCAGGCAGCCCAGGCACGGTGCTCTTCTGGTAAAGGGTTCCACACCCCCCATTGAGCCCCTCCCTCTGCACGACCCAAGCCTTGCCCTCCTACCCTGCAAAAGTCAGCAGACAGCTTGCTCCTGGACGACACTAGTCGGGAAGAGACAGTGGTGGGGTGGCCTCATCTCCCACTTCAGGCACGTGAGAAATGAGCAAACAAGACAGGCCCCCGGGCTCACAGGAGCAGGACAGCTCACCCCTCCCAGTGCTGCATCCCTGTGGGCACGGAGTCGGGCCCGGTCTCCAGCTGAGTCCTGTCCGCGGGCCACAACCATATGATCTGACCAACACCTCCCATCCCCCGAGCCTCCAAGACGCCTCATGGGAGGTAGTGGGTCCCCTCGTGGCACCCTTTTGCTTTGTGAGTTTCATACTCTAGAGACTCTCCTCGATCCTTCAGATGGCAGGGGAGACCCACCAGGGAAAGGCCACCCTGCCTGCTCCCACCTTGCCCAACACCCGCCCACAGCCCGTGGACTGCAAGCTCACTTCCCGTGGGAGTTGGGACCACGTCGTCTCTGCTATGCCACCTGCAACACTCATGTGGGCAAAGGCTGGCCCGACAGAGAAGGGCATGTCCAGGGCTCTCAGAGAGGCTGGGGAAGGGACAGTCCAGCAAGAGGAGGACCCCGCTGTCATGGAGGAGGTCGTTCAGGGAAGGGGACTGAGGGACCCTGTCAGTGTAGCCTTCATTCAGCCCCAGGGGGCCCACGGGAAATTCCCCTTTCTTCAGGACATGCATGGGTCCTGCAGGGAAACCTCCACCTCAACACCTCAGAAGATACGTCCCGCAAAACCCCACAGGCCTCTGGTAAGACCCAGGCCACACCCCACTCGCTGTCTCACACCATTCCACCCGTTGTCTCCACAGCTCCGCCACAGGACAGTGTGCCCACCACCCCGAGGCACAAGAGGCTCCTGGGATGCTCCAACAAAGGGAGCCAGGAGGGCCCTGGGGCCCCACTTGCGGCTCCGATTTCGGCCCGGAGGAGGATTCAGCGTGAACACACAGGCAAACATGCCTGCAGGAACGGCAATCTTACGCCTGACCTCCATAGGCCAAAGAGAAGACTTCTGGGCAGCCCACCAGCGGACGGCATTGTGCCCTGAGGATGAGACAAGAGGACCCTCGGATGCGGCTGCCACACCCAGAGTTGTCTGCCCGGGCCCTGCTGATGATGGACACTAGGAGCACGAGGCAACCACGTGGGCCCACAACAGTCCATTGTGTGGGGAGACTGGGCCCACCTGGGACTGGGCCCACCTGGGAATGGGCGGGACAGCAGCCTTCCCGTGCCTGCTGCAGGGGCTGCTCCTCCTCCAGCTGTCCACTGCAGTCCCCGGCAACCCTGCAGAGCATGACACATGCAGGACGAAGCGGCACTGCCAGGGCCCCTTGACCACCCTGGGATCCACTCGAGGGGCAGCAGCCCTACCCCTGCTGGATTCCCCGAGGGTGCCACACCAGAACCGCCCCTGTCGCTTCGACGCACATGACCGTGACCAATGCTGGGCTCAACACTGGCAGTGGCTCCACAAAAAGGGCCCCGCTCAGCCTGTGTGTTTGGCAGCAGCAAGAGGTTTAGGGAGGAGAGACGCTCCCCTGCACTCAGCGGCCTCGTCCTTTTACAACTCTGAGAGCAGAGGCCTCCCCTAGCTGGGCCTCCCCCACCTGACCAGGAACAACCCTCGTGGAGGGACAGCTCTACACCCCTACTCAGCAGGAAGAAGCTACAGAAGATGAGACCGTCCTCCTTCAACAACCTTAACCACGCAAGACTCCGCACTGGTCAGGGGCACATGAGGAGGGAGGAGAAGGCTAGCTGAGCACCAAGCAGGAGCTGGCACGCCACACCACCCCCCAACCTGTGATACAGGGGACATCCCTCAGTTGCTCTGACTTCCCTCAAGCTGAGGAAAGGGAAAAACAGATTCTCCCCAGATGGAGATCAAAACCCGGCAAGACCGCAGTCTCCCTCGGTTTGTAAAAGTCCTCGTGATTCTGCAGAAGAGGAGGCTCATTTAACGAGAGCCTAGCGACCTGCCAGAAGCCTGGATCTCCATTTCCTGAAGCCCTGACATCTCCCTCCCCTCCACGACACTGAGAGAGGCTGAGGCCGAAGGAAATGTCCGTAGGACAGAGTTTCTTTTCACACCTGCAGTCCCTTGGGAAGGACCTTGAAGGGAGGAAGGTAACATTCCTCCAGGAAGCTCCCCACCATCTTTCAATTCATGCCTTCCTAGCAGGAAATACCACCTTCCCTTCACAAGAGCAAAGCCTCCCGCATTGTGGGTGTCCTCTGTCCTCCTGCCACGTTCTTGCAAAACCTCCCTTTTGCCTGACCTCCTCCAATGCCATCCCAGAAAGTCAGCCTCCCATCAGGACCCCAGCAAGCAGCCCTTTCTACCCAAGGAACGTATCCTGTGCTTTAATAAAATCACCTCCTGCCAGCAAAGCCATCTCAAGACTTCTTTCTTGACCATCGGCCTTGAATGCTAACCTCTTTCCTACATCAGTCCTGTCTCTTGTAGGACTCCTGTGGAAACAGCCCTGCAACACGGGCCCATTTCTGTCAACTCTTCTGACTCCATCCACCTCACCCACTGCACATTCTGTGTCCTCCAAGGACTGGACCCTTCTGTGATTCTTGCACTCAAACCCTCACATGGCACCACTTTCAGTCCTCGACGTGGTTGACGTTGCCCTTCTGAAACTCCCCAGAATCCCATCCTCACTTTCTTTGTCTCACAGGTTTATCTGGTCCATAGATTCTCATCACCAATACCCTATAACCGGTTTCTGCTCCTGAGTAGAGGACACCATTTCTTTCCTTTGTCATCAAGCTCAAATCTTAACTCTCAGATGTTTGTCTCACAACTTTCAAAATTCTTCTTTCCCCTAATGCCTCTCTACCAGTTTCTCTTCTCCCTTTTTCAAGCCGCCCTCCCTCCCTCCCTCCCTCCCTTCCTTCCCTGCATGATCTTTTTGTTCTTTGTATTCCTTCCTCCTTCCCCCTCTTTCCTTTTCTACTTCTGTTCTGTTAGTCCCCACACAGCACTTCACTAATTTTTCACCCAGTTCCGGGACTCTTTCTGTCTGTACAAGACCCAGGAGCTCACGGCAATACGTTCCCTATTATAAAGAATGAAGGGAGACCCACATGGGGGCATCTCAAAGGTCTGCTTCTCTGCAAGTCAATGGGAAGCTTCAGGGTCATGAACCCTGGCCTTCCACACTAGAGCTGGATACGGGCTACGCTAAGCATTCCCCACAATCTCCTGTCATCCAAGACCCTGAGCATACAGCTCTCCCACCAGAAACCTGAAGAGTTTCATTTCTCGGCTGAAATGGCCCTCGAGTCAAGCCGCCGCCTGAGTGTCTGGAAAAGTCACTGACTTCAGCACGACTCACGGGTATATAGTCTTTGAAACGGAAACATCGGAAGTTTAATCAGTAGTTGACGTGGGGGTGAGGCTACCATGTAGTAACATCTATCTGAATTCCGGAAAGGAACAAGACACGCGACTACAAGTGGCTTGCAGGGGTAGACACAGCGACCATTCCTGAAGGGAGGGGCTGGAACGCGTTCATTGAGTCCGGAAGGGAGGAACGTGAGGGAGCAATCCAGCCACAGCCCCTCGTGTTCTGGCCATTAGCAGAGGGTTCACACTGCACAGGAACCAGGACAATGCTGGAGCACAGCACAGAGAGGTCTCATGTGCCTCACCTCACGCTGGGTGTGCTGTGTCCTGGGAAGTCAAGCCATGTATTTGCTGACAATGTGGAAGAGCCTTCAGCCATGTGTCCCTGGTGCCAGGGACATCAGAGCTCATTCATCCTGGATCGCAGCACACCCATCTCCCCAGTGTGGGAGAGCCTTTAGTCAGGGCTCTAACCTCGGGATACACGAGAGAACTCACCCTTCCAAGGAACGGAGACATGATACATATGGGGGGAACAACTCCAGGGCAGTGCTCACCTCTGTACACAGTAAGACCACTGGAGACACACCTCAGGGATGTAACGAAGGTTCCATCCTCTGACCTTGCTTCAGAGAGCTCTGCTCTCTTCATGTCCAGGACCTCACACGGGGTAGAAGCCATGTGCTGGGATTGCTGCACAAGAGCTCACAGCAACATGCATCCCTTCGAGGCCATGGGCACGTTCCCACAGAGAGAAACCGGTTGAATGTCATCTTCAGGGGAAAGCGTTTAGGCCACACCCTTAGCCAGCATCCAGGGATCCACACCGGCGGCAACCCCAACAAATGAGGACAACGTGGAAGAGCCGTTCGATACAGCTCTCACGTTTGGAGACACCAGACAACTCAGAGCGGAGAAACCTGTATCTGTCATCACTGGGGCCCCGCCTGTACCCAGAGCGCCCACCTTGCTCACCGCCACAGAAATCACACAGTACAAACCCCTTGTCTCCCGTCCCTGAAGCAGAGCCTTCAGCCAGAAGTGGGCCCTTTCACAACACCAGAGAACTCACACGGGGAGAGCCTCTAGCGCTGTATCCTGGTGGGAGAAGCTTCAGGTGGGGCTCAGGCCTGGGATCCCTTCTTCCCTAGCCAGCAACGACACCCTCACACCAAGGAATCACTGATCCGAACGCAACGAGGGGAAATTCTTCCCCAGACTCTCCCATCAGAGAATCACTGGGCAACTACCTCCCAAGGAATTCCTCGGGGTGACTGAGATACAAACTCAGACACCTCAAACACATATAGCAGGGCCCCGTTCTGAGGGATGCGGAATGCACTATTCCAGTAACCAATAGCTAGAAATCAAGCACATCTGCTCTGATCCAGGAGTACTTCCATAAAGGCCAGTCTCACCGAACAGGCGGGGTCTCACAATCGTGCACACTGTGCCAAGTAAGAACGGGGGACTTCTCCTTCATGAGCTCTCACAACAGACACAGGTACTGTCTCTTGGTAGGAAGTGGGATCACGGGAAGTAACACTGCCTGGGATCCATGAGAACATCAAGTCGAGGGTGAACTCAGAGTCTCAGAACACAAGGTGATCAAAGTATGTTCACAAAAACATGAATCTATCGATGTATATAGATCGCAAGGATGAATGGCCACAAGATTCAAAAAACACATGGTTTGTGATCTCCCTCTCATGTGTCCTTCATTCTACTAATATTGTCCTCACAAAGTGCAAAGGATTTACAAATTAATTACACGCTTAGAAATATCTCTATTTACTTCACTTATTGGAGAGCGAAAGAGCTAGCAAGGGAGCAAGAACAGTCGGGGTCGGGCAGCGAGGACGACGGAGAACGGTGCCCAATACAGGGCTTGATCCCCTAGGATCCAGGGATCCTGACCTCAGCCAAGGGCAGATGCTTACCCAACTGCGCCATCCGGGGGCTGGCAAATTAATTTTATCTTTTACAAAGATGCTCTTCTGGAAGACAGGGCACGAAAACCTCCACAGTTCAGCATCAGGCAGTGAGGGCTTCCTCCCTGTCTATGAGAACATGGGAGCCAAAGGTTTTTCTCCACCACCAAGAAGAGCTACATATCTCTGGGCCTGAGAGGGTGTACAACCACTGCAGATGTGGAAATACTCCCCGATTCGGTAGATTTTAGAACAGGAGGGGGTTCTTAAGGTCCCTTCCATAAAGACAAAGCCTGTCTAGGAATGCCTGCAAGGTTCTTTCAGTTAAGGTACCAGTTTTTGGCTTTGGCTCAGGTTATCATGTCAGGGTTATGGGACTGAGCCCCGTGTCAGGCTATGGAAGGCATGTGGAGCCTGCTGAAGGGTCGCTCTCATCCCCTGCAACACCCACTCCCACGCAAAAAAATAAATAAATAAATAAATAAAAAGGAGAGAGAGAAAGAACATGTGCAGAAGTCCACTAAGACATCCATTTGTAAAGATGCCTGGGATTCTTTGCTCTCGATGAATGGCCCAATAAAGCAAGTGTGGGCAGAAAGTCGATCATCAAGAGAATGTCTATTTATAAGGTCAGGCTGCAATAACTCAGGACTCTGCTACCAGGGGCAACCTGGAGTTCAGAAGTCTTGTGTGGGGCACGGTCTTGCAGAACCTTCTCCATATGTGCCACTAAGTCATCTTCCCCAAGCAGCCAACTCTAAACATTCTGGTTAAGGGTACATCTCCACATTAATCGACAAGAAGAGGCTCTCTTTGCCTCCGGAAGAAAGACAGTAGCCAGCAAGGAAGACACCCAAGTGAAGGCCTGAACCTCAACCCAGGTGGGAGGTTCAGAACCAAGACAACTTACCACTGCAATGCACGTGCACCAGGGAGGTGGCAGCGGTCACACTCCTGGACGTGCTGCACTTCCATCTGCACTGAAGAGACAGAGGCCAGACACTTTGGATGCTGCCCATGAGGCCACATCCCTTGAGCCTCGAAGCGCCACCTGTAAAAACAAGGACAGCATTCAGTCGAGGTCTCAGGACCCGCACGTGGGGAGACACATAGTCACTCTTTTTTTTTTTAAAGATTTTATTTATTTATTTGTCAGAGAGAGAGGGAGAAAGAGCGAGCACAGGCAGACAGAGAGGCAGGCAGAGGCAGAGGGAGAAGCAGGCTCCCTGCCGAGCAAGGAACCCGATGTGGGACTCAATCCCAGGACGCTGGTATCATGACCTGAGCCGAAGGCAGCTGCTTAACCAACTGAGCCACCCAGGCATCCCCAGAGTCACTCTTGATGGAAAGCAGGCCCCTCCATCCCAGCAGGGAGTGCAGGTTCAAGGAGGCCAAAACCACAGGGCCCCGCCATCTGTCAAAGTCTCAGCATTGCTGCTGGAAGACCTTCCCCTAAAGCATGCTTGGCAAATTGGCTGCCAGGAATTCCATGAGCCTGAAAAGGGCCTCTGGTCTTTCCTTGCTAAGACATGCCTCTCATGGGCCCGGGTACTCAACAAGAAAAAACAAAACAAACAAAAAAACTACAACAACAGCGTCTACCTTCCCCTTCCACAACACTCTTCCACTTCAGGGTCGTGGCTATGGCAGATTTAACACTGTGCTCATTTTGCCCTGATAAACGCCAACCCTCCAATAAAACACAGAGCAGAGAGTCAGGCTTGAGCACCCCGGTGACCCAACTGGCTGCCGTGGCTGCCTGGGCCTACCTGCCTCCCTCCCTCCCTGGCTCCAGTCCTTTCCTATGAGCATCTGCCTGGGCCCTGGGACTCTGGCTCTGCCCCAGGTGCCCCGGGCCCTGGGTGCAGGCCATCAAAAGGCAGTTGAGGGGCTGCAGACTCCAGCCGGCCAGCCCTGTGTTCCCCTCAACCCAACCACCATGGTGATCAACGTGGGCCCAGGTGCCAGATCCAACTGCAGCCCCCGCCTTCCTGCTCAAACACAGGGGCGCCTCGGAAGCAAGGCACATCCGCCCCAAATAACCTGCCCCTTAGCCCCCACCCCAGCAGCTTGAATATCTCCTGGGGACAGAAGCCCCAGAAGACAACACAACCTCCATTCCAGGCAGCGCATTTCACTCATCCTCCCGTCTTGCACAGGATGTCTGATGGGTCCAGTAAAACCCGCCTACGTTATGGCCCACGTGCTGCTGTGATGTGAGGAACCCTTCACCTCCCCAGAGTCTGAAAGGTCACCTGACCCATTTCGGAGGGCTGTCCCAGCGACCACGCCCACTTCTCCTGCCAGCCTGGGACTCTGCCTGCAGAAAAAGAACAAGAAAGAGCAAGAGTTGGTGATAATGTGAAGAAAAAGGAACCTTGTGTACTGATGATGGGGATGAAAACTGGTGCAGCCATTATGGGAAACAATGTGGGGGTTCCTCAAAAAGTTAAAATTAGAACTGTCATATGTTCCAGTAATTCCATTACTGGGTATTTACTCAAAGAAAATGAAAACATTTGAAAAGATATGTTTATATTGCAGCACTATTTACAGTAGGCAAGATATGGAAGAGCCCGTCAATAGATGATTGGATAAAAAAGACGTGGTGTATATATAGATATAGATATAGATATAGATATAGATATAGATATAGATAGATATATATAGATATCTAATAGAATAGTACTTGGCCAGAGAAAAGAATGAAATCTTAACATTTGCAACAACATGGATAAATCTAGAGGGTATAATACCAAATGAAATAGGTCAAAGAAAGACAAATATCCTATGATTTCAATCATATGTGAAATTTAAGAAACAAAACAAAGCATAAAAGAGACAAAACAAGAGACTCACAAATATAGAGAACAAACTAGTGATTACTAGAGGGAAGGTGGGTGGAAAGAGGGCATGAGACAATGAGGGTGTTTCATTGAAAAGGAAAAACAAAACACTATCTGAAGTCAATATTATTGTCTATGTAGAAAATCTAAAATATCTTATAAAAAGAAAAAAATCGATTGGAAGTAATGAGGAAATACCAAAACATCCTAGGATACAAGGCCAATATAAAAAGTCAACTATTTTCCTATATCTGAATAAAGAACAGAATTCCAAATTTTCCAATAAAAAAATACCATTTACAATACACCCCTAAAAAGGGTACTCAAGTATAAAATCTCACACAATATATATATATATATATATATATATATATATATATATATATATATGCAGGAAGACAAAACTGATGGAAGAAATCAAAGATCTAAATAAATGGAGAGAGAGTTCGTAGTCATCAGTAGCAAGACTCAATATGGCTAAGACGTCAATTCTTTCCAACTTAATCGATAAATGCAATGAAATCCAAATAAAACCTCCCAGTTATCTTGCAGATACTGACAAGAAGATTCTGAAGTTTACACAGAAAGTCAAAAGATCCAGAAGAGCCAACACACTGGACAGCTGGGTGGCTCAGGTGGTTGAGCATTTGCCTTCAGCTCAGGTCATGACCCCAGAGTCCTGGGATGAAGTCCCGAGTCAGGCTCCTTGCTCAGAGGGGAGCCTGCTTCTCCCTCTGCCCTCTCTGCCTGTGACATCCCCTGTTTGTGCTCTCTCTCTCTGACAAATAAATAACAACTTTTAAACAGGCTTAAGAAAAATAGAATAGCCAACACAATGTGGAAGAAAAATGAGAATTCACCTCACCTGGTCTTGAGACTTACTATAAAGCTACTAGCAACCACGACAGGGTGTTAGTGCTGAGAGAGACACACAGATCAACAGAACACATTAGAAGGACCAGGAATAGATCTACCAAAATAAAGTCAAACATTTTTTGACAAAGGAACAAACGGAATAGAAGGAGAAAAGATAGTCTTTCAACAAATGGTGCTCGAACAACCGAACACTCAAAAAGAAATGAAACTAGACACAGACCTTACACAAGTATTAACAAAAAATGAATCAGAGATCTAAATGTAAAAATACAAGAATAAAGAATACAGGAGAAAAATCTCTAGGACACTGGACTTGGTGATGACTTTTTAGATACAACACAGCAAAAGCATATTCCACGGGGAAAAGCATGCATTGGATATTATTAAAAAAAAAGTCTTCTGCTCTGTGAATGACATTTTTAAGAAAATGAAAGCATAAGGCACAGACCGTGAGAAAATATTTGGAACACAGATATCTAATAAAGGCTTGTGTCCACCATCACAATACAGCTCTTAAAGCTTCAATAATAAGAAAACAAATGACCAAATGAAAAATATGCAAAAGATTTGAACAAACTCTTCACCAAAGATATAAGGATAGCAAATAAATACACGAACAGATAGATGTTCCACATCACCTCGGTGGGAATATGCAGACGACATGACACAGGTATTGGAATGGTTACATCAAAAATAATGACAGTGCCAATTTCAGGTCCATAATCAGAACAACAAGATTCTGATTCATAGTTGGTAGGAACAAAAACTGATACAGCAACTTTGTAAAAATAGTTTGGCAATTTCTTGTGAAGCTAAACTTACATACATACATACATAACCAACACAGCAATTTCACACCCTATGTTTTTGAAAACTTATGTTTTAAAACCTACATTTGAATATTTCTAGGACCTTATTTCAAATGGTCCCAAAGTGGGAGAATCAAGCATCCATGGGTTAACCACTCTGAAATCATGTATGCAACTCTGAAATCATGTATGTGTATTCTGGAATTGAACTATCAAGTCAATGAAATTCAGATGTTAGCTGGATTCTCACTGTTAGTGCAGGAGATTACAGACAAGCAAGGAGAGAAGGTTTGAATGTTCCATCTGGTAATGCTTACAACAGGAGACAACAGTGTGAATACTTAGCTTACTATAGACACAGATGGTTACATACATGTGTATATACATGAGTGAGTATACACATATTCCCTGTTGACTTAGCTGAGAGGGTCTTTGAGCAATGACTTAACAGTCACAACAGACACACCTACTCCGCCAATCTTGGTTTCTCATACTATGCTCCAATGAAAAGAACCAGAACTACTTAGGGGGAAAAACTGGCTAATTCTAGGGCAGGAAAGATATAAGATGAACCTGGAAAATCTACTGCTACAGTGTAAGGTAGAAATATTCAAACAATAACAGGGTATGTCAATAGACACAGGAACCAACCGAAGGTGCTTTTTAAAAAATTTATTTACTTGTTTTTGAGAAAGTAGGAAAAGGAGAGAAAGCATAAGCAGCAGGGAGGAGCACAGGGAGAGAGAGAGAATTTTTATTTATTTATTTGTTTGTTTGTTTGTTTGTTTATTTGACAGAGATCACAAGTAGGCAGAGAGGCAGGCAGAGAGAGAGGGGGAAGCAGGCTCCCTGCTGAGCCCAGAGGCCAATGTGGGGCTCGATCCCCAGTCCCCGGGATCACGACCTGAGCCGAAGGCAGAGGTTTTAACCCTCTGAGCCACCCAGGCACCCCGAGAGAGAGAATTTCAAGCAGGCTCCACACTCAACAAAGAGCCCAACGTGGGGCTGGATCCCAGGACCCTGAGATCATGACCTGAGCCGAAATCAAGAGTCGGACACTCAACCAACTCAGCCACCCAGGTGCTGCTAGAAGATGCTTTTACTAACCAACCTGGAACAACTTGAGCAACAAAAGGAACAAGGTATCATTGTACTAGAACCAAAATATAAAATAACTAGCCATGAATTCGTGCTGATATAAATGGATTAGTAAATAGGAGAGAACAGAAAAATCTCCTATGCAGAATTCCTGATAATTTATGTACATAATTGTGTAGCTACTCCAACAGGAAGGAGGTATAGTGTAAGTGGTATAGTGTAATTGCCCACTTCCTTCCAAGGAGTACAGTATGAGGACAGAGAAAACAAAGTAATAAGTCATGTCCAGAGCACGAACCCTTGATATGAAAAGACCAAAGGACATTTTATCTCTGTGGTCTTCCTCCAAGAAACCCATAACCTCAGTCTAATCATGAAAGCAACAGCAGACAATTCCCAATTGAGGGATATTCTACAAAACACCTAACTGTACTCCTCAAAACTGCCCAGGTTATCAAAAACAAGGGAAGTCTGAGAAATTGTCACAGTCAAGGGGAGTCTAAGGAAACGACAAAGTGAAAGGTGGCATTCTGAAGCAGAATACCTGCATGGGGGAGAAAACACCGGGGTCAACTATCAAAAGACAAATCACATCCCATAAAACAATAGTTTACAACCCATATAATGGACAAGCACTAGTATCCCTAATATATAAAGAGCTAGACACTGAAGTATAAGAAAAACAAAAAAAGTCACAAACCTAAGAGAAAAATGGGCAAAAGATATGAACAGAAGGTTCACAGAAACGTAAATACACCTTTCAAATACATGAAAACATACTTAAGCTCACTCACAGTTAAGAAGCTTGCAGATATAAACTTCATAAAATACCATGTTTCTCTTTCCATGGCCAAAATTCCAGAAGTTGAACCATATGTTCTATGGGGGAAGCTATGGACAAACAAGCACGGATGCGGTGTCGATGGGAGTGACACAAAATAATACCACAATCCTGAATGATCGAGTTATCAATTCTATACACCCGTTGACCTGGCAGCGCACTTCTAGGAATTTATCGGAGAGAAAAAACCTATATGTACAAGGTCATTCACTAGAACATGGTTTGTAATAGCAAAAGGTTTGAAATAGTGCATAGCTAACAATAACCAGTTAACTAACTATGGAATGTCCATGCTTGAATTACTGTGCAGCTATAACAAAGAAACAATCCATGTTCTGTTTAGATACAGATGTCTGGGACAGGCTTTTAAGAAGTGAGAAAAAAGCAAAGAAAGAACAGAAAATCATGTATAGACTCCTTACTCAAAGTAAGGAGGCTCACTGAGCAGCAGAGTCCGCTTCACCTGGGAGCTTTTTAAAAATGCAAAACCCATGGCCCCCACCAGACCCACTAAATCAACATCTGCATTTCAACAGGATGCCAGCGGTGTACAGCTGCATCTACGTTTGGAAAGCCCTAAAGATGATGGATTCCCTTCTAAATAAAAGTAGGGGGCATACAAGAGCATCTTTTTTAATATTTTATTTATTTATTTGACAGAGAGAGATCACAGTAGGCAGAGAGGCAGGCAGAGAGAGGGGAAGGGAAGCAGAGAACCCGATGTGGGACTCGATCCCAGGACCCTGAGATCACGACCTGAGCCGAAAGCAGCGGCTTAACCCACTGAGCCACCCAGGCACCCCACAAGAGTATCTTTTAACTGAAAAAAGAAGCACTGGTAGGACAAACAAGACAGACAGGTATCTATAGCAGGAGGACCATAACTCCAGTTTGTCTGGGACTGTCCCGATATAGCCAGTTGTCGCATCATAACTTTATGGAACCTCTTTCATTCTCAGTGGAAGTGTCTCAGTTGAGATGAAAAATGTCACCCTTCCTAGAGGGAACATCACTTAACCTTTTAACCATGTTATTACTAATTCAAAAGTATTTTATTAAAAAGACAGAGAGAGAGAGAGAGAAGACCAGTCAGGAAAAAACACAGACTGAAGAAAAGCAGTGAGCCAAGGATGGTTGGGCAAGAAACCCAAGGAAAGGCAACGTCTGGGGCAAAAGAGAAAGACAACTTTGTGAGGAAGAGTAAGGGGATGTATCAGAGTTAAGAAAGGAAAGCTAGCAGGCAGGTGTCAGAAACAACAAAGACTGAGGGTTATGCTGCAGGATGGTCAAGTAAGACAAAGCCAAAAACTGGATTGGACTACAATTTGGTAGCCTTTTCCAGAGCTGACTCAGGTGAATGTCAAAGAAGCAAGAATGCATTCATCAAGTTGAAATATGAATGAGAAATGCAGAAACCAAAGCCAGAACAGTCGGCTATTCAAGCTAGAGATGTGAACAAGCGGACACAAACACTTAGGGAGAGTCATCTGGAGGACACGTGGTCCCTCCATTCCACCAGATCTTCAAAGTCCTATTCCTGGATCAAGCAGGACCATGAGATTGCTGTCTACACTAACCTCATTGTTCGGTCCCCTGAAAAGCATCCATACACTTCTAGCACAATGCTGTATCTATCAGATATGATTATAGGAAATTTCAGTGTTGTTATTAGAAAAATCAAAGGAAGTTTTACAACTTGCACAACTCTGTGAAATTAAGAGTCCTGCTTCTCATTCTACCAACTGTTCTTTGAATTTGCTTGATATACTGATATACTTCCCTTCAGGTAATTCTTGCCTATTTCTATCTTTTCGGGTTTTTACTAAGGTTTTATTTATTCATTTGGCAGACAAAGATCACAAGTAGGCAGAGAGGCAGGCACAGAAGAGAGGGAAGCAGGCTCCCTGCTGAGCAGAGAGCCCGATGTGGGGCTCGATCCCAGGACCCTGGGATCATCACCTGAGCCAAAGGCAGGGGCTTTAACCCACTGAGCCACCCAGGAGCCCCTCTATTTTTTTGTTTTAAAAATATCAATCCTTTCAAATTTTAGACTACTCATTTTAAAACAAAGTGGAAATAAACAAACAAAAAGCTCACCTCGGATGTGTTCATTTTCTGCTCTTAGTGGAGGAGGGAGAGCTGAGGAAGAAGGAAGGAAGAAGGAAGTTAGAAGAGACTTGGCCTGCTTTGCAGTTCCTGGATTTACCTGCCTACACAGCTCCACATACAAGATACTTACGTGTCCATGTGTGGCTCCGACAGATGTTGAGCTTAGACATGATACTCTTCACTGAGTGAATGTAAACATTTGCTTCTTCTTGATTTATTACCAATTTAGTTTCTGTGACAGAGAAAAATTAAAAACGTGAGATGATGAGTTTAACATTTAGGTTTAACAGTAACCTAAAGGAGGAAACACTATGGCTTTTTCAGAACTGATGTGGGAAAAATTAAAAATTAAAAATCTCAAGCCACACTGCTCATCTGTTTTGCTGTGAACACTATTAATCCCCTGAGGTCAGAAAATCCAAGCAACCTCTAGAAAAAAGAGATGTGGGTGTTTAAGGCAAGATAAAAAAAAATAAATGTTTAATATTTCTTTCTTTCAACTTTCAAAAGGTCTTTTAAAAAGAAACTATCTTTGATTTAATTAATAGTGACAAAATGAGCCGAAGGAAGGTTGGGTCCCATTTCGGTACGTCCTAGATGTCTAGCATTGCCGTACCTGAGGCCCAAGTTTTCCCCCAGGTGCAGCATGGTGCTTGGGGCCCCAGTTCCTCTGGCATGGTGTCTGGGTGCTCCGGAGTCGGAGCTCAGATGAGGGACAGCCTCTCTTCCCTACACCTCTCGCTGCTGCCAAACATACAGGCTGAGCGGGGCCCGTTCTGTGGGGCCGCTGCCAGTGTTGAGCCCAGCAATGGTCACGGTCCTGTGCGTGGAAACGAAAGGGATGGTTCCGGGCAGCACCCTCGGGGAATCTAGCAGGGGTAGGTTTGCTGCCCCTCGAGTCGACCCCAAGGTGCTTTCCAGGGACATGAGCTCTGAGTTGTCTATCTTGGAAAGGAGTGTTATTTTGAAGAGGAAAAGTTGGTTTCAAGAACTCACCTTTGTGTACGTTCACGTCTAACTCTGATGGCCTTTCCAAATGTGTCACTTAACTAAGCTAGACAACTTGAGTTCACCCTCAGAAACATGGCTACATTAGCTCGTGGGCGGGCAGTCCCCTTGCTTCTTATTCTGTGGGCATAATACCGGGACCCCATGGGCTCGGGGTTCATTCAGCAACTGGAACATGTAACTGATTTCCCCATGACTGTGGAACTCAACGCGCACCTTGACCAGCTGGATGGGTCTGGGATGAGGAACTCTTTCCCTCAAAGCCAGAGGGAAACACACACCACTCCACAGGGTTCTCTGGGGACTCATTGGGACCATGAAGGACCCCACTCTCTACCTGGAGTGGAGGGTGCACTTTGGGTGCCCTTATCTCCCGGACAAGTTTTCACCCACTCACCAGCGACTCCTACTAAAGAAGATCTTCTGGTGGGACCGCCAATCAAAAGGGCTTCTTGGAATGGTTTCTTCCCTCCCAGTCCTACTGATCCAAGAAGCCATCCTTATTCAGGTACACTGGCAAACAAAGGCTTTAGCTAAGCATCCAACTGTCCTCCTGGGAAAAGGAACCTCCCAATTCCTACGGGGATGGCCCCTGACTCTAAGGACTTGGCATCAGCTCCAGAGCATCACAGAGAACAAAGGCCACCAAACCATGACGCCCAGGCAATGCTATTATCAAGTACCACCTTACGCTTCCAGATATACCTGAACTAACATCCAAAACCAACCCAACTGGACACCCAGCGACCCTTGGGCCTGGACACGACCACTCTACACCCATGGCTCCTAACTCTGTAAAGGTTCTGAAGTCTACCAGACTGAAGATGCCCCTATGAAAATGCAGAGGACAGGTGCTTTAACAATGGCAACAGTTTCAGGGAAAGGGAGTAAGAAGAACCAGGTATGCTGTCATCAGTCAAACTTGGACTGCTGAGGCCAAAGCCTGTCAGCAAACATGTCTGCTCCCAAAGCAGAGATCCTAGTGCCCACCTGTTGGTTCTCATTGACAATAAATCATACAAGCATTTATCTGGACTCCAACAGGCCTTCCTCGTCTTCTTCGCCCATGAAGCAATTGACAGAAACGGCTCTTCTTCCCAAGCCAGGACCCGCCAACCCGATATGGGCCTGGAATGGTTGCATGTTCCAAGAATGGCCCTCCTAACCCAAGGACCCTTTGAAAGCCTGACTGCGGTTCAAGGAGACTCAGGATTCGATAAGGGCCCCTAGCTGGGATGCAATGGCCATGAAGCTCTAACCTGGGCCCATGGCTTCCCCAAGCTCCAGAGGCCATCAGACATTTGGCCTGGGCCAAGTGCGTGGGTGCATCATGAAAACCATCACAGACCCAGCCGACCTTCCCCATTTTAAGCAACGGTGCACGGGTGCTCCGTTCCACTGATGTGGCCACCTAGCATCCATCGTTGTCCCTCTTTGGGAATAGAGGATGTCGTGGGGCATGGGGAAGTCCTTACTGAGTACACAGTCAAGGCCCACCCTGTCACCCCAAACAGGATTTCTCAGTGAAATACGGGTATGATCCCAACACATAAAGCAGTTCTACAGAACACAAAGGCTTCAGAGGTGGTAACCGCAACACAAGGTGTAGCCTGTGCCCATCGAAAGACACAATGCTGTGCATACATTGCACATGATCTCAAAGAGTACTCTGGGTTCCTACCAGATACCACTGCTCAAATCCCCACTTCCAAGGATCCCTCTCCTTAAGGACTGGCTCAACTCTTGACCTGGGGGAGGGTTCTCACCCACTATCAGAGGACTCTTCATGGGGATTCTCCTCTTTCTTCTTCTAACCCTGTTGTGTTTTTTCCCACTCCACGCCCCATCTCTGCAGGAACCTTCACACTGCAGTAACTTCCAAGGACAGATGGTCCTTTCCACTCAGGAAGACCCAGTCACAAATTCTCCCCTGCACTCAGTGGCCTCTTCCTTTTACAACTCTGACAAGAGAGGCTTCCCCCAGCTGGGCTTCCCCCACCTGACCAGGAATGACCCACAGGGAAGGACAGCTCTATGCCCCTATTAAGCAGGAAGAAGTTACAGAAGATGAGACCGTCCTCCTTCAACAACCTTAACCACACAAGGCTCCGCACTGGTCAGGGGCACACGAGGAGGGAGGAGAAGGCTAGCTGAGCACCAAGCAGGAGCTGGCACGCCACACCGCACCCCAACCTGTGATACGGGGGACATCCCTCATGCGCTCAAGCTGAGGAAAGGAAAAAAACAGATACTCCCCAGATGGAGATCAAAACCCGGCAAGACTGGAGTCTCCCTCGTTTTGTAAAAGTCCTCGTGATTCTGCAGAAAGAGGCTCGCTTAACGAGAGGCTAGCGACCTGCCAGAGGCCTGAGTCTCTGTATCCTGAATCCCTGACATCTTCCTCCCCTCCACGACACAGAGGGAGGCTGAGGCCGAAGGAAATATCCGTAAAACAGAGTTTCTTCCCAAACCTGCCATCCCTTGAGAAGGACCTATGAGAGGAGGAAGGTAACATTCCTCCTGGAAGCTCCCCACCATCTTTCAATTAATGCCTTCCTAGAAGAAAAAACCACCTTCCCTTCACAAGAGCAACGCCTCCCATATCCTGGGTGCCCTCTGTCCTCCTGCAACGTTCTTGCAAAACCTCCCTTTTGCCTGACCTCCCTCAAAGCCCTCCCATAGAGTCAGCCTCTGGTCATGACCCCAGCAAGCAACGCTTTCTACCCAAGGATTGTATCCCTGTGCTTTAATAAAATATCCTCCTGCCAGCAAAGCCATCTCAAGTGCACCCTCGATGTATGTTCAAGAAAACCTTAACCTATTGATGTATGTATATAACGCAAGGATGAATGGCTACAAAATTCAACAAACACATGGTTTGTGATCTACCTCTCATGTGTCCTTAATTCCACTTATATTGTCCTTACAAAGTGCAAAGGATTTACAAATTAATTACATGCTTAGAAATATCTCTATTTACTTCACTTATTGGAAAGCGACAGAGCTAGAGAGGTTGCAAGAACAGTCGGGGTCGGGCAGCGAGGAAGATGGAGAAGGGTGCCCAATACAGGACTTGATATCCAGCAACCAGGGACCCTACCTCAGCCAAGGGCAGATGCTTACCCAACTGTGCCACCCGGGGGCTGTCCAATTAATTTCATCTTTTACAAAGAAGCTCTTCTGGAAGACCTGTTGGGAACAGGGCAGGAAAACCTCGACATTTCAGCATCAGGCAGTGAGGGCTTCATCCCCATCTATGAGAACGTGGGAGCCAAGCGCTTTTCTCCACCAACAAGAACAGCTACGTATCTCTGGGCCTATAAGGTGTACGACCACTGCAGATGTGGAAATACTCCCCGATTCAGTAGATTTTAGAACAGAAGGGGGTTCTTACGGTCCCTTCCATAAACACAAAGCCTGTCCAGGAATGCCTCCG
This sequence comes from Neogale vison, assembly GCF_020171115.1. Taxonomy (NCBI): domain Eukaryota; kingdom Metazoa; phylum Chordata; class Mammalia; order Carnivora; family Mustelidae; genus Neogale; species Neogale vison. Next base: position 158,259,412 of record NC_058092.1, read on the forward strand.
TGGTTCTTTCAGTTAAGGGACAAATTTTTTTTTTATTTTTAATTTTTTTATTGTTTATAAACATATATTTTATCCCCAGGGGTACAGGTCTGTGAACTGCCAGGTTTACACACTTCACAGCACTCACCAAAGCACATACCCTCCCCAATGTCCATAACCCTACCCCCTTCTCCCAACTCCCCTCCCCCCAGCAACCCTCAGTTTGTTTCATGAGATTAAGAGTCATTTATGGTTTGTCTCCCTCCCTATCCCATCTTGTTTCATGGATTCTTCTCCTACCCACTTAAGCCCCCATGTTGCATCACCACTTCCTCATATCAGGAAGATCATATGATAGTTGTCTTTCTCTGCTTGACTTATTTCGCTAAGCATGATACACTCTAGTTCCATCCATGCTGTCGCAAATGGCAAGATTTTGTTTCTTTTGATAGCTGCATAGTATTCCATTGTGTATATATACCACATCTTCTTGATCTATTCATCTGTTGATGGACATCTAGGTTCTTTCCATAGTTTGGCTATTGTGGACATTGCTGCTATAAACTTCCGGGTGCACGTGCCCCTTTGGATCACTACGTTTGTATCTTTAGGGTAAATACACAGTAGTGCAATTGCTGGGTCATAGGGCAGTTCTATTTTCAACATTTTGAGGAACCTCCGTGCTGTTTTCCAGAGTGGTTGCACCAGCTTGCATTCCCACCAACAGTGTAGGAGGGTTCCCCTTTCTCCGCATCCTCGCCAGCATCTGTCATTTCCTGACTTGTTGATTTTAGCCATTCTGACTGGTTTGAGGTGATATCTCATTGTGGTTTTGATTTGTATTTCCCTGATGCCGAGTGATATGGAGCACTTTTTCATGTGTCTGTTGGCCATCTGGATGTCTTCTTTGCAGAAACGTCTGTTCATGTCCTCTGCCCATTTCTTGATTGGATTATTTGTTCTTTGGGTGTTGAGTTTGTTAAGTTCTTTATAGATTTTGGACACTAGTCCTTTATCTGATATGTCGTTTGCAAATATCTTCTCCCATTCTGTCAGTTGTCTTTTGATTTTGTTAACTCTTTCCTTTGCTGTGCAAAAGCTTTTGATCTTGATGAAATCCCAATAGTTCATTTTTGCCTTTGCTTCCCTTGCCTTTGGCGATGTTCCTAGGAAGATGTTGCTGCGGCTGAGGCCTCATTTTATGAGGCCAGTATCACCTTGATCCCAAAACCAGACAAGGATCCCATCAAAAAAGAGAGCTATAGACCAATATCCTTGATGAACACAGATGCGAAAATTCTCACCATAATACTAGCCAATAGGATTCAACAGTACATTAAAAGGATTATTCACCACGACCAAGTGGGATTTATCCCAGGGCTGCAAGGTTGGTTCAACATCTGCAAATCAGTCAACGTGATACAACACATCAATAAAAGAAAAAACAAGAACCATATGATACTCTCAATACATGCTGAAAAAGCATTTGGCAAACTACAGCATCCCTTCATGATCAAAACTCTTCAAAGTGTAGGGATAGAGGGCACATAACTCAATATCATCAACGCCATCTATGAAAAACCCACCACAAATATCATTCTCAATGGAGAAAAAACTGAAAGATTTTCCACTAAGGTCAGGAACACGGCAGGGATGTCCATTATCACCACAGCTATTCAACATTGTACTAGAAGTCCTAGCCTCAGCAATCAGACAACAAAAGGAAATTAAAGGCATCCAAATCGGCAAAGAAGAAGTCAAATTATCACTCCTCGCAGATGATATGATACTCTATGTGGAAAACCCAAAAGACTCCACTCCAAAACTGCTAGAACTTATACAGGAATTCAGTAAAGTGTCAGGATATAAGATCAATGCACAGAAATCAGTTGCATTTTTCTACACCAATAACAAGACAGAAGGAAGAGAAATTAAGGAGTCAATCCCATTTACAATTGTGCCCCAAACCATAAGATACCTAGGAAGGGACCAACTTTTGGCTTTGGCTCAGGTAATGACGTCAGGGTTATGGGATTGAGCCCTGTGTCTGGGTATGCAAAGCATGTGGATCCTGCTGAAGTTTCTCTCTCATCCTCTGCAACTCCCACTCTGCCCACAGAAAGAAACACACACACACACACACAGAGAGAGAGAGAGAGAGAGAGAGAGAGAATGTCTGTGGAAGTCCACTCAGACATCCATTTGTAAAGATGCCCGGGATTCTTTGCTCTAGATGAATGGCCCAATAAAGCAAGTGTGGGCAGAAAGTTGATCATCGAGAGAATGTCTATACAAGGTCAGGCTGCAATAACTCAGGATTCTGCTACCAGAGGCAACCTGGAGTTCAGAAGTTTTTTGTGGGGCAGGGACTTGTAGAACCTTCTCTACATGTGCCACTAAGTCATCTTCCCCAAGCAGCAAACTCTAAACATTCTGGTTAAGGGTACATCTTCAAGGTAATCGACAAGAAGAGGGTATTTTTACCTCCAGAAGAGAGACAGAAGCCGGCAAAAAAAGATACCCAAGTCAAGGCCTGAACTTCAACCCTGGTGGAAGGTTCAGAGCCATGACAACTTACGACTGTGATATACATCCACCAGGGAGATGACAGAGGTCACATTCCTGTATATTTTGCACTTGAATCTACACTGAAGAGACAGAGGACAGACGCGTTGGATGCTGCCAATGAGGTCAAGTCACCTGAGGTTTGAAGCACCACCTGTAAAAACAGGGAGAGCATTTAGTTGAGGTCTCCAGACCCGCACTCGGGAAGACACAATGTCACACAAAACTGAAAGCTTGCCCCTCCCTTCCAGCAGAGAGCACAAGCTCAAAGAGGCCAGAACCACAGAATCCCGAAATTTAAAGATTTAGCATTTCTGCTGGCAGACCTTCAAATGATACATGCACGGTCAACTGGCTACCGGGAGTTCCACAATATCTTTGCCAGACCCAAGCAGGAGGATGTGGGCCAGGAAATGGCCCAGAGGTCAACCACCATGTGCAACTAGTGACAGGAGTCTAAATAAAGTTTCTGCTGCTCCCATAAATCGAACAGAAGATCTGCATAAACCCTATTTCAACTGCATTTTGCATGACCATCCTAGGGTTGCTTACTTCTCCTTGAATCTTCGTTCACCTGTGACATGCATTCTTATTCCTCTACCCTGTAACTTCAGTGACAACGGAACTCCCATTGGAGATATGCATATACTCTACCTCCTCAATGTCTTTTCAACTCTATGTGAGTGGCTCTGTTAGTCTTGCTTCCTTTCTTTCCTCATAACTCTATTTGGCTGAAATGAGCCTCTGGTCTTTCCTTTCTAAGACATGCCTCTCATGGACCCTGGAACTCAAAAAAGAAATAAAAAGCCAACAACTAATCACCACCCAATATGAATGTAACCTATACCTTGGAGATCAAAGTTGCTTCACTCCTAACCAGAGACTATGCTACTGGCCTAAAGGGCAAGCCCTCCAACAACCAGCTTCTAGAGGATTCTGGGACGATTTTGGGTATAGTTTTGATAGGATTTTCCCAATCCGAAAACACTGCCACCCTACAAAGTGAGGTCCCCAAACCTGCTTTTGAGATAAACAGATTCAGAGCTTCACAGGACCCATTGTGAGGCACAGAAACGCCTGGCGGTGGTGGCAGCAGGTGCCAGTCCACATGGGTGATGGCTTTCAGTTCAACAGATTTGGGATGGTTTCTTAGATGCAAGAAGGCAGCCGCAAGCACACTTGGTTTCTTAGCATCTATTCTAACTAAGCCTGGCAGGCACAGTGACGGACCATTCCATACAGCTTTTGAAACCCTGCTGTGTTGGAACTTCTCATGAGGAATCTCTAGAGTGAACTTTCAGTAGTGTGTCCAGGCCAAAGCCAGCGCAATACTCCCATCAGACTTGACTGCAATACCTATGATTTGGGTGGATTCCTCTTCTTGAGGTCTCCCGAATATCCTGAGGTTCCTATACCTGCCAACAGGTAACATTCCCTACTCATCTGGCAAGGCTCCTGAGTACTGTGTCATGGAGGTGTGAAGCCGCTATTGCCAAGGGGGTCCACAAAGTCACCCTTAATTCCTGAAAATTGTCTGGTCATTATCTGAGTCTATACACATTACTATCAAATTGGACATTCCACTCAATCCCTTGGTAAAATAACCAATGTTTCCAGCGGTGTCCTGTTAACAAGAAAAAGGCCCTTGTGCTGAACTTGTGCCAATAATCCTAAGTACCTTGGAAGAAAGAATTCTTCCTGAGAGTTTCTGAATGATGGAGGGTTCAGGAAGGGAGAGAAGTTAAATTCTCCCATTTGTTCACACAGAAATATTTCATCACATTTCTGTAGATCATGGATATTTTCAGATACAGTTTCCCTATATCTGGAAGAAGAAATATTAAAGAACCAGCAACATTTCAAACAAGAGTCACAAAGGTAGGCTTATATTCCCCAACTCACTCAGTCCCCATTTACTAATTCTTGATTGGCTTGAATGCAGCTTTTCCATGAGTTCCGCAAATCCGTACCCAGTTGAGTTTGAGAATTTTCACGATCGGAAACTAAGACCCTACAAGACACATCACCGTGTATAGTCACAGGCATTTAATGGCAGAGTAGGGATAAAAGGCCTGTGGACACACACTTAATGAGATATATTTTCACCTAACATAGAAGGCAAGACATCAACATAAAGCAGAGAGGCCACAAGACCTGCATCCTGATCGCCAGGGCATGGCGTGTCCATGAGTTTCCGTATCTCCAAGCCAAATACGCTTATGTGTTCTGAGCTAAGGTTTCTGCTTCTAGAATTTTCTCCCAAGGAGAAAACCAGAGAGGTTGTAAAGGATTTGCAACAGTGTTTACGGAGGCTTCCTGGATAATGGCAAAGCCCTGCAGTTCACCGCCTTGAACAAGGCCCAGAAACCTGTTCAGTGCCCCCTTTGCATCCACCACGGTCAGGCAGGTCTAGCCCTTTTTCCCCAAGTTGCATAGCACAACCTCTCCTGGTGTCCACCAGGTCGCTCGGCCTCTGTGTTCCATGTCCTCAATGGATCTCTTTGGAAGAAGGTAACGCGCATAGTGGTGGAAAGAGCAAATATACTCTTCCTTTCTCCCTCCTTGCACCCAACCAAGGTTTCTGCAGGAACAGGCAGATGAGGTTCTTCTTCTGTGGCACCTCCAAGAATCCCCTTGCACAAAACCTGAGCCTTAGCGCTTAGCAGGCTATTTTGGTCTCTACCCCCCACCGCCCATCTCAGCCACAGGGCAGCATTCCACCTGCCAGTCTCCTCAGAAAGAACTCCTGCACCTTATCTAGCTGCTCTCTGTTCAACACCCAGGTGCTGACCTAGGCATCTGAAAGGAGACTGGATGAGGAGACACACCCATCGCACCCAGGTGCCTGAATGTATGCCACACCACACCGTCTACTTCAGGGTTGTGGTGATGGCAGACTTCCCACTGTGTGCTTTTTGTCCTGAGATATGCCAAACCTCCAATGCAGCAGAGAGCAGAGAGCTGGGCTTCAGCCCCCCAGTGACCTGGCTGGCTTCCATGGCTGCATGGGCCTGCCTGCCTCCCTCCCTGGCTCCAGTCCTTTCCTATGAGCATCTTCCTGGGCCCTGGGGCTCTGGCTCTGCTCCAGTGCCCCGAGCCCTGGGTACAGGCTGTGAACAGGCAGTTAAGAAACCACAGACTCCGGCTGGCAGGCCCTGTGCTCCCCTCAACCCAACCACTGTGGTAACCAACATGGACCGAGGTGCCAGATCAGACTGCAGCCCCCCACCTTCTTGCTCAAACACAGGGGGCTCCTCGGAAGCAAGGCATGTCAGCCCCCAAATACCTGCTCCCTAACCCACTCCCCACCAGTTGAATAACCCCTAGGGACAGATGTATAGAGAAGCCAACATAATCTATACTCCAGGCACTGCATTTCACTCAGCTTCTCACGGTACGCGGGTGGGTCAGAGGAGGATTCGGCATAACAGCACAAATAACGCTTGAGTAGTGAGCAAATGTGTTTCTCCCAGGGTGGCAACATTTCCAGATAGGCCTGGTTGTCAGTCTACCTGTGCTCCAGTAAGAGCCCTGCTCTGACACTGATGAGCAAGCCACAGACCAAGAGTACCTCTGCAGGTAAATGGGCCCAAATGTATCCTGGATCCTTTCATTTTGTTGTTTTGATTTTGCTCCTAAGTCCAGGGAGATAGCTCTGGGGCATGGCTGGGGCTCTCCGTTCAAGAGCACAGGTGGTAAATGAGCCAATGTTCCCCTCAACATCACTCCTGGGACAGGCCAAGTCAAGCTACCACCCGTGTGCTACCCTGTGACCTCAGCAGGGCCAAAGCACAGCCTGCTCCCTGGATGTGGAGAGAACAGGGATGCAGTCCCTGCGCCACACATTCTGAAGCCAGAACTCTAAGGGAACTATGCATGTGGGCTGTGGTAGCACAGAAACTGGCAGGCACCACGCTGCCCTGAGAGCCATGTAGGCTCCTGGCAGCCTCAGAGTGGGGGTCCAGTGCCTGCTCTGCATTCCAGATTGCCCCTGCTCTGTCCTGACTCAGACCTAAGCTGGAACCCTTGTGGTCCCTCCAAGTTCAGGTGGCATAAAAAGGGCCTATAGTAGTTGAGGTGCCCCTGGGAAGGGAAGCCCCTGTGGCAGATCCCAGGATGAGGCTGGATGGCATATTAGGGGCTCACTGAGATGGGAACCCACAGCAGATTGCTGTGGGAACAGGGAGCCCAGTGTCTGTGGAGCGTGTTCACATCACTGCCTCAACAGCTGTGTCCCTGGCAAATGACTGCATCTGTCTGTGCCCCATGTCTTCTGTAGAACTGGACCTCACAGCACGTTGTCTCCCAGAATTTAGTTGAGGATAAACCAAGACAATGAACAATAAGCACCTCACCAGGGCTTGGAACAGAAGTGCCATCCATGAAGACACATCTCCCTAGGATTGCTTGGTAGGAAACGTGTTTTGGAACCCCTGGCTCAGCTGATCATGTGGTCTTGAACATCAGAGAAAAAGCACCTGGCTTCAGCGAGCCTCCCTCCAACATGGTGACTTCGAGCCATCGTGATCCAGTTACACAACCTCCTCTCCAGGGACATTCCTGCCTATCTGGTAAATACCGGGCTATGTAGATGCACTACTCTGCAAGCCCTGCCCCAGGAAGCCTTGGGCCCAGCTGTCTTCCCACATCACCAGGACAATGGACCTGGGCCTCTGGCCTTACCTCGCTTCTCAGTGATGATGATGGTGGCCTCTAGGGGCTCCCCCAGCCCTGCCTCATCTTGATCATCAGCGTGAAGATGTACGCTGACTCTGGGTCCAGCTTGGTGGCCATGAATCGCCTCACCATTTCCACTGTGGTGAATGTGCTGGAGTTGCTGTTGGCCAGGCAGTAGGCAGTCTGATATCCTATGGGTGGAACAGGAGGGCCACGCATCAGTCTCATCACCCCACTCGGACCCCACACTCCTGCCACCACCACTCTGCCGTGTTTCCACCATGTCCTTCATCCTCTGCCAGCATCTGAGAGGAATGGCACAGCCGCAGTGGCAGACGGAGCCTCTGAGTGCTGGGCCCCCATGACTCTCGTTCCCCTTCATCCATCCCACCACCAAGATATGGAAATAGCTTCATCTTTAGTGATTCATTACTTACATAAAACACCAGTACTCATCATATCAGCCATTTAAATAATCCCAAAAAAACAAGTTCCAGAACCAGATGCCTTTCATGGTAAATTCTACCATTCAGGGAAGGATTCATACCAGTCCTTTGCCCGCTTTTCCAAAAAACAGAAGTAAAAGCTTCTAAACCCACTTGATGAGGCCAACATTACCCTGATACAAAAAAAAAAAAATGAGGACACCCCAAGAAAAGAATCTTGCAGTCCAACATCCCTGATAACCATAGATGCAAAAATATTCAACAAAATACTAAAAGCCCAAGTTCACCAATATGCTGAGATGATCATATACTATGATCAAGTGGGATCTTGCAGGAATGCAATGATGTTTTACAGGAGCACATCGATCAAAGTGATATAGCACATTAACAAAATAAAGAATAAAAATGATGTGATCATCTTGAGAAGCAGGGAAGCATTTGACAAACTTTAATATCCGTTTGCAATCAAAATTCTCAACAGAGCATGTAGACCAGGAACATACCTCAACACCAAAAAGGCCATATATGGGCCACCTGCCTCTCTGCCTACTTGTGATCTCTCTCTCTCTCTCAAATGAATAAATAAAATCTTTTTTAAGGCCTTATGCGACAACAGATTACGTCACATCCCATACTGAAAAGTTTTAACTGTTTCTATTTCCTCTAAGATTGCCGAAGTTAGGAATACTGCCACTTTTTCCTTGCCACTTTTACTGAACACAAGATTAAAAATCCAAGGCAGAAAAATTATGCAAGAAGATAATCAGAAGGCATCAAAACCGGAAAGAAAGAAGTAAAATGTTCACTATTTGCAGATGATACAGAATATGAGGAAAACCTCAAAGAAGCCAGTGAAAACTTGTTCAAACTATGACTAAATTCAGTAAAGGGACAGGATACAATATTACTACCCCAAAACCTACTGCATTTCTATACACTAATAATGAATCATCAGAAAATAAATTGGGAAGATCATCCCACATTAAGTTGCATCAAAAAGAATAAAATACCCAGGAATACACTTCACCAAGAGGTAAAATCTTGTATAACTGAAAACTACAAGACAGTAAGGAAGGAAACTGAAGGCAACACACATAAACCAAGATATCACATATTCATGGGTGAAAAGAATTAATAGTGGTAAAATGTCCATACTTCCCTAAACCATCTACTTTGTAATTCCTATCAAAATTCCAAGGACATTTTTCACAGAAAGAGAATAGAAGGATCTAAAAAATTGTATGATGCCTGAAACCAGAGCAATCTAGAGAAAGAAGTGCCACACTAAAGGCATTGCACTTGCTCATTTCAGACTAATGACAAAGCTTGAGAATCAAAACAATCTAACGTTGTCATAAAAACAGACATACACATCACCAGAAGACAGGAGAGAGCCCAGAAGTAAATCATACATCTATGGTCTGGGACCTTTATGACAAAGGAGCCAAGAATAAACAAGGGGGAAAAAACAGTCTCTGTCATCAATGGTGCTGGGAACACTGGAGAGCCACATGCAAAAGAACAAAACTGCACCATTCTCGTACACCATACACAAAATTTAACTCAAAATGCGTCAAATACTTGAATATAAGACCTGGAATTATAAAACTTGTAGCAGAAAACACAGGATTTGGAAAGGTCCTTGACATAGGTCTTGGTAGTGGTGCTTTTAAGCTGATACCAAAGTAAAAACAAAGAAGCAAAGTGTGGGCCTACATCAAACTATAAAACATACAAACAACAAAGGAAACCATCAACAAAATAAATCGGTAACCTAAGGTAAAACATTTGTAAATTATGTATCCAGTAAGGGGTTAATGTTTAAAATATAAAAAAACTCATGCAATTCAACAGAAAAACAAAACAAAACAAAAAAAAGCACCAAAAACTCCATAAGTAATCTAATGTAACAGCAGCAGATCCAAATAGACATTTACCTGAAGAAGAAATACAGATGGTCTACATGAACACGAAAAGATGCTCAACATCATTAATCATCAGGGAAATGCAAACCAAACCAGAAGGAGGTACCACTTCACACCTGTCAGAAGGGCCATACCAAAAACACAAGAAATAGCAAGTTTTGGTGAAGATGTGGAGTAGAGGAGAACTCTAGTGCACCAGTACTAGGAATATAAAAGGGTGCGGCCACTATGGAAAACAGTACAGAAGTTCCTCCAAAAAAATGAGAAACAGAACAACCAAAGGAGCCAGCAATTCCCTTTCTGAGTATTTATCTGAAGGAAATGAAAACACTAACTCACAAAGGTATATTCACCCCTGTGTACACTGCAGGATTATTTACAACAGTGAAAGTAAAGAAACATCAGTGGATGAATGAATAAGGAAACTGTGGTCGATAAACACAGTGGAATTCTACTCAGCCATAAAAAAGGATGAAATCTTTCGATTTACAACATGGTGACCCTTGAAGGCCTTATGCAAAGTAAAACAGGCCAGACAGAAAGACAAATACTAGAAATCACATGTAGAACCTTAAACAAAACAAAACAAAACAAAAACAAAAATATGAGCTCACAGAACAGATGAGGGTGGAAGAAGTTTGGGGTTGGAGGTGGAAGAAATGGGTGAAGGGGTCAAAAGGAAAAATGAAAACAAGCCCAAATATAACATCTTTTTTTTTTTTCAATTAAGTAATCTATACCCCCAACATGGCTTAAACTCATAACCCGGAGGTCAAGAGTCAGACACTCCACTGACCCAGGCAGCCAGGGTCCTGGAATTGCAGCATCTTTCGATACTCAGTGTATGGAGAAAGGGGAAACTAATTTAATCTATGATATTTTGAGGGTACGTATTTTTTGGTAAATGTAAAAAGTAAAGAACACATTCTTCAAGGTCACACACTCAGGGCTATATCTAGTTCTAACATTTAACATGACACTGAGCAAGTAACTTACCTTTCTAATTTAATTATTTATTTAAGAGTCGTTGGGGGGACATAAACAGGGAGGGGACATAAGCAGGGGGAGGGACAGAGGGAGAAGACGACTCCCCACTGAGAAGGGAGCCTGACCTGGGGTTCGATCCCAGGAACCTGGGATTATGTCCTGAGCCAAAGGCAGAAGCTTCAATGACTGAAACACCCCAGTGCCCCTACTTAACCTCTTTTCTGCCTGTTTGCCCGCCTCTGAGGATATTATGAATATTTGCTTTCAGAATAGCTTCTATTTAAATTTAAAACTAGTTTTTAGAATTGAGTAAAATAAAGATCACTTAGAATAGTACCTATGAGAGTAAGCCCTCAAAAAATGTTGTAAAAAATCTTATTCTGGGGGTACCTGGGTGGCACAGTCAGTTAGGCTGCTGACTCTTGATTTTGGTTCTAATCAAGAACCCAAGCTCCTGGGAGAGAGCCCTGCACCAGGCTCCACACTCAGCGGGGATGCTGCTGGAGGATACCCTCTCTCCCTCTGACCCTCCCTTCTCTAGCATATGCTTGTGCACTCTCTTTCTGTCTCTACAATAAATAAATATGTCCTTAAAAATCCTATCCTGAACATTTGGTGGTTGCACAATCACTTTCATAATTGGGCAGTATCTCCTACGAGTTTATAAAGCACTTTTATACACATTCTCTTATTGGAGTCAGGATATGGTCATGGGAGAAGAATTTATTGTGTTTATTTACAGAGGAAAAAAATAAGAAAACCAGACTTAGAGCAGGGGTGTGCTTTGTTCATGGCTGCAGAACTAACAGATGATCTTCTGATTTTCAGTCCAATGGGGGAGAAAAAGAAAAAAATCCAAAAACTGTAACAAGAGCCAATGAAGGGCACTACAACTGATAATGGAATTAATGCAGTAAAACAATCCAACATTTATAAATATTTACCCACCCAGCAGTGGAGCAACTAAATATGTAGAGCATATATGAACAAACCTAAGAGAAGCAATCAGCACCAATACCATACTTTAATACCTCACACTTCTCTCAATGATCCCCCATCCAGACAGAAGATCACAAAGGAAACATCTGCCTCAGACAACCCGTTACTTAGATGGACTTGACAGATACACACAGAACCCTCCATCCAAAAGCAGCAAATGGAATATACTCCTCTCAAGTCCCCCTAGAACGTTCTCTACCTTAGGTCATATGTAAGGCCACAAGACAAGTCAATAAATTCCAGAAGCCTAGAATTTTCCCAAATGATGACTGAAATCAAATCAACCATCTTTTCCAACCACAGTGGTATAGAACTAGAAATCAATTACAAGAAGAAAACTGGAAATTCATAAACACAGAGACTAAACAACATGCTACTGAACAACCAATTGGGTTCATGGGCAAACCAAAATAGGAACACAGAAATACTTTGAGGTAAATGAAAAAATAATACAATGAAACAAAATTCATAGAATGCAGTAAAACAGGTTCTAAAATGGGGCACCCGATTAGTCGATTAGTCTAGTCGATTAGTCAGTGGAGCTCTGTGACTCCTGATATTGTGGTTTTGATTTTCAACCCCACACTGGGCATAGAGTTCACTTTATTTTTTTAAAGATGTCATTTATTTATTTGACACAGAGCGGGAGAGAGAGATAGACAGACTGAGCAAAGTGGAAGGAGCAGCAGGCAGTAGAAGAGGGAGAAAGGGGCTCCCTGTGCTGACCAGGAAGCTCATGCAGGGCTCAATTCAAGGACCCTAAATTCATAACTTGAGCCAAAGTCCAACACCTAATAGACCAAGCCACACAGGCAGCCCTTAGAGCCAACTTAAAAAAAAAAAAAAAAGTTGTTCTAAGAAGGAAGTTTATAGTGATACACGCCTAACTCAAGAAACAAGAAACATCTCAAATAAGCAACCTAACTTGATACCTCAAGGCAACAGAAAAGAACAAATAAAGAAGACAGGAAACAACATGTGTTGGAGAGGATGTGGAGAAAGGGGAACCCTCTTACACTCTTGGTGGGAATGCAAGTTGGTGCAGCCTCTTTGGAAAACAGTGTGGAGATTCCTCAAGAATTTAAAAATAGAACTTCCCTATGACCCTGCCATTGCACTCCTGGGTATTTACCCCAAAGATACAGATGTCGTGAAAAGAAGGGCCATCTGTACCCCAATGTTTATAGCAACAATGGCCACGGTCGCCAAACTGCGGAAAGAACCAAGATGTCCTTCAATGGACGAATAGATAAGGAAGATGTGGTCCATATACACTATGGAGTATTATGTCTCCATCAGAAAGGACGAATACCCAGCTTTTGTAGCAACATGGATGGGACTCGAAGAGATTATGCTGAATGAAATAAGTTAAGCAGAGAGAGTCAATTATCATATGGTTTCACTTATTTTTGGAGCATAACAAAAAGCATGGAGGTCATGGGGAGTTAGAGAGAAGGGGTTTGGGGTAAATTGGAAGTGGAGGTGAACCATGAGAGACTAAGGACTCTGGAAAACAATCTGAGGGGTTTGAAGTGGCGGAGGGGTGGGAGGTCGGGGTACCGGGTGGTGAGTATCATAGAGGGCACAGATTGCATGGAGCACTGGGTGTGGTGAAAAAATAATGATACTGTTATGCTGAAAATAAATAAATGAAAAAAAAAACCAACAAGAACAATAACAGATCAACAAAGAGCTGGTTCTTTGAAAAGAACAAAGCTGACAGAGTCTCAGCCAGACTCAAACTAAAAAAAAAAAAAAAGAAAGAAAGAGGACGCATCATCAGAAATGAAAGAGATGTTCCCTGAAACCATTGATATGCAAAGGCTCATAAGAATGTACTATGAACAATTACACCCCAACAAGCTGAAGCTGGATAATCCAAAAGAAAAGGATACATTTCCAGAAACATACAACCTACCAAGATCGAATCCTAAAGAAACAGACATCTGAACAGACCAATGAGCAGTAGAGAGATTAAATAAGAAATCAATTGCAGGGTCATAGAGAGGAGAAGGGAGTTGGGGTAAATTGGAAGGGGAGGTGAATCATGAGAGACTATGGACTCTGAAAAACAATCTGAGGGGTCTGAAGTGGTGGAGGGGTGGGAGGTTGGGGTACCACGTGGTGAGTATAATACAAGGCACGGATTGCATGGAGCACTGGGTGTGGTGAAAAAATAATAAATACTGTTATGCTGAAAATAAATAAATTAATTTTTAAAAAAATAAGAAATCAAAAACTTCCAACAAGCAAAAGTCCAGGACCCCATGGTTTCATTGGTGAATTCTACGAATCATCCACAGAAAAAAATGAATACCAATCCTTCTTCAACTCTGCCAGAAAAACAAGAGGAAGGAACGCTCCCCACTTCATTTTATGAGGCCAGCATGGCCCTTATCGAAACCTCCCAAGGCGCCCCAAGAAAATTACAGACTAGTATCTGTGATGAACGTAAACATAAAAATCCTCACCCAAATATCTGCAAACCAAATTCTACAATACAGGAAGAGGTATGATCCAGTAAATTTATTTCAGGGATGCAACGGCAGTTCAACACCCACAAATCAAACTAACGTGTCGCATTCACAAAACGAAAGATCAACATCATAGGACCATCTCAACAGATGCAGAAAAAACATTTGATAGCGCTGCTACCAAATCACTGGCCCCCCGACCTGTGCTTCTGCCGTCTGGCTGGTCCCCACACCCTGTACCACTGCCACCCCACTGTGCCATCCCCCACTGCCACCCTGCTGCACCCCACACACCCGCCGCTGTCCCTTCCATCCCCCCATTCCTGACAGGCCACTGCCACCAGCGATGCCACCCTCCACCATGGTACTCCACACCAGTGCCCCTTTGTTCCACAATGGCTAACCCTCACCATAGCTGCCCTGCTGTGATGCCCTGCTGTGCCACCCCCAGTGCCCTTACCGCTCTCTTGTGCACCCCCCAGGACTCTGCAACCCTGCTGCGCCACCCTCCAGTGCTTCTACTGCCCTGGTGCCTCTGTTTCCAACAGCACCACCACTGCTACCATGGTCACCCTGCTCCTGCCCATCTCCACTGCCCCACCCAGCCCCAAGCCATGCTGCGCCATTGCCATGTAGCTGCTGCGCCACTGGTCCCTCCCAACCACATCCAGGCCAATCCCTCCCCACTTTCGCCTCCCTGCTTTGCCTCCCCATCTGCTGCCATCTCAAATCACTGCCTTCCTCAAATCACTGCTGCCTCCCTGCCGTCCCCCACCATTTCTTCACTGCATACTGTCCCCTTGCTGCTGCGGCTGTGCAGAGCCCCCGCCCAGCCCACACAGCTATTAACCTGACGCTCTTTGCCCTGCTGGTCCCACCAAACATCCCTGAACTGCTCCCGCCTGTCGGCCCCCCACCCCTGCTCCAGTGCCTCCAGATTCCCTACCCGTTGACCTGCTGCTGCCGCCCCATGCATCCCAGCCTTCTCCCAATGATGCTACTGCCTGGGTACCCCCGCCTCGTGACCCTGCCATCTGCAGCACACCCCTCATACTGTCCACCTTACCACCGCTGCTGCTGCTAAGCTGCTGCCCTGTGCCCGAGGCCACTGCTGACCTTCACTGTCCAGCCCCATTGACAGGCACTAAGGCCCTACCCTGCCCTTCATGTCCTACCTGAGCAATTGCTGTGCCGCTGCCTCCCAGCTGGTTCCGTCCCCCCTTCTCCGAATGCCACCACCCGCCTGCCACCCCACATGCACCCGTGCAGCCGTGCTGTACCACCCCGCCCACCACCATGCTCAGTACTGTCATTATTTCCCACCACATTGCTGATACCACCCCTCTCTGCTCTCCCCACACCCCCAATACCAATCCCCTGCCCCTCGCCGTCACTACCCCCTTACCGCTACCCTGCTTCTGATCTGCTGCCACCCTGGGTCCCACTCTTGCCCTATGTCCTGCTGCCTCCCTGTGTCCTCCAGCTGCTGGTCTTCGTAGCCCAGCCTTACACAGCCCTGCCCTGTTGACATGCATGACTGCCCCACCTGCCACGCTGCCCCCCTGCTGTTCCTGCCCACCCCTCCCTGCAGCTACCACCTAGATGCTACCCCTGTCCCCTACACCAGAGCCTTCCCAATTCTCTACCCCTGTTGCTGCGTTCCTGCAGCCCCATGAGTCCTACTCCACCTTCCCCGCACTGGTACCACCAAGCTGCCCCCACAACGTGAGCCCCTCCCACCGCGCTGCACCACCGTCCTCAGCGCCCCCACTTAAAACCACCATTGCCTCTCTGCTGCTACCCTGGGTCCCCACTGCTGCTGCTAACAGTGGTCCCACCCTGTAGACATGCACCAAGCCCAGCAAAGCCAGACCCTTGCTTCGCTGCCTGACCCACCACACCATGACATTGAGACCCCGCTCATACCCAGCTAGTCCTGCCCACCCCCAAGGACAATACCCCCTAACTACTCCCCTTCCCACTCCGATGCCTCCTGGCTGCCGAGCATGTGGCTGCCCAGCATGTCCATCACCCCCCGCGTGGCTACCAGCTGGCTGCCCCCCAAAAATGTACCCCTGCCACCCTGCTGTGCCACCCCAAAGGCCCCCTTACTGCCGGGCCGCCTCTGTCCTGTGCCCCTGGGCTCTGCTGTGCTTGCTTCCCTGCCTCATTGGCATGCACTATGAGCAGGTCCAGCAAGCCATCCAAGCTGTCTCTGTGCTGCTGCCTCAGGGCTGGTCCCACCCTCCCTATGCTGCCCTGCCGCCTCTATTCCACCCACCCTCTCCAGGTGCCACACTGCTGACCCCCTCAGATGGCACACAGCTCCTGACCCACGGCTGCTACCCCTCCCTGCACCACTACTGACTGGTTGCCCCCTCCCTCGACACCGGTGACCCCAGCTCTCTCCTCCACTGGTACCGCCCCCATACCTGAGCGTTTTCACCTCTCTGACACCTCCTGGCACCATTGCAGCCCTGCTACCCACCCACCATGCCAAAACACTGGCCTCCCAATGATGCCAGGCTGGTCCCTCCCTTCCACCCACCACCACCACCTAGCTGCTTCGCCCTCCCCTGGCTCCGTTGTCTCCCCGCTGCCAGCCACATTACCATGCTACTAGTGCCCTATCCACCACCTCCCCATGCTTCCACCACATTGCTACCGCCCCCATACATCCCTGCCCCCCTTACCTCAGCTGCCGCGGCTCCACTGCAGCCCTGTGCCCCAGGCCTCTGCTGCGCTTTGCCGCCCCACCCCCTTGACGCGCACGATGGGCCTGCCCACCACCCCTTCCTAACTGTTGCTGTCGCGTTGCCTGAGGCTGCTCCCAACCCCTCACCTCCTCACCTCCTCACCCCCTCATCCCCTCTGCTGCCACCTAGATTCCGACCATCCCCCAGAGGTGCCATGCAGCTCCCATCCCTCCCTGTGCCACTACTGTATGTTCCCTTCCCCGCCTCTGGGGACCCCTGCTCCCTCCTCCGTGATCCCGCCCCCCTACCTCAGTATTGCCTCCCAGCTGCAAACCCCTCAGGCCCATGCAGACCAGCCCACCACGCCCTGACATTGACGCCCTGCTAATGCCCCGCTTGTCCTGCCCCCAACCCCCCACTACTGCCTGACGGCTTCCCCCACCCCCCTGCTCCATTGCCTCCCCGCTGCCAGGCACGTTACCGCTACTTCCGCCCTGACTATCCACCCCCCTCCCCACGCCTCCTCCACATTGCTACAGCCACATGCATCCTGCCACCCTGCTGTGCCCCACACCCTGCCTCCCTTACCTCAGCTGCCGCTGATCGGCTGCGGCCCTGTGCCTCAGGCCTCTGCGGCCCTTCCCTGCCCTGCTCCATTGGCTCTCACGATGGTCCCCCCCACCACGCCCCCCCCCCCCAGCTGTTGCTGCACTGCTGCCTGGGGCTCCTCCCATCCCCATGGAAGCAAACAAATGTTACAAATTATGGCTACTTTTTGTTGTTGTTCTGAACAATCAGCAGATAAATATTTTCTATCACATCACTCTTCATAATAGTGAATTCTATACAATTCTGTTATTAAAATGGCTAAAAGTATAAAATTATGTTTTTAATGTGATATAAGTGGACTTCAGAGTGAGATATGGAAAAGTCAAAGAAATAACAATCCTTGAAAGAAAGTGATGAAAATGGAAGAATTATTATTTTCTATCAGAGGATATTCTCATAAGTAGAGGAAGAATTTTGATATATAAGGTATATGGAATGAGCCGTTGTAGTAAATTTTGTATTGTATGTATGTAAATTGACACAAAATAAATAGAAGCAACATACCATGAATAGATAAATTCTGTTCCAGGAACACACGGGCATTCCTGTTCCAAAAAAATATATGAATCTACTCTTATTCATCAACTGGTCAAATATGACAATAACAATTATTTTAATAGATGAAGATAAAGCATTTGATTAAAAGTGTTAGTAATTAGATACAATGGATAATGACATATGCAATCTACATATAGAAAAACTCAATAATTTCTCTTACATAAGTAAATGATAGTTACAAAATGTAATCATTACATATGACCAACAAAAATGCTTGATTTTATAAATATAAACATAAACCTGAAATATGCTGCAAATATTAACCAGATAACATATTGTGAGAGATTTTTATTTACTCCTTAGAATTTTCTGTTTAAAATTTCTCTACAGTGAAACATCAAGACTACATAGATTATGAAAAGGAACATAGAGACCAGACCTCATTCACAACAGCAACAAAAACTTAAAATATCCAAGAGTAGCTTTATTTTTTTAAAGATTTGTTTATTTTAGAAAGAAGGAGTGTGTGTGTGTGTGTGTGTGTGAGAGAGAGAGAGAGAGAGAGAAAGGGGGTGATGGGCAGAGGCAGAGAATTTTAAAACAGACTCCCTGCTGGGCACAGAGCAGGGAGTGGGCTCTGTGCCCACTCTGGGCTGGATCCCAGGAATGAAAAGATCATGACCTGAGCTGAAACTCAACAACTGAGCCACCCAGATGCCCCTTCAAAAGTGGCTTTAAATGAGAAGAAATTAAAATTAGATCAATCTTAAATATGTAAGAATAAAAAGGAAGAGTAGAAGGAAGAGAAAGAAGAAAGACAAGAGTAGAAGAAGAGTAGTCAAGGAGTAATATGAATTTTACTAAAGCTGGCATGGGACAAAACTAGAAAGAAAGAAATAATTTCATTAGTAGTATCTTTGTGGTATGACCAAATGTTTGTTTTTATTCTATATGCTTGAAAAAATATCTTCCTATTTTTATTTCATTTTTAACTTTAATATTTAACATTCAAAGAAATATTTGGGGACTTCAGGCAGGAATTTTCCTCAACCACACTGCATCCCCAAAGTTTTTCCATATGGTTGATCCCTCACCATATCTTAGGTCTTGGAGATGATCATTATTTTCTCTAACATGAACCAGTAATAATAGACATTCCTGAATTATGTTTGTTTCTTTTATTGTCCTTACCACAATAAGTCCTTATTAACTTAGTTATGTACATATTAAATGTCTCTTGATCTCTCACTTATCATTAACTCCAAAAGGGCAGTCAGCTTTTGTTTTCTTCACCAATATATAATCAATCGACTAGCCCATGACACATTAGGTAGGAACTCAAAAAACACGTTTGGATGAATAAACAATGTAAATGAGGAAAGTGAAATTGTAACAGAGTTTGGAAATTTAACTGAAAATCTATAAGTAAAAAATAAAAATTGATTTTCTGGACAAATGGTTGCAAATTTGTCATGACAAAACTGGCCATCTGTGTCCAGATTTTGTTTTCTGTAAACAGACTCTGTAAGTCTGTAAGTGAGTGACTCTGTGAGTGACTCCTTAAATTTTGCACCTTCGGGAACAAACGTGTCTCATTCTGATATCTCTGTTAATTTATCTATTATTTATTATATCCATAAACTTATCTTTGAAAGAGAAAAGAGGTCATCTCCAGGCTATTTCATCTTCCCAACTACCGGTTCCTGAACGCCTTTCCTTTCATACAAAAAGTATTATCTGTGTTCGGACTTTGTTCCTCTCCTTTAATATGATGTTGACTATTGTTGGCCTTCTTCTTTCAAGTAAATTTAGAATCAGTTTGCTGATATCCGTAAATCAACTTGATGGTATTTTGACTGGGATTGTCTTGAATCTACAGACCAGTTTGTGAAGAACCTGCATCTTGACCATATTGAATCTTTTTATGCATGAATAAGGAGACTTTCTCCCGTTCTTTTGCTCATCGTTACTTTCCATCAGCATCTTGAGTTGTTCTTATATAGATAAATGGTTATGTTTCCCTTTCTCCTGCTACAGGCATGAGGAAATTTTTCTCCACTATTAACTATAAGGACCTGGTAGATCCCCTGGAGGTAAAACTCACAAATGTATAGAGGCCCCCTATGGCTGGGTCCCCTTGGAGTTTGTTTTGGTTTTGTGGGGCTTGTCCCCACTTAGAGATCTTATCAGAGTCATATCCACACTAAACCTCCATGCAATTCAATAATTACAGCTCAGGTTTCCCAACCCCACGACTGGTTTCTGTGGAAGTTTCTGCTCTGATAAGTTGTAATTCTCTGTCTCTGCCTGTCTGTCTCTCCAGTTTTAGAAGCAGTGGTTTGTCCATGAACTCACTCTCTGAAATATCTAAGGAGAATTGCTTATTTTTCAGTTTCTTCAGATTTTTACTTGTTGGGAAGGAGTGACAATTTCTAAGCTCCTTATTTCTCAGACCAAATCAGTTGTGCTTATTTTTTAAGCATTTTTTTTTATTTTTTTAATTAAATTTATTTATTTTCAGCATAACAGTATTCATTTTTTTTTCACCACACCCAGTGCTCCATGCAAGCTGTGCCCTCATTAATACCACCTGGTACCCCAACCTCCCACCCCCCCGCCACTTCAAACCCCTCAGATTGTTTTTCAGAGTCCATAGTCTCTTATGATGCTTATTTTCTTTTAAGATTTATTTATTTGAGAGAGGGAGAGAGAGAAAGAGGTGGGGGGGCAGAAAGAGAGGGAGAGGAAGAAAAAGTACTAAGCAGACACCCCACTGAGTGTAGAGCCTGATACAAGGCTCCATCTTTTGACCCTGAGATCAGGACCTCAGCCAAAACCAAGACATCACCACCCAGGGACCCCAAATTTTCCTTATTTTTTAATCAACATCTTCAGGTCTTGCAAACCCTTATCTCTCTTTTCTAACTTGCCTTTCCAGTGATTGCCAATTAAATCACTCACTGAACAAAAGTTACAAAGTACCTGCTAAATTTAGTAAGACCTCTGCAAACTGAAGGGAATTATACAGTAATCTGTAACCAAGATGTACCTGCTTTTATGATTTTATAACCCAGAGGAATAAACCTCAGTGAATTTCTTCCATTTCTATTACCTGACTTTTTGATCTAGTTAACAAACCATTTCATTAAACATTTAAAAGTGTTCTTATATGATATCATAATCTACATGGAAAAGGATTATACCTTATATGATTATGATATCATATAAGAACATTTTTAAATGTTTAATGAAATTTATTTTCAGTAATAAATAAAGCAAACACAAAGTTAAAATTGCTGTGGTCCCTGAAAGTAATTTCAGTCATGAACTGCAAAAAGTTTGTCAATAGTTACAAGTGGGAAATACATTAGCAATGGAAAGACAATGCACTGGGGAGAGATGATTAAAGAAAATTGGATTTGGGTACTGGTAAAACATATTTTCTTTTAAACAGAAAGTCACTACTTCAAGTTACCTCTAAGTTTTAGGCAAAACGGTCTATGATATTTTTTTATTTATGTACTGTGATTTAGGTAAAACAAAAAGTAATTTGAGGGGCACCTGGGTGGCTCAGTGGGTTAAGCCGCTGCCTTCAGCTCAGGTCATGATCCCGGGGTCCTGGGATCGAGTCCCGCATTGCGCTCTCTGCTCAGCAGGGAGCCTGCTTCCCTCGCTCTCTCTCTGCCTGCCTCTCTGTCTACTTGTGATTTCTCTCTGTCAAATAAATAAATAAAATCTTTAAAAAAAAAAGTAATTTGAGATTTTGCTATGGTAACAAATGTGAAATTGCCAAAGTAGTAGGATGACACACTCAGTAAAAAGCACTCTCTGTTTGCCAAGAGGATCTGCACCACGACTCACTTCAAGGATTTTAAATAAGTCTACCTAACTAAGTGGGAAGTTTGCAAGGAGGAAAGAACTTGTAGCCTTTCCAGAAATACAATATTACCTTGTTTTACTTATTTTCCAAGTAAACACATTCCATAATTTTTTAGGAAAATTGTAAATTTGTTCTAACAAAAACCTAGGTGGTAAAAATATTCATCATGTGATTTAAATAAATACTTCTCAAGGAATCAAAAGCAAAAATGAATTTTTGGGACATCATCAAGATCAAAATCTTCTGTACAGGAAAGGAAACAGTCAACAGAACAAAGAGGCAATCCAAAGAATGGGAGAAGTTATTAGCAAATGACAATACAGACCAAGGGCTGATATCCAGGATCTATAAGGTACTCCTCAAACTCAACACACACAAAACAGATAATCATGTCAAAAAATGGGCAGAAGACATGAACAGACACTTCTCCAATGAAGACATACAAATGGCTATCAGACACATGAAAAAATGTTCATCATCACTAGTGATCAGAGAGATTCAAATCAAAACCACATTGAGATACCACATGATACCAGTTTGAAGGGCCAAAATGAACAAGACAGTAAACAATAAGTGTTGGAGAGAATGTGGAGAAAGGGGAACCCTCTTACACTCTTGGCGGGAATGCAAGCTGGTGCAGACACTTTGGAAAACAGTGTGGAGATTCCTTAAGAAATTAAAAATAGAGCTTCCCTATGACCTTGCAATTGCACTCCTGGGTATTTACCCCAAAGATACAGATGCAGTGAAATGATGGGCCATCCATACCCCAGTGTTCATAGCAGCAATGGCCACAGTCACCAAACTGTGGAAAGAACAAAGATGCCCTTCAACGGATGAATGGTTGAGGAAGATGTGGTCCATATACACTGTGGAATATTATGCCTCCATCAGAAAGAATGAATACCCAACTTTTGTATCAACATGGACGGGACTGGAAGAGGTTATGCTGAGTGAAACAAGTCAAGCAGAGAGAGTAAATTATCATATGGTTTTGCTTATTTGTGGAGCATAAGGAATAACATGGAGGACATGGGGAGATGGAGAGGAGAAGGGAGTTGGGGGGAAATGGAGGAGGGACAAATCATGAGAAACTGTGGACTCTGAGAAACAAACTGAGGGATTTGGAGGGGCGGGGAGTGGAAGGTTGAGTGAGCCTGGTGGTGGGTATTATGGAGGGCACATATTCCATAGAGAACTTGGTATAGTGTGGAGCACTGAAAAGAAATTTTTAAAAATTAAAAAAAAATAAATAAAAATTAAAATAAAAGAAGTGGGGAAGAATACCAGGTGTTGTAGGAAAGTGTTGAATCACTAGATTTTTACACCTTAAACTAATGTTATTCTGTACATTAACTGAAATATAAATAAAATCTTAAAAATAAATAGATAAAAAATATTGCTCTTAGCCTATGTAACATATTGTTCCCATGTTTGGTTTTTTTCCCCTACATGAATTTTTAGTTCCATATGTTTCCATCTTCTTATGTCAAGCCTTCAGCACCTTTGTGTTCATTCAGAGTTCAAGTAAAAAATTTTAACATTGGTAATTATCAAACTAGCAATTAATTGTGATATTTAATAGAAATCAATAAGACAAAACTGCTTGTAGGTTTGAGAACACATTGATAAATCAAATTAATGAGCAGTATATTATGGAAATACAAAGTATAACAAAACTCAAGGAAGCATAAAATTCATCTTTGATTTCCAGCTTCCTGAAATGTATATGTGACCCTCTGCAAATAACAAAACTCTCCCTTATTTATTATTTCCAAATGTAAAAAAGATATCATCATTTATTAACTTTGCACTTAACATGTATTCCATAATTTCCAGCTCCTGTGGATTCAACAACAAATTAACAAATCAGATCCCAGCCTTTTCCCTTTTGAAGGTTCGAATTTGTGGTCCCCACCTGAGGATGGCAACTCCTCTGGTTATCATTCATCTGCCTCTTCTTCATTCAGTTCTTAGTAAAATATTTCTCTTTAGGCCCTCTGTGATCATCCTGCTGAATGGTCTACTATTCTATCCCCATCATCTTTTTTTTTTCTTTTCAGCGTAACAGAATTCATTGTTTATGCACCACACACAGTGCTCCATGCAATATGAGCCCTCCATAATACCTATCATCTTCTATCACAAAACTGGCTGGTTTGCTTAATCAGTTTTTTAAATTAATTTATTCATATTTTTGTTTATTTTTTTCATACTTTTCTACCACAGTATAATGAAAATCCCATAGAGTAGACTTTGGCTGCACCTCCAGCAAAGTGACCAATACATTCTACATATATTTGTCAATAACTCTTACTTGAATTAATTAACTAATTCATCAGTGAGAAGAAATCAGAGAGGGAGAAAAACCATGAGAGACCTTGGAGTCCAGAAAACAAACCGAGGGTTACAGAAGGTAGGGGCATGGGAGGATGGGGTAATCGGGTGATGGGCATCAAGGAGGGCACATGTTGTGATGAGCACTGGGTATTATACAAAACGAATGAATTGTTGAACACTATATCAAAAACCAATGATGTACTCTGCGGATAATCCATTAGTCTCCTCCAACTCTTCTGAGGTTGTTTCTGCTCTCCAATAGGCTCTTTATTCATTTTCTCAAAGAAAGTGATTACATTTTATGTGGCTCAGAGATTGTCTAGCAGGAGGTAATTATGGGATTACTGAAAAGGTAATTATCATATGGTTTCACTCATTTGTGGAGCATAACCAATAGCATGGAGGACAAGGGGCATTAGAGAGGAGTAGGGAATTTGGGTAAATTGGAAGGGGAGGCGAACCATGAGAGACTATGGACTCTGAAAAACAGTGTGAGGGGTTTTAGTGGCGGGGGGTGGGAGGTTGGGGTACCAGGTGGTGGGTATTATAGAAGGCACAGCTTGCATGGAGCACTGGGTGTGGTGAAAAAATAATGAATACTGTTTTTCTGAAAATAAATAAATTGGGGGAAAAAAAAGGTAAGGAGTAAGGTATGGCCCTTTTTCACTCCATTGATATTTTGTCCCATTTTCTTCTCCTTCCTGTAGCATAAGGGGTGGAATCAACTTTTCCCAAAGATCTTGCATATGCACTAAAGTATTGCAAACTGAATTTAAAAATGGGAAATGGTTGTTTAAAGTCCACTCACAATCTCTGGTATATCTGTAGAATAATTAATGGGTTTAAATTAATTCAAACTACTATTACCATAATAAATTTACAATTTTTTTTTCTTTTCAAAGACAAATGTAATTTTTCTAGTTGGGTAAAACTTTAATTTTTTTTTTTAATTTATTTTCAGTGTAACAGTATTCATTGTTTTTGCACCAAACCCAGTGCTCTATGCAATCTGTGTCCTCTCCAATACCCAAAACCTGGTTCCCCCAACCTCCCACCCCCTGCCCCTTCAAAACCTCAGATTGTTTTTCAGAGTCCATAGTCTCTCATGGTTCACCTCCTCTTCCAATTTCCTTCAACTCCCTTCTCCTCTCCATCTCCCATTGTCCTCCATGCTATTTGTTATGCTCCACAAATAAGTGAAACCATATGATAATTGACTCTCTTGCTTGACTGATTTCACTCAGCATAATCTCTTCCAGTCCCGTCCATGTTGATACAAAAGTTGGGTATTCATCCTTTCTGATGGAGGCATAATACTCCATTGTGTATATGGACCATATCTTCCTTATCCATTCGTCCATTGAAGGGCATCTTGGTTCTTTCCACAGTTTGGCGACCGTGGCCATTGCTGCTATAAACATTGGGGTACAGATGGCCCTTCACTACACTGTACTACACTACATCTACAAAGATACATCTACACTACATCTCAAAGATACACTACATCTGTATCTTTGGGGTAAATACCCAGTAGTGCAATTGCAGGGTCAAATTCAGGAGATGCATATTTGCATTTTTATTGTGTTATTCGAAAATTTATGTACATTAGTGAAATGTCATCCAAAAAAGAATAAATTAGGCTAATTGCAACTTTACATTCGCCACTTTCAGTCCTTGAATTTTTATAGTTCCCTAATATCTTCTTTAGTTGTCTGCTTTCTTTATGCTTCCATGATCATGGCTAATGCATGCATGTCACATAGCTGTTGGAATTGGAGAGTCCTGAAAACTGCCCATGTCATTGAATTAAGAGTATCTTTGCAAAGACAGTTAAACATCAGAGACTTTTTCTCAGGCAGGGTCAAGTTAAGGTCTTCCACAGTGTTTTTGTAAATTTAACTGCTCTTGGCATTCCAATGTTACCTAACTTTAAATATGGCAAGGCATACAAGCTATTTCCTGTGCATATTTAATTCAGGTTTTTTGTTTGTTTGTTTTTTGTTTGTTTTTTTGTTTTTGTTTTTGTTTTTGTTTTTTTACCAAAACCTTCTTTATAAATATGTTTATATTTTGGTGTGTTAGTTTTGGGAAGCTAGCTTTGGTTCTATTGGTGAATTATTTACATAATGGTTTTGTTATCTCTAAAGTCAGTAGGTTGCACAAGATCACCATGATGTTCCAACCTCCTGCAGAGCTCTGGCTGCTAAAATGTGACTACCCTCATGCTATTCCCTTGCTCAAGAAGCTGTGCTGGCTCCCAAGTACCTGTGGCTATAAGATCAGATTCCTCTGTTAGAATTTCTAGGCTCTCCCCCTTCTAGGGTATCTCTCCCTCATATTAACTCTTGGTTCTCTGATACACAAACACACTGCACCTCATAGAGGTTGTCTAGGATTTAGGTGCTGGTGCCAGAATATTTTTTTAAAGATTTTATTTATTTATTTGACAGAGAGAGATCACAAGTAGATGGAGAGGCAGGCAGAGAGAGAGAGAGAGGGAAGCAGGCTCCTTGCCGAGCAGAGAGCCTGATGTGGGACTCCATCCCAGGACCCTGAGATCATGACCTGAGCCGAAGGCAGCGGCTTAACCCACTGAGCCACCCAGGTGCCCTGCCAGAATATTTTTAATCTCCACATACTTTCTTCACTGAAATGTTTTTTTTTTAAGTAGAATACATGGAATAGTGTATTTAGTGATATAGTACAAATTGTGATTCTAAAGACTGATGGGTCAAATTGAGATTATTCTTTTTATGTGGACATAATACAAAAGCTAAACAAAAACTGTTGCTTCATGCTGAAGTATAATGGCTTTTAAGAAGAAAATTTTGTTGAATTATTTGACTTGCAGAGTAAAATCTCATCACTTATGCAATGTAAGAATCTAGTTTGGTCTCAACATTTTAAAGTTGTAAAGTAAGCACCCACTTTAGTTATTTGGTATTTCTGGTATTTCTAATTATTTAATACTTCCATGAAAGAAAGGAACAATGTTTTATTTTAAATTTTTCTATTTTTAAAATAATTTTTAAATATTTTATTTATTTGAGAGAGAGAAAGAGAGGGAGCACAAGGAAGCAAAGCAACAGGCAGAGAGAGAGAGAGAAGCAGGCTCCCCACTGAGATGGGAGCCCGATGTGGGGCTTGATCCCAGGACACTGGAATCATGACTTGAGCAGAAGGCAGCTGCTTAACCAACTGAGCCACCCAGGCGCCCCTGGAATGATGCATTTAAAGGCAAAAACAAAAGTGAGATTCATGATATAAGAGAACTCCTACAGAATGTTATGTGATCCAGAATTCAGTAACAATTATTCAGTAGATAGGTAGTAAACTTAATAATTCACCCAAGTAAAGTTGTCAACAAGGTCCTCATAAATTTGGTAGAATGATTTAAAGTCCTTTTCCATCAAAAGAACACTTACAGATATTAATGAAATCCAAGATCAACTTCTTTCATCATAAGTTAAGTAAAGCTTAACAATAACTGTCAGGGTAAACTGTTGGCGCGGGCTACTGATGAAGAATTAAAGACGAATTTTGAAAATATAACATCACATTCTTTATCCTAAAAAAAAATTAAGAATGAGTATCTTGAGCTTACTGAAATTGCTTTAAAATCACTTCTTTCACTGCTATCAAAATATCATTTTGAGACTGATTCCTCTATGATAAGTTTTAAGAAACTGAAATAGTTCAGGTATGTTACTCCATGTGAATACTGTTGTGGCCAATAGAGGCTATATTAGATTAGTTAAGCAAGGAACAAGTTCACTTTTACATTACAACTTTATATTTTGATGTGTAAGGTGTCTCTTCAAATTGTGAAGTAGGCATTCCATGTGGAGAATCACTATTTTACTCATAACTTCTTTAATTTCTCTTATGGAACTACAAAAAGTCCAAGTGTAATTGTGGTTCTTTATATGATTGCTGTGATGCAAACTTTCGATGAACAATATGCACAGTTTTTAAAACTTTCCTGTAATGCTTGTTCTGATTATATTTTTTAAATGCCATATATTTTCAGTTGAATCTAACAGTAAAAATTGGGTTGTATTTTGTCTGTTTTTAATTCGATTTCACTTTCCTAGTAATTTATTTTATTGGATTTTACAGAAGTATAGTTTTTGTAACAAACCAGAAATATTTATAACTGGACTTTTGGGGGAACCTGGGTGGCTCAGTGGGTTAAAGCCTTTCCCTTCAGCTCAGATCACGATCTCAGGGTCCTGGGATAAAGCCTCGCATCGGGCTTTCTGCTCAGTGGGGAGCCTGCTCCCCCCTCTTTCTGCCTGCCTCTCTGCCTACTTGTGATCTCTCTGCCAAATAAATAAATAAAATCTTTTTTAAAAAATCGGCTTTTTGCTCTAGTTAAATGAGACACAGTGCCCTATACTTCCTGAGTGTCTATACTTCCCAAATGATACAGTGATAAGGATGTATTAAATGTTCAGCAAATATCTATGGATATAGAGATTTTTTACCAATTAATTAGGTCACACTTTCTGAAGGGAATAATTTCTCTGAGTGGATCGCTATACTTATAGGGGGCTTCTTTGCATCTGTCAGTTTCCAGGGGTAGAAATAATTAGAGTACAGAACATGAACTGAATTGTGTATAATTCTTCATAAATTTTGAAATGTGAATGAGGTTGATGTCACAGAAAACTGCATGGAATTTAGTACTCCTCTAAATAAAGCAAGCACACCTTCTCTGTTCTATGAACTGTGTCTATCATCATGCAGCAAAACAATAACTTAGAATGCCTAAAAACCATCAGGGTGTTATGTGACCAGGAAAAAACTTCTTAAAAGAATAAAAAAAGCAGGGACGCCTGGGTGGCTCAGTTGGTTAAGCAGGTGCCTTCGGCTCAGGTCATGATCCCAGCATCCTGGGATCGAGTCCCACATCGGGCTCCTTGCTCAGCAGGGAGCCTGCTTCTCCCTCTGCCTCTGCCTGCCATTCTGTCTGCCTGTGCTCACTCTCTATCCCTCTCTCTCTCTCTCTGACAAATAAATAAATAAAAATTAAAAAAAAAGAATAAAAAAAGCAAACACCGTACTGCCTTTTGTTTTGGAAGTTTTGATGTTAGGAAACTAGCCAGGCTAAGATTCTGTTTGACTAAACAAAAGAATACTATGAAAGTAAAAAATTAAACATTATGTCAAGACTTTGGCATTTCATTATTAGTCTCACAGGATACAAAGTCAGTGTATCCCTACATGGAGGTCCATGGGAAAAAGGTCAAAAACAAACTGAAGCAGTTGATGGTCCTTGATCTCTTCTTTAAGACCTATAACTCCCGGTATCTGGAAATTCAAGAAAACATTTACTGTAGTAAGTAACTATAATTCTTTAAAATAAACTTTTAATCAAGATCAGCTTTTACCTTTAAAATAAACCTTTAATCAAAGTCTTAATTTCTTCTCCACCTGTGGGTTCTATCTGGAATCCTAGGAAGGACAATGGAGTATGCTCATTTCCTCCCTGAGTGGACAAGCTGAGTGCCATTGTTATTCTATGGAATCCTTACATTGCTTTTCCTGTTGTGTGAACCAAGAATATATTTTTTCTCTGAATGATGTAAAATGTGATTGGCTGTTACAGTGATTGTCAGTTGTGTATGTGCATTATTGAATTACACAATGGCTTTCAATAACCCATCAATAAAGTTCATAAGGGAATGGAATTCTATCTCCTATTTTTTCAATGGGGGTAACAGTATGAACCATTATAGTCAAATGCTGTTTCCGTAGTGTAACTAATTGAACTTGCTAATATTACCTATTACCATGTCAAAGTTAACATAAAAGAGAAACATTAGCATGTTAGGACAATTTAGATACAGGAGAGTATTTCTATAAGAAACCCCACAGAGTTGTAAGTGAGAGAACATAGCAGCCTCCCCTTTCTCAGCAAGTTGATCTTTTTTTTAGACTAATCTATATCCCATGGGCCCACCAGACTAAGAAATTTTATAAATTTTCTGCCAGGATTAAATACAGACATACATTCCTATTTTGATCAAAACAAAACGAAACAAAACAAAACCTGATGCTGGGGCCCCTGGGTGGCTCAGTGGTTTAAAGCCTCTGCCTTTGGCTTAGGTCATGATCTCAGGGTCCTGGGACTGAGCCCTGTATTGGGGTCTCTGCTCAGCAGGGAGCCTGCTTCTCCCCCTTCCCTCTCTCTGCCTACTTGTGATCTCTGTCAAATAAATAAATAAAATCTTTAAAAAAAACCCTGATTCTATTGCACTACAAGGTCTTTATCCCAAAGATACAGATGTACTGAAAAGAAGGGGCACATGCACTGCAATGTTCATAGCAGCCACAACTGTCAGACTGTGGAAAGAGCCCTTCAACAGACCAATGGATAAAGCAGATGTGGTACGTGTATACAATGGAATATTATTCAGCCATCAGAAAGGATGAATGCCCATCATTTGCATCTACATGAATGGAACTGGAGGGGATTTTGCTAAGTGAAGTCAAGCAGAGAAAGACAATTATATGGTTTCACTCACAAGTGGAACCTAAGGAATAGTATGGAGGGCATTAGGAGAAGGGAGAAATGAAGGAGGAGAAATCATAGAGGGAGAGGAATCCTCATAGTCCAGGACTATGGACCCTGGGAAACAAACTAAGGGTTTAAGAAGGGAGGGGCCGGGAGAAGGGGTACCAGGATGATGGGTATTAGGGAGGGCACATGTTGTGATGAGCACTGGGTGTCAGAAGCAAATAATGAATCACTGAACACTACATCAAAAAATAATGATGTACTATAGAGGGGCAAAATGAACATTAAAAACAAAGACCAAAAAGTAAACCTGATGCTCTCTTGCAAATCATGGGTCTCTTGAGCATTTTGGGAGCACATTAAAATGTAGTCTATGGTCTTCTTTGTTCAAATTATTGATGACCTGTCAAAATATGTAATATGTATTTCAGTATTAGAAGGAAATATCCAAAACAAAATCCAAAAAGAGGAGAAGACTATTTTTATGATGACATAGAAAAAATAATTGGTATACTTTTAATCAGTTCCTTCCTTGAACTAGATAATTTAAATTACTCTTTTCTAGTGGACTAGAAGGAAGTGTTTGCTATAACAATTCCCCCAGTCCTTAGATTTGATTTCTGAGCACTTTTAGAAATTTTCTTTTTTCTTTTTCTTATTTCTATTCTTAACAGGGAGGGAAGCTGTGCCTTTCCCTATAGACAAATCACGGACAACAGCCTAGCCTGTGGCCCACTTTAGACCTTACCCATCTGAATTTAAATTGCTATCAGAGGGTGCCTGGGTGGCTCAGTCCTTAAGCATCTCTTTTGGCTCAGGTCACAATCTTAGTGTCCTGGGATCAAGACCAACATCATGCTCCCTGCTTGGCAGGAAGCCTGCTTCTCCCTCTCCCACTCCTCCTGCTGTGTTCTCTCTCTCGCTCTGTCTCTCTCTGTCAAATAAATTTTTTAAAAACCTTTAAAAAATAAAATAAAATGCTATCACAAGATTTCTTCTAAATGACCAAAATTTAACAGGTCATTTTCTCTCTGGATTTCTATTTGCCACTTACTCTATACTTTGATGTTGCAAAACCGGTTCAAATTTCCTCTTCTCTCTCTATGCCTAATATATAGTTTCTTCTGTCAGCAAAATCAGTAAAATTGTCTTTCATCATAATTTTTAAGATAAATTAATCATTTATATTGGGCTTATTATTTTAATACTGAAGCAAATAACTTATTTGCTATTCACTGCTTAAGACTAGTTTTTAATGTTCATATGAGACTGTTCATGTAAAAGAGAGATAATTTGTCATATATAGATAGATAGATATAGATATAGATACATAGATATAAATATAGATATAGATATAGATATAATTTGGAGAATAGGCAATGTCTACAGTCTACCAGCAGCAATACATTGGAAGAGACCAATCTCTAAATGTACTTCCATGTAATTGAGAGTTTTGAAGTTATAGTTCCAAGATCATGATGTAATTGGGAAGTATTCCATTGAAAGTAATATGCCCATTTTAAGCAAATTTAGTTACATGGCCTATTGCTAAAATAATTATATATTACATTGCATGTGTAGCAAGATATAAAAGTATCTTAGACTTTAAAATACAAAAACTAAAAAAAAATAAAAAATAAAATAAAATACAAAAACTAAAAAGTTTGAGTTTAGTTTATGACATTTCCAAAAAAAAATGAAGGGGTGGCCTGGGTGGCTCAGTGAATTGAGACTCTAAATTTCAGCTCAGGTCATGATCTTGCGGTCCTGGGATTGAGGCCCATGTCAGGTTCTGAGTTTAGCAGGGAGTCTTTTTCTAGCTCTTCTTCTTGTCCTTCCCCTGTCCATGTGCACTCTTCTCGCTCAGATAAATAAATAAATAAAGTCTTTTTAAAAAATGAAAAGTAGGAGCTAGCACCAGCTCCGCGAAGCTCAGGGAAGATGGGGGCGGACTCGGCCGCCACTGAGCATCGCCTGTGTGGGCGGCAGGGCCACGGCCTCTCCGCCGGCAGCACCACCTGTCGCGGGCCGAGACTTCGGGTGAAAGGAAAGATGCTGTCCCGGTTAAGAACAATCGCTACTCTCTATACTCTAGCATGTCGTCACATGCACATAAAAGAAAAAGGCAAGACACTCATGTTGAACCCAAGAACAAACAAGGGAATGGCATTTACATTACAAGAACGACAAATGCTTGGTCTTCAAGGACTTCTACCTCCCCAAATAGAGACACAAGATATTCAAGCTTTACGATTTCATAGAAACGTAAAAAAATTGAATGGCCCTTTGGAAAAATACATCTATATAATGGGAATACAAGAAAGAAATGAGAAGTTGTTTTATAGAATTCTGCAAGATGATACTGAAAGTCTGATGCCAATTGTATACACACCAACAGTGGGTCTTGCCTGCTCCCAATATGGACACATCTTTAGGAGACCTAAGGGATTATTTATTTCAATCTCAGACAGAGGTCATGTTAGATCAATTGTGGATAACTGGCCAGAAATTCATGTTAAGGCTGTTGTGGTGACTGATGGAGAGAAAATTCTGGGTCTTGGAGATCTGGGTGTCTATGGAATGGGAATTCCAGTAGGAAAACTTTGTTTGTATATAGCGTGTGCAGGAATACGGCCTGATAGATACCTGCCTATGTGTATTGATATAGGAACTGATAATCCAGCACTCTTAAAAGATCCATTTTACATGGGCTTATATCAGAAAAGAGATCGATCACAACGTTATGATGACCTGATTGATGAGTTTATGAAAGCCATAACTGACAGATACGGACAGAACACACTTATTCAGTTTGAAGACTTTGGAAATCATAATGCATTCAGGTTCTTGAGAAAATATCGAGAAAAGTATTGTACCTTCAATGATGATATTCAAGGGACAGCTGCAGTAGCCCTAGCGGGTCTTCTCACCGTACAGAAAGTTATAGGTAAACCACTCTCAGATCACAGAGTCCTATTCCTTGGAGCAGGAGAGGCTTCTCTTGGAATTTAAAATCTCATAGTTATGGCTATGGTTGAAAATGGCCTCTCAGAAGAAGATGCGCAAAAGAAAATTTGGATGTTTGACAAGTTTGGTTTGTTATTTAAGGGGCGGAAAGCTAAAATAGACAGTCATCAGGAACCATTTGCTCACTCAGCCCCAGGGAATATACCTGATACTTTTGAAGATGCAGTAAATATTCTCAGGCCTTCAGCTATAATTGGAGTTGCAGGAGCTGGCCGACTTTTCACTTCTAGTGTAATCAAAGCCATGGCCTGTAATATTTGCATTAAGCAATCCTACAGCAGTGGCTGAGTGCACGGCTGAAGAAGCATATATACTTACAGAGGGAAGGTGTTTGTTTGCCAGTGGCAGTCCATTTGAACCAGTGAAACTCAATGATGGGCAAGTCTTTATACCAGGTCAAGGCAACAATGTGTATATTTTCCCAGGAGTGGCTTTAGCTGTTATTCTCTGTAACACCCGGCATATCAGTGATCATGTTTTCCTAGAAGCTGCAAAGCCTCTGACAAATCAGCTAACAGATAAAGAGCTGGCTCAAGGGAGACTTTACCCACCACTTGCTAACATTCAGGAAGTTTCTATTAACATTGCTATTAAAGTCACAGAATACCTGTACACTAACAAAATGGCCTTCTGATACCCAGAACCTGAAGACAAGGCCAAATACATTAGAGAAAGAATCTGGCGAAGTGAATACGATTCCCTGCTGCCGGATGTCTATGACTGGCCAGAATCCCCACTAAGCCCTCCCTTGATAACGGAAGAGAAGCACACCCACTGAAAAATACTTTCAATGCTTTAGGAAACACCCCTTATTTTTTTTCTTTTTCCAGAGAAAAAGAGATAATCTCAAATTTATGGGTTTTTTTCATGTGTTTTATTCTCCCCCACTGCTTTGTTTGACTTTTTATTTTTTTCCATGAATCTGTACTTCCTTACAGGATCAACATGTTGGCTACATTGTGAATGCCCACCAGCACCCTGCAGTCAAAATAACCATGATGCTTTTCTTCTGATTCTAGCTCATAGCACATCAAAGATATGTCACAGATGTATTTGTAAATGTCTTCACTTGTGCTATTGTTCATGCTTGCCAGAGTATTTGCTATTTACTATTAACAGTAATCATCTTCTCTCCCTAGCTCTTTTAGGGCTACTAAGAAATTTACTTCTGTGGATATGAGTATAGAGTTTTAAGAAGCCAAATTTAATCAGATTATAAGGACAAACTGTCAGTGTCTAAAACTTCTTTTATTTCAGTCTTATTTTATCTCCATGCTCTGAAATTCCTTTCCAGCTGATAAATCTAGAGAAATGTGAAAAATCTACCCTGCTATTTATTTTCTGGACCTAAATTGAGGCCCAACTATAACATCAGGGGAGAGAAATGGGAAGTACCGCTGTCTTTAGAGAGATAAACAAAATAGTCATTGTTTCAACAGTGTATAAAAATCATAGTGTAACTTTTTTATTTAATAAAGGTATTATCTTAAATTTTAAAAAAATGAAAAGTAGAAACAACATGACAATTTCAAATCAAATAAAGATATTTAGAGCTTCCAATATTTTAATATTCCATCATTGTCTTTTATGACCGAATTTAAGCTCATCTTTTCCTGTTTTCCAACTGAATTATCTTAGCAGTGTGATGATGTTGGTGTCTTTTTCCCCACTGACCATGATATTTGACTACTTCCTTTTTTTAAAATTCACATATAATCTATTATTTGTTGCAGGGGTACAGTTCTGTGATTCATCAGCCTTACACAATTCACAGTGCTCACCATAGCATATACCCTCCCCAATATCCATCACCCTGTCATGACACCCCGCTCACCCTCCTCCATTCCAGCAACCATTGATTTGTTTCCTGAGTTTAAGACCCTCTTATGGTTTTTCATCCTCTCTGGTTTCATCTTGTTTCATTTTTCCCTCCCTTCCTGTATGATTTTCTATCTTGTTTTTCAAATTCCTGATTTCAGTGTGATCATATGATAATTGGTTATTTCTGATTGACTTATTTCACTTAGCATAATACCCTCTAGTTCCATCCATGTCATTGCAAATTGCAAGATTTAGGGGGGGGTTGATGGCTGCATAATATTCCATTGTATATACAGACCACACTTTCCTTATCCATTCTTTTGTTAATGGACATTTAGGCTCCTTCCATAGTTTGGTTATGGCGGACATTGCTGCTATAATTATTGGGGCACGTGTGCCCCTTCAGATCACTACATTTGTATCATTGCAATAAATACCCAGTAGCGCAGTGCTGGGTCATAGGGCAGCTCTACTTTCAACTTTTTGAGAAAACTCCTAATTGTTTTCCAGATTGGCATTCCCAATGAATTCCCAACTTGGATTCCCAACTTGAATTCCCACCAACAGTGTGGGAGGGTTCTGCTTTCTCCACATCCTCACCAACTTCTGTCATTTCCTGACTTAATTTTAGCCATTCTGACTGGTGTGAGGTGGTATCTCACTTTGGTCTTGATTTGTATTTCTCTGATGCCCAGTGATATTGAGCACTTTTCCATGTGTCTGTTAACCATTTGGATGATTTCTTTGCAGAAATATCTGTTCACATCTTCCACCCATTTCTTGAGTGGATTATTTGTTCTTTGGGTTTCGAGTTTGATAAGTTCTTTATAGCTGTTGGCTAGTAGCCCTTTATCTGATATGTCATTAGCATATATCTTCTCCAATTCTGTTGGTTGTCTTTTCTATATGTTTTCTTTTTTGTCCAAAAGCTACTTATTTTGATGAGGTTCCAGTAGTTCATTTTTGCCTGTATTTCCCTGACCTTTGGAGATGTGTCTAACAAGAAGTTGTTGGGGTAAAGGTCAAAGAGGTTGCTGCCTGGGTTATCCTCAAGGATTTTGATGGAATCCTGTCTCACATTGAGGTCTTTCATCCATTTTGAGTCTATTTTTCTGTGTGGTGTAAGGAAATGCCCCAGTTTCATTCTTCTGCTTGTGGTTGTCTGATTTTCCCAACACCATTTGTTGAAGAAACTGTCTTTTTCCCATCGGATATTCTTTCCTGATTTGTTAAAGATTAGGTGACCCTAGAGCTGAGGGTCCATTTCTGAGCACTGTGCTCTGTGCCATTGACAAATATGTCTGCTTTTGTGCCATTACCATAATATCTTGATTTTTTTTATGCACAGATAATTTAATGGAATTTACTTGATTTTCCCCTCTCAGGGTCTGACTTCAGGAAATCTAATTACAAAGTCATCGTCATATCCTAGATTTATTACAACTGACCTGCAGGCAAAAGGATAGAACTATTACATAAACACTTTGATTCCATGTATATATCTTAAATAGAGGAGGGTTCAAACAAGAATACAGGATAAAATATTCCCAAGCTCCAAGAAGCAGGTCTGTTACTGAGTTCCATTTGTACAGACAAATAAAGCAATATCTCTGCACATTAGCTTTTTGATAATTTTTATACATTTTTCTATGGTACAAGAGAAAAATAACCAGAGCTCACAATATACAGTTCTTACATTATTTTCACAGTTTATGAACACTATACATCCTTTTGTTTTAATAAAGACACATTGTACTAAGCTCCTTGCCCTTAAGTTTAGAGTTTATAATAATCTATGATTAATACGCTAAAATTGCCTTTTCACATGGTCATCCACACAAGTGAACAGTCATGAAGCTCCTGGACAGTCAGAATTGCTTTTATCCCCACGTGTCCAATGCCAAAGTGACCCTACGCGGAGCCAGATGGGAAGTGGACAGCAGAGCAACAGATTTCCTCTTGAGTCCCCGGGAGCAACGGAGGACGATGGCTTGGTGTGGTCAAACAAAGACACACAACAAGGCTTCCTTTCAGGGCACTGGGGGGGTCAAAGGTTTAGGAGGCTGGGGTGGGGGAAAACTGGGGAAACTAGGGAAGTGGACCGAAGCGATAATTCATTTCTGAAACTTGGAGATTTACGGGGATGTCACGTGACACAGCACCGTCCTCCCTGGATTGTTTTACAGCATTTGGTATAGTCGCCCTGGGAGGGCGCTCCCCCCACCCTGCCCCAGCACCACCGGCCACACCTGCTTCCAAGGACACCACGGCTCTCAGCCTCGGCCACCCTCTCCCCTGCACTAGAACTGCTCACGGAGGTGCTTCACTGCCGCACGGAGCCACACGCTCGGGGCCAGCGAGGCCACCATGACACCAGAGGGGGCCACCTGGCTAATGAGTTGGTGATGGAGCAGAACATTAGGGGGCAGACCTCAGTGGCATCACAACTACTCTGGGGTGGTTTGGGGGTTTGGGTTAGTTTGGGGGTTTTTTGTTTTGTTTTGTTTTGCTTTGCTTTCAATAGAATTCCAATTCTAAAAAAATAGTGATCTGCCAGAGACTCTCACCAGCAATGAGCTTCTGTAAGGGACCCTTGCCTGGACCGATGTGTCTCCGGAAGACGCTTCTTCACCACCCGCCACATCTGCGGGGCCCTACGTTTTACAGCCTTTTAAACGTTACAGAGTGGGAGGGACTGGGGGCTAAACATCCCTGGAAATTAAAAAGGCTTTTGCTACAGGATGGGGGGAAAAAAGCAAAATATTGGATTAAGCAAAAGTCACAGAGTGGCAACAGACCAGACGGGAAGGGAGGGGGATTCCGAAACTGAAGATCTGGACCAGTGAGAGCAGAAGGTTGAGGTCTAGTCTTGTGCTGCCCTACAAGCACTCTCTACCTATCAGTCAAGGCACATCGCTTCTAGCTGCTTCTCCCTGTGCATGAGCTGTGGTGGCTGAAGTCTCAGGCATGGGACTGAGGGGAACCCAGAGCTGCTATAAGTCGTTCTGGGTCAGATGCTCGGCATGGAAACATCTGTAATCTTTGCCCTCAGTACGTTTTTCTTGTTTCAGTTCAGTGGTTTGTGGCAGATGGAACATCAAGTTGGCAGCACACCGAATTTGAGAATGAAGATTCTTAGGATCAGCACCTTCTCTGACAAAGTGGCAGACTCCTGAGTCTTCCTGACGAAAAGCAGAAGGACCGGTAAAAGAGAAAAGAACACATTCTGTTCCTTCTCAATATTTCTGTGTCCGCCTCTTTGAACGCAACATGGTTTTTGGTAAAGATAAATTCATTCTAATTTAATGTGATATTTCAAACAGGAAATTTGGCTGAGCACATCGATCCCCAAACACCGACTGATGGTAAAGCAACAGAATATCAAATCAGTAAATCTATTGACTTGGTGAAGAAGGTAAATTCCTCCCTGGTCTCCCAGTTCCAGAAGGCTGTGGGCCTTGTGGGCTTCACCAGCTCTCTCACTCAAGCTGGAGTCTCTAGGTTCAGACGTCATACGTCCATCACCGCATTCTTCCGGCATCTGGAAGTCTGACAAAACACCACTCCAGTAGCTGTGTCTTCAGGTTTTGAGCCTAGAAGTGAATTTAAGAAGTGATCTAATCACACTCAACAAATTGATCGTACTGACTTCCACATTTCATGAGTAAATTCATCACACAGGAACAGGATGCGGTCTCTCTGACCAGCACTAACACTGTGATCAGTCAGGTATCATGGGGATGCGTGTTCTAAATGACGGGAGTATACAGACAGGATGGGAATGAACACCAATCTTATTGCATATGGTGTCTGGGCGAGCAGTAAAAACACTGTGATATGGGATGAAAATTCTTTACGTCTTGCTTCCTCTCAGCCCTTTTTTTCTCAAATCTGACGCAGCAGCAAGATCAGTCGACATACGTGGGAGAGCTGGGAGTCACTGGCATCTGATCCAGGATCTTACAAACATAGCAGGCAACCTCAATGGTACGTTCTTCATACATCAAAATAAAGGGATGTTTCAGAAGATCTTTATACTTTGGCTTTTTGGATTCATCCTTCATAAGGCACAAGTTGACAAAGTTGATGAAACTCGGGGAGAACTTGCATTCTCCAGAGTTGCTCAGCTGCGGAGGGTCCCCTTTCACAACGTGCATGAGCTGATCGAACACACTGTTCCACTTCGGGTAAGGAAACCGGCCTGTGGCTAACTCATACAATGTGATCCCCAAACTCCAGACTTCAAAGTGGACATCATATCCTTGTCGTGATGCACTCAGGTCTATTCTTTCAGGTACCATGTAAAGCCTACACCCGGCATCTCTTGTCTTAGCAATGGAGTCCACCAGCTGTCCACTGATGCCAAAGTCACAGAGCTTAATATTTCCACTCCTGTCCAGAAGAATATTAGAAGGTTCAATATCTCTGTGAATGATTTTCAAGTTTTCTTTTAAGTGGTTTAGTGCTTTCACAGTTGCTAAAGTGATTTTGCCTAAAATTTCTTATGGAATAACATCATCTAATACACTATATACATATTTGTAAAACTTATCAAACGAGGTAGACATGAGTTCCATACAGATCCAAGAGTCACCCTCTCTGAAGAGTGCACCATAAAACTGAACAATGTACGGCAATCACTACTCCGCATTACTACATCCAAATCCATAAGAAGTTGGTTTTGTTCTTTTTCATCCACTGTTGACCGAACTCTTTTAACTGCCACTATTTGCCCACTTGGTTTGGGACATTTTGTTGACAGAACCATAGGCTCCTCGTCCAATTTCTCCAAGGTCTTTCCAGTCCTCTGCAGTGAAATCCCAGTGCTGCTCAGGCAAGATCTTCAGTTTTCCTGACGATTGAATGCTGTGTGTTCTCAGTCTCTCTATAGGTGGGTTTTGAACGCCTGTAGTGTTGGGATTCAGAGTAAACCTTGCTGTAGATTTGAAAGGTGGATTTGCAAAATTCAACTTTAATGCTTGCGTTTACCCTGCATGCTGCTGACAGCCGGGTAGCCCGGCGCCAGGGTCCCCAAGGGGCTGGGGTGCCACTGCCGCTGCCGCTCCTGGAGCCTTGGCCACCGCTCGGGCTTGGAGCCACCATTGTTGGGAGTGAGGAGCCCAGCGGCGCCGACGCCCGGGCGGCTGCAAGGCCTGTCTTGATTTTTATGGCTTTGTAATAGAGCTTGAAGCCCATGATGCCACCACTTTGATTTTCTTTTTCAACATACTTTTGGCTATTTAGGGTCTTTTCTTTTCCATGCAAATTTTACGATTATTTGTTCCAGTACTGTGCAAAAAGTTGATAACATTTTGATAGGGACTGTATTGACTGTGTAAATGGCTCTAGGTAGTATAGACATTTTAGCAATATTTGTTCTTCCAATCCATGAGCACGGATGTTTTTCCATTTCTTTGTGTCTTCCTCAACTCCTTCCATGAGTGTTTTATAGTTTTCTGAATACAGATCCTTTGTCTTTTTGGTTAGATTTCTTTCAGGTGTCTTGTGCTTTTGGATGCAGTTGTAAATGGGAGCTATGCCTTAATTTCTCTTTCATCTGTCTCATTGTTGGTATGGAGAAATACAATTCATTTCTGTGCATTGATTTTATATCCTGACACTTTTACTAAATTTCTGTATGAGTCCTAGCAGTTTTGGAGTGGAGTCTTTTGGGTTTTCCACCAAAAGGATCATTTCATCAGCAAAGAGTGAGAGTTTGACTTCTTCGTGTTTGATTTGGATGCCTTTTATTTTGTTTCTAACAACAATGTCCACAATGGCCAAACTATGGAGAGAGCCCAGATGTCCTCAACAGATGAATGGATAAAGAAGATGTGCCATGAAACAGTCAACAAAACAAAGAGGCAACCCATGGAATGGGAGAAGATATTTGCAAATTACAGTACAGACAAAAGGTTGATATCCAGGATCTATAATGAACTCCTCAAACTCAACACACACAAAACGGGCAAACACATCAAAAAATGGGCAGAAGATATGAACAGACACTTCTCCAATCAAGACATACAAATGGCTATCAAAAACATGAGAAAATCTTCATCATCATTAGCCCTCAGGGAGATTCATGAGTGTTCTGTAGTACCTTGAGTACAGATCCTTTACCTCTTTGGTTAGGTTTATTCCCAGGTATCTTATGGTTCTTGGTGCTATAGTAAATGGAATCGATTCTCTAATTTCCCTTTCTGTATTTTCATTGTTAGTGTATAAGAAAGCCACTGATTTCTGCACATTGACTTTGTATCCTGCCATGTTGCTGAATTTCTATATGAGTTCTAGTAGTTTGGGGGTGGAGTCTTTTGGGTTTTCCATATAAAGAATCATGTCATCTGCGAAGAGAGAGAGTTTGACTTCTTCATTACCAATTTGGATACCTTTTATTTCTCTCTATTGTCTGATTGCTATTGCTAGGACTTCTAATACTATGTTGAACAAGAGTGGTGAAAGTGGGCATCCTTGTCTTGTTCCTGATCTCAATGGGAAGGCTGCAAGCTTTTTCCCATTGAGGATGATATTTGCTGTGGGTCTTTCATAGATAGATTTGATGAGGTTCAGGAATGTTCCCTCTATCCCTATACTTTGAAGCGTTTTAATCAGGAACGGATGCTGGATTTTTGTCAAATGCTTTTTCTGCATCAATTGAGAGGACCACGTGGTTCTTCTCTCTTCTCATATTAATTTGTTGTATCACATTGATTGATTTGCGAATGTTGAACCATCCTTGTAGCCCAGGGATGAATCCCACCTGATCATAGTGGATAATCTTTCTAATGTGCTGTTGGATCCTGTTGGCTAGGATCTTGTTGAGAATCTTAGCATCCATATTCATCAGTGATATTGGTCTGAAATTCTCCTTTTTGGTATGGTCCTTGCCTGGTTTGGGGATCAGGGTAATGCTGGCTTCATAGAAAGAGTCTGGAAGTTTTCCTTCTGCTTCAATTTAAAACCACATTGAGATATCACCTTACACCAGTTAGAATGGCCAAAATTAACAAAACAGGAAACA
This sequence comes from Neogale vison, assembly GCF_020171115.1. Taxonomy (NCBI): domain Eukaryota; kingdom Metazoa; phylum Chordata; class Mammalia; order Carnivora; family Mustelidae; genus Neogale; species Neogale vison. Next base: position 158,301,882 of record NC_058092.1, read on the forward strand.
ACATGTGTTGGAGAGGATGTGGAGAAAGGGGAACCCTCTTCCACTGTTGGTGGGAATGCAAGTTGGTGCAGCCTCTTTGGAGAACATTGTGGAGATTCCTCAAGAAATTAAAAATAGAGCTTCCCTATGACCCTGCAATTGCACTACTGGGTATTTACCCCAAAGACACAGATGTCGTGAAAAGAAGGGCCATCTGTACCCCCAATGTTTATAGCAGCAATGGCCACGGTCGCCAAACTATGGAAAGAACCAAGATGCCCTTCAACGGATGACTGGATAAGGAAGATGTGGTCCATATACACTATGGAGTATTATGCCTCCATCAGAAAGGATGAATACCCAACTTTTGTAGCAACATGGACGGGACTGGAAGAGATTATGCTGAGTGAAATCAGTCAAGCAGAGAGAGTCAATGATCATATGGTTTCACTTATTTGTGGAGCATAACAAATAGCATGGAGGACATGGGGAGTTAGAGAGGAGAAGGGAGTTGGGGGAAATTGGAAAGGGAGGTGAACCATGAGAGACTATGGACTCTGAAAAACAATCTAACGGGTTTGAAGTGGTGCATGGGTGGGAGGTTGGGGTACCAGGTGGTGGGTATTATAGAGGGCACGGATTGCATGGTGCACTGGGTGTGGTGCAAAAATAATGAATACTGTTGTGCTGAAAATAAATAAAAAATAAAAAAAGGAAAGGGATTGTACGCTGGTTTCAGCTGATTATATAAAAAAGTGATGATGGATAAGTGGTCTTTTAAAAATCAACATCTGTTCCCTGTGTATCCTCTAGTCATATTTGCTTAGTTTACAATTCAGGCAAAATCTGGGCTGTTTTTAGCAAAGCCAACACATCAATGGAGGAAAGCGCTGAATACCATTCTGATTTTGCATATTTACTTTACTGTCCTCTGATTCTTTATTATCGGTGATGATTCAAGTATCATTGTAGCATGAAGATAAAACCAACAGTTACAATCTTCCATCTACAGACAGTTCCTATTATATGTGCATGGAACGCCTGGGGGCTGAGTCTTAAAACAGAGCTAAAATCCCGACTGCATAATGGGATTGTCGAATTCATCTCTTTGAATACTAGAAAAATTGCCACATGAGACGATAAAATTTACAAGAAATAAAATACCGATATTTATTGTGCAATAAAATGCAAAGAGTTCCTGTTAAAATATGCTGCCATTTGCCCCGTATTCTGAAGTACTGAGGCACAGGTGTTTGAAGTAGGTTGATTCTGACTTGATCGATGAAGCTCATTGTTTTGCTAGCTGTGTGACTTACTTGAGTCATCTGGTGTTTTCGCAAATTCCCCATCTATAAAATGAAGATAGTATTTATCTCACAGAGTTTTTCCAAGAAATAAGAGAATAGGGGCACCTTGGTTGCTCAGTGGGTTAAGCCTCTGCCTTCAGCTCAGGTCATGATCCCAGTATCCTGGGATCAAGGCCCGCATCGGGCTCTCTGCTCAGCCAGGAGCCTGCTTCATTCTTTCTTTCTGCCTGCCTCTCTGCCTACTTGTGATATCTGTCTGTCAAATAAATAAATAAATTCTTTTTTTTCCAATTTATTTATTTTCAGAAAAACAGTATTCATTATTTTTTCACCAACCCAGTGCTCCATGCAAGCCGTGCCCTCTATAATACCCACCACCTGGTACCCCAACTTCCCACCCCCCCGCCACTTCAAACCCCTCAGACTGTTTTTCAGAGTCCATAGTCTCTCATGGTTCACCTCCCCTTCCAATTTACCCAAATTCCCTACTCCTCTCTTTTTTTTTCCCAATTTATTTATTTTCAGAAAAACAGTATTCATTATTTTTTCACCACACTCAGTGCTCCATGCAAGCTGTGCCCTCTATAATACCCGCCACCTGGTACCCCAACCTCCCACCCACCCGCCACTTCAAACCCGTCAGATAGTTTTTCAGAGTCCATAGTCTCTCATGGTTCATCTCCCCTTCCAATTTACCCAAAAGCACATACCCTCCCCCAATGTCCCATAACCCTACCCCCCCTTCTCCTAACCCCCCTCCCCCCAGCAACCCACAGTTTGTTTGGTGAGATTAAGAGTCACTTATGGTTTGTCTCCCTCCCTATCCCATCTTGTTTCATGGATTCTTCTCCTACCCACTTAAGCCCCCATGTTGCATCACCACTTCCTCATATCAGGGAGAACATATGATAGTTGTCTTTCTCCGCTTGACTTATTTCGCTAAGCATGATACGCTCTAGTTCCATCCATGTTGTCGCAAATGGCAAGATTTCATTTCTTTTGATGGCTGCATAGTATTCCATTGTGTATATATACCACTTCTTCTTGATCCATTCATCTGTTGATGGTCATCTAGGTTCTTGCCATAGTTTGGCTATTGTGGACATTGCTGCTATAAACATTCGGGTGCACGTGCCCCTTTGGATCACTACGTTTGTATCTTTAGGGTAAATTCCCAGTAGTGCAATTGCTGGGTCATAGGGCAGTTCTATTTTCAACATTTTGAGGAACCTCCATGCTGTTTTCCAGAGTGGTTGCACCAGCTTGCATTCCCACCAACAGTGTAGGAGGATTCCCCTTTCTCCGCATCCTCGCCAGCATCTGTCATTTCCTGACTTGTTGATTTTAGCCATTCTGACTGGTGTGAGGTGATATCTCATTGTGGTTTTGATTTGTATTTCCCTGATGCCGAGTGATATGGAGCACTTTTTCATGTGTCTGTTGGCCATCTGGATGTCTTCTTTGCAGAAACGTCTGTTCATGTCCTCTGCCCATTTCTTGATCGGATTATTTGTTCTTTGGGTGTTGAGTTTGTTAAGTTCTTTATAGATTTTGGACACTCGTCCTTTATCTGATATGTCGTTTGCAAATATCTTCTCCCATTCTGTCAGTTGTCTTTTGGTTTTGTTAACTGTTTCCTTTGCTGTGCAAAAGCTTTTGATTTTGATGAAATCCCAAAATTTCATTTTTGCCTTTGCATTCCCTTGCCTTTGGCGATGTTCCTAGGAAGATGTTGCTGCGGCTGAGGTCGAAGAGGTTGCTGCCTGTGTTCTCCTCAAGGATTTTGATGGATTCCTTTCTCACATTGAGGTACTTAATCCATTTTGAGTCTATTTTTGTGTGTGGTGTAAGGAAATGTCCAATTTCATTTTTCTGCACGTGGCTGTCCAATTTTCCCAACACCATTTATTAAAGAGGCTGTCTTTTTTCCATTGGACATTCTTTCCTGCTTTGTCGAAGATTAGTTGACCATAGAGTTGAGGGTCTATTTCTGGGCTCTCTATTCTGTTCCATTGGTCTATGTGTCTGTTTTTGTGCCAGTACCATGCTGTCTTGATGATGACAGCTTTGTAATAAAGCTTGAAGTCCGGAATTGTGATGCCACCAACTTTGGCTTTGTTTTTCAATATCCCTTTGGCTATTCGAGGTCTTTTCTGGTTCCATATAAATTTTAAAATTATTTGTTCCATTTCTTTGAAAAAAATGGATGGTACTTTGATAGGAATTGCATTAAATGTGTAGATTGCTTTAGGTAGCATAGACATTTTCACAATATTTATTCTTCCAATCCAGGATCAAGGAACATTTTTCCATTTCTTTGTGTCTTCCTCAATTTCTTTCATGAGTACTTTATAGTTTTCTGAGTATAGATTCTGTGCCTCTTTGGTTAGGTTTATTCCTCGGTATCTTATGGTTTGGGGTGCAATTGTAAATGGGATTGACTCCTTAATTTCTCTTTCTTCTGTCTTGTTGTCGGTGTAGAGAAATGCAACTGATTTCTGTGCATTGATCTTATATCCTGACACTCTACTGAATTCTTGTACAAGTTCTAGCAGTTTTGAAGTGGAGTCTTTTGGGTTTTCAACATAGAGTATCATATCATCTGCGAAGAGTGATAATTTGACTTCTTCTTTGCCGATTTGGATGCCTTTAATTTCCTTTTGTTGTCTGATTGCTGAGGCTAGGACTTCTAGTACTATGTTGAATAGCAGTGGTGATAATGGACATCCCTGCCGTGTTCCTGACCTTAGCGGAAAAGGTTTCAGTTTTTCTCCATTAAGAATGATATTTGCAGTGGGTTTTTCATAGACGGCTTTGATGATATTGAGGTATGTGCCCTCTATCCCTACACTTTGAAGGGTTTTGATCAGGAAGGGATGCTCTACTTTGTCAAATGCTTTTTCAGCATCTATTGAGAGTATCATATGGTTCTTGTTCTTTCTTTTATTGATGTGTTGTATCACATTGACTGATTTGCGGATGTTGAACCAACCTTGCAGCCCTGGGATAAATCCCACTTGGTCGTGGTGAATAATCCTTTTAATCTACTGTTGAATCCTATTGGCTAGTATTTTGGTGAGAATTTTTGCATCTGTGTTCATCAAGGATATTGGTCTATAGCTCTCTTTTTTGATGGGATCCTTGTCTGGTTTTGGGATCAAGGTGATGCTGGCCTCATAAAATGAGTTTGGGAGTTTTCCTTCCATTTCTATTTTTTGGAACAGTTTCAGGAGAATAGGAATTAGTTCTTCTTTAAATGTTTGGTAGAATTCCCCCGGGAAGCCATCTGGCCCTGGGCTTTTGTTTGTTTGGAGATTTTTAATGACTGTTTCAATCTCCTTACTGGTTATGGGTCTGTTCAGGCTTTCTATTTCTTCCTGGTTCAATTTTGGTAGTTTATATGTTTCTAGGAATGCATCCATTTCTTCCTGATTGTCAAATTTGTTGGCGTAGAGTTGCTCATAGTATGTTCTTATAATAGTTTGTATTTCTTTGGTGTTAGTTGTGATCTCTCCTCTTTCATTCATGATTTTATTTATTTGGGTCCTTTCTCTTTTCTTTTTGATAAGTCTGGCCAAGGGTTTATCAATTTTATTAATTCTTTCAAAGAACCAGCTCCTAGTTTGGTTGATTTGTTCTATTGTTTTTTTTGTTTCTATTTCATTGATTTCTGCTCTGATCTTTACGATTTCTCTTTTCCTGCTGGGCTTAGGGTTTCTATCTTGTTCTTTCTCCAGCTCCTTTAGGTGTAGGGTTAGGTTGTGTACCTGAGACCTTTCTTGTTTCTTGAGAAAAGCTTGTACCGCTATATATTTTCCTCTCAGGACTGCTTTTGTTGTGTCCCACAGATTTTGAACCGTTGTATTTTCATTATCATTTGTTTCCATGATTTTTTTCAACTCTTCTTTAATTTCCCGGTTGACCCATTCATTCTTTAGAAGGATGCTGTTTAGTCTCCATGTATTTGTGTTCTTTCCAAACTTCCTCTTGTGGTTGAGTTCTAGCTTCAGAGCATTGTGGTCTGAAAATATGCAGGGAATGATCCCAATCTTTTGATACCGGTTGAGTCCTGATTTAGGACCGAGGATGTGATCTATTCTGGAGAATGTTCCATGTGCACTAGAGAAGAATGTGTATTCTGTTGCTTTGGGATGAAATGTTCTGAATATATCTGTGATGTCCATCTCATCCAGTGTATCATTTAAGGCCTTTATTTCCCTGTTGACCTTTTCCTTGGATGTTCTGTCCATTTCAGTGAGGGGAGTGTTAAAGTCCTCTACTATTATTGTATTATTGTTGATGTGTTTCTTTGATTTTGTTATTAATTGGTTTATATAGTTGGCTGCGCCCACGTTGGGGGCATAGATATTTAAAATTGTTAGATCTTCTTGTTGGACAGACCCTTTGAGTATGATATAGTGTCCTTCCTCATCTCTTATTATAGTCTTTGGCTTAAAATCTAATTGATCTGATATAAGGTTTGCCACTCCTGCTTTTTTCTGATGTCCATTAGCATGGTAAATTCTTTTCCACCCCCTCACTTTAAGTCTGGAGGTGTCTTCGGGTTTAAAATGAGTTTCTTGGAGGCAACATATAGATGGGTTTTGTTTTTTTATCCATTCTGATACCCTTTGTCTTTTGATTGGGGTATTTAGCCCATTAACATTCAGGGTAACTATTGAGAGATATGATTTTAGTGCCATTGTATTGCCTGTAAGGTGACTGTTACTGTATATTGTCTCTGTTCCTTTCTGATCTACCACTTGTAGGCTCTCTCTTTGCTTAGAGGACCCCTTTCAGTATTTCCTGTAGAGCTGGTTTGGTGTTTGCAAATTCTTTCAGTTTTTGTTTGTCCTGGAAGCTTTTAATCTCTCCTTCTATTTTCAATGATAGCCTAGCTGGATATAGCATTCTTGGCTGCATGTTTTTCTCGTTTAGTGCTCTGAAAATATCATGCCAGCTCTTTCTGGCCTGCCAGGTCTCTGTGGATAAGTCAGCTGCCAATCTAATTCTTTTACCATTGTATGTTACAGACTTCTTTTCCCGGGCTGCTTTCAGGATTTTCTCTTTGTCACTAAGGCTTGTAAATTTTACTATTAGGGGACGGGGTGTGGGCCTATTCTTATTGATTTTGAGGGGCGTTCTCTGAACCTCCTGAATTTTGATGCTTGTTCCCTTTGCCATATTGGGGAAATTCTCCCCAATAATTCTCTCCAGTGTACCTTCTGCTCCCCTCTCTCTTTCTTCTTCTTCTGGAATCCCAATTATTCTAATGTTGTTTCATCTTATGATGTCACTTATCTCTCGAATTCTCCCCTCATGGTCCAGTAGCTGTTTGTCCCTCTTTTGCTCAGCTTCTTTATTCTCTGTCATTTGGTCTTCTATATCGCTAATTCTTTCTTCTGCCTCATTTATCCTAGCAGTGAGAGCCTCCATTTTTGATTGACCTTCATTAATAGCTTTTTTTATTTCAACTTGGTTAGATTTTAGTTCTTTTATTTCTCCAGAAAGGGCTTTTATATCTCTGGAGAGGGTTTCTCTAATATCTTCCATGCCTTTTTCAAGCCCGGCTATAACCTTGAGAATTGTCATTTTGAACTCTAGATCTGACATATTACCAATGTCTGTATTGATTAGGTCCCTAGCCTTCGGTACTGACTCTTGTTCTTTTTTTTGTTGTGAATTTTTCCGCCTTGTCATTTTGTCCAGCTAAGAGTATATGAAGGAGCAAGTAAAATACTAAAAGGGTGGCAACAATCCCAGGAAAATATGCTTTAACCAAATCAGAAGAGATCCCAAATCGTGAGGGGGGATTTCTCCCCCCTCACGATTGGGTGAGGGATCTCCTCTGATTGGGATCTCCTTTGATTGGGATCTCCCAATCTCTTCTGATTGGGATCTCCCAATCTCTTATGATTTGGGGATAGAAAGAGGTTCAAAAAGAAAGAAAGAAAAAAAAGAAAAAAAGAATTAAAAAAAGAGATTGAATTAAAAATTCAATCAAGAATTTAAAAAAGAATTAAGAAAAAAAGATTGAAGAGATTAGGATCTCTTCTGATTTGGGGATAAAAAGAGGTTTCAAAATAAAGAAAAAAGAAAAAAAAGAATTAAAAAAAAAGAAAATGAATAAAGAAAAGTATAAAAAAGAAATATATATATATTAGATAGTCTAGTTAAAAACATTAAAAAATAAAAGGGTAAATGTTATAAAAATTTTAGCAGAAGAAGAGAAAAAAAATGAAAAAGAAAAAAATTAAATTAACTGCAAGACTAAAAAATCACAGGGAGAAATCCATGAGTTCCGTGGTTTGTTTTCTCCAACTCTGGAATTCTGCTGCTCTCCTTCGTATTGAAACTGCACTCCTTGGTAGATGAACTTGGTCTTGCCTGGATTTCTTGTTGATCTTCTGGGGGAGGGGCCTGTTGTAGTGATTCTCAAGTGTCTTTGTCCCAGGCGGAATTACACCGCCCTTACCAGGGGCCGGGCTGAGTGATCTGCTCGGCTTTGCTTTCAGGAGCTTTTGTTCCCTGAGCGCTTTCCGTAGAGTTCTGGAGGACGGGAATACAAATGGCGGCTCCTGGTCTCCGGCCCGGAGGAGCCGAGAGCCCGGGGCCCCGCTCCCCAGTGCGCCCTCAGAGAACAGCTCCTAGTAACTCGCGTCTGCCTTACCTCCGGCCGCGCTCCAAGCTCACCGAGCTTGCGACCGGTTCAAGGCAACTCGGAGCTGCGAGCTTACTGTCGGCTCTGTCTCTGCAGCCGGCTTTCCCGTTCCAATAACCGCAAGCTCTGCGACACTCAGACACCCCCCGATCCTTCTGTGACCCCCGCGGGAACCTGAGGTCACGCCAACCCCGCGTGGGCTTCGCCCCGGTTTAGCCTCTGGAGCGATGTCCCTCAGCGGAACAGACTTTTAAAAGTCCTGATTTTGTGCTCCATTGCTCCGCCGCTTGCCGGGAGCCGGCCCCTCCCCCCGGGGTCTATCTTCCTGTCGCTTTGGATTCACTTCTCCGCCAGTCCTACCTTTCAGAAAGTGGTTGTTTTTCTGTTTCTAGAATTGCTTTTCTTCTTCCTTTTGATCTGCCGATGGATTTGCAGGTGTTTGCACTCTTTAGATAAGCTCTCTAGCTGATCTCCTGCTAGCTGAGGTAGTCTCAGCCTGCTACTTCTCCGCCATCTTGACTCCTCCCCTCCTCCCTACTCCTCTCTAATGCCCCTTGTCCTCCATGCTATTTGTTATGCTCCACAAATAAGTGAAACCATATGATAATTGACTCTCCTTAAAAAAAAAGGAAGAAAGAAAGAAGAGAATATAGGGAAAGCTGCTAGTGCATCCCCAATGAATGTCAGTTCTTATTAATATTAGTAACAGATGTACATGTTCTCTCAGGCTCATGAGCCCTAATTTTCCTACTGAAATGCATTTGATCCCTTTTTTACACTTACCATACACTTTTAATATAAAGTTGCTGAATTACTGAAGAAGTACTTAATAAAAGTATGACCTTTTCAAAACTTTCCCATCGACTGGTGGGAAATCTGTTGTAACCAGCCGCCTATGGAGTAAAGGTTTCCAATTACGGGATATGCCAGCCCTCTCACAATATTGTTTTCTGTATGTTCCCACCAGTAAGAGATAAAATGGAATGACCCAAGACAGAAAAATGAAGTGACTCTAACATTCCCACATATTTTTATCAAGCGGAAGAAAAATCACACCTGTGTTTTCCAAACTATGGTTATCCATGACACATGCAATATATTTTTTAAGATTTTTATTTTTATTTATTTGAGAGAGTGAGAGCCAGAGAGATCACAGAGGGAGAAGCAGACTCCCTGCTGAGCAGGGAGCCTGATGTGGGGCTCAGTCACAGGACCCTGAGGCCCTGACCTAAGACAAAGGCAGACACTTAACCGACTGAGCCACCCAGGGGCACCCACATGTCATGTTCTTATATCTTTTATCAACCTTGAGAATCAGAGGCTGTATCCCAAAGGACAGTGATGTTCTGGGGAAAAGTGAGCAAAAGCAAGGCTGGCTTAGGAAAAATCATATTGATAAAGTAAACTCACTGTTAATACTTTCCAGTGAAATATGTAAAATGAACTGAATGAATAAAAAATTGTGCTTCATTTTCAAAAGAAATGGTTATCTAACAAACCTGATCATTGATCTCAGAAATGAAAAATTAAAAAATTCAAGGAAACAATCAAGTTACTTTAAATCCTTCACTAAAAAACAACTAGCTGTTTTAGGGAGGGTTCACATCACTGGGATATGGAAATTTTAAGAAAAAAAAATAATTTCCATTCTTTTGATTCAAGAAGAACCATCTCTTTACTAAATTATTGCAAATGTAAACAAAGTGTTTTTATTTTCCTATATGATGTGACTGGAGCAAGCAACACTGTAGACTGCAGGCTTAAGCCTCTTGCTTCTTAACAGCTTTGAGAAAACGCTTTTCCAGATAATGCAATCGTCCAACAAATGACATTTACATCCATAGGAATCCAAGTTTGATTTTAACCGTGTTTGATGAAAAACCCTCTCTGAAACGTATTAAACACCCACTGCCCTTTCCAAATAGGAAATAAATAGCAAAATCTGACACCTTCTCAGGAGCTGGGATCGTGGTAATGGGGGACAACGGAGGAAGCGTGTGCTGCTCTTGGCAGTCGCCTGGAGCTCGGTTTGAAGGAAGCATGGCTGCCATCTGCGTGCTTGCTGACTCTTTGCTCTATCCAGTAAAGCTAGCATAGGAAAGATGTCGCTTCCTTCGCTCCAGAGAGGAGTCTACATAAAATCAGTTACTAAATGAAAGCCTTTCTCCCAAATGGCTCTCTTACCATCTGGGTAGGACGCCCACTTCTCAAAGTGACCGGCAACATCAGCATCCCTTGGGAGCTCATCGTCAGAGCGGAGGGATTTCAAGTCCCAACCCAAGCCCCCCCCTGAGCGGAGTCTGTTAGTGAATCAGGTTCCCGGCTGATTGGTAAGGCACGCTGAAGTTCGACTAGTGCCCATTCTGATCTTTACTATCACGCATCAGATACTAGCTCTAGTTCAAACCCAGCTACCCTCGCTCTGTTCTTATTAACACTGAATTTGTCGAGGGTTTGTAAAGGGTTTTTTTCTCCTCACCAATCGAAGGAACCATGCTCCGGTACTTTGGAAAACACTTAATTTTTTACACCTACGCTTGTTTTGTAGAAGAGAGGTGGAGGAAAGGGGGACTTCGACAAATTTGAAAGAGCAATGAATTTGACATTGCCCTTCACTGTAATGGGAACTTGGCCTAGTCATTACAGCTCTGCTGGTTTCTGCCACCTAAAAGTACTCAAGTCCCTTCCCACGTGTAATGATTGTGGGCTTGTGCAAGTGTAGCAACAGGCATGTTTTTCAAGTCTTCAGTTACGTTCTTTGGAGCAGAGTTTCAGATACAAGCAATGTCATATCCTCCAGAGAAGGAGTTTTTCATTTGAAATAAAGACCATAAAGTCGTAGTTAGCGGCCAAGATGGGAATCCAGGGTCTCAGCATTCAGACCCACAGTGCCAGTAAATTCTCCAGAAATGTGTAAATCAAAAAGGTGCTCATACAATCTTGGATTATGAACAGCCAATCTGAAATGTTCCAACTACCCATATTTTTATTAATTCTTCTTATACTCCAGAATTAATGAGTAAATATTTTCAAACATGAGATAAAATATTTTCAAGAAATCCCTAATGGGCTGTATGGTATATTTGGAACTCATTAGAAAATAGATCCTGACTTCCCATCACGAGGAAGAAAAATTTTTTCTTCTTTGTTTTTTTTTTTTTTTTTACCTGAACAGCCAAGCATACTGTATCCACAGGCTCTCAAAAGAAGGGAATGAGTTTGCCTTCTCTCCCACTCAGGAAGTGATCGTCTTTAGGATGGAAGCTTACAATCAGAAAGTGACCCAGGCACCAGACAGGTGAGGCTGGACCCTAGCTACTCCCCAGTGTTGTTTAAGAGGGTTAACATGTCAAAAAGGACTTTCAAGTGGGGCCCCTGGGTGACTCAGTCAGTAGAGCATCCAACTCCATTTCAGCTCAGATCATGATCTCGGGGTCGTTAGATTGAGCTCCATGTTGGGTTCCATGCTTATCATGGAGATGGAGTCTGTCCCTCTCCCTCTGCTACTCCCCCTCATCCCACCAGTCCTACATGCTCAGTCTCTCTCACAAATAAATAAATCATACTTTCAAGAAATTAAATGGAAATTTAAAAAAATATTGCACTTGATAGCATTACTAAGGGGAATAGCTGAACCACTCAACTTCATGGTCATCATTCCCACCAAAGGTAATGTAAATGGTATTTCCCAAAATATACTTTACACTGAACAAAACACATGCTTTTTCACTTTGCTCCATCCATGTTACAAATAATAATAAAATTCATTCTTTTTAAAATGATTAGGAAAAATAACTCAGTGCTAGAATTTTTCTCAGGGACAAGGATGGAATGATGGAATGATACTGCACTGGGTGGCTCCATTACTTATCAGGCATTTTAAACTATAAACTATGGGTCTCAACCCTGGGGATGCCGTACTGAGCCACATGGGATGTCCAGGGAACTTGTGAGCAGAAAAAGTGACAAGGACAGGAAAGTATCATGTGTTTTACCTATGAAAGTACAAGTGAGAAAACAAGAGGTAAGAGGAAGAGGGAATAATATTCGTTAACAAAGTTACAGTAAACTAGTAATAAATGTTACCCAGAATACCGAGTTCTGACAAGGGACTATCAGGAGGGGGCAAGGACTGCAGAGAAGCAAACAGTCGGAAATAAGAAGAAGCAGAAAACTAACTATTTCTTTTCATAGACTTTCATCCACAGTATAGGTTTTATAAGTTCTTAAGCCCAATCTGAATTATTCTTGTTCTCTCAACACTAAGGGCCTGCTTAGCTAGAGCAACTCCATATTGCCTAGGTAGCCATATTGTTGTTTACATCCACGGACTTCATTCAAGGAATAAACACCCCATTAGTTCCTGGTATCGGTTCCAGGTATCGATTCCGGGAGTAAACACCTTAACAATAGAAGCCACATACCTTGAGGTCTGTGGTTATGCCCTATAATACCAGCTTGTGAGATCGGGATGGGGTCACTCTCTTTGGAGGCAGACCTGGCCGGTCAGTCTGACTTCTAGTGCTTGGCATAGAATAAAGTTTGCATAACTTTCACTTTGTCTCAGTCTCATTCCTTTGATAATGGGCCCGAACAGAGATCTTTTTGTGGAGGGGCTCACCAGGTGACTGAACAGGACAGTACACAGGGGTGCAGAAGGAACACATTAGAACTTCCATTTGGAAACTTTTTCATCTCATTTTTTAAAAATCCCTGTATTTATATAAGATTTGCCATGGATATAAATTGTAGACTTATGATGCATGTAGTTAACTTACATAAACACATACACATAAGAGGCTACATACTCTGAAAGATTTTTATGGGCTCAAAGAATGGTAGAAATGTAGAGACCACTGACATGAACAAGATTCCCAGTCTTTTCTAAGAAGCTGATCCAGAATCCAAAACAACTATGGGTTCTGGGCTCCATCAGCCAAACCATGTATATGGCTGGTCCAGAAAGAATGAGAACCATGGAACTCCAGAAGGGCTGTTTCACCAAACTTGGCAACCTTGATCATCCCCTCATAGACAGGGTGTTGGGTGACACAGAGGTGAGTGAACCATTCTGCCCCAATTCACCTGCAAACACAGCACAGCTGTGCACAAATAAAACCCCAAGCCTATGGTGAGGGTTGTGTTGAGGGGAAACAAAAGGGAGCTGATATTCAGTTAGAGTGCAGTGAAGGAACCTCATGCCCTTCCTGGACCATCAGACCTACGGGAGGTATGGGGAGGGTTCAGAAGCCATGGGGACCCCAGACAGCATTTAGCAGAGATCACACACACCATACTCAGGAGAATCATTAAGAATGCAATGGTTTGCATTTCCATTACATTTTTGTGAGTATCCTATTGCTTTCAAGGTAAAATTTTGAAGGTATTTCCCAACGTAAAAAAATGGAAAATCCACTGGGAGATGTTATTTGCTTTGGATCATGTGAATAGTTCTAGGGACAGAAAAGAATGGATTCCTGCAGTCAAGTATATGGACACAGTGACTTGACTAGGAAGCAAGGGGGCTAAATGCATTGGACTAAATTAAAGGGATTGGCTATTCCTTGGGCACACAACCACTGATAGTGCTCACAAGCTGGCTTATTAAGACAGACCTTTAGCTAACAGGCCAAGCAGCTGCTGTGAGTTCACTTAAGCACAGACAGCCTGGGAAACACCCCAAGGTAAGGGCTGCAAGCGAGGATGCAGCGAGGTCAGCCAATGACCCAGTTCTGGTGAAGGCAGCATCTGCGCTGGTCAGCTCTCACCATAGAGGATGATGTGAGAAGCACAAGTGGAGAAAGAGAAGTATTTCAACCTCGATGTCAGAATCAATCACCTGAATGTATCACTAGATGTAGAAAACAATCTGAACTGAGAGTCTAACTGGTTCATCCACGACGCGCTGTCTACGTTACCTGCTTATCTTCTGCAGAAAGGACGTCATTATTTCTCAGACTCTCTGATCCCCACCACACTGGGAGAGTCTGATGTACTTGTCAAGGTGAAGCCAGACATCAGGGGACAGACTCACAGGAAGTATGAATGTCGTGCAACTCCATGAGAGACAGGCACCAAACGAAACATTTCATGGCATGACATGATAAGACATGATATATGATGGATGTATCGACAAACAAAGGGATGGTGAAAAATACTATAAATTATTGATGTGAAAAAAAATGACCTCTGCCATCTCAGGAGAAGTACCCTACTTTTAACTTAATTCTGCCACTCTCAAGGACTATCATGTCTGTGTTCTTTTTATTGGGGTGACATTTTTGTCTGTACTCAGCATATGGATAATATATCAGTGAACAAGTTCTTATTAAAACCCTTTTCAGGGGTGCCTGAGTGGCTCAGTGGGTTAAGCCTCTGCCTTCAGCTCTGGTCATGATCTCAGGATCCTGGGATCGAGCCCAGCATTGGGCTCTCTGCTCAGTGGGGAGCCTGCTTCCCTCTCTCTCTCTGCCTGCCTCTCCGCCTACTTGTGATCTCTCTCTCTGTCAAATAAATAAATAAAATCTTTTTTTAAAAGCCCTTTGTATTCAAATTGTAAGCAGACTTTATATAATAAATGCCTTTCTATTATATAAATGTCATTTATTTTTATGATAATTTATACATTTGTATACATCTTATACATTTTTATAATAAATGTTGTTCTATAGTAAGTGTTTTGTGAATGTCTGCTTTATTTTATAACATTCCACTCTGATACCATTCCACTAGCTTTCTAGGGAATAACCGTGGGATGGTGAAAAGTCAGAGATTGAAATCTTAAGCAAATGGAATCAGAGGGCCCAGGCTGACACAGTGCTTAAGAGAGAGTGCAAGAACTGAAATCATCTTGGTGGTTTTAACATTTATGAATTTTTACTATGTCAAAATAAATATAAAATTTGGGAGTGGAAGAGTTAAGCCAATCTTAGAGAATACACCCAAGCCAGCAATGCACTTACCCATTAATCTCTTTCTCCCCATACACTGAACAGGTTTGGCTAGAAGACCTGTACATTTCACTGATTTCTAGAATTCAAGAATTTATATCTCCCAATAGAGGGTAAAAGCTTACCCATGTTCCCTTTACTGATGGGACGGTGGTGGAGATCCAGTCCTGCTAATGTCCAGAAGTGGCCCTGATTCACACTAGGGCCATGTTACTCTCCTCTTGGACATAAATGCCAAGGGGTATCACAGAACACCAATGCCAAAGTTACTCTGAGATCATGATAAAGGGGGACAAAATGAAGGTAACTCATAATTGTTTTTAAGTATAGAAACAAAGATCACCCCCCAAATACCCCCCAAAATACCAGGCACCCCATTCCATTCTCTTCGTTAATATGAGTGACATCTACCTCATTACCGGTAATGGTTTCTTCTGACTATAATCTTCCCTCCTATAGATAAGATTTATTGATATCATAGAAATGCCTCTGCCTTCAGCATCCAATTAAATGTGATTAGATTCAGCATCCAATCTAAATCCAATCTAAAGTGACCCCCCACTTTTCGTCCTTCCCTCAAATTACCCAACCAAAACACAAACCAACAGCAGATTTTTTTCTAAGACCTCCTCCCCAGACACCTCCTGGTTCCCCATGGTGTATGTCCTCCCTCGTTGCAATGAATAATAAGCCCAGCTTGTTCTGGATAAAACTTGTTCACAGGAGTGTTCCTGGTGGTGTCCGGCTAGAGGATGTGGATTTTGGAATGATCTCAGGGCAACCAGCTGATTCTCCCTCCCCAAGGAGAACACCCCCCATTCTTCAGCCCTCCCTCCAAACACCACTCACTCCGCAGCACTTCCATCCTCCCCCCAGCTGAGTCAGGTCCCACGTGCTGCATTCTCCAGACCCCCTGCACTCCCTCCTGTGACAGCCACTGCCTATCATGGCAGGCTTCTCACAAGCGCACTGAAAGCTCCTTGCAGGGTGCCTGGGTGGCTCAGTGGGTTAAGCCGCTGCCTTCGGCTCAGGTCATGATCTCAGAGTCCTGGGATCAAGTCCCGCTTTGGGCTCTCTGCTCAGCAGGGAGCCTGCTTCCTCCTCTCTCTCTCTCTGCCTGCCTCTTTGCCTACTTGTGATCTCTCTCTGTCAAATAAATAAATAAAATCTTTTTAAAAAATTAATTAATTAATAAAAAAAAAGCTCCTTGCAGGCCCAGGGAGGAATGTCTGACCACATTGCCTGTAATTAGTCTGGTGCCTATTGAAACGGATCAGTAAAAGTTGGCTTATTCATGGACACATGTCGTAGAGCTTTCCAATCTACCTGAAGACTGAATCACAACAGAGTAATCACATCTTTAAAAAGCTTTCCAAGTAGCCAATATGTTTTGATAAGAATATGTAAGATAAAACAGCATTAACAACTGAAATTTAATGATGCAAAGAAAACTCCAAATTATTGAATCTAAGTCTTTGATTTTATATGTCAAATACAAATATCCTTGTCACTTTTGAAACTAATCATAAAACTTAAGTGTTTATAGAATACAGTTTAAAAAGCATTTTGCCTTAAGGTATTACTTTATGACGACAAAAAATCATTTAAAAAGCTATTACCAAAGAATATATTTAAGATAATTTAAATATGCAACTTGCAACAACCAAATATATTGTAAATCTACTATTCTAAAAACAAGAAACAATTATCTCTTGTTTACTTTAACATTTAATGTGCTGAAAAGTCCAGAGAACCATTGGTTTATTAATAAATTCATATAAAAAAGGGTAGTGAACAATCATACTGCATGCATTTTCCCTCTTTGAAAATTATTTTTGAATTATTGAAAGTGTTTAAAGACATTATTTGAAAA
The DNA here is from genome assembly GCF_020171115.1 of Neogale vison. Lineage (NCBI taxonomy): Eukaryota > Metazoa > Chordata > Mammalia > Carnivora > Mustelidae > Neogale > Neogale vison. Next base: position 158,318,652 of record NC_058092.1, read on the forward strand.
GTGTGCAAGAGAGAGGAAAATATGCCTGCATGCTTACTGCCTAACAATTTAAATTACAAATATACAGAAGTACCATCTTTCAGTTATTAGATGAATAAATTTTAGATATTTAATGCATAAAGTGGTTATTATAGTTAATAATAATGTAATATATATAGAAATTTGCTAGGAGAGTAGATCTCAAGTGTTCTCACCACAAGAAAAGGGCAAAGACATAAGGTGATAGGTATTTTAATTAGCTTAACTGTGGTATGATTTCCTGGTTTCACTTGTGAGATGATTGTGAAATCATTTCACAATATGTAGGTAAGTGAAAACATCACATTGTACAACCTTAATCCATACAATCTTTATTTGCCCATCATACCTCAATAAAGCTAGAAGAAAAAATGCACAGATGTATACACACACATGTATATCCGTATATGTTACATGGTGTATATACATGTGTGCATTTTAGCATCCTTAAGTTTGTATTACCTATTCCAGTTTTTGCTGGAAAATATTGCTTTCATTATTCTACATAATATGGCCCATTAAGGTTGATAAGCAGATATGATGCCCCAGTAACTTTTTTCTTTCTCCAGGGGTTTCTGCCAGGTCAACCTGAACTTGAGTTTGGAGAATTGCCTCCCTGCTCTACACCAACCACTGCCAGCATCCCCAGCTCATTCCCAATCCTCTGGTTCTCCAAAACTTTCATGAGCATAAAGAGAGGTTTTTTCTTGGGAAAACATTGGATAGCTCTACTATTGACCACCTGTGCGTTTATAATGAAGGATCAATCTGTGTGATTTGTCTATAAACTTGGAAGGGCAAAATGAATGCTTTTCCTTTTTACTCAGAATAACTAAAGGTATGAATGAATATACTATCAAAGGTAAATTTTCATTAAAAAGTGTTCACAAAAAAGAACTAAGAGTTCTTTGTGTGTCCCTACCTCTAAGAGGTTTTCTCCTAGGATTTGCTTTGATCATTTTATAATGTTATGTTTTATAGCTAAGTTTCTGATCTATTTTGAGTTAATTAGTGTGAAGGGTCTGAAGTTTGGGTCGAGATTTTTTGAGCGTATGGATATCTTTTTTCTCCAGTATTATTTTTTAAAAGACTGGCTTTCCTCTTCAGGAAAAAATTGTCAGAGACCATAGTGAGTGAAGAAAAAAAAAAGTAAAGCTGAAAGTGAAGATTTTTATTGCCTTTATAAAAAATGCTTTAAGAGATTGCCATTTCTAAACAAATAACAATTTATAGATAGAGTTACATTAAGCAATAAATAATTGTGAAATTGAATCATGTTCAAAGTTAACCTAGCATGTTTGAGGAGAAGACCTCATTAATCATATCCATTGCTATGAGATCATCACAACTTTGTGGGTATACTGGTGAATCTGAAACACAACTTGATCTCACATGGCCCTGCTGTCATCTTGGGCCCTCACTCAGGATTTTAAGGCCACCCCCACTTTTTCTGTTATGTCTTCCTCTATCTTCAAGCCAACAATGATATGTCAAATCCCCCTGTGCCTCAAATCTCTCTGACCTTTCCTTCTTTTTACCAGACAAAGCCTGTGTAAAGAGCTCACCTGATTGGGTCTGGCCCACCTGGATAACCTCTATGTCTTAAGGTCAAGTGACTCAGAGTTTTAATTACATTTGCAAAAATTTCTTCACAGGGGTACCTAGATTAGTGTTTGGTTGAAAAATAAGAAGACCTGTATCTTGAAGGACTGTGTTTAGAATTATTCCTACAATGGGGCACCTGGATGGCTTAGTCAGTTAAGTGTCCAACTCTTGATTTTGGCACAGGTCAGGATCTTAGGGCTGTAGGATTGAACCTATTTAAGATTCTCTCTCCCTCTCCTTTTTCCCTCCCCTTCCTCTCTAAAATAATAATAATAGAATTACTCCAACCATGGCTTACATCCATACTGTTCTCCATACTGGCTTCACTAATTTACAGTCCCACCAACAATGCATGAGAATTCCCTTTTCTCCATATCTTCACCAACAATTGTTATTTTTTCTGTTTTTGATGGTAGCCATTCTAACAGGTGTGCGAGGATATCTCACTTTCATTTTGATTTGCATTTTCCTAATGGTTACTGCTGGTATGCATTTTTTTTTGCACCTGTTGGCTATCTATACACATCTAGAGGACTGCTGCAAGTTTGTTTGTATCTGCATGTACCTGTTGGCCATTCTCTTCCAGTTCCATCTAGAACTCACTCAAGCAGGCTAGCCCACTACCAAAATACCTGCCTTAGAAATCATTCCTCCTCTCTCTCTGCCTGCTTCTCTGTGATCTCTGTCTGTCAAATAAATAAATAAATAAAATCTTTTAAAAAATGGGGTGCCTGGGTGGCTCAGTGGGTTAAAGCCTCTGCCTTTGGCTAAGGTCATGATCCCAGGGTCCTGGGATCAAGCCCCACATCGGACTATCTGCTCAGCAGGGAGCCTCCTTCCTCCTCTCTCTCTCTCTGCCTGGTTCTCTGTGATCTCTGTCTGTCAAATGAATAAATAAAATCTTTTAAAAAATTAAAAATTAAATAAATTAAAAAAAAGAAATCACTGACCACTTTCTACATCCAAAGTTTAATTGAAAATCTTTATCTTAACAAACACTAGAGCAACAATTGACATTGATGGAAACCAAAACCTCCTCATTGGAATGATGTCTTCATTTGCCTTCTAGGCACGCTATTCTCTGGTAACTCTCCTACCTCAGGAGCCACTGTATCTATGTCTTCTTTGTTAATTTATCCCTATCTTCTCATTCTGCTTTTCTCTAGCTCCTTGGAGACTTTAGATCCCATTGGTATGCTGGTTACTCACGGGTTTGTATTTCCAGCCTGGACCTATACCCCTGAACTCCTTCTCATATGTCTAACTCCATATGGGTTGGCTTACACCAAGTGTCTAGAAGCCATCTGACCTTTTCTTATCTCCTATCCTTGCTCTTTGAATCTTTTCCCACCTCCAATCTTTCTTCTTCCAGCTAATGGCAACTCCATTCCCCTAGTAGCTTAAGCAAAAATTTTTGGTGTCATCCTTAATTTCCAACTCATATCCCACATCTCTCATATCAACCAGTCCCACTGGCCCTATTTCAGAATTTTAACTGGTGTCTAGCAATGTCTAACTCCCCCTCCTGCTCTTACCCAAAAGTTATCACTTTTTCCTGGGGTTTTTTCATTTCCTAACCTAGATGACCTCTACTGCTTATACCTTATGCTTCTACAGTTTATTCTTAAAAACCAGAAGGAGTGAGACTTCTAAAACAAGGCATACAGTGCCACCCCTCTGCTCAAAACACCAAAAGAACTTCCTGATTCATGCAGTCAAGTCTAAAGTGTTTACCATGGCTAACCAGGGTCTCCACTCTTCCCAGCAATCCCCATTCCTTGATCTCTACCTTCTCTGTGTTGTCTAGTTTGTCTCTGAGCTCTTCTTTAAACCTGTCACAGCTTTTGTTTTAAGATTTATTTATTTATTTATTTATTTATTTATTTGACAGAGAGAGAGAGGGAGAGATCACAAGTAGGCATAGAGGAAGGCAGAGAGAGAGAGGAAGGGAAGCAGGCTCCCTGCTGAGCAGAGAGCCTGATGTGGGACTCGATCCCAGGACACTGAGATCATGACCTGAGCCGAAGGCAGTGGCTTAACCCAACTGAGCCACCCAGTTGCCCACTAAACCTGTCACAGCTTTTCACCTTATTTGCTTTGGCTCTGTCCTCACATGCTTCTCCCAGACATTTACATGGCCCTGCCCTCACTTCCAGATCCTCTGCTAAAAAGGCACCATGATAGTAAAAACTTCTCTGATCACCCTCTTTTTTTAAAAAGATAATGGTCCCCACTTCCCCATTTTGCAATCTTTGCCCCCCTTTTGTTTCATTTTATTTAAAAAATTATTTTTAGAACTGGTATAGAAAGATCATGAACTCACCTCCTTCCATAAACATGACAAACCTATGGCTGCATATGCAATAATTCCCTCCTCTGAAAGAATCCTGAAAACTGTAAGAACCTATTTAGCCAGAGCGACTCCATCTCAGTTAAATAGCCATTTTGTTGTTTATGCAGTAAACTTAAATTGACCCTGCCCCCCAGAGAAACTTACTTAAAGCAAGTCCAGAAACCAGTAAAATGTAGTCAGCTAAAGGGGAACCCTCTTACACTGTTGGTGGGAATGCAAGTTGGTACAGCCACTTTGGAGAATAGTGTGGAGATTCCTCAAGAAATTAAAAATAGAGCTTCCCTATGACCCTGCAATTGCACTACTGGGTATTTACCCCAAAGATACAGATGTCATGAAAAGAAGGGCCATCTGTACCCCAATGTTTATAGCAGCAATGGCCACAGTCGCCAAACTGTGGAAAGAACCAAGATGCCCTTCAACGGATGAATGAATAAGGAAGATGTGGTCCATATACACTATGGGGTATTATGCCTCCATCAGAAAGGATGAATACCCAACTTTTGTAGCGACATGGACGGGACTGGAAGAGATTATGCTGAGTGAAATAAGTCAAGCTGAGAGAGTCAATTATCATATGGTTTCACTTACTTGCGGAGCATAACAAATAATACAGAGGACATGGGGAGATGGAGAGGAGAAGGGAGTTGAGGGAAATTGGAAGGGGAGGTGAACCATGAGAAACTATGGACTCTGAAAAACAATCTGAGGGTTTTGAAAAGGCAGGGGGTGGGAGGTTGGAGGAGCCAGGTCGTGGGTATTATGGAGGCCATGCATTGCACAGAGCACTGGGTGTGGTGCAAAAACAATGACTTCTGTTACGCTGAAAAGAAATTTTTAAAAAAAAGTAGTCGGCATAGAATAAAGCTTTGCATAACTTTAACTTTGTTTCAGTCTCGTTCCCCTGGCCAATCAGTCTGACTTCTAATACTTGGCACAAAATAAAGCTTTAAATAACTTTCACCTAGTCTCAGTCTCATTCCTTTGATAATGGACCCTAACAAAAACTAGATGAACAGTGCCTCCACCACAAATTATAAAAGAGCTACACTGAGATAGGGAGGAGCAGCAGAGACATGCTTTCACCAAAACACCACTCCAAGCAGGGCAACACACAATCAGAAGGATCTCAAAGATATCAAACTTTTCCTGAGCGGCAAGGAACTTGTCTTCTATATCAGGCACCCCAGTCCCTGGGCCCTGCACCAGAGAAATAAGCCTCCAAAACACTTGGCTTTCAGAGCGATAGGTACTAAAAATGGCATGTGTTGTGATGAGCACTGGGTGCTTTTTTTTTTTTTTTTTTTGCCTGATTTTTTAAACTTTTTTATTATGTTATGTTAGTTACCATACAGTACTGCATAAGTTATTGATGTAGTGTTCCGTGAAGTGCTGGGTGTTATTCAAAACTAATGAATCATTGAACACTACATCAAAAACTAAATGGTGTACTAGACAGCGGTTAACTGAACATACATACATAAGAAAGACACTTGGCTTTCAAAACCAATGGGGACTATGTCCAGGACAACCACAGAACTGTAGGGAATAGACCATCCATTCTAAAAGGACTCACACAGAGATTCACTCAGCCTCGGACTGAGCATAAAAGCAGCATTTTGAAAAAACCTAGACCATATGTGGAAACTACTAATCTTAAAGTGGCTTCCAGCAAGACAGAGGCCTGTTGTGACTCTTTCCAGGAACGAAAGTGCTGGTGGACACCACTGTTGTAATCCCACTCTACCTATTAATGCTGGTGTTGGCAAGTACCATATTGGCACTCTGACCTACTAGTGCCGCTGGGCACACCCTGCCACACACATAACACAGCACACTGCAGCCAGCCAGGAGAACCCCAGCTCTGCCCTATATGGCAGCTACACGAGAGCCATCCAGGAAAGCACCCTATCTCCCTGTGCTGCAGCCATGCCAAGGTCAGATGCCTCATCTATGTGCTGCCTACAAGAGACCCACTTCAAAATGAAGGCACATGCACCCATGAAAAGACATTTCATGTAAGTGAAAACCAAGAGAAGCTGTTGTAACTAGACTCAGACAAAATAGACTTTAAAATAAAGGCTGTAACAATAGACAAAGAGGGGCATTACATAATGATAAATTGGTCAATCCAGCAAGAAGATGCAACATTTATAAATACTTATGCACAAAATATGAGGGCACTACAAGACAGACAACAAATATTAACAGACCTGAAGGGAGAAATTGACACAAGAAAATATAATACACTACAATACAAGTAGGCAACTTGAACCCCCCCTTACATCAATGGATGGATCATCCAATTAGGAAATACATAGGGAAATATCAGTCTTAAACAACACGTTAGACCACATGGACTTAAAAGACATGCACAGGACTTTCCATCCATAAGTAGCAGAACACATACTCTTCTCAGGTGCATATGGGACATTCTCCAAGATGTATCACATGTTAGGCCACAAAACAAGTCTCAGTATATTGAAGAAGACTGAAATCATATCAAGCATCATTTCCAACCACAGCGGTATGAAATTAGAACTCAATTACAGGAAGAAAACTGGAAAAATTATTTAATATGTGGAAATTAAACGTGCTATTGGGCAACCAATTGGCAATTAGAGAAGTCAAAAGAGAAATGAAGAAATACCTAGAGACAAATGAAAATAGACATGAGACCTATCAGGGCACCTGGTGGCTTAGTCGGTTAAGCATCTGCCTCTGGCTCAAGTCATGATCTTGGGGTCCTGAGTTCGAGCCCCACATCAGGCTCCCTCCTTTTCACTCTCCCTCTGCCTCTTCCCCACTTGTGCACTCACACGCATTCTATTTCTCAAATAAATAAATAAATAAAATCTTTAAAAAACTTTAGGAAAAATCGAAATGAGACATATCAAAATCTATGAGGTTCAGGAAAAGCAGTTATAAGAGGGAATTTTGTAACAACCCAAGCCTACCTCAAAAATCAAGAAAAATCTCAAACAAGCAATTTAATTTTACAGCTAAAGGAACTAGAGAAAAAAAAAAAACAAAGAACAAACAAGGCTCAAAGTTAGAAGAGGGGACATAATAAAGATCAAAGTAGAAACAAATAAAATACAGACTATAAAGGCAACACAAAAAAATCAATAAAACTTAAGTTGGTTCTTTGTAAAGATAAAGAAAATTGACAAACCTTTAGGTAGACTAGCCAAGAAAAAGAGAGGGTTCAAATAGATAAAATACAAATAACAGGCAAGTCATAACTAATGTCAAGAAAAATACAAAAGATAATAAGAGACTACTAAGAACAGAGAAGCCAAGAAACTGGACAGCCTAGAAGAAATGGATACATTCCTAGAAACATACAGCCTGAATCATAAGAAATAGAAATTCTGAACAGTTTGATTACTGGCAAGGAGATTGAATTGGTAATCAATACTTTCCAAAAACCAACCATCCAGGACCAGGGATTTATAAGTATATCAAAAAGAGTAAAATACCTAGGAATGAATTTAATTAAGGAGGTTAAAGACATGCATACTGAAAACTGTAAGACACTGATGAATGAAACTAGAGATGACACATATAAATGGCAAGATATTCCATTCTCATGAGTTGAGAGAATTAATATGGTAAAAATGCCCATACTACCCAAAAAATATGCAGATGCAAGGCAATTCCTGTCAAAATTACAATGCTGTTTTTTTTTAATTTTTTTTAAGATTTTATTTATTTATTTGACAGAGAGAAATCACAAGTAGATGGAGAGGCAGGCAGAGAGAGAGAAGCAGGCTTCCTGCTGAGCAGAGAGCCCGATGCGGGCCTCGATCCCAGGACCCTGAGATCATGACCTGAGCCGAAGGCAGCGGCTTAACCCACTGAGCCACCCAGGCGCCCAATGCTGTTTTTTTTTTTTTTAACAGAACTAGATTAAATAATTTGTATAGAGCCATGAAACACTCCAAGTAACCAAAGCAATATTGAAAAAAGAGGGACAAAGCTGCAGGTATCCCACTACATGATTTCAAATTATACAACAAAGCTATAATAATCACAATAGTGTTGTACGGGCATAAAAACAGACCCAGATATGAACAGAGCAGAACAGATACCCCAGAAATAAACCCACACATAAATGATCGATTTATGACAAAGGAGGCAAGGACATACAATGGGGAAAGAACAGTCCCTTTATTAAATGTTTGTAAAACTGGACAGCTACATACAAAGGAAAGAAACCTGATCACTATCTTACACCATATACAAAAATCAACTCAAAATGTATTTTAAAAAACTTGAATGTAATGTCTAAAACCATAAAACTTTTAGAATAAAACATAGACAGTAGTATCCTCTTCGTGTAGTTTTTTTTGGAGCTGACTCCAAAGGCAAAGGCAAAATAAATAAAAGTGACCACATTAAACTAAAACGTTTCTGTGCAGCAAAGGAAAACATTAACAAAAAGAAAAACAGCCTCATGATATGGAAGAAGATAGCGGCAAATCATCTATCTGATAAGGAATTAATACAAAAAATAAATTTTTTAAACATTCATACAACTCAATAAGAACAACAACAACCAAAATCTGATTTATTTTTTTAAGATTTTATTTATTTATTTGACAGAGAGAGATCACAAGTAGGCAGAGAGGCAGGCAGAGAGAGAGGAGGAAGCAGCCTCCCTGCTGAGCAGAGAGCCGGATGCAGACTCGATCCCAGGACCCTGAGATCATGACCTGAGCTGAAGGCAGTGGCTTAACCCACAAAGCACCCAGGCACCCCCAAAATCTGATGAGCAGAGGACCTAAATAGATATCTTTCCTAAGAAATACAGGAGGCCAAGAGATGCTTGAAAAGATGCTCAACATCACTCATCAGGGAAGAAAAACCAGAACTATAATGAGGTGTTTCCTCACCTCTCAGAATGACTAGTATCAAAAATACAAGAAAAACATGCTGGTGAGGATGTGGAGAAAGGAAAACCTGCTGCACTGTTGGTGGGAATGTAAACTGGTGCAGACACTATGAGATATGGTGTGGGGGTTCCTCAAAAACTGAAAAATAAACGGCCATATGATCCAGGAATTGCACTGTGGGGTGTCTATTTGAAGAAAATAAAAATACTCTTTAGAAAAGTTAGTATACTACAGAGATACTGTTCTGTTCATGGCAGCCTTGTTCACAACAGCCAGGATATGGAAACAACCCAAGTTTTCCCAACAAATGAGTGGATAAAGTAGGTTACACCTATATTATATGTGTATATATATATATATATATATATATATATATATATATATGTAAAACTGAGCATTCTCATAAAAACAAAGTCGTCCAGGGGGAGGAGTCAAGATGGCTGAGAAGTAGCAGGCTGAGACTACCTCAGCTAGCAGGAGATCAGCTAGAGAGCTTATCTAAAGATTGCAAACACCTGCAAATCCATCAGCAGATCGAAGAGAAGAAGAACAGCAATTCTAGAAACAGAAAAACAACCACTTTCTGAAAGGTAGGACTGGCGCAGAAGTGAATCCAAAGCGACGGGAAGATAGACCTCGGGGGGAGGGGCCGGCTCCCGGCAAGCGGCGGAGCAACAGAGCACAAAATCAGGACTTTTAAAAGTCTGTTCCGCTGAGGGACATCGCTCCAGAGGCTAAACCGGGGTGAAGCCCACGCGGGGTCGGCGTGACCAGGTCCCACGGGGTCACAGAAGGATCGGGGGTGTCTGAGTGTCGCAGAGCTTGCGGATATTGGAACGGGAAAGCCGGCTGCAGAGACAGAGCTGACAGTAAGCTCGCAGCTCGGAGTTGCATTGAACCGGTCGCAAGCTCGGTGAGCTCGGAGCGCAGCCAGAGGTTAGGCAGACGCGAGTTGCTAGGAGTTGTTCGCTGAGGGCGCACTGGGGAGCGGGGCCCCGGGCTCTCGGCTCCTCCGGGCCGGAGACCAGGAGGCCGCCATTTGTATTCCCGTCCTCCAGAACTCTACGGAAAGCGCTCAGGGAACAAAAGCTCCTGAAAGCAAAGCTGAGCAGATCACTCAGCCCGGCCCCTGGTGAGGGCGGTGTAATTCCGCCTGGGGCAAAGACACTTGAGAAACACTACAACAGGCCCCTCCCCCAGAAGATCAACAAGAAATCCAGGCAAGACCAAGTTCACCTACCAAGGAGTGCAGTTTCAATACCAAGGAGAGAGCAGCAGAATTCCAGAGGAGGAGAAAACAAACCACGGAACTCATGGCTTTCTGCCTGTGATTTTTTAGTCTTGCAGTTAATTTAATTTTTTTCTTTTTCATTTCTTTTCTCTTCTTCTGCTAAAATTTTTATAATTTTTACCCTTTTCTTTTTTAACGTTTTTTAACTAGATTATCTAATATATATATTTTTTTCTTTTTTATACTTTTCTTTATTCATTTTCTTTTTTTTTAATTCTTTTTTTTTCTTTTCTTTCTTCCGTTATTTTTAAACCTCTTTTTATCCCCAAATCAGAAGAGATCCTAATCTCTTCAATCTTTTTTTCTTAATTCTTTTTTAAATTCTTGATTGAATTTTTAATTCAATCTCTTTTTTTTAATTCTTTTTTTCTTTCTTTCTTTTTGAACCTCTTTTTATCCCCAAATCAAAAGAGATCCCAATCAGAAGAGATTGGGAGATCCCAATCAGAAGAGATTGGGAGATCCCAATCAAAGTAGATCCCAATCAGAGGAGATCCCTCACCCAATCGTGAGGGGAGATTTCTCTCTGATTTGGGATCTCTTCTGATTTGGTTAAAGCATATTTTCCTGGGATTGTTGCCACCCTTTTAGTATTTTACTTGCTCCTTCATATACTCTTAGCTGGACAAAATGACAAGGCGGAAAAATTCACAACAAAAAAAAGAACAAGAGGCAGTACCGAAGGCTAGGGACCTAATCAATACAGACATTGGTAATATGTCAGATCTAGAGTTCAAAATGACAATTCTCAAGGTTATAGCCGGGCTTGAAAAAGGCATGGAAGATATTAGAGAAACCCTCTCCAGAGATATAAAAGCCCTTTCTGGAGAAATAAAAGAACTAAAATCTAACCAAGTGGAAATCAAAAAAGCTATTAATGAAGTTCAATCAAAAATGGAGGCTCTCACTGCTAGGATAAATGAGGCAGAAGAAAGAATTAGCGATATAGAAGACCAAATGACAGAGAATAAAGAAGCTGAGCAAAAGAGGGACAAACAGCTACTGGACCATGAGGGGAGAATTCGAGAGATAAGTGACACCATAAGACGAAACAACATTAGAATAATTGGGATTCCAGAAGAAGAAGAAAGAGAGAGGGGAGCAGAAGGTATACTGGAGAGAATTATTGGGGAGAATTTCCCCAATATGGCAAAGGGAACGAGCATCAAAATTCAGGAGGTACAGAGAATGCCCCTCAAAATCAATAAGAATACGCCCACACCCCGTCACCTAATAGTAAAATTTACAAGCCTTAGTGACAAAGAGAAAATCCTGAAAGCAGCCCGGGAAAAGAAGTCTGTCACATACAATGGTAAAAGTATTAGATTGGCAGCTGACTTATCCACAGAAACCTGGCAGGCCAGAAAGAGCTGGCATGATATTTTCAGAGCACTAAATGAGAAAAACATGCAGCCAAGAATACTATATCCAGCTAGACTATCATTGAAAATAGAAGGAGAGATTAAAAGCTTCCAGGACAAACAAAAACTGAAAGAATTTGCAAACACAAAACCAGCTCTACAGGAAATACTGAAAGGGGTCCTCTAAGCAAAGAGAGAGCCTACAAGTGGTAGATCAGAAAGGAACAGAGACAATATACAGTAACAGTCACCTTATAGGCAATACAATGGCACTAAATTCATATCTCTCAATAGTTACCCTGAATGTTAATGGGCTAAATGCCCCAATCAAAAGACACAGAATGGATAAAAAACCAAAACCCATCTATATGTTGCCTCCAAGAAACTCATTTTAAACCCGAAGACACCTCCAGACTTAAAGTGAGGGGGTGGAAAAGAATTTACCAGGCTAATGGACATCAGAAAAAAGCAGGAGTGGCAAACCTTATATCAGATCAATTAGATTTTAAGCCAAAGACTATAATAAGAGATGAGGAAGGACACTATATCATACTCAAAGGGTCTGTCCAACAAGAAGATCTAACAATTTTAAATATCTATGCCCCCAACGTGGGCGCAGCCAACTATATAAACCAATTAATAACAAAATCAAAGAAACACATCAACAATAATACAAGAATAGTAGGGGACTTTAACACTCCCCTCACTGAAATGGACAGATAATCCAAGCAAATGATCAACAGGGAAATAAAGTCCTTAAATGATACACTGGATGAGATGGACATCACAGATATATTCAGAACATTTCATCCCAAAGCAACAGAATACACATTCTTCTCTAGTGCACATGGAACATTCTCCAGAATAGATCACATCCTCGGTCCTAAATCAGGACTCAACCGGTATCAAAAGATTGGGATCATTCCCTACATATTTTCAGGCCACAATGCTCTGAAGCTAGAACTCAACCACAAGAGGAAGTTTGGAAAGAACCTAAATACATGGAGACTAAACAGCATCCTTCTAAAGAATAAATGGGTCAACCGGGAAATTAAAGAAGAGTTGAAAAAAATCATGGAAACAAATGATAATGAAAATAGAACAGTTCAAAATCTGTGGGACACAACAAAGGCAGTCCTGATAGGAAAATATATAGCAGTACAAGCTTTTCTCAAGAAACAAGAAAGGTCTCAGGTACACAACCTAACCCTATACATAACGGAGCTGGAGAAAGAACGAGAAAGAAACCCGAAGCCCAGCAGGAGAAGAGAAATCATAAAGATCAGAGCAGAAATCAATGAAATAGAAACCAAAAAAAAAAAAAAAACAATAGAACAAATCAATGAAACTAGGAGCTGGTTTTTTGGAAGAATTAATAAAATTGATAAATTCCTGGCCAGACTTATCAAAAAGAAAAGAGAAAGGACCCAAATAAATAAAATCATGAATGAAAGAGGAGAGATCACAACTAACACCAAAGAAATACAAACTATTATAAGAACATACTATGAGCAACTCTACGCCAACAAATTTGACAATCAGGAAGAAATGGATGCATTCCTAGAAACATATAAACTACCAAAACTGAACCAGGAAGAAATAGAAAGCCTGAACAGACCCATAACCAGTAAGGAGATTGAAACAGTCATTAAAAATCTCCAAACAAACAAAATCCCAGGGCCAGACGGCTTCCCAGGGGAATTCTACCAAACATTTAAAGAAGAGCTAATTCCTATTCTCCTGAAACTGTTCCAAAAAATAGAAATGGAAGGAAAACTTCCAAACTCATTTTATGAGGCCAGCATCACCTTGATCCCAAAACCAGACAAGGATCCCATCAAAAAAGAGAGCTATAGAACAATATCCTTGATGAACACAGATGCGAAAATTCTCACCAAAATACTAGCCAATAGGATTCAACACTACATTAAAAGTATTATTCACCACGACCAAGTGGGATTTATCCCAGTGCTGCAAGGTTGGTTCAACATCCGCAAATCAGTCAATGTGATACAACACATCAATAAAAGAAAGAACAAGAACCATATAATATTCTCAATAGATGCTCAAAAAGCATTTGACAAAGTACAGCATCCCTTCCTGATCAAAACCCTTCAAAGTGTAGGGATAGAGGGCACATACCTCAATATCATCAAAGCCATCTATGAAAAACTCACCGCAAATATCATTCTCAATGGAGAAAAATTGAAAGATTTTCCACTAAGGTCAGGAACACGGCAGGGATGTCTGCTATCACCACTGCTATTCAACATAGTACTAGAAGTCCTAGCCGCAGCAATCAGACAACAAAAGGAAATTAAAGGCATCCAAATCGGCAAAGAAGAAGTCAAATTATCACTCTTCGCAGATGATATGATACTCTATGTGGAAAACCCAAAAGACTCCACTCCAAAACTTCTAGAACTTGTACAGGAATCCAGTAAAGTGTCAGGATATAAGATCAACGCACAGAAATCAGTTGCATTTCTCTACACCAACAACAAGACAGAAGAAAGAGAAATTAAGGAGTCAATCCCATTTACAATTGCACCCCAAACCAGAAGATACCTAGGAAAAAACCTAACCAAAGAGGCTAAGAATCTTTACTCAGAAAACTATAAAGTACTCATGAAAGAAATTGAGGAAGACACAAAGAAATGGAAAAATGTTCCATGCTCCTGGATTGGAAGAATAAATATTGTGAAAATGTCTATGCTACCTAAAGCAATCTACACATTTAATGCAATTCCTATCAAAGTACCATCCATCTTTTTCAAAGAAATGGAACAAATAATTTTAAAATTTATATGGAACCAGGAAAAACCTCAAATAGCCAAAGGGATATTGAAAAAGAAAGCCAAAGTTGGTGGCATCACAATTCCAGACTTCAAGCTCTATTACAAAGGTGTCATCATCAAGACAGCATGGTACTGGCACAAAAACAGACACATAGATCAATGGAACAGAATAGAGAGCCCAGAAATAGACCCTCAACTCTATGGTCAACTAATCTTTGACAAAGCAGGAAAGAATGTCCAATGAAAAAAAGACAGCCTCTTTAATAAATGGTGTTGGGAAAATTGGACAGCCACGTGCAGAAAAATGAAATTGGACCATTTCCTTACACCACACACAAAAATAGACTCAAAATGGATTAAGGACCTCAATGTGAGAAAGGAATCCATCAAAATCCTTGAGGAGAACACAGGCAGCAACCTCTTCGACCTCAGCCGCAGCAACATCTTCCTAGGAACATTGCCAAAGGCAAGGGAAGCAAAGGCAAAAATGAACTATTGGGATTTCATCAAGATCAAAAGCTTTTGCACAGCAAAGGAAACAGTTAACAAAATCAAAAGACAACTGACAGAATGGGAGAAGATATTTGCAAAGGACATATCAGATAAAGGACTAGTGTCCAAAATCTATAAAGAACATAGCAAACTCAACATCCAAAGAACAAATAATCCAATCAAGAAATGGGCAGAGGACATGAACAGACGTTTCTGCGAAGAAGACATCCAGATGGCCAACAGACACATGAAAAAGTGCTCCATATCACTCGGCATCAGGGAAATACAAATCAAAACCACAATGAGATATCACCTCACACCAGTCAGAATGGCTAAAATCAACAAGTCAGGAAATGTCAGATGATGGCGAGTATGCGGAGAAAGGGGAACCCTCCTACACTGTTGGTGGGAATGCAAGCTGGTGCAACCACTCTGGAAAACAGCATGGAGGTTCCTCAAAGTGTTGAAAATAGAACTGCCCCATGACCCAGCAATTGCACTACTGGGTATTTACCCTAAAGATACAAACGTAGTGATCCAAAGGAGCACGTGGACCTGAATGTTTATAGCAGCAATGTCCACAATAGCCAAACTATGGAAAGAACCTAGATGTCCATCAACAGATGAATGGATCAAGAAGAAGTGGTATATATACACAATGGAATACTATGCAGCCATCAAAAGAAACGAAATCTTGCCATTTGCGACATCATGGATGGAACTAGAGCGTATCATGCTTAGTGAAATAAGTCAAGCAGAGAAAGACAACTATCATATGATCTCCCTGATATGAGGAAGTGGTGATGCAACATGGGGGCTTAAGTGGGTAGGAGAAGAATCCATGAAACAAGATGGGATACGGAGGGAGACAAACCATAAGTGACTCTTAATCTCATGAAACAAACTGTGGGTTGCTGGGGGGAGGGGGGTTGGGAGAAGGGGGTTAGGGTTATGGACATTGGGGAGGGTATGTGCTTTTGGGTAAATTGGAAGGGGAGGTGAACCATGAGAGACTATGGACTCTGAAAAACAATCTGAGGGGTTTGAAGTGGCGGGGGGGTGGGAGGTTGGGGTACCAGGTGGTGGGTATTATAGAGGGCACGGCTTGCATGGAGCACTGGGTGTGGTGAAAAAATAATGAATACTGTACTTCTGAAAATAAATAAATTGGAAAAAAAAGAAATAAGAAATTATAAGAAATATATAAGAAATTGTTCAATATCTCCAATAAAATAATGTTTGCACGTTTAAGTGGGAAAAGCAAGGGAGAGAGAAGAGGATGACAGGGAATAGATATTAATATGTCTTCTTTTAAAAAAATCTAAACATGCTGGTATGTTAAGCAAAACTCAAAGTTAGAAATACAAAAAATTCGCACACATGCCATTCTGCAGCAGAGGCTGAGAACATGATAAACATGGCAGCAATCACAATACTAAAAAAATGAGAGTCTGGTTATCAAGAACTGATGGAACTTCTGGAGCCACAGAGCTCCTGACCCATTAGCGGCTGAACCGAAGTGGAGAATCAGCATCAAATAGCAGTTTCCTGGAACCATAACTAAAATAATAATTACATAACTATGAACTTATGCACCACAGGAGAGAACCATTTACTTGAGTTTATTAAGAAATTAAAATTCCGGTATAACTCCAGAATAAAAGTCACTCCCTTAGGACTGACTATGGGAAGATTGTTGTACTTTACATACTTTACCTTTTAGCACATTATTAGAAATGTCAGAGGGATTTATCAAATTTTTTCATCCCTCCCAACTAATTAATTATAAGTGACAGCATCAATATTTTAAAAGAACTAAAGGAGAAAACACTAGATGAAATATGTGCTTTGATTTTAAAAATCATAGAAATATTAAGGATGAAAAACATGTCTAACTATTGGAGGAACACAGCAAGTCCCATCATACTGATCAATAATCAGACTATTTAATGAGGGTGGACACATTATAATAGGAACATTCATGAACATCTGTAGCTCTAGAGGAACAAGAACAGAAGATGAGGATTCTGAAACATGGTCTCAGAACTTAATGGGACTAAGATTTGCTGAAAATATGAGACCTGGAGGAGGTGCAGTGACATATGGAAGTGAGATCTAACTTGCTAGAAAAATTAGTTGGATAGGTCAAGAAGACTAGCACTGGTGTTCAAAGAGGCATATGTAATGAATCCAGACTCTTCTTCTCTACCTGGAGTCCTCTCTAGGGAGCTAGCTTGGCCATAGCTGTAGAATGAGACTATATAAGGAACACCTGTGGAAGCAAGAAGTTTCACTCAATGACTGAAATGTGTGAGACCATAGGAGGGACATTTAGGATGAACTTTAGGGATATCTAGTCTAACTCCCAATTCCATGGGTGAGTTTACCAAGGCCTGGGAAGGAGAAAAATAAGGCAGTTGATAAGTAGCTGGGCTGTGCTTTAATCCAGGTTTTCAAGTTAGTGATAAGATCCTAAATTTCTTGAGGATAACTACCTTCCATTCTGAGAGGTTTGAATTTCAAATTCAGGATTGTTTGCTCTCAGGAGATAGGTTTCCAGATGCCTAGTTTCCTGGAGACCTATATTGCTAATAAATGGACTACTGCATAATTAAGCATTCAGTCAGTCCTCGTTTATTTGGCATATATCCTCATATCCCCTTTTAATGTTTGTAGGTCCCATCAAGTCTTATAATCCTAATCCAGGATGAATTTTAAAAACACACATATAGGGGCGCGTGGGTGGCTCAGTGGGTTAAAGCCTCTGCCTTCGGCTCAGGTCATGATCCCAGGGTCCTGGGATCGAGCCCCGCATCGGGCTCTCTGCTCAGCAGGGAGCCTGCTTCCCCCCCATCTCTGCCTGCCTATGCCTACTTGTGATCTCCCTCTCTGCCAAATAAATAAATAAAAACCTTAAACACACACACACACACACACACACACACACATATACCTTCAGGAAGCTTCTTTCAGAAGTTTCATAAATGTCCAGGGTCTTCATTATAAAACTATATCCCACAAAGTGCACAGATTCAGAAGTCAATGGCATTTCCTTTCTCAATCCCTCTTTGTTAAGTCATGCCCTTAGGTACAATTATATCACCAAACCCAGAGCTATAAAAAGTAAATTTATAATTTTTTCACACTGAAATCTATCTATAATTACCTTTTTTTTTTCTTTTGCCATGACGATACTCTCCAAAAATGTGAAGTCGCTTGAGCTGATTGTTTCCAGAAGGCACTTTTTCTACTCCTAAATATGAATGCCAAGAACAGGTAAATTGCCCTCCTTAAGGGCCTTTATATTTTTATAATTATTTCACACTCTTCAATAATCACTAATATCAAAGAAAAGTTATTTCAGTTACCCTGCAATGTGCTACTAGAGTTACATATGGATGCTTGATTGACTAGGGTATGAGTGCAATATAATTTTTTGATTAATCAAAATGTCTAGGTTTTTTAAAGTCATATTTTCCAGCTAGTCAATAGAACAGGTCATAGACACTATAAGTTTAATGAAAAACTTAAAAATTAGAAATATCCAATTAGAAAATTAGAATACCCAATGCATGGAAACCAGTAAGGTTAAACAAGTAATTACGCTTCGCTGTTAAGATCAATCCTCATGGGAGTGAAGACATTGGTGCTGGAAGCCCCAAGCATCCATCTCTCCAGATGGACAACAATTGTACTAGCAGAAACCATCTGAAGAAAACACTTTGCAAGTCTGTAGTTTCTTTGCTAACTTGAAATGTCCAGGGGATAGTTTGCTTGGGAAATGTTGGTTAACTTGATTTATTTAAGGCATGAAGGTAATGGCAGCTACCCAGCCCCATATCAGGCAGTTGTAAAGAATATGACCCATGTTTCAGGACGCCTGGGTGGCTCAGTTGGTTAAGCAGCTGCCTTTGGCTCAGGTCATGATCCCAGCGTCCTGGGATCGAGTCCCACATCGGGCTCCTTGCTCAGCAGGGAGCCTGCTTCTCCCTCTGCCTCTGCCTGTCATTCTGTCTGCCTGTGCTCGCTCTCTCTCCCTCTCTCTCTCTCTGATAAATAAATAAAATCTTTAAAAAAAAAAGAATATGACCCATGTTTCTGAGGAAGCTTATGGGACCAGGGTTGCCAATGATAATCTTGTCATCCAAATAGTAGGGACTTAGATTCTCATTAGGAGTTATGGCTCTGATTGATGAGATGGGGACAGGGAGGCTGGCCACCAATACTCCAATTTCCACAGCTGAAGTGACTTCTGGGAGATTTGAAAGAGTCACATCTGTTGTTTTTTATATTAAAACAATTATAAGGGGGAATTTAGAAGGCCACACACTAAACCAAAGAAAGATGCAGCTCAGAAAAAACACCTCAGCACAGAGGTACCTTATAACATAAAAAAGCACCAAACCTTGGTTAAAGGGGGGAATCTTATTTCCAGTTTCCACATGATAAGATTCAAAATTCAATTTTCAATAAAAAAAATACCAAGGCATACAAACAAACAGGAAATTATAGCTGATTCAGAGAAGCAAAATAAGTCAACATAAAATGAACCTAGGAAGCCCAGGTGTCAGGCTTATTGAACAAAGACTTTAGGATAGCTGCCTTAAAGATGCTCAAAAAGATAAACGCAGACATAGACAAAGAGGAAAATAATATGTGGGAAAAATAAAAAGATAAATTTATTTTTAAAAAGAACCAAAAACGGGGCACCTGGGTGTCTCAGTGTGTTAAAGCCTCTGCCTTCAGTTCAGGTCATGATCCCAGGGTCCTGGGATTAAGCCCCACATTGGGCTGTCTGCTCCATGGAGAGCCTGCTTCCTCCTCTTTCTCTGCCTGCCTCCCTGCCTCCTTGTGATCTCTTTCTCTGTCAAACAAAATCTTCAAAAAAAAAAAAGAACCAAAAAATGTCTAAAGCTGAAAAGTATAATAACTTAAATGAAAAATACATCAAAGGGATTAAAAAACAGATTTGTGCACGCAGAAGAAAGAGTTGATAGGCTTAAAGAATTGAAATTATCACTCTGCAGGACAGAAAGAAAAAAAAGAGAATGAAAAAAAATTGAACAGAGTCTAAGGGACCTCTAAAACACTATTAAGTGGACCAACATAGGCATTGTGGGAATGCCATCAGGAGAAGAGGAATAGAAAGGAGCAGAGTGGTGCCTGGGTGGCTCAGTAGGTTAAGTGTCTGCCTTCAGCTTGGGTCATGCTCTTGAGGTCCTGGGATCAAGCCCCTTTCTGGGCTCCCTGCTCAGCAGAGAGTTTGCTTCTCTCTCTTCCTCTGCCTTCCCCCCTATGCTTGCACTCTTTTTCTCTTTCTCTCTGTTTTTATCACTCAAATAAATAAATAAATAAATAAATTTAAAGAGAGGAAACAGAAACTAATTTGAAGAAATAATGTCAAAAGACTTCCCAAATTTAAAAGATTGAAATTATAATAAATTAGTCTACACATTCAAGAAGTTCAACAAACTCTAAGTTGAGTAAAATAAAGATACTCGCCCAACAACACATTGCAAACAAAATGTTGAAATATAAAGCCAAAGAAATGATCTTAAAAGCAACAAGGAAGAAGTGACTCATCACACACAGGAGATCCCCAACAAGATTATCAGTCAATTTCTCATTTGTGGAGCATAAGAAATAATATGGAGGACATGGGGAGATGGAGAGAAGAGAGTTGAGAGAAACTGGAGGGGGAGATGAGCCATGAGAGACTATGGACTCTGAGAAACAATCTGAGGGTTTTGAAGGCGTGGAGGGTGGGAGGTTGGGGGAGCCAGGTGGTGGGTATTAAGGAGGGCTTGTATTGCATGGAGCACTAGGTGTGGTGCATAAACAATGAATTCTGTTACACTGAAAAGAAATAAAATAAATAAATAAATAAATAAATGAGCACTACTGTAAAAATAAAAAGAAAAAGAAAATCTTGGAGGCCAGAATTAGGTGGTTTGCTCTACCCAATATGCTTAAAGGAAGAAAAAACAAAGACAAACGAAACTGTCAACAGAAAACTTTATATCCAGCAAAATTGTCTTTCAAAAATTATGAAGAAATGGCACTCTCAGATTTTAAAACACTAAAGGAGTTCATTACCACTACACCTTCGCTACAATACATGCTAAAAATAGTCCCTTAAGTTGAAAAGAAAGGAAAATAGTAACTGGGAGCCATATTAAAAAAAAGGGCAAAGGTAAGACATGGGCATTGGAAAAGCAATTATTATTATAATGTTGGATTATAATATAAGCCAACTTTCTATTTTCTTCAGCATAAAAAAGAAAAATGTACGTAAAATAATCACTGATTTATATTATGCAGCACACAATGTATAAAGATGTAATCTATGACAATAGTAACAGAAAATGAGGGTGTAGCTGTATAGGGGAGGAGTTTTCTATGCTATGGAAGGAAGTTGGCATCAATTCAAATTATATTATTAAAACTTTTAGCATGTTAAATATAGCACTCATAGTAACTACCAAGAAATTATGTATACAGTATACATATAAAGAATTGAGAAGAGAATCAAAGTATTTTACCACACACACACAGACACACATACACACACAATTAACTAAAAAGAAGACAGTAATGGAGAAAAATGAGAAATAAAAAGACTACAAGCGTGTGGAAAACATTTTTTTGTCAGAAAATGGCAAAGATAATTCCCTCCTTATAAGTGATTAAGTGTAAATAGATTACACTCTTCAATCAAAAAATAAGAGACTGGCAGAATGGATAAAAACACATGATCCAACCATATGCTGTCTACCAGAGACTCACATTATTTCTAAGACAAAAATAGATTGAAAGTAAAAGGATGGAAAAATATAGTCCACACAAATAGTGACCAAAATAGAGGTTCAGTGGATCTACTAATTTCAAAGAAAATGGATTTCCATTCTTAAAAATTTAAAAGAGGCAAAGGAGTAAATTATACATTTATTAAAGGTAGAATAGTTCAGGGAAAATAAAAGTTATAAATATTTATGCACCTGATAACAAAACCTCAGATATGAAAAACTCAAAAACGAAGCAAAAAATACTACTAATAATAACATGAAATGGAGGAATATCAGAAGTTTTACAATAATGGTTTCAATAATGGATTGTTCAGTCAGACATAAGAAAAATTAAGAAATTAAAGGACATAAGCAGCACAATAAATCAGCTAGATTAAAAAAAGATATACAGAATAGTTTACCCAACAGCAGCAGAAGAGAGGTTTCCTTTTAAGTGTACATGGGACATTCCATGGGACAGATCACATGTTAAACCATAAAACAAGTCTCAATAGATTTTAAAAGGCAGCTATCATACAAAGTATCTCCTCCAACCACAACAGGATGAAGGTTAAAATGCATAACAGAAGGAAAACAGGAAAAGCCATCAATATGTGGAAATTCAGGAACACACTCCTAGAGAAGCAATCACAAGGATAATTAGAAAACATTTATAGATCAATGAAAATGAAAACACAACTTACCAAAAGTTAAGGGCTGTGATGGAGGAAGTGCTCAGAAGGAAATCTGTAGGTGTAAATACCTGTTTTAAAAAAGAAATAAGGTCTCCAATCAAAAACACAACTTCACAACATAAGGAATTAGATACGGGAAAGCAAGCTAAACTCAGAGCTAGCAGGTGGAGGGGGAGGAGCAAGAGGGGGAAGAGCAAGATGGTGGAGGAGTAGGGGACCCAAATTTGTTTTGCTCCCAAGAACTCAGCTAGATAGTTATCAAATCATTCTGAACACCTACAAAGTCAATAGGAGATTGAAGAGAAGAGCAGCAACTCTAGGAACAGAAAAGTGACCACTCACTGGAAGGCAGGACGTGCCAAGAAGGGACTCTAAGGCTATATACAAGAGGAGAGACCATGGAGTTGGGAGGGAGTCTCTGTCAGCTGGGTACCGGCAAGCGGTGGAGCAGTGGAGCATGAAATCAGAAATTTTAGAAGTCTGCTCTGCAGAGGGACATCACTCCAATGACTAAGCAGGGGGTGGAATTCTCACGAGGACAGTGTGGTGTCAGGACCCATGGGGGTCACAGAAGACCAGGGATATCTGTGTGGCAGAGCTCCCAGGTTTGGAGCAGGGAAGCTGGCAGCAGAGATGGAGCCGAGCATTGGGCTCTCAGCTGGGGTTGCCATAAAACCATGATCCTGGCACAGTCGGGCCACTGCTCTTTGAGCAGGAACCCCACAAGTGGCAGATCCAGAAAAACCTCTTCCTTCTTTCTCTGGGATGAGCAGTGCAGGAGTGGTGCAAAGGAATCTGCTGGGTTTGGAGACTCCAAACAAGGCCATGCACCAGAGAAAGAAACACTCAGTCACAGGCCGGGTGAGCTCAGAGTGCGGACAGAGACCAGGGAGATGGGAGGGATTGATGGCTTTTCTCTGACAGTGCACTGAGGAGTGGGGCCCCAAGCTCTCGGCTCCTCCTGCCAGAGACTAGGTGGCTGCCATTTTCATTCCCGTCCTCCAAAGTGGTACAGAAAGCACTCAGGAAACAAAAGCTCCTGAGAGTGAACCGGAGAAGATTACTTAGCCCAGCCCCTGGAAAGGGTGGTGCAATTCCACCTCAGGCAAAGACATTTGAGAATCACAGCAACAGTTCCCTACCCCAGAAGATCAGCAAGAACATCCAGCCAAGACCAAGTTCTCCGACCAAAAAGAGAACTGCAGAAATTCAGACCAAGGGGAAGATAACACATAGAATTCATGTCTTCTTCCCCATGATTCATTAGTCTTTCAAAGTTAATTTTTAAAATTTTCTTTTTCTTTTTCTTTTAAAAATTTTTTTCTCTTTCTTATTTTAACCAAATCTTATCAATAATACCATTTAAAAAAATCTTTTTTTTTCGTTTTTGCAGTCATATTCTATCCCTTCATTGTATTTAACCTCATTTTTTGTGTATATATATATAAAATATATTATATATATTTTGTATCTATATATAATAAAAATAAATATAAAAATATAAAATATTGTAATAAATATATTTAATAAATTTTAAAAATATAAAAATATTAAAAATAAAAAATGAATAAATTATATATATATGTTTTTCTTTTTTGGGGGGATAAGGTTTCTTATATACTATATATATATATATATATATATATGTATGTATATATATATATCCTTATATATCCTAACTCTAGTGTATCACTTTGTTCTAGTACTATGCATGATCAACTTCTCTCCCTTTAAAAATTTTTTTTCTTTCTTTTTTCAACCAACTTCTTATCAATTCATTTTTTATAAATTTTATATTTACAGTCATATTCCATCCCTTCATTGTATTTACCCTTTGTGTGTGTGTGTGCGTGTGTGTGTGTGTGTGTGTGTGTGTATATTTTTTTTTCTTTCTTTAAAGTTTTGGAAGGCAGTTACATCTAACAGACCAAAATACACCCAAAATCTAGTGTGTGGCTTTGTTCTATTCACCACCCTGATCATATTCCCCCCCGCCCAATTTTCCAACAGTTGCAGGTCTTTTCTGATTCATTTAGTTTATATTTTTCCTGGATTGTTTTTACCCTTTTAGAATTTCATTTTCTCATTCATCTATGCTTCTCTGGACAAAATAACGAAACAGAAAAACTCACCTTAAAAAAAAAGAACAAGAGACAATACCAAATGCCAGGGACCTAATCGATACAGACATTAGTAAGATGTTGGAACTAGAGTTCACAATGGCGACTATAAAGATACTAGCTGGGCTTGAAAAAAAAACATAGAAGATACTAGGGAGTCCCTTTCTGGAGAAATTAAAAAACTGAAATCAAGACAAGTTGAAATTTAAAAAGCTATTAATGAGGTAAAATAAAATATGGAGGCTTTTACTGCTAGGATAAATGAGGCAGAAGAAAGAATTAGTGATATAGAAGAACAAATGATGGAAAATAAAGAAACTGAGCAAAAGAGAGACAAACAACTACTGGATCATGAGGGGAGAATTCAAGAGATAAATTATGCCATAAGATGAAATAAAAGTACAATAATTGGGATCCCAGAAGAAGAAAAAGAGAGAGGGGGGCAGAAGGCATATTGTAGCAAATTATAGTGGAGAACTTCCCTATTTGAGGGAAGGAATCAGGCAACAAAATCCAAGAGGCACAGAGGGCCCCCCCTCAAAATCAATAAAAATAGATCAATACCCTCTCTTCTAATAGAAAAATGTACAAGTCTCAAAGACAAAAAGAAAATCTTGAAAGCAGCTAAGTACATGAGGTCTGTAACCAAAATGGTAGAAATATTAGATTGGCAGCAGACCTATTCACAGAGAACTGGCAGGCCAATAAAGACTGGCATGATATATTCAGAGCACTACATGAGAAAAATATGCAACCAAGAATACTGAGTTAGGATTTCATTGAAAACAGGAGAAGAGAGAAAGAGCTTCCAGGACAAATAAAAACTAAAAGAATTTGCAAACATCAAGCCAGCCCTACAGGAAATATTCAAAGGGATCCTCAAAACAAAGAGAGAGCCTAAAAGAAACATAGACCAGAAAGGAAGAGACCATACATAGTAACAGTCACTTTACAGGCAATACAATGGCACTAAATTCACATCTTTCAATAGTTACCCTGAATGTAAATGGCTAAATGCCTAATCAAAAGACACAGGGTATCAGAATGGATAAAAAACAAGATCCATCAATATGCTGTCTTCAAGAAACTCATTTTTTACCCAGAGACACTTCCAGATGTAAAGTGAAGGGGTCAAAAACCATTTCCCATGCCAGTGGACATCAAAAGAAAGCTGGGGTGGCAATCTTTCATGTCAGACAAATTAGATTTTAAACCAAAGACTATAAGAGATGAGGAAGGCCACTATATCATGCTTAAAGGGTCTGCCCAAGAAGAAGTTCTAACAATTCTAAATATCTATGTCCCCAACATGGTATCAGCTCATTATATAAGCCAATTGACAACAAATAAATACATTCACAGATAATCAAATAATCAAAGAAACACATTCACAATAATACAATACTAGTAGGGGATGTTAACATCCCCCACACTGCAATGGAAAGATCATCTACACAAAAGATCAACAAGGAAATAAAGGCTTTAAATGACACACTGGACCAGATGGACATCAGAGATATATTCAGAACACTCCATCCCAAAGCAATAGAATGCACATTCTCCTCTAGTGCACATGGAACATTCTCCAGAATAGATCACATCCTGGGTCACAAATCAGGCCTTAACCAGTACCAAAACATTGGGATCATTCCCTGCATAATTTCAGACCACAGCTTTCAAACTTGAACTCAATCACAAGAGGGAAATTAGAAAGAACTCAAATACATGGAGGCTAAAGAGCATCCTACTAAAGAATGAATGGGTCAACCAGTAAATTAAAGAAGTATTAGGGGCACCTGGGTGGCTCAGTGTGTTATGCCTCTGCTTTTGGCTTAGGTCATAATCCCAGGGTCCTGGGATCAAGTCCCATATTGGGCTCTCTGCTTGGCAGGGAGACTGCTTCCCACCCCACCCCCTGCCAGCTTCTCTGCCTACCTGTGATCTATCTCTCACTGTCAAGTAAATAAATACAAATCTTTAAAAAAAAAGAAATATTTTTTAAATTGTGGAAACAAATGAAAATGGAAACACAACTGTTCAAAATCTGTGGGACACAACAAAGGTGGTCCTAAGAGGAAAGTATATAGCAATACAAGGCTTTCTCAAAAAATAGGAAAGGTCTCAAATACAAAACCTAAACCTACACCTGAAAGAGCTGGAGAAAGAACAGCAAAGAAAGCCTAAATCCAGCAGGAAAAGAGACATAATAAAGGTCAGAGCAGAAACCAATGAAATAGAAACCAAAAGAATAGTAGAACAAATCAATGAAACTAGGAGCTGGTTCTTTGGAAGAATTAATAAGATCAATAACCCCCTGGCCAGACCTATCAAAAAGAAGAGAGAAAGGACCCAAATTAATAAAGTCATGAAGGAAAGAGGAGAGATCGCAACCAATACCAAAGAAATACAAACAATTATAAGAACATAGTATGAGCAACTACATGCCAGCAAATTAGACATCTGGAAGAAATGGATACATTCTAGAGACATATAAACTACCCAAACTGATCCAGGAAGAAATAGAAAACATGAACAGACCTATAACCAATAAGTAGATTGAAGCAGTAATCAAATATCTCCCAACAAACAAGAGATGGGAGATGGGCCAGACGGCTTCCCAGGGGAATTCTACCAAACATGTAAAGGAGAATTAATGTCTATTCTCCTGAAACTGTTCCAAAAAATAAAATAGAAATGGAAGGAGAATGTCCAAACTCATTTTATGAGGCCAGAATTACCTTGATCCTAAAACCAGACAAAGACCCCATCAAAAAAGAGAATTACAGACCAATATCCCTAATGAACATGGATGCAAAAATTCTCACCAAAATACTAGCCAGTAGGTTCCAACAGTACATTAAAAGGATTATTCACCACAACCAGGTGGTATTTATTCCTGGGCTGAAAGGCTGGTTCAACATCCACAAATCAATCAATGTGAAACAATACATTAATAAAAGAAAGAACAAGAACCATATGATACTCTCAATAGATGCATAAAAAGCATTTGACAAAGTACAGCATCCTTTCTTGATCAAAGCTCTTCACATTGTAGGGACAGAAGGTACATACCTCAGTATCATAAAGGCATCTATGAAAAACCCACAGCAAATATCATCCTCAATGGGAAAAAACTGAGAGCTTTTCCCCTAAGGTCAGGAACATAGCAGGGATGTCTACTATCACCACTACTATTCAACATAGTAGTAGACGTCCTAGCCTCAGCAATAAGACAACAAAAAGAAACAAAAGACATCTGAATCCACAAAGAGGTTAACCTCTCACTCTTCACAGATATGATACTTTATGTGGAAAACCCAAACGACTCCACCCCAAAACTATTAGAACTCATACAGGAATTCAGAAAGGTGTCAGGATATAAAATCTATGCGGAGAAATCAGTTGCATTTCTAAACAACAAGACAGAAGAAAGAGAAATTAAGGAGTTTATCTCATTTACAATTACACCCAAAACCATAAGAATACATAGGAATAAATCTTACCAAAGAGGCAAAGAATCTGTACCCAGAAAAGAACAAAATACTCATGAAAGAAATTGAGGAGGAGGCAAAGAAATAGAAAACATTCCATGCTCATGCATTGGAAGAAGAAATATTGTGAAAAAGTCTATGGTACCTAGAGAAATGTACACATTTTGGTAGGGACTGCCAAAATACCATCAACCTTTTTCAAAGAAATGGGAACAAATAATCCCAAAATTTATAGGAAACCAGAAAAGACCCCAAATAGCCAGAGGAATATTGAAAAAGAAAAGCAAAGCTAGTGGCATCACAATTCTGCACTTCAAGCTCTATTGCAAAGCTGTAACCCTCAAGACAGTATGGTACTGGCACAAAAACAGACACACTGATCAATGTAACAGAATAGAGAGCCCAGAAATGGACCTTCAACTCTAAGGTCAACTAATCTTTGACAAATCAGGAAAGAATCTCCAATGGAAAAAAGACAGTGTCTTCAACAAATGATATTGGGAAAATTGGACAGCCACATGCAGAAGAATGAAACTGGACCGTTTCCTTACACTACCCACAAAAATAGACTCAAAATGTATGAAAGACCTCAATGTGAGAAGGAATCCATCAAAATCCTTGAGGAGAACACAGACAGCAACCTCTCTGACCTCAGCCACAGCAACTTCTTCCTAGAAACATAGCCAAAGGTGAGGGAAGCAAAGCAAAGTAAACAGTAAACAAAACCAAAAGATAACTGACAGAATGGGAGAAGATATTTTCAAATGGCGTATTTGATAAAGGGCTTGTATCCAAAATCTATAGAGAACTTAACAAACTCAACACTCACAGAACAAGTAATCCAATTAAGAAATGGGAAGAAGACATGAACAGACATTCAGCAAAGAAGACATCCAGATTGCCAACAGAAACATGAAAAAGTGCTCAACATCACTCAGCATCAGGGAACCACACCACACACTTGTTAAAATTAACAAGTCAGGAAATGGCAGGTGTCGGCGAGGACACAGAGAAAGGGAAACCCTCCTATACCATTGGTGGGAATGCAAGCTGGTGCAGCCACTCTGGAAAACAGCATGGATTTTCCTCAAAAAAAAAAAAAAAGAAAAGAAAAGAAAATAGAGCTACCTTATAACCCAGAAATTGCACTATTGCATATTTACTCTAAAGATACAAATGTAGTGATCTGAAGGGGCATGTGCACCCGAGTTTATAGCAGCAATGTCCACAATAGCCAAACTATGGAAAGAGCCTAGATGTCCATCAACAGATGAATGGGCAAAGAACATGTTATATATATCTATATATCTATATCGATATATAGATATAGATATATAGATAGATAGATAGATACACACACACTGAGATATTATACAGCCATCAAAAATGAAATATTACTATTTGCAATGATGTGGATGGAACGAGAGGGTATTATGCTAAGCAAAATAAGTCAATGAGAGAGGGACAATTATCATATGCTTTCACTGATTTGAGGAACTTGAGAAATAAGACAGAGGATCATAGGGGAAGGTAGGGAAAAATGAAACAAAATGAAACCAGAGAGGGAGACAAACCTTAAGAGACTCTTGGTCTCAGGAAACAAACTAAGAGTTCCTGGAGTGAAGGGGGGGTGGGAGTAATGGGTGGCTGGGGGATGGACATTGGGGAGGGTATGTGCTATGAATTACATAAGACTGATGAATCACAGACCTGTACCCTGAAACAAATAATACATTATATGTTAATTTTTGTAAAATGCTAGCAGATGGAAATAAATAATAAAGTTTAGAACAGAAATAAGTAAAATAGATAAATAAAATAGTAAGAAAAATAATCAATGAAACCAAAAATTGGTTCTTAGAAAACACTAACAAGTTTGACAAACCCTTAGGAGACTGACAGAATATAAAAAGAAGAAGAAGAAGAAGAAGAAGAAGAAGAAGAAGAAGAAGAAGAAGAAGAAGAAGAAGAAGAAGAAGAAGAAGAAGAAGAAATAAAAAAAAAGAAGAAACACAAATGAAATCCATCACAATGACAGTTGTGGGGTACCTTGGTGGCCCAGTCTGTTTAATGTCTGCCTTTGGCTTGGGTCATGATCTCAGGGTCCTGGGATCCAGCCCCACATCAGGCTCCCTGTTCAGTGGGGAGTCACCCTGCTTGTGTGCTCTCTTTCTCTGTTAAAAACATAAATAAAATATATAACTAAATAAATAAATACTTCCCTTCCCAATTGGAATGATGGTAAGCTTTGGCAGTAGAGCGCTCTGGAGTTCTCTAAAGAGACATTGCAAGAGGAAGGGGTTTCCCCTCCCAGTTATTGTATGCTCCTTCACCAGCCTAACTCTAACAGTGCCTACAGTCGTGCCCCATCTCCCTGGTTCTTTGTGCCTACAAGCTTCAGCTCACTGGGACTCCAGAATTATTGCTGCTTTCCTCGTGGTTCGAGGCCAGCTCTAGCTGGGATGATCCCACAAACCCCTCTGCCATCTAGGGGTCTGTAACTACATCTTTTTTTTGTATTTTTTTTCAGTGTTCCAAGATTCATTGTTTATGCACCACACCCAGTGCTCCATGCAATACATGCCCTCCTTAATACCCACGATCAGGTTCACCCAACCACCCAGCCCTCTCCCTCTAAAACCTTCAGCTTCTTTCTCAGAGTCTACAGTCTTTCATGGCTTTTCTCTCCCTTCGATTTCCCCCAACTCACTTCTCTTCTCTATCTCCCAATGTCTGTCCTCTGTGTTATTTCTTATGCTCCACAAATAAGCAAAACCTTATGATAACTGACTCTCTCTGCTTGACTTATTTCACTCAGCATAATCTCCTCCAGTCCCATCCATGTTGATACAAAAGTTGGGTATTCATCTTTTCTGATGGAGGCATAATACTCCATTGCATATATGGATCACATCGTCCTTATCCACTCATCTGTTGAAGGGCAGCTTGGCTCTTTCCACAGTTTGGCGACTGTGGTCATTGCTGCTATGAACATTGGGGTACAGATGGTCCTTCTTTTCACTCTGTCTGTATCTTTGGGGTAAATACCCAATAGTGCAATTGCAGGGTCATAGGGAAGCTCTATTTTTAATATCTTAAGGAATCGCTATGCTGTTTTACAAAGTGGTTGCACCAACTTGCATTCCCAGCAACAGTGTAAGAGGGTTCCCCTTTCTCCACATCCTCTCCAACACATGTTATTTCCTGTTTTGTTAATTTTGGCCATTTTAACTGTTGTAAGGTGCTATCTTGGTGTGTGGTGTTTTTTTTTAAGATTTTATTTATTTTTTCGACAGAGAGAGATCACAAGTAAGCAGACAGGCAGGCAGAGAGAGAGAGGAGGAAGCAGGATCCCCACCAAGGAGAGAGCCGGATGCGGGGCTTGATCCCAGGACGCTGGGATTATGACCTGAGCCGAAGGCAGAGGCTTTAACCCTCTGAGCCACCCAGGGGCCCCTCTTGATGTGGTTTTGATTTGAATCTCCCTGATGCCTAATGATGATGAACATTTTTTCATGTGTCTGTTAGCCATTTGTATGTCTTCTTTGGAGAACGGCATCTTATTCAACAAAGTCCAGATTCCCCTTCCAAGTTTGTACTTCCTTGGGTCCTCTCCCATAAGCCCTAAAGTACCATTTAAGGTTCTTCTTCCACCTCTAGAATTACTCTCCTATACCAGCTTAATACTTCTTTATAGTTTCCCAAGTTTAAAAACTGTGGTTTCTTTCTCCTGATAGCACCCAACTTGATAGCAAGAGTAGTTCCAGAAGATGGACCCATACAGAGGGGATCGGTGAGTTAGCTTGCTCATACCTTCAGGCTCAGTGCAGTGCTGAGCTCCTGCCTCATGAAAGAAGGTGCTAGTAATCCAGGGCATAAAATTTAACCAAACCACACTAATTATATGTGTTGAATGATGAAAAAGCACCAAGTGACACATACACTTTGGGAGCCCAAGTGGCTGCTGCCCTTGACTAGTACAGCAGTGTTGATGACTGCAGTGTGGGATAAATAATTTTTAGTTTAATTAAATTTTCATAGAGAGAAAAGAACACGCTCAGGTCTTTTAAGTCTCAGATGACAGCCTCAGAACCAGAGGGGTTCCCACATAACCCCTTAAAAAATACCTATTTTTTGCAGCCACAGGATTGACATTGCTGCAAATTAAATACAATTCTCGTGTTCTGAGTAACACAACAGTGGAATTCACAGTCTCACCTGTAGTCCTCCCAGGGAGTAGTAAGGGCAGACATCACCCTATTCCTGATCAGATGGGGAAAATATTCAGCCTTTTATCATTAAGTATGATGTTATCTGCAATTCTTTTTTGTAGATCTTGTTCATCAGCTTGAAGATATTACCTTGTATTCCTAGTTGTTGACAGACCTGCTGTTGATTATTGTGAAATGGTTGTTCTGCATCAGTTTATATAATCATCTAGTTTTTCTTAGACTGTTAACACAGTAGATTACGTTGATCCATCCTTGTAAGCACAAAGGAGAACAGCTAAGCCAGAAGAAGAAAGAAGGAAAAATTAATAGAAAAAAGAGCAGAAATCAAAGAGGGAGAAAACACACATACAGTTTTTTTCCAATTTATTTATTTTCAGAAAAACAGTATTCATTATTTTTTCACCACACCCAGTGCTCCATGCAAGCCGTGCCCTCTATAATACCTACCACCTGGTACCACAACCTCCCACCCCCCCCACCACTTCAAACCCCTCAGACTGTTTTTCAGAGTCCATAGTCTCTCATGGTTCACATCCCCTTCCAATTTACCCAAATTCCATACTCCTCTCTAACGCCCCTTGTCCTCCATGCTATTTGTTATGCTCCACAAATAAGTGAAACCATATGATAATTGAATCTCTCTGCTTGACTTATTTCACTCAGCATAATCTCTTCCAGTCCTGTCCATGTTGCTACAAAAGTTGGGTATTCATCCTTTCTGATGGAGGCATAATATTCCATAGTGTATATGGACCACATCTTCCTTATCCATTCATCCGTTGAAGGGCATCTTGGTTCTTTCCATAGTTTGACGATTGTGGCCATTGCTGCTATAAACATTGGGGTACAGATGGCCCTTCTTTTCATGACATCTGTATCTTTGGGGTAAATACCCAGGAGTGCAATTGCAGGGTCATAGGGAAGCTCTATTTTTAATTTCTTGAGGAATCTCCACACTGTTATCCAAAGAGGCTGCACCAACTTGCATTCCCACCAACAGTGGAAGAGGGTTCCCCTTTCTCCACATCCCCTCCAACACATGTTGTTTCCTGTTTTGTTAATTTTGGCCATTCTAACTGGTGTAAGGTGATATCTCAATGTGGTTTTAATTTGAATCTCCCTGAGGGCTAATGATGATGAGCATTTTTTCATGTGTCTGATAGCCATTTGTATGTCTTGATTGGAGAAGTGTCTGTTCATATCTTCTGCCCATTTTTTGATGTGTTTGTCTGTTTCGTGTGGGTTGAGTTTGAGGAGTTCATTATAGATCCTGGATATCAACCTTTTGTCTGTACTGTCATTTTCAAATATCTTCTCCCATTCCGTGGGTTGCCTCTTTGTTTTTTTGACTGTTTCCTTTGCTGTTCAGAAGCTTTTGATTTTGATGAAGTCCCAGAACTTTATTTTCGCTTGTTTCCTTTGCCTTTGGAGACGTATCTTGAAAGAAGTTGCTGTGGCTGATATCAAAGAGATTACTGCCTATGTTCTCCTCTAAGATTCTGATGGATTCCTGTGTCATGTTGAGGTCTTTTATCCATTTTGAGTTGATCTTTGTGTACGGTGTAAGAGAATGGTCGAGTTTCATTCTTCTACATATAGCTGTCCAGTTTTCCCAGCACCATTTATTGAAGAGACTGTCTTTTTTCCACTGTATATTTTTTCCTGTTTTGTCAAAGATTAATTGACCATAGAGTTGAGGGTCCATATCAGGGCTCTCTACTCTGTTCCACTGGTCTATGTGTCTGTTTTTATGCCAGTACCATGCTGTCTTGGTGATCACAGCTTTGTAATAAAGCTTGAAATCAGGTAAGGTGATGCCGCCAGCTTTATTTTTGTTTTTCAACATTTCCTTAGCGATTCGGGGTCTCTTCTGATTCCATACAAATTTTAGGATTATTTGCTCCAGCTCTTTGAAGAATGCCGGTGGAATTTTGATCGGAATGGCATTAAAAGTATAGATTGCTCTAGGCAGTATAGACATTTTAACAATGTTTATTCTTCCGATCCAAGAGCATGGAATGGTCTTCCATCTTTTTGTGTCTTCTTCAATTTCTTTCATGAGTGTTCTATAGTTCCTCAAGTACAGATCCTTTACCTCTTTAGTTAGGTTTATTCCAAGGTATCTTATGGTTCTTGGTGCTATAGTAAATGGAATTGATTCTCTAATTTCCCTTTCTGTATTTTCATTGTTAGTGTATAAGAAAGCCACTGATTTCTGCACATTGACTTTGTATCCTGCCACGTTGCCGAAGGAACTCAAACACCTGGAAGCTAAAGACCACCTTGCTTACGAATGCTTGGATCAACCAGGAGATCAAAGAAGAACTGAAACAATTCATGGAAACCAATGAGAATGAAGATACTTCGGTCCAAAACCTATGGGATACAGCAAAGGCGGTCCTAAGGGGAAAATATATAGCCATCCAAGCCTTGCTCAATGTCGCTGGCCGGCAGCAACAAACGAGCAGAGAGTCTCCTGAGAGGTAAGGGATGAAAATGAAGACGCGGGGGACACACGGTTGCTTGTCCACATGTGTTGTCCTTGCTTTATTGCCCGCCACCTCTTATAGGATATACACCACACGTCTAGCACGTACACACTTACATAAGAGAGTTTTATGCAAGATGTTTTCATATGATAAAAGCCCATTTCCCACCATAGCAATACAATCATCGAAACTGTAGCAATCAGCTGCCCGGAACAACATCCTGCTTTCTGGTTAAAGTCTAATAGTAAGTTTAATGGTCCGATTTCTCAGAAAAACGTTTATTCTTAACCTTAACACAGAAGAGGGTGTGGGGCCCAGGTTGGTCGGAGCCCAAGAGCCGTCGTTCATCGTGTTAACTCCTTCCTCGCTCTGTGCCAAGTGGCCCAGGTTGTTTGGAGCCCGAGAGCCGTCACTCATCGTATTAACTCCTTCCTGGCTCTGTGCCTCCCACATTTCCCCCTTTTTGTTTTAATTGCAAAAGATGCAAATGTGCATTAGTTCTTTCCTTGAATCCGGACCAAACTTTAAGGATCCCTCCACCTATCAGAATTAGGCATAAAATGGCACCAACTAGACCTATTAATATCCAGAAGGTATGTTGTAAAACATTTCCTGGGTTAAAACCTCGTAAAGCACTTAAAATATGATTAGCTAACTTAGCAGGGTTAGTTATGTCAAGTTGAGCATGTCCGATTGTAACGATATCTTGTTGCAATTGTAAAAGATCTAAACTGAGATTAGTGTCGTGCCAAATGCCTCGTAAGTGATTACGTATTTTTTTCCCAGGAAATATTGTTAGCGGGTAAAGGGTTTACACATATATGCTGATAGGCGCCGTGACACATAAGGGACATTTGTGTTTTTAGCGCAGATAATTGTACTCCAAGATACTCTACAGCTTCTTCTAGACCATTAAGCCGCGCTAAAAGCTTTTGATCTATGTTTTGCTGAGTGTGTAGGGCCAGTGAAATATTTTGTGAAAGTGCATTTACATGATTTGAAGTATGTATAGTTTGAGACAACACAAGAGAGGACATAGCAGCACTTGCTATGAGGGCAATAATAGCGCCAACCCCAGCTATAAGCATTCCCACCATTCTTTTCTGTCTAGAAATTGCATTCCCCAACTCTACTGCAAATTGATATCCATAATTGGCATACCAAGGTCCTTCTACCTCTACTGGCAGTAAGAAAAAGGGTGGCTGCATCACCAGGAAAACATGAGTACGTTGTCTAGGGTAAGCTATCGGATCTATGGGTAAACAATTGGTTAATCGACAATTAATACAACTTATATGATATAAATCACTATTAACAGTAATTATTCCCCATCCCAGTACAAGGAGAAACGGTCTAGGCACACAAGCGCGCACGGTAAGAAGTCCAGATACTGCCTTAGGGTTTCTAATAGGTCCCATAGCAGCCACTAATTTCCAGAGGTCTGGATGGAACATCCCTTGCTTAGTAGAAAGAATGCTGCCAGGAATATGTCCATAATGACGGGAATGTCAAGAGTTGTTTTGCGAGGCTTCCTTTGACAAGTCTGTAATAGGGAAATTGATACCCGTGGGAGACAGAATCAAAGGCTTGGATTGATAACACTCAGTCCATATAGAATCTTCTATGTCTCGAATAGAAGTCTCGGCACAGGGTGGATGTCCCGTTGGTTGCATTCCAACTGCAGATCTATTGATTAAGGAAGATGGGAGCACCTCCAATAGGCTCCAGGGAGAATCTTGACGTGTGAGAGTTAGGGGTCGATACCCTTTATTACCTTGGTTGATATACACAGATCTATTATAACGAGCAGTATAGACACAACCAAATTGAGGAGATTCTTCGGTAAAAAACTGAAAGTATACAGGAGGTACAGAAGAGGTGGCCCTCCATGAGAAAGGCCTATGGAAGGTAGGGCCAACCCCATGATCTGACAACCCCCCAAATCCCCGTGTAAAATTAGTCAACGCTCGAGGTGTGGGATCATTCCAGGTCACAGGTTGAACTACAGGGGGATCAGTTGGAGTGAGAGAGGAAGGATCATCCTGCGATGACCTTAAAGAAATTAAATCATCCTCGGGAATTGGATCATTATCCCCTTCTCCTTCAGCTGGGGGAAGGCTGCATTCCAAATCAGGCTTATGAGAGAGCAACACAACAGAGTGAGAAGGATCCAATATGTCCCTAATGGAGGCCCATATCACGAAAGTTCGCGGGGGAACAGCAGCGGCACCCCGTGCAAAAGCCTGATTTTTTATTTCTTGCCCAACTTTCCTCCAATGTTCCAAATTAACACTACCCTCTTTAGGGAACCAAGGACATAAGTCCTGTATGGTTTCAAAGAAATTTTCAAGCTCCCTTTTAGAGAGCTTGGACCCCTTTTCTTTTAATAATACATGCAGGGTCTGGAGAAGGTATCCGGACTCGGCTGATTGCGCGAGCCCCATAACCCACGAATATGTTCCGGACCACCCGGATCCCTTACCTGAAACCGAAAGTCAGGTCACCTTGTTCTCAGGTCCCTGTTCGGGCGCCACTTGTCGCTGGCCGGCAGCAACAAACGAGCAGAGAGTCTCCTGAGAGGTTAAGGGATGAAAATGAAGACGCGGGGGACACACGGTTGCTTGTCCACATGTGTTGTCCTTGATTTATTGCCCGCCACCTCTTATAGGATATACACCACACGTCTAGCACGTGCACACATACATAAGAGAGTTTTATGCAAGATGTTTTCATATGATAAAAGCCCATTTCCCACCATAGCAATACAATCATCGAAACTGTAGCAATCAGGTGCCCGGAACGACATCCTGCTTTCTGGTTAAAGTCTAATAGTAAGTTTAATGGTCCGATTTCTCAGAAAAACGTTTATTCTTAACCTTAACACAAAAGAGGGTGTGGGGCCCAGGTTGGTCGGAGCCCAAGAGCCGTCGTTCATCGTGTTAACTCCTTCCTCGCTCTGCGCCAAGTGGCCCAGGTTGTTTGGAGCCCAAGAGCCGTCACTCATCGTATTAACTCCTTCCTGGCTCTGTGCCTCCCACAGCTCAAAAAAATTGAAAAATCCAGAACACACCAGCTGTCTCTACACCTTAAAGAACTGGAGGATCAACAACAAATCAAACCAACTCCACACATAAGAAGGGAAATCATCAAGATTAGAGCTGAGATCAATGAGGGAGAAACCAGAGATACAGTAGAACATATCAATGAAACTAGAAGCTGGTTTTTTGAAAGAATCAATAAGATCGTTAAGCCACTGACTACACTAATCCAAAAGAAAAGAGAGAAATCCCAAATTCATAAAACTATGAATGAAAAGGGAGAGATCACAACTAACGCCAAGGAAGTAGAAACAATCATCAGAAGTTATTACGAACAGTTATATGCCAATAAGCTTAGCAACCTAGATGAAATGGATGCATTCCTGGAAAAATATAAACTACCAAAATTGAACGAGGAAGAAATCGACAACCTGAATAGACCGATATCTAATAACGAGATTGAATCAGTGATCAAAAACCTCCCAAAAAACAAGAGCCCAGGACCTGATGGATTCCCTAAGGAATTCTACCAAACCTTCAAAGAAGAAATAACACCTATTCTCCTGAAGCTGTTTCAAAAAATTGAAGCAGAAGGAAAACTTCCAGACTCTTTCTATGAAGCCAGCATTACCCTGATCCCCAAACCAGGCAAGGACCCTACCAAAAAGGAGAATTTCAGACCAATATCACTGATGAATATGGATGCTAAGATTCTCAACAAGATCCTAGCCAACAGGATCCAACAGCACATTAAAAAGTTTATCCACCATGATCAGGTGGGATTCATCCCTGGGCTACAAGGATTGTTCAACATTCGCAGATCAATCAATGTGATACAACCAATTAATATGAGAAGATAGAAGAACCACATGGTCCTCTCAATTGATGCAGAAAAAGCATTTGACAAAATCCAACATCCGTTCCTGATTAAAACGCTTCAAAGTATAGGGATGGAGGGAACATTCCTGAACCTCATCAAATCTATCTATGAAAGACCCACAGCAAGTATCATCTTCAATGGGAAAAAGCTTGCAGCCTTCCCATTGAGATCAGGAACAAGACAAGGATGCCCACTTTCAACCCTCTTGTTCAACATAGTATTAGAAGTCCTAGCAACAGCAATCAGACAACAGAGAGAAATAAAATGTATCCAAATTGGTAATGAAGAAGTCAAACTCTCTCTCTTCGCACATGACATGATTCTTTATATGGAAAACCCAAAAGACTCCACCCCCAAACTACTAGAACTCATACAGCAATTCAGCAATGTGGCAGGACACACATATAGTTTTAACACTGCACAAGTTAATTCTTAGAAAGACCAGAACATGAATATATCCAGTGGTATTTGCTCAATTTTTCTTGTACTCCATAAACCTTCTACCAAGGGACATAGTCAGTCTGGATCTGAAAGAAGAGATACCCCCGCATCATACATGGGGCTCACAAAAATACATACTGCCCCTTGCCTCATACTGTTTTCCATCCCACAATGTATTATTTTAGAATCAATTAATTATGGAAAATTAAGTTGCAACTCATTCATTCTGGGTTTATAAATACAAATTAGAATGTCTCAGCCACCCAAAGTAATTAATTGTAGAGCTAGAAATATAATCCATTCCTCGAACGTTCATCAGCAGGCATCACAACATTGAAGACATTCTCTTAGCTCACAACCTCTCTCCAGGGCACTCTTCCTGGTTCTAGTTTCAGCAGCTATGGCATAATTTTTTTTTTATCTCTAATAACTGTGTCACTTAACATAAAGCCTCCAAAAATAACAACAACAACAACAACAACAAAGGTAAATGAAAACATAAATTTAGTATACCAACAAAGCTTTTAAGTACAAAGGTATTTACTCTATTTTCCAAACCTGAACTATAATGCTGTTCAAATTAGTATGGTTTCTAGAATGAAAATTTACCTTTCTGAAGCCACTTAGCCAATAGAACAAGAAAAAAATGACATTTAATTCAATAAGAGCTGTCAACAAATGGAATGTTGTTAGTTCAATATATAACTCAGAGCATGTGTTTGGCAACTTAACTTCTGCCAGTCAGCATGGTGCAGGAAGTTGACATTCAGTGTTCTGAAAACACAAACATGAAAACTTTGCCTTTGTAATAACTGTCACGTTTGTCGCATTTGTCACAGAGTTACAGACACACACATACGCACAAACACACTTACTTACACAAATACACTCACATATGAATGAACATTCATGCAAATACATACAAGCACAAATAAGGAACATACACATGCATAAACACATACACACATAAGCACACAGACACACCCACTTACGTACACACATAAGCACACAGACACCTACTTACACACCTACACCCCCATTTATATACATGCACGCATTTACACATATACACACCAACTTAAACACAGATACCCATTCATGCATACACATACCTACACACAAACACGCATACCTACAGTCATACATACACATACCCAACCACACTATAGAGTGTGTGTACGAGATCCAAAAAACCATTTTTCAAAGTGGGTTTAGAAAATATGAAAGCATCCTTATAAATCTAATAAATGCTGCATAAAACCAAATAAAATGTAAACCATGCTTATTTGGGCAACAGAACCTTTAGCAAAAGAAATGTCCTTGAAAATTTTGTGCTTATTATGAACCACGGTACAAATGTACCCTATTATATTTAGCTCAAATATTCTCATTTGTAAAGCTGCTCCATTTCACCCCAGCCTCTTTTCCTATTCCTTCTCTGCCCTAATTTTCTCTTCTCCTCCCATCATGTGATGCTCCAACCCTGACTTGAAAGTAACATAAGTTTAATGCTGAAAGTAACCAGCATCCTACAGGCTAATTGGAATTGCTGGGCTATTAGTAGGAATAAAAATGTCTCAATAAATTCTAGTATTCCAGACCTGTTAATGTCACCCCAGGTGTAGGGAGAGATAAAGAATATTCAATATCTTCACTGTAATAATATGGAAACAAACTACTGTGTTTTGATCCATCATTGGAAACAAGCAGACAATTCCATTAAAGGCAAGCTTGAGAAACATTAGGAAAATGATTTTTGAATACTTCCTCTTGTTCCTTTTTGAGGGAGCAGACTCTGTTTAAGGAGATAGGCTGCTGTCCCAGAGCCCCATCTTGATTGACTTCAGCAAAGACCATCCCTGGCTTGCCGTGGTTCCCTCCACTCTGTAAAGGAAGCAGACTGCAGGGCGAGGAGACACAGAGAGCACCAGGCTGGGCCACTGCATGCCACCACTGGGCAACCAGTGATTGGGAAAAAAGGCTAATTGCTCTAATAATCAACAATCCTTAGTCCTTTGTGTTCCAGATATACCTCACTGTGAACTGAGATGCGGCAAGGAAATGCACAATATTAGCTTCCTTAAGAGGGATGTCCTTGGGCCTGGACACAAGTGCACTGTCTTATGTCATTTTGCATCAACCCAAAGCACTCAGAGAAGACCCCTGAGCAGTTAAAAGACATGAGTAATCTTATTTTTCATTTGAAAATTCTAAAATTCTACCCATGTAGTATGACTAATAAATTGGAAAAAGAAACAAACATATATATTCTTTTTTTCCAAATACTGCAATGTTCTAGAATAATTTTTAAAAGCAAAATTCCTCCCTCTTTGGAATCTTAAATAGATGGTACACTCCTATAACCACTCTTTAACATGTAAGTTGACAAGACATTTGTTATCAGCTTGAGTTGAAATAACAGCCTGCTCTAAATTCAGACTTGAACACAGGTGAAAAGCTCAATTTTGGGGCCATTTATTTTGGAGATTGAATTCAAGTAGAGCAGAAGAGGCAGATGTGTGATGGGGGTAAAGGTAGAAGTGAGCAACAAGTCCTAGCAATGCAGAGGAAGAAGAGGTTCCCACAGGTCTTGCTCTGTCCCCTCTATCCTCCTCCAACACACCTAGACCAACTGAATGCCACCATTTTGTACCCAGATGACTCATCCATTCCACAACTTCCTCCTTGGTCAATTCTTGGTGCCACTGCTATCACATTCACCCAAGTCATGGGTACCCTTTTCTTTATGTGACCTTTTCATATTCTTAGCAATCCTACATGCAAGTCAGTTTTATTGAAAATTTAGGATGAACATGGAACTTGGTGGCTGCCCAACAATTTCTAGGGATGATTCATATTCTCAGTTAATTTTTTGTGTATGTATTCTATAAACATTCTACCTACTGGGGAAAAAAGCCAGGAATAATCCCCAAGCCGTTTGTTGGCTATCTGATGGTCTCCACT
The DNA here is from genome assembly GCF_020171115.1 of Neogale vison. NCBI lineage: Eukaryota > Metazoa > Chordata > Mammalia > Carnivora > Mustelidae > Neogale > Neogale vison. The sequence goes on from NC_058092.1 coordinate 158,360,603, forward strand.
GAGGACTGTACATAGGCACAGTCATCTGCTTTGTGGGGGTCATGGGACTTGATCCCTCATCTATGCAGAAACATATCACCCCAATTTCAGAAAGGCTATAACACTATTCAGAGACCTTTCCTTCTGACAGCATAAATTGGTAGTCAGATAGAAAGAAGTGGTGATGAACATGGTCTTTTTTTTTTAAGGATTGAATAAAATGGCTTATGACAACAGCCATTTGGGACACAAAGAAAAAGTTCAGATGACTGTCATCATCTTACAAATGAAATGTCAACATCTCATCAATACATTAAACAAAAAACACAGATTGGAAGCAGTTTCCATGCAGTTGTGAGAATATAGTCATTCTCTAAAATGTGATAGAGGGAAAATGGCTTCTCCTCCATCTAGGATGTGCACCACAAGCCTTCCTGGCAGCCCTTTCCAGGGATCTGTGGGCAGCTCCCCCACTGCCCCACAGCCCTAAAGCCAGAGAAATCACATCTAGAGTAAGAATGAATTTTTATTTTCAAGATTTCCTTAGAAATTCGGGGTCTCTTCTGATTCCATACAAATTTTAGGATTATTTGCTCCAGCTCTTTGAAAATCACCAGTGGAATTTTTATCGAAATGGCATTAAAAGTATAGATTGTTCTAGGCAGTATAGACATTTTAACCATGTTTATTCTTCTGATCCAAGAGCATGGAATGGTCTTCCATCTTTTTGTGACTTCTTCAATTTCTTTCATGAGTAAAACTGGTGGCATTACATTACCTGATTTCAAGCTTTACTACAAAGCTGTGATCACCAAGACAGCATGGTATTGGCATAAAAACAGACACATAGACCAGTGGGACAGAGTAGAGAGCCCAGATATGGACCCTCAACTCTATGGTCAAATAATCTTCGACAAAACAGGAACAGGAACAGTGTGGATGTTCCTCAAGAAATTAAAAATAGAGCTTCCCTATGACCCTGCAATTGCACTCCTGGGTATTTACTCCAAAGATACAGATGTATTGAAAAGAAGGGCCATCTGTACCCCAATGTTTATAGCAGCAATGGCCATGGTCGCCAAACTGTGGAAAGAACCAAGATGCCCTTCAACAGACGAAAGGATAAGGAGGATGTAGTCCATATACACTATGGAGTATTATGCCTTCATCAGAAATGATGAATACCCAACTTTTGTATCAACATGGATGGGACTGGAGGAGATTATGCTGAGTAAAATAAGTCAAGCAGAAAGAGTCAAGTATCATATGGTTTCACTTATTTGTGGAGCATAACAAATAACATGGAGGACATAAGGAGATGGAGAGGAGATGGGAGTTGAGGGAAATTGGAGGGGGAGGTGAACCATGAGAGACTATGAACTCTGAAAAACAACCTTAGGGTTTTGAAGGGGCGGGGAGTGGGAAGTTGGGAGAGCCAGGTGGTGGGTATTAAGGAGGGCATGTATTGCATGGAACACCGGATGTGGTGCAAAAACAATGAATTCTGTTGTGCTGAAAAGAAATTAAAAATAAATAAATAAATAAAAATAAAATATGGCTACCTGAAAAAAAAGAATGAATTTTGATCAATTTTACCATTTCCTTACTCCATTCAGCCACTTCTTTGTTGAGCCCTTCCAAAGGCTGAACCATATGTATAGAGGACTATAGCATTAGCACAAACAACCAAATTATCATTTATTCAAGATGACAAAGATTTTCCTCCAATACATTGGTTTAAGCAAAAATATTTCCACAAAGAACATTCATCCACTGTTTCATTCTTTGGAAGTACTCTGTACTAATGAAATCGCCTCTAGCTTCACTGAGATAACATTTAGTTCTGGACATCATATAGTTGTCACTCAGCACCTGGGGCAAACCATGCACTGGAGAAGACAAGAGAAGAAGAAAAGATTTGTAGGGTATGGCAGAATGAAACCGAAGTAGCACTATTGTCACATTAATGATCCTGCATTTTCCTAGCAACCTTTTTTCTAATAATTTGAAGCTTTTCATGAATCTTTGCTGCAGAAAGACCATGAGATACACTTTATTAATGGAGAATACATCAGGATCATCCGAACCCCAAGATTCCACCTGAGCTCCGGCTCCTGATCCCCTGACAGATAACTGTATGAGAAGGAAAGACGTAGCAGCCATGCACTGAGCACCTCAGAAGCCCACGTGTTTCCTCCAGGATCACCTCAGTTAACCTCTCCCCTGTGAGGCAGCTTCTGGGAGCATTTTATGGAGGTTCCCATGGGTCAACAAAATGACCCAAATCATTCTGCCTTGAGGATGTTGGAATACTAATGAGCTCCAAGTGAATGCCTATTCCCTTCTTCATTCATGCCCACCCCTCAAATGAAATATAAGAGTGGTGCCTGGATTTTTCAGTTGGTTGAACGTTTGACTCTTGGCTTCATCTAGCGTCATAATCTCAGGCTCATGGGATCGAGCCCCACGTCAGGCTTCTTGCTCAGCCTGGTGTCTGCTTGAGATTCTCACTCTCCCTCTGCCTCTGCTCCTCCTCCCACTCATGCTTGTGCTCTCTCTTTCTCTCTCTCTCAAATCAATAAATAAACAAAACCAGGAAGTAAGGGAGAGAGGAAGGGAGGGACACCAAACTACCATTTGGGGTAGGCGGAAGGCAGACAGGCCAAAATGACAATGCTCTTGGCATTACAGAACAGTGACTTATAAGACAAACAATATTCTGAAGTAGATGCCAATTCCAGAAGAATTAGAGGGACCTGAGAGAACACCCACACTGACCAGCCTAAGGTGATCTGGACACCCTTGTGCCATGGGTCAATGTGGAAAAATGGTATCACAATGTCGAGACATGGTATTATGGTACCAAAGGCATGGAGTAGTGACTCCTTTCCACCCCTCACCAGCCCTGCATGTCCATAAGCCCCTCACACAACAGTTGCACAAAGAACTTGCAAAATTTCCTCAATAAACTGAGAAATCTGGAATTGATGAGATGATTTACTATCAAGCAGTAATAGGATTTCATGATGGAAAATTAAATATTTTTTAAAATTACACTTTTGTCTTCTTTAGTAGATTTTTCAGATTGCCACTATGAAACCTTAACATGGCTTTAGACCTTATTTTCAAAACAGGAACATTTTTAAAGCATTGTTGAAATAGAATTGATTTTTGCCAGCTGCCAAAGGAAAGTATATGATCTTCTCCTTATCCCTTTGATTTTCTGTTTTCACCTTGAAAACTGGAACCCCCTCCTCTTGAAGACTAAAGCATTGTACTGACCAAAGCAGAAATCATTAAAAAAACCTCATCCTTTTTAATATTATAAGCTTATGGCTATTATAACCTTTTATTTTTGGCTTGTCAGAAAGCTTTCCTGTGTTATTCCACGTCCTCAGGTGTGGGGACAGGATATTGTATCAAACAGCCTCACAAGGAGACAAGACATTCATTACCAAGAGAGGAAAAACCCTGGCCTAATTATCAATTAATCCCAGTCCATCTCTGTTCTAGAAAAGTAGGAGGCTGAGAAGGTCAGAGAGCATGGGTATTCACAACATCGTGTCCCTATTAAGTAACTAGTGACCTATTTCAACTGTTGTGTCCAAAGAAATACTTTCTGGTTTCTAGCAAATGCCTGGGGTGGGGAGATAATTTTTCTCCTATTAATTTTATTTTTATGGCCCTCAGAAAATTCTATCATATTAGGCAAATATGATGGTATTTTGAATTCCTCTACAAGGTCTTTCTATGACACCTGCTTCCTGTGAGGTTCAGCAGTTCATTACCGACTGGTGAGCAAGATTCTCTGTAAAGTGGATGACACCCCCAGGCTGACATGAGCTTACTGGTCCCCATCATTTCCATTATTTGGCAGATCCTCTAAAATAGTTTTCCTTTTGTTTTTCCAGTATTCATACCATAGTGAAAGAAAGGATAATCAGTGCCAAAGTTTTCATTTGTTTTAGTTAAGACCAAAATCGGGAACAAATCTAACATTTGAATAATATTTTGTTCTTCCTTTCTTTTTTTAATTCAAATGATATTTATACAAATATTCTCCCATGGAAGGTGATTATTTCTGCCCATAATCTAGATCATTTACACATTTCAAAACAAATAAATGGAATCTTAGCTTTAAGATAAGTCTTGGGTTTAAATCCCACCTAATGGTAGTGACATAAGCCACAGAAACTCTCTGAGTTTTGTTTATTCTTCCACAGAATAGTATGATACTGCCTATTATAAAGCTCTATGAGGGCAGGTAACTTGGGCCATTTTGTTCACTACCATATTACTGGTGTCAAGAATTGTGCCTGATGTATGGTAGGCACTAAATCAATAATAGTTGAATGTATAGAACAAACAGCAACCATAATAATATGACCACCTTTGTATGATTTATTATACTAGGCTAGTGGATCAGCAATAGTATTTAACTCTCCATTATTTAGAAAACTTTTTTACCTGGAAGAGAGTGAAGTAAATTGTGCTTCCACCACTGGAGAATTTGGAGGGAATGACTTCCAGGGAACCAAGACCCTGGGATCACATAGCCCACATGAAAATCTATCCCAAGGAAGTAAGAACTGTACACATCATCTTTTCCAGTTGTCAAATAACCTAGAGCCACTCCTCAGGGAATGATCCTCAAGCCCATTCTAGTAAAGCGATCAGGACACAGGGCTTGAAGCAATGTCCAAATCACCCAACGTGTGGCCAAAACCATAACAGAAATGTCTTCCCAATTTCAGGGTAGAATTACTTATAAAGATGGAAAGAAGAGAGCACAGTGACATCCTCAGGAAAAACAAACAAAAAAGAATGAAGCCATGAGTTGGGTCTCGCTGGGTCTAGGAGTTTCTAGGTAGAAACATGGCGTCCCTTGAATGAGTTTTGTCCAGCATCTTACTGCTTCTTGAAACTTCTGTCAGTTCTCTAGCTCATACAGAGAGTAGTGGTTCAGAATGTGCAGTGGACTCAGGAATCAACAGAAATCATGACCCCAACCCCTCACCAAAGAACAAGGCAGCAGGTACCAGCACCTTGAAAAGTCTAAAATGCCTTCCTGAAATGCAGCAGGACGACAGCTTGGAATCAGCTTTTGATGGTGCATATACTTCTATACATGTTGTTTTGTGGGCATTCTATTTGTAAAACCATGGAATAAGGATCAATGAAAAGATATGATGAGTAGACCAAATTAATAGACCAAGAACCCCAGTTCTGTCACTGGCCCGAACCCCTGAACTAGGAAATTTCTAGTAGAAAGCTCTGCCTAGATATCAATGTTGCCTGTTAGAACAGAAATGCATTTGAGGAAGACTCCTCACCCAGATGAATCAGAAAGTTCCAGAAGTGACCAATAGTTCCCTCAGCCTCATTATAATGTTAAAATCTGCTCCTGAATAGTCATCCCTGACCCTAACAAAAGGGGCCTGCTTTCCCTTGTTTGGGGCTTTGGAAATGATTCCCAGGATCTCCCTGTTAGTACAAATAAAGGCAACCTGGTGAGGCATGAAGACTCTGCCTGTAGCTCACTGGAGAGCAGATTCACCCTGACCCTTGTTCCCAGAACAAAGCCTGGGGAGCTGCACTGAGTGTTACAGGATGATGGTAGGTCTCCTGGCTCCCAGGAGAAGTTCTGCCCACAGGTGCCACATTGCCAAGCATTTCTCTTACCAGCAGCTCTGGCCTGGTTGATTTTTAGGAGGTCTTTTTACTCTATATACCTCTGAGGGACACGGACTCTCTGCACAAGTGAGATAAAAGGGAAAAACAAAAACAAAAACAGGAGCCTCTGTCTCCTGAAAAACTACTATTCCTGGTGCCTACCTTTATCCCCCGAAGATGAGAGAATCCAGTCACCGGGGCACCTTGCAAAGTAAAGGGCTTTCTGGGATGCCTGGGTGGCTCAGTCCATTTTTTTAAAATTATTATTATTTCTTTTTTATTTCTTTTCTTTTTTGTGATTCAATTTTTTAAAAATTTCTTTTCAGCATAATAGTATTCATTGTTTTTGCACCACACCAGGTGCTCCATGCAATACATGCCCTCCTTAATACCCACCACCTGGTTTCCCCAACCTCCCACCTCCCACCCTTTCAAAACCCTCAGGTTGTTTTTCAGAGTCCATAGTCTCTCATGGTTCACCTCCCCTTCCAATTTTTTTCAACTCCCTTCTCCTCTCCATCTCCCCATGTCCTCCATGTTACTTGTTATGCTCCACAAAGAAGTGAAACCCTATGATAACTGACTCTCTCTGCTTGACTTATTTCACTCAGCATAATCTCTTCCAGTCCTGTCCATGTTGCTACAAAAGTTGGGTATTCATACTTTCTGATGGAGGCATAATACTCCACAGTGGCTCAGTCCATTAAGTGACTGCCTTTGACTCATGTCATAATCCCAGTGTCCTGGGATCAAATCCCACATCGAGGCTCCTTGCTCAGCAGGGAGCCTGCTTCCCCCTCTGCCTCTGCCTGCCACTCTGTCTGCCCGCACTCTCTCTTTCTCTCTCTCTGACAAGTAAATAAATAAAATCTTTTAAAAAAGAAAAGTAAAGTGCCTTCTACTTTTATAGAAATATTTGAAAGACATTTACTCTTCTAAGTTCCCTTCTGCTCTCTCCCCACATTCTCTCCCCTGCTCAGGGTGTCCGTCCCCAGGTGCACATGTTCCAGAAACAGAAGTGAGGGGAGCCAACCCCCCTGTGTCCACAGTGCTACAGGTCAGGCCCAGATTAAGCCTTCGTGCATGAAGACACTGATCACCCAGCCATGTTCACATGAATCCTGATGAAAACCAGGATTCCCTTCAAACCTGAAAAATGTTTTTCTAAGTTTTTTTAAATTATTTTTTAAGTTCCTTTTATTGTTTTACAATACACCTACACCTAACATGGGGGGTTAAAATCCACACCCCGGGGTCAAGACTTGCATGCTTTTCTGATTGAACCAGCCCGGCGTCCCTAGTGTTTCCTCTTATCAGGCACCTCGTTTTTTCGCTGTGTGCGTGGCCCACTTTTGCAAGGAAAGACAATTCTTTCTTGATTACCATGTAGTAAATCTTTGTACTTCTTCTGTCAATGGGGTTTAACTCATACCAACACTCCAAGGCAAATACTATTATTTCTATTTTAAATATGCAGAGGCTAAGACTTGGGGAGATTAAGGGAGTTTTCTGTGGACACTCCAGTGATAAAGAAGAGAACCAGGTCTGTCCAGTTCTGAAAACCCTCAATCTTTCACTACACAGGCAGCACAGGCATTAATCTACTAAATGATCTAGAACAAACACAACTAAGCCAGGACAGAAAGGGGCTTATAAAGGGACTAAATAAATATTTCATCTATATTGTATGGTCATAATTGGTAGGAAAAGGGTTTTTAAAGTCACAGGAATAGAGCTTCCAAAAATAACAAACTCATAAAGCCAGGTGAGAATTTTAAAGAAAGTTTTCCTAGCCAATGTACATTGTTATTTGGAGTTTTTTTTTTCTTCTAAATAGATCTCATTTGGTCTTTTAATTAGTGGCAAACAAGATAAAAGATCATCATAAAGACATCATACATCCTGTCCCTTCAAACTTTAAATCCAGAAGTGTTTTTATCTTCTACTGTAATAAGCAAAGTGAGTAATAATGACATTCTTAATTACACCGAAGGAAGTGAAGGCAAGTCCATCAATTAGCTCTAGAGATTTATCTACTTTAGAGTTGATTAAATAACTCATAAAATAATCTAACACATCTTTAAAGAACTCTAGAAATACATGTCTGGTACTCGCAGAAAGACACTCACTAAAGGGCCAGTACAGAGTAGCTTTGCTCTGGACCTCTGGGTGCAGCTGGAGTTGAAGGTCCTGATCTGTTACCAGTAAGAGCACTCCATGCAGTAATCTAAGAAAGTGCAAAGCAAACAGTTCTAGGGACAAGCAAAAAGGAAAGAAAACACCATGTCTTAGCAAATCTTATGATATTTACCAAGGGAGATCTTTCATTTTTTTTAAAGATTTTATTTATTTATTTGACAGAGAGAGATCACAAGTAGGCAGAGAGGCAGGCAGAGAGAGAGAGAGGAGGAAGCAGGCTCCCTGCTGAGCAGAGAGCCCGATGTGGGACTCGATCCCAGGACCCTGAGATCATGACCTGAGCCAAAGGCAGCGGCTTAACCCACTGGGCCACCCAGGCACCCGGGAGATCTTTCATTTTATTGGTATTCTATAACCACCTGGTCCATTAAGTCTCCACTGCATCTATTAACTCCAGAGGAGGCAAAATCCCATCTGGGACAGAAAAACCAATGAAGGCAAGATATGTTTTCTGTCCTTAGAAACCCCTCTCCCCTGGAGGGGCAGCTTGTCAACGTACTTTCCGATGTAACAAGAGGTGGTTGCTTGCTAAGGAGGGTCAAGAACTTCTCATTTAAGGAGATTCCATGTTAGAAATGATAACCCATTGATCCCAGCTGTGTCCAAGGCTCCAGATCACTCAGACCAATTGTTCATGGTATAAACTGTTACCAGTGAATCCTTCAATAGCCACCAGCACCAACAGACACAAATAGAAATGCTCACCATGAGACACATTAGAATTTTCACTGCAGCCTGTTTTGGAATAGGCAAAAACTGGAAACTATGAAATGCCCATCAGAAGCATAAAGGAAAATAAACTGTGAATGCAAAGTGAGCAACAAGGCAGCAGTTAGCATGCATGAAGAATTCCCAGACATAACATTGTGTGAAAAAAGTCCCCGAAAAACGAGGACATGCTTCACAATGCCACTTTTAAAGGACAAGAATGGAAAAGCAAGCTATATACTGCTCAAAGACAAAAGGACGATCATAGGAGGAGCCAAGAACTTGCACAGATACTGTTCTAAAGAAGACTTACAGATGGCAACAAGTACACAGAAAGAGGTTCCACATCATTATTCATTAGGGAAATACAAATCAAAACCACAATGAGATACCACTACTAGGATGGCTATAATCAAAACAATGGAAAGTCACAACTGTTGACAAAGATGTCAAGAAATCAACACCATCACCCATTGCTAGTGGGAATGTGAAAATGTTCAGTCGGTGTGGAAAACAGTTTGGTGGTTCATCAAAAATTTGCATGGAGAATTACTGCAGTTCTATTCCTAAGGCACATACCCTAAATGGCTGAACACAGGTGTGTAAATAAAAACTTTCATATGGAGATAATGGCAACGCTATTTACAATAATCAAAAGGCAGGAACAACTCCCCCAAAAGAGGTTGGAAGTACTATTCTTAATATCAGTCAAAAGCAAACACCTGTGAGATTTGGAATTCTGGTTTACTCCCCGTATCCTGGGGTCAGCAAACTGTACTCCCCCCCCCATACACAACAAAAATCTGTGCATATGATGCTTATCGCCTCAGCACATAGTGAAATTAGGACATCAAATGAACTTGTAATTTTCCTATTTCAAACATCTAAATGTCACAACCTAAGAGAGCCTGACAATATATTTTAGGTTTCCGGTTATACTGATCTCATAAAAGGGATGCTTTTCCATTTTCCCAGGTAGCTTCTCCAACCTCGTCCTCCACTGGCCTGATGCTGATGCATCATGTGCATACATTAGCTTCTTAGGGTGTCCCCAGAACATGCAAACTGCTGGAAAGAGCATATGCTTCTAGATCCTTCCTAAATCTCCACCATTGGCACCTTTACCTCAACCCTAATGGTTAAACTACATAAAGTGTATGACACCTAAAGGGCATGTGGGCAGTCCCTACCTTACATGTCACTCACAGTCCTCCCTTCTTCAAATCAGAGGTCTGTTTTGTCACTTTAAAAAACGTAATAGTGAATCTGAGAAGGCCTGATGGGATTTTGTTGAGCACAGTAAGACAGTGTCTAGAACCCGAGAGCCCTGCTGACTCTCCCCTGCTGCTTGGCTGTGCCTCTGCTCACTCTCAGAGCTGAACTCAGGCTACGTGTCCCCACATCTCCCCTGCAGTTCTTCTGGTCCATGCCACTGTCACAGCGGGGGTGTGGGGTTCAGCTTCCTGAAGTACCCTGTTCTGATAAAGACAGAAAGGACACTGATGAGTCCTAAGGGCAACATGTCTATTTAGCACAGAGCAGGAAACACTTGCCTTCATAAGAAGAAGCCCACTTATAACATAGGGATCCCTTTTAAATATATGCAGGAGTTGAGGGTTTTAAGGGCGTCTTCCATTTCCCAGTCTCCTTAATAATGACGAAGGCGTGAGGTACTTATAGTCACTTTACCATCTCCCAGGCAGTGGTCTGAGCTAGGAACTCATTGAGGGTGATAGATTCACACAGCACTTTCTTGGCACCCACAAAAGTAAAATCATTTATTTTTTTTATATAGCTTTCCTCTACTTGACACGATCTAAATATTCCTGACTTCCTACAGAGATCTCCCAACTCTGAACATGCTAATTTTATCAATAAATGTGTTTATAATAGCATTGTAACTCCACAGAACTTACTAATATTATTAATAACTTAACCTTTTTCACCTCACAGGCTCAGTACAAAACTCTTCACATGTGGATTGTTAAAATACATAATGACAAGGATAATGAGAAGCGTATTCCTCATTCCCAAATTACTCCCTGCTCCGAGGACCAGATTTTGAGGACTTCTGAGGAATGTAACACTTTTTTTTAAAGATTTTATTTATTTATTTGACAGAGAGAGATCACAAGTAGACAGAGAGGCAGGCAGAGAGAGGGAGGGAAGCAGGCTCCCTGCTGAGCAGAGAGCCCAATGCGGGACTCGATCCCAGGACCCTGAGATCGTGACCTGAGCCGAAGGCAGCAGCTTAACCCACTGAGCCTCCCAGGTGCCCCAGAATGTAACACTTCTTATATTTGATAACAATTTCAAAGGCATTAGCTAAAATTATGAGTCCTATGTAATCAAGTTTGATCAACTCCCTGAAACACATGAGACTATGTGGAGACCATCATCAGATACTTGAAGGTATGTGACCAATGGGAAAATCAGTTGTTTTGATTTGCACAACAGAATGTGCATTTGGGTTCCCTCAACAGGAGAGATGGGGGGAAAGTCATTGGAATGAAGTGGTTTTTTAAAAAAATCTCCTGATTGAATGAAGAAAAACAACTACCATATGATCTCCCTGATATGAGGAAGTGGAGATGCAATGTTGGGGGTTTGAGGGGTAGGAAAAGAATAAATGAAACAAGATTGTATCGGGAGGGAGACAAACCATAAGAGACTTTCAATGTCACAAAACAAACTGAGGGGGGCAGGGGGTAAGGGGTAGGGAAAGGGTGGATAGTCTAAGTCCAAACTCTTGGGTGAAAGTCTTGAATAATTTGCAGCTCCTGCCATGAGCTGACACCCAATCTATCATATGCCATCATCACAGCTGTCTGTCGTGGATCCTGGCAACAGGTAGCAAGAACACACTGAGTGCAGGGAGAAACCTATCCCCCATCCCCACACAAAATCCTCAACAAGATGGACAGGGCAATTAGATTCTGTCACAAAGACTCCAAACTAAGCACAGCAGCTTTGCTGTTAGCAACTTAGTGCTGACCCAACCAAGCCTCCATTCCCCACACTCCTCCCTTTCTTTTATAACCTCTCTCTCACCTTTCTTCTACCAAATGCTCGAGTAAAATTATCCCCCTCTTTGTTCCATTGTAAATAACCCCACTTGGAAATGAGCTGAAGACAAGAAACCACCCAAACAATAGAAGGATGGAAATGGGCAAGACTTGTATTCAAGCCAGTGAGGAACAATGGCCAACACTCATTCAGAATTATCTATGATCCACAAATGAGTGAAACCATATGATAATTGACTCTCTCTGTTTGACTGATTTCACTCAGCATAATCTCTTCCAGTCCCGTCCATGTTGCTACAAAAGTTGGATATTCATCCTTTCTGATGGAGGCATAATACTCCATAGTGTATATGGACCACATCTTCCTTATCCATTCATCCGTTGAAGGGCACCTTGGTTCTTTCCATAGTTTGGCGACTGTGGCCATTGCTGCTATAAACATTGGGGTACAGATGGCCCTTCTTTTCACGACATCTGTATCTTTGGGGTAAATACCCAGGAGTGCAATTGCAGGGTCGTAGGGAAGCTCTATTTTTAATTTCTTGAGGAATCTCCACACTGTTCTCCAAAGAGGCTGCACCAACTTGCATTCCCACCAACAGTGGAAGAGGGTTCCCCTTTCTCCACATCCTCTCCAACACATGTTGTTTCCTGTTTTGTTAATTTTGGCCATTCTAACTGGTGTAAGGTGATATCTCAATGTGGTTTTAATTTGAATCTCCCTGAGGGCTAATGATGATGAGCATTTTTTCATGTGTCTGATAGCCATTTGTATTTCTTGATTGGAGAAGTGTCTGTTCATATCTTCTGCCCATTTTTTGATGTGTTTGTCTGTTTCGTGTGGGTTGAGTTTGAGGAGTTCATTATAGATCCTGGATATCAACCTTTTGTCTGTACTGTCATTTGCAAATATCTTCTCCCATTCCGTGGGTTGCCTCTTTGTTTTTTTGACTGTTTCCTTTGCTGTGCAGAAGCTTTTGATTTTGATGAAGTCCCAGAAGTTTATTTTCGCTTTTGTTTCCTTTGCCTTTGGAGACGTATCTTGAAAGAAGTTGCTGTGGCTGATATCAAAGAGATTTCTGCCTATGTTCTCCTCTAAGATTCTGATGGATTCCTGTCTCACGTTGAGGTCTTTTATCCATTTTGAGTTGATCTTTGTGTACGGTGTAAGAGAATGGTCGAGTTTCATTCTTCTACACATAGCTGTCCAGTTTTCCCAGCACCATTTATTGAAGAGACTGTCTTTTTTCCACTGTATATTTTTTCCTGTTTTGTCGAAGATTAATTGACCATAGAGTTGAGGGTCCATATCAGGGCTCTCTACTCTGTTCCACTGGTCTATGAGTCTGTTTTTATGCCAGTACCATGCTGTCTTGGTGATCACAGCTTTGTAATAAAGCTTGAAATCAGGTAAGGTGATGCCGCCAGCTTTATTTTTGTTTTTCAACATTTCCTTAGCGATTCGGGGTCTCTTCTGATTCCATACAAATTTTAGGATTATTTGCTCCAGCTCTTTGAAGAATGCCGGTGGAATTTTGATCGGAATGGCATTAAAAGTATAGATTGCTCTAGGCAGTATAGACATTTTAACAATGTTTATTCTTCCGATCCAAGAGCATGGAATGGTCTTCCATCTTTTTGTGTCTTCTTCAATTTTTATCTATGAAGTGTTTCCCGCCAAATAACCTGGACATCTACCTCATGGAGCAAGAGTTCCTGTGTTTGAGCTAGTGGGGTCACAACCACTAATCAACTCCCATTATGTGTGAAAGATTACCACATATTCTCTTTCATCACAGTTCTGTTTCATTTAAGAGTAGCCTTCCCACAAAACTTGCAAAGTGATTCTGCCACTGAATTGTACACTTGAAATGGATTAATTGTATGACGTGTGAATTATATCTCAAAAAAAGAGAAAAAAGTAAGAGAGAGAGAGACTCAGATTGCTGCCTGCCACCTATCTCCAGGTGACAGGAAGTGGATTTTTAGAGGGAAGTGATCAAGGCTTTCCCCAGTGTGCAGGAAGACACATGCCTATGGATGATGGGGAAGAGGGCTCTGTCATTATGTACAACTCCGGTAGAAAATGTGGAAGCTCACCTGTTATGTACTGAGTTTGTGTACTCCCCAGATTCATATATTGAGTTCTAATCTCCAGGGTGATACCCTTCAGTAGGCTGGTCTTCAGGAGATAATTAATTTTAGATGAAGTCATAAGGGTGGAGCTCCCACGATGGAATTAGTGGACTTATATAATAAGAGAGCAAAGCGCTCTCTCCACCATTTGAGGACACGGCAAGAAGGTGACCAGCTGAAAGCCAGTTCCTCATCAGGACCTGAATCCGCCAGCACCTTGATCTTGGACTTCCCAGGCTCTGGAATGATTAGAAATAAATGCTTGTTCCGTTAAAACAGCCCTAGCGGGCTGGTAAATCATTACTAGACATTCTCAAAGTATGTAACCTTTTTTATGCTTTGGCATCTTTAGGAAGTCATTGGGCATCAGGTTGTTTGTGAAGCTCTCACTACTTGAAAATCTTTTGCCCAAAGAGTAAACAGAAGATGCCTCCATCTTAAAAGTCTGTGCTGTTTCAGGATCCTCCTAGACAGGTTTTGTAGGAAGAAAATGACACAGTCTTTTAAGATGTCCTGAGAAGTGCTTAGAAAAAGTGGTTTAAGGTAAAGTTAATGAAGAAAAATTTCCTGGGGAGATTTTAACTCAATTTCACTAAACACTGCTGTCGCGAGAGGTGTTTAATTAGCTCCCTCATCTTGATACGCCTGCCCTCCCCACTAACACCAATCACAGCCCACTCAAAACATTCCCTGAGGTGATCCTGAAGAAAGCACATAAATTTGAGACTGGCTTAGAGCTTGACTCCAATTTTGGTCTGTAACTAATGGGTTATAATCCCATCCGTAGTTGTTTAATGAATGTAAAGTTATCTTAAATTCTGTGTCTCTAAAGTTTTTTTTTCTCCTCTTTTGTCTATGGAATAAGACTGTTCTGAACTTGATGACAGGAAACTGCCACATCCACACCAAAACCAGTCAGAACTCTTGCTGTTCTTTCAAGAGGACATTCACTGCCCAAAACCCGTTACCACCCTCACAATAATTTTATTTTCAAGAAAATTTAAATGACTTACTAGTAACTGGCACCTGCTTGAGGAATAAAATAGTCCGCATATTTTAAATCATGAGCAATAGAGGATGCTGCACTTAAAAGGCCACAGTGATTACCGAGGAAAGAAAATACAGCCACATGACTGTTTCTCCCCATCATTCATTTTAACAGTGAAAGGCATGTCAGCTCTTCCTTAGTGAGGCGCTGAGCCCTGCTTGGGTCTGTAACCAAGAGAAGGAGGAGGGAATAAGATAGAATGACTGGATGCCTAAAGCACTGTCAAAAGGAATAAAGTCATCTAAAGTGATCATTATGACAGGACACATCTCCCAGGAAAATGCTTATCACAAAGAGCTTGCATGGGGGCAGAAAAGGAGTTCTGGCTTGAAGCCACAAAGAAAGGTCTGTAGCAGTAATTCTCAGACAGAAGGGAGATAGAATTAAAGGTGAGCCCAACACCCAACACCGAGGTAACAATGTGCTGGGTAGTACAGGGGTGGGCAAGTGCCTGCATCAGCAAGAAATGGGGGATTCGCTGGTGATAGAGGCTGAGCGGTTGGTTGGGTAGGATGTGAGGGGTCTCAAATGCCACACTCAGGACAGCAGCTGCCTCTGGCATCACGGACAAACACCTTGGAGACTGGCAGCTTGAGTAGTGCATCAGCACATCTGATAGCTTGCCCGTATAAACAGCGCCCAAGCAAAGGGTCTTGGAGGGAAAAATAATGTGATCAGATATGTGCTTTAGAAGGACAACCCCCCGAACAAAACATAGCATGGTGGAGCACAGAAGGCACAGAAAACTGTAACAGCAATAACAGTTCGGGGGCCCCCAGGGAAGTTTTGGTACCTCCATAGAGTGGAAATGTCAAGGCAGTCATTAAAAATCATGATCTTCAAAAAAAATGTAATGTGACTTGGGAAAAGAACATGTATACAATATTAAAAGAAAAAAGCAGAATACTGAACTCTATTAGATGTTTCCAATTTAAGTTTTTTAATTACTCAGGATAAACATAAGAAAAAGGTTAGTAATAAATACACCATATGGAGTTCCACTTCCAGGATGACTGTGAGAAGCTCCAAGGACCCACTCCCCAGTGAAGCCAGAAAAGCTGGTAGAAAAAGGATTTTAAAAGTAAAGATATCTAGAAATTGTCCTCAGGGTGGTAGCAAATGAAGAAACTTTGATTCAAGAAAACTTTTTAAAATGGTTTATGAATATTATAGCGTTTGAGCCACAAACTATTCTTTCCCTCATTACCAGAATCGCCAGATTCTGGCGACCTTAGCAGAAGGTCTTCTGCAGATGGGCATAGCCAAGAAGATAGGGTCCCTTTTCCCTCTGCTCTCAATCAAGGCTTAGTGTATCTCATCAAGAGGGATAGGCAACCTGCATTCCTCATTTCCTTCAACCCCAAGTTAAAAGGGTTATATTCCTGCTAAGTGTAGCCAAGAGGCCATGACCTCCCTTCTCTTACACAGCCTCTCCCCACAAAATGGAGGCTCCAGTGAAAGCATGGCAGACTGAGAATCCTGGGGCCCTAGCCACTTTCACTACAGCTCACCTGGTGACCAGCTTTCACGCTTCTGAGAGGCAAGCTGAAATGACCAGAGTCTACTGTCTCACCTGGTGCCCAGTGTGGTTCAGAGAGTTTGTCTAGGGTGAGCAGAAGTCCATAAGAAAAGCGAGCTCCAGAATTCTCCACAAAGGGTGTGGGCAATTCAAGTGAAAGGAGCTCCAGACAGTAGTCTCTCTTAGTTAATATTGACAAGCTGAGCCATTGACCAGTTCATTCACCAGAGACCCAGGGAAAGAGACCATTGAGAGCCCTCCTAGGGTTCAAACAGATGCTAAAGACTAGCCTAAAAATCTACCTTTGCCCAAATGTAATTGGATCAGACAGTTGAAGAAGTGATGCCCAGCACACTGGGGAGAACAGTAGAGAAATCACAAGGTAACTAACGGGACCATGGGTATTGTGGGTATGGGTATGAGTTGGCAGAGGAGTAACACGAAAATGCAGCAGACAGCTTAACAGAGCGATAATGGAGAGACAAAACTACAACATCCCAGGACGACGGTCTACATGTCCCAGCTGCACCATCTGAGGAAACCTGCTGCTTCACACTGTGGAAGAAAGAGACTTCAGAACAGCCAACCAAGTCACACAACAAATAAGACAAGTTAATAACAAGCCTGGAAACAGGGAGGGGAGTCAGTACCCACAGTTGCTACAATATATTATCCAAAACGTCCAGTTTTCGACAGTAACAACAAATGTAAGAAGTGCAAAGAAATAGGGATAGGAACACATATTTGGGCAAAAAAAAAAAAAAAACAGGAAACAGAAATTGCCTTTGAGTAGGGTAATGCCAGATTTAATACACAAAATTTTCAAAATAGCCATGAAAAAATACATTCAAAAATGGATGTAAATCATACTTAAAAGAAGGAAATCACAGTATGAAGACCACAGCTCACCAATAGAGAATGTCAAACCAGAGGCAAAAATTATTTAGAAAAAAAAATGAAAATTCTGGTGTTGAAAGTACCTTAAATAAAATTATAAATTCATTGGTTGGGCTCAGCAGTAGATTTGAACTGGTAGAAGAAATAATCAGAAATCTTGAAGATAGATAGATAGATAGATAGATAGATGATAGAGATTCTATAATCTGAGAAATAGAGCAGAAAAATGAACAGCACCTCAGAGAAACTTGGGACACCATTAAGTACGCCAACATGACCTGAGCTAAAACCAGAGTCAGACTCTCCACTGAAGGTGTCACCCAGGCAGCCCAGCCATCTGTGATTTCTGTCCACAGTCTCTGTCAGGCTTATCCCATGACTGTTGCTTCAGTGCTGCAGCTGCACTCCATTTTTCCATGGAAGCTTTCGGTTTGAGGTGCCCCAATTGGAACCTCCATGAGTCCTTGTGTTTAGGCTCTGCAGGTCTCACTGGGTGGTGTTGTTACTGCCTTCATAACACAGATGGTTGCCTCATGAAATAGTTTCAGATATTATTCTCGCAAGCTCTTCTAAGTGTTGACATAAATCCTCTCAAGTATTGTTGCATATGTTCCAATGTTTCCACTGGAAACAGAGAGTATAATCTTCAGAGCATAAGAGAAAATCAGGCAGGCACACAAACATCAGTCATTTTTTTTTGCTCTGAGTTCTGCCTCTCAAGACGTGTGGTCCTTTTTAGGAATTCCAACACACTTGTAGATCAGATTCAAGAGATTGGAAAACTTGGTGAATTTTGTGTGCAATTGTAGGTGAGTGTGTGTGGATAAGTGAAGTTCATTTTTATGTGCTACATTCTGTGACTTTCATCTGATCTCAAAAAGATTCATAACCTGGAAAGACTGAGAATTGTAGCTCTATAATGAACTCTATAATGAACCCAACTCTTAGTTATTTCTTTTCTTAGGATCAAATTGCTTTAATAATTTCTGAAGATACACAAAATGGCAGAATGAAAAGTGTTGAAAATTTCTCAGAGATTCAAGAGTAGGGGTTAATTAAATATAAAATAATCCACTGAAATGATCCAATATATAGGCTATATTCAAATAATTAAGAATTCAAGAAATTTATTTTACCAGGATCAATTAGGAATATATAAATTTTAAAATGGAACAGTTTCTTTCTAAAATCTTCTTTTATATTAGAGAAAATATTTAATTAAAGGGTATTGGTCAGGGCCAGTCTCTACAAAGAGGGGAAGAAGGTGCCAGGTGAAACAAGATGGTTTCAAGAAAGGCTGTATGAAATAAGATCTAAAAGTGCTAAGTTTTGGTGCTAAGAAGGTTCATGGTATAGAAGGGCAGGCATTCAGCACATGGGAAAGGAAAAGACTGGAAAAAAGGATCACATTCTCTTAGTCCATCTGGGCTGCTATAACAGAATGCCACAGGTTAGATGGCTTATAAACAACAGAAATTTATTTTCATAATTCTAGAGGCCAGGAAACCTAAGATCAAGGTGCAGATTCTGTGTCTGGTAAGATTCTACTTCCTGGTTCAGAGGGTCATCTTATGGTTGTCCTCCCATGGCAAAAAGGGTGACGGCATTCTCTCTCAGGTCTCTGATAAGGACACTAATCCCATTCACGAGGGCTCCATCCTCATTACCAAATCACTTCTGAGAGGGCCCACCTCTAAATACCATCGCATTGGGGATCAGGTTTCAACATATGAATTCTGGGGAGACACAAATGTTCGGTCTATGACTAATCTTGGTCTCTATGACAATTCTTTAGGTTCCTCATCTTTCTCCTCAGCTTGATCAACTTCTATTTATAAACACATCAAGTTATTTATTAAGAGAGAATGGTTGAATTTCTTATTTAAAAGAGTCTTAGAGGGGTGCCCCAGTGGCTCAGTGATATAAGCCTCTGCCTTCGTCTCAGGTCATGATCCCAGGGTCCTGGGCTCGAGCCCCACGTCAGGCTCTCTGCTCAGCAGGGAACCTGCTTCCCTCTCTCTCTTTCTGCCTGCCTCTCTGCCTACTTCTGCCTACTTGTGATTTCTCTCTCTGTCAAATAAATAAATAAATAAATAATCTTTAAAAAATAAAAATAAAAAAGTTAGAGTCTTAGAAAACAGTTTGACTATCTTTGTAGTTTTATGGAAGGAATCCAATTTTCTTTGTTGGGTGTTCCAATACTAAGCATAAAGCTTTTTCCACAGACACTTTAAGGACCTGAGAGCACTCAGGTAATAAAAAATTTTCTACCTTGAGAGCAACAGAAGGCTGTAGGTGTAGTCTTAGTTCCTTGGTGGTAACTAAGACCAAATCTTCAGAAGCACAACTCCATGACCTATAGCCACATGAATACTTTAATATCTTCCCTAAAATAGTTCATAACTTGTACTTTGCAGGCAGTAAATGATTGTCATTGTGTTTTATGACATTTCCTCTCTTAATTTGCTCATTATGAATTTGGTTTATTTTTGGTCTTTGCAGATGTCTTATTTCTCTTTTTTCTCTGATCATTTGTCCTAAATGTAGGCCATTCTATTTTTCTCTTTGTACATCTGCCACCTGTGATTCTTCCTTTTCTCATTTCCAAGTTTCATTTCCCTAATCAGTGTGTCTCCTGCCTTGATCATGAGATCTGTTATTCTCAAGAGACTTTAGGCATCTCTTCTTTTGTTCTGTCCGAAGGCTTGAAGAGGCTCTTGGTTGTTGTTTTTTGGTGTGTGTGTGTGTGTGTGTGTGTGTGTGTGTGTGTGTTTCTAAACTGCACAGCCATAGAATGAGAAACTAAAAAGAGGTTTGTGAAACTCTGTGCTTGTTTTCTTTTTGTAAGGATTACCTTCTCTTGTGTTTCTTTGAGGGTTTTTTTCCCCCAATTTAGAAATATCTGAGGGAGAGTCCATCCTGCCCAACATGCTTCCCGAGCCTGTAGGAGTTCAGTAAGTGCTTGTTGACTGGATCACTGATTCTTTAAGAGCAACCTTAGCAACAGAAAATTAATCTTGACATCTAACCTAGAATTGTTTATACTTCAATTCTTTTCCCTCTAATTACTTTGAGTACTTTCCTTTTCAACAATCTAGTATATGGAGCTCTATTCCCCACTATCTCATTCTCCTTTATTTCTGTTCAGTTAAATATTCAAGTGCCTCATAAGCCTATCATGTGATTTGTGTGCTTTGCTTTTTATTTTTATTCTGTTCTCTGTTCTGAAGACTTGTCTTTACAAAGCATAATATCTCTGGTTCCCTGAGGATCAGCTGACATACTGACATGGTATTAGGGATTGAAATCTCAAGGAAGCAGAAGAGAGGGAAAGCAGGGAAGGAGAGAGATCATGTAGGGAAGGGAGCACTGATCATCACACCAACCCGCGGCAGCAAGTACAGCCAGTGCTCAGTCATAGAGGGTCATTTCAGAGATGCTAGTCATACCACCACTTTGTGGGACAGTATGGGGCTGCAGGTGGGAAAAGAAGGATTTATCTCTTTCTTCTCACTCTCCCATTGGTGTTGACTCACCCACAATTTTCCAGTAACAGCACCCAGTGGTTACTGCAGCCACAAGAGCTCAGAGCCCCCGTGGCTCTGGATCCAGCCCTGCTGGTACTCAGTGAAGTGATCTCTCTTGCCCAGCTGGCACCACAGTGCAGAGCCTCTCCACCTCTGCTGATTGATTATGGTGACAACATCTTCAACCTGAACCATCACTCTGGGGACTGCAGAAGCCATGACAAGTCAATTTCCTCAGCAAGCAGAACCAGTGCCCATTAACTGGGCCCCTATGTAACACCCTTTATAGAGAAAAATAGCTTATTATATCCTGGCATGCTGCTCCTATCATCTTCCATGAGGAGCCAAACACATTCTTCAGTAGCAATAGTGTGTGTTTTTTTTTTTAACCTCACCCACACACCTCTCTCCAGAGAGAACCCTCTTCCCTCGCATAGCTCTGGCTCCATCCCTACCTCTCAAAATCATCTCCTTTGAAGTCCATGGTATTCACCTACACTTTCCTTTCTCCTTTAATCTGTGCTGGCTTTCTTAGATCAAATGCTGAAAGGTATTGTGGTGTTTCTTAACTATCTGCTCCACTTTCCCCCTGCCCTGTGCCCTGCTCTGCCCCTGAGGGATCAGACTATCCACCTTGACTGCCTGCCAAACACACCATAAATCAGCCTGCAACTGTTGGACACTTGGGGCCACTTACCATATTTCACTCTTACAAATAATGCTTAAAATTTGTATCTCTCTATGGTTGTATCCTTAGGTATGTTCCTAACAAAGAAAGTACTATGCAACTGGAAGGTTTAATTGATACTGAATTTTCTCTCAAAGAGTACTAAAGTACATGTTTATTGACATTCTTGACAGTATGAATGACCTTGCCCAAGTTATGATAAAATAGAAAGATAATATATAATATAGATATATAACCAATGCTATATAATGCAAAAATATAAGGGATCTTATTCATTCATTCATTGCCTGACCTTTATTTTTCAGACTTTTCTGTAATAAACATAACTATGAGGAGACCTATTTTGTAAATGACATTTAGACACATAGCAAGCAACCTATATGTGTAAAATTTAATATCATATGTACACTTCACAAGAACACTAAATATTTGCATCATAGACAAGAAAAACAGTGAATTTCACATTACTGATTGGGATTCAGAGCATTATGAACTCTCTTTGCCTTGGGAGAGATAAGTTTTATGACCTGATTTTCTTTTGTGGTGCTTAAGAAAAGTCCATAAAGATTCTCCTTCCTGAAAATTTACTCTTTCGGGGTCATAAAGCTACCTTCTGTGTAATTTCAGAATTCTCTTGATAAACTATGTTTACTGCATGAATCATCCAACAGATGTGCTAGTACTTAGAAGCTGGCAATGAATATGGATCCTGTGGATTTAAATTCTTAAGTTTTTAAATATGGGATTTTTAGTTTATATTTACCTTCCAGCACAGAGGTATATACCAGATGTTTACCATAGTTCCATTTTATTTTGATTTCTCTAATCTCTACCAATATTTTAACACAAAATTGCATCCAAGTAATTTGAAAATATTTTAATCATATTAGACCTATGTGTTAAGAAAAATATAAGTCATGGGGTGCCTGTGTGGCTCAGTGGGTTAAGCCGCTGCCTTCAGCTCAGATCATGATCTCAGGGTCCTGGGATATAGCCCTCTGCTCAGCAGGGAGCCTGCTTCCTCCTCGCTCTCTGCCTGCCTCTCTGTCTGCTTGTGATCTCTGTCAAATAAATAAATAAAATCTTAAAAAAAAAGAAAAGAAAAAGAAAAATATAAGTCATAAAAAAAAGTGTTGGAGCACCTGGGTGGCTCAGTCATTATGCATCTGCCTTCAGGTCATGATCGCAGGGTCCATGGATGGAGCCCTGCGTCGAGCTCCCTGCTCAGCAGGAAACCTGCTTCCCCCTCCCTCTTCCCTCCTGTGTTCCCTCTCTCTCTCTCTGTCAAATAAATAAATAAAATCTTAAGCAACAACAAAAAAAGTGTTCCCTAAGATATTTGTAATAAATGCATAAGCGTAAATATGACAAATCTGAAGGCTTTGTTATCAAACAGGTCATAATACAATCAGATAAGTTCTTGGACAATTCCTGGAAGACATTCCATCATAAATTATTTTTAAAATTTACTAGTGAGGGACAGCTGGGTCACTCAGTCAGTTAAGCATCTGCCTTCAGCTCAGGTTATGATCTCAGTGTCCTGGGATAGAGCCCCACATTGGGCTCCCTGCTTGTGCTTTCTCTCTCTTTCTCTCTCTCTCTCATTCGTTTTCTCTTTCACAAATAAATAATTTTTTTTAAAAACTTATTAGCAACTTCCCACTTTGCCCAAAACTTTAATGTTTAATAGTAAATTGTTCATCCTTTCTTCTTTCCTTTTAAGCCACCATATTATCTTAGACTAACTTTCTTCCAAATTTTCTGAGTAAATGTAAAAAGTAAAGCTTTTGCAAGAGGTAAGACTTATTTTTAATAATTTATTTAATAACATAAAACAAAGGATTTGTAGTAACTTATTCTGGCGGTAAATTGTTAAGTCTTGTTACCAGACTCTCTCTTTTCTAATAATAGGAATATATTAATGTTCTTACACAATGGATTAAGTAAATTTGCATCAAAACAATGCTAAAATCTGGTTTTAAAGTGGTGGAGTAATAGAAAAAAAATCCTCAGAAGTCTGTATTTTTTTTAATTTTTATTTTTTAAAACAGACACATAGATCAGTGGAACAGAGTAGAGAGCCCAGATATGGACCCTCAACTCTAGTTAAATAATCTTTGACAAAGCAGGAAATAAGATACAGTGGGAAAAAAACAGTCTCTTCAATAAATGGTGCTGAGAAAATTAGACAGCTATGTGTAGAAGAATGAAACTCGACCATTCTCTTACACCACACACAAGGATAAACTCAAAATGGATAAAAGACCTCAACATGAGGCAGGAATCCATCATATTCCTAGAGAAGAACATAGGGAGTAACCACTTCAACTCTAGCCACAGAAACTTCTTTCAAGATATGTCTCCAAAGGCAAGGAAACAAAAGTGAAAATGAATTTTTGAGACTTCATCAAGATCAAAAGCTTCTCCACAGCAAAGGAAAGAGTCAACAAAACAAAGAGGCACCCCATAGAATGGAAGAAGATATTTGCAAATGACACTATAGACAAAGGGCTGATATCAAGGATCCATAATGAACTCCTCAAACTCAACACACACAAAACAGATAATCATGTCAAAAAATGGGCAGAAGACATGAAGAATACACTTCTCCAATGAAGACATACAAATGGCTAACAGATACGTGAAAAAATGTTCATCACTGGCCATCAGAGACATTCAAGTCAAAACCACATCGAGAGATACCACCTTACACCAGTTAGAATGGCCAAAATTAACAAGACAGTAAACAACGTGTGTTGAAGAGGATGTGGAGAAAGGGGAACCCTCTTACACTGTTGGTGGGAATGCAAGTTGGTGCAGCCACTTTGGAAAACAGTGTGAATGTTCCTCAAGAAATTAAAAATAGAGCTACCCTATAACCCTGCAATTGCACTATTGGGTATTTACCCCAAAGATGCAGATGTAGTGCAGAAGGTAGTGAACAGATGTAGTGAACAGAAGTGTACCCCAATGTTCATAGCAACAATGGTCACAATCACCAAACTGTAGAAAGAACAAAGATGCTCTTCAACAGACAAATGGATAAGGAAGATGTGGTCCCTATATACAATGGAGTATTATGGTATTATGCCTCCATCAGAAAGGATGAATACCCAACTTTTGTATCAACATGGACGGTACTGGAGGAGATTATGCTGAGTGAAATAAGTCAAGCAGAGAGAGTCAATTATCATATGGTTTCACTCCATAAATATGTGGAGCATAAGAAATAACACAGAGGACATGGGGAGATGGAGAGAGAAGGGAGTTGGGGGAAATTGGGGTGGGGGGAGATGAACCATGAGAGACTGTGGACTCCGAAAAGCAATCTGAGGACTTTGGAGGGGTGGTGGGTATTATGAATTGCACATATTGCATGGAGCAATGGGTGTGGTGCATAAACAATGAATTCTGGAACACTTAAATTTAAAAAAAGAAAAAAAAAGAAAAGAAAAAAGTCTGTATTTTTAAATGTAAAAATTTTAATCTAAGTAATAGTTGTTTATAAAAAATAATTCTGTAAGGCATAGAGGCTTGTTGCAAATAATAAATTTTCAGATTAACAATATATCTGAATATCTCCTAATATCTAAAGTAATAATATTCTACATTAAAAGCTTCCTTGGGCTAAAATATTTCCTGGACCTACCTGATGTGCTCTTAGAGTTTTAAGAGAGAAATCATAGGTTCTTGAGCTATCATTGGGGAAATAATGACAAAGAAAATGTTTGAGTTTTCTCTTTTTCCTGGATCTTTTGATTACTGATTTTGCCATAATAAGTTAGCAGCATTGTTTGGTATATGTTTGCACATGCTAATGTTATTGAGACAGGCTTAGTTTCAATTGTGGTAAATTTTTTCTCTGATGAATAAAAAGGAGGAAATTTTAAATAAATAAATACATAAAGTGATAGAGTAAGATGATTCTGCCTCTTCTCCCACAAATGCATTCCATATAAGAGAGAATAGGGCATAGAAGATATTATGGTAGATGAAATAAGTCAGATAGATAAAAACAAATTGCAGACAAATAGGAAGACAAATATGATTTCACTATATGTGGGATCCAAAAAAAATTAAGAAATGAAAGAAAGCAGAATCAATCCTATAAATACAGAGAACAAACCGATGGTTGCCACAGGGAAGGGGGTAGGAAGATGAGCAAAATGGGTGAAGGTTTCCAGTTATGGAATGAATACATCATGAGAATGAAAAGTAAAGCATCAGTAATATAGTCAATGATATTGTAATAGTGTCATATGGTGACAGGTGGTAGCTACACTTGCAATAAGCATAATACAGTGTAAGCATAACATAACATCTATATGTTGATTCTCTATGTTGTGCATTTGATATTAATGTACTGTTGTGTCTCAACTATACTACAATTTTTAGAAAGGGAATAAGAAGCAGAAATATATATCTATCTTCAAAAAATAGAACCATCTTAACTGAAGCACAAAACATGAGGATTAGCTACCACACATGGTGAAAATCAAACAAGAGAATGAAAAGAACATTCACCTCAGATACATAGAGTTAGAAAGCTATTGTTCCACTCTTAAAAGACAAAACCTGAACAAACTCTTTATCAGTGACTTTTCTTGACCACATCAGAAATGGTATTTTCTTTTTTTAAATTTACTTTTATTTTTTATTTTTTTAATTTATTTTTTATTTTCAACATAACAGTATTCATTATTTTTGCACCACACCCAGTGTTCCATGCAATCCGTGCCCTCTATAGTACCCACCACCTGGTACCCCGACCTCCCACCCACTGCCCCTTCAAAACTCTGTTTTTCAGAGTCCATAGTCTCTCATGGTTCACCTCCCCTTCCAATTTCCCCCAACTCCCTTCTCCTCTCTACCTCCCCATGTCCTCCATGCTATTTGTTATGCTCCACAAATAAGTGAAACCATATAATAATTGACTCTCTCTGCTTGACTTATTTCACTTAGCATAATCTCCTCCAGTTCCATCCATGTTGCTACAAAAGTTGGATATTCATCCTTTCTGATGGAGGCATAATACTCCATAGTGTATATGGACCACATCTTCCTTAACTGTGGAAAGAACCAAGATGCCCTTCAATGGACAAATGGATAAGGAAAAAATGGTATTTTCACAGCAAGCAAACAAATCAATAACTGGAAAAGACAAATGCCTGAAGGAGAAACAGGACTCACTTAGTCTTCTCTGAGACATATAATGAGAACTCCATATAATCCAGAGGAAAGGCCTCAAAATTGTAAGTCTCAGATGTTAGTAGGTACACACTGGAAACGAAGGAACAAAGTGGGAAAAGTAAAAGATGATCTACCCATGTGGAAGGATGAAGAATATTTGTGAAGACTGTGACTACTGCCAGGGACTGAGGACTAAAGCAGCAAGAGATGCAAAAAGACCACTTCTCAGGAGGAGTCAAGATGGCAGAGAAGTAGCAGGCTGAGACTACTTCAGCTAGCAGGAGATCAGCTAGAGAGCTTATCTAAAGATTGCAAACACCTGCAAATCCATCGGCAGATAGAAGAGAAGAAGAACAGCAATTCTAGAAACAGAAAAACAACCACTTTCTGAAAGGTAGGACTGGCGGAGAAGTGAATCCAAAGCGACGGGAAGATAGACTCCGGGGGGAGGGGCCGGCTCCCGGCAAGCGGCGGAGCAACGGAGCACAAA
Source organism: Neogale vison (assembly GCF_020171115.1). NCBI lineage: Eukaryota > Metazoa > Chordata > Mammalia > Carnivora > Mustelidae > Neogale > Neogale vison. The sequence continues at coordinate 158,387,683 of NC_058092.1, forward strand.
ATCAGGACTTTTAAAAGTCTGTTCCGCTGAGGGACATCGCTCCAGAGGCTAAACCGGGGCGAAGCCCACGCGGGGGTCGGCATGGCCTCAGGTCTCGCAGGGTCACAGAAGGATCAGGAGTGCCTGAGTGTTGCACAGCTTGTGGATATTGGATAGTGTTGCCTTGAACCGGTCGCAGGCTTGGTGAGCTTGGAGCGCGGCTGGAGGTTAGGCAGACGGAGTTACTAGGAGCTGTTCACTGAGGGCGCACTGGGGAGCGGGGCCCCGGGCTGTCAGATCCTCCGGGCTGGAGACCAGGAGGCTGACATTTGTATTCCCATCCTCCAGAACTCTACGGAAACCGCTCAGGGAACAAAAGCTCCTGAAAGCAAAGCCGAGTGGATCACTCAGCCTGGCCCCTGGTAAGGGCGGTAGAATTCCGCCTGGGGCAAAGATGCTTGAGAATCACTACAACAGGCCGCTCCCCCAGAACATCAACAAGAAATCCAGGCAAGACCAAGTTCACCTACCAAGGAGTGCAGTTTCAATACCAAGGAGAGCAGCAGAATTCCAGAGGAGGAGAAAACAAACCACGGAACTCATGGCTTTCTCCCTGTGATTTTTTAGTCTTGCAGTTAATTTAATTTTTTTCTTTTTCATTTTTTTCTTTTCTTCTGCTAAAATTTTTTAAAACTTTTACCCTTTTCTTTTTTAACGTTTTTTAACTAGTTTATCTAATATATATATATATATATATATATATATTCTTTTTTATACTTTTCTTTATTCGTTTTCTTTTTTTAATTCTTTTTTTTCCTTTTTTTCTTTCTTTCTTTTTGAGCCTCTTTTTAACCCCAAATCAGAAGAGATCCCAATCTCTTCAATCTCTTTTTTTAATTCTTGATTGAATTTTTAATTCAATCTCTTACCTTAATTCTTTTTTTTTTCTTTCTTTCTTTTTGAACCTCTTTTTATCACCAAATCAGAAGAGATCCCAATCATAAGAGATTGGGAGATCCCAATCAGAGGAGATCCCAATCAGAGGAGATCCCTCACCCAATCGTGAGGGGGGGAGAAATCCCCTCTCACAATTTGAGATCTCTTCTGATTTGGTTAAAGCATATTTTCCTGTGATTGTTGCCACACTTTTAGTATTTTACTTGCTTCTTCATATACTCTTAGCTGGACAAAATGAAAGGCGGAAAATTTCACAACAAAAAAAAAAAGAACAAGAGGCAGTACCGAAGGCTAGGGACCTAATCAATACAGACATTGGTAATATGTCAGATCTAGAGTTCAAAATGACAATTCTCAAGGTTCTAGCCGGGCTTGAAAAAGGCATGGAAGATATTAGAGAAACCCTCTCCAGAGATATAAAAGCCCTTTCTGGAGAAATAAAAGAACTAAAATCTAACCAAGTTGAAATCAAAAAAGCTATTAATGAGGTGCAATCAAAATGGAGGCTCTCACTGCTAGGATAAATGAGGCAGAAGAAAGAATTAGCGATATAGAAGAACAAATGACAGAGAATAAAGAAGCTGAGCAAAAGAGGGACAAACAGCTACTGGACCACGAAGGGAGAATTTGAGAGATAAGTGACATTATAAGACGAAACAACATTAGAATAATTGGGATTCCAGAAGAAGAAGAAAGAGAGAGGGGAGCAGAAGGTATACTGGAGAGAATTATTGGGGAGAATATCCCCAATATGGCAAAGGGAACGAGCATCAAATTCAGGAGGTTCAGAGAATGCCCCTCAAAATCAATAAGAATAGGCCCACACCCCATCACCTAATAGTAAAATTTACAAGCCTTAGTGACAAAGAGAAAATCCTGAAAGCAGCCCGGGAAAAGAAGTCTATAACATACAATGGTAAAAGTATTAGATTGGCAGCTGACTTATCCACAGAGAACTGGCAGGCCAGAAAGAGCTGGCATGATATTTTCAGAGCACTAAATGAGAAAAACATGCAGCCAAGAATACTATATACAGCTAGGCTATCATTGAAAATAGAAGGAGAGATTAAAAGCTTCCAGGACAAACAAAAACTGAAAGAATTTGCAAACACCAAACCAGCTCTACAGGAAATACTGAAATTGGTAGATAAGAAAGTAACAGAGACAATATACAGTAACAGTCACCTTACATGCAACACAATGGCACTAAATTCATATCTCTCAATAGTTACCCTGAATGTTAATGGGCTAAATGCCCCAATCAAAAGACACAGGGTATCAGAATGGATAAAAAAAAAAAAAACAAAACCCATCTATATGTTGCCTCCAAGAAACTCATTTTAAGCCGGAAAACACCTCCAGATTTAAAGTGAGGGGGGGTG